>NC_083609.1:5457500-6707500 GCF_029168945.1 Cannabis sativa
CATCCAATCTTTTGCGGTCAGTTGTAATTGAATCGATCGATTGTTATTGGATTGGATTGATTTATGCACACCCTTTAAAATACTCATTTGGTACTTCATATTTTATTAAAATACACATGTGGTACCTCTACTAATTGGATATCCAATGCTCAGGTTGACATGTGACGTCAACCTTGATGCTGGACCAAGGAAAAATAGTGTGTGGGATGTACTTTTTGAAGAAAAAGTGATATATTGACATCACTTAGCCAATTTTGGTGTTTTGATAAAGTTGGTCATCAGTTTTCTGAGATGTTGTTTTGTGAAAATGGGAGACTCGAAAGTACCCGATTTCCAAATAAGTCACTTTACTAGAAAAGTGAAAATATGAAGTTGTGAATTTAATTTTTCTAACTTTATAGCTCTCAGTCACTATGCAAAACTAGACGAATGGTCCAGACAAAATCAGAATTGGATAAACAAAGCTTAGCGCACCAAGCCATATGTAAACCTCGGTGGTTGGTGCTCTTTTCTAAGCTTTCATGTTGTCTTTTAGATACTTCCAAGGTTCTTTAAATCAAGGATGAGGTCTCCTATCCCGTTCTCGACCATTTCAGAGAGAATGCCCACAACACATATTAAAGAAAGATAGAGAGAACTTGAGGAAGCAAAGAGTGAAAAAAAGAAAAAGAAGATGATGAATAGGAAGAGAGAATAATGGGGACGTAAGAGTAAAGTGAAATGAAAGGGTATTAATATTTATGGTATCAAATTTTTTATCATCAATTTTTTTTAAAGAAAAATAAAAAAAATCTATCAAAATCAAATCACAAATTTATATGATCTCTAAAATATTATACAATTTTATTTAAAAGAAAAAAAGTGACAATATAAAGTCACATCATGTATTTATTAAACTTAAAAAAAATAATAAAATTTGTTTAATAGATGCTCAAGTTAACACATATATGACAGTTACAATAACAATAAAAAAAAATAGTATTAAAGTAAACATTACCGTGTCGCAGTAAAAAAAAATGAAAAAAAACAGTATGGGGTGTAAATTTCTGTATGCTTTTCCCTTTTTTTTAAAAGAGGTATGCTTTCCCCCTTATTAATGAAGTTTTTCAAAGGGAAATTTAGATGGTAAACTAACTTTTGTCATTTTTTTACAAAAATACTACCAAGCAATATTTTTTACTTTTTTACTGTATTTTTTTATAAGTTTCATACTGCATTATACTGTGTTAAATTTTCATTAGTATTCTACTGATATTTTTTAGTTGTTCTACTGTTGTTTTGAGTTGTTCTGCTTTGTGTTTTACTTGTATTTTATAAAAATACCGTATTTTTGAAAACTTGTCTGTGTGATATTATTTTTGTAAAAGTTAACCAAAATTCTAGTATTTTTGTAAGTTTCCCTCTTCAAATCTAAATTGGGCTTTAAAAGTTGGCGAAGGAAAAAGCCCACAGTATTATGGGCCACAGCTATACTAAGCCAACATTCTAACACGGCAAAATCGTTCGTGGACTCAGTGGCTGACTCAGTCGCTCAAAACCCTAGCTCTAAGCTCAATATATAATCTCTAATATCTCCGCTTCGCGATAAGGGCACCCTCCAGTTGCCATTTCGGAGAAAGAAGAAAGAGAGGACACACAGAATCGTATCAATGGTGTCGTTGAAGCTCCAGAAGCGGCTTTCCGCTAGCGTCCTCAAGTGTGGAAAGAAGAAGGTCTGGCTCGACCCTAATGAAGTCAGCGAAATCTCCATGGCCAATTCCAGTGAGTACCTCTCCTTCATTTCTATACCTTAGGTTTTTGTCATATCTTTTATTGGATCTGGATTGTGTTGAAACCTGTAAAGAACTTTGTTTATGGAGTACTTGTTTAGCTGATTTAGAATCCTTTAAACTGTGGTTTGTGCTATTGGAGAAGGATTATTTAGGAAGTATGGTGTTTAATGTTTTGGTGTATATTGCTTAATGTTCTGAAATGAGAGGTTTGTGTTTTCAGATAGGTCGTTGATTAGATTCATTGATAAGTAATTTGGACTGTAGATTTTGACCCTTTTGTTTTCGTTTATATCATATGAATATGATGTTGTATCGTGTTTATGATAGAATTCGGTATCGGTATTTTCTTTAGGTTAGTGGGTTGTCTAATGTTGTTTTTATATTATGATATAAGTGCAACATGGGTAAGTTATGAAGTTTTAGGATCTTTGTCTGTGCTGATTGAAGATGCATTTCGCAATTTTGGTTTCTGTGATTAAACCATTTTTTACTACCATTTTTACAGGGCAAAATGTTAGGAAGCTTGTTAAGGATGGTTTCATTCTTAGAAAGCCAACCAATATTCATTCTCGATCTCGTGCTCGTAGAATGAAGGAGGCCAAGAGGAAGGGTCGTCATTCTGGATATGGTATGGTTATTGTTTATTCTGTTTTTGGTTTCTTTCAATAATTTGAGTAACATTTTGAGAGGTTTATGGTTTGCTTATTAATTGTTTCTAGGTAAGCGTAAGGGTACCAGAGAGGCTAGGCTCCCCACAAAAATCCTCTGGATGAGGAGGATGCGTGTACTTAGGCGTTTGCTTCGCAAGTACCGTGAGTCGAAGAAAATTGACAAGCACATGTACCATGACATGTACATGAAGGTTAAGGGTAATGTCTTTAAGAACAAGAGAGTGCTCATGGAGAGTATTCACAAGTCAAAGGCTGAGAAGGCCAGAGAGAAGACTCTGTCTGATCAGTTCGAGGCTAAGCGTGCCAAGAACAAGGCAAGCAGGGAGAGAAAGCTTGCCCGTCGTGAGGAGCGGTTGGCACAGGTACCCTTAATTTCAAAAAACCAATTGCTTCTCGATTGAATTCAACATTAGGTCTTTGTTGTGTATGTTCTAACTCTTAACTCTATCTGAATTATTGATTCAAAATTTGTGTTGGATTTGATAGGGACCTGGAGAAAAGGCACCTGCTGCACCCACACCTGCACCCCAACAAACAGAGTAAGTGTTTGCTTGGATTTGAATTTGGTTATATTATCAATTTTGGTGCCAATCTAACATTGGTTTTTTAATTTCGATTCTTGTAGGGTTTCCAAGAAAACTAAGAAGTGATTAGTGAAAGTCACCTAATATGAGCACTGAAGAATATAAGTCTTACATGTAAAACGCTCTTGACTTTTGTCAGTAGAAGTTTTCTTTTTTTATGGCATAGTTTATTTTCATGTAAACCATAACTTAATGAAGTCTGGTGATTTTGTTTTTGTTCTCACAACTGCTTGATTATGTGTTCTTGAGATTTTAAGAATGATATGGATTCTTTAAATGGTAGAATTACTACTTTGATTTTGGGATTTTATGCATTTGACAACAACTTACGATTCTATGAATAGAAGTGAACAAAGACTAACTCAATCTTCCTAACTAACTAGTAAATTTTGGTATGATGGCCTTTTTTTATTAAGGAAAAATGTTAACAAGACACGTTTCTTGTTTATGGTACACGTTAAATCATTTTTCTTTTATTGGGATAAGGTTTTTTTAGCCCAATTCGAATCCCGATCTCTAATATGGATGTACATACAAAAACCGGCTAGTTATAAGTGTACTCATTAAAGAATAAAGATAAAATGGACGAATTGGCTTCTTATTAGTTCTGCTACTAATATGTTTTTACTCTTGTTAATGTTTTTATGTAACGGTTTTTAAGGGAAAAAAAAAAAGAACGATGCCTCGTTTATGTTACATGTGATATGGGTGTCATCTTTTAACTAACTAGACACTGAAAATTTGGATTTTCACCTATAACCTCACCACATCAAAATTATGAAAAGAATGCAATATGTACATTCTTCTCTTTTCAATACAATCTACATTCTAAGCTTACACATAAAATGAATATTGATCAGTGTTTTTTCTTCAGCATTCATAGTATTATTTTCGTTTGAGAAATTCTCCATACAAAAAAACCAAATTAAACATCTTTGACCCTTGAACATTTTAAAGCTCTTTACTTCTTTTGTTCATTTGAGAATTCACCATTTTTGTCAAAACTAAAAACTAGGGTCTAAGAATTATATATAAAGAAAAAAAAAACAAAAAAAAAATTAATAAAATAATAAGTGAACAAAAACACACTTTAAATAAGGTCATTGTATTAATAAGAACCACCCAGAACGCCACATCAACACACTAGTATTTCTTTTTTCCATAAAAACCAACGAATTCTAATTCTGATTTCAGTTCCAATTTCTATATATCTGTCTTTGCTTGCTAATGTTGGCTTTCCTCACTCTTCTTCTCTTCTTCCTTTCTTTCAAGTTACACGATCCAACCCAACGCTTTTCTTCATTCGAACCACTACATATATATATTTATATATTTATATATCTCACATTTATTGTTAAATTCTTATTTTGAATTCGAACCACCGATCACGAAGACAATCAAATTCGACTAGAGATCATATGGAATCGGAGCAGTTGATCACGTCCGGGAGTGGCTCTCGCTACTTCCAAATGCAACCAGAGCCGGCTTTGTCTTTCTCTTTCTCGCTCCGTCCCGAACCTACTCGAATTTTCGATGAGCTTCCCAAGGCCATCATCGTTGACGTGTCTCGCCCTGACGCTGGTGATATTAGCCCCATGCTTCTCTCTTACACAATTGAGTTTCAATACAAACAGGTTTTGATCTCCTTCTTGATTTTTGTTGATTCGCGAGATCCGTAGTGATTATTCCAGTTTGTGATTGAATTCGGTTATTTGATGTAGTCGGTTAGGTTTGAACGTGTGTTTTTGGATGCCGAGAAAGTTGTGAATAAAATAAGTGAAATTTGATAAATAATGTTTTTCTATTTTATATCATTATGTTATTTAGCGGTAATGTTCTCATCACTTTCTGGTGACACAGTGAGATCACTGTTTCATTATGGTAGAATTATCCATTTATAGACTTGTGTTGCCACAAAATAGGTATAATGAATGCAAAATGATTGAAGTTTGTACTAATTATTAGGCTGCACTTGCATTTGTTCTTGTTTTAGTAGTTTTTTTTATTAATTTTTTTTTGAAGCATTTGGTTTTGATGATATCTATTTTTGAGGTTTATCATTATAATTATGGGCTTGTTTGTTGTATTGAGGAAATTATGATTTGAGATTTTCTGCAGTGAATGTTCTTCTTCCTTGTTAGATTAGGTTCATGTTGTGTTTTTTATTGTACTAATATTACTTTTTGTATACTAGTTTACGTGGCGCTTGTTGAAGAAAGCTGCACATGTATTTTACCTACATTTTGCGTTGAAGAAACGTGCTTTTATTGAGGAAATTCAGGAGAAGCAGGAACAGGTGTGTGCTTTTCACAAGTGAACAGGTGTAATTTTTCTTTTAGTCATCTGCAAAACTTTGGCCAGCTTAAATATTTATCTGTGAAGGTTTGGATTTTGATGTAGTTTCCATTGGAACATTATATTAAAGGTTAAAGAATGGCTTCAAAATCTAGGAATAGGAGATCATTCAGCAGTGGTGCAAGATGATGAAGATGAGGCCATTCCTCTACAAAATGATGAAAGTGCTAAAAATAGGTGACAATATGCTTAAACTTTATTACTATAACTGGATGCTATGATTATGTCTATTATGTTATGGAATTTTTATTGTAGAGAACTAATAAGTTGGTTCCTGGTTCAGAGATGTTCCATCTAGTGCTGCTCTGCCAATCATTCGGCCAGCCTTGGGAAGGCAGGAGTCCATTTCTGATCGATCAAAGGTTGCAATGCAAGGGTATTTGAATCACTTTCTAGGAAATATGGACATTGTTAATTCTAGAGAGGTATGCTTGTGTTTGATTCTTTTTGGTAGTGGATTCTGATTCTTGTTTAACTGTAAATGTTGGTTTTGGTTTGGTCTATGACTGTCTTATATTCGATTTTGTTGATAAATTGAACTAGTGCAGCAAACATCATGCATTAGCAAAGTCCAATTTGCATACTCAAATTACACACTAACTATTGTTGTAATTGTTGGTAGAATTACACTTCCCAATTTTCATACTGGTGCGATGAACTTTTGGTAGAATGGATTCACAAACTATTGTATTTTTTTTAAGTAATGATAGACACTCCCAATTTGCATAATCAAATTACACACTATAATGTGTAATTAATTTTAACCATAGATAGTAGGGACAACATCATATATAATTTTATGGTCGAGATTAGATACACATCATAGTGTGTAAATTAAGAATGTGTCTATCATTACTCATTCTTTTAGGGTGTGATCTGTGGTCCTATTTTGGTTAAAGCCTAAATAACAAAAAGATAATTAAAGATCTTTTCATGGTGAAAGAAGTTTAGCTCAAAAAGAAAAATAAAGCAGTTAGAGTACATTGATTGGCTTTGTTGACTCGAATGGTGAATCTTAAAGGACCAAGTTGCATTTTAGCGGTTCAATACTGTTACTAATGCTAATAGTAATACTCAGAATAATATTTAATATCATCTTAGATTGAACATAATGTTGTATTGTTTATGACAAAAAATTATTGTAAAAAGCAATATATACTGAACTTCTTGATAATCTTCTAGATATGAGAGCTTCATTTTCTAATATATGTATTCTTTTCTAAGGCAGAATAGAATTTTAGGAGCTATGAACAACATACTTTAAATTTTGTTACAATTCCATAATTATGGAAGACTTTCATATGAAAATATTGATATTATTATGAATGAATGACATTTGGATCTTATAACCATATTATACTGCAGGTTTGCAGATTTTTGGAGGTTTCTAAGTTATCATTTGCTCCAGAATATGGTCCTAAGTTAAAGGAGGACTATGTGATGGTAAAACATCTACCAAAAATTCCAAATAATGATGATTCAAGAAAATGTTGTGCATGTGATTGGTTCAGTTGTTGTAATGATAACTGGCAAAAGGTAATAATCCTGTTTTGAAAGTCGTTTTTGTTTTTTTTCCTCCTTTAGACATACTCTTCTGAAGGATTGTTGCATGTGGCTAGTAGCTTAGAAGCTTCATTTTAGTCGATGTATGTATAATTTGTTACCACAATAAGATATATTGTTTAATTAAGTTAATATTAATTGTAAGCATGATACTATCGTTATTCCAAAGAAGCAAATATTATTCCTTTGACATCGTTTTGGATTTGGTGTTGTGTAGGTTTGGGCTGTACTAAAACCTGGATTTTTGGCTTTACTAGCAGATCCTTTTGATACTCAGCCATTAGATATAATTGTTTTTGAAGTACTGCCAGCATCGGATGGGAATGGCGATGGTCGAGTATCTTTGGCAAAAGAAATAAAAGAACCTAATCCACTACGGCATTCATTTAAGGTTAGCAACATCTATAATTCCTGTTTGGGTTTGCGTGTAGTGCCTTACATATGGTATTGGTATCTGAATTTGAAATGTCATATTGATGTCTGCTCTAAATTATTAAACAAGTTAATGTGCATCTCGGTTAGGCTTTTTCATTAACTTGCACTCTTTGTAGGTTTAATGAATTCCTTGTTTCTATTGATGATATTAATAGATCCCTAATTTTCTTGGATTTAAACTTGATTCATGGTTACAAGTTCCTGTTAGAGTACATTTTTAATTAAGAATAGTCAAGCGGATTTGAAGCCTCAAGTTGTAAATTATGTTGGTTAAGAGAGGGTTTGAGTCTGTTTCTTGTGAGATAATACTGGTTTATTGTTCTATATGTCAGGTATTTGTTGAAAATATTAACTAGGTCCCAATTTTATACTCCCAGTATGGCTGCTAATATTTTCACCCTATTATTATGCGTTTAGAAACTTTGAACTGCATCATGAATGACAATGGAACTTGGCAAGTAGTTAATTATTTATTTGGTTTGAACTTTTACGTAAACTAACTTTTTCCTGTGGGTTGGATATTTTCTAACAAATAATGAATATGTTCTAAAGGTTACTTGTGGAAATCGAAATATTAGATTAAGGGCTAAGAGTACTGGTAAAGTCAAGGATTGGGTTGCTTCCATTAATGATGCTGGCCTTCGGCCTCCTGAGGGCTGGTGTCATCCTCATCGCTTTGGTTCTTTTGCTCCTCCGAGAGGGCTGAGTGAAGATGGTAGCCAGGCACAGTGGTTTGTGGATGGCCAGGCTGCATTTGAAGCTATTGCTTCTGCAATTGAGGGTGCAAAATCAGAGGTCTGTTCTGTTATCTTGCCACACTTTAAGCAACTCATATAGAATATTTAAGCATCATCTTTGAGTTCTGAAGATTGGAAATTTTATGCAGATATTTATGTGTGGCTGGTGGCTGTGCCCAGAACTGTATTTACGACGTCCTTTTAGTGCTCATGCTTCTTCTAGGCTTGATGTTTTACTTGAAGCAAAAGCCAAGCAAGGGGTTCAGGTATTGTGTTAGAGAAAAAGAACTTTGATACATATCATTATACTCATTCTTATGGTCAATTAACACGGCAAAATTCCTTAATAAACTTGGGAGGAGTTCAACATGATCTTTGTCGCTTTTTCTAAAAGAAAAAATTAACACCGCCAAATGCATATTTTATTGCTGATGCTTGTGCAAGATTTCTTAAGTTAATCCCCATTCCTTAAAGAATAGAATTTGCTTCGTGATTTTACTTTTGACATTGAAATTACTATTGACTGCAGATTTACATTCTTCTGTATAAAGAGGTTGCTCTTGCTTTAAAAATAAATAGCGTTTATAGCAAGAAAAGGTTGCTTAGCATTCATGAGAATGTTAGGGTATTACGTTACCCCGACCACTTTTCTAGTGGTGTTTACTTATGGTATGTATTCTGCTTGCAATTCACCTTTGGAGTTTTCTAAAACACACGTGTTTTAGTTTATCCTTTTATCTATCGGCAGTTTCTGATCAGAAAAATTGGGTTAAATATAGGTCCCACCATGAAAAAATTGTCATTGTTGATTACCAGATTTGTTTTATCGGAGGCCTGGATCTATGCTTTGGCCGTTATGATACAACTGAGCACAAAGTGGGTGATTGCCCTCCTCTGATATGGCCTGGAAAGGACTACTATAACCCTAGGTGAGCATCATTTTTCTAAGATGGGACTACTATTCTTAAGAGCATGAAAATATACGTGTATATCATTTCTGCTAAAACATTTTACTTTTGTGGCTGATTTATATGTATAATGTGAATTCTTTGCTGAGTCAGATAGATTATGTTTGTGTACCTTTTTTATTTAAGGCCAGACTTGCAAAATTAGAGTATGTTTGTTGTGGCACTGGTATCTCCAGAGCATTATATTTGCTCTCATTTTATGTTATGTATAATTGTATTATCATCTTGCCTAAGATGCTGCTGATAAGAGTTCTGTAGGTTACATGCCTTTGATTACAGCCCCATTTTTTTTGCATTCTGAGTAATTTCCATTTTAACGTAAAGTTGCTATTATTGGTTTCTACCATGGATTTTATAACATAACTTTTATTAGGGAGTCTGAACCGAATTCTTGGGAAGACACGATGAAAGATGAATTAGATCGTAGAAAATATCCCCGCATGCCTTGGCATGATGTCCATTGTGCCTTGTGGGGACCACCTTGCCGTGACATAGCTAGGCACTTTGTTCAACGCTGGAACTATGCAAAGGTGAGGCCTTTTCCAATTGTTGCTTAATTTTCATTTATGATGGTATAAATGAAGGTGTATGATCTTTACAAAATGTGGATGTTTTCAGAGAAATAAAGCTCTGTATGAAGAAGCAATTCCGCTACTCATGCCTCAGCATCACATGGTCATTCCACACTACATGGGAAGAAGCCAAGGGATGGAGATTGAGGTTACAAATTCCGACAATCACAAGGGAATCAAAAGACATGAATCTTTCTCATCCATGTCATCTTATCAAGACATTCCACTACTTTTGCCTCAAGAAGCTGATGGTTTGGACTCTCCAAGTGGAGAGCCAAAACAAAATGGGTTGAATTCTTCTTCAAATGGTATCCCTTTCCCATTCCGTAAATCAAGAATCAAATCAGCAAGTCCTGGAATCTCATTGAGGGACTTTGTCGATGACTTTGATGGGAAATTGGTTTCAGATGGGAAGAAAACACAACCTGGCATGAAGCATCCAGATTCGGAGTGGTGGGAAACTCAAGAACGAGGCAGTCAAGGTGGCTTCATGGATGATTCTGGACAAGTTGGTCCTCGTACTTCATGTCGATGTCAGGTGGGTTGATAGTTGATACTTTCAACTTTCAGGTTCTAAAATTTCAGTAACGCTTTTCCCATGGGAGTATCAATGGCTTACTGACCTGATTTTTCTGTTGTGCTGATACACGAGTTATCTTTCTGGTAGTGAGTATCCATTGTACATTTGTCACTTTAACCTAGTGAAGCATTTTTTTCTGGTCCCTATACCAGTGGCAGGGACGATTATCTAGATATGTATGCATTAATATGTTATCTAATAGTGTTAATAGTAATATTGGGCTTTGTAATACCCTATTATAATTATTAACATTTGATATTCAGGTTATTAGAAGTGTCAGTCAATGGTCGGCTGGAACAAGTCAAACTGAAGAGAGCATCCATAGTGCTTATTGCTCTCTTATTGAGAAAGCAGAGCACTTTATCTACATAGAGGTACTTTATTGTTTAAAACCTCACATAAGTTACAAACAACCTTACTAAGTTTCACTTTGTGTTTTGCCTTCCTGACCATTTTTTCCATTCTTGTGGGACTTGTACAGAATCAATTTTTCATATCAGGTCTTTCAGGAGATGAGTTAATACAAAATCGTGTGTTAGAAGCAATGTTTAGGCGCATAGTGCGAGCGTACAATGACAATAAGTGTTTTAGGGTTATTATTGTCATACCACTTCTCCCCGGTTTCCAGGTTGAGCATCTCAATCTGTTGTTAGTTGCTACTCATTTCATCTCTTCTCTATTGTATACTTGCATTCATAATTTCATATAATAAACTTTTTGTTTCACAGGGAGGTCTGGATGATGCTGGTGCTGCCTCTGTAAGAGCAATATTGCATTGGCAATATCGAACAATCTGTAGAGGAAACAATTCGATATTGCATAATCTGTACAATATACTTGGTGCAAAAATGCATGACTACATATCTTTTTATGGGTTAAGGGCTTACGGTAATCTTTATGATGGCGGTCCATTGGCCTCCAGTCAGGTATACCATCTGTTGTCTAGGACATTTTTACTCTTTTCTCAAATTATGGCCCTACATCTCAGCATTTAACGCAGTACTTTTATTGGTGTTGCAGGTCTATGTTCATAGTAAAATAATGATTGTTGATGATTGTATTACTTTAATTGGATCGGCTAACATTAACGACAGGAGTCTGCTTGGTTCAAGAGACTCAGAGGTATGTATATATTGAAATCTAACCAGATTTCGTATGCTTCTAAGAAATTATCATATTAAGCTCCTATTTATTTTTTGAGTAAATACTATTTTGGATTATGTGTTTTGCAAAAGTTACTAACTGGACCTTCTATTTTGTTAAATGACAAAATAAACTCTGTATTTTTCAAAATAGTAAAAATAAGACTCTAAGTTTAATTTTTAACAATTTTTTTTTAATATAAGTAACTTGAAGACAATTAATTCTTAACCGAACAAATACAAAAAATATAAACGGTTTTGTCATAACACTTAAATCAGATTATTATTAAATTATATTTTGACAAAAAATCAATTCAAGATCTTATTTGTACTATTTTGGAAAAACACAGGGTTTATTTTATCATTTAACAAAACAGAGAGTTCAATTAGTAATTTTTGCAAAATACAAGATTCAAAATGGTATTTACCTTTATTTCTTAAGTCATTGAAAGTTGTAAATGCTTTCTTTCTGTTATGTTTGGTTTGGACTCTTGAACCTTAGGACTCTTGTGGAGCAATCTTGTTACTTTGAATAATGTTTAGTCATTAACCATAATATTATACAACATACAAATTTTAGTACATTGACAGATTTTTTTTTTCTTTTTAAGAATAACAATAACAATAATAAAAAAGTATGCATTTAAGCCTACTCCTGATTTATGTGCTTATTTGCCTTTTGTGCTTTAGATTGGTGTACTTATAGAAGACAAAGAGCTAGTCAATTCATATATGGGAGGAAAGCCATGGAGGGCAGGGAAGTTTTCTTCGAGTCTGCGATTGTCTTTGTGGTCTGAACACCTCGGTCTTCGTGCAGGAGAGGTTAGTACTTATCAAATTCTCTGTTTCTTTCCAAAGTGTTAACTACCGTGCTAATGACATTTTTATGTAGAATTGACCAGACTTGTTACCTAATATATTTTCTCTTTGTTCACTCTTCAAATGTCATCAGATTCAGAGTATAATCGATCCAGTTGTTGATTCAACTTACAGAGATATCTGGTTGTCAACTGCCAAGGTAAGACGAAAAAAATGAAGATAACTGATTCAGCACTTGTGTTTGAACTTTTGACTAAGTATTAAGTTAACCGTGTATTATTGTGATTTATTTGGCAGACAAATACTGCCATCTTTCAAGATGTATTTTCTTGCACACCAAACGATTTTATACATTCCAGGTATGCTATATTCAGTTAGTTAAATGCGTTACGAGGCTCAACGCTCTTGTTGTGTTAATCTCTGTCGTTGTTGTTCATACAGAGCTGCATTTAGACAAAGCATGGCTTGCTGGAAGGAAAAACTCGGACACACAACAATCGATTTAGGAATAGCCCCAGAGAAGTTAGAATCTTACCATAATGGAGATGTTAAAAGATCAGATCCCATGGACAGGTTAGAGTCTGTCAAGGGACATCTCGTTTCATTCCCTTTGGATTTCATGTGCCAAGAAGATTTAAGACCTGTGTTCAATGAGAGCGAGTATTATGCTTCTCCTCATGTTTTCCATTGAAAGCTCAACAACACATCTCTCACATCACATGCAGTTATATATTTGGAGTCTTGCTTTTTAAAAGCCTCAAATCTTTGTATACATTCCCATTATTTTTTCCTTTGGGAAAATATTTAGCAAATATGCATATTAATAAATTATAATGAGAGAACCAAAAAGAAAAAATATACGTGAGGACAGAGCAGAGGCTACCACGAGCCACTAATAGAGCGGAAAATTACCTTTGTAATCATCTTGACTGAAGGGCAAGGGCGCATACTTGTTACTTACATTTCCTGCGTGCCTCTTCATATCCATCCATAGATATTTATCATTATAGCAAAAAAAGTTTATTCTATACTATGCATTTTTTCTTCTTTGTTCTTTTCAAAAATAAAATAAAATAATACATTAATGATGATGTTTAAGCATTTATAAAGAAATTTCAGGTTCGATGTTAGAACTCAAGTGGTTGGGTGTCGGAGGTTGTACTTGTATCTATCAATTTTATTTACTTTTATTTTTCAGTTTCACCACGGTCATTTTAACAAAAACTGATCAGTTCTCAAATAATAACAAAAAAAGTAATGAATTAATACTTCGGCTAAAAGTAAACTATTATAAAAACATTAATTAGAGGAGACAAATGTCGATAATTATTATTTGATTTGTAATTTGTAATTTCATCTAAAAACAACTGATGGTAAGTAACATAATTTAAAACTGCGGCAGAGCATACATCATTTTGAAATAATAATATGAAGAAAAAAAGTGATGCTTTGACTATTCCTACTATTAATGATAATGTAAAAAGAATACCATATTTTATGAGGAAGAGTAGATGTACAGAAAATTACAGCAAGACATGCATATTTCCGTGTTTATAATAAAATGTAGGCAATTGGTCTAATCAATGCCAGTAGATTTTTTATGTCTAATGACTTAGGGTCCGTTTGGCACAGCTTTTGGAAAAGCTAAAAGATGCTTTTCAAAAACACATAAAAAGGTGTTTGCAGTTAGCTTAAAAAACAAATTATTGAAGAAATTATGGAAAAGTTCTTAAAATTTAAAAAGTACAACCCAACTTTTAGAAAAAGCTGGTTTGATTAAAAGACTTTATAATAAATTATTTTTACTAAAAATTTATTTAATTATTTATTATATATTATAAAAAATAAAAATATTTTTTAAATGAAAAAATATTTAAAAATAAATAATATTTAAATTTCTAATTTTTTATTTTATTTTAAAAAATATTTTATATTTATATTTTTATTATTAACAAATAATATCAATTTATGTTTCTTATAAACTACAATTTTATCTTTTGCAAGTGATAAAAATATAATTTAAAAATATTAAAAATTATTTTTATCAAATGCATATAAATTTATACTATAGAAAAAAATAATTAAAAATATATAAAAAAATAAAAAATTTATATAACATATTTTTTTTATATATATTTGTAATTATAATGAACTAGATTAAAATATTATCATTATTGTAATAGAATCTTAACAACTCACAGCACTTTAAAAATTATAATTTACCAAACACTCGGCTACTTTTTTCACGGTTCATAAATGCTTTTTTCCCACAAAGACATACAACTTTTCCTTGTTTGTGCCAAACTGGCCCTTAGAGAAGCTTTGGAAAAAAATAAGTGGGTTCATATATTAGAGTTGATAAATTTCAGCCACCATACCGAGTCTTAAGGGATTCTGGGGGCTCCTCTTCCATGATGCCTGAACCTGTTGTAGCCAGGTACTCACGGATGTTAGTTTTACGGTCTCCAAGGAAAGTGTGATCTAAGAAGTTGTTATAGGCTTCATCACTCAAATTTTTGGCCGCTAACACACTGCATTGCAAATAAATTCTATATATAATCAACACGTTATGATAGATAGACATATGAGAGGATTAGCAATAAAGTATATTTATGAATCATCACAATAAAAGGACTAATAATGTTCTCCATAAACGATCAAAGGCTCAACAGTCATGAAATCAAAACCCATATACACAACAGCTAAGAACAACGAAAACGAAAATGTTGAAATCACTTCACTTGTAAACAAAACTGATTTCGTGATTCTTCCACTCTTTTGTAATAAAGGTAGGGAATGGCTCTCTTTTCATGACAAGTACCTCAATAACAATAATTTTAAAAGTATATGTAGTGACAATACAAACATCAGGAAAAGGAACGAAACATACCAGTGCCGGAGATAAGCACGACATGGTAAGATATCATCTCGCCAAATCTGATCAATGCCATATCGTCCATAGTGTTGAAAATAGATGTCCTTGCTTCCTGTAAACCAACATGAGAATATCAAGTGAACAGATCAACTGAAGATTTACTAACATCATAATAAGTATGAAAGCAAGGAAATTAAATGGGAATGCATGCATATATGAAAATTCCGTGTTTCTTATTATACTGCATGAGGTGGCATGTTTATAATTTAATCTATTTTATGTAAATTTTTGCATTTGTCTTTCTAAATATCTTTTTTAACTTTCGCCCCAGTAAGTATACAGACAGACTCTCTAGGTTCGCCACTGAATACTACTACTAGTACTAATCATCACTAAGTTTCCATTACATTAAAAATAAACTTGCAAGGACTATATTTCTACATTTTATTGAACCTTAATCTAGTGCTATAGATCAAAATTGTGGTAAAGATTATATCACTTGGAAACTAGTCATCATTCAACAAGTCACCAATATGATCAGCCTTTACTTTCTCCTAAGGCTATGTATTATGCAATTTCTTGTACGTCCTACCTAAAAATGCAAAAGAGATGTAATAATCCCTTTCTTTGCGTTATTGACTGTATGAAAGTAATTTAGTGTCACACTCTCAACAGTTCAAGAACAAATAAAATGGATGAATATACTTGTAGAAAATAAATATGTATGTGTGTATTTATGTAGTATAAATTATAATGACTTTCTACCTTTACATCTAATCCGGAGGAATTCTTCGTCGCTATAACGAGCACAAAGCACCTGCATTGAGATGCATATATAGAAAATTACATAAAATCAAATAAGGATGGGAAGAAAACAATAATGCGTTTACTAAATTATAATCCCTCAATAATATCTACACACCGCTAATTTATCAAACGGCTTCTCATCAAGTGTTTCAGGCAGAACCTGCCATATAAGAAGAAAGCAACTCAGAAAATCAAAACAAAAACAGCTTATGTTGCGAATCAAAACTCAAAATTATAATGTTTAATGGCAGTAAACTAAAAGCTTACGGCAAGGAATCGAAATTCAAGCTCCCTCTCAAGAAATGCCGGGATCTGATCATAATGAAGTTGAGAAAACAGAGAATCAAATATCATTATATATGTCAATTGAACATTGAATCAAACCAAACTGATACGTATCGGTATTGTCCATACATCGGATTTTGAAATTTCGAATACTGTTACAATTAGTGTCTCTCCTTCACAAGGCTCAACACTTAAGCTCGATATTTCCTGCAATGTTAAAGAAAGAAAAGACTCAAAATAATTATATTTAAGGTCATATATACGTAGCTCGTTTTCTCAATTTCCGAGAGTATGCCGTAATATAGATAAGAAAATTCGGAAAATCAAAGACGAAGAAGAAGAAGAAAACCTTGGTTTCCGGCTTCGCTATTCCACGCTCGAAAAAAATGGGAGCAACATGAGCGAAGACGCGACGAAATCCATTCAATCTGGCGACTCTGAAGTTAATAAGATCCGGAAATGTACTCCTCGCGCTTCTCTCTGGTTTCACATCACATCAGTAAAGTACAATCAACCAGACAACAAAATCAACAGAGATGAATGAAGGAACTGTACGTACGTACCAGAGAGGAGCGAACCGAAGCCGCAAATAGAGATACGACCGTCCGATGCGACGATATTATCAAAATCGGACTCGTGAATGAGCTCCCTAAGGTCCGAATTGTTCGGCAAAGGTTCTGATCGGGCATCGGAGTAGGACATGACGATTATAGTAGATCGCGGGTGGAGATGATCGGATTTAACGGCGCCGTAGGTGAAGAGAGCAAGCGGAGTTGAGAGTGAGAGTGAGGGTTTGGGTATGACGGGAAAAGGGCGGTGGTGAGGGTGAGAAAACGCAGAAGGCGGAGCAATGGAGAAAGGAAAAGAGCAAGTGGAAGTGGAAGTGAAGGTCATCAAGTTCGAGTTGGTGACGAAACTCAAATTTTGGAGGGGAAATTGATTTATTTATTTTCGTATTCGCAGACTTGGATAATTGGATTATACTTTGAAAGTTTCAACAACTTTACTTGTGGGGTTGCTTTTGTTTTTCGTTTTTTCTTTTACACTTAGACTTGGGGATTCTCTATTTTACCTTTACAAGTTTGAAGATTGCAATCTCCTATTATAATTTTTTAATTAATTTTTATATTCGAAAATATATGACAAATTTTTTCTTTATAAAAATATTCGTTATGCTTATAATATTATTCCGTTAAATTTTAAAAAAATTTCGAATAAGTATTTTAAATACGCTAAATTGAAATATCAAAAATTCTATTTTTGATATTGTAAATTATTTATAATTTTTCAAAAATTTATAGAGATGAAATTATAATTATAACGAATATCATTATAAAAATTGAAAAAGATACTTTAGCATGTGATTTCAAACATAGAAATTAATTAAAAAATTATAATAAGAAGTTGTAATTAGTACTTCTCCATAGATGTGGGTTTCAATTTACAGAAATACCTTTTTTGAACTTTGATGTAACGAGTAATTAGTGGGCGGAGCCAGAACTAAAGAGTTGGGGGGCCAATATGAGACAGTGCAATATACAATAAATTTAATTTTTGGTGACTTTAATACCTTTTAAGGATGCGTGTCAATTATAAAAAACTAGTAAACATAACCGCGCTTTGCGCGGTTTTGTAATAAAATAAATATAGTTTTAGAGTTTTATTTTATAAAAATTATCGGTGATCATCTTTATTTTGTTAAATGTTAATTTTAGGTTCTTTGTTTTACAAAATAAACATGATGACACTTTGAGATTGATTTTGGTCAAATATTTTTAATTATGGTCCTAAAACTTCCTTTCTTAGCCTCTCTAGCTAACTATTGTGATCCAATTTTTAATCTGAAGATATTTATATTGTATACCATTTTATAAAATATATAGGATTAAGTTGTGGTTCAGTAGTGGTCATAGGCATAGAGGAATTCAAGTTTGAATCCTTCTCTCTCAATGTCAGGAAAATTAAATTTATCATTTCACACTATAAAAGGGCATCCACTTTTATTAGAATTTAAAAGTGCATATTAATCATATGACATCAAAAGAAAATCTATAAGGTCCAAAAGAAAAAATAATAATAAAAACATCACATTATTTTTAGCCAAGTAAAACAAATATAATGTAAATGAATTAATAAATTTTTTAGTCTTTTCTTCCAATGATCTGAAAGGTAATTAAAATAGAATTACAATGACATAATATTAAAAAATCTCATATTGCTAATACGTAGAAAGATAATAGACTAAATAAGATGAATGAGTTACTCTTCTATTACCAATTAATTTTGAAATGGAACCTCATTCACCTTAATCACAAATTCAAACACTTAATAGTACTACAAACACAATATACATTACTACTTACTGATTTAAGATGAATGAATTGACCCTCTACTGCAATATACATGAAAAAATTAATTATTAATAAATTTCGTATATATATTTTACAATTGCAACACAACTAAAACTTGTAACATAAAATTCAAAAATAAATAAATAAAACTCATCCAGCACCCTCAAAACATAACATGAAACTTATCTCAGAATTAATTTTGATCTTTGACCATAAGTTTCACAATAATCTCCATAATTTTTTTTTTTTTTTAAGAATCTCCATAAATTTTGAATCACTTGTTTGAATGAAATTCTATGTGTTGGTTCTAATTTATATTCAATGTGCTCATCAACACACACACATATATATATATATATATATATATATAAATATATATATTTATCATTTTCCCATTCTCCACTTCACTATGAGATTCACAATGACAATAACAAAATTAATTATATGTGTTCCAGATGAATATGATCGTTACATAATATACATGCCTTAGTTCATTGTAGTTTAATAAACTATTGAAACTTTTGTTTTAAAAAAAAAAAACAAAAGAAAATCAATAAATAATATAATAAAGACGTTTAAAAAAGTAATTTCACTCCATTTTTTGTTTCATACATATGTACTTATACATAATATTAATAAATAATATATACTAAACATAAGCATGCATTATATGAGATAAAATAATAAATAATATATATTAAAGAACTCAAGAATTTAAGAACACTCTCACCAATTCAAAGAGCTAGTCAATATTCTTGCTTCAATTTTAAAATTGTAAATTTAACAATTTTGTTTACTATTATTATTATTATAAAATTTTAAAATTATACGAACGTTCAAAAATATTCTCAATAATTATATATATATATAAACATTCTCAATAATGAGTCAAAAACAATTTTAGCTCATTTACATAAATATTAGAACAAAGCATAGAAAAAAAAATTATGTACCTTTGCAATATGATCACAAACTTTATCCAAAACTAAGAAGGATGGTACAACATTTAGTTTTGGAAATTAACATCTTCACCTTGAAAGAGAGCCTCCATTGTGTTTGTACAATTTTATTAAGATATATGTAGAAAGAATGATTGATATTATAATTATAAAATTATTAAGTCTAACTTCTAAATTGCACACAATTAATACGTACATATAGTAAATTTATAGAGAGGGGAGAGGAAAGGTTACATAAATATTAGGAAGAGTCACATATACATCCTAAACTACCAGCAGTTACAAAATAATTTATTTATTTATTAGTTGGTTTCAATAACCTACAATAATAGGTTTAAATGATACTAATTGTAAGAGAAAAAAATGTATTTATATATATGTTATTACTCTTATATCCGTTTGTTGTCATTGATGCACGTTCAACCCTTGATCAATGGAGTTACGCTCAATCTCATCGATTTGATCCCTTGTTGGTACCTGCTGCCACGAAACACAAGGAAGAGCATTGGTTTAAACCAGAAATTAATAAAATCAAGGTAAACGTGGATGGTGCAATTTTTCACAGCAACGGTTTTCATGGTATTGGAGCAGTGGCTCGGGATAGCGATGGACAATTGATTGAAGCTTTCACTACTCTGAAATGTGGAGTTGTTCAACCAGCCACTGTTGAAGCCTTTGGAATTAAGGAGGCTTTGAGTTGGATCAAGTATAAGGGATGGTCTAATGTTATTGTTGAAACTGATTCAATTGTGTCAGTTCAAGCACTTTCTAGTTCTCTTGTTATGCCTTCAATTTTTGGCTTGTTAATTTCGGATTGTAAAAGTTTGTTAAATTGTTTGGTTAATGTTTGTGTGTCTTTTGTTCCGCGATCTGCTAACAGAACCGCCCATTGTTTGGCTCGGGGTTCTTGTTATTGGTCTGATCGCATCTTCAATGTCAGCAATGTTCCTAATGCTGTACATTCTGCTATAATGGCTGATTTGGCTATTATAAGTTAATGAAGTTCCACCTTCTATTCAAAAAAATTACTCTTATATCCGTTATTTAACATTAATATAAAATAAATAGATATAGATTATTGCTAGTTCTTTTCTATAACCTACACTTATATGTTTAAATGATACTATTGTAAGAGAATAAATATATTATATATGTTATTACACTTATCAGTTTTTTATATTAATAAATATAGATCCATTATCTTACAATTATAAGTTTAAATGATATTAATGTAAGAATAGAAATGTTTTTATATATGTTATTACTCTCATCACTTTTTTATATTAATACATATAAATTGATTGATATTAAATAGAAAGAAATTAACAAAAGTCTAAAAAAATTAGAAAAAATGAGAGAACAAGAAAATTATAAGAAATCTTATAAAGACCGCCACGTCATCAAGCCTAACAACATGATTATATAGATATATAGATAGATACTACATTTTTAAATTTTATACAATAATTTTTAAAAAAAAAATGAATCAAATCATTAAATTAAAAATAAAATACTAGTGTTACGCTTAAATTTGACGGAATTTAATTTTATATTACCAAAATTAATAATGATTTGTAATTTCTTAAGGAAAAAATACTCATATTGATTTTAAGAATAATATAGTTAGTTAATTTTACTACTATTTATTAAATAATTTACTAAATATATTTTTAAATTAAAACAAATTAATTAAGTCTAATAAAATAGTAATATAATAATTTACTACATTAATATATAAAATAAAACTGTATATATTTTCTTAATAATAAAATTATATTTAAATAAGTAAATACTTTCTTTGATACATGATAAATTATGTATAAATATCTTTTTATATATGATTATATATATATATGTTTAATAGTGTAAATTTTTTTAAAATTGAGGGGGGGGCCACAGCCCCTATAGGGGTGTATGTGGCTCCGCCCTGAGTGAAACACTTGTAGTAATTAATGATTATATTTTATGCTTTATAAAACTTATTTTCATGAAAATGTGATTCAGAGATTTTAGAAGGGTTTTAGAGACACCTTCACCTTCAAAGAAGCAAGCCAAGACCCCTGTTCTTGTAACGTCATCACTGAGTTCAAAATCAAATTCTAACTCAAGAGTATAAGAGTCAAGAAAAGATTGTCAAGAAGAGGAAAGTAATAGGGAGAGGAAAACGCCACAAAGTAAAAATAAAGAAGAGGAAAATCACACACAAAGGATTCTAAACCAGAACAAAACTACTCAAGAGATAATCTCTTGTATCCATTAGAAATTCCAACCCTCATAGAAAGAGAAAAAGACAGAGCCTATTGTTTGAGGAGTGGTGCTAAGAAATGAAGATTTTGCTTAATAATGCTGAGCTGGTATTGACAGGGTGGCCATCCCCATTCTGTTGGAGGAGAGAAGGAAATCAAAATATTCCTTTATAGGTTTTGTAAAAGTTTGTTGTGCCTAGTTTTCTGTGTATGATTTTCTTTCTAGAATGATGCCAAGTGTATCAATCTCCTCCAATTAGTATAAAATGCAGCAAAAACTCAGGCCAAATTGAGCTGAGTAAAACCATTTCATTTTCTTAGTAATTTTCAACTGTGATAAAATAAATAAAGTAAAATTTTCATAAGTAAAAATATCTGGTGTGTGTCCTATAAAATAGGTAAGCAATTACATTTATTTATTTACACAACTCAAACAAAATATATAATCCAACACTTTAATAAGCAAATCACCTAACCTAGTCATTTAAAAGGAAAAATATAATAATAGACTATATATTATTAATAATATATTAGACTATTCTAACTTAAAAGCTAGAGAGCATAATAGACTGTTGAGTATATATTAGAAATCTAGACAGATTTGCATGATGATAAGGTAGAAAACTTAGAGACCAAAAAGTCATTGGGCTGTAAAGCAGTAGATATATTAGTAGTAGGAGAATGGAAAAATAGGCAAATAGCTGAAATGTCATCCTGGGCAATCCCTCTTCTCTTAGATTTCCAAGCCCTAGCTGCACATTCCACTAACCTTCTAGCTGATTTCTCCTTCTCTACACTACATGACACTATCTCCACTGCTTCTTGATTTGATATCACATCCCACACCTGATCAAGGATTATATACATAATATATCATTAATTTATCATATTAAAAGGTATATAAAAAAAAATACATTTACAATATTTTCCCAAAAAGGATCATTCTAGTATATTTTTTATCTCCTTCAGTATTTAAGCCAGCTTTCTAGTTTAATTTTATTTTTTATAATCGTAAATATTGTACTTATTTAAAATTAATTTATTTTGAATAATTTATAGTATTGAAATAATGTTTCAAAAATTATTTAACACATATAAAAAAGATCAGTTAGGTGTAACAAAACATTTAAAATTTTATTTTCAGCTGGTTAATTAGCTATTTGGAATGTTTTAAAAATTTATTAAATAACTATAACAATCATAAAAAGAAAAAAAAAAAAACTAAAAAGCCTTACTGATTGCTGAAACAAATAGAAGGTGGACCAGAACCACCATTTTAAGGGTGTACTTTTATTAAATAATCCAAAAATTAATTAAGAAGAAGAAGAAGAAGAATTACCCCATCAGATGCTAAAATGACAAAGTGGTCATTGGTAGAAATGTTGGTGTGAGTGACATGAGGTGTTGAAATTAATCCAAATTCCTTAACACTGTAGTCACCAAAGGCTCTTGAGATTGCGAGTCCAGGACTCTTACCATTAGGCCTCCACACCCTATAAACTCCCGGTTCATCTTCCAAACAAAATACTCTTCCTTTTGATTTTATTATTCTCTCTGCCTCTTCTGTAAGTATCAATAAACACAACCACTATCTCATCATTTTCTATGTCTATTATACATATTCATAAATTATAATTATAATAATAACAATAATAATGATGGTAGATAGATGCTTATTTGGTACATCAGTTCAATAATGGTCAGTATCCATAATAATTATTATGAATTATTTAACTAATAATTATTATTATTATAACCAAATCCTAAATTATATTTCAACAAATTAAATTAATTACCTGGTATATTGGGCTTGAAGTCGATTGTGAGCTGAAGAGCTACTAAATTACCATTCTCAGAAGTGGTAGCCAACACAGCTCGAGAGTCACCAACATTTGCTACGATGAGACGTTCACCCTGAAAAAAATCAAAACCAAATTAGAATGAAAAGAAAAAACTATAATATTTTAACTTGGTATAGCTGTATAAGTACAAAAGTATATTTGTGGAGAAATTCATTTCATATTTGTAATTGTTACACATATGATTCCAATAAAAATAACGTAGCAATAAACGTAAATTTTTTTACGATTTTGTTTAAGTGTCAATTAAACTTATTAAGTGTCCGTTCAAAAACACGTGGCGACATATTTCTTTAGCTTATTTAATATATGGTCTAATAATATGTCGCCACGTATTTCTGAGCTGACACTTAACAACCAAAAAAGAGTACGACTGCAATAAAATTGTAAAATTAGGTACTTTTGTCGCTACTTTTTTAGATTAAGATCATATGTGTTAATAATTATAAATATTAAGGGATTAGTACAAAATTATGTAGATCCTCATATATAATTAATTACCTGCTTAACAATGGTCAAAGCTGTGGTACCACTTAGAAAGGTATCAATTTCATTGTTGTGTTTAAGCTCTTGGTCAATAGCTGCATAAGTTTTGAAGAAGGATTCCTTCCAAGTACCAAACCAATGAAGATCTCTGTCGTTTTCGATTTCGAAATTGAGGTCTAGAGATGTTTGGGAAAGAGTGTTTTGCCAATTGCATAGTAAAGAAGAGGGTAATGATTCTCTAACCCTTTTGCTAACAAGATGACCCCATTGACCATGCCCATCAAATATCCCACAAAACACCATGTCTTCTTGGCAACCAAATTCCTATATATAAATTAATAAGTTATATTATCAATCTTTTATTTAATTTTCTTGCTAAAAGAAAAATCAAGAAATTAATTAATTATTTAATTACCTCCCAAACAACAAGACAGTCTTGGTTGATTCCTTTCTTTCCTCTCTTGGAGAAAATGGAAGATAAATTGTCTGAGTTTTGAGACTTAACAATGCCAGAAGACCTTGAAATTAGCTCATTCTTTTTGGCTTCCTTTGACAAAGCATTTGCAGTCTCTTTTCCAATGTCCTCACCAAAACTCTTGCTTCCTTTCTTCATGGTCATGCTTTTTGCCAATCCATCAAAAATGGATGGAAGAAGAACCATGTTGATAGCTCCTATACATATAATAATTGGTATATTAAAAATTAAGAACACATATCTAATCCATTTCACTTTTGTAAATCAAAGTCAATCCAAACAATCATATGACTAAACTTGTTATAAAATTAGATGTAATATTCTTATCATCACCTACTTTTGTTGGTATAAAAAATGATCAAATAACATTAGCCCGAGTAGTCAAATATTATGCATAAATATACATATGATCTGTTATATAACATGTCTTGAAAACAATAACTATACGATTATGTATGAACAGTTGAACAAGTATAACTATAATATTCTCATACTATTTATGTATATACCTCTTATGTCGTTTTGATCGTCTGTTAAGCTATAACAAAGAAAGCAAGTGTCGTTTTAGGACAATCCCTTTGAGGGGGAGAGAATTGAAAGGCTTTTTATTAATCTTCCAATTTTGTTATACTTCTCCATTTTTCATCTTCTTCTTATTCTCAATTCTCTTCTCTTTATTTGCGTTTCCTCAAGTTTATAGCTAAGCAACATACACTTAAGGACAACAACAATAGTCTCTGTAATTTAGTTGCCTTTGTGATATTACTATATTGCCCATCTACTTGCTTGAAAAGTCAAAATTGTTAAGAGGGGTATTTAGGTATTTTCATATGCTGACTATTGTGTTACAAACATTACATCATGTGCCTCACCCACTTTACTTATGCGTTTTGTTTAAGATTTGAAAAAGTATCACATTGTATACAAAATTTAGAAGCATTATAAGGATTTATCATAAGCTTGATCGATATACTTTTATATACAGGGAGATATTATAGAAAAAGAAAAGTCGGTTTTAAATTACTATATGCTATTGGGGTGAATTGGCTGTGATTAAATATGGTATTTTTGTGGATGAGAATAGAGAGGGATTAATGATATAATATCTTGAAGGTTTTTTTTTCAATAAATAAATGAGTGTTTAATATAAAGCTTCATTGAGAAAGTTAAGATAGAAATTAGAAATAAGGTGAGTGGGAACACATTTCAGCAAATGACGATTAAGATTTTGGAAAGACATTATTAAACTAATCATTATCAAATACAAGGACAACAATAAGCCAGTTGTTTTTTGTGGGACCATATGGATCAAAAACCACATCACATGATTATGAATACGACTAATTTTGCAGTCAACTAACTTTATAGAAAGTATTTAACATATTAGGAAGGTGGTTAATGTTTAGAAAATATCATATTGGAATGATAACTTAGGATAAATTTATTCACTCTTACACAAATAATTATTACCATTATTATGTTCATTACAATCAAAATATCAGCTTCTAGCTTTAAGTGAAAATTTCACAACACTTTTGCATGTTTTGAGGATTATTTCTATGTAGCATGATCAGTTAGAAGAATCTCTTTTTAACATGAAATTTGAGATTTTGTTTTTTTTTTTTTTTGCCTTTTTTAAGAAAAAAGTAGTTCTAGGATGATACTATAGTATAAACATTAATTGGGGTGAAGTGTTAATATAATTAGCTGAAAAAATGCTAGATTCTGTGCTTATAAAAAACATACAGATGTCAACAATTTGGCAGTGTAAAATAAACATATTAAGAAAGAAATAGAATTTCATTTTTATAGGTATCTATGGCTATGTATCACTTCCATGTCATCCTCAATTATTCTGATTTTGACAGGATTCTATAATGAAATCCATTATGGAGGGAAGAAAGATAATGGTGGGGCTAACCTTTTTTTTGTTTAAGAGAATGGTGTGGTCTCCAAAATTTTTGTTGTGGTCGGTATAGAATACCAAATATAGAATTCAAATCACTTAAGGCCATGCATGAAGTGAAAGAGAGAAAAGACCACTAAGATAAGACTAGATCATTCTGGGAAGGTTGGTTAGGTATAAATATATAAAATTCCAATGCAAAAGGAACAAAAATCAGAGAAAACTACCAAAGCATTAGAATTTAAAAGTTGGAATTCATAATGTTGAACCTGTCTATGGCTTCAAAAGTTAATTGGATGGAGAAAACTTCCATTACCATTGCCATTCATGGCATTCTCAACAAATATTAATACTACTGCATGGTCTTCTTTTAGTAATGCAATGTAAAGATTAGAATGTAAAGAATAGACAATAATTGACTAAAAAAATGATAAATTTGTGATTCATATCCTTTCACTATTTAATTTTGTTTCTTTTCAAATTACACTAATAACTTCATCATCATTTTCCAGTTCCTTAATTAACATTTCCATCATCTTCTTATACATAGGCATAAAGTGATCCTTAATCATAGTTCTAGAGAGTCGAAGTTTACTGTACAATTCTCTAGGTGTCTCGTATATACCGACATGTTCTTCATGGGGTCCCTCGTCATCTAAATTGTTAGAATCAGATTGAGGGACCGCAACAATGTGCATGATTCTGCCAGGGGGATAGAGATGGTGATTCTCTGATGCATCCGTCGACGAAATTGATGTAGTGCTCTCCACAGCATCGACCAATTTATTTTCCTCTTCAGTTATTTCTTTTGCTGCAGCTGCTTCTTCTGCCTCTGCCTCACTGTCAATTTTATTCTCCTGTCTCTGAAGCTCCTTCTCCAGTTCATACCACAACTCACCTTCAGTAATGTCCTCTGCAACAGATGAAGTGGTGACTCTCTCTGCAGGAATAAGCTGCTCCTCTTCATCCGTATCGTCGTGTCCTGATCCACCACTTGAAGAACTAGATTCTGCATTGTTCAGAACTATGTCTCTGGTAATGACTCCAACATCCAAAGATTCTGCCTTTTCGGCTATCAGAGAAACTTCAGGCAAATCCTCTTCTTTTGAATTCAATAACGGGCCCACATTTCGACGGCGTGCACCCATGCAAGACCATGATGATAAAGATGAGCGGGTTCTAACAACAGCTTCGGCAACATTCTGTGCACGCTTCATTACAACCTATTAACCATCAAGCACAAGGATTAGGACAAATGGAATAGATAGAAAAACTAGTCGAGCAGACAGATATAAAATTAGAGCACAGAACTGTGCAGCAACTAAAAAGACCAAACAAAAAGTAAAGAACCACCCACTTTTATTGCAACATTTCATAAATAAAACATTTATAGTCTCGTACAAAACCTTGCAAAAATGCAAAATATCAAAGGCATATCATTAATAGAATCTGATTGTTAAAGAAATATCTTGACAAATTCCCAGAGCATTCGTGTAGTGGCACGGGTGCCTTGAGTAAGGTTCAACTTAGGCAGACCAAGTTTGGAACCCAGCCACTACACTAATTCCCCTATGTCACCTGGGACCTGGATGTGGGGGTATCCCTGAGGGATTAGTCGACTGGATACCCATGGGTTTATCAAAAAGAAAGAAAGAAATATCTTGACAAAACATCACCTGTGTTCTGCTGGATACTGGTCTCAGAAGTGCACCGGCACCAGCAACCCTTGCTTTTGCACTAGCTATGGTTGGTAGACGAGAACCTACAGCAGTTGCAGAACGATAGACGACATTCAGTATCCTCGTGTGCTCAAGCTGGTCTCTCAAATCATTTAGCCAAGATGATGCTGTTACCTGATAAGTAATTGTAATCTACATATAAGGATTCCAACAAAACTTCATTGACAAGAATTTAACTTCAATTAAATGAATTTCATATCCAGAGAAACAATTAAAGCACCTCAGACCGAAGATCATCAATAGAAGCTGTTGAGAATGTGGGCACCAGATCAGAGCCATTGATGATACTTGTAATGAAGTGTTTCCCAGATTCTGCCAACTCCCATGTCATACAGGCAGCTGCAAAACGAAAAAATTACAATGCAAAGGTTACAGAGGAGAAAATTGAATTGAATAAAATTGTATAAATTTGAAAAAAGTTGAAATGCAGCACGTTTAGAAAGCAACACAACACTCGTTGTACAAGCTCTAGGAGATCAAGCCATTTATGATGTAACATAACAAAAGATAATCAAATTATAATATTGTACAAGCTCTAGGGGATCAAGCCATTTATGATGTAACATAACTAAAGATAATCAAATTTAAATATTGGACATGCCTGGGGCAAATGTGATGCAAGTGCTTGAGGAGAACTCCTTTTGTTCTCGAAAAATGTAAGTAAGTAGTGCAGCTGTACCACCACCAAGTGAATGTCCAACAACCTGAAAATGCAAACATCAAAAGTAACGCGTTAACAGAACATAGTAGATTATGGTGAAAGTGGCAGTTGAACAAAATCCCAACTATAATAAAGACAACTCATAAATGTATATGTTGTATAATTAATTTATTGTGGAGTATACACTAGAGTTAGCTAATAGACAACCAAAGAAAAATCCTTACAAGACTATTAACATGGGAATCCGAGATATAAAGTACAGCAAATCCGGTAAGCAAAAGGCAATACAACAAAATTAGTCAAAACTAAGAAATGACATTACCTTAAGTTTATAGTCAGGATATTCACCAAGAGCCTTGAGCAGGCAAGGACTGCTAAGCTTAGCAATCCAGCGGGCTGCAGCAACCATCCCGCAGTGAGCATAACCAAGAACCAAGTTGCTAATCCCACCATCATGCAAAACCGAGTGGTGGAAAGGGACTACAGCACCAGTTGCTGCTGTTAACGTATCTTTGATACTATGAGTTCCGCGAATCAATAGAAGAAAGCATTTCGAATCTTTATCACGAATAATTGTGAAAGCAGGCATCAACAACTGCAAGCATTTGTTTCGTTGATTAAATTAATTCATTTGTAAAGCATCAAATAAGAAATTGCCCAAAATATATTATAGAACTGATTGGAAGATTATGGGCAACAAAAATATTTCATAGAACTGGAAATTCTAGTTGGCATTCTCACATTTCAGCATTTTAATTCCAATTCTACATAATATACCTTTTAGACTACCACTAAACTAATATAATTTTTCTCTTCAAAATATGAACTCTCCATATGATATGAATGAAGAACCAATCACATCTCTCCTTCATTAAATTCTTCTACTCGCTCCCACGATAAAATGTCTCATAACAAATCAAATAAATATTTGTACTAACGTAATGAGCATAATACAACGAATCAAAGAGATTAGCATACCCCAGCCTTGGGCTTCTGAAGAAGAACATCCTCCTCAGAGTAACCGGCGGACTCTAAAAACACCGGGAACGGCTTTTTCGAAAAGAATATGCAAAGGGTCAACAATCTCAAGTAATAATTCAGCTCCGAAACAATTTCAGGACCTTTAAGCCGTACAGAATTACTACCAGCATACACACTGGCAACGTGTAAATTACCCTGCAATCACAATATCAAAATAAATTATATAAATACCAACAATAATCAGAATTAAACGAATTTCAGAAAATGCACGAAATTCGAACAAAAATATATTAGAAAACCTAAAGCTTTTCGATCGTGTACCTGCCTCCGCATGAGATAATTAATGCCGAAAGCCAAGTCGCCGATCGGCCACTTGCCCAATGTCTCGGAATACGTAAACCTCAGAGTCTCGGATAACGTCGTAATGGACTCGAGCCACGTCGCCGGCGCCTGCGCAGGTCGCCGTGAAAGCCTCCTCTTAAACGATCTCGTCGATTTCGTAAAACCTCCACTCCTATCATCATCTTCTTCAACTTTCGTCGATAACCTCCGACTCAAAACCAAATACAGAATCACCGCAGCTCCGGCGGCGGTAGCCATTGTCCCCGCCGCCATAAAAATCGCGATCCAAACGTCTCAACGATCCAACATCCAAAACTCGACAATTCTCGGAAAAACTTAGTAACTAAAATAAAAAAATAAAAAAAATACACAAAAAATTCAGAAGCGGTGAGAACGAAATTCGTTAGGGTTAAGAAGAAACCGATGAGGAAGGAAGAAGAAGATTGAGATTCGTGGAGGTGAGACTCGATGCTAAAGTTGTGTTAAAGGTCAATTTTCTCCCCGGAGAAATACAGTAAAATCTTCCCTTCTAAGAAAATTGTAGGGGTATTATTGTCATTTAAAAGAGAAATAACGCCGTGATGGGCAGAGGACGTAAACGCACTGAACTGGTATAAAGCGGAGTTAAAGAAAAGAATAATAAAATATTTATGGAGAAATTATAAAGTATGCGCACGTTAGGGATCAAGTGGGATAGTTTAACAAGGTGGTAGCATAATGACGTGGAGGATATGGCATGGCCCCATCTCACTTATTTTTTTTTACTATTATTTTTGTGTTAGTTAATTAATTCTTCTCATTATCTAATTATGAAAATTATTATATATATGATTTAAAATCTTTACTAGTAAAATTATTTGTAACTAGGTTTGTTTTCGTGGGTAGTTTAGATATTTTAATTTTTTTTAAAAAAAATATTGTGAAAATTTAAAATAATAAAATGAAAATATAAATTTAAAATTTTAAAAGATCTAAATTTTTAAAAATGTTTAAAGTTAAGTAAAACCTGTTTATACTTTAAATTCAAATTAGTATTAAATAAATAAAAATAAATTTCAAAACTCGTTCAAATATTTAAATTAAAAATCTCTTTAACTAACTAAGACAAAAAAAAATATTATTTTCACTTTAAAATTACATTTTAGTTACGTAAATTGAAAGACAAAAAAATAATTTAAGTTGGTCTACATCTAATATTTTTAAATCTATCCAAATTCGATCCATATTAAATTTTACTATCTGATCCGATCTGATCTAATTAGATCGGTCATATCCATTAGATGTATTTCAAGTATATTTATTGGTTTAATTTGAATTTAATTTAGATTCAATCACAATTGAATATCCAATGTTTAAAGATTTGTTGTAATTGCATCTATCTCATAAACTAGTGATCAATGTGGAGATCTTAACAATATATCTCCTTTTAGAGCCCACGTCGATGGTAGCTCATGTAGTAATCTATTTTGGGCCTAATCTAACAATCGCTACTTCAGTAACATCTGTTCCTATTTAAAAGTGTATGACTCTGATACTATTTGATCAACCAATTAGAACTCACTTTGTAAAGTTAGCTCTTTCCACACATTCCTCTTATATATTCTATTATCTTTCCACACATTGGCAAGTGGCTCTTTTTGCTCTACTTTTCGGATTGGTGTTTTGCTCTGATACCATATTAGAATTTGGGGATATAAAGTGAATGAGGTTCCATCTCAAAACCAATTGGCAATGGGAGGAGTAACTCATTCCTCTTATATATTCTATTATCTTTCCACACATTGGCAATGTGGGACTTTCTAACACAAGTGGTTGTAAACTATTAACCAATCTCATTATTAATTAATGTGAGATCTTAATATTATTTTTAGTGTAATTTAATATTAAGTTTTATATAATTTAATTTAGTAACTATTATGACAAATTATTGACTTCTCATAAACACCGCTATATAATAGACTAATAGCGTTGGGGATCGATGCATAAGTAATATTAATATATTTTGTCATTCGAAATCCAGACAAAATATCAAAAATCAATTTGTTATATATTTATCATGAATATTGAGGACACAAAACAATGTAGCTAATTAATGAGATTATTATACCAATACACAAAATTAACAAGAGAAAAATTATAAAAATATGGTTGTACGAATTTTAAAATATTTTTACGATTTTTATGATTTTATATACAGAAAATAAAGTTTTTTTTAATGTTGTACTCTTATTAATTTGTTGTTGATTTTTTGTTATCTGTATGTTATTTTTTGTTATTGTTTTAATGTTGATTGGATGTTATTTTTATATAGTTTTCTTATTATTTTTTATAGAAAATTGTAAAAATATATAAAAAAAAAGGGAAAAAAACAGTTGAATACAAAAAAGGAAAAAAAATTACAAAAATACTATGGGCCGGCCCATTACATTTATACAATCCACATACAAATATTTACAAAAATACCACATGCACTAAACCTTCAGCTGCACGGAGCGAACGATGAAGATGAACATACATCGATCGTTTCAAATCAAGAAAACAACCAAAATGAAACCAAAACGAGGGAAATATAACCATTAATTCCGGCGGAATCAACTGGAAAAGAAGACCTGCAATGATCTAAACAGAAAATGACGAAAAAAAAATCAGAAAAACTGTGAAGAAACTGAAATTACACATTTGTTTTCTATTTTATTCGATCAAAACAACTCCCCTAATATCGAAATCCAGATTCATGAAATGTAGATCTGTATGATGTGAATCCAAAACAATGTATGATGTGAATTTTTTTTTTAAAAAAAAAACTCATGAATAATAGAACTACATTATATACAGTTGCATTTTGATTGATTACTGGTTTCCAATATGGAATATATTTTTTTTAAAATACAATAAGAAGAGTAAATTCAAATTAAAGTACAACCAGTTACGTATAAGTCTGTTTATTTTTTGTTTTGGTTGTCTTATAGTTGCATTATCGTTTTGTGATAGTTTATATATTATGCAGGAATTTAATTTGACGGGGACTAAGAAATAGCAGTTATACATAGTAAGTTTTATGCAAATAGTTGCATATTAGTTTTATAATGAAATAACATATGCAAGTAGCAAAACTATAATAAAACTACAAAACAACTGTATACAAACTAAAATACAGGAAAAACTCTTTGAACATCAACATCCATGATAAATCTCATTGTTACCCATTAATGATATAAAATGGACAGGAAACAACTAGATAAAAAACATATTAAAAAAAAATACATGCAGAAGGTGTTTACATTATTAAAATACTATGAAAAAACTATTACAAAATGAAAAATTAATAAACACAAAATCCACAAAAGTTGAATATGAATAAATTTCAAAAATGGGGGAAAACCAAAAAGAAACCGAAAACAAACCTGCGATCGAAGAGGAGCACCATCCTAATCATTTTTTGAGCAGGAGCATGAGAAGTTTTTTCATGGGCAGCAACCTTTGATTTCTTTTTAGGAGGAGCTTGCTCACGTTTTGAAAATTGAGGAGCAAAATCGGAGTCATCGTCTTGAACAACAGGATGTTTGCCTTTATTCCTATTAGCTACAGATTTCAACCCATTTTAGAACTTTTCTTTGGCACAGGGGAAGGAGAAGAGTTCAGCTATGAAGGTTTTATTTAAAAAAAAAAAAAACTGAAAAGAAATTGAAAACAATAAAAAAAAAAAAAAAAAGAAAAAGATAAGAGAATGATGTAAGGTATGATTGATATAAGTCATCAATCAATGACGTGTATGACTACATAGATTGTGTATGCAAGTGGTAAAAGTATAATAAAATAAAGTTAATGAGTATAAATGTTAGTTTAACCGTGTGAAGATATATATGTAATAAAGTGTGTATTTTGTATTTTTGGTGTAAAAATTCCAAAAAAAAAAACGTAAATATGTAATTTTTTTGTATAAGAAAATAGTATTTCATGTAATTAATAATTACATAATGTAAAAATAAGGAGTTTCATAGGCCAATTTCACAATACATGTTTCTGTGATTAGATCCAAATTGATTAATGGAAATTCTCATGCATTTATGCTCAATAATTAAGTGGCCCACACCTAGTAATAGTTTAACAAAAGAAGAATAAATTATATTCAGATAAAAAACATAAAAGAAGAAGAAGAAGAAGTATCAATTATTATAGTGAAAAAAGTAGAAGAAGAAGTAATAATTGTAACAAATGAGATGGTTGAACTACATTATAAAATGGTCTAAATAGGTATATCGACAATGAGAATGTGACACACCAGCCGCAACTAAAATATATATGGTCAATTACTTAAGAAAGAGACACACCAATTGTATTTGCATGCATCTTCATTCATTCATTAATCATGGGCATTTATATATAAATATATATAATCTTTTTCTAAAAATAATAGTATAGATATAAGAATATGTGAATACTTCATTAATTTTGAAATTATTTTAATAGTTACATCAAATATATAATTATTTATTTTTAATCGTTAGATTTATTATTAAATATTGTGGTTAATTTAAAAATTAATTAACAATAATTAATAAATTACCCCTAATTAAAAAAGTACTCTTCGATAATGAAATCCTGCCTGAAGATGTTACACCCATAAGGATAAGTGTAAATGGATTTTTGTGAATAAGATAAATACTAAAGGGAAGTTAGAAACCTTTAAAGCCAGGCTCGTAGCCAAAGGCTACACACAGCAAGAAGACGTTGACTATGACGAAACATTCTCTCCTGCAGCAATGCTTAAATCCATTTGTATTCTTCTCTCCATAGTTATCACTTATGATTATGATATATGAAAATTGACGTCAAGATTACTTTTCTAAATGGAATTCTTGATGAAACCATTTATATGGAACAACCAGAAAGGGTATGTGCTACCAGGGGAAGGTCAAAAGGTTTGCAAGTTGCTTAAATCCATTTATAGATTGAAGCAAGCCTCTAAATCTTGAAATATTACGTTTAATAAGACTATTAAAAAGTATGGCTTCAAACAAAATGAAGACGAAGCCTGTGTATACAAATACATTAAAAGTAATATAGTAGTATTCCTGGTTCTTTATGTTGATGGCATTGTACTTATTGGAAAGGTTATCAAACGTAAATAAGTGGTTAGCCGAAAACTTCCAAATGAAAGATTTGGGAGAAGCAAGTTGTGTTATCGGCATTAAAATCTATAGAGATAGAAAGCGAAAAATATTAGCACTTTCCCAAACAACTTATATAGATAAGGTGCTAGAAAGATTCTCAATGGAGAATTCCAAGAAATGACAGTTACCGTCCAGACATGAAATTACTTTATGCAAGGATCAATGTCCAAATTAGACTCCTCAGGAGATGGAGGACATGAGGAAGTACCCTTATGCATTAGCAATTTAGAGTTTAATATATGCAATATTGTGTACAAAGCCTGACATATATTATGTTGTAGGGATTGTTAGTCGTTACCAATCAAATTCAGGTTTGGAACACTGCATAGTTGTAAAGCACATTCTCAAGTATCTTCGGAGAACGAGGGATCTCATGCTTGTATATTCCAGAAGAGAGTTAAATCCTACTGGATATACTATTCTAATTTTCAATTAGACAAAGATAGTCGAAACTCGATATCTGGGTTAGTATTCACTCTTGGTGGTGGAGCTATAGTCTAGAGAAGCATTAAGCAAACTAGTATCGCAGATTCAACCATGGAAGCCGATATATAGCAGCTTGTAAAAAAGCTAAAGAAGTGGTTTGGTTGAAGGAATTCGACACTGAACTGGAAGTAATTCTAGAAGTAAACAAACTATTAGAGCTCTACTATGACAACAGTGGAGCGGTGGCCAACTCTAAGGAACTAAGAAGCCACAAGAGAGGCAAGTATATTGAGAGAAAGTACCATCTACTAAAAGATATAGTAGAGAGAGGTGATGTGACGGTTTTAAAGATTGCGTCAGAACATGCTACCAACAAAATCTTTTATGGGTCATATAACTAATATGGGATTAAATGCCCAATTTACTTTTAGGCAAGTGAGAGATTATTAGGGTTTATGCCTTGGAAAGCTTGTAAAGATATTTATGTTTATAAATAAGAGTTGAACATTTTTATATATGCTTGAATGTTAAATTATTAATATTGAATAATTTATATATACATCGAAAAATTCCTTATTCATACTTGAGGATGTGACTTAAATTGTACGGAGAATTAAGATCACTTAGCCATGAATAAAACAGTCAGCAACATATTAAAGTTTATGAATCTTTAATCAATGGTTGCTAGTACGGTTCACTGATGTCCATAATCTCGATTAAGATTACTCATATAACATGACATCTAAGTGAAAGTGTTGTATATAATAGAGATTATACATGACAAGGACCAATATGTAATTAAGTTGTCTTTATCAAACATGTCATTTACTATAAAGACCTGATTCATATCATAATGATGATTAATGGTAGATTGGCCTAAATCATGTTTATGTTATTAATTTTTTTAATTCACTCATTAGAGTTTCTCAGAGAAGATAATTCTCACAACTTTTATTTTGGGAATCTAATAATGTGGATGGTTGGGAACATGATCTACAATTATAGAATCCTAACTTTCTCAACGGATGGAATGTTGGTTCCTTTAAGTGTTAATTCTAGAACTAAAAAATTGTGCACAAATTTAGATTGGATCTAAATTATACTTTCACTAGTGAATTAACAATAGTAAAGGATAAAGAAGTAATTAGAAGGGTAAAATGATAAATTGACCAAAAATAATTACGAACCGACACAAGGAGGACTAATCACTGGAATTGATTATATCAATAGATACTGCAGTAAAACTCAGCAAAAATAATTCTATATTTACTAAGAGTACAATTCCATATTTATAGTGGAGTAATCATGGAATTAATAAACAGGATTATTTGGTTGATGAAATTCAATAAATAATCTAGTTTATTGGAGCTTAGAATTATAGGTCTATGGTTCTCGGATCGCCACCTTGAAACATTGTCAAGGGGAGGGATAAAAGTTGTACATGAATTTTTTTTTTTAAAAAAATCTATTTTTATTTTTTAAAATAGTAATTATTTATTTTGTAATAAATAATTTATTTTTAAAATTATTAATTAAATAAATTAGAAAAAAAGATGAAAAAAAATTCAGGACAAAAGAGGCAACCATCAAGGGCGGATGTACATTTAAGCTTAAGTGGCCTTGGCCCTTAGCTTTCTACAAATAAAATATAAGTGATATATAGTAATGGCGCGTTTATTAAACTGTAATTGGAATCAGAATAATCAATGGGAGAAATGTATCGGTTTAAAATAAAAAATAATCGGAAACAATATTTTATTATGATGTTTACTAAACTGTCCGGAAAGAAAACCAGAATCATATTATTTTGTTTACATAACTATGAAAGGTAATCGGAATGCTTTAATTTGACAAAATTGTCATTATTAGAACATGTAATTATTTTCTCTTTATAGATTTTTAAGGGGTATATTTGTCTTTTTTATTTTTAATTAATAAAATTAAAATTAAAATAAATTAAGTAAGGAAAGGGAAAGACATTCCCTATAAAAATGGGGGAGAACCTTTCCCTTTGTTTTCTCCCTAATTTGTGTGGGTCCCACTAGTTTTCTCCTTTCCAAAATTTAGTAAACAATTGTATGGAAATCAATACCATACCATTTATTCACATTCCCTTTAAGTAAACATGCCATAAGAGTTACATAGGTATAGGTGGAAACTAATATTATGTATACAGCTAAAAAAAAATAAAGAAAACTGAGTTGAATAGTCAATGTAAGTATAGCAAAAGTAATAGGTATAAATTGTGAATTGGTAAGATTTATAGGATGTGCAAACAAATATTTTTCATAAAAAATTTGCATACATATATTTATACAAAATGAATTATTTTACAAATTTTACAATGACATAATATTAATTGAAATAATGCTTAAATATTGAGAAAATATAATCATGATTTTATTATAACTTGAAATATATTTTATGAGAATTTATAAGCAATACATAAATGTTACAACAAAAATTATTTATTTAGAGCTCCTAATATTATGAGAATTTGAAATATGCGTTATTTAAAAATTCTAGAAGAATTTAATACGTTCCTTAAGAGATAAATTCAAAGTTGCGCGCACTATATGACAAAAAATCTTCATATAAATTAAAGATGTATAAGTAAATTATTATTTCAAAATACATGTATGATATGTCTATGCAATATAAATTCGAAAATTATATGTTGTGATAGTCTCTTGAAGAGCTTCCGGTTATATTATAAAAGATTGAAGAACAAAGTTTTATTTCTTTTTCTTATATTAATAAATATTAAATTGCATATAATTTGTTCATAAGTATTAGTGGAGAAGTCGCGAAGTACTTCATATGCATCAAGAATTATAAATATATGATCATTTGATATGGAAGTTAAGATCATACAATAAGAATGAAACAAATATATGGTCTTGGAGTACCATCATTATCGTATATGAAAATTTATATTATTATTATTAATGTGTTATGTACATATTTACTTAAAATTTTAAACTTTAGTATGAACAACGTTGTATATACACACATGAATGATTCGATAAGTTGGATAAATATTGATGTTCTAGGAACCCTTCATCCATAATTTACAAGTCCACACATACTCTGGAATAGTTATAGTAAATATATGGTCATAGATAATATATGATGATATTTTAAAAGTAATAACATCAATCTTATGAGATATATTATCACCAAAATAATTATGGATCATATGTGTATGAGAAGGAGGCATATTCATGTTGCACTCTTTTCCCTTTAGCTCAAGTTTTGTCTCACTGGATTTTTCTGGCAAGACTTTTAACGAGGCAACTTGTAAATAATTATGAATATGAAATATATATATTGCACTCTTTTTTTTCTTAGTTCAGGTTTTGTCCCAATAAGTTTTTCTGCTAAGGTTTTTAACAAGGTAACTTGCAAAATAGTTATAAATATATGTATAAAGAGAATGTATGTACATATTGTATTATTTTCTCCTTAGCTCAGGTTTTGTCCCACTGCATGGGTTTTCCTGACAAAGTTTTTAAAGATGTAATTTTTAATCATGCTATACCTGGACTTCATGAAGCAAGTAGAGAATGTGTGCGACTGAGATCATTGACATAACATATTCATGAAACATATGGATTACACTCAATAAAGCAGTATCAACATTAACAATTCTCACTACTAAAAAATCACATTTAGCGTCATTTTCAAAGTGACGCATAAAGAATTTTTTTAGTTGGTGAAATCGCTATAACCGTAGACACAAATACTGATATTTTTGCTTAACTCATTAACCAACGCCAAAAGTTTTTTGCTTCAGTTCATAGCCGAAGAAAATAGTAATACACCGCCGCCAAAAGGTTTTTGCTTCGGTTATGAACCGAAGCAAAAAAATAAAAAAATATGAACCGCCACCACCACCACACCCCATCGGACCACCACAACAACCCATCAGCAACAACAAATACTGCCACCACACCCCATCGAACCACCACAACAACCCATCGAATCGAACCACCACCGCATGCAAAAAAAATTCTGAGAGTGAGAGAGAGAGCCTAGATGAGAAAGAGAGAGAGGGAGGTTGGAGGAGAAAGAGAGAGACCGTAGGTGAAAGAGAGAGACATCAAAGGAGAAAGAGTACCACTTGAGGTTAGCTCAAGTGGCCATAGGAGGGTGCGTGTGTGTTGGAGGTCTTGGGTTCGTATCCCATGTTATGCATTGTGTAATATATAAACGCTTAAATTAAAAAAAAAAAAAAAAAAAAAAAAAAAAAAGGAGAAAGAGTGAGTGAGTGAGAAAGAAATTACCTCCAAACAGTCATGGCGGCGACGTGTCTGATTTGATTTACATATTTTTTATTTAGTTTAAAAAAAATAAAAATTCGAACTAAACCAAGAACACTCTTATAGATTTTTTTAAGTAGAACACTATTTTTATTTTCTTGAAAAGGAAGTTGAACACTATTTAAGTAAGATATATTACTATATATTATGAGAATTGAGAAGCCAAACTTTTGAGGTTTCTAGGTGAGATATTATCATTAAGTGACGGTTGATTTTATAGTTTACAAAATTAACAATTATATTCTAAGATTAATGTTATAACTAATATAAAAATGAAAGAAAAACAAAACATAGTTATCTGAAACTGGTAAATTCTAACCAAAAATTAGTATTGGTTGAGATTTTGAATATTATTATTATGTTGGACACATTTATATTTGATAAGATCGGATATATATGGAGAATCACCTTCGGCCGCCCACACACAAATTATTATTATTAGATTCTTTTTAATTAAATTCTCTTAACTATTAATTTACTTATACTTAATTTTTTAAATTCAAAATTTAATAGTAAAATTCTCTAAACTACTGATATATTAACAAATTTAAAGTGACATCTATTTTTTACCGTTAACTACTAACATAGATTATTTATGTATAACTTTTGTACACGTGCACGTTTATAGTGGTACATCTAATATTATTATTTAAAAATTATAAAAAAATATTCCAAAAAATTTATAATAATTTTTATTTTTTTAATATTCTATTTTTTATTTTTATAATTTTATTTAATTTTAAAATAAATTTTGAAATAATAATATTAGGTGTACTAATATAAATATGCTACGTGTACAAGAATGTACACGTAGACCGTCTACGATGACAGTTAATCGGATGACACCTTACATTTGCTAACAATTTAGTAGTTTGGACGGTTTCACCGTCAAAATTTAAACTTAAAAATTTAAATACAAATAAAATGATATTTGGAAGGGTTTAACCTTGAAAAATACTTATTATTATTATTTTAAACAATTATTATTATTATTATTATTATTAAAAGTTATTAAAAAAAGTTATGCAAAAGTATGTCCATAAACCCCACTATAAACAATTGCTAGTCCCACAAATATACATGGCTAGCCTATAACATATACATATGTTACTTTATAATTATTTTATTAAAAAATAATTAATATCAAATGGCACTTTCTCAACTCAAAGCATTAGTTGACCCCAGTTTAAGAAAAGTTGTGGATATGCTAAATAAGTAAATATATGAAAAATAACGCTCAATTATTATTATACAAACTCAATTCTTATTTTTTTTCTATTATAATTATTATTATATGAATAAATAAACACATTCTTCTAACTTGGTCATATTTTGAATTTTCCTTATCCAAGCTTAATTTAATAGTATAGTTTTCATTTTGAATTCGTTACTTCATATATCATATTCATAGATGTATTATGTCAATTGGAGATATTAGACAAAAAAAATAATTTTTTTTTTTTAGAAAAAAATTAATTGTGTATATTTTTTTTATGTATATAGTGGTAAAAAAATTTGAAAAAAAAATAATAATTGAGTCTTCTTCCTGAGTAAAATTTTGGTATAGTATTTATAAACAATAAATTGGGTCTTTTTTTTTTAAAAAAAAAATACATATATATTTTTTAATAAAATAATGACAAAACTTTTAAATAGAATATTTTTTAAAAATAAATTAGTTTTCTAAAAAAAGTTTTGGGCTAGGTTGGGTAAGGGCCTAACTTGCCCTACCTTTGGGCTAGGCTCTTCATTTTGTAAAGCGATTGTTTTCTCATTTTTCCAGCATTTATTTTCAACCACACCTAATAGTAATAATCATAAAAACAAAAGCTAAAATCTCACTTTTCAAACTTCTTTTCAATCCATTCTTAGTTCTAATCAACTGCCACCACAAGTGTTTTTTCTTATCTCAATTGACCATTTAATCACACTTCATTCATAGAACTTCTTCACTTTTTTTAAAAGCATAAAACCCTATACAAAATGGCATACATGTCTACTACTCACTACTCTTGATAGTAAACCACAAAAGTTTAGTCCTACCTACAAATATAAACATTTTTTTTTTGTGTAATTTACTCATTTTCATATTAATAATAATTAAAAGAAATATCATTTCCTAATAATTTTTGCCAAAATTAGTGAAGATAATTCATTGAAGTGCTTTTGAAGTGGTAAATACACTCACAAGTTCATGGGAAAATTACAATGGTTTATTTATAGAGAATTGATGGTTAAGTTTTGTTAGAAAAATGTAGTAAAACTCTGGTGGCTCATTTTCAATTTGTGTTGGGCCGATTAGCTTGGAGAGAGGTGCCCGGGAAAACAGAAAGAGTTACATTTTTTGGGTAAGAATTATTTTAAATTGAAAATAAAAAAATGAGTATTATATTTGTATCCGGTATTATTCAAAATAAAATTAGAAACTGACAAATATGAAACCCGAATCAAGAATAATGGGCCTGTGGAAGCCCAAGCGTTGATCTCAAATGAAGTTTACAAATAAACTTGAGGAAATTGTATTTTATACCTAATTTATTTTACATGTTTAATTTTTATCTTTATTTTTATATTTTTTTTTAAGGTATACTTATTTTTATAGATGAAATTATATCTCTTAGCTTAATATAAATTATGTGCTAGACTTAATCACCCAAGCATTGGACAGCTTGAGTCATTTCACAAGGCTCCCATTTTTTCAAGGCTCAATTTTTTTTTTTTAAAAGAAAATGCCTATTTTTTTTTCCTATTATATATATAAATAAAAAAAATTATAATTGAAAATTTATGAACGAATCCTTAAAAAAAAAACTAGTAATAGAATTGTAGTTTTAATGTACACAGTTTTTTTTTTCTAAAGAGCCCAATTTAAAATTTTGTACAAGGCCCCTAAAATACTTGGCCAGCTCTAGACTTAATGGTGAAAGTATATTGAATAATCATTCATAAAAATGAGTATATTTTAATAATAATATAATTATACAGAAAAAATATTCCTCAACATCTTGATTGGAAACTACAGTTTTCTTCTCTCAAAAAATTATATTAATAATAAAAAAAATAGAAAAAATCAAACAGTTAAAAAAAAAAAGTTAATCTTAATTTATAATCCAATTCAAACAATACTAAGAAATCAAAATCTATATTCCGAAAAATAAAGTTCCTAGTCCAAACAATATAATCCAAGGATATATATATATATGATTAAACAAACTTGGGTTTTCGGGCGGGTTCTGGGTGCACTCGGATTTTAAAATTCATGAATTTCCCCAACCCGAACCCTGCTCAGTGTGGAACCACCCGAACCCAGTCACTAATTTTTTAAACTCGATTTTTTTGAATTTTTCGAGTTCGGGTCTGTTGGGTTTGCCAAGTGGGTAGGTTTTCGGGTGCAAATAGTTTGCCCTAATTCATATTGTATAAAATTAATTTTTGGGTCCTGGATTAGGATGAATCCTAAACACAGACCTAACCCACCTTAACCCAATATCAAACTTGTTATATGCCAATAAATTTATCTAATCATTTCATTTTTTTGTGTTAGAGAGTTTTGAAATGCTAAATAAGAATGAACTTATAATCAGACCGATCTTAAAATAAATTTATAAAGCCTCCCAAAAAAAAAGTTATATGCATTTTTATATGTATTATTGTATGAAAAAAAATTATATATAGTTATTATTAATTTGCCCCCTTAAATTAATTTGTTTACAATTCCCTCCATTTTTTAATTCCTCCCTCCATCACTGAGCTCATTTCTTTTTGTGTTTGAGTGTTTTGAGATTTCTTGGGTATCCTTTTCCTTTTCTTATATAAGGTCATGTTAAAGAAAAAGAATATATTTGAAGGCTCCCTTCTCCATGATTCGTGAAGGAACGAACTAAACAATCTCTCTAGGCTTCTACACCAACAAATAAAAATAACATAACATGGTCTAAATATTTCAAAGCTAGCTTTGACCCTTGTTTTTTCATAATAAAACCTTTCATTGAGCAACACAAAGAATTTGGACTGGTCAAGTTTTGTGCTTTGAACAAGTAAAATTCATCTTAAACTAAACAAAACCAACTAATATAGATATATATATAGAAGCTTATAAAATGCATACAAATTTAAATCCACAGATTCCGCAATATACTAAGCATTGTGTTTTGAATTTCAATAACTCACCAAAATTGACTTATTGGTTTTTAAGCTTTTGGTATTTGAAATATTATACAATAAAATATACAATTTTCAGTAACCTATATAGCTCATTGGAGTTTGTCCCTACAAAGTACAAACATAACAAAAGCTAGCTTCGTTAGGCTTTTCTTTTTTTATTTTTCTTTTAAAATGTTGTTGTGACTTTCCCAAAAGCTGCTCTCAGTCTCAGAAACTCTACTGAAAAAAATCCCTCTTATTATTTTCAAAATGCTGAAAACTATAAGAAAGAAATATTAGAGTAAATTCACTGGTTTTTTAATTTCTATTTCTAACAATCTATTTATTTATTCTCACAAAAAAGAAAGAAAAAAACTATTAACAATATGAAATTATTATGAATTAATTATCAACCAAGATATGGTAATGTCAAAGAGTGAGGCGCCAATATATAGATTAATCCATATTAATTAATTAATTTATTGTGTATAGGTGTTGCTTAATCAACTTGCAATGATTTAAAAGGGAGCTGTGACAGTGAACATTTGGGGAAAAGGGAAAACAAACCCAATTAATTATTTCAACAAATACAATAAAATTTTGAAAGTCTAGCTCAATCACTATCTCATAAGTTAATCATAATAAAAGCCTATAAAATCTCCCAACACCTTGTAAAAACTTAACCCATTTGCACAAACAGAAAAGAATAGCAAAAAAAGTAAAAGTTATTTATAAGACATGAATGAGTAAAGATCAGGACCCATCTATCATTAGGGTAAAAGAAAACTTATACCTAATCTCGACTGCATATCGATACCTAGATTCAACTCGGCATTATAAATTTAGGCTAATTATTACTTTTGTCCTCTAAACTTTGATATATACTAAATTTTATCTTTTGAATTTTTCTGGTCGTTCAAAATTTACCCTGAAATATTGAGATTGTTGGAGGGAAATTTGATTTTCGATACTTATATATACCTAATATTTTATTTCTAAACTAATACATATCACCATTGAAAATATATGACCACTTTATCTAAAACCCAAAAATACTCCTCTCAAATTTTTCATACTTTTTTTAGTGCAAAAACATAAAAAAAAAAAAACTAGTAGTCTGATGGGGTCCAATGGTGGTCCGATGGTTACCTGATGCTACTTTTGTATGTACAAAAACATAAAAAAAAAATTGGTAGCAGATTCGGTCCGATGGTAGTCCGATGGGTGGTCCGATGGGTCCGATGGGTCCGATGGGTGGCCCGATGGGTCCGATGGGTGGTCCGATGGGGTGGCCCGATGGGTGGTCCGATGGTGTAAATGGGGTGATGTAAATGGGGGTATTTTAGGGATATCATAAAAATTGTCATATCTTACAAATATTAGTTATTATTTGTTTAGAAAATTTTTTTTAACCAAATGTAAGCATAAAAAATCAAATTTCCCTTGTTGGATTTAATAATTTTTGTCAAATTTTATTCAATTTTACTAGTTTAATGATTGTTTACGTGCTAAATTGCTCCCTAATATTTAATATTTATCAAATTATACCCCTCGAATTTACAGAATCATGTAACTTTTATGCATGTTAGACTTTCTTTATTAAAATTAGACAAAAGTCTATAAATTCAATAATCTCAATAATTAAAGTAATTCTTAACGACCATAAAAATTCAAGAGACATAATTTGATAGATGTCCAAATTCAAGAGCCAAAAATCATAATTACTATAAATCTATATATATAGATACAAATGTACTGGTAGTAGGTCCCATATAGTACTATATAGTAACTAAGCAAAGACTACTACTACTAGTCTACTCCCACTACTAACTACTTACACCCATTAATCTCTATCTTTACATGAAATTTTGTTATTAGGATTTGGTATATTTGGTACCTACTGATATTACTTTCACCTAACTAGCCATAAAAATTGTAATTGATTCAGTCAGGCTGTTTTAATGTTTCCTCTATTTATAAGCCCCGGACCCTCTCCTAATGACACCTCTCTAGTTATTATTACCATCATTGAAATTGAATGAAAAGCTTTGTTTGGTACTCTTAAAAATTTGTTGCATAGGACAAAACTTTGTAAAACACCTTATCTAGTGAAAGTAGATTTTAGCACAGTCCTGTTTCTGAACATCTATAAGATTCTATTCTTTTTCTAAAAGAGAGTATCTTAGAATGAAAAAGAAAAAAAAAAATCATATTTGAAAAGTTAACATAAAATCCCTAAACAAGCTGTAAATATTGAAATTAGTAACTTATCAAACATTAAATTTGGTAATGAGCTGCTTACAGTTATCTCAAAACCTTTATTAAGATAATTAAAGATTTTCCATCTTATACAATATTCCTTTATTTATTGCTGTTATTTATTTTCACCCTTCAATACATAAATCATTTTTTTTTTTTTAAAAAAAGGATAAAAAACTCAATTATCAACTTTTCATTTCACCCACCAAACAAAAGGGTGTTTTTATTTTTAGTTTTTATTATCTTTAAAAATTATTTATGGTAACAACTAGAAGGAGGGCTAATTAAGCATAAACCATAAGAGCATAATTAGTTTTTTTGAAAATAAGGGAGAGAGTGACCCCACAGTCACTATTATTACCATACATAAATACCGTGATTGAGATTAAACAAGAATATATACATATATATAATATATGATTCACAATCACAAACATTATTTTTGGTATTCTTAACACTAATTAAGATCATATACATACACATACCATATAATGTAAATTTACCAAATTCATACGTACACACATGCATAAAATGAAAGGCTGAGATGGTTCAAAGATGTTCTCACATTCTCCCACGTGGCATGATCAAGGGCCATGATTTAAGAGAACCTCTTCTTCCCACCAACTGATCCACTTTCAAATCTCTCTCCCGCAATCTTTGCCCTTTTATTTCTTAACCGCTCCACCTTGATTTTACTCTCTCTCTCTCTCTTAAAAAACAAGGAATAAACTCACCAAAACATATATACATATACACATGCACAACAAAACTAAACCACCCTTTTTATCTTTGAAACCCCATTTAGCCTTTGTTTTTGTTCATCTTTTTCTCTACCATTTTCTCCATTTCTCTCTCTCTTTCTCTCTCTTTTTGGGGAAATGGGGAAAGTGGGACAAGAATCAGATTTCAAAACCCAGTTGGTAGTTGAAATTTGCTCCATTTCAACAGGCCATTCTTCTAACACATGTGTTCATAGGCAACATTGCAACCAGCCTAATAATAATAAATTACCATTCATTGATTGGTACCGTATTATTGGAGTACGTTTTTCTCTGGCCTTTTGTTCATAATATACCATTTTAATGGCTTCTTTCTTTCTGTCTATCTTTTGTTTTTGTTTTAAAAAATATATGATTATTGATCGGAAAATAAATCTATAGGTGGAAGAAGATGCTGGAATAGATGTTATTAAAAAATGTTACCATAAACTTGGTATGTGTTTTTTGGTTAATGAAAATAATAATAATAATGTCCCACACATTTACATTCTCAAAAACATTATGTTTATTTTATTAAAGCCTTTGTTTAATTGGTGCAGCTTTACAACTTCATCCAGATAAGAACAAGCATCCCAAGGCTGAAATTGCATTCAAGCTTGTCTCAGAGGTTAGATTATATGCATATATTTATATATATATATATATATAATTCAAATTCCCAAGTATCTTTATTGTGGAATGATGTTAAGTCATGTTGTCAAATTATGCCTTACATTATTAGAATTGGATAGAAAAAGAGTTTAGGGGTTGAAGCTACTGGTAGTCCCACGTGATTTCAAATATAAAGGCATTGTACATATATGTGGACCAGTTTCATTAAAGAGTAATTAAAGAAATTAAACCAGACTCATCAAGTCCCACAACATATTCAACTATAATAAAATATGTTAGGTGTGAGTGCATTCATTCAATTCATTCATTTTTTTTGGAGGGGTTGTAAGTTAATTTCAAAAACTGTAAAAGAAAATTAAATTATGAACCCGAAACAGAACGAGTGAAAGCTAACATTTCATTGTTTTTGTAGGCATATTCATGTCTTTCAGACAATGCACAAAGAAAAGCATTTGACTTAAGGAGATGGAGGAGTTTCTGCTTTGATTGTCTTCATAGTCCAAAGAAGAAGGCGGCTCGGAGAGTCCCGAGTTGGCCAAGATCTCACAAAATTATTCGCGGGTTGAAAGATTTACGAGACAGGTTCAGGGAAGAGACGAGGGTGATTGAGAATTGCCTGAAGGCCAATGCTGCCTCGGCTGCAGCTGTGCCAAGGAGAGAATCTTGTGTTTTTAGTCCTCCAACAACAAACTCTTTGTTAAAGAGCAAATCTCATAATGGGAGACGAAAGGAGTCTCCTATTTTCAATCCTTCTGACTATGCTTTTGATGGGTATCCACATATGAGGAGTCGAGTTTACAAGAAGACAGATAATTTTTGGTTCATGAGAACTGGACATGTTTTTAATAGTGAAAGAGTAGATAGTAGAGTGAATTGTGACTCTCCTATCTTTGAGATTAGACCACAGAAAAAAGGCATTTTTAAGAGTAAATCTACTTGTGTTCATTCATGACATTATTATTTCAAGGAAATAAAAGAAAAAAAAAAGGAAAATTGAGGGTTTTTAAAATAAAAGTTGTGTTCAATTCTTATTATCCTTAAGGCTAATTAAGATTTTTGCTCCCTGAATTTTAACATGTACCAAATCATGCTACTGAACTATTTCGATTGTTGAATTTAAAGACTTTTATCTAATTTTAGTAAAGAAAATCTAACATGAATAAAATTAGACAAAAGTACTTAAATTTGATAATCTTTTTGACGGTCAGAACAGTTCAGGAAGCATGATTTGGTACATTTAAAGTTCGGGAGACAAAAATCCTAATTAGCCTATCCTTGATCTATGTTTGCATGGCATGAGAAACAAAACAACATATAGGTTGAACACTCTTAATAAAACTATGCTCATGTACATAACTCAAAAAAATCAAATATTATAATAGCTCAAAATTGTAATAAACGGTACAAAATTTCATATTCCCTACAATATTTTATGGAGATTTCTGTGCTGATAATAATTAAGCAGCCAGTGTCGTATCTTTTCAGTTGAATTAAGCTTTTTTGACTGCCTGCTTCTCCGGGATTTTGAGTATACCACGATCGATCAAGGGCTGCAGCTCTTTCTTTGCCTGTGCAACCACTGCAGAATCTGATGATTCTAAGAAAGCCGAAATGACCTTGCCACTGCAAACACAACACAAAAACAGGTATAGTAGAATAAATATTTATAGAATTAGCTCTTGAAGAGTGGGAGATAGTGTTTGGAGCTTTACCTGTGACCTGAGGCCCACATTTCACACTTTCCTTTCAATGCAGATTTCCATAGTGTAGAAGCAAAGGCGGGGCAGTCCAAGATTAGTTTTCTAATGGTCCGACTAGAATGGAAATTTTCAAGGACGTGTTCCTCCTTCGATTCCTCAGATTTAGGCTCTGCTACAACAGATGCTATGGCTTCATGTAAGGCGTTTAACTTATCTTCCATAGTTGGTTTAAGAATGCCATCTGCACCACCAATTGCAACCTGCATGAAACAGAAAATGGAATAAATAAGTAAAAAAATAAGAATTTGATGGTTTTACAGAACCACACAAAATTAAATATCTCGAGTATTTGAGTACCTCGTATATCACATCCTTCCCGAAGTTTGATTTAAGTAGTTTGTCTGAGTTTTCAATGCATACATCAATAAGTCTCTGCAATGCAATATCAAGCAGAAATAATCATTGAAAAGAAGGCGGTAAAAAGGCACGACAATTGATTGGAACTCTGTTTCAGAGTTGATATTGTTCATTATGAAGAAGCAACAGACCTCAGCCAGCCCACTCTTGACTAACAACTCTTCCCTCCGAACAGAAGGATCCTTCTTCCCACCCTCAACAATTTTGAGGGTCTCGACAGGGTCAGAGCTTGTATTGGCCTCAGTTTCCGTCTCTTCTGTGTCATCATTAGGTTTAACCTCCTCGCTTGATCCCTTAACCTATAATCATGTCCAACCAGAATGTCATTTTACTCCTGAATATAGGGTTATGAAAATAACAATTACTGATGTGATACAAAAGAGAAATGGTTTTCCAATTACTTTGCCGGAAAGAGAATCTAGAGACAAATCGAGAGAAGCCAGCTCATCGGGAGTGAAATAGCGAGTACATTTTGGATGAAGTAGCTGTAGTAAGAAACGCCTGCCATTCTGAAAATCGCAAAAAGTTTGAAAACCACCTCAGCAATAACATTCTTGAAGAACTAAAATTTCTGTAATTGTTTTTCCCACGTAGTAAAAGTCCAAATTTTAAAGAGCGTTACTGATGAAAGATTATTTTCTGAAACTAGTAACTACCACTTCATTCCTAAACATGCTAAACCTATTAACTTTTGAATTCTGACATGGTTAAAAAATATCACATGTTAGCCTTTTAAGGATTTATTATTAACCGAAGTATTAGGGAAAAGAATAAACCTTATCGTCAACAAGCTCCTCTAAATTTTCTTGAACTCCATGAATGACAATCTGCAATCAAGTTAACGCAACGTATAAGATGAAGTAAAATGTGACTCCATTAGGTAACAAATCCACTTTCTACACCAAACAACACAAAAGGAACAAACCTTTGTTAAAAGCTTTGTGTCATCAACAACTGAAATAATGCAAACAAGAACCTGGGAAGCAAATAATATAATATGAAGGTTAGGAATGAGGATACAAAAAAGACTCAAAAGAAACCATTATAAATTCAAGAAGCCTTACCATACTTCCGCATTGATCACGAGCAATCTTTTGTACGTGGTCTTTCATTCCTTTTATTATTTTCTTTCTTTCCTATAATAAATTGGACAAGAATGAAACAAATTAAGTAAACAGCTGGTTAAGTGACAGAATCTAAGAAATCAGGAGAATTAGCACCAAACCTTTGCACTGCCATGCTTGACACAGAGCATCCCAAGCCTAGATCCATCCCTGGTATGGATCATTCGAACAAGAAGTGGACCAGATAATTGTTGGAGCACATCTGTGGCAGAAGTCTTTTGACAAAATTGATTTAGGAGAAGTGAATATAAATTTTAAAAAGCAAAGGCAGTCTCTGCTGGGGAAGGTAAATGAAATTTTTGCAATCGCAGAACACACCTGATCAGCAATATTTAAGTACTCCATTAATATCCTGTGTATGATTGAGTGATCAACAATTCCTTTCTCCAGAATCGGTTGGATCACCGAAGTCATGTGGCGCACGACAGAGGGTTTCGGCAAACTTAACTTTGACATTATATCTTTTAAACTGAAAAAAGAAAAGAAAAAAATTAACAGATTGGTCAGAAGTACAGTGCAAGTAAAGGAAGTCCAAAATAATTCAGCAGCATTATTCATCAAACAACACTTTCAGTTGCCTAATCTTTTACCTGCTTTCTTTCATTGTGACGAGATCCTTAAATATTTGTAGCTCCACAGAATACAACTCCATCAAAAGCTCCTGTTTTTGAGTTGCATTTCCCAATTGGTATGCATGCTCGATGACTGCAAAAACAATTCATAAGGAAAATTAAAATACTACAGAAGCATCTATGAAGATATTATCTAATCCTAACACATAAAGGAGATACAATCTACTCAGGGTAACTTGCAAGCTCATTTTGTGAATTGTTAACACACCATCAGATCCAACCACTTGACGAAGAAGTTGAGCAACGTGCCCATGGAGAGATGAAATAACTACCGCAAGCTGTTTTTTAGAAGCTGTAAACATAGCAACAATAACAAATTAAATATGAAAATAGTTCATCATATCAAAATAGTACAGCTTCAAAAGACCCTTAATTTCATTATTCATATTTCCCAGCAAAATTGTACCATTGTCCAACATTTTCTTCACCAGATGAACACCATATTTGTTAGATGACAATGTGAGAAAATGTGGTTGAAGCTCCTCAAATACAGCATCATTTTCAGATTTTGAACAGTACTTTACACAAGTCTAAAGAAAGAGGAAAACATTAGAAACAAGCAAAAAAGGCACAAAAGAAAAATGTGTAAAACAGAAAGTATAACTAAGTGGTAGATAATCACCTGCAGAACACGAGAAGAAACATGAGAGCCTGCAATTTCAGCTATCTTTCCCTTCATTTTTTGTAGTGCTTCGGTGATCAACCTTACCGTGATAAATTACAAATTAAAACCAAGTTCAGAAACATATACAAAGGGAAGAAGTTTAAAAAGTGGATGAATAAAAAAACAGAAAGACAATTTCATGGTTTTTAAAGACAAGTAAATTCTTATACAAGATACATACTTGGCTCTATCTTCTTTGCCAATATTGCGAACCCTCATCTTTTCCCACAAATGTGCAAGCTCCTATTGCAATGAGAGGAAATATAACAAAGTTAATTAGCCCACAAGTCCAAGATAAATTTCTGCAATGCCTCAATTAATTAATCATGTTTTTGCACTAAGTTCAAATTTAGTCTACCTTCATTTCCTCTACAAAGTCTTAGAGTAATGCCAACATTTATCAATTTTCAGTTTTTATTGTTAAAATTCTCGAATAGCAGTGAGACATACCGAAGCTAACAAAAGTACTTACTTGTTCTAAAGTGTAATAAGGCTTCCTCTTCTTCTTCCTGGCCTCAGCAAGATCCTGCAACAAGACCCACAAGCCAAAATTTTCTTCATGCCACATTCAAAGCTTAAATGTTCAAAACAGATATAAATACAGAAACCCAATGCAAAATATTGATTAAAAAACCCAAGTATCACATTCAATTCTATCATAGAGTTAGATAAAAATTCCAGTATCGGCAATACAACTAAAACCAACACCAAAGCAGCAAAGTATCAACCTTTGCGTTGATGCGACGTTCTCGCTTTGACATGGGATCCGTCTTCTCCATTTTAGGTCCAGATTTGGTGTGTTCAGAACCCTTGAATGGTTTGGTGTGTTCTGAACCCTTAAATGGTTTCTTCAAGTCATTTTTGGGAGCTTTTGAGTGCTTTACGGCGAGTAGCTTCGGTTTTTTGGGACTTGAGCTGGGAGCGTCAGGCTTAGCACCACCAGGGATTTGCTTCCTCTTCTTGAGTTTACTCTTATCTTGGTCCTTGGCCGCCATTGGAGAGAGTAAGTTCTTCCTTCACCTCCGTCAAAAATCAGTTTATGGTTTTGTGTTTGAGAGGGGTTTTTTCAGGGTTTTGGTTAGGTCGATATGTACTTACTGGTTGTCGGGCCGAGATTGTAACGGGTCAAGTAGATCCATATCCGCCCGAACAAATTTGTCGGCCTAACCTTATTATTTGGGCCAAAGGCCCAAAGTTTATTAGAAGAAAGTGAAAGTCTAACCCATTCTTTTGGGTTTCTAGTTGAAAAATAGCTCATGATCTCTAAATAATAGAGGATTTTCCCACCCGACAAATACAATAAGAACATTGCTATTGGGCATAAGTGAATGTCTAGCACTTCTAGACATGTCGTCTTGCGATTAGTTAGCAATACGGTCTTTTATGTTTTTTTTTTATGTTGTACTCATGTTATTTTGTTATTAATTTTTTGTTTTGTATATATTATTTTTTATGTTATTTTGTTGTTGTTTTTATGTTATTTTTTTGTGTTTTTATAAAATACCGTGAAAATATAAAAATAAAACTTTGAATGTAAAAAGTAAAAATTTTATAAAAATTAGTATTTTATATAATTATTGCTATAAAATATAAACTTTCTAAATAAGTGTTATAAAAATATGGCAAACTCAATACTATACAAATATTTCAAAGACATAAAATGTTATAAAAAATGGACAAACAAGATCATATCATATTTAAGAATAGGGTAAATAGCGGCAAAACCCCCAATACTTTCGTTTTGGTTTCATTAAACTCCCACAACTCAAATTTCTGCGGGTAAACCCCCAAAACCACTATTCTGTTAGCAATTTACCCGTTCCGTCCAAATTTAGCTGTTAAGTGCCAGGTTGGTTTGTCCACGTAGACACAATATACACGTGGCACAATTTTATTGGTCCACGTAAATAATTATTTAAAAAAATTAAAAAATTAAAATAAAATTAATTTAAAATTAAAAAAATTATAAATAAAAAATTATTTTATTTTTTTTTTCTTTCTTTCTTTTTTTTTTTTTTCTTTTCTTTCTTTTTCTTCGCAAGACGTCTCTCTTTCCCCCATTTTGTGCAACAACCAAAAAGCTCAAAGCTTTCTCTCTCTAAAACCTCCCCAAAACCATGGCTTCCAATCCAAAACCCCACCAAGCTTTGATCTTTCTCCTTCAACTCTTCTTCTTCTTAGTCTCTACAACCACGGGTACCTCATCTTCTTCTTCACCTCCGGCACCAACGGTCTTCGACATCCTCCGCCACCGACGAACCCATAATTCGCTCGTTTCTCGGTCCAAAAACCAAGAAAAATGAACCCAGCAAACCTCTCGGTTCACACAACCCAGAAAACTTACATCTCAAACTCAAGAACACAATAACACGAACCCAGAAATTTCTAGCTCACAAAACAAAACCCAAAAAATTTCTTGCAAACTCTCAGGCGAACTTACCACACCAAACCGACAGTAGCTCCAAGCTCGTTCTTCTGCGCTGCCCACCCGAATCGCTGGATCTGCAACTCTAGATCTGAGATGTGGGGTTTTGTTTGGATCTAAAAAAGAAGTTTCAGTGATGGTTGTGGTGTGTAGATGTGGTTTTAGTGGTTGTGGGTAGTTCGGTTGTGGTGGTTTGGGCAGTGGTCTGGGCGGAGGAAGGGTGGTCTGGGCAGAGGAAGGGTGTTGTGGTGTAGGAGGTGCTTTGGGCTTGCCTCTGTATATTAGAGAGAGAGAGAGAGAGAGACATAGAGAGAATGATACACACGAGAAGAAGAAAGAAAAGAAAGAAAGAAAAAGAAAAAGAAAAAGAAAAAGAAAGGGAAAAAAAAGGAAAAAAAAAAAGAAATATTATTTAATTTTTTATTTATAATTTTTTTAAAAATTTTAAATTAATTTTATTTTAATTTTTTAATTTTTTTAAATAATTATTTACGTGGACCAATAAAATTATGCCACGTGTATATTGTGTCCATGTGGACAAGCCAACCTGTCACTTAACAGTTAAATTTGGACGGAAAAGGTAAATTGCTAACAGAATAGTGGTTTTGGGGGTTTACCCGCAGAAATTTGGGTTGTGGGGGTTTAGTGAAACCAAAACAAAAGTATTGGGGGTTTTGCCGCCATTTACCCTTAAGAATATATGGCTGGAGGGATGTATCATATAAGGAAGAGTTCATTCCTGATGATGAAGGCTCTTATAAGATTCTTCTTCAAAATCAAAATCACCATAAGAAGAGGCCGCTGATGAAGTTGGTGGTGATATCAGATGTGGGTCAAGAAGAAAGATATATCAAATCCTCTATTGGTTTGGACCGAATCCTTGATTGCGTGGTGAGTTTTTTGATTTTGAATTAAAATTTTCTTTCTTTTTAGATGTCCATATAAGTTATGTTGTTGATTTATTCTGATTTTATTTCTGAGTTAGTAAAAGGTGTCTAGATTTTAGTACTTTTGTTTGAATGTTTGCACAGTGTCATAAAGTTTTTGAGTTAAAATTTTAATTTTAGTTTAATCGTGGGTGATTTCGTTCAGTTTGGTGTTGGGTTGAATGCTGAAATAGTGGTTAGTTGAATATATCTTGTTTTTTGTTTTTGGTTTTGTTCTATAATGTTGAGTTGTTATAATGGTATATATTGTAATCTTTTTGTTATTGGTTTGTTCTATATTTGCGCCATTTTTATGGCTTTGGCGCCTTACAAGGCTATAGCGCCTATTATATGGCTGGCCCCTAATTATTTAGGGTAGTTTGTTTAAAATTTTCACGACTTCTTGTATTGAAAGTATAACAAAATGTTGGCACAATAAAATTGCAAAGTAAACAAGTTATGCACTAGACAAATTTTACTAGTTGGAATATAAGGGTTATTTAAGTTAAGGTATGATGTAAAGAAAATTTTAAAGTGATATTTTAAAAATATTTTCAAGTGAAAGAAGGTTTAAAGAGGATTAAGTTTAAATGATAATAGCTTTTAGCTATGGTTGGTTCATATTTTTAGGAATTATTAGCAAAAAGGGAAAGTGGTGGAATTTAGTATTCAGATTCTAATATTATTATTTAAAATTAATCAAGTAATTTGAAGAATAATAAATACGAAGATTTTGTAATAAAAGGAGGTGAGAACACTAATTGTCAAATGTGAATTTATTGTGTTCAGATATATTTGGAATGTCAAATTTTACGAAATTTGGTTTGTAATCTATGTCATATAGGAAGATATCATTATAAATATTTTTATGGTAACTTAAAAAAAAATACAATTTTTGGAAATTTTACAACTTGTCTTTTGGAAATTAAAATATGAATAATTATGTCATAATAACTGAATTTGATTATTTTAAGTAATTTCAATTCAATATAGATTGATTATAATCAAGTTTTACCATAAATAAATATGTATAAAAATTATTTTTTTGTGATAAGTACAATAAAGGAATTTGTAATATTTTAGAAATGGGGACATTAATAATGAATTAAAATGGTTGATTTTGTCTATTTTGGGAAGGATTATGGAATAAATGGGTCCTTAATAATCAAGGTTATTTTGTTTCATTGTATTGAATTACACTACTCATTGATAATCAAGGTTATTGAAGTACATTATTCGTTGCTTACTTTATTATTGCGATAATTTTCAAAGTAAACTTTTGATATCCTATGGATGGGAGCATTGCAGGGTTTTTTGTTATTATTAGATTACATATCAATTTTTTTTAATTTTAGGGTCTTAGTAAGGGATAATAATCCTAAGATGATGATGAAGTAAAATACAAGAGTTAAGTTGCTACTAGCCAAAGGGTTTCCTTTTGGCTAGTTATAGTATTTTATATGGGGACCTAGTTTTTCAATTTTTGAGTTTTGAGTGTTTTGATCGGATTGATAATTTTCTAATAAATTTTTTTGTTTTTCTGATTTGTTTTCAGTTTATTCAGATTCATTAGCTTTGGTGACGGCTATTAACAACGGGGAGATGTATTTTAACAAGTTAACAGCGTTGTTTGAAGATGTTATAGCTTTATTATCTAAATTTCTGGGGGCAGTTTTGTCTCATGTGGCTCGCTCTGAGATTTAGCGGCCCATGGCTTGGCAAAGCATGCTCTGCGGTTAAACGATGAGTTATCCTGGTTCGAGGAGGTTCTAGCGCCGATGGCGGACGTGAGCGTCGTAAATTCATGAGTGATTCTAATCACTTTGTCAAAAAAAAAAAAATCATATCATATCATATTTTTTTTAAACATTATTTCAAAATCTCATATTAAATATGTAATTTTCAATATATATGTATTTATATATATATATATATATATATATATATATATATATATCTTTTTTTTTTCATCTAGGCTTGATTGAGTAACTCAGAAATTTGGTGAAGAAGTGTAGGGTCACAGAACAAATAAAGAACAATATTGATAAAGAGTACTACATCTCATAGGTGTAAGAACTTATTTTTTATAAGATTTTATATTATTCTACTCATTGCTAATTAATTTTGAAATGAAATCTTCTAATTATCATACTTCTCACTTTACTTTTTAAATTAAAGTTCCAAATTCTAACATTGATCACCATGGTTTCCTTTCTCTACTGTTATGGCATAGTCATTTTTGTCATATAGTTTCTCTTTGAATTTTTTTCTCATAGTTAAAGTTTTGCTGAAATTGTTTACAAATTTATCTTGTTAAAGGTTCTTTTTTACTATCACCAAGATGGGCTATTTGGGTCACACTAAAACGATGTATATAATTTCGTTTTCTATTAATTAATTTATTTATGAATATTTGTGTGTACATAGCCAGATTCAAATATTAACTGTTTTTCTTTTATGTGGATTTTGGTTTTAGCTTCTTTGCAATCAAAGCTGCAGAAGAATAAGAATGAAACTGTTGTGGACAGGAGAAGTCATCGAATTTCGAAGGCCCCCTTCTCAACCTTATTGGCTATAAATGCACCTTAGCACCAACAACATTAAAACAATTATGGAAAATAAATAACCAATAAATATAATAATAATATTCAACCATAAATTCATTAAGAAAAACACAATTTTTTTTTTTGACATAATAATCACTGATGAATTTCCGAGATGTAATCCTCTTGTCTAACCAAATGATATACTTAGTCAAATTCATTAATATAAGAATAATATTCAACCATAAATTCATTAAGAAAAACACAATTTTTTTTTTGGACATAATAATCACTGATGAATTTCCGAGATGTAATCCTCTTGTCTAACCAAATGATATGCTTAGTCAAATTAAAAACTACACACAAAAGATTGTGAACCATAATATGATAAACTATCTCCGTAAAATTTAGACAATACAATTATAAAAACAGCAACTAACACGCTTAAGCTCAACACAATAAAAGAAGATAATAAAATATGAATTAGCCGCTTAATAATAATATTAATAAACTCATAAAAGAAAATTCTCAATATTCTTAACAAGATAGACCTATAAATAATAACAAATACTTACCTCTGTTAAAAATGAAAAATCGTTAAAGTAGAAGTTGAACACAAAATTAACCGCTTCACTTAACTATGGCTTTCTAGATCATCTTATATTAAAATGGACCATACTACAATACTATCCTAATTAATTAAGGTGCCGTTTGGTAACACTTTTGTTTTTTAATTTTTTAATCACAAAATGAAAGTAAAATTTTTGTTTTTAAAAAATTTGTTTTTGAAAAACAAAAATGCGTTCTGTAACCACTTTTGTTTTTCAATTTTAAAAACAGAAAACAAAAGTGTGTTCTATAAAGTTTATTTTTATTTTTATTTTTTGATTTTATTTAAGTCGGGTCTAGGTCCGGGGTCGGATTCCGGTTCAAGTCAAAAGTCGGGTTTAGCGCCAGGGCCGTAGGGAGGGGATTTAGGTCCAGGTGTGGTCCTAATCTAAAAGATTGATTAAGAAAAAAAACTGTTTAAAAAAATATTGAAAGTGATTCTTTTTGTTTTTAAAATTTTGATTTCTAATTATAAAATTGAAAAGTAAAAACAGTTTTATAGAACATGTTTTTGAAAAATATTTTCACTTTTCTACTTTTAAAAACAGAAAACTGATTAAAAAAGTGTTACCAAACGCTACCTAAGAAACTTAAAACACTAAACTATTATTAAATTTTAATGGGAATTCATTTCATGTTAAATTATACGATAAGAAAAGACGTTTTTAAAAATAAGAATTAATCCAGGTGTCAACTTGACTAACAATTCTCTGTTTTAATTATGTTATAAAATGCTACTTTCGAATGTTATATTTAGTATCGTACAAGTATTTAATTATTTATTTTCTTTTCCTCTTATATTCCATCTCCAAAGCTGTAACAGCTAATTATGTCAAATACAATTAAGTCCAATTCACTCTATAATTGTTTTTTATATATACACATATATAAATCACATCACACCCACTAGATGATATGATGTACCACAAAGCTAAATGGGGGAACACCCTTTTCCTAAAAAAATAAAATCAATGAAAGAAAATGAATATTAGAGAGACTATTCCAAAATATTGGGTGGAAACTGGAAAGTAGAGTACCATATGTCTAGATTTGTTTCAATCTGATAAGACTGACCCCAATATTTTCTTCTTTCTCTTTTTTGAGAGGTCATTCATGTTTATGTTTATCATGGAAATGGAATGTAAAAAAATGATTTAATTAATAACAAAAATGTCCTTAAGAAAAATGCTAACAAAAGTAATAAATAGAATAACCCAACAAGTACTTTTTTTTTTTTGTCATTTGCCATCAACTACCAAAAATTTCCTTACACATGATGAATGAAGAAATGAAGCTGTACAAATCTGCAGATTGCAAACAAGCAAGAATATAATGCAAGAACTAAAGAAAGGGATGAACAAAAGAAAGAAACAAATAATCTAAACATGTGTCTTATTGGAAAGAATGTGGGCGGAGCCTGATCTTATGAGATATGGCATTGACAATAGAAACTTTCTGTTTTTTTGTTTTCTTTTCTTGCTGTAGAAACTGTTATGTGTAGAGGAGCATGGTATTTAGAAAGCTGAAGCTTTTCCATATAGAGTGGACAAAGAAAAGCAACCTGAGGGTGAATTCGGTTTTGTGCTATGAAGTTCCGAACATGGCTCGGGAGAGACTAAGTCAGAAGAGCCTGAGACATTAGAACATTCCCAAGTGGTGGGAGCACCAGAATTGATTGATAAGGAGATATTGTAGAGGCAGATGGAAGTGAAGGGAGATTCTTGAATCCCATTAAAAATTCCAGCAACACTGATCTTTTTGCCAACCACATTCTGCAAACTGATGTGATCTAAAACTGGGATGGCGGTTGGATCATACTTGTCGTCAGGATGGGAACCACATTGTCCCGAGGCACTAAACGCCACGAAAACATTTTTAATCACAACATCTGATATGGTGATCTGTTTGATATAACCCCCTCTACCCTTTGTTGTTCTAAATTCAACTCCACTATGTGAATTGTACAAGTGGACCTGCTCCACAAGCACATTTGATATGCCACCAGACATTTCACTACCAAATGCAAGAGAAGAACCAGAAGATGATTGCAAATCGACCCGTCTGATGTGAACATTTTTTGTTGGTCTGCCATAGGCAATGCCATATTCATCCCAACCACTTTTGAGTGAAATGGCATCATAACCCGAGGTTATTGCGCAGTCCTCAATACAAACACCATCAGATGAATCTGAAAAATGCAAAATTCAGAGTTCAAATTTGTTCTATAGAATTGGATACATATTGTTCATAACATAACTATACCACCATTAAAAGAATCAAGTGTGAGTTCATGAATAGAGTCAATCAAGAGATCATAACATTACCTGGGACAATACCATTAGTGTGAGGAGAGTCTAAAGGGATGGAGACTGAAATATTGTGAACATGTACATTACTGCATTCAATCAATGAAATGGTACATAAATATTTAAATTAACTTCCAAATAAATTGAGTGAAATTTTAGAGAATTAGAGTGAATAACTTAATGCCTCAGTTTAACAAACCTGCAATATACTGGATGAATGCCATAAGCAGGAGCATTCACAAATGAAAGATTTGATACAACTACAGATTGAGAATCAACGAATTCGACAAGATGAGGACGGCTATACTTTAAAGAATGAGAATTGAACCAGTCCCACCAAACTGAGCCCTGGCCATCTATAGTTCCATTATCACCTAGTAAAGTTAATAACAAAACAGAAAGGGAATTAGTCTTGCCTAACACAAAAAAAATAGAATGAGAATAAAAACTTTGATTGAACAGACAAATACACACCTGTTATGACCACATCTTTTACATTGTATCCATTGATCAAGCTGCGATATCTTGACCCGGGAATTTCAATACCTCTACCATATGATGGTAAAGGATCAACAACTTCCCAATGACTAGGGTCCTAAACAAACAGGAATGCAAATTGTGTATAAGAAATGATTCATAAACATCTTATATCAAATCACAAGTACTTTTTCTTTTTGGTACAAAACAAGTGGTAGTAGTAGTAGTAGGAGTACCTGAGATCCAAGAATGATAGCCCCTTTCTCCAAAAACAAGGTGAGATGGCTTGTAAGACTAAAACTTCCAGTGAGCCACCTACCCGGGGGCACATAGAGCTGGGCGCCGCCCTTATCGGCGAAAGACTTGAGATAAAAGATAGCATTTTGAAAGGCAATGGTGTTCAATGTTTTACCATCTCCAACAGCACCAAACTCAGAAATGGATACACTGTGTGGTCTTGGTTGTAAAGTTTGCTTATTGTAATTACATTGTCCATGGCTCTCATCTCCATTGATTTTAACAGCATTGCTCAATGCCAGCAGCAAGAGCAATACCACCTGAAAAGAGGGCATAAAAGACAGAATTAAGGCCATTGATTCTGAGAACAACTTACACAAATATGATTCTAATCATTTCATTGTTTTGTAAATAAGTACACACAATACAAGAGCAAATGACAGAACATCATAATATGAAGAAAAAAAAAAGGAAATAAACAAATAAGGATAGGAATCGGAATAAATCATTCAGAATTGGGAAGAATATGAAACTTAAGATTCTTAGAAAGCCAGAAGGAAAAGAGGAAAAAAAAAAATCCATGCTTTATTATTTTACCAAATAATGCCATCTATATTCCTATGAAATCATTTGAAAGTGACCCCAAAACATAAGCAAAATTGGATTCACCATTTGAGCAAGCTATTGATGATAAACAGAAGCCTAAAGAAAAATGTCCAAATCAACCAAAATAAGCCTCAATAAGAAAAAATCCCAGGCACCCATTTGGACAAACAAAGAAACAAATCTGAAAAAACCAAAGAAAAATAAATGAAATCCAGATAACTATGGTCTGGCATCCTAAAATTGGTAAATGAGAAAGCTTTAAACTAAACAACCCAGAAAAATGAAAATAAAAAGAAACGTACTTACTAGCATCTTCTTGGGTCAAAGCCACTGCAACAGTGGCCAAAGAGACTAAAACAGTCACTGGTTGTGATGCCCAAAGACCAAACTGGTTCAGAGAAGAAGGACAAGGAGAAGCAGAGGAACCCAAGAAAAAAAAAAACAAAGAAAAAAAAAGGAAAAAAAAAAGAAAAAGAAAAAAAAAACACAGAACTTTTGTGTAAGTATGTGAGTTATGGGCATTAATTATATAAATGCCTCAAACGTAAATAGTTATATATTACTAGTAAGAAAAATACAAAAGAAAATTATAGAATTGCCACTATGGAAAATTAAAAATAAATAAATAAATAAATAATGACAGCTTTCCATATGCACCAAAATTGTTATAAAGAAAAAAAAAAGTCCAGAGAGTATATTAAGCCATTAAAATAATAAAAATATATTAATAGAATATTAGTTGCCGCTAATCACTAATTACCCTTTATGCATATATGATTAATAACGTCTCTCGCCGACACAATTGTTTAAAACGGCCACCCATTTAGGAGAAAGAGAAGAGAGAGAAACTGTCTATTAAATTTTCAGGAACAGTGTTGTAATGTTTTTGTTTGGTTACGTTTTTTATTTTTATTGTTATTAATTTTACTATTAGTCCTAATATTCTATTTCTTTTATAGTTTAGTCCTTCCAATCTTTATTCTTACAATTATATATCCCAATTAATAATTTATATTTTCTTGTCATATTTAATTTATATATATTGAATTCTTTTATGGATAAATATCATTTATTAATTGGACTCTATGTTTTATTAAATGATAAAATAAACTCTGTATTTTTTAAAATGGTAAAAATAGGACGCTGAGCTTAATTTTTGATAATTTTTTTAATATAAAAAATTTGAAGACAATTCTTAACATGAATAGATACACAAAATATAAACAACTTTGTCATAACACCTCTAGATCATATTATTATTAAATTTTATTTTGATAAAAAATCAATTAGTATCCTATTTGTAATATTTTTGAAAATACAATGTTTATTTTATCATTTAATAAAACAAATAGTTTAATTAGTAACTTTTGCAAAACACAAGGTACAAAATAGTATTTACCCTTTTTTATACCAAAGAATTGAAAAAAATTCACACCATTCCACATCACATTCCACTTTAAAAATCTTATAAAGAGATGGTACAATTAGTAACTTTTGTAAACTATAGAGTTTAAAATAGTATTTACCCTTCTTTTATACCAAAGAACTGAAGAAAAAAAAATCACACCATTTCACATTTCACCTTAAAAAATTTATGGAATTTTCCTTTTTAAAATTAAATAAATAAATCTATTTGAAATACCCATTTTTTTTTCAATTTTTATATTTTAATATACAATTTATTTTTTTTTTACATTTTGTCAAATTTTTTAAGAATTTTAATTAAGTTTTACCGCTAGTTTTTTTCTAAAAAAGAGGGCATGCATGCCAATAAAAAGTTTTATGATTTTTGCTCTATGAACTATGACATATGCATTATTCTGTCCTCTGAACTTTTTAGTCCATCACAAATAATTTTTGAACTATTCATAGTATTATAAATTAGTCATTCTATCAAATTTTGTCACACATGACAAATAAAATGTCAATTGCTACAACAGCCACATGTATAATTTAGTATTAAAAAATTTAAAAATTATGTATTTTTAAAAAATCATTAAACTAAAAATAAATTAATGATTAAGAAAATTATGTACAACTTAATTAAAAAATAAATTATATTTTTTCAAATTAATTACACATGTAGTGTTAACATGGTACTGGCGTGGCAACTAGCTAAGCAGCCGTGTCATTATTTTGTTTGTCACGTGTGACAAAATTTGATAGAATGATCAATTTACAATATTGTGAATAGTTTATGGACCATTTTTAACGGGTTGAAAAATTTAAGAAGTACAATAATACATAGGTTATAATTCGGGGCAAAAATCCTAAATAACCTTTATTAAATGTAGATTAAAGAAACTTATACATATATACAAAAAATTTGGAAAAAAAAATACAAAAATACATTAACATAAAGAAAATTTCATCTTTACAGTTTGAATTTTTTTTTACAACAATACGTTCTTCAGTAAAATCAATAATTGTTCGATATTCTTTTTTGATTATTTTATAGTTTATTTATAGTCGATTTATAATTGTCACGATATTGATTTTCTCATTATTTTTTATTTGTTTTATAGTTTTTGTGAGGTTAATTTTTTGTTTTTTTTTAAGTTGTTTTCTTAACTTTTATTTTTTGCTAAGGTGTCGTTTAGTAACACTTTTATTTTTTAATTTTTTAATCATAAAATGAAAGTAAAAATTTTATTTTTAAAATTTTGTTTTTGAAAAAGAAAAATGCGTTCTTTTAACCATTTTTATTTTTTAATTTTAAAAACAAAAAATAAAAAGGTGTCCTATAAAGAATGACCTACAAATTGCATTTATGTGTGGATTGAGATTAAAATAGATTTTTATCAAAGTAATCCTTCTTGCAAAAGATAAATTCCTCGTACTCCATCTTCGAGTCATGGCTGCCATTTTATCAATCAACATGTCACGTATTGACTTGTAATCCCCATGACAGAACAAAAAAGCATCATCCTTAAAAACTCATATGATTCAATTCCAAGTCTCCACATCTCTTATGGAACTTAAACTCATCTAGCTTCCTATTTTTTTTTTTTTATTATATGAGATAAGTATTACATGCCTAAAACAAATAATAGAGGGGACATTAGTCGCCATATCTCAAACCCTGATTAGATTCAAAAAAAACATGCGATTCACCATTAAACATTAGTAAAAATTAGGGAGTTCTAATATAGTTCATGATCGACCTGATAAAGGAACATGGGAATTAGAAAGCTTCTAACATCTCCTCTAAGAAATTTCATTCAACAGTATCATAAGCTTTTCTTAATTCCAACTTAATCATACAACTAGGTCGACAACTATTCCTTCCATAATGGCGCACAGGGTCATGACAAATTATAATATTATGAGCAATGAACCTGCTATATATGATTCCACCTTGATTTTGAGCTATTAAACTAGAAAGAATATTCTTGAGTCTCTATCATATCAATTTTGTAGCTACCTTATAAACCACATTGCAGTATGTAATTGGCCTATAATCTCCTTAGGCATGAGAGTATGGACTCTTGAATTGATCTCTTTCAAAAAATTTACAAAATGTGGTTGTATTTGACATCTTCTAATTAACTTGCAAGTTTCAACACATTTTTGAAAGGCATTCGAGTTTCCAAGCCATAACTTCATTCCAATACTCTCTTCCTTGTTTAAAATATTGTTAAAATCCCCTAATACTAACCACAGGACATGAGTATTACAATCAACCAAGTATTTTCAGAAGCCTAACCTTCCATCGCATCTCTTTTATTAAATGGTTTGACTAATAAGTGAATTAATTGGCTAGAACATTTAATAATAATAGAGATTGTAAACATTATACCATGCATTATTAAAAAGAAATACCAACTTGAGAACTTTAAAATTGTATTTTTGAAAAATTAATTTTGTAAAACTGTAAATAAAAAATTTAGACTGTAAATGTATTGTAAATAAGACATAAAAAATATATATTTACGAAAAACTCTTAAATTAATTAATGATTTATTACCACCACAAAAAAATATACTAAATTAAAGTATAACAATTGAGAAAAATAGATATTTTTCCACTAATATCCTTTAACAAAATATAAATCATGATAACAATTTGATTTTAGTTTTTCATAATGAAATTATTTTTACATGTTTCGTAGTAAAGATTTATGAGGAGTCTCAACTAAAATTACAATCTCATAAGTCTTAAACTCCCCAAAATAATTAAAACTATAGAATATTTACAAAATATTCTCATTATGAAAAATACATAGAATTGTTTAGAATAATTAGGTAAATGATAGTCTACTTAGAAATTGTTCATGTTAATTATAATATCTTTGTTCTCTCGGTCTGCTATGATTTCTCAAAAAACTTCAGTTGCTAGTCATCTTTTTTCTTTTCGACCAAGCCTATCTACCCTCTCTAGGCTTAGGTGTGATTCTGGTCAAGTTTCTTAATCGACACGGTAGTTGGGTGAGTGGATGGTTCATATTAATCTCATTTCTCTCTTTGCTCTCCTAATCTCCCTCTCTCTCTCTTTTCAAGATGGTGTCTCTATGGGGTGATGGTGATCGATCCAGGTCTGGCAAGGCCTGGTGGAGGAGTTTTGGTGGTTTTGGTTGGGTTGTTTCTCAATTCTTGCAGAGAAGAATTTTGTGTTCGGATCGTGGGGTGTGGGAGGAATGTGAGGTTGGGCATGAGTTCAGGTTCAGTTCAAGGGTTGGGTTGTAGCTTGTTTGAATTTGGTTTGTGGGGGCTTCAGGGTGTGGGAGGGATTCTTAGGAGTTTAAAATTAATTGGCAAATTGGTGTCGTTTTGTCCTTAGTTTGCCCTTTTTTTATGTCTTTTTTTTTTCTTTTCAAGTTTTCTTATTGTTATTTCTTGTTTGTTTTATTTATATAATAGCATTATATTTTCACTGCCCTACTAATTAGTAAGGATTGATATTGGTTTGATGTAAAATGCAAGTGTTGTCTCCTATTAATTTATTGGGGTTTCATTGATAATCTCAAATTGATTCGGTGAAGATATCTTGGTTTATATCCTCGGTCGTCTGATTTGGGAGATCTCCAGATTTTTATTGGCCATTTGTTATGTGTTTCAATCTTTTATGATTAAGCATCACAACATGGTTAGTCGTGTTATTTCTCTTATTTATGATTTAAATAATAGATTATTATGTCCCAATTTTTATCGAGAGATCACTGATTGATAGTCACTGATAAGTAGGTTCTGTCATATATTTATTTGGTTTGGAAGCCTTGTATATTTCATACTTCTTTAATGCTTGATTGCTGATAATTTATTGGATCCCTAACTAAAGTTGTTGTTAGAGTATTTTTTTTCATGTTATTGTAAATGACTTAGTATGCTAATTTAATGAATAAAAATAATTGTATGTTGTAATGTTAAATAAAATAAAAGTATTATTTATTTATTTATTGAATGAAAAAGTATGAAATGTTGATAATTTTTTTTAAAAAATAATAATAAAAATAAAAGTGGTCTTAGGAATTTCGTGGAGTTAGTTGTGAAAAATAAGATTTTAGGCATATAATGGAAAGAAACAAGAAAAGAGAGGGAGCAAGAATTGTAAAGAAAAAATAAAATAAAAAAAAGAAAAGGGGTTAGTTAGGATAAAATTGATAAGGGGTGGTAAAGAGATAAGTAGTATAGTAGAATTTGGTGATACAATGGGTGAGAATGAGAATAAAGGGTATTAAAATAAGTGAGGAGTGCATAGGGCATTGAGAGAGCGCATGTGGATTGACAGAGCAGAGGAGTGAGAGAGTGGGACCCACTTTCTCTCACTCTCTCTCTCTCAATCATTCTAAAGATGCTAGCCTGGCCTCAATCACTCACTCACTACTACAACATATATATATATATTAACACAATTACCACATCTAACTAAGTGTAGCCCATAATACTATTCACAAAAATGCATTCTCAATATATTAGTTAAAATTTTAAAGAATTTAGTAAATAGTAAGTTAAAATAGGTCATTAGTTACATGCAGCTAATGAATAGTAATTGGAGTGAATTAAAAATATTATATATTATTTTTTCTTTCCAAAAAATATTTTTTAATTATTTTATTACTTTTTTTTGTCTTTTTGTTTTAATTAATAAAAAATATATAAAAATATAATATTTAGATGATAGAAAAAAATATATAAAAAAAATTAATATATAGTATAATGTAAATATGTGAGATAAAATAAAAAAAATAGAATTTTAATATGATATTTTAAAAGATATATAGTAAAGAAACAACTACGAAGAGAGTATGAATAAAAACATAGGAATAAGAATGAGAATGAGAATGAGAATAAGAATAGAATAAAATTTAAAATACATAAAAAAATTGATAAAATCATTAAATTTTTCTCATGTTACATTAGAATAATCTTTCATTCCATTAAAAAAATAAATAAAAAAATTATTAAATTTTTTCTCATGTAATTACATTAGAATGATCTTTCCTTCCATTTTAAAATGGAGTAGTCATTCTACAAAAATGATAAAAAAAGCATTTTATTGGAATAATATTCTAATACTTAAAAATGCAACTAAACAAAATAAACAAAATAATGAAATAAAAATTATTTTCTTTCTATTCTATTTTATTTTATTACCTTTAACCAAACACACCCACTAAGAGTGTTCCATTCTATTAATTTCACTAAATTGATGTTGGATTTTTAATGTACACTATATCAGTGTATTTTTCATTCTAATTCTTTTTTTTTTTAATTTAATTTAAAAAATAATCATAAATTATTTATTGATAATATATATGACTGTATTATAAATTAATTATTACCGTAAATAATATAAAATATGAGATATTTTAAGTAAAATTATTTTATTTTGTGTCATATTTAGTGATAAACGATTGAAGATGTTGAACCAAAAATAGTAAATAATGTACTAAATTAGGAAAAAAATGGTGCAATCCTTAGAGATGATTGTTATATTTTAATTATGATGATTAAGTATTAATTTTTATTTATTTTAATTTAATAATTATTATAAAAAATAGTTAACTACATATCAAGTATTGCAAGGTGACAATATTAGAAACTACAAGTATTTAATAGGAATGTTAAATTACTTACAAACAAATCGTAAATATGGTAATAATTTTAATTCTATTGTTAATTAAAATGAGAAATGGGACATGTATGTGTCAATTGGTTTAGTAAGGGGTAAAAAAGAATATTTTCTCTACATATTCCCTAATTAAATGTCATTAATTAAAGATAATGATTTTTATTTATTTTTACTTTTTTAGAAAATAAAATAAAATTTTAAATTACAATTTATCCTTAAAAATATATATTATAAAATAATTAATACTTTATATTATTTCTTAATTAAGATAGTTAATTTAAGCATTATTTTTTATTACATTTGCTGATAAAGTAAATAAAATAAAATTATTACGATTTTATTTCTAAATAATTTTAATATAATATGTATTATAAATATTGATTTTTATTAATTTATTTTAATTTTATTTAGTTGCATAAAAGATAATATGGTTCCCCATCTATATTTCTTCTTCAACTATAAAATAAACAATAAAAATTGATTGTGTTACCGTCAGTCATGCTTGTTTTTGGGTCCCACTGTTAGGAACAAGTTTATTGTTGACACGTCATCCACCCTCCTTTTCATCATTTATTTTAATATTATTGTTTTGGTTTGTTGGTTTAAGATTTTATTCTAGTTTCTATGTAGGAAAGGGAATAGGATAGATATTGTTGTAAGTGATCAAAAGGAATCATTGGATAGATTTAGTTGTAAAATATGACCCCTGAAATATATCGACTACACTAGGTGAACCAATTAAAATCATCATTTCTTTCCATTCTTCCTTTGCTGTGAAATGAGTGAATATCATATATAATACAATATGGATTGATTGATTGTGTCTAAAATTAGGTTTATTTTGAGGTTGTTTTAAAGTCATTTATTTGTATTGAAGAATATTATCTCACATAAATTAAATGTAAAAATATTGAGTCATATATAAAAACATGAGCTACTTCACTCATTACTAATTGTTTTTTTAGATGAAACTTCATGATTCTCATCAATTTGTAATGTTTTATTATTTGGATTTATGTTTATTTTTGCTTTTATGTTAATTTTAAGTTTGAGATGAAGAGAGTTTCACTTTTTGGTGAATTTTTGGTGTTTTTTGAGTTTTTTAGTGATGAAATGATTAAATTTTACAAAAAGAATATTAGAATTGAATTTTTTGACTTGGTACATTTTAGATGATTTAAAAATTCAAGTTTTCAAAATTCAATATCAAAAATCACAACTCTTCTAAAGTTATAGAAAATAATTTTTGGAGAAAAGTCAAGAGCGGCGACTCGAAGCAATTCAACTATTTTTGACAACATTCTAAATTCAATAAAATCACAAATTGGGACTAAGTTAAAGGGAGCTATTCGATTTTTCTGAATATTGAAGGCTAGAAGTGACGGATGGAAGTAGGAGAATACCAATGGAGATTCTAAATCGTGTTTTTCATCATCTATTTTTATCTTTTATGTTTTCAATTAATTTTTAGATGATTAGAATGAATTTTATGAGCTAATTTATTTTTGAGATTATTATGTGAATAACTTGATTTTTTTTTTTTTTATGGATTAAAATAGTTATTCAATTTTATCTTCTTCTCTTATTTTATTTCCATGCAATCTAATTTAATTATGCAATTATTAACTAATCACCTATAATTATTATTTATGAATTCAAATAAAAATTTTAAAAAATGAGACTTGAATCTAGATTATTTGTATTATTTTATGAGTTGTTTTATTTATTTAATACATTTTTTGTGATTAAATTTTGTCATAGAAATATAAAAAATTTTCACATAAAGTAAGTTTGTAAGTCTTAATCAGATTACGATTTGGAAATTATAATAATCCATATTTTTCTCATTGTTATTTCTCTATTCTTTTATTGTTTTTAACTTGTTATTATTTTTTTTGTTTAAAATCCTAGAAGTTTATTTAATAATAAAGATTAATTATTGTGAGATGATACTTGGTCTTTCAAGATTTATTACAAATTGCGACTGTGTGTACACTTACATAATATTAATTTTGCTACATTTACAAGTGTGGTAAATTAGAATAACAAGAATTCTATTTTTGATACAGTAAATTATTAAAAAAAAATTACAAAAATAATATTGTAACTACTACAACAAACATTATCATGAAAAAAATGGAAAAAAAATATATTTAGGGTACGTTTGGAAAGCCACAGTGTAATTGGATTTGAGTGTAATTGGAGGTAATTACACAATTTGGCATGTTTGTCTAACCATGTAATTACACTGTAACTGTGTAATTAGAAGTAATTGAGGGATTCCAATTACACTCTCCAATTCTCATGGCCCCCCATGAGAATTGGATGTAATTACACTGTATAATTACTAAAAATTTTCCATATTAAACATTAGCTACTAAAAAATATTATTTTCCCATGTAGTTACTAACTATTTTGCCAAACAAGATATTAGGAATTCATATGTAATTACCACATCATATCCAAACACACATTGCATTTTAAAATATAGTGTAATTACTAAATTGTGTAATTACCACCCTAGTAATTACCCTACCTAGTAATTACACAGTTACTTCCAAATACACCCTTAAAAAAAACACATGTGTTTCCAAAGGAGTAAATTGAGAAAGTTGTAATAAAACTCCTCCATATATAATAGCACAATATAGATTAATTGTGTTTAAACTTAAGTATGGATTGGTTGGAGGTGATAAAATGAAATGGAATAAAAAAATAATTAATTAATTTTTTTTTTTATTTAGTGACATTTTAAAATTTTAGATAAGTTTCTTCTTTTGTTTGTTTATATTTTAAATTTTTTTAAAATATTAAAATGATATTTTTCTATCATTAAACTATTCCATTTGAAAATGGGGAAAAGATAATTCCAATAACAAATAAAATAAATTAATAATTTTTTTATCTAGTTTTTATATGCATGAAATTTAATCAATTTCATTTCTATTTTTATTTTTATTCTCATTTCTATCATTCTATTTTCATTCTTTATTTCAACCAAACACCCTTAGGATAGTTTTGTTAAGGATAATAAATTAAATAGAATAATATAGAAAAAAAATAAACTTTCATTTAATTTATTAATTTGATTGCATTTTTTTTTAAATAATTTATTTAATTGCATTTTAATGCATTGAAATATTATTTTTTAAAAAATTATTATTGAATTTCACTTTTCTATTTCTATTCTCCGTCCAATTCTTAATTCATATTCTTATGTCTTTGTGGCACTCTTAAAATCATAATATTTTTTAATTTGAAATTAAATATGTTATTTTGAGTTCTTTAATATTTAATTTACATTTGACAATTACAAATAATATTCTTTATTTCGTAAATTGGTGAAAAAAAACAGTATAACGTCAGCTCAAATTTAATTAACAATAAATTCAAAAAAATTCAAATTGTTGTGGATGGTCTTGAATTTGTTGGTGATAAGAATAAAAAATTTAAACTGATAAAAAAAAAAAAAAAACCTAGAACTCGTATTGTATTAAGTCAATTAAATTTTTCTAAAAATATTAATATTAAAATGATTGAAATACATTATCATATATAAAACTAAAATTATAATAACAAAATCCAAGCTTTACGACAGGGACTACAAGAGAAGATGAGATCAGACCATCTTTATAGCTCTTCGAATGTTAATGTTAAAAAAATATATATATTTATATATTTATTGTTTCTGACAATGAGTCTCTTTTTTTTTTTATTATTTTTTTCATGGATAAAAAAAACAAGAAAGCTTTTGTCATTTTATTATTTGTTTTTATAACATGAAAACAGTGGAAGAATCCTGTTTGAGCATTTCAATCTACCGACAGTTTGTGTATGTTATTTATTTTTATTTTTATTTTTATTTTTTGATATACCAACCAAATAACATTTGATATTGAAAAATAAAAAAACATGGTAATTAATTAAAAGAAAAGCCTTACAGAAGAAAGCTTCAATCAAAACGAATAATGAAGACTTGAATTTGTTATATAGTAAGACTCAAAAGCTGATAAGGTTAAAAGGGTGTCAGTCAAAAATTAAAATTAAAAAATATACCAATTTTTGGTCCAAGTCTAACAAGCTTCTATTACACTTTATGTCTAGTGTACTATTAAGTCTCTCATATTAGTTTTTATAAAAATTATACAATGTATTGGTGGTGGCCCTAGTATATATGCTGCTGCATCTTGTGATTCCACACCACTTTTTTTTTTATATAATGAAAAAAAAAAGGAATAAAAGAAAAATAGACTCAATTTGATGTTACTTTTTATAGTTGCAAACTCTTTGAACTAGAAGTTTTGCCAGCAACAATGAATTGTTTTTGCTTGAACATTCCTCCAAACTCAATTAAAAAAAACCCTAAAAACCAAAAGAGTAGTACTACTGAAAGCACCTAACAATGTCCAACTTTCACATTTGATACCTAGTTTTTATATTTATTATATAATAAATATATTTTTATTTTTATTTAAAAAAATATATATGTTTATATTTTTATGCAAAGTTTTTGCTGGATCAATCAAAAGGCATAAATTTATCAATTTGGTCGAAAAGTTGTTATTCATTGAACGTTAAAATGTGGGTCATTACTACTGGATATTAATTAATGCTCATGAATTATTATTATAGCCACAATTTTGCTATATGGTCAATATAAAAAAAAAAATAAATTATTAAAACAACAAAAACAAAATTATCTTCATATATGAACACGAATTTTTGTTACACCTACAAAAGAAGAAAAAAAAACAATGTTATTTTCTTTTGTTAATGCATAAAGCTTAGGGACCAAAAAGTTAGTATAATCATCATCATCTCATTCACACAAAAGAGAGAACTAAAGACTTGTCATCTTAGTAGAAAAAAACCCATAATATTTTTTTTCTTTTTTTGTTTTATTTATTTTAAGACCTAAAAAAAAACAAAGACTAAAAGCAAGGACTGTTTTTTTTTTTTTAGGGTCTTAACTCTTAAGCAATAAAGGGGGTCAAAAGAGTAGTTAGGGACAATAGAGAAGAATTGTAATACCAAATATGAAAACAACCCATTTAAGCTTATATATATATACACAATTATACATATTAATGCACTTGACTTTATATGTTGATTTGGAGAAACCAAAATCAGACACTGCAATTAGAGGTTTTGTCTTCATTTATAATTTTGCTTAGGTGAGAGGACGAAACCACGTGCAATGATGAGAAAAACAATTCTTTGGCTATTATCTCTCTCCTTTTAAGGACCCTACAAAATGACCAATTTTTATTATTAATTATTATTATTATTATTATTTCAGTGAAATGGACGAGGGAACTGCCAGCTTATTGGTTTGTCGTTTGTTTTGTTTTTTCTCTTATAACAGCTATAAATGCAAGAAAAATAAATAAATCAATCAATTATATTTATATCAAAAAAACCAATAAAAGGGGTTTTTTTTTCCAGATAAAGATTTGATATTGAAAGGAATAAGAAGCCACATTCCAATCATTTAAGTTGAAAAAACTGGCACTTCATGTATATATAATATGAGATATATATTATGACATGATTAGAATGTGGTAAAAAAAAGATTACTATGTTACTTAGGTAAACTTTTCTAACCCTATAAATATACATATTCGATTTATATTAATTTCTAATTTATTACGATTATTTGTATAAATTATTTTGGTGTAGTTGACTACCTAGATTTGTTATCTTCTGTACTAGATTGAAAAATGTTGCAAATAAAAAATGTTTCGAGCTACGTGGTTTTCATTAATTGGTCGATACTATATATATATATTTATATATAGTATGAATATGAATATGAATATAATTAAATGGGATTATATATGAGATTGTATGCATTAAATTTGGAGGGCTGGTCTGTCAAGAGAATTATTCCATGGTTGGCTAATCTAATATACCTTGTCTTACCTAATACTTTCACATGAGAACAACCATGCATTATCACCTAAACTTGGTTGATTCACATGGCCCAATATATATATATATATATATATATATATATATATATATATATCACTCTCTCACTCTAATTCGGTTTCTTCATTATATTATATATATATGTATATTCTTAAATAGGCTGAGATTATGGACTATAACTGGTCAAATGAGATAATAATGAGAGATATTTATGTCTAAAAGTTGAGTCACAAAAACACACCATCATCAATGTATAAATATATGAAACACTTCTGCGTAGCTATTATACTAAACAATTATTTTTTGAGAGGATAAATATTAATTTTTTTTTAGTTATATATGTTAATTTTAAAAATATTAAACCGCTAAAAAGTAATTTCAATTTCTATAATTAATTAAAAAAAATATACTTATTTTTACACTATATATCTTTATATATTAAAAGTGCCTATCTAACGGCATTTCTTGGTTTAACATTCTTGGTTTAACAGAATATACTTAAAAATAAAAGAATATTCTGTTAAATTTAACGATTAGGTTTGATCTCCCGTTAAAAAATAAACCCAATAATTAAACCCAAAAAATTAAACAATCTTTTAAATAAATAATCTTTTAAATATTTTTAAATAAATAATCTTTTAAATATTAATAATCTCTTTTTAAATTAAAAAAATCATCTTAGCCACATATCTCTCTAACAAACCTATCTTGGGAGAATATTAATAATTTTTTTATTTATTTTTTAAAAAAGAAAAATATAGATAAAATATTTAGAAAAGATAATATAAAAGAAGATTGATTGTGTTGGCTTAGAGATTTTTGGGCTTGGGCTTAAAAAAATAATAAAAAAAAAAAGATAAAATGGGCTGTAATTAGTATTTACCTTATATGTTTGTGCTTATTTTTAGTTTTATTTTTAATTTTACCACCAAGAGGAGAAGGTTGAAAAATATTAGAATATGAAAATATTATTGGTGCTTATTAGTAATTTGCAAAGAATGTGAAAGTCTATAAATATATAGTTGTGTAGCTATTATTAGATATGAAATGAGATAATAGAACTTTTTTCAATTAGAAGATTAATGTACATTTTACTATTAATAACATACATTATTATAACACAACTATATTTTACTTACTAAATATACTGACACATATTTTATTTTTATAAAACAAATCGTTCAAATAATTATACTATTTTAATTATTAATTCAAATAAAAAACTAAAATATTAAATAAAACTAACACTACGTGGCTTGGCACGTAACAATCACCTAGTCAAAAATATATTTATATATAAAATATTTAAGTCAAAAACTTAATTTTTTTGTGTAAATTATTTTTTTTGTCTTAATTTTTTTTGAGCCAATGAAATAATAATTTCAGATTAAATATTGTAAAAATAAGAGATTTTTTTAGTTAGATAAAAAAATTAAGTATAAAGTACTATTTATTTAGACAGTCATTATATGTGTGTGTTTGTTTATTAGAGGCAAACCAAATTATCTTTGAAAAGCATTCATGTTTAAGCAAAAGTAGGAGAATTAGCAGAGTCACAATTAATTAATTAATTTGTATTATACCATATGATTATGATTTACTACAATTTTTTATGCTAAATATAAATCACGCTCACTCAAAAATATGTTATAGCTAAATTATGTTAGTATCTTTTAAGGCATTCTTGACTTGTTGATGATGAGGCAAGAAAATAATAAAAAACAGTCATAATTAAATTTTTAGTATGATTATTCATTTGTCAAATGATAATTTTAATTGTTGGCCTAGCAAATTATTTATCATGCTAAAACATTAATCAAACTATAAAAAATATATATATCTGAATATTATTCAAGTGATGTACCTTCAAACCTTGGACTAATATCCATGATGATGATCTCCTTCATAAATAAGGGACCAAAAAACTAAAGGAATTGAGTCATTCATTGTTGATGTATGTACTTGAACTCTATAGATATATAGTAATAGAATAGAATCAAAATATGCATAATCAAAAAGTTAAAAGCTAAATCTTTTTTTTAACTTTATGAAAATAACACTGCATTGGATTGTGTGCAAATCTTTCATATTAGATTATGTTAAAAGTGAGTGTAAAATCCAATATACATAAAACTGTTCTCAGTAAATAGGAACTCACTCACATTGGCCACAATATGCAAAACAAACAACCTTTTCTTTTTCTTTGCTTAAAACAAACTTGTTAAGTATAGTCCAAATGGGCAAGATCTTCTAAACACAATCAAATATTTTCTAAAGAAATTTCAAGATTGAAAAATGTCTTCAGTAAATATTTTATTTTGACTAAACTGCCCTTTTTTAAAAAAAAAAGAAGTTTCCATATCCTCACTTTATTTATGTGATCATTGTGATAGCTTTCTTTCTTCTAGCTTTCTCAGTTACAAACAAGTATTGAAATATGTTAACAAATAGGGGTAAGTTGAAAAATACTCCTTTTATTAATTAATTAATCAAATTTACCTCTAATTTTATATTTATTTGAAACATACCTCTTTTTATATGTATTGTACCCAAAATACTCTGACATAAGAGAATCACATGGAGAGTATCTTGAAGTGACAGGGTCAAAATTGGTACAATGTTTAAAAAAAGAGATAAAAATGATACATTTTAAAAAAGAGAGTAAAAATAAAAGAGGACAATATAAAAAGGGGATAGAGTGTAATTTCCTAAAACCGTAACACCAAATATATGTGTTGGTTGTAAGTTTTCACGTCCAAGTAGTTGGGCCTAGTGTGGGCTTTATGGGCCCCGAACTATCCCCCATTTGAGTGCTTACAGTCTGGGTCGATCCTTGGTCCATCTTACTTAGTTGTCCAATGAATCCCTTAGGTTTGGGCCTTTAGGATTGTGGTCGGCTCAAATTTTTTTTATAGTATAAATAAATAATACTTTGGAGTTATAAATAACACTCACATTGTTTTTGTATTGAGTATATATTATGCTTTATTTTTATGTGTTGAAGAATATTTGATTGTCTCTAGCTACTTGTAAAGGTTTAACTAATTGAAATACTAGTCTGTTTAGAACTACAAGTTTTTCTCACCAATTCGTTTTCTACTCATCTTTTGAGAAATATATAGTCTCATATTGTGGAAGTAATATCATGCTAGCTTGTTGTCTAGGTGACATATAGTAATATTGATTTGATCGATGTTCTTTTGCTCAGTGTTTGATGATTTCCTGTATACCACTTTTGATGATTTCATATCTATACTTTAAGTACTTATTGTTTTGTGTTACTCAGGTAATCTTGATATTTTCTCTTGATAATGATAATAGAAATGGTATAGTTGTTATGATGGGTTTGTTATTAGTTGTTGTTGAATTGTTTGTGTTTTTGTATATAGTGAATCGCAAATTTGAATTCTTGTTTGGTTTGTTTTCTTGTTTTGTATTGTATTCACTTTTTCATATAGTGCTTAGTTTTGCATTATTTTGGTGTCTTGTGAGGAAAACAGTTTGCTTAGTGTGCTCATTGTTCTCAATGATTAATTATAATGAAAAAAATAAAATAAAATAATACATTTATATTATTTCATTCCTTCCTTGACCCATGTTGTGTTATTGGAGTAACAAAATTGTGATGAACATGTATTTTTCAATCTCTTATGCAAAGTTTTGTAAGACTAACAGAGTGAGAAAGCAGGGAAGAAGAAAAGAATCACAAAGAGAATCTTAATTCAACAAAACTCAACTTTATCACTGATCGAAGAGATATATTTATACAAAGATATTGACCAAATAAAGGAGCAAATAATAGAAAACTAAGAGCATGTTTGGTATTGTTTTCTGTTTTTTGTTTTAAAAAATTGTTTTTAGAAATGAGAACAAAAAATAGTTTTTAAAGTTTTTAAAACACAAGTCACGTTTGGCTAGTGATTTTTAAAAACAATATTGATCAAAAGTGAATTGGTTTTTAAAACAGAAAACAACATTTTGTTGTTTTTAAAATTCTTGTTTTTTGTAACTTTGTTTTCTGAAAACTGTTTTTAAAAAATAAGGCCAAACAAACCAAATTGTTTTCAAAAACAATTTTCTGTTTTTAAAAACAAAAAACAGTTTTTTAGTTATGATGCCAAACATGCACTAAGGCTTTTCAACAATGCTTTTGAACTTGATGAACATGTCAAAAGCTTGAGACTTAAGAACTAATGGATAAATTCAAGTAAATCGATTATAGTCATCTAAAAAATAGACATAATAACTATAGCCATATCTTTGGACTTGATGTGTGATGGAAACTATAAATAATGTGTATTAGTTTTAGTGGTTGAGAGGTTCTTGAATTTGAGATGAGAAAGGGTAATTTATGACTTTTACCCATTTGACAAGCATTGTAAAAGGCTAATTGGTCTATAGAACTGAGATACAAATTTTAACACCTTGTTGAGAATAGGTTTGGAGGAGTGTCCAAGCTTGTTGTGACAAGTATTAATATTAGTTTTGTGATTGGTTTGGTAGGCAATAGGAGAGTAATGAGATATATTAAGACTTGTAGCTTTATTCATATGAAAATTATTATAATCATAGTCACTTGTTTTCTTGCTACTGTCAATTTGACTATTACAAACCATAGCAGTGGGACTACAAGTATAAACCATTGACTGTCTTGAAGTATCCCTTATAGAAGCTTTAGCATTGTCTTCTAGCACATGGAGTCCTTATTTAAGTGTTCCCTTGAGCAACTCCCTCACAGTTTGCTTGTTCTTGACAAGGCAACATGTTTTATGAAATTCAAGAAACACATGATTGTCACGAGTTAGTTGATATACACTAACTAAGTTCTTGGTAATTAAAGGGATATGAAGAACATAATTTAATTTGAGAGAAAACTAATTAACAGATGGCAATGTAGTAGAACCAATATGAAAAATAAGTAATTTCTTACCGTCTACTATTACAAGACCTTCTAAACAAGTGTATGCCATAGCAGACTCCAAGTTTTCAGTGCCTGGAGTGATATGATTTGTGGCACCAGTGTCCACAAACTAGCTAGAATCATCTTCAAAGGCAGGGATGAAAGAAGTGGCAAATGCTTGTGGATCATAATCGAATTCATTTTCTGTGATGAAGGCACGAGGAGAGGGGTTCGTGGTGTTGCTTGTTTGACTGTTTGTGCCTAGTTTGGGAAGATTCCAGTTCTTGTCAAACCTATAATGGCACACAGGGGAAGTGTGACCAAATTGAAGGCAGAATTGACAATGAGGTCGAATATTCTGATTCATTCCACAAAATCTGCTTCAACCTCCAATTTTGGAACCTTGTGGTGGTCTATAAGAGTTGGTTCTTGATCCCGAAAAATGCCACATTGGCTTGAAGATTTATGGTGAGATTTGTGATGGTGTTATGGCGTTTGAGGCAACTCTCATAAGATAAGAGGAGTGCCTGAACTTCTTCGGAGGTAGGAGTATCGCTACGCGCAATGATGCATGATAATAGAGAACCAAACTCTGGTCCAAGATCCTTTAACAATTGAAGTATGACATCTTGATCGGGGATGGGGGATCCAGCTACATCCAATGAGTATTATCAATAGCATTTTGTCAACGAAGTCAGAGATGGATTGCCCACCTTTTTGAAGTGTGGAGAACTGACTTGGGCAAAAGGTTTAATCTTGAAAAGTAAATGTCTAGAATAACCGTTTGACAAAAAGGTGTATAGGGTGCGCGCACTACCATGTTCTGGTACGGGAGACAAGATCTGATCCTGTGTTAGAAAAAGCATAAACGTTGCTGGCCAATTCGAGTTTATCCTCAAGTTAGACGTCCACATCTCTTTTGGACAGTCATCATCCGTGATAGGCCCTTCAAGTACCCGTCTGGGTATCACTTGGGCAAGCTTTAAGCTTGGGCCACTCTGGATCTTAGAGTGGTGGCAAGCCTTCCGTGTCCCGAAGGGCATAATGAGGCTTAGTGAATCTCTGTGTATCATTTGGCATTGATCTATTTTTGGATTCGCGGAGCCTTTCCGTGACTTGGCTTCAAGGAAGATATATACTTATTTAATGATTGTATGAACCAATAATTCTTTTCTTACACATGTTTCTTTATCCAAGAACTGGGCTAACACTATATAAATAAAATAAATCGGTGGTGTATTAAAGTATAAAATCTTTAATATAGAATTACAAAGTATGGTTACTAAGCACTATACTTTAGTGGCATGTGATTTTGATTCTGATTACATACGTGGATAGACATTTAGTAAATATACTATGTATAATTTTAATTATGCATGACTGGGCCGATATGGACTAATATCTTTTATCAATGTATATTTATCATAAAATAGTTATTCATATCACAATGATGGTCATTAGTAGATCAGTCTAAATCATGCGTATTCATGAACTCCTATTTGTGTTCATTATGTTCTTTAATTCACTCGTGAAAGTTTCTCAGAGAATATGATTCTTACAACTTCTCTTTTAGAAACTTAATAACATGAGTGACTAGGAACATGTCATACAATAGTGAAATCCAAGTTTTCTAAAATGATTGAATATTAGTTCCCTTATAATGTTAATTATGGAAATGATTACAGTTAGATCCAAATCTATAATGGGAATTATAGATTAACTATTCATATAGAATTAATAATGCATAAGAAATTCAAGAGATAATTAGAAAGGTAAAACAATAATTTTGACGAACTCTAATTATGAACTAATAATTGGAGGACGAATTACTTATATGGATTATATCAATAGAGTATTAGAAAGAATCCTGTAAATATAATTCTATATTATCAAAGAGTTTAATTCCATATTTATAGTGAAGTGATAATAAAATTAATAAACTAAATTATTTTATTGATGAGATTAATAGTAATCTAAAGTTTATTGGAGCTTCGTAATATAGGTCCATGGTCCCAGATCACCTCTAAACAACACTTTATATGAGAATGTTTAATTTAAGAAATAATTAATTTCTATGAAAAATAATTCTTGAGGGAAAAATAGTAATTTTAAATAAATTATTACTTTGTATAATTATATAATTATGATTTGAATAATTAAAGTAGATTTATCTATTAATTAGTTGTATTCATTTAAAATTATATATTAGTTAAATATAATATTATTATTAAAAATATTGAAGAGAGAAATTATTATTTTAGTAAAAAATAATATTTAATAAAAATTTGTAAATTATTATTTATTATAAAATAAATAATAAAACTTATTTAACACATTAAGGGCTCGTTTGGTACGCCATATTGTAATATATTGTATTGTATTGTGTTGGATTGTGTTGTATTGCATTGGATTGTATTAGTATTATTTAATACAATACAATGTTTGGTATTAACTTGTATTAATTGATTGTGTAAAGTTATAATATATTTTTAATACACTCAATCCCAACACCAACTACGGGTTCGGGTCTGGGGTTCGGGACCGGGTCCGGGTCTGGGTCCGGGGTTCGGGCCGGGGTCTGGGTCGGGGTCCTGGGTCCAGGTCCGGGTCCGAGGTCTGGGTCCGGGGTCCGGGTCCAGGTCCTGAGTCCAGGTCTGGGTTCGGGGTCCGAGTCGGAGATTGGTGTTGACCCCAAATTCTTTGTAAATATTGTAATACAAGCTAATACGTACCATTTATTATGTATTAAATAATACAACATACATTGTATTTGGTCGTAATAATTAATACAATACATTGCTTAATCTCAACATAGTGTTATTTATTATTTTATACAATACGACCCTTATGCGGCGTACTACTACAGGTATATGCTAATATAAAAGCTGATGATATTTGTTTTGATTATTTTATTAAACCACATATAAAAATAACAATAAATCGTCCAAAGAAGCTAGCTACCATTTGTTCGAACAAATGAAAAGAATAGCTAACTACTATATATGAGAAAAGAAAGATGAAAGAAGAAAAAGGGACAGTTGTGTTTCAAAAATGATGGGCTACAAATTATGGTTTCTAAACAAAACTATATAGCATTGTATATGGATTCTTCTATACAAAAATGAATTAATCTAGGCAGTATGTAATCTACTATAATTATCCTTCTCATCATCCCAAGTGGAATCCAGAATCTATTCTTCCAGCACTAACAAGTAAGAATCTCATTCTTTCCATTAAAATTTCTTTCTTTCTTTTCCACATGCTCTTATTAGAAAATAATATTAACTTTTTTTGTTTTGTTTTTTTCCCTTCTCATAACACTATTCTTCCATTAATTAAACTTCCTCATCAATACTCATTCATAGATCATATCAGGTAAAAGAAACACACCCTTTTGGCCCCCCCAAACCTTTTTTCTACTATACCTCTTTTGTAATTTTACACTATTCTACACGCATTGGGATTTTCATCACTAAAAAGTGATGTGATATTTCCACCACCGTTACTGCTGACATTGTTGTTGTTGTAATTATAATAATACTGGTTTTGGTCTTCATAGTACCTCTCAATCCTATTCTGATAATGATGTGTTTGAGAAGGTTGTTGTGGCTGCGGCTGAGGCTGAGGCCGCGGCGGCTGTGGTGGCCGAACATACTCATACTCTGTCACATATGGTGATGGCTTGTATGTGTTGTAACTATGTGTCACATAAACTGGTGGTGTCACAACAACTGGCTCATGATGTTGTTGTTGTTGTTGATGTTGTTGTTGTTGGGGTTGTTCTTGTCCTTGTCCTTGCCCATTATGGTATTTGTTCCAATAACTATTACTATTATTATGATTATAGTTACTTCCATACCCTTGACCATAACCATATCTATAGCCATAATGATCAGGTGGATGATGGTATATGACATGAACCTCTGCTCCATCGTTTGGTGGTCCTCCTGATGATGAGGATGAAACCTCATGATGAATTGGCTGGCCTGCATTATTATTATTATTTGCAGCTTCAGAAGATGGTTGATGAGGCTGATCATGTGGTTGTGATGGAGGAGGTTGATTCTGATTCTGATTCTGATCATGATCATGATTATAATCAGGTGGTGGTTGTGGTTGAGGTGGTGGATGGTCTTGTTGTTGTGGTGGCTCTGCGAGCGGGGCCGCTGGCTCGGGTGGGGCCTGATCAGTTGGTGCAGCTGATTCATCTTGAGGTGGTGGTGGTTGTCCATTATTGTTGCCATGATCAGCTTGTGGTGATGGTTCTTGTGTTGGCTCCTCTGTTTGTTGTTCTGTGTGAGAAATTATTGTAGCAATCTTTCTTATCTTTTTAATGGCTTTGATAATCTTTTCTGGATCAGCCCAACCAACTATAATCAACTTCTGTTGTGGGAAATCAATGTAGAGATCATATATACCTGTAACAAACAAAAAATCAAATACTTGGAGTACAAAAAAAAAAAAAAAAAAACACATTGTTTGTTTATCATAATAGAAGGCTTACCATTTATGCCATTAAGTGCTTTCTTAATCTTTTGAACACACCCATTACAGTCCATTCGGACCTGTATTTCTGTGACTCGAGGTTTCTACAAATAGAAAATGAAAAAAACAAAGTTAGCTAGTGTTTAATGTACACATCATTAATGCATGTTATGTAATAAAAGAAAAAAATTCATATAGTTTTGAACCATATATACATACCTCTAATTCGGGTACCATTTTTTTCCCCTCTTTCTTTTCTAATTTTCTTCTTTGTTGTTATAATGAGTTGAGAGAGAGAGAAAGAGAGTGATATGTATAGAAGAATCAAATGAAGGTTGGCATTTATTTGTGGAAGGCTAGAAAGGAATATATGAAAGGCAAAAGTTGTGGGACATGAAAAAAGAATCTCTTTACAAGAAAGGGAAGAGAAAGAGAAGATGAGAGAAATGGTGCTTCATCACCCTTAAGAAGTCATTGTCAAAGCTCAAAGGGTTGGGTTCAACAAAAATATACATATAAATTTTATTATTTTATTTTTTATTTTATTAGGGGTGTGAACGTTTCAAGTTTGAGGTAAAAGGAATTTTTTGCTTTATTATGGAGATTGTGTTATCCCTGTAAATAAGGGGTGGTGGTATAATGTTTAGATTATTAGGATATCAAAAACCGACCATAGAGAAAAGAATTAAAGTGGAAAAAGACTATTTTTTGTGTAACATTATTATATTTTTCATATCGATCGAACGATCGGTCAAAAACAATCAAAGTAGCTTTTATTAATGTTTTAAAGGATATCCACTCTTATAGAATCCTTTTGTTACAAGTAAAATCACTAATCACAAACTTGGACAATTATTATTATTATTATTATGGAAGGCTTAAAAACCCTCTTACGTACTTTTTATGATATAAGGTTGATGAAAAAAAGAAAGAATCTTTTCTTTGGCATTTGAGGATTGCACTCTAAAACTTTATCTTGTTTGGTAATATTGATTGAGATTTCTTTGATAATAGGATATGTAATGAGATTAAAAATTTGATGCTTTAGTTTTCTAAGATTCTCTACTTGTTAGGAATTTGGCCAAAGTTTAGAATATAAGGGAGTTTTTTGTTATATTAAAACACAATATTTCTGATTTTCATCAATTATAAAATATAGTTGAGTGAATGAGTACGTACATTTTTTGAGTTTTCAATATAATATAAATATATAACGTACTCCATAAATCAATAATTCATTATTGAATAAAAAAACAAGTAAACGTGTTTTTCAGAATCTCAAGGCTAAAAAGGTCAATGTGTTATTCTTAATATTTTAGATAAGATAATAAAATTTTATTACTAATTAGCAATGTGAAAAATAATTAAATCATTTATTTCCCTACTAACTCTAATACTATCAAATGTTTTTATAACTTTTGGTTTGAGCTTAATTTATGTCATCAATAATAAGCAAATTTTAATCCAATTGTATCATATTAATATGGTATGCCAAGTTGTCAATATCACACAAGTCAAAAGGCTTAGGAGGTAATTGACAAGTGGTACATGGCTGCCTTTTTTTTGTCTTCATAGAAATGACAATTTTTGATGCTTTGGACATTCGATTTTAACCGATCTTTAGAAAGTTTGAGCACAGTGAAAAAGTAAAATTATCACAAAAGTTGCTAAAAATGGTCAACTTCGTTTAGACCAATCGTCACCCACCACGTGTCACTTAGAGGCTTAGTTTTATGCATGGTTGGTATAATTTATTAATTATTTGGTTGAATTTGAGCTAACCCCACCATACACTTGTGAAATTGGTCTTTTAATTGGTACCGTTGATCAAAAGTGGTCCTTTTTTTATGAGATATTTCGGCAATGGTATCATTTTCATTTTTTTTTTTGAATAAAAACCCTAATTGGCATAATTTCTTTTCTACATATATATAATTTTATTTTATTTTTATTAGAGAAGAGAAGCAATGGGGAGCTATATATTTTGGAACAAACAAAGTGGGAAGTGAGAACCAAACAAAAGTTGAGATAGAAAGTAAAATTAAAAAACTACACCTCATAAGCAGGGACGGAGGGACTTTAGCCTATGTGTAGGCTAAAGCCCTCACTCAAATATATACATTAAATTTTTTCACATATTGATATATACATATACTTTACTCAACTTATTAAAGCCCAATTTACAAAAGCCCTCACTCAATATTTCAATCATAATTTATGGGTCTACTCTTATTCTAATCAAGCCCATTTTAAAAATAGCCCAATACAAATAATAATAAAAATAACACTTTATTTAAAAATAAAATAATATTATTTTACATTAACCTACATAAACATAATACATTTACCTTCTCATCTTCTTCTCAATCCCTTCACGCACAGACAGCGACAAGACAAGAGAGAGAGAGAGAGAGAGAGAGAGAGAGAGAGAGAGAGAGAGAGAGAGGTCAAGGCTGAGAGAGATTGATTGATTGATTTTTAGTGTTTATATATTCTTTTCTTTCTTTGAAAAGAAAAGGATTATTTTAAACACAATTTTAAAAGATCATTGCACAACCAAATGGCTAATTACAATAGTAAGTTCTTTTTATCTTTCTTTCAATTTTTTAATTAAATAAATTAAGAGATATTTTTCTTTTCTATGATATTAGTATAAGACAAAGTAACAAGAAGAAGACAAACCATTTTTTTAATACTTTTTGAGTTTAAGTGGTTAATTTTTTTATGTTATTTGAATGAGTCATTGCCATTTTTTATGTGTATGAAGATTATTATTTCTTGAATCTAGATTTATATGGATATGATATATTATTTTTTTTTTGGTGTTTAAAAGATTATATAATTTTTCATTGAAAATATAAAAATAAGAAATAACAACTTTTAATAATATTTATTGTCTATTGAGTATATCTTGTGTGTTTTATATTTAGTTGATTCTTTTTTATTTGTTTGCTATCATTATTTTATATTTCATAATTCAAGTAGGATTTTTTAATTTATAATTATAATTATAAATCATAATATTAATCTTTCACATATTTGTTACAAATAGATATGAAGAGGTATTTTAAAAGTATACAAGAGTCTTCAACTTCTATGGGAAAGAGTGATGGAACTGTAAAATCAAGTCGTGTGGATGTTAACACATATCTTGAAGAACTTGAAAGTGACCCCGGGTTGAGAATACCAATTTTAGACCATCCTTCAAAAGTTCGTGATCAAGTTCGACGAGCATATATGCAAAAAGGCCCTTGTCAACCTCATCTCAAGCCATTTCCATCAGAAAAGGTTGGACCTCAATCAAGGGCCTTCAATGTTGCTTGGTATGCAGACTATCAGGATTGGCTTGAATATAGTGTATCAAAGGATGCAGCTTTTTGTTTATATTGCTATCTGTTTAAAGAAGATGTTGGAGGGCAATCAGGTGGTGATGCATTTGTTAGTAAAGGATTCAGAAATTTCAAACTTGCAAAATCAAGGCTTCATACTCATGTTGGAAAACCTTTTAGTGCTCACAATACAAATTTAGAAAAATGTGTGAAGCATTAATGAACGAAAAACAACATATTCAAACATTTTTTGTAAAGCAATCGGAGCAAGCTCGTAGTGAGTATCGAACTCGTTTGGAAGCAGTGGTTGATTGCATTCGTTTGCTATTACGACAAGGACTTGCTTTTCGTGGTGATGATGAATCTGAAGACTCGAGTAATCAAGGTAACTTTCTTGCAATTCTAAAATTTCTTTCCGATCATGATGATGACATTAAAGCAGTTTCATTGAGCAATGCTCCTGAGAATTTAAAATTAACATCACCTGATATTCAGAAAGATATTGTACGGGCTGCAGCTTTTGAAACACTAGATGTCATCATTAAAGGAATTGGGGATTCAATGTTTTCTATTTTAGTTGATGAATCTCGTGATGTTTCTATTAAAGAGCAAATGGCTGTTGTATTACGGTATGTAGATAAAGATGGACATGTTATTGAACGTTTTGTGGGGATTGAACATGTGGCCAATACCACAGCTGTGTCACTTAAAGGTGCTATTGATAAATTATTTTCTAGATATGGATTGAGCATATCTAAATTGCGGGGACAAGGTTATGATGGGGCAAGTAATATGCAAGGAGAGTTCAAAGGTCTTAAAACTCTTATTTTGAAAGAGAATCCATCAGCCTTTTATGTTCATTGTTTTGCTCACCAACTTCAACTTGCTCTAGTAGCCGTGGCAAAGAAACATATTCTAGTCGGCTATCTTTTTAGTGTGGTAATTAGGGTGATAAATGTTGTTGGATCTTCTTCCAAGCGTTGTGATATTCTTAGAGAAAAGCAAGATGTTGTTATTTCTGAAGCACTCAAGCGTGGTGAAATTGCAAGTGGAAGAGGGCTAAATCAAGAAACCAATCTTAAGCGTCCAAGTGATACTCGTTGGGATTCACATTATGCTACATTGGTAAGCTTTATTAACTTATTCTCTCCCATAACTGATGTTCTTGGAACAGTAGTAGACGATGCTCGAGAATCTGAACAAAAGTTTGAAGCAAGTAATCTGATGGGTTTGATGTCGACATTTGATTTTATATTTAGTCTACATTTTATGAAAGCATTGTTGGGCATAACAAATGAATTGTCAAAAGCACTACAGAGAAAAGATCAAGATATTGCAAATGCCATGAAATTAGTGGAAATTTGCAAGAAACGATTGCAAGCAATGAGAGACAATGGTTGGGATTCCTTTCTTATTCAAGTCTCAACATTTTGTGCTAAATATAATGTATATGTTCCTACTATGGATGATATATATGTTGTACAAGGTCGATCACGACGTAATGCTCAAGAAATGACAAATTTACATCACTTTCGTGTGGAATTCTTTTATGCTGTTATTGATATGCAACTTCAAGAGCTAAATGAACGTTTCAACGAGGTAAACACTGAATTACTTCTCTCTTTAGCTTCCTTGTGCCCTAGTGATTCATTTGAAGCTTTTGATAAAGAAAGGTTGATCCGATTTGCTGAGTATTACCCTAGAGATTTTTCTACTTTTGAGCTTACCATGCTCGATAATCAACTTGAAACTTACATTCTTGATGTAAGTTCCACTGAGAATTTCTTGGGTTTGAAAAGTATTGGCGATCTCGCTGAAAAAATGGTTGAGACAAAGAAGCATATTGTTTATCCTCTAGTGTATCGACTAATTACATTAGCATTGATTCTACCTGTTGTTACTGCTACAGTGGAGAGAGTATTTTCTTCTATGAATATTTTGAAAAGTAGATTGCGCAATCGAATGGGAGATCAATTTATGAATGATTGTTTACTTGTGTACATTGAGAAAGACATCTTCAATAGTCTTGACAATGAAGTCATCATGCAGCGATTTCAAAACATGAAAAGTCGTCGAGGCAGATTGTAATTTTTATTTTATTTTTTTATGACAATGTTTTATTTTATTTTGTTGAAGATGAAAATTTGAAAAGATACATTTATCAGTTATTTTTATTAGTTTTGACTCAATATTTATTCAAGCCCTCACTGAGCCAAATTTCTGGCTTCGTCACTGCTCATAAGCCATGACATTTATAAATATAATTTAATAACTTTCATTTAAACTCGTGTGTTTTTTCTTTATCTTCATACCATTCATTTAATTGAATTATATAACTTATATCTTATCGTTGTGTACATAGAATATTTCCATTTGTGGTACACAAATTCCATAAACAAAATAAATGGATCATAGAAAACTCATGCATTATTGTTTTATTAATTGTATAATCTATTTGTATACACATATTTTATAGGGATTATTTCACAAATACACAAAAACAATAAAAAAATTACAAAAATATGTTTGTATAGAATTTTACATTTTTATGATTTTATTTACAGAAATACGATATTTTGATGTATTTTTATTTGTATTCTTGTTAATTTGTTAATGATTTTTTGTTATTTATATGCTATTTTTTGTTATGTTTTGATGTTGTTTAGATGTTATTTTTCTGTTACTTTTATGTGGTTTTCTTGTTGTTTTTATAGATTACCGTAAAGATGTAAAAAAAAATGTAAAAATGTAAAAAATTTACAAAAAATAGTACATTATGTAATTATCCATATTTTGTATAGGGAAATTAATTTACAATTATATACATTGTTTTGTATCTAATTTACAAAAATGAAGTTAATACTGACATATCACGTCAGCTAAATTTGAGGTTTTCTATTCTTATTTATTATTATTTTCATGTATTTTTAAAACAAACATTTTGGTTACTAATAACATTAATAAGAAACCAATTAATTACTTTAACATAAATTTTTTTATTTTTATATTATATAATTTGGGATACATTTTGATTACCTCCAAAAATTTATCTGTATACATCTTAGTAATTAATTAGTTATATTTAAGTTATATTATGGTAGTTTATTATTAAAAGTACATTTAGGTAACTTTAAAAATTATTTTTGAAACTAATAAGTTATTATATAATATAAGTAGCAACTATTTTTATATGCCAATTATTTTTTTATATATATATTTTCTTATTTTGAAAGCTAATTAGTTATCGTATAATATGATATAATTCAATCACTATAAATTTTTTTACTTTTAGTCACAAAAAAATGTGTGACTAAAAGTAAAAAAAGTTGTGGCTAGGGATGCGCATGGGGCGGGAAATTGGCGAAGAGTGCTCCTCTCGTCCCCGTTCCCATCCCTGTTATTAAGGATTTTAATTCTCATCCCCCGCTTATTCCCCATCGGAGATGGAGCGGGGAATCTCCTAATGGGGTGGAGACGGGGCGAGGAGTCTCCTAATAACAAAATATATTTTATAATAAAAATTTAAATATATAAAAATATTAAATTACATAAAAATTAAAATATTACACATTAATTATTATTCAATAAACTAATTATTATCCACAAAACAACTTAAAATTCATAAAAATGATACTATTATACTAAAAAATTACAAACATAAATTATAAATTATTATTAGAAATGTAAAATAAAATACTACAACATTAGTAGAGTTATTTGCAACACATGGAGAAATATTCTCATTAAAAATTACATCCCCACCATTTATAATTTTCATACTAGGTTTTTCCCTTACCCAAAGTCTATACCCTTTAGTACCTTCAGGATATCCCAAGAAAACACATTTAAGAGCTCTTGGCTCTAGCTTCCCAATACTTTGGTGTTCATATGCTGCACACTCAAAAATCTTCAAGTGGGACAGATCTGGCGGTTTACCAGACCACCTCTCTTCAGGGGTTTTTAACTCCACAACACTTGATGGACTCCTGTTTATCAAATAAACTACTGTGAGTACTGTCTCTCCTCAAAATCCAGTAGCTAATCTAGCTTGAAAGAGCATGCATCTAGCTTTGTTTAGTATAGTTCTGTTCATCCTCTCAGCTACTCCATTCTATTGTGGGGTATGTCTAACAGTCTTATGCCTTTTGATGCCTACTTTTTTGCAATATATGTCAAACCCATTATTGTAAAACTCCAGGACATTATCGATCGTTAGAGTCTTAACCCTTTTGTTAGTCAAGTTTTCTATCAAAATTTTCCATTCTTAAAATTTACCAAAAGCATCATTGTTACATTTTAAAAGAATAGCCCAAATTTTCCTAGAATAGTCATATAATATAGATAGGAAATAACTACTCCCCCCATGAGTTGGTATCTTTTCAAGACTATCCATAAATTAGCATGTATGTATTCAAGAATTTCTTTAGACTTCTGTGTTCCAACTTTAAATTTAAGCCTATGATGCTTACCCAATATGCAATGCTCATAAATTTTAACTTTACTTACTTTATCTTAAAAGATTCTGTTCACTCATAATTTTCTCACTAATGTGCCCAAGCCTTCTATGGCATAAGGCTGCCTTAGAATCTTTAGGAGTTTCTGATGCTTTGTTGTAGCAATTTGAAACTGGTTCTCCTTTTAGGTAGTATGGACCCCTTTCTTTGTAGCCTTTTATTAGGGTCATAAAACCTTTACTTAGTTTCATGGTACATGTTTCAATCTTACTCACAACACCAAAGTCATCTAGCATACTTATAGAAATTAATTTTTTGGCTAAAGGTCACTTTACTAGAGCCTTTAATATGGCATGTTTGGTTGTTTCCTAGGAGGACCATCTCTCCTTTGGATTTCCTGAAATTAGTAAGGATTTATTATTAGTCATGTAAAAAGTACATCTTGAATCTAAAATCCATTCATCTTTGAATTTAGCTACAGTGATGTAACTCCACTCTCATAGCCATCACTTAGATTGGCTTCATGCTTCTTTTCCTTTTGCTTTGAGAAATAATTTTCTCCCTGATTTGAGTCACTATCACTACCACCTGTTATTCTTTTGTTATTTTTTTTTTCCAAAAATAACACTCCCTTATGAAATGCCATGGCTTCCCACAGTGATAGCAGACATTAGGATCTTTGTGTCCTCTAGATAGAAACTTTCCATTTCCATGTCTTCCATCATTTGAAGAACATCTACTGTTACTCCTTCCCCTATTCTTCCGTGGCTTCTTTTGATGAGGCCTTCCTCTACTCAAATTCAACTCACCATTAGAGCTCCCAACCTTGTCATTCTTCATCTCTAAGTCCATAGACTTTAGGGCAGAGATGACATCATCTAGGGTAATAGAAGTTCTTCCATTATTGTCTTCACTTCCTTGTTAGATTCTGGTAATGAGTTGAAAATGATGATTGTTTGGTTTTCATGACTCAATGCTTCACCTTCTCCGAAATTATCCAACTCTATATGCATTCTCAAAAATTCATCTAAATTGTGTTCAAGACTCTTAGATCTGTTGTTAGCTTGTAGCCAAAGATCTTTTCTTTCAAAAAGATCTTGTTTGTTAGTTATGACTTCTATTAGAATCGCTCCTAACTTCCTCCATATCTTTGTTAGAGTTTCTTACTTATCAACCAAACTAATGATTGCATCACTTAGGTTGACTATGGTAACTCCTGTAGCTGTTTCAAGATACTCTTCTTGTTGTATCTTTGAAGTTCCTTCAGGCCATTCAATGGATTCTTCAAGGACCCTTAATGTGTCAGTAGGGATCTTATCTTCCTTCTCCATATTCCATAGTCACCTAATCTGTCAAATTTATCAATGTTAGTTTTAAGACCACTCATATTGTATTTGCTAGGAATTAAATCAAATTGAGGGTTAGAAATTTCTATAGGATCATTCAATAAATATCCTCCAAATCTCTAACATCTAATTCCTCCTCTTGATTACCATTTTCATGTTTTTGAAGATCGAATTCTTCATGTTCTTGATTTTTGAATTTTTCCAAACTTGCTTCTTGAATGTATTAATTTATATCTTTATTTGTGGAATGATTTGCTCTAATACTAATGTTAAGAATCTTAACACAATTTAAAGACACAATTAACACAAATGCTAAAAAGTGATATTCTTACAATTAATTTATGTTATACATCCATAACAAGAAATTGATATTTTATAACTCACCATATTAGAATCTTCTTTACAGATCCAAAAACACGAGCCTAACAACACTCTCTTTAACTAAAAACTAAAGAGGTTCGACCCAACTAGCTTCAGCCCAAGAAGACAACAAACCCTAAATGCAAAACCCTGATATAAAAGGGTCACAATCATGTATGTCTTCTAACCCTAACTTCTACACACTTTTCAATCGCACCTGTCTTCTTCTCTTTCAAAGAAAAAAATGCAACTAGGGTACTTAGGGTTTCACTCCTTCTTCTTCTAACAGTCGCACACACAAGGTTTCAAAGTTCTAGGGTTAGGGTTCTATATTCTTCTTTTCTACACTCTCAACTATACCAGAAAAATGAACCCAAAATAATACTCAGCCTGAGCGAAGAACACTAAAAAAATCTTAAAGATGTTAGACTTTTTATTTGGGCTTACATTAAATTTTGTTGGCTTTATTAAAACTTGGGTTGATTGGATAGTTTTTTGATGTATTAGCCCATATTGTTAGTGATCAATAGTTAATGGGCTTAACATCTGTGTGTAAAGTCTAGGTAAAGCATAAGTGTAGGCTTTTCTAGTTAACTGAAGCCTTTGATGAGCAGGCCCAGTCCAACTAGGATTATGTAGCTAAGTCCCCTCGTACTGATCTATAAATACATATTGTCTCATTACAATTGTATACTTTTGATAATCAGATAAATAAATTGCTTCTAATTTAGAGATCTAGAGAGGAAGACTTAATTGATAGTATTGCACTATGAAATTGCGATAATTGTTATGGATGAATCAGGTACACATATATCTAATTATTATATAGGGTAAATAGTGGCATAAGTACCCAAAGTTTTAGGTTTGTAAGTAGCATAAACCCAATGATTTCTTTTAGTGGCATAAGTACCCAATGTTTACAAAACTGTAATTTTCTTACAGTTTTGTCAGTACAGACTCTGTTATATGTCTTAAACAACACACATATAAGACCTAAATTTTAAATTATTTGGTCTGTACGAAAAATATGTAGTATCAATTACTTACAAATCTTTTTTTAATAAATTTAAAACGGAGCTTGTACTGACAAAAATAGAGAAAAATTATAATTTTACAAACATTGGGTACTTATGCCACTAAAAAAAATCATTGAGTTTATGCCGCTTACAAACTCAAAACTTTGGGTACTTATGCCGCTATTTACCCTATTATATATTGATATTGTGTCTATATTACATACAAATTGATCTTGGGTTTATTATTAATTTTTCTAACGAAAGAGACTCTCGGCCAAAACTCAAAACTGAATCCAAGAACAACACACAAAAACAAATATAAAAAAATCACAAAGTTAGGGTTTAGAGAAAACAAAGACTGCAAAGAAAAAACACCTAGAATTATTCTCGGAGTTCACCCAAAAAAGATGGGTTACGTCTCTATATATTCAAGGTCTCCTCAAAGCTTGATATACATTCATAATTATCAGGTACAAATATTTCAACTTTCACTCTATGATTTCTTTACAGTTTTTCTTTTTGATTTTCACTAACTTTTCTATCTTTTTCTTTTTTGCAAATACAAACTGAATCACAACACAAAGTGCTCTCTCTCTCTCAAAAGAAGCACCTTCACACTTGGAAGACTCTCGAAAATGGCTTGTTTCAAACTGTTGTGGAATGTATCCTTATATAGATTAGTATTTGTGAACTACTGATCTAGGACTGTAACTGTTTGAGCCCTAATAACTTTGTTGTTGTTGTAACTGTTTTAACTGTCTATTTTTGAATCTGGTTTTTGAGCTTCTTTTTGTAACTGTTTTTCTTATTGTAATCTCTGTTTTTCAATAAGGGTAAATTTGTAATTCCATACCCAAGAATTTGCTACCTGTTACTTAGGTTAATCAACAATCATATAATAGACTATTGCTTGATTTGTCTAATAGAAATTTCCATTTTTCTCTCTAAAAGAAATCTAGATATATAGAAATTGAAATGTATAAAGTGCATATTGGAAAAAACAATGATATTATTTGGGGGAAAAATCGAGTTGCCAGCCAAACATAACATATATCATATAACAAGTTATGCAAACAACTTAAAGTATGGGATCATGCGTTAATCTATATTAAAAGCACAAAACCAGAACATTATTAAGGTACTTTTTTTTTCCTTTCTGAAACATAGACTAAATCTTTCAATTTCTACTTCATGAAAGCTTTGTTATGATATTCTTCATGAATGACAGATTGAAGGAATTAATGATAATAGTTTCTTATTCTATATGGTTTTCAAATCAAATTAACATACCAATTCTTTATTTTATTTTATGTCACTTTTTAGTTGGTCTAGATTCTTAGGATACCAATATTGTTATTTTTGTTGGCAAGAATAAATAGCAAGTGTAAAGTTAAAAGAAAGTTATTTCTTTAGAGAAAGATATGAAATTTTGATATTGTCAATCATGGATTGTTTTGTGCTATGAATTTGATAAGAGAAGAATAATTTTTATTCTAGAATCTATTCCAAAATGAAGTAATGCCCTTTCTTTTGTCCTACCTAGCCACCTACCACACAAGAAAAAAATCATTCAATGAATTCATAGCTCAAGTTTTATTCTACTAAATATTACTCACAAATGTAATCTTTGATTTTATTCATTGTAACACTTAGAAAAATAAAATCAAATGAAATTCCAATAGTAAGATATATAGTTCTTTCTGCTTGGTATTTAGACACACTAAACCATTACTCTTGTATATATATATTATAAGTCATTCTTGTACCAAGCACACTAAAATTATGGTACAAAGAATATTTTTATTATCTTTATATAAAAATCCAATCAAATAAATTATCTTTAGCTCCAAATATGAACAAGACACAAACTAATTAAGCATACACTTGAGGGTTCTCCATAAGGTAAGTTTCCACAACTTTGTAAATTGCCACAGCATTTTCTTTGCCTTCTTTGATTTTCTCCTCACTGACGGCGATTTCGCCGATTGTGTTGTAACTACTTGTCATCTTACACACACAACCTCCATCAGAAGTATTAGCCTCAAACTTAACTTCATAATCAATAGATTCAAGCTTGTCACCCAATGGATCTCCTTCAATCATAGAATACTTGCACAGAAAGTTATCACAATCCAGCTCTTTAAGTTGGTGCTTCACATATTTGAACTGACTAGCTGCATATTATTATAACATACCAACAAAAACAATATCTTTTATTTACTATATAATGATAAACTTGTGAAATTTATCTTTTATGGGCACATATATACACTTATAATATACCTTAATTATAATCCATTTACCGAAGAGAAGAGAAGGTATTGGTCTCCCAGAAACACAATCTCTCTCTCGTATTCTTGCATTTAGTAAGATTTTTTTTTATTATATATTAAAGTAGTTTTAGTAACACAATTAAGATTTGGGGTTATGGTTGAGCGTTTTATATAAATTCTAAGTTTTATTAATTAAATGAAAAAAAATTGTGATACCTTGAGTGAAGTTAACTTGTTCAATGGTACCAGGCCCTCCATTTCCTTGAATCACATCCACACTTGCTATGAATTGGGGCAAAAGCTTTGGTATCAAGTTGTTGGAATCTACAATCAAAGCCTTGAACATTCGAGCCGCCGCAACTGGGCATGACATCTCTTGTGTAAAGCTTGTGACACCCATGATTTTGTTTTTGATGAGATTGTTGTTGTTGTTGTTGTTCTTGTTGATTGTAGAGTGATGAAGAGGTTCCCTATATATATAGGTGATGAAAAAGAAGACTTATTATTGCTTATTGGATTGAGTTTGTTATCCATAAGTTTGGCAAAATCTTTTTCAAAAGTTGAGTAGGAATGATTATTCAAACTTCTATGGCTGCTTAATTTGGACTTGAATAATGATGAAGGCTTAACTTTCAAGAATTATTGGAAAATGTTATGATGTTTTTAAACATGGGCGGCTCTTAAGTTAATGGGTTGTTGTGTAGTTTCTTGGAAGCTATAATTATTTCCATTTATGAATTGAGCTTTCAAGCATGTTAAACCCCAAATGGCTCAACTAAGGTATTTTAATCTTTTTAAGTTTCATAGCTTGACAAATTAGAACTCATTTTTTCATATGATGTGTTGATTTGATTGTTTTTATATTAGGCATCCCACTAATTTTGAAGAAATTTCTAATAATTTAGAATGTTGCAAAAAAAGTTCAAAATATCTAGTTCCACACTTATTAAAGAAAAATAAACACATGTATAACTAAGTCACCTTATTGGTTAAATTTTATTTTCACTACTCTAAGATTGTGTTTAGTTGAGAAGAATGATAACATAAGAATGTTAATAAGAATTAAAAATGAATAGGAATGAAATAGAATAAAATTTAAAATTTATTAAAAAATAAATTTTTTTAAAAATATTATTTTTTATGTTTTATTTACAATTTTACGATTTAAAATTTTAAAATTACAAAAATACACTTTTTTTTAGCAAAAAGTAAGCAAACATCTAAAAATAATGAGAAATCAACTTGATAACAACTATAAATCAACTATATGTTGAAAAATTTTCAGATTGAAACATTTTTGTTTGAACAATTAGTATTTTTGTTCTTTAAATTTTTTACACTACTAAATTATTCATTTTGAAATAAAAAAAAGTGTAAAGACAAAATTCATTGGGTAATAAAAAAGTGTAAAATTTCTTAAGCCAATAAATTGTCTTTACACTTTTTTTTTTGGGATGAATTACGAATTACATAAAATACTTAAAATAACATTTTATAATAACATTTTATATATATATATAGGGATATAATTTTGTTCCGTTATTGTACTTTCACGGATTGTAATCCGTGATGTACGACAACCGTCAGATGAGGGAGTTATTTGATTTGACGGCTGAGATTGATCTAGGGGTAATTAGGGTTAAAAAGTAGAAACGTACCCTGACACTCATTTAATGTACCGTGAGACCCATTTAATGTACCACGGAATACATTCCGTAAAAGTACATCACGGGACAAAATCATATCCCTATATATATATTTACAAATTTTTTTATTATATTTTTACAAAATCTTATTAAAACAAACATATAAAATAATATAAATAAGAAGCAACATGAAAGCAGCATAGGATAATACTTTTGTAGAAACAATATAAAAACAACACATGTATTTCTACATATATAAAAAAAAAAAAGTTTAAATCTGTAAAAAATTGTTGAATAAATCATAAATCTATATTTTTGTATTTTTTTTTTATATAATTTTGGGCATTTTACAATTTTGTATACATTATTTTAATTAATTACAAAATATGTGCAAAAAAACTTATTATCATTTTCTCATACACTTTTATATATAATTAAAAACTTTTTTTCAATTTTTATTATAATATATATATGGTAATAATTATTGATTAGTATATATATGGTAACTAGATGAGAGTTACGTGGCGAGCCACGTAAATATTAGTTTTATATAAGTTTTAGTGGTTTTTGTTTAAGAATTCAATAACTGAGCAACGACAACAACAATGGTAGATAGATTTATTTAAGTTTTTCATATTTGTAAAGATTACAAATCTAAACTTTTAATTTTCTTGATTTGAGATTTTGAATTGTTCTGATTTATTTGTTTATGAATTTATTGAAATACTTGAATATTTATTGGTTCTGATTTTGAATTGTTGTGATCTATTCATACTTAAATATTTATATTAATGAAAATAGTCTGTAGTTTTATGTTTTTAGAAAAAAGAAAGATATTTTTTAATATAGAGTTTAAATTTACGTAAATATTAGTTTTATATAAGTTTTAGTGGTTTTTGTTTAAGAATTCAATAACTGAGCAACGACAACAACAATGGTAGATAGATTTATTTGAGTTTTTCATATTTGTAAAGATTACAAATCTAAACTTTTAATTTTCTTGATTTGAGATTTTGAATTGTTCTGATTTATTTGTTTATGAATTTATTGAAATACTTGAATATTTATTGGTTCTGATTTTGAATTGTTGTGATGTATTCATACTTGAATATTTATATTAATGAAAATAGTCTGTAGTTTTATGTTTTTAGAAAAAAGAAAGATATTTTTTAATATAGAGTTTAAATTTTATGTTGATGATTGTTAATGAATTTAGTCTGTAACTTTATGTTTTTAGAAAAAAAAAAGTATTATTTTATATGGTTTGTTAGAGAGATACGTGACTAAGATGATTTTTTTAATTTAAAAAAAAGATTGTTTTATTTTTTGATTTTTTTTAATTTAAAAAAAGATTGTTTAATTTTTTGGGTTTAATTATTGGGTTTATTTGTTAACGGGAGATCAAACCTATTAACATCGTTAAATTTAACAGAATATTAAAGTATATTCTGTTAAACCAAGAAATGCCGTTAAATAGGCACTTTTAATATATAAAGATATTGGTTATGTTTACAATTATAATAAACATATTAATAATATAAAACATTTTATATATGTGTTTATTGGCTATGTTTATTTTTATGTTTACAATTATAATAAACATACTAATAATATAAAATATTTTATATATGTATTTATTTTATTTTCTATTAATTAAACATACTAATTTAATAAACAAAATAATAATATTCACATAAGTTTATTATATCACTCTACGTGTGTTATGTTTATTTTTTTAGTAATTTTTTAGAAAATAAATAATATATATATATAAAAAATTGTTTATCTTTATCTTTTTCTTTGTTTATTAATTGTGTCGTGTTTATTTTTTTTAATTAAATAATTTTTGGAATTTATAAAGTTATGTTTGTTTATTTATTTTTTGATGTAAGAATTATACTTCAATAAAAAACTTGTTCACTAACTCATTAGAAAATAATCAATATATAGAAACAATAGAAAGAAAATATACTTATTTTAGTATAGTATAAATTGACTATGTCTATTTTTATGTTTACAATTATAATAAACATACTAATAATATAAAATACTTTGTATATATATGTTTATTTTGTTTTCTATTTATTAAACATACTACTTTAATAAACAAAACAATAATATTCACATATGTTTATTATATCACTCTACGTGTCATGTTTATTTTTAGTAATTTTAAGTATTGATTTATATTTATATACATTAATGTTTATAATTTTGATATTGTATTTTATTAAAAAAAATCTTATTAAATTATAATAATTCATACTAAAATAGATAATAAACATTTATCTTTTAATAAAAAAATATTTAACTTGTTTATTTTTATAAAACCGTTTAATTAATTTTACGAAATTATTTATTTTGAGATTTAATAAACATATTTTTAAAAATGTATGGTTTCGTGTAATAAGTTTTCAAAATGTATAAATTTTTAAAATAATTTTCTTTTGCACATTTTTTGTAATTATTTTATTTTTGTTGTACATTTATGAAAAAAGCCCTATAATTTTAGGTATTTATGAAAATATCTCATAACTAAACAAGCCATTAATGGGCCAAATGGTATTGATTCTTTTTCTCTCCTTCTTTCAGTTATGCATCACTAGAACAATGAGCAATGTTATTTATGACTTTTTATTATTATTTTTTATTTTTTTGTTAAAAAGTGTTAATTATCTCAATTGAATTTATAGTATTATCCACTTGATTAATTTTATTGTGGACAATAAATCCTCAAGACCCACCACTAATTATTTTCTCTTATAAATAAGAAGGTTGTTGAGTCCATATATATGTGTTTTCTGTAATTATAATTAAAGGTAGTCAACTGGTTAAAAAAGCATAAGAATTTTTCATTAATCAAACAATGCCAACGTAGTCTTTAAATTTAACTGATATTATTATTAAATGACCAACAAATGATATCATGATCTAATAGATTATTGTATCATGTTTGGTTGAAGGAGAAAGGTTTTCCTGGATCTCCCTTTCTTTAGCTTTTATCCAATGACTAAAGAAAGGAAAATGGTATGGTACAAGTTTGTAAAAATATGATTATTTTCTTTCAAAAAGTTATCATATTGGAAAAACAGTCTTTATTTTAATATTTATTACCAAAAACACAAAAACACAAAAAAAAAAAAAAATCATCAAACTCATTGGTTACTATCGTCACTCTTTATTAACCTTTTGTATTTATTTTTCTACTAATGCTTTTGTTTATAATCACCTCACCTCCCTGTAGAATTGACCGCCCGATTTATACTACAACCACCGCTAATGAAAGTCACATTTGGGCATTAAACAACATACAAACATTTAGAAAAGAAAATTCACAAAAGCTATGAGAAAAAAATTACTAACCTTCTGTGTAAAAATCATTTCTCTTGAATTTGTGATCACTCTGCAAAGATCCCTCAACCTTCGAGAAATCGTCTCAAGAGAATAGGGATTCGAAGCTTCAAAAAATTTCTAAAGTTTGAAATTCTCAAGAAATGATAGAGTAAAATTAGAAGAGGAAAGTGAAATGAGAATCAGTTTGTATTTGATGGGAAGCAGACACGTGGTAGGGAATTGCCTAAGGTCTTCCAATCTAATGGTCTCCAAAGAGCACGCCTACACATACCCTGAAGGGTCTTGATGATGTGGCATATTGGAGAAATAAAAATAATAATTATAGCCATCTTTTCAAAACCATCAACAAGACAATCAAAGGTCACCATCTCGTGACAATAACTCACCTACCTCTCTCTGATAGTTTTCCTAATGACACATCTATCAATCGCGAAACTAGGGGCATGTATGTTATAGTGTAAATTTTTCACCTAGAAACTCGAGAGTAGTCTCCTATAATATTGACACGTGGATCCAATCCCCGAGGAATGGATGAACTGTTAATTAATGACTCTCAAAGAGTTAACCTCGCCTGATCCAACTCGCGAGATGATGCGACCTTGACAGGGTCTAGTCACATACTATGCCTTGTGTAGTGTAAGATAAGTAGGACCGAGAGGATTTATATAAGTCGCGCATGTATCGACATATATATGATGACTAAGTATTATTCTCCTGCGATTAAGTAAGATAGCTCTTTACATAACGACTGGTCGGAATGACGAAACGTACTCGAAAAGGACTCACATGTCCCATGTTGTCAACTCGTGAGATGTCAAACAATGCGACTCAAATAGAACACAGACATCCCACTGCTGGGCCCATTAGCAAATATAGGACACACCTAAAGCCTGGAAGCTTGTGCGAGAATATGAACATGCAACTTGCACTCGATAGGTCACCTACGTTGCTACACTTATTATTAGAATGGGTATTGTTCTTCATTTATTCTTTTACGTTTATTCTGATTTAATACTATTATTTAATTGTAAAATGGATCTATAATCGATTTGTTGTATAAAACTAAAAGTACACTTACTTTTTATATAAATGAGTGATCCAAATTTAATAGACTAAGCAGAAATTATTTGTAACAGTGGACTAAGCAGATCGAACTGAACATCTGTATTCCCTTGTGTTCTTTGTATTTTCCAGTTCTTCTGTTGTTTTGGTAGCTTCTCTTCGAATACTCGCTACTCTAAGTGAGTGTTCGTAATTTTTTGTTCAAATAATTTATTATGTATACATAATTCGATGTTGTCCAAATTCCTCCAACAATAGATGTCATCCGAAAGGGCGTTTCTGGATATCTATCATGTCCTTGGAAGGAGTCTTCAGGACATCTAGTCTTCCTCCGAAAAGGAATTCCAGATGGCTAGATGTTCCCTCCTAGAAAGAAGTCATGGATAGTCGACTCCAATTGTCTCTATTCCTATCTGGAAAGACCTTTCAGCGTATGCTTCAATTCTTAGTCCCAGAGGCATACACTTCATCCAAAAGCACTTTATCTTATACTAGTGTGGGTATATTTTTATGAGGAGTTTGTTAGATTTCTTAAGTCGTAACTAACTTAACAACTTAGTACTTGCAGCCACCGACTTTAGGAATTATATCCTAGATCTATAAATACCACCAACACTTATCATTTTCGTAAAGAACGAAATCAAACGAGTTTTGAGAGGTGATTTTAAGAGAGAAAGATTGAGAGGTAGAGAGAGATAATGGGTTTGGATTTCATATGAAGAATATTCTATAGATGAAGAAGATTTTGGGTAAGAGTGCGAGAGATAAACATTTTGTGAGAATCCAACAGACAATTGTTCTCTATTGTATTGTACCCTATTCTTGCTCAATAAATAAAATTTTTTGGTAGTGTTTCAGAATTGAGTAAAGTCATAGATCACATCAATCTATAGGACTTGAACAAGTATATATTTTGGTATTTATTTTATTATTTTATTACTTTAGTGTTTCTGGTTTTAATACTCTATTCATGTTTTAATCTTTAGTTATTGTGTAATTTGTTAATCCTGTCATTACTAATTGTTTGTATTAATTTAATTGTGCATATTGTAATTTTCTCACACACAATTAATAAAAATTAAGCTCAGTAACTATTTTGTATAATTTTAAAAAATATAAAATTAAAATTTTCATTTAATAAATTAAAAAATTTAATCAATAATTTTTACAAAATACAAAATCAAAATAATTACCTTCTAAAAAAAACTATACATTTATAAAGAAAATCATTTTTTTTTGTTGTCTAAGAAGGCGGCATCATTAATAAGCAAAGCATCACATAGGAGAGGCATATGGCATGGGGATCTTCGGCCACCTACCCTTGCAGCTCATACGAATTAGGAATATGCCGGTGCCAATTTCTCCTCCTCCTTTATATTAAACTAATATAAATGCCTTTCTACTTTCCAACCAGCCCCACAATGATTTTATTTTGTTTTCTTTCTTAAAATATTAATGAGTCCCACAATATTTTCATTTTTCTTTCTAAGGAGATGAGGTGGTCCTAATTCCTGGCCCACCATTTTGATTCTAGACGTTTTTAGAAACCAGGTAGAATTTATACATTTTGTTTACTTAATTGAGTCATTGGTAACTTCATAATCCTTCTCAAAAGAAATTGTAGTGAAATTTGAATCTCCAACCCAAAGTTGATTATACTGTATTACATTAGGAAATTAATCCAAAAAAACTTATGGTGCAACATACATAAAAAGTACTTTAACAAGTACCTCCTATATATTATATAGTGAATATGCAAGAAGCTTTGTCATTCAAATTGAGATTAATTTTGTTGATTAGACTCTTTGCAAAAATACTTAAAATAGCAACATGAGATGGCAGTTTCTTTCTGCTTCTCGAAAAGAATAATATCAAAAAACAAAAAAAAATCATTCTTTTTTAAATGAATAAAATTAGTTAAATTTTGGATGAATATGAGTCAAACATGGTTTGCAAGACCATTATATAAAGAGTTAAAAAATGATGCAAAATTGTCAAATATAAACACTGATCAGATATTATTGTCGGTGTCTTGCATTGCAATAATAAATTCGATCAAATGTATTTTATTTTCATTTTATCTTTTTTGTTTTTTTTTTAATTAATTATTTTTAGATATGGTCAATAGTTACAATGCACTGGTAGCAAAATGTTAGATGAATTAATAGACTTTGAGCTACATTTTCTTCAACGGGGTCGTCAAGCAAATCTTGAACACAAATGATTAAGAAGTGCATTCACATCAAGTAATACAGTACATATATATAACTATACATACAAATGTTATGTATGTATATGTATGATCCTATCTTTTAATTGACTATAGACATAGGTTTAAATTTCAGTGATGTAGCATTTATATCTTACCTCACTAGTCTTGATCTTTTTGATCCTAGCTAGCTAATTTCCAAAATTCTATTAAAAAATTCGGAATTCAAAGCTACCCTATAATTGGATTTAGATGTAATACTACTTGTACTTGATTACTTAAATTGACATATTTGCTTGGACATGTAATTATACTGAACCATTTTTGAAGATAATTTAAGTGATCTCAATTATATTCTTCAATTTTCATAGTTTCCTAAAATAATTAAGTTTAATCACACATTTTACTAATTACTAAAACTTCTATTTTAAATATTCACATCTCATAAATATGAGCATTGTTATTGGGCATCAGTAGTGCTTAACACCATCAAAATCAGTCGTCTTGCGATTGGCTAGCGATACTCCCTAAAAGTTATTTCATTAAACTATATGAGATCCGATACTTAACTGGACTAATAGTGATATTAACACGTAAAATTATATTAGGTAGTACCACTGATATTTTTTAACATTTCTCGATAAATATATATCAAGTTATTACTAATTAATTTGTTAAACAAAATAATTCCATATGTAATTATTATCTTATATCTAAACACATTTTATATTTAAAATGTAATTACTACTAGCAACTACATAATTTAATTAATAATTATACAACAACCTCCAAACACACAAAGAAAATGAATTTGCCAACTTTTTAAGGGATTTTTACAAAAATACTGAATTTTAGTCAAAAGTTTACAATTTAACTGTCATATAGAATTTTTTATAAAAATACTGTCTTTTTATAAAACAAATGTAAAAAAGTGGAAATTTAATATATTATACAGTATAAAATTTACATAATATTTTTGGAAAAAAATTCTATCGCACAATAAAAAAAATACAAACAATAAAAATTTCAATATATGGTGTAAAAGTCTAACTTTTAATTAGCTAAAAAATAACAAGAAGAAATCATCATATTGGACCGAAAACTTAAGAGCATGTTTGGTATTGTTTTCTGTTTTTTGTTTTAAAAAATTGTTTTCAGAAATGAGAACAAAAAATAGTTTTTGAAGTTTTTAAAACACAAGTCATGTTTGGTTAGTGATTTTTAAAAACAATATTGACCAAAAGTGAATTGGTTTTTAAAACAGAAAACAACATTTTGTTCACTACTACAAAAAGTACAATTCTCGTCGGTTTCCAAGTGTCATTAAAAGAATTTGCGTCGGTTTAAAAAACCGACGTATATGCCGTAGTCGCAAATAGTTTCTTATTAGCGTCGTTTTTTAAATGACGCAAAAAACAATTATCTTCATTTTAAAACCGTCACAAAATATACTTTCTTCTTTTTTTTCTTCTACGTCGGTTTGGAAATGACGCAAAATCATTTGCGACATTTCGAAACCATCACTAAAAAGTTATACCGTCAGTTATAAAATGACATATAAATTGCTGAAATAATTTTTTTTTTCATCTATTGCGTCGGTTATAAAATGAAGCATAAATGTAAGTAAGGAAAAATTGTAAATTTTCATACAATTTTCCCCATCTGCATTATCAAATTTTAGAATAATTTTATATAATAATAATTACATAATACAAGAAAAAGTTAAAATAACGTTTATAAAACTTATATAAAATTAGTAATCGATTCTATTAACTAATTACATAACACCAAAATTGTTAATAGAAACGATCCTAAAATTTATATTCCATGTATCGTAAAAACTAACTACAAACTAATTACATAATGTAAAAGTTAATAGCAACAATCATAAAACTTGTTACTCATGTATTATAACAAAAGTAGTAACCTTGTACTTAATCAATGATCAAAAGCTTCACAAATTCGGCCCACTTTTCCCGTACTGTATTGATCTCCTCGTTACTGTATGAATTACGCGTCTAAATTAAACTGTAAAACAAAGATAAAAAATATTTATCATTACATTAAAAATATATTTAAAATAAAAACTAAATAAGTATAAATGCTAAAATTGAACTCTATATAATAAACAACACAATCAACAATACAATTTTAAAATAAACAAAAATATTGGCTGAATATTTAAAGTAGCATAATTGAGAATGGATGCATTTGAAAAAGTGTCCTCAAACATGGCAGGTGATTACTTGCCTCAAATGTTTCATTGCTGTCACCATCAATAGATAAGAGAAGTGGTCTTCTTGTAAAAGGAACCAAGTCACTGGGAAAAATGCAGTTTATTCCTATAAAATGATTCATTTAGAATAACCAAAAACTTGAGAAAATCCTCAAGCCAGTAAGAAAATTATGTCTGCATCTCATTATAAATTCAATACTAAAGATGCCATATAAATCACATCGTTAATGTCACTGAGTATATCCATTAAGTTCTTCTTAATGTATTTCATTTGTATAGGAGGTTTTTAATAATAATAATAATCAAGAGAAAAAAAGCAAAGAGCAAAGAATACAAAAACAATAATACAAATACAAAAGTAACAATCACGAACTAAAATGATTTTTAGAAAAAAAAAAGAAAAGAAAGAAATAAACCTGAAGCTGGCAAGTAATTTAACAAAATTCCATCAAAGGGAGCTCCTCACATATTGTGGCAACAACTTGCCATAAAAAAGTGGACATATAAATTTAAATAAGCTTAAGAACACACCAATTCTTGAAAAATTTCATGCCCACTAATATCTTTTAAGCACCTTACATCACTCTGTAACAATATAACTAAAAGGAGGTAGGAGTAAAATGTTTTCTCACTAAAGATTTCATGATTTTTCGTATGCAAACTTAAAGAGGCTAAATTAACTAGTAACCAAATAACTACAAGTATAAAAGCTACAATATAAGTTAGAAAATTATTATTTGCAATAGTGATGTCCTTAAAATGATGGATTACTGACCAATGTCTATGATTTCTTTATCTAAAACTACCATAACTTTTAGGCTAATAGCAAGATAGCAGGAGGAATATGGTATCAAGAGTCTCAATAGTCAATCAAATTTAAGAATTCTTCCAACATTATGTGTTATAATAGTAGAGAGCATAGATGAATTTTCACAATTGTATAAAGCCTTTTTGAAAAATATTTGTCATACTTACAGCTAAATAATGTGTGATGGAAGGACGATTTAAATCCGCCGAGGCAATATAGGATCAAGAATATCTTTAGTCGCAGCAGAAGGTCCGTTGTGACAATTCTACGTTAGATTTGATTGGTAAAATAAGACACAGGGCTCCCACTCCAGACACTGAAGCATTCTGAAAGTGTCAAGAGTTACTTCTAAAAATTTTACCTTTGTATCACCAAAGATAACAACAACAAGAATGAAGGCTTCACATTCAGTTAGCCATAAAATGTGGTTTGGTTATGTTGACAGACATTATCAAAGGATATCAATTAACAAAACCAAACATATGGAACAAAGCATTTGTAATTGAATTGAAAAAATGAAAGAGAACGAAAACCTTGATCGATACCTAACCTCATTGTGATGATAAATGGCAAGAACAGCGTCTCGAAGCCTCAAATTCCTTGAACAGTTGTGTGGAGACAACGAATCGGAAAAAGTGTCCAACAAAACACTATAACTACGAGGCCTGATATTCATAGAATTGGTATCATATTTGAAAAATGTAAGAGTAAGATATACCAAAAACATAATCTATATTTACAGTTTAATATAAATAATGACAGATCCAAAAAACACTTAAAACACAGAGAAATTAAACACAAAAATAAGAGCAAAATCAAACCATATTGCAACTCAAAAGACTCAATCAACATATATATAAACTCATAAAAAAACCTTAATCGTAAGATGAGTTTAGGATTTCGGCAGAGCAACGGTGGACGGTTAGAGGCGGAGCAACGACGAAAGACCAAAGGCGGAGCAAAAGGATTTGTGCACCAGATCTAAGAGAGAGAAACAATGAGGGATTGACAAAAAAAACTAGTTGAGAAGTTTAATTTCATTTTTTTTCAAAAAACATTAGGTTTTTAGAAGAACCATAAAAAGTTGAAATCTAATCATGAGAACAACCAAATAGATGATAAAAATAAGTTATCAAGAGAAAGTAAAAAAAAAAAAATGAGCTAAAAGGGCTATACGTACCTGAGACAAAGAAGAGATGTTGGCTTGAGGCATTTATCGAGCTTGAGCGCCAACAAAGAATGATGAATTGTCAATGATCTCTGAGACCGAAGGGGATAGTGAGAGGAGGTAAATGCAGATGAAAATTTTGAAGAATCAAAGTGGTGAGTCTTAGAGCATTGCCAGAGAAGAAGAAATAAAGAGAAATGGAGAGGGGAGGGTCATGGAGATTGTAAAGAAATGGAGAGAGGGTATTCATGGATGAGAAGAGAATGACGGGGGACATGAGTGGATGAGGCGATGTAGTTTCGAAGAAGTGAACGACGGGGGAGATGAGAGGGTTTCCCCAAAGCTTTTTTGCGATTAAAGGTTAGGGACGAGTGTGTGAACAATGGCATCTGATTTGGGGGTTTAGGGATTTCACACAATTTCGCATCATTTACTCACTCTCATCATCATATGTTGCGTCGGTTTTAAAACCTCATAAACAAAATATTTAGCTGTTTATAATACACGCAAAAAGAAAGAAATTTTTTATAATTTTTTGAGCTTTATTCGTCGGGTTCTTTTTTACCGTCATTTGATAAATGACGCAATTTGTATACTTTCAGCGTCGTTTAGGAACAGACGCGACTAAATTTTAAGCACTATTTACGACGGTCAACACAATGAACAGTAGTGTTGACCGACGTTAATTGTATAATTTGTAGTAGTGGTTGTTTTCAAAATTCTTGTTTTTTGTAACTTTGTTTTCTGAAAACTGTTTTTAAAAAACAAGGCCAAACAAGCCAAATTGTTTTTAAAAACAATTTTTTGTTTTTAAAAACAAAAAACAGTTTTTTAATTATGATGTCAAACATGCACTAAGTCTCCTTCGCACCTGTTAGAGAATTGATTGTTAATCTAGTTAAAGTAATTGTTAGGCTTTTCTTTCTGTTGATCTTGTTAACGGGTTGGTAAGTTTAAATTAATCGATTTTGCTTTTTGAGCATTATCTTTCCTTTTCTTGTAATAGATCACATTGTCCAATTTATCTCTTCTCCCTTAGAAAAAAAAAAAAAGCAAAGCAGGAAGTGATGCTGCAAAACATCTTTGACTTTAGTTGGTAAAGAATTTGACCATTTATGTGAAATTTTTGGTTATTAGTTGAGGTGAATAATTAACTTTTTTAGCACTAGCCTTGATCATTTTCAAAATAGTTTGATTTGTTATTATATTACACTATATAGTGTAGTCTAGAGACTTAGTCACACATCTTAATCAACAGATGAAGGAAAACTCCAAATTCAAAGATATTTCCTAAACAATTGCTCTCAATGAATATGAAAGCCACAGTTACTTGTCTTTATAAGATGACCATTTTTTTATTTGTAATTTTTTATGACATATATATTTCTTTGTTTTATTAAAAGTTTGTACCTGGTCATATATTCAATGACACATGCACAACTACTCTTAAATTAAAGATAAATGAAGCTTGAAGCTTTCTTAGGAGCATGAAAATTATTTTTATAAGTTTTTCTATATTAAATATAAACATTTTCTTGAAATTAAGTACCCCGGAACAAAAGTATATTTTCCACCCTTAAATTCCACTCATATATAATTGTATGCATCACATTATTATTTTAAATTATCATGATATATATAGAGAGAGTTTTTTCTTTTAGTACGGTGGTCAATATATATTAATGGCTTTGTAAAAGTAGCCTATAATCTGTGAAAACTACATTAACCAACCAATCTCATCAATATCAACTATATATAATGCAAAATTGAAATGTGTCTTAATATATGATTTGTACGGACATTTCTAATTAAGTAACTTAAAGGATATTGTATAGTTATTTCAAAGTAATTAAGTAATGTTTATTAGTTATCTATTTTTTTGTGTAGATCTTACATAATGCTGTATGTATGTGTGGAATTATTATATATAAGTATAAATAAAGAGATATAATTAATAAAATTGATTTTTTAAAGCTCTCGTATGTATATGCAGACCAGTTCTTATTAGGCCTATTTTGCTTGGTCATATTAATTCCCATATATATAAATAAACAAAAGTAGTGAAGAAATCATCATTAATAATGGTAAGCAATATTTTTGATATTATTCATATATTATATGATAGGAAAATTAAGATGTAGAGCAATATCATGTTCACAAAACATTACAGAATCTCACAACTCTCACACTCTTATTGGCATATAAAGAAAAATAAAAAGCCAAGCCAAGCCACACCCACACACCTTCATAACCATTTATATAATAATAATAATAGTATTAAAAGTGTTTATTATTATCATATAATAAATTTAGTTGTAAGCTTCAGGGTGGTCCTTGAGGTAAGCTTCAACAGTCTTGAGCATTTGAGTGGCTTGTTTCTCACCTTCCTTAACTTTCTCTTCATTCACCTGAGCATCACCAGCACTGTAGTACTTGCTAACAGTCTTAATTACGTTGCCTCCATCACCCGAAGCAACCAATTTTGATTCATGTGTTATTTTCTCAAGCTGATTTCCTTCCAAAGCATCTCCTTCAATTATGCTGTAAGAGTATGTTAGGCTCTCCTTGTCGATCGCCTCGATCTTGTGCTTAACATACTTGAATGGAACCCCTACAAAATTAACAACACACACTTTCATACAAAGTCGACGCAAACCTAGCCTGCTTTAGCCCAAGCCCGACCCTGCTTACATACAGGGTCGTCTTTTGGGTGCATACCATCTTATTAATTATTTAAAATAATTTTTTAAATTTATTTTAGGATACTTGAATGGAAACCCTACAAAACAACCGACGCAAACTTAGTCTGCTTTAGCCTAAGTCTGACCCTAGGTCGTCTTTCGGGTGCATACCATCTTATTAATTGTTTTTTAGGTTTCTAGCTTGCAACACAAGTTATTAATTAAAATTACCTTGGCCGAAAGTGATCTTCTTGATTGTTCCAACTCCACCATTTCCTTCAAGAATTTCAACCTTTTCAACTGCTTGAGGAGCGATTTTCGGGACGAGATTGTCTCCATCAAGGACAAAGGCCTTGAAAAGCCTAGCTGGAGCAATTGAGGAAGTGAACTCTGATTCGTAAGTGAAAACACCCATGTTGTTGTGTTTGATTAATGAACAAAGGGGAAATTAATTTATTGAGAGAATGTATGGGTTTGAGTGGTATTTTTCTTAGTTAGTTTTGCTGAAGAAATAGGCACATTTTGGTTGGTATTTATAAGCTATAAGGTAGGCTAAAAATACTCTTGTGTTAGTGAGAACAGTACTTTACTTACTTACCCTCTTTATTGACTTATATTAAAACAAGTTGTTACTTATTAATTGGATAACTCAAATTGTTGGCAAAGCTATATATTTTTTTGGTCTGGTAGGAAATTATAGCTTTCAATAAGTAGTTTCCTAGTCAAATATGGCGCCCATATATATTTATTATAAGAAGAAAGAAAATTAAAATAATTGACAATCTAGATGATGTAACCAAATTTTAAAGAAACCTGTAGAGTAATTATTGACAATATCACATTCTCTTTTTAAAATACATAGCATACATATGAGTTTAATTTCTGATTTAAGTTTTAACTTTTGCCATTCTTCTATTTTTAGCAGTAAAAATAAAAATAAAAAGCAGGAGCAGAAGCAGAAGCAGAAAGTCATGAAAATTTTTAAGTCTTGGTATTTTTCTAAAAGTGTCATTGAAAAATAACAATCTATTGTAGCAACTTTTCCACTACAATAAATTATTTTAAATAAAAGATAAAATCACTAGCCAAACTTATAAACCTTTTTTGGTCATTGATAATTACAACATGTTGATTAATTAATGGTCAGTGCTAAAGCCATATTATACCCAATTTTTTTTTATTATATAATTATTTAGTCATTTAAATTGAAAACAGATAAAATCATGAATTTGCTCAAATAAATTAGTAATTTCAGACAAAACAGAATTCAACAATTTTGTATCGAGTCAGATTGTCTTAAAGCTATTCGATTAATCTAACGAAAAGAGGTCAGCTGCAGAGACATAAATGGGGTACTTGATCATATCAAATATTTGTTGTCTTTTGCTAATTTGAAGGTCTATCTTTTGTGTTTGAAGAAATTAATATAATAACTCATGTATTAGTCGATTATGTTTTGATTAATAAAATTAGTATCATATTGATTGGGATTAATCTCCCTCGTGCGAGTCACGCTAGCTATTTGACGAGATTTGCCTAATTCTTTGTAAGTTTTGTTTTTGAATGAATGAATTTGATTTAAAAAGAAAAAAAATATAGTAATTCTAATTCCTTTCAAAAGAATAATTAGTAATTTCATCATTTCGGTTCCTTTTGTAAAATATTTTTCTTTATTTATTTATTTATTTGCTTGTACACTTCTAATATAGACTCCAACTCTCTTTCTCTCTCTCTAAAAAAATTACTTTCTGGAATTAGTAAATAAATAAATAATCAATGGTTCATCTCACACCTAACCTAACATGGCCCCCAGTTTCGATATACAGAATGTTTTTTTTTTCTTTTCAAGAAAATGGAAATTAGTTTGATCAAAATAATAAATTTTCTACTTTGTTAGCTAGCTTGTTCACATTTTATTATGACCGTATAAACTATTTTTCCATTTTAATATATATAGAAAGGAAAAAAAGAAAAAAACTATTCTGATATTGTCTATAGACAAGTATGTGTACCAAACATTTACAACATAACCTCATGAAGGTTTGATTTTTGTATATGTTACTACTCGAAAATAGATTTCATAATATTATCCTCTAAATTGTGTACAATGCTGACATCGGTATTGCGGTAATAACTTAGTTCACTTGTGGGTGGTGACTCAAGTATTACATTTAAATATTAAATCTAATTTTACTCTTTTATTAATTAGATATATTTAAAAATGATAAAAAAAAAAAGAATTACATAAATACAAATGGTTAATTTTTTATTCGTTATTTTTACAAAAATAATTTGCGGTCGAACTTCCTATGTTTTGAAATTCGTTACGGAGTAATTCCCTTACTGAAATAATTAGGGCTAAACTCCCCAAACTTTGCAATCATTTTGGTCAGCACTCTTTCTGTTAGTTTTTGGTTGTTAAGGGCCAAATAGACCTGCCATTGTGTACACAAGTATACACGTAGTGAAATTTTATTAGGCCACCTTATATTAATAATTAAAAGTAAATTAAAATATTTAAAAATTTAAAAAAAAAAAAATTAACAAAGCACCATGAATATTGTTGTTTGTTCTATTTTTGAATATAAGATTGTTGATGAAACTGTGTGGCATTATAGACTTGGCCACCCTTCTTGTATCAAACTTCATCCCTTGAATGAAAAATTGTAATTCAGCCATTATCCTAGTAAAAATTTTCATTGTTCCACTTGTCATTATGCTAAACAAAGAAGGCTCGTAATATGTCTGCTAAATGCTTTGATCTGGTTCATATTGACATATAGGGTCCTTTTCACACTTTATCCATTACTTGGGTTTATCTTATTAAACAAAAATCTAATGCTCAAATTATTATTCCTCTGTTTATTCAGCTCATCAAAACACAATTTAATGTCACCATCAACGGTGTAAGATCTGATAATGCTAAGGAATTACAATTTGAGAATTTGTTTAAGAATCTAGGTATCCTCCACTATCATTCATGTGTTCATAGGCCTCAGCAGAATTCTGTGGTTGAAAGAAAGCACCAACATCCTCTCAATGTTGCTCGTGCTTTACTCTTTCAATCTCACATTCCTCTTGCCTATTGGAGTGATTGTATTACCACTGCCACATACCTCATAAATAGGACCCCCACTCCCAACCTGAAACAGAAATCCCCTTATGAAATTTTGTACAGAAAAATGCCTAGATATGACTATTTAAAAGCCTTTGGATGTTTAGCTTATGCCTCTACTCTTAATGTGTCTAGATCAAAATTCTTTCCAAGGTCTGCCCCATGCATTTTTCTTGGTTATCCAGCAAGTATGAAGGCATACAAATTACTTGATCTAAACACAAATAGAGTGTTTTTTAGCAGAGATGTTCATTTCCATGAACACATTTTTCCCTTTGTTGGTATTAATTCAACAGACCACTACCATGATTTTTTTCACCTTCCTACTGGTCCAGCTGATCCTTTTCCAGCTTCTCTTTTGCCTGACCATAATCCCAAGCAACCAGACATTTCATCTAGTGTCCCTGCTACTGGTATACCCGATTCTGGTATACCTCTTTCTGGTATGTATTCACCACTTGATAACACCCCACCTCCTGCTACACAAACTCACACCCCATTTGCTTCTGACAAACAGTCCAATATCACTTCTGATAGATCTACAAGAACCATTCATAAGCCCTTTTATTTGAATGATTATCATTGTTTTTTAACTAACTATAAATCTCATGTTTTGTCTCAGGATCTTGATCAGTCGGTTCTTTATCCTCTCTCTAAGGTGATTGATTACTCTAGATTTTCTCCCAAATTTCGAGCATTAATTCTGTCCATTTCCAGCCTTACTGAACCTGAGTCTTTTGCTCAAGCTCATGGGATACCAGAGTGGGATAATGCCATGGATCATGATATTGTTGCCCTTGAAGCTAATGACACTTGGACAGTGGTTTCTTTTCCTTCTCATCAGCATGTTATAGGATGTAAGTGGGTTTATGAAATCAAGTTTAATGCCAATGGTAGTGTGGAGAGGTTAAAAGCTCGATTGGTGGCTAAAGTATATAATCAGCAAGAAGGTATTATTATTCTGAAACCTTTGCTCCAGTCACTAAACTTGTTACAGTTAAATTGGTTCTTGCCTTAGCTACTATTAATGGTTGGATATTACATCAACTTGATGTGAACAATGCATTTTTGCATGGTGACTTGCATAAGGATATTTTTATGACTCTACCTCCAAGGTATAGTCCTAAGGGGGAGCTTCCACCTAATGTTGTTTGATAATTGAACAAGTCTTTATATGGTTTAAAGCGAGCATCTAGGCAATGGTTTGAAAAATTTTCTAATGCTCTAATTGAGGAAGGATTTCATCACTCTGCCACTGATCATTCTCTCTTCATGAAGTTCTTTGGTACTAGTTTCATCATCTTACTTGTCTATGTAGATGATGTTATTCTAGCATCCAATGATCTACAACACCTGGCAAAATCGAAGAAGAGATTGAATGACAGATTTAAGTTAAAAGACCTTGGTGACTTGAAGTATTTTCTTGGATTGGAAATAGCTAGGGCTGTCAAGGGAATTTTTGTGTCACAAAGGCATTATGCACTTCAATTGCTTGAAGACATTAGATACCTTAGAACAAAACCTGTCACTACACCTATGGAGGCTAATCTAAAGCTGAGCCAAGATAACAAGGATGATTCTTTAGCAAATCCAACACTGTATAGGAGAATCATTGGTAAACTTCATTACTTAACTATCACTACACCCGATTTGTCCTATGCAGTAAACAAACTAAGTCAGTTTCTTGTTACTCCTAAAACTAGTCACATGACAGCAGCACAAAGGGTACTGCAGTATGTGAAAGGCACACCTACACAGGGAGTTTTCTTCTCATCCAAATCAGAGATTAAACTGGAGGCAGACACTGATTTGGATTGGGCTGCATGTCCAGATACTATGAGGTCAACTACTGGCTTTTGCATCTTTCTTGGAAGCTCGATCATCTCATGAAAAAGTAAAAAATAGCACAATGTTTTGAGATCTTCAAGTGAAGCTGAATATCGTGCTATGGCAAATACAACATGTGAGATTGTTTGGTTAAGTTTTGTTTTGAAAGAGTTGAAGATTGATTATCAAGGACCATCACTTTTACATTGTTATAACAAGGCAGCACAACATATTGCAGCCAATCCTATTTACCATGAGAAAACATGAAAGCATATTGAGATAGATTACCACATTGTGAGAGAAAAAATTCAAGCAGGAGTCATAAAGACAGTCCATGTCTCAACCAAGGATCAAATTGTAGACTTGTTAACAAAGCTACTGTTTCCAACAGAGTTCCAAGCTCTCAAAGACAAGATGGGATTGCAAAACATTCATTCCACATCTTGAGGGGGAGTATTAAGTGAGCTTTTGTATTCTGTTGTTAGTTGGAAAGAGTTGTTTAGTCTGTTATATTTTCAGTTACAGCTGTTAGTTAGCTGTCAGTTAGTTAAGCTCCTTTGGATTCATATATAAAGTTGTTGTCTTCATCAATGAATAATACATTTTGTTTCTTCTCTCTGTTATCTCTTTTCTCTCTTTGTAAAATATATCCAAGGACACCATATATTTTAAAAAATAAAGTAATTACTAAATTGTGTAATTACCATCTTAGTAATTATATTATTACGAAGTTACTTCTTTTTAAAAAAAATGAGATAATTCATTAACAGACACAAAATTTAAAAAGTCTCAAAGTACAAATAAAGTTAAAAATGAGATAATCACAAGTTTTGTGGAACCCTTGGCTATCTCGAGCTCTATCCTTTGTAATGATCAGGATGTTTAATTTTATATTATCAATTAACGTTTTCATTTCAAAAAAGTACAAAAAATTAAACAACAAAATCTATAAAAAAAAAAACAAAAAAAAAATACCCAACCACCAACCACGGGATCCATCTAAAGCCTACTTCTAAACACACCTTTAATTATTTTATGATGGAATATGGTTGCTGTGTGGGAAAGCTCTCAAGACATGAGGCATTTGTCTAAGAATGGCAGCCAAATTGGTCAACATTGGCCATTGCTGCCTTCTTTATATTTTGACTATAAAACAAGACAACTACATAACCTATCATCTACTTATTACATTTGATAAAAGGGAGTATTTTTTTTTTTTAATAAAATTTTACCAAAGAATTTTTACATATATATTTTTACGGTATTTTATAAAAATAATATGAAAAAATTACAAAAAAAAAAAAAACATAAAAATACTAATAATAATAATAATAACATACAAATAATAAAAAATCAATAATAAATTAATAAGAGTATAACATAAAAATATATCAAAACTCATATTTTCTATAAATAAAATTATAAAAATCGTAAAAATACTTAAAATTTCGTACAACTGTATCTTTTTAATTTATTTATTGTTTTTATAATTTGTTAAATAATGCCTTTATAATAATGCTTGTTTATCTATGTAATCTGTTATATATGATTATTCTTTATATCAATATCAAAGTTTATCTATGTAATCTGTTATATATGATTATTCTTTATATCAATATCAAAGTTTGATCAAATTACGGCAACACATTAGGATTAATATGGAGTAATATACAAGAATTTGAATTACTCTACTTATTACTTATTATTAAAATCGAGCCATATACAACAATTTGTTATGGTATTTGAGCCAAATCAAACAATGTCAAAAGCTTGTGACACCTAAGAAATATAAGAGTGTTTGCAGTACGGGTAGTATAATTTTTAACTATTTGTTCAAACTAACTCGTATATGCAGTTTTTTTAATTTCCCAAACTACACTTACATTGCGAAATTAAAAAACCACAAAAATTGCACTGCGAAAAATAGTGCAGTGCGGTGCGATTTATACGGTTTAGACTATCACTAAATAATTAAACTATCACAAATACAACAAAGCTTGAGCAACCCTTATCAAAAATACCATAAGGCTTGAAAATAAATATGAAAAAAAAAAAAAATTCAACAATACAATAATTAGTGAGCTTGAGTTGGACTTTCACATATTGAACTTAAATAAATATAAACATTGATATTTTTATAATATGCGGTGCAATGCGGTTTAAATCGCATATTAACAATTCAAACTGCAAACTGCACTGCACTGAAATTTCAAACCACATTTTTTTTTTGGATGTAGACGGTTTGGATGGTGTGGTGAACACCCCTCCTAAAAAAGAAGTTCTTGGTTGACGAGTATAGGCCCCCACTTAATGGACCACTCAATGAGGCTCATAATTTTTTAATTTTTTAAAATGCCATTACTTTTACATAGCAAAAGGCTTTTTCAAAATTACCATTTTATATGTAAAAATTAAAAAAATAGTAAATTTGGGTCTCGACTCTCACCCATCTCAAGGCCTCCCTGTCCGAGTACAAAGTAAATAAAATGTTTCAAAAATTATTTATTGACAATAAATAATGAAAATGTATTGACAATATGTAGTTATTTTCGAATTTTTTTAAGATTTTTTGTTTATTTTGTATGATTTTAACTAAAATAGTGTCTGGTTTCAAAAAAAAAAAAAAAAACTAAAATAGTGTCAGATATATGTATATTAATTAATATCATTTTTTTTTCAAACTTAATTAAAAAATAAATCAGTTAGGCCTGCTTTTTTCTTGGCGCCAACGTAAAGTATTATAAATCCTAATCCTAAAAGGAATAAGGAACTATCAGTAGATTACTTCTCTATAAATATGCCCCTTTTCCTCTTTCACAAACTCAAATATTATTACTGCCTACCTACGTACTTAGCACTAATACTAATACTCTCTCTATTTCAAGTTTCAAGGGCTCATTTTAGAATTTGATCAAATTAATTTCACAAATTAATAATAACATTTTCCACCATGAATTCTCTGTTCAGTAGCTTCGAAATTAGGGGTGCTGAAATCTTATTTGGGGAGAAATTTTTTTCTTCTTGGTTGATGAATAACAAAGCGTCGACAAAGAACAAAGTGATGACGAGTAGTGATGAAGATCACAAATCTCTGCCAATGAAGAAGCAGAATGAAATGAGATTGGGTTTGGAGTTTGATGGACTGAATTTTGGGGAGACCTTCGTGACTAGTAATACTGATAATCAAGATAAGAAACCCCTCTCACCGAAGGAGACTAGGACTACTCACACCAAGACCATGAACAAGAAATAAATAAGAATATTGGCTATGGAGTTTGACGGATTGAACTTCGGCAACACCTTCGTCTCCTGTTAATTTGATTCACTAAATATTTTGGACAAATTTCTACTCATTTTTTTTGTAATTCTTTCTAAGCATATCTAATTATGACATGATGACGATCATTTTATTTTTGTATTTTCATTTTATATTAGTTTATTTTAATTCTATAAACATTTGGAAATTTATATAATTTACACATGTTAAAAATTCACCATTTTATAATGCGTACTAGCTAGGATCAAATTCATATACTAAGGTTTTTATTTATTTATTTAACTTAAAGAAAGAGCTTGTTATTATAAATTATATCATTATATTCTCAAAGTAAATAAAATTATTATCCAACACTAAATAAGTTTGTTTTCCGCTTGGTTTGTGTAATAAGACATGATTAAACATGGAAATTAAGAGATTATTAGTACTATATGACTAATTAAGTAGTAAATTATCATTGTATGTACATTATTATGAAAATAAGTCCTACATTAAAAATAGGAATTTGTGATATAATTTTTCAATAACGGAGATTATTATACTTATTTTTTAGACTATTTATTAGCAAGATCGAAATTAGCAAGATCGAAAGATAGGTCTTTTTGAATGGGGAAGCAAGTGTGAAATATGATATGAAATTAATAATAATAGTATGCAAAGATATTTACACTTCCAGAGAACATAGTATTATTTATTTATTTAGGATTTTTTGTAATTTTTCATTTTGCCAATGTGGAAATAAAATTTGAAAAAAAACTAAAAAAAAAAAAAAGTACATCGTGAAAGTTTTAGATCTAAAGATCTAAATTTATAGCCTGCTTATAATTTAGTTTTTTTAAAAAAAATATCTGTAGAGGATATTTCTTAAAATAAAATGTGTATATATAGTTTTCAAAGAATAATGAAAAGTATGATGAAAAAAAAAGAATAATAAAGAATAAATAATAATTATTGAATCTTTTTAATAACAAAGTGAGAGAGAGAAGGGTGGAAAGATTGATTCCATCAAAGCAGTGAATCGGATGATATTTGGGTTGATCGTAAACCAATTATGGGGATATACGGTTTGTTAGAGAGATATGTGGCTAAGATGATTTTTTTTAATTTAAAAAAAGATTGTTTAATTTTTTGAGTTTAATTATTGGGTTAAATTTAACAGAATATTCTTTTATTTTTAAGGTATATTCTGTTAAATAAGAAATGTCGTTAGATAGACACTTTTAATATATAAAGATATAGTTTAACTATTATAAAAATGATAGTTCTAGTGCTTAGTGTAATTCAAAGGTTCAATCAATCATAATTACACATTAAATATTTTTTTAAAAAAATTAAAAAGTAAAGATTGGAAATTGATCTCATGATCTCTTGTTTAAAGTAAAACCTTTTACCAATTACCACTATACCAAACAATTTTTATTATATTTTATTCTTATTTAATATTTTATCTATATATTAATATTTTTTTTTTCACAAACTCTGAGCGTTAGGGGGCCCGAGGCGCCTAGTCCGCTTAGCCTCAAGGCGGGCCTTGATTAGACAACAAAGTGACTTGTTCGTTACAGTTTGATTGTTATTTTATAGCCAAGTTTTTCCACTGAAACTTTGTCTTCTAAGGAGTAGCCATTGATTAGTTTTCAAAAACAACTTTCAACGATAATGTGCAGCCATCTCTATTTGTTATTTTAGAATTTTGTAACATTATTAGATTTTATTTTGCCCCCAAAAGAATACATTTGATAAGTAGCAACTCTCACACTCTTATTAGAAGAAAGATGACACATAGGGAACTTGAGAAACACATATTGTGAGATGAAATTCAACATGTTTTAGTTGTTGTATGCATCAGGATGGTCATTAAGGTATTTTTCAAAGAGCTTGAATAGCTGAGAAGCCTTCTCTTTGCCTTGTTTAACATCTTCTTGTTAGACATTTATATATATAAACTGAAATGTATATGTTTAAGTATTAAGTGCGGAATTAATCAAACATATACACTATATAACTTAAGGATCGAAATACCTCCAGCCATTGAATCTTGAGCTTCAAACCCACATAAGCTTTGATCTGCAAAGGAAATTGACTACCATGGGTAATCGGGCTTCCTCGCTCTCTCAACTCTCTTTAGATGGCTACTCTCTAATTAATTAAAATTATATATGTTATTTATATGCATTATCTCAAAATAATAATTTGAGATATGAATTATTTCAACTTATATAGAAAACTTTTATCATCATTTGCAAGTAACATATTGTCTACGTATGAAACAAATATTACTCCCACTAATCTTCTGGTATATGATTATTTCCATAATTCTCTTCTCAAACCTAAAGGAAAAGATGATATAATACCAATTTGTGAGATGTTTGTTTTAATCTATAGGTAGACACTTTAAGCTTGCATATGTTCACCACTTATTAAAGGAAAATCTTTATGGCAGTCTGTATACATTCTCCTCTAGTTCACTGTTTGGAACTGATTAATGAATTGAAACGAGCAACAAATGCCAAGGTCGATAATAGAATCATTTATAAAAACAAGTGAGAATATAAATCTCTTTTGTTATTGATTCTTAGTTCAAAATGAACTTCTTAGCAATTTTATATCTTTATGTTTCTCAATGTTGCCTAATGAATATTATTGGTGAAAAAACTTATGCTTAATTAATGTTCTCCACCCCATTAGGCAACTTTACTAAAGATAAACTTTATTGCTCTTTAAGATATTCATTTCTTCATTCATGGCATGTTGTACTACAACTTCAATTCTTTATCATTCTATAATTTAATTTGTGTCTCAAATTAATATTGTAGTTGAACTCTTATTGTACAAAATGTAATCACTAGAAAACATTGATCAAACTGTTCTAATAAGTCATCTTAAGGATGGACCAACAAACTCTTAAAAGAGCAAATGGTTCAATAACATGTTATTTTAGAAATTGTAAGCAATTACTAAATAACATAACTTATTAGAATTTTACCAATGACTTGTATATTATTAATGATTAGTTATGAATTCTCAATAACCATTAATCTTAAGGGTTGTTGTGAATCATAATTAATCTAACACTTGAGGTGGAAGTTTGAGAAAATATGAATGATCTTTCTCAGAAACTAGGTTCCTAGATTGATCACTCCCACTGATCAAGTCAATTCTTAATTCCACAGTTCTAGTGTTGTGAGATGGATAATAAAATATGTAACCCTTAAACCTTATAGCTTTTCAAATGAAATATGCTCATTTATGGTTTAGGGCCCAGATCTTTTCTTTGACAATTGTACTCTAACTATATATGGGTGTTTATAAAATGTGTACATGTCATCAAGTCGGTTTTCAACCTTATCACAACTCAAAATATGTTTGAGAAACAACTTTGGTTAGAACACGATTCGATATGTACACCCCATTGTTGAGAATCAATAGACAAAGATTTAGGAAAGATTGGAGTTTGCTATGTAGGCTCCACCCCATGTCCAAAAATGCTTAGTTTCTTAAATTTGTCACACACTATGATTTAGGTGTACCAGGCATATGTATTGGGCAATGAACCCATGCTTTTAAAGAAACTTTGCAAATGGACTGGGAGTTTATCCATACTCATGAATTTTAATGTAGTATTCTCCATTTTATTATTGATCTCACTATCTTAATATGCAAAATGCACTATTTCTCTACTTAAGATTTAAATGTCTTTGAAACATATAAATCTATACTTTTGTAGAAAAATAATTTATGTGAGTAATCGTTAAAAATGAGATGCAAAATTTGAGTCCATGTCTTCAAAATTAATTGACTTGTATGATTTCTAATATGATAGAATTCTAGTATGCACCGATTTTGACTTGTTGGAATACATATTCTTAATGAAATTCACACAAGTTCTAAATAAAGTTAGTAAAATCTAGTGTAATGAAGATCCCCACCATTTACTAACATTTATTCTATTTATGGAAATATGTTCCATAATTTTTGGTGCTATAATGTAGAAGAATTCTTATTAATAACACATTTCTTATTGTCAGATTGAACTTGCATATCTTTATGAGTGACATCATTTGTAGTAAAGACCTCTAAATGTGTCTAAATCAAGTTTCAATAGAATCTTGGAACATAAAGATCTTTGCCAATTTTAAAACAAAGCCACTACTATATTGCTTGTTCCTTAAACTTCTAAATGTGAGAAGTTATCTTGTCTGTGGATAAGATTTGCTCACAGTTACTGACTTTCTTAGGTTTATTTGTAAACCTTGCAAGAAATTATGAATGTGGAATAACAATCTAAAATAATCCACTATGTGTTAATAATCACATTAACTATATTAGAATGAATTCATACACAATAAATTAAAATTTATTGGTGATAATAAAGTGTGATTTATTTTTCTTAATTATACAGTAAAAACTGTACATTTTAGATTAAGTTATCAGAATAAATTTTTGGAAATTTCTACTGGTATGGAAGAAATATATGAATAGTGAAGTAATAAAATTACATATATAGTTTTGAGGTTTAAATGAATCATGTTTTTACCAATGAATAAACATGCTTAAATATGAAATCTTATTAAACAAAAATTGCCTGTGGGCTAAATTTTTAATTTAATAAGATTAGATTTAGATGTAGATTATGATAGATTTACACAATTTATGAAAAACTTAAAGTTTAATATTTCTATCTTAATGAAAGGTATGAAACACTTAATTATTTATAAATGTTTCAAAATTTTATACTTTATGATAAAATTATTAAATTAAATCTACATAATTTCCTGTGGAATAAATTAAGAGAATTTAATTTAACATATTAATAATGTGAATATAATAAAATCCCTGTAGGGTAAGATTATTATGTTCACATAATTCATGTCCATTATGTGATCTTAATCCACTTAATATATATAAATTTATATAATTAAGGATGCTGTGGCTACTCCCTAATTATTTAAAATTATGTGGTTCACTAGACACCAAAGTATAAACTGAAGATTAAAATTTTACTAAATCCAAAATTGCCTGTGGGCTAAATTTTAAATTTAATAAAATTAGATGAACTTTATGATAGATTTAATTAAACAATTAGTTTTAGAAAATGAAGGTTTATTATCTATCTTTAATTAAATTTGTGATAACACTATTAAATTAAATCCCCATAACTCCCTGTGGGGTAAATTAAGAGAATTTAATTTAACATATTATCCTAATTAATTATACAAATATAATAAAATCCCTGTGGGGTAAAATTATTATACCTATATAATTAATTACAAGTTATGTCCATTAAGGTGAATTTTAATTAATATATAATTTTATACAAATAAGGATGCTGTTGCTACTCCCTAATTATATAAAATTATATTTTCACTTAGACATTAGGTATTGGGCTCTACCTAAAAGTAATTTCGTTATTAACATAGTAGACAATCACTGAGATTAATGCTCCTAGTGTGGTCGTCCGAAGATCATTAAAAACCGTTCTAGATATGAGCATTTGTCCCAAATTCATGTTTTCTTATGTCAAACCACAAAATTACTTACATTTTATTCATATTTTATTCATTTTAGGAAGTTTTATGAATATTTTATGAAGTTTTATGAAACTTAATGTGCTATATAAAATATTCAACCTATCTTAATGTTTGAATATTTCTAAATATATCTAGCACTATAAAAGGAATTTATGTATAGCATTTAGATCATACAAATCTAAATTAATTGCATTAAACATAAATTTGCCAAATAAATACAAATTAATACAATTATTGTATGATAATAAATTAAATGCTTAATTCCATAATATATAATTAATTATGCATTTATGACCATATAATATCTTAAATATTTATACTAATAATTAATTTGTATAAATAAGGTAATTATACAAATTAGTACAATTAATTATATGGAATGAATTAAATGCAAAATTAAAGACTATACTTAATGGCAGATTTTTCAAATTTTATTAATTTAAACAATAAATTACATAAATTTGGTAATAAATAATTAAATGCACAATTATAAAAATTGCACAATTATTACATGCCTAAATAAATCATGTAATTAATTACCATATTAAAACAAATTTCCATTTTCAGTTTATACTAAATAACATATTAATTCTAAATATATGTATTAAATTAAAAATGGAAATTAATGAATGTAATTTATTGACTAAATTAACAATAGGAGAATAATTTATATTTCCAAATAAATAAAAAATATATATAAAAAAAATCGAAATTTTTTCCCTTTTTTTTTTTTTTTTTTTTTTTTTTGAAAAATACACTGCCATAAACGACATGATAAAATTTCTTTAAACTTCCAAAAATCATGAAATCAATTCCAAATGAATCTAAATGCAAAAATTAAGACATTCATATAGATTTTATGCATCGAAAATACATAAAACAAAGACTTTAAAAATCACCAAAATTTTCTGAAAAATAATTTTGAGATTTCTTTGTTTTTTCAAAGTAGATTTTCATGCTTAGAACAATCTATATTAATATATGAATGTATTAATACATATACAATATATATATAAATATATATACATATATATATACAGAAAAATAAAAATACTGTATGTATATATATAAACATGAAATGTATATATGTATATATTTGTATATAGCATTTAGATATATAAATAATATATATATATACAACATATATACGTAATGAAATGAAGAAAATATATATATATGTATATGAATATATATATATGAACTGAATGAATAAACAAGTATATATGTATGAAAATATATATGTGTATATATAATTGAAATTGAATGAATATGAATATATAAATATATACACAAACGAAAATAAATATATATATCAACACTGAATTAAATATATATATATAAACACTGAATTAAATATATATATATAAACACTGTATATACGAGTATATATATATATATGAAACTCAAACTAAAATCAAGGCAGAGATAAAAACCGCTCTGATACCAACTGTTAGACATTTATATATATAAACTGAAATGTATATGTTTAAGTATTAAGTGCGGAATTAATCAAACATATACACTATATAACTTAAGGATCGAAATACCTCCAGCCATTGAATCTTGAGCTTCAAACCCACATAAGCTTTGATCTGCAAAGGAAATTGACTACCATGGGTAATCGGGCTTCCTCGCTCTCTCAACTCTCTTTAGATGGATTTTGCTGTTATGAACAGAATGAGTGAGGAGCTCGGGGACCGAGACCCTATATTTATAGGTGAGATACTCCATCAGTATCTGCGCCACATTAATTGTCAGAATATTTTGACAATTAATTCAGGAAATCAAATCAGGTAATGAATATAGAAATCTGACCATATATAGAATATTACATAATTGATTTTGTCCAGATTTAATGAATATAAAATATTCATTTAACAGAAAATCAATTATTTATTTATTTCCTTAAATAGAAAATCATTTCCTTAATTAGAAAATAATTTCCATAAATAAAATATTCTAATACTTCTTCCTTAATTTCAGCATCATTAATAGTGTAGTACTTGCTGACAGTGTTAATGACAGAGCCAACTCCATCAGGAGATGCCACCAACTTTGTCTCATAACAGATTTTCTCAAGCTTATCTGTTAAAGCATCTCCTTCAATCAAAGTGTAAGAGTGACACAAGTTGTCTTGGTCTATGGAATCTACTCTGTGTTTCACATACTTAAAACTACTCCCTGCAAAATTATAAATTACACCAAATATTAACCTCAAAACTTGCATACATACAATACAATGCTAATCAAATTATACCTTCACCAAAAGTGATCTTCTTGATGGTTCCAGCTCCTCCATCTCCTTCAAGGGTCTCAACTTGTTTGATTGCTTGAGGGGCAATCTTTGGGATAAGGTTGTCCCCATCAAGGATCAAGGCCTTGAACAACCTAGTTGGAGAGATGTTAGAGCTGAACTCGGTTTCGTATACGAAAACACCCATGATGGCCTATGAAAGGATTGAAAATGATTAAAGAGAAGAAGAAGAAGAATGTAGTTGAAGTTGTAGTGGGTTCTTGTGTGTTGAAAAGATGAGAATATGAGGTTGTATTTATAGGTTAATCTTCCATTATAGTGTCTTTAAGCAATTCTATTATTTAAACAAGTTGCTGCTACATTGTTTTAGATATATATTTAAATAGGTGTGAATATTGTTAGTCTAGTTAGAAAATTATAAATTTTAATAATTAGTATTTTAGTCAAAGAAAGACTTCCCTAGAGTATTAAAATAAATATCTAAATGCTGTAGTCCTTGGCAAAAAAAAAATGACACTATTGATTTTCATGTGCACAACTATAACAACTGTGTAGATTTTCTCTGCTTTAGCATAAATCAAGGATATAAAGTCATGAAGAAATTTATGTCCTTGTCTTTGCTATGATTTCGAAAGTAACTAGATTTTTTTTTTTTTGAGAAAAATACTTGTTATTATAAATTAAGAAAGGTCATTTACAATAACAGAGTAAATTGGTGGAGGAAATAACTCCAACCAGAAACAAGCTTCATCCAACTCTAAAGTATACTTTGCTAACCCGTGCGCTGCCATGTTAGCAGAACGTTTAACATGTACAACAGTAACTCTAGGGAAAAATGATAAGAGACTTACATCTAAAATTAGATCTTTAAAACTAGAAATGGCATTGAAGGGACTATTTAAAGCTTGAGAGACCATTAAATATTATTTAATTCACTAAACAATTTGATCCATGCTATCATCAAATACAGATGAACAATGATAGTTTCCTTTAATTGAAAACAGAGAAGCTATTAATTTTTCAAAATGTTGATTCTTATGGTTAAAGATCGTTTTTCTCTTCATTAATTGTCTAATTTCAATAGTTGCCAAAATTATTTCTATGAAGGAATATGGTAGCTGAGGTGGGAAAGCTCTCAAGACATGAGGCATATGTCTAAAAATGGCAGCTAAAATGGTCAACATTGGCCATTACATTCTTTATATTTTGACTATTAAACAAAGAGAATTGTTAAAAGGCACCGTTGGTGCCCAGCACTCTCTTCGGTATCATATTGCTATAAGTGTAATTAAATATTGAGTCCTATATAATTTAAAAAGATAACTTTTAGACAATATCGCTAACTAATTATGGGGCACCACTTATGAAAAATGCTTAGCATGCATTACTGGTGTCCAATAGCAATTCTCTTAAACAAATTCGTTTTTGGTGGAACATTATTAAACAAATACATTGCATATCATCTAGCTGAGGTACATCTTTATGATAATGCTTGTTTAGCATTGTAATCTGTTAAATATATAGGGTTATTCTTGTATCAATATATTACCCAAGTTTGATCAAATTAAGAACAGCAAGACAGCAGATTAGGATTATTGTTGGACAACAGATTGAAGTGTTAGGTTTCCCAACACCAACTTGATCTGCACAAAACACAAACAGAATGTTAGAAACAGAGCTAAAATGATGTCAAAAATTTAAGCAAAATAGAATTAAGGGTCACAATAACATAATAATAAGTTGTTCTTACAATTATATTTGCTAAAATTATCCTTGTTAAAATTATATTTGTTAATATAATTAATATTTTTTTTATGTAGTATTACTATCAAGAATCCATATGTTAAAAAAAATTTAAAATGTGTCGACACCGAATATGCTAATAGATACAAATAAAAAAAAATTAAAAAAAAAAACTAGTCGATAAAAACATTTCAAATATTTTTATAAGAAATTGGAGGATCTACGAGGATGCATTAAAAAATCCTCTAATTGATATGACTCTAGAACAATGGCAAAGACAGTATGAATAATTTACTAGTCCAACTTTTCTTGCTCGATCTAAGCAAAACAAGATTAATCGAGAAAAGATGAAATGCGTTTCAACCCAATGAACAAAATCTTTAGTTCAGAGACGACATGAATTAGTAAGGTCGAATATAATTGTAGTTAAGTTATATTAAAGATTAGTTAGCTATGTACAATACATTTCATGTAACTAAAAACACAAACAAAAATAAATAAATAAAAACGCAAATAATGGTTGTAATTTTGCTTTGTTGAAATACATGTGAGACTCGTGCTTATTAATTAGGAGGCGCAGCATATTCATTTAAATAATATTGTTTTTTTCCACTTTAAAAATATGAAAAATATTCATTAGGGTGCAAACAAAATAGAGTCGTAAATATATTGAATAATATAATTTAATATGCCCACTTAGACATCAAGCTCTCATAGCTCAGTTGGTTAGAGCACCCGTTTAGTAAGCGGGAGGTCTTGAGTTCAACTCTCAATGAGAGCAATATCCGATTTTATTTTTAAAAAAATACAGTCATCTATTTCACTTGAAATCAAATATCACTAAGCTACTCTGTATTTGATTTTGAACAAATAATTTGATCATATTTTTCTTCTTAGTATATAATGAACAAATAATTTGATCATATTTTTCTTCTTAGTATATAATCTGGTACTTTTAGGTAGATTTAAATATACAGTATTTGTTTTCGTTATGATCTCTTTCAACAAAATATTTAAGTCCACTATTCACTCACCTAAGTCTAAGTAACATACAGTGTTTGAGGTAGTTATGCAAATAATTATCAAAAGGAAGCTATTTGTGCAAAGTGAATATATATAAGATTATTTTGCCAAACACTTCCATTTTAATTGATAATTTGGTGAATGAATTATGATGATATTTAGAGAACCTTGTAATTCTTGTTTTTTTTTTTTTTTTTGAAAGGTAGTACCTTGTAATTCTATGATATAAAATTTGTATTCTCTTGTGAATTTCCCTCAAATATCACCTTTCTATGTGTTGTAAATGTTGTAAATACAATGTTTTCAAGCGATGATTGAAGTTTTGAATTGGGCTCATGCAAATCCAAATCCAAACCGAGGCCCAAGCGTTTCGCTTCTCTCAGTATATGGGCCTACAATTTGTACAGACACCAAAGATCCCCAAGAATCTGGGCCCACTAAACCACATGCATCATTTCCAAATTTTCGATCTGCAAACAAATCGTTGAGTTGATTTGAGAAAAAGTAGAAGCACAGGCACAGAAGAATATCCTCATGTTAGAACCATGTGCAAATAATATGAAATACTCATTTCTTAAAATAAAAAAAAAATAAAAAAAAAAAAGAAGCCTACTGTACCATGTGAACTAATAAATATCTTAAACAAAAAATACGCACATGCATAAAACCAACTCATTGCTGTTTTGATTTGTATCATTCCTGAAATGACAAGTTATAACAATTTGGAGTTTGGACCCTCCAAAAATAATAATAATAAACAGCAGTTGCTGCTTCACTTTATGATGCTGACTCCAACAAGGTTGCAACTTGTAGAGATTTTATAAAAGTTGGGAAAGTAAGTGAGAGAACTCCATTCCCATCATATCCCAACTCCTTTTGCCACATGAAAAAGTCTCAACTTTCACCCATTAATCTATATCTCAATCTCAAACTATTACCAAGTCTACACAAACCCTAATTGCATATTATTGTACACCCCAAAAGGTTACACTCTCTATCTAGTTCGATACTCAGCAGAATTTTTTAGTTAAGTTTTATTTATTTTTTTCACAATTGCATATGCGTCCTAGTTTTTAGGGACATAAAATTATGAATAAATACTTCAAACAGTTATTTATCAATCGTATAAGAAAAAATACATGTGTACAACAAAATTTAAATCTTACTTTTGATATTGCAAAGTACTATTCTCATTTTTTTGAAAATTTATAAGTAATCTTAAATAATTACAATATACAAAATGATAGAAATAAAAAAAACTATAAAGCTTTTTTATATGTCGAAATAAAAACAACTCTTTTAAGGGGTTAAGGAGTGTTTTAAATTAGAGATATTTGCACGGAGATACGTGCATTTAAAAATAATTGTATGAATGCCCTCTTCTATATTAATGCTGGGTTTTTTTAATAATTGCACACACGCATACCGATGTTCACCTTTCTTAGATTGAAGTAGCTCATTTCGTTTTTAATGCAAATTTCTTCTTTAACATTATCAACTCATGTATTGTACTTGCTAGCTGCCCTACTCTCATTTGTAACCAAATAATTATGAAAAAAAAAAATTAAATAACAAAAGATTGATTTACCTTTTTTTCCTTAAAATAAATAAATAAAAAAAAAATTTCCTCATTTCTTTTTTATTTTTTTTCTTACTTAACTTTTATCAGTATTTTAAAATTTTAATAAAAAAAATTTTCAAATAGGCACATCTGTTTTTTTTTTATTATTACTTTTAATTAATTTATTACTTTAATATATGTGTAATTAACTTTTAATACGAAAAGAATTCTTTCTCATTTTTTTCTTTTTATGTGTAAACAATTTTTTTTACCACACTGATAATTATTTAATCTCAAAAATTACACTATTATAATATATTTTTTAAATTGATTATTTTAATATGTAAGAATCATATATTTATTTGTTGTCCCTGGAAATGATAACCAAAATGAGTATAGTAACATTTTAGTTTCTTTTAATCATTATGTAAATAATAGTAAAGCTTAAACAAAATTCAATATTATCAAACAACTTCATAAGTTACTAAAAAAATACAATATAATAAAAAAATTTATAGTAATTTATGATATTATTTGATATGTTGAATATTATTAAGTTTAAAGTTTTATTATTTTTTATTAACAAAAAATAAAAAAGAAACATTAAAGTTACTTTTAATATTAATCGTTATTTTTTGGAGACAAAAAAATTTATATTTTCTCACATATTAAAATAATTATTTTATGGGAAAAAAATAAAAAAATACAAAAAAGGAAAAAAAATTACAAAAATACTTTGGGCCGGCCCATTAAACATTTATACAGTCCACATACAAATATTTACAAAAATACCACATGCACTAAGCCTTCAGCTGTACAGAGCGAACCATGAAGATGAAAATACGCGCTCGTTTCAAAACCGCAAAACAACCAAAATGAAACCAAAACAAGAAAAATACAACTATTAATTCTGGCAAAATCAACTGGAAAAGAATACCTGCAATGATCTAAACTGAAAATGACGAAAAAAAAATCAGAAAAACTGTGAAGAAACTGAAATTACACATTTGTTTTCTATTTTATTCGATCAAAATAACTCCCCCTAATATCGAAATCTATATTCATGAAATGTAGATCTGTAACAAACAGATCTGGAGCTCCCACTAAATCCAAAACAATGTATGATGTGAAAAATTAAAAAAAAAACCTCATGAATAATACATCTACGTTATTCGATCAAAATAACTCTCCCTAATATCGAAATCTATATTCATGAAATGTAGATCTGTAACAAACAGATCTGGAGCTCCCACTAAATCCAAAACAATGTATGATGTGAAAAATTAAAAAAAAAAACCTCATGAATAATACATCTACATTATATACAGTTGCATTTTGATTTATTTTTTGTTTTGGTTGCCTTATAGTTGCATTATCGTTTTATGATAGTTTATATATTATGCAAGAATTTAATTTGATGGGGACTAAGAAATAGTAGTTATACATAGTAAGTTTTGTGCAAATAGTTGCATATTAATTTTATAGTGAAATAACATATGCAAGTAGCAAAACTATAACAAAACTACAAAACAACTGTATGCAACTGCAAATAGTTGCCTTATAGTTGCATTATCGTTTTATGATAGTTTATATATTATGCAAGAATTTAATTTGATGGGGACTAAGAAATAGTAGTTATACATAGTAAGTTTTGTGCAAATAGTTGCATATTAATTTTATAGTGAAATAACATATGCAAGTAGCAAAACTATAATAAAACTACAAAACAACTGTATGCAAGTGCAAATAGTTGCCTTATAGTTGCATTATCGTTTTATGATAGTTTATATATTATGCAAGAATTTAATTTGATGGGGACTAAGAAATAGTAGTTATACATAGTAAGTTTTGTGCAAATAGTTGCATATTAAATTTATAGTGAAATAACATATGCAAGTAGCAAAACTATAATAAAACTACAAAACAACTGTATACAAACTAAAATACAGGAAAAACTCTTTGAACATCAACATCCATGATAAATCTCATTGTTACCCATTGATGATATAAAAATGAGACTGACCAGGTTAATCTAATCTATTAGCTTTGCCACCTTTACTCATAAATCTTAATCATGTTTGTCCTAATACTTTTCTAATATTAATTTTATAACTCTACTCACGTCAATACTACTATAAGCATGAATTAGATCGTTTTCTTTTCAAGTATAGAATATCATCGGTAATTGTTTCTTATTATTTTATTTTGTTATCTAATTATTTCGACGTGGCTTTGAGCTAGTCCAGCGAGAATGAAAATGACATTAAAATTGTACGAATTTATTTGTACATGCTTATATCAGTTGAATGGCCTAGTCAAAGTCTTCTCTTTTGTCATGAAAGTATTTCAGAAGCTGTAAAGTTAAACTAATAAGTTAAAAAGATTTAATTAAAAACTGAAATAAATTAAAAATAAAAAGAAAAGAAGAAAAAAAGAGAGTGAAATGATGGATTGATTGATAGAAGTCAATCCTAGACCTAAGCAACAATATATAAGAAACTAGCTTTAAAATTAAAAATTAAAACTTAAAAATAAAAAGAAAAGAAGAATTGTTATGGAAAAAAAATTAAAAATTAAAAACTGAAAATAAAAATAAAAATTAAAAATTAAAAACTGAAATAAAATTAAAAATTAAAAATTAAAAACTTAAATAAAATTAAAAAGAAAAAGAAAAGAAGAAAAAAAGAGAGTGAAATGATGGATTGATTGATAGAAATTGAAAAAAGAGATGGAAGAGAGTAGGATTTGATAGATGATGGATGGAATGATGACTAAGTGGTATTTGTGTAATAAAACTAACTTTGTAAGTAAAAATGTAGACATAGGCGTGTAGAGGTATTTAGGTAATAAATTGTGCAAAATGGATTTTTCATGTAAAAATTTCTTATTTCTTTATATATTAAAAGTGTCTATTTAACGGCAATTCTTGGTTTAACGGAATCTTTTAAACTTTTTCTGTTAACTTTAACGGAGGATAACTCTTCCGTTAATTAATTTTTTAATAACTAATAATCGTTATTCTTTTCTTATGTGTCAAACACACCATCAGATGCAACTCTTTTCTTTCTTTCTCATCCCCACTTACGAAGCAGAATAGAGGTTGATGAGAATCGAAACAAATAAGAACGAAGGCCGGGCTCAATCGACTCCCCCAAAAGGATCACGAGCAAGGCTTCGAGACTGCCTACGATGGCAAGTTTAGAGGTAGCAATGACGACGACCGCCACCATCGTAAACAAACAGAGGAGCAGAATCACACTCCCGATTGAATCAACAGGAAGAACAAGTTGTCTTTTTAGGTTTGTCTTTTTAGACATGATTCAAAATATTAAAATAAAAAATCTTAAGCATTAACAAATTTCAATCAATTTTATGTGTTAGTCCTAATTTTTGTATCATGGAGCTTTGGGTTTTTAGTTTCTATAAATCCCCGATACAAGAATATGATAACGATATCCCTTACGGTTATGGGTAAGTGAAAGAAATTGGTCCCAATGAGTGATACATACATACCAATTTTGTTGAATTAAGCTGATATGAAAATGAAATGAAAAGTTGAATATCGCAAAGCCTAAGACTGAATGATTTGGGTTTTTAAATTTCTTTTGTTACTTTCTTAGATTTTGATTAGTGTTCAGTTACTTTTAGGTATTTTAATTAGTTTTCTTTTATTAATGTTGTAATCTAGATAAAGAAATAGGTGGTTTGAGAGATGAGACTGTTCAAATTGAGAAAGAGATTAACAGAGTTGGAGATTCCATGTCTAGCAAGATGAACATTCTTCAAAACAAGGCTGATGATATTGGAAATGTAGCAGGGCTTTCATTGGAAAAACAAAAGGAAGTTCTTAAAGGGCAATCTGAAGCTCTTAATGGGCTTCAGTCGCTCACTCAATTTCAGTCTAAAGCTCTAGAAGAGAGCAGGTATAGCATTATCACTATTCATTTCATCAAATATTGTTTCTTTTACTCTTAAAATACATAATTGTTTCATACTGTAATCTAAATTGCAGGGCAGTTTTGCAGCAGTTGGCTAATTTCGGTCATGAACAACAGGAAGAGCTTCTTCAGCGACAGGAAAAGCTTCAACAAGCACATGATCATCTGGTCGAGAATTCTAAGTCCATGTTGGCTGCTCAGGTAAATATTAAAGAAAACAAAGTAAAGAGATTTAAAATTAACAATACTCAAAAGAGAGTATGTTGGACCATGTAAACAATTCTCTTCCTCAGGTGCTAAATCACTAATTACCATTCAATTTTCCTGAATTTTGAATTTTTATTTTTTATGAACGAGTATCAACATGCTTAATAGATTCTATTACTGTTACAGGTGGAATTGCAGAAAACATGAGCTTTATTTTGAGACAATTAACTGATCTTACTCAGTTGGGTACTTAGAAATATGAAACTAAGACACCTGTTGGATATACAAGTATCAAGATGATGGGTATGCATTCTAATTTTGGGATTGCCTTTTGCATTTGTACTTTTTATGGTTAACTTTAACATTTAACATTTTGGATTTTGCCTTCTGGATGTTAGTTTGCATAATGCCCTTTAGGATTTTTTATATCTCTTGACATGGTTTATTCTTGAAACCCATGGAGGTATCTTAATCATTTCATGTTTTTCAATTGTTAGGGATGTAATTATATTTTACGGTAAAACATATTGTTCCTTATTAGTTGTGCAATATTTTAATTTACTATAAGTTTTGTATATGATTTTTGTCATTTTATATCTCCATCAAAAGATCTTATTGTTTGATGTTGCACCCTTTTATTGGTCCTTGTCTTTTAAAAGCCTTTGTAACAATTTATCAATCTAAATGTGTGTTGAGTTTGAAATATCGGCATTTTTTTATTCTTTGATAAGGTATTTTTTTCACCTGTACAATTTTTGGACTTGGAAGGGTCGTAAGATTCATTATGTTGTACAAGGTGAAGGCTCACCGGTTGTTCTCATTCATGGTTTTGGTGCTTCTGCATATCATTGGAGGTTTAGTACTTAGTACTCATCTTACTATTCTTCCCTTGTTCTAAATTTCTAATTAGATTGCTAAGGAAGTAGTGTAAAGTTTTGAGCTTTATGTATAAGATTCAAATATATGTTTCCTTCACTTACTTTGATGATGACAATAAGTAATTTTATTTCAGATATTACATACCAGAGTTGGCTAAAAAACACAAGGTTTATGCCATAGATTTGCTTGGATTTGGGTGGAGTGAGAAGGCAATTATAGAATATGGTATGGAAGGACCAGGTGGTGGATTTCTTGCAGGAGATTGTGAAAGAGCCAGCAGTTTTAGTTGGAAACAGGTAGTATTACTAATAATCTACAATAAAATGGCTAGGTTCTCTAATTACTTTGGGATGAACTTGCCTTCCAAATCACCATTTTGTTTGCTTTATTATTTGTGTAATTTTCAAAATGTGTTCTTATATTTCCCGTATGATGTTATGGAAGTATCGTCACTAATTTTGTTGCACCGATTTTTTAATTCAGAAAAAACTAAAGACGAATTGAAATTTCAGTGCTTAAATCGAAAACATTTTATCGCTCGTATTGAGAACATTTGATACCAGTTTTAGATAATCGAAATCATAAAGTAGCTCTGCATCATTTATTAATTTAAAACTACAGTATATGTTTAATTTAGATTTGTAGAATAATATTTGAATACTGAACTGTTCCACTTAGATAGATCTTTCTGTTTTTTTTTTTTGTTTAAATTTGAATTTGAATTAGTATTTATTTTTTGTATTAAATAAATGTACATTTGTTTTCTATTTAAAAGTTATTTGAATTTTATTTAAATTACTATTATTATTTTTTTTTTTTTGTTTTTCTAAAGTAGCTAGATATTTTTAGTTAGACTTATAAATATCACCATGAATTAAAGAAGAAGTGTTAATTGTACAAGCTTTCTACACATTCTTTTCTCTTGGACTTGCCTCTATCAGTTGACACAAGTAAACTTTTGTTATTTGTATCAATTAAGTATGCACCTGAAGACGATGAAATGTTAGACCAACATTTCTCATGTTACATCATTTATTTTTTTTTTCTATTTTAAGATCACACATTTTCTTTAATTTTTGTTACATCATGTTTGTCTTAAATTTTGCAGAACTTATATCTTGTTCCTCTAAATTTTTTATAAGTAAATAATAAATATTATTTTGTTATGACTTATATACCCAATTATATTTTACTAACTAAATATAATAGTACAAATATTACTTTAATAAAAAAAATCATTCGCATAATCATATCTTACAGAAATCTAAATAAAAATAATGAACTAAACTTTAAATAAAACTAATATTTACGTGCCTCGGAACGTAACCTTTAACTAGTTATTATTTATATATGTGTAAAATTTTAAAATAAATTTTTTAATGAAAAAGTAACCAATTAAATCTTATTTCCATTAAAAGCAACTAAATGGTTTCTTTTTCAAAACTCTCAAAACGTGAAAATACTTGAAAACAAGATTTTTTTTCAATTTTTTCCATTTTCGGTATTTGTTTTGAATTTTGGTATAAATGCTGATGTGGCACATCGTTATTTGTGCAAATAATTTTCTTAAAGATATTTTCATAAATAAAATCAATTTTTAGTATATTATTAAAAAAAAACCCTTTAAATTACCCTATTCTTTTTCAAACAATTATTATAAATTTTTTTGTTAATAAGGTATGTGGTAACATTATTAAAAAATTGTGGCATAAGTCCCAAAAAGTTCACTTTGATACAGATAAGTCTCTAATTTTGAAAAATGGCGCCCCAAGATCATGTTTCTTGTAAGTTCATTAATCTTCAAGTAAAGTGATTCGTTTGTTCATTTTAAAATTGTTACGTGTTGACAAATTATTAGTCTAAATTATAAATTTAATTTAGAATAATTTAATTTTTGTTTAAAAAAAAACAAATAAATTAATTTAAAAATTAATTATTTAATTTTTTTTCATTCTCAGCCCGACCCTTATTCTTCTCTCTCCCTTTCGTCTTCTTCATTAGAACCTCCATAGCCACCATAGTCAGAAGCTTCAGCCATCGTTTTCGCTTTTCCCACTCAGTATCCTATCTCTCTTGAACCCTAATCTCACTAGCCCCACACCATCGCATCACCCCAAAATTCAGGTCGTCGTCCTCAGGTTCTCCCTTTCTTCCCTCTAATTAACCCAGTGCTGCCATCATCACCTCTCTTCATTAAGCTCCACTTCTCTTAAACCCATTCGAACTACACTACCCCTAGATCAACTGGCGTCCCCTATTTATACAATGCCTTGTCGTTCCCATGCTTCCCTTTCTTACCATGTCCTTATTTCTGCCTATAACTGAAACATTCTGAGCAAAATAGATCTCTAGCGAGAGGTTTAAAAATGCCTCATTATCGAAGCCTCATCCTGCAATGCCTCCAATATGGGCATTTTAGAAGTTCGACAACCCAATCTCCAATTATGGACTTTGAATTAATGGTGGTGCAAGGTGAAGAAATAGAGAAGATGTTGAACAAAGAGCTTGCAAAAAGAAAAAAGATAAATAGTGTTGAGAATCATGGGGTTCCATCTCAAAACCAATTGGCAATGAGTGGAGTAGCCCATGTTCTTATATATGGCTCAATTCTCTACTATTTATTCCATGTGGGACATTGTCCACAATATTCCCCCTCAAGATGATGGCTATTTTTTGCTCATCAATCTTGAACCGTATCAGAGTGAACATGGTCACTATCTGTATAGGTGCGGATCGGATATGATCACTTGCCCGCAAGGGATATGGCTCTGATACCATGTTGAGAATCATGGGGTTCCATCTCAAACCAATTGGCAATGAGTGGAGTAGCCCATGTTCTTATATATGGCTCAATTCTTTACCATTTATTCTATGTGGGACAATGTCCACAACATTCCCCCTCAAGATGATGGCTATTTTTTGCTCATCAATCTTGAACCGTATCAGAGTGGACATGGTCACTATCTGTATAGGTGCGGATCGGATATGATCACTTGCCCGCAAGGGATATGGCTCTGATACCATGTTGAGAATCATGGGGTTCCATCTCAAAACCAATTGGCAATGAGTGGAGTAGCCCATGTTCTTATATATGGCTCAATTCTCTACTATTTATTCCATGTGGGACATTGTCCACAATAAACAGAAAAAGTGACGGTTGAGCATATCGGGATGGGCAGTGAGATTGTTCCTTGACCTCTCCATCAATACAGTTTCTATAGCCATGGATGGGTCTATCCTATGAAGAAGAAGAACAAAGAGAGATATGTGAAATGAGAGAAAACAAATAATAATAAAAAATATTAAAGTACATTTTTTAGGAAATATTAATTTTTTATTTATTTATTTTTAGTAAATTTTAATATTTAAATTATTTTTAATTAAAATTATTATTTGGACCAATAAACCTTCAACGCGTGACATTTTTGTTAGCACTTAACAGATCAATTAACTTGGAGACTAACGGGCTTACAAGAAACATGACCTTGGGAAATGGAGACTATTACTGCCATTTTTGAGGTTGAGAATTTATTTGCATCAAAGTGCACTTTTTGAGGACTTATGCCACACTTTTTCTTAAATTGTATTAAGTTTTCACATATTATCAATGTAAGACTCTTGAGGTCATGCCTTCTAGCTCTAGCGACAAGAGCGATTTTTGCATGGAAAAAAATTATAATTGAATCATGTTTATATGAATGTATGTATGTTATAGTTATTAAGGATCTATTATACGTTTTTGTAAAATTTTGAATAATTTACGATGTCAAAAATAAGTTTGAAAAAAATTAATTTAACTTGCATACAAACATCAAAACAACTTATGTTTGTGTTTTCAATGTATGGATAGGTTTCAATCCAAAAAATTTATATATCGCACGTTATGATTATTTGAAATCTCTCATAAATTTTTGAAAATTTTTAAATATTGTATAATGTTGAAAATACAAAATATGTTATTTTGAAGTTTGTTTTATACAAATGTGTGAAATATTTGTTCCGAAACTAATTTTGGACATTGTAATATATTTATAATTTCACCAAATGTCCTAAATTATTAGAATTGAAAGATGTATAGGATTCCATCTTAAAATTAATTGATAATGGAAAAAGTAGCTCATTTATCTTATATATAGTATTACTTTTCCACACATTAGCGATATGAGACTATTTTCAATACACCCTGTTCACGTTTGGGATTGTAAAGTATGAGTATATAATGAACAACATTTAAGAGACCACAGTGCCGAACATGGCATTTGAAAGAATCTCACAAAACCAAATCAAGAAATTTGTGGGTGTACACGTCAAAGAATTTGTGAATTTTTGAAACGGGTCAAAGACCCCAAGACATTGGTCGAAAGATCCCAAATGGAGGTTAAAGGCAGTGACAGCGGAAGTTTTTGTTTGGCTCTGATACCATGTTAGAATTGTAAGATCATAGAGTTTCATCTCAAAACCAATTAACAATGGAAGAAGTAGCACATTCATCTTATATATGGTATTATTTTTTTACACATTAGCGATAAAGGACTAAATAGTAATACTTATAATATACACTAACTGGAACACTTCTCAATGGGTATTACCCATTGATAGTTACTAAATAAATTTAACTTAAATATTACTTTAAAAAATATTAAACCATTAAATTTTGATCTAATGATAAATAATACTAAAAGAGAAATTTGAATTTCTATACTTCATTTAGCTACTTAATTAAAAAAAATAAAAAAAATATCTATTTTTAAACTATATTAAAAATGGGTGCACTCTTAATAGATAATAATTAAATAAAAATATATTTATATACAAAATACTTAAATAAAACTCAACTTATAGATAATAATTTTTTAAAATTCTAAAAAAGAAACACTCTTTTACCAATGAAAGGCTATTGGCAACATGCATAATAGAAATGGTAATAAGCGAGGAGTGTCCCCTCATCCCATATCCTTATTAATTATTTTAGTTCCCGACCTGCTCCCATCCTCTCATATTCCCTATCGAGGGCAGGATGAGAAATCCCTGTGTGGGCAAGTAATTTGCACGGAGATTCATTTATTAATTTAATTTGTCGAAAAAAATAAATTCAAAAATTACACTCATCACCAATTGGTTTTGAGATAGAATCCTATGATTTTCAACGTGGTATCAGAGTCATATCTCTAGTAGGCTTTGGATCTACACCTATTCAGATAGTTAGCCAACCGCACGAGATCCAAATGGTGTAAAGACACTTGAGATCAGAACAAAAATAAGCGAGCAAATAGCATGGCTTGTGATAAGGTGATTCAAGATTGGTGAACAAAAATAACCACCATCTCGAGGGGGATATTGAAGAACATTGTCTCACATGTATTAAATGTAAAAATATTAAACTATATATAAAAACATAGGCTACTACACTCAACACTAATTAATTTGAGAGAGAACCCCATAATTCTCAAAAATCACAAAATAAATTAAATTAAGTAATAAATTTACCCAAATACTTATATTAAATATAGCCTAGTTGAAATTTAAACTATCTCCATGTTTATAAGAACAATAATATATACATATAAAAAATAATAGAAGACAGTAAAGACAAATAATTTGTTAATTTATTTAATTGGAAAATGGGAATGTCATGTGAGAAAATTAAAATCCCTTGCCGTCCAAATGTGCTCTATTAGACATGGGCACATGATAGAAACGTTAACCCTATAATTCACATTGATTTGTCAACTCCACAAAATTTCATGCTTTTACCCACTTTCCATATATAGCTACTTATTATATAATAAATAAATAAACATATATTTATATACATATTTATTATGGGTTGGTGGGTCACTTGGGTCCTCATTCAAGATATCAATAATCCAAATTAATTTTGAATTCTTCATTTCATGATCAAGAATTATACATACACATACTAATAATGTCATATTCTAATTACTCTTTATGAATATATCACTAATAATGACTAAATATTATTCATGTGATAGTATCATGACCAAATAGATTTACGTTAGATATATACAATAATGAAAATGATCTCAACCTCATATATCAACATTAATAATATATGTATTAGGATTTTGTTGTGGGAACAATTAGATTGCCAATCAGATTCTATATCATGCTATATTTATATATTGTACAGATTATATGAAAATATTTTACAAGTTTTATATTAGAATGTCTAACAGTAATAAATGCAATCATTTGAAAATTGCATTAAGAATTTTATTATGCTTGCATACCCTTTAATAGATATATAGATTATTAATTTCTCTAAGAAAACAAAAGGGTATGTAGATTTTTTACTTATATGGCAACTATAAGAATGCTTATATATTCTTTAATAGTTTAAACAAATTAATTATTATAATTGTTTCAGCAAGAAATAAAATTATAATTGAGACAAGAAATTCATTATTTAGGTTTGTTTAAATGTAAGTAGTAATTATTAGGGGCTTTTTCATTTTTACACTTCAAACTAGTTTTTTTCTTTTTTTTTTTTTTTTTGCATTTTTACGAAATTCTACATAGAAACTCCTATTGCAACTAGCGCTGCAACCTAAATTGTAACAAAAAATCGTATGGAAACCCATATTGCAACTAGCGCTGCAACCACTTTAGAAATCCAAACCGTAAATTTAAAAGAAAAAATTAAAAAAATAGTATATGGGATAATTCCCCTAATTATTATCATATGGATTATTATTTTTATGTTTGGAAAAATAGCAATGACATGGAGTAATGAGGTTTGGAGGCGTTTCAATACTCCAAAGCATAGCTTTATAATGTGGATTGCTATCCAACAAAGATTGAGAACAAGAGATAGATTGCACAAGTACGGGGTCATTGATGATTTCTCTTGTCTTCTTTGCCACGGTCAAGAGGAATCAAATGCACACCTATTCTTTGAATGTCCTTTTTCAAAGGCTTGTTTGGAGGAAATCAAGAATTGGATGCTTTGGCGTACTACCACCGATTCAGCAACCAATTTGGTGAGATGGATTGCACGGTCCAAGGTGAGTAAATTCAGGAAGAAAGTAATGGCGGCGGCATTGGCAAGTTTGATATACCATGTATGGAAAAATAGAAATAACAAGGTATGGAATGATAAATGTGATGATGTAGAGAATGTTGTAAATAGAGTCAAGGAAACTACAAAAGGTAGAATATTTGTTGTGTGGCCAAAAAAAGTTAGTAAAATTGATACAACATGGTTTCATACATTGTAAAAAGCATTGAGATTTTGAGGTCTTCTATTGGAGGATGCTCTTTAGTTGTAAATTGGTATACTGAATGAATATACTTACTGAATTCCTCCAAAAAAAAAATAGCAATGACAAAAACAAAAGAATTTTTTTTTTTCATAAATACATTTTTTTATGACCTATAAATTTGTATTTTTACGACCTATAAATTTTATTTACATTTTTATAAATTTAATTTTTCAAAAACAAATAATTTAAAATTTTAAAATTACAAAAATATAATATTTTTTATTAGAAAAATAGTGTAAACAAAACTGAAAAACAATATAACATCAAAAGTACATCAATATACAAATTAATCAAGAATTAACTATAAATAAACTATTAAACAACTAAAAAATTAAAAAGTAACGAAAGAATAACATGATATCAACACCACTGCAATATCACATATCAACGAGAGATCAACTCAGAACAAATAAGAAAAAAAAAAAACATCGACAAACTTACTGTATTTTAAAATATGTAAAACATAAACTAAAAATATATATATAGGACAACTGCACATAAATCCAGCACTAACTAAACAATAACTAAAAATCAATCTAATGTGTATCTTTGAGGAAGGCATGTCTAGGAGAGCTCCGATCCTTTCTGGATTTGCTTCAATTTCGTGAGAGCTGACAATAAAACATGAGAATTTCCTTGAAGAAACTCGAAATGTACACTTTTTTGGATTCAGCTTCAGCCCATACTTCTGGATAATTGAGAAGGCTTCTCTCAGATCACTTACATGTTCCCTAGAGGTTTTGGACATTACCAACATATCATCTACATATACCCACATATTCTTTTCCAGCACATCCTTGAACATCGATTCACCAGGCATCACTAAATAGCAGTACACACCTTTGTGCACCTCGAAGTTGGTATGCTCTTGAATCGCTACGTGCATTTTTATTTAATTATAGCTGAAGTAGGCGTTCTTGAAGCTCAAAAGATTATCTAAAAGATTTTTTTTAAAAAAAAAAACATATGAAATAAAATTAAAGCAATTATTAACATTAACAAAAAAAATATTAAAACAATAAATTTATTTATTTTTAATATTGATGTATACTTAGGTAAATGCTATTTTGAACCTTGTGTTTTATAAAAGTTACTCACTGGGCCCTCTATTTTAATAAATGACAAATTGGGTCATGTATATTCCAAAATAGTATTAAATAGAACTCTGAACTGACCCAATATAGAGGTGTTATGACAAAATTGGCTACATTTACTGTATTTGTTCATGTTAAGAATTGTCTTCAAGTTGGTTATATTAAAAAAAATTGTCAAAAATTGAGGTTAGAGTCCTATTTATACTATTTTAGAAAATATGTGATACATTTTATTATTTGATAAAACAGATGATTCAATCAATAACTTTTACAAAACACAGATTCTAGAATAGTATAACTAGGGAATCACATTTACACCTGAAAACTCGCTCACGCGGCAAACCCACCAGACCCAAAACCTGAAAAACCCGAAAAAAAAAATAGGTTTAAAAATTATAGGTGAGGTTCGAGTTTCATTAATTCGACACCTAAAATAGAACTCACCTACTTTTATTAACATTTTTTGTACTTAATTTATATTCCAAAAATAAAAGTTAAAACCCTACTTCTCTGATTATGTGTGCTCTCTCACTTGCATTCTCTCTTCTCTCTCGACAACACCACGCAACAGCGCCAACAGCACGTACCTCAGTCACTCCCCTTTCTCCTGTTGTCCGCTACAAGCACCATGTCCAACCCAACATGTCAATATTTTCATGCTTCTCATCTTCGATTTTCATATACAAAAAACAGAGATGTCTGTATCATTTAATATATTTTTTTGTTTTGCTCGACTTATTTAGTTGCAAAAAGTTTTTGAGTGAAAATCGCTAATTTAAGTAAATACTAAATACTACTTTCTTTCAACCAATATTTATATTCTTCAACTTAAAAAAGGTACTAATAGAAAAAAAGATAAAATTTTCTTATTGTGAATCGCTATTTATGTCTAATTCATATCGCTTTTTTAACTTTAATTCCTTGTGCAACTGATTTTTTTTTTTTTTGTGACATTTTTAATTACTTGATCAGTTTACTTATGTATTCATTTGTATTATATCTTGTATAAGCCAAATGACCTCTCTCTCTCTCTCTCTCTCTCTCTCTCTCTCTCTCTCTCTCTCTCTCTCTCTCTCTCTCTCTCTCTCTCTCTCTCTCTCTCTCTCTCTCTCTCTCTCTCTCTCTCCCTCTCTCTCTCTCTCTCTCTCTCTCTCTCTCTCTCTCTCTCTCTCTCTCTCTCTCTCTCTCACACATATAAAAGCACTGGAATTATAGGCTACGGTTTCATGATTTATGTTTTATATTTGGGTCTCTTTTGATTGTTATATACGGCTTTTGTGCTATATGCTATTATTATTATTAGTTGCTTTAGGATACTTTTACATTTGAATTTCTAATGCTAATAATATTTGAGAGTGAAAAAATAATATGATACTTTGTGCTTTATCTGAATTGAAACATTGGAATGTAAATGCAAGTGTTGCTCTTAGTATTTGAACATGTTATGTTACTCCTCAAATATTTTTTCAAAAAGCTACATTGATTTAGATCAATACTTTAATGCTGCTTAAGAAGTGATAATATTATGTTTCATCCTCACTGTCTGAAAGTAAGCAATCTTCTATTTGTTCCCTGAAAATAATATTTAGCAGAATGCAGTGTCAAATTATTTGATAAATTTAGAATATATGTTTATTAACTTCTAAATAAACAAAACATTATGAAACTACATATTTATACATTCTAATTCTCACCTTAGAATACTGAGATTGTCAGATTTGCTATGCTTGGCTTTCGAAACTAATGGCTGTGGTAACAACATGTAGAAGTTGTCCACTGATATGGGATCTTTAGGAAGAATCTGAAACTGACAACTCGAGCAGCATTCAACACGAAAGAGATGAGAATCTTTGTGGGAGTCTTCCACAGATGTTGAGCTTAGAACCTCAGATTTACTCAGAGGGCTATTGCAGATAGGACAGAATGATTCTGTAGAAATTGATTCATTAGGCTTAAGATTATATCTCTTCTGACGCCTTCGAGTGGCCAATGGAACATTAGTGTCGATGATCTCGGGAATCCTGTTGAAATCAAATGGAGTAAGCTTTCCTGCTGTTCTGACGATTGTGCTTTGCCGAGAAGGATTTTCCTCCTGAAGAATAAAATGTTAACAACAAACACTACCGAGAATCGCTAGTTAAGAACTCTTTGAAAGACACTATACACACATTTCATTTGATTTTAAACCCTTTTAGATGAATTATTATGTGGGCTCAAACAAGTTACAATTTGCTTAAGAAAAAAAGACCATTAATCTTATGAACACTTCATTAAACAAAGGAAAAAAAAACTAATCTTATGAGCTCATATGAAAGATTTGGGGTACTATTTTTTATAGATCACATGATCCATGAATGGCAGTGTTGCAAACTTAGCAACTATGTGCCCAATCAAACTATTCGTTTATCGGTAGTAATAAACTCACAATATAAACATATTGTGGACAATTAAGTTGTGGAAATCATTATGATATAAACATGTGTCACACCAATTTCAACAAATATTTTAGCTTAGGTCAGTCAAACTAAGAAAGATCAAGGCCAAAGAATACCTGTAACAACTTAACGAATGATGAGACCAGGCTATTGATTCCAGCGCAAGGACTTTTAATCAGCTCGATAGTCTTTAGGCTGCCCTGCCAAGTTGAGAATTGGACTAATCACTGAATATTAATTCAATACGATTTATAAAGTAATGTGAACGGCAATAAATACAAACCCATCAAGGTCACAAAGCATGTTAAGCTCTTCTGATAGACAATCTCGAAGTGGAAGCACTACAGGGACATTCCACCTTGCATCAACATACTGAATATCTGCTGGTAAGGAATATCCCTTCCCCTGTAATAAAAAAAGCAAAGGATAAAAAGTCACATGTCATCTACCATTGACTGAAGAAATTAACAAACATTCAATTTTTGTTAACTTGAAGCATTGCATCGAAATAATAGTAACAACTAAATAAATAAACCTTGACTGTGGCTGAAAGAACATGGGAAGCTATCCTTGATGTACATGAACCTAGCACAAGTCTGTTGTATCCATTTTCAGCAGCAATCTATAGCAGCACGAAACAAAATATTGGGATGAAATATTTAGTTCTTCAGAAATAGTATTTTTTCATTCTCATCAATTTTTCTTTTCTTTAACCGTACCTTTTGTAAGGACAACATCCTAAGATGAATCAAAAGATCTTCTTTACCAGTGGCATCAGTAACACCATCTAACAATCTATTCAGTTGATCCTTTCCGTCAGTTGATGTGGACGAGAACAGACTTTCAATTGGGAAAACTAGTAACTCTTTAGTTGGAGGAGCTAAGCTTGACACAATCTGTCTGATATCTTCGATTCCTTCAATAACTTCATAAGAAGGAACAGAACAAGCAACACTTTCATCAATAAAAGCAACTCCCACACCGAAGACTGGCAACGATCTATCCCTACTTGCTTCAAAATTCAGTTGTGCTTTGTATTGCAACTCATGTACAAACTGTAAAGCAACCCTGAAACAAAAATATCCTCTTCTTAAAATATGTAAAGGAAAGAAATATAAAAAAAGGACCTAAATCAATGTAAAAAGTCCTTACAACAGTAACATTATTTCACTCCATCAAAACACTATGCCTAAGAAACTGTCAACATGCCAGTCACCAATAAACATAAAGAAGTGATATACATGATTGTTTTCTATTCTGTTTCATTTTTTAATAGCAAAATGAATTGCAAAGCCAATAAGTAGTTAACAATACACCTAACAATAAGTAGTTTACAAGCATGAATTGAAATTACAGCTACCTAAGGTTAACTTAGTCTTAGTGTAAGATGAGGTCCCATCCCCTGATCAGGTCTTAAAAAGACAATTCCATGATCAGAATTCAATCTTTCCCCATACTTCTTCAGCCCCATTTTCAATTCCTAAAAAAGATCCTTCCATTTCTCTCCAACCAAAACACCCCATAGAACAGCCAAAATTGCTACTGTCCACATTTGGTTGGTTCTCTCCTACCCCCTTTCAGCTTACACATCATAAATTGATATATGTTTGGAGAATGCATAGAGTTTTACTTAATACGTCTATTGAACACTTTTTCACTCAACATAGCACTTACAAAAACAAACAATCGACAATTTCAAGTGTTGCCCAGAAATCTATGAACAATATACAACAAAATCCAAAGATAGGATTTTTAACAAATTTTCATCCTTTCAACAATTTCTCATAAATTCAATGAATAATATACCGACCTGGAAGAAGTGCCGCCGGAGAAAGCAACAAGGACCTTATCAGTGGGCGAAATCATGGCATTGGAAGTGACAGCCAGCCGAAACTTCCCATACAGATTGCTTCTAAAGCAGTCACCACAGAACCTGACGTCATCGCCAGAGCCAGAGGATGCTGATGATATAGGGTGGTTTGCCTTGCACTTGAGGCAGAGACCATGGTGATTACCGTTTGGGATTGGATTGGGTTGGGGTGATTTAGTCGAACTGGTCAAAGGTGTTGGTGTTGGTTGGTGATCATCTTCTTCGTTTTTGTAGCAGGTAGATTGGCAGCCCGTGGCAGTAGTGCACGCCATTTTTGGTGAGTTGGGAAGGTGTCTTGGATTGGATTGGAGTATTTGGAGGTGAAGTTGGATGTTAGGGCATCAACCTATGGAGTGGACTAATGGCTATAAAACGACTAGTCGTTATTCTATTTTTTTTTTTCTTTTAATAAAATGTTAAGGTAAAGAGATATGTTTCGGTATTCCTTAACTATTTTGGAATATAATAGAATTTTTTAGTTTATTTTTTTTTTTTTTATGATCGTGTTTGTTATAGTTATTTAAGATAATTTGTAAATTTTTAGAAAATTTTGAGTAGTTACAAGATGTACATATTTTGTTGTACGCACCACTGTTTTTTATATGCATAATAAGTAATTGTTTAAATCTTCTTTTCACCATTATGTAACATTATGTAGATTTTTATAATTATTATTAAAAAATAAAATAAATGAGATTTAATATTAAATTTTTGTAATAGCAATATGAGAAATTATAAGGATATTAGACACTAAAGATGTCTTGTAGCGTTCACTATAATAATAAATAAATCATCCCACCTAAATTTAATTTTTTACTTATTTTATGTACACATGTTAGATATTATATCCCATATATTTAAATTTAATAATTATTAAAAAAAAAATAATTAACTATTTACAAAGAAAATTTTGATTTTCTATACTTACATATACTTAATATTTTATTCCTAAACTAATACATATCACCATTGAAAATATATGACTACTTTATCTAAAATTCAAAAATACTCCTCTCAAATTTCCCACTTTTTTTTAGTGCAAAAACATTAAAAAAAAAAAAAAAAAATTGGTAATCCAATGGCGTCCGATGGTCACCAGATGCTACTTTTGTATATACAAAAACATAAAAAAAAAAAAAAAAAAAAATTGGTATAGCAGATCTGGTCCGATGGTGGTCCGATGGTCACCTGATGCTATTTTTTTGGTATAAAAACATAAAAAAAATAATTAAATAAATAAAAAAAATTAGTAGTAAATATGGTCCGATGGGTCCGATATGGAGTCCGATTGTGTCTGGTGGGGGGGTTCGATTGTGTAAATGGAGGTGATGTAAATGGGGGATATTTTAAGGATATTATAAAAGTTGTCATATCCTACAAATATTAGTTATTATTTATTTAGGAAAAAAAATTTAACCAAATGTAAGCATAAAAAATAAAATTTCCCTATTAAAATCTACCTTAATTCCAAAACTAATATACCTAAAATGTAAATAATCCCGAAATTTTACTTTTTTCTTATTTTTTTGTCTTTGAAAAGTAACTTGTCGGTTACTTATAATTCTAATAAGAAACTAATAAGTTACTTTTTGTTAAAATATCATTTATATATTATCTAATGGGAAATTTGACTTTCTATACTTATTAAACTTAATTTTTTTTTTTAAACCAATACATTTTACACTATAAAAAATATGCTATTTTTTAAAAAACTCCAAAAATACCCCCTCATAACTCAAACCCTTTCTCTCTCCTCCCTCACTCTCAGCCGACTCTCTCAACTCACGGCACCCACCACCCACGGTAGCCACCACCCTCACCCACGACAGCCACCACCCTCACCCACGAGCAACCCACGGCAGCCACCACCCTCACCCACGAAAACCCCAACCCCGACGACCCTCACCCACGCCCCAGTCCCCTTCTCTCTCTTCCTCTCTGAAAACGATTGAAAAAAAAAAGGGCCTGGTCCGATGGTCGGACCATGGGGTCCGACCAATCGGACCCATCGGACCCCATGGTCCGACCATCGGACCAGGGCCCTTTTTTTTTTAATATTTTTCAGAGAGAGGAAGAGAGATAGTGGCCCGATGGTCGGACCAGGCCTTTTTTTTTTTTTTTCATTCGGTTTCAGGGAGAGAGAAAGGGTTTGAGTTATGAGGGGGTATTTTTGGGGTTTTTAAAAAATTGGCATATTTTTTAGGGAAAGTATATTTGCACCCCCATAATTGATCACCACACCCCAAACTAAATGCACCCCATATTTTTTTATTAAATTCTTATCATTTTATAATTACACCCCATTCAATTCCAAATATAGGTCTTAAACAATCTACAATTTTTTCTTAAATATATCGTACACCCCATAAAAAATCTAACCTAGAACTTGAAGAAGTCATCTTTTCATTTTCTTTTTCTTGAACGAGTCCTCCATGATCACATTAGAAGTAAACTATATCTAGAGTGAGAGCTTTAAAGCAAGGTTCTCAAATATTAATAGTCTTGTGCATGTGATTTAGTAAAGGTTTCTCTTTCATTAGTAATATATACATTCAAAAATTGAATTAAGAATAAATGTCCAGCAAATTAAAATAATTATGATCGTGAATGAATGTTTTTTTTCTTTCTTTTACAAAAAAGATAAGGGAAGACTCCAATCTAAAAGAAAATCTATTATTATTATTATTATTATTATTATTTCTGAGATAGAAAATTTATTTTTGTGTGAGTGATTTTCCTGTTAATGTTTTTTTAAGAAAAGAACCATTGATGAAATTTTGTTAGTGATGATTGCTGGGTAAGTTTCGATTAAGGTGTTTAGTTTTAAAGATTTTTTAATAAGTTAAAAAAAAAAAAATTTGAGTGCAGTTACTAAAAATTGAATTTGAAGTTGTATATTTTGGTCATTATATAAAAGGATAAATATGTAATTACATCTTTTATATACAAATGGGGTGTAAACATCAATTTTAGGGGTGTGAATATAATGTCCTATTTTTTATAGTGTAAAATGTATTGGTTTAAAAAACAAATTTTTAAATTTAATAAATATAGAAAAACAAATTTCCCTATCTAATTTAGGTTTGAAATATATTTTGGTTACTTTTAAAATTTATTTGTATAAATCTTAATAATTAATTAATTAATTTTAGGTTATATTAATATATTTGAGTAACCTTCAAGTTTATTTTTAGATTAGTTATATTTAAAATTTTATGTTCATTTTTTTAACAACATATATGTTACCTTCAATCTTATTTAAGAAACTAATGTGATACAATAAAGTAAAATATATCACATTATTTATTGTAATTTTCTTAGACATCCAATCTAAACTAATGACCAATTAGTTATTTTAAAGCTTATGATATCTTAATATTACGTAGGATATATTTTGGTAACCTTAATCTAGTGTAAAAATTAATTTATTATCATATAATAAGTTTTAGGAGTTTTTTTATTTTTATACTTCAAAATAGTTTTTTTTTTTTTTTGTAGTTTTACAAAATTTTACATAAAAACCTGATAGCAACTAACGGAGCAATTTAAATTGTAACTAAAATTTATATAACAATCTACATAAAAACTACCCATTTAGGTCTCGTATCCCCACTAAAAAAAGGTAACATCTTGTAATCACCCATTTGTTAGTGAGATAACATCTTGTAGTTAAATCATCTCTAAAGAGCAAAATAGAATGCCCAAAATTTGGAATTAATTTTCCCTAACTTTTTGTTTTCATTCCTATTAATTTTAGGGGAAGAAAATGAAGAAATATTAAAGGATATAAAGATGGTGATAGCCATATAGGGTAGTAGTAGGAGTACTGCATAGACAGATGAAATGAGAATATGATTGGTAAAAAATCTCAAGCTGTAAAGTTTTCAACTTTCTCATAATTAGGTTAAATTCTTGGGTTTTATATAAGTGAATCTAATCTCACACACACACACACACACTATATATATATATATATATATATATTGATCAAATTGGCTGGACCTTAGTTGCTTGCTAGCCTGGCAAAAAGTACTAATGGATCCATATAACTCTCTCTCTCTCTCTCTCTGTCTTTTAAATTATTATTTTGGCTAAAATGATCCACAAATTCAACTTGTACTATAGAGGTCCATATGATACCAACCTTTACTTTCTTGACAGGTAGTTCCCTAGCTTCACTTCAATAATTCTTAGATTGAAAAAGAAAGTAAAGAAGAAAAATTAAATTAAAAAAAAAAAATGAAAGAAAGAAAGAGGAAGTTGGAGGTAAGGGAACAGATATTCAATTGCCACGTGGTGAATTGTCTTTTTATACTCTTTTGTGATTGTAACTCCTAACAAATACACAACCCAAAAAACTATTAACAAAAAAGTGGCATCAAAAAGAAATGAGAACACTATATGATTTGTAGTTTTGTACCAAAGTTTTGTATTCATTCTAAGTGATAAGAAGAGAAGAAAAAAGGGGAGGAATTTTGTGTAAGAATATAATGATCAGAAATGGAGAAAATTTGCTGAATTTATCAGCTTTCCTAAAGCTATAATAAATTAAAACTATATATTAAGGAAGAAAATAAACAAATGTGCCCAACATTTTGACTCACATTTTCAACAATGTCTTTATCAAAACTATCTGTAAAACAATGACATCAACACACTTACATTTATTTATGTATATAATTATAGATCTCAATTATTCTAGCAAAGCTTGTTTACTGTTTTAGAACTATTATATGTACAAATAATATGTTTTTGAATACACTGTTAATAAAGCCACTAAGGCTAGCTTAGTGGTGAGGAAGAGATGGGAAAAAGAGAGAGGTCCTTTAAGTTATTAAGCTAATAAAATACCATTACGCTACACTAAAAAAAAGAATACAGTACTAATATAGCATGCTAATAAATACATATATTATTATTTATAAATATATTTTAATAATAAACAAACCCCCCAAAAAAATAAATTGGCTCCTTCACTGAAAATAAGTATTGTGTTTCTATATAGTTATCTACCTCCTGAATTTCATATATTGAAATTTAATAGGTAGTCGTATATATATTTTTTGGAAAATGGTGGATTCCAAATATTACACACAATAATTTTTATTTTTATTTTTTGGAGAATTTACAAAAATATGAGAGAAAAAAATAATGTTGAAAAATATGGTATTTTATGGAAGAAATTTTTTTTAAGAAAATAAGAATCTCAAATTATCATAAATAAACTTAACAATATATCTAAAAACAAAATCATTACCACTAGAAAATTCCTGGACAAGTTGAAAATTTAAAAATAACCAAATGAAAAATTTAAATTTAATAAGAATTAAATTACTTGAAATAACAAAAAATAATAATTAAACACGAAAATCAATTATTAAATACAACAAACTAAAAAACTGAAACAAATACATAGTAGTGCAACTAATAATCAAAAGATAATTGAAGCATAAAAATTGGTTACTTAAACAAATAAGTTATATCACATATAAATTCTTAACAAATGGTTTATAAAATTAAATCATAAAAACCAATTATATAAAGGATTCAATAAAAAAAATAGCACACATATTTCAATTACATGAAATAATTAAAGAAAAAATTAATTATCTAAAATAATCAAATCAAAAACCAGCTAAGAGAGAATTTAAAAAATATACTTATATTACAAAAAGGGGAAAAAATAGCACTCATAAATATTAAAATTTTGGTTGTAGAAAAAAAATCACATATGGTACAAAAATTAAACAATATAATTGTATGTAGAAAATTCTCTAAAAAAAATTGTATGTAGAAAAAATTTCACAAAATACCATAAACAATTTAATTAAAAAAAACTATCTTATCTTTTACCTCTAAATTTTGACATGTATGAAATCACCGTTTGATTTTTTATTATGATTTGGTAGAAGTCCTATTTGGATTGGAAATGATCCAAAGGAAAGTAATACTTAAAGATAAAATTAATACTACACTCAACTATTTTGGTATACTTTTTATTTATTTTTGCATTTGAAAAGATATTTTAATATATTTTTTTATAATTGTATATGTTGTAATTATTTAAGATATTCATAAATTTTTATAATATTTTTGAATAGTTTATAGTATTGAAAATAAAGTTCAAACAATTGCTTATTATGGGTTGAAAAAAAACAGTGACACGTACAACAATAAACAATTTAACTTTATTTTTAGTACTATAAATTATTCGAATTTACAAACAATCATAAATAACTATAACTTACATAATAATAATAATAAAAAATATTACATCAAAAACTTTTTTAAATGTCAAAATAGATAAAGATTGTATTGTAAAATTTTCTAATGGTTCATTTGCTATATATATAAACTAAAGGCTAATTAGGATTTTTGTCCCTGAACTTTGATACGTATCAAATGATGTTCCTTAAATTTTTCTTCGTTAAAAATTTCTCTTGAACTATTGAGATTGTTGGATCTAAGGACATTTTTCCAACTTCATTCAATTTTACTAATTCATTGATTGTCTATGTACTAAATAAGGTTTCCTAAACTTTGATATCTATCAAATTATGCTCATCGATCTTTGACAAGTATCAAATTAAGTCCCCTGAATATTAGACTTTTTTTATTAAAACTGAAAAAAAAAAACTCATTAAATTCAATAATCTTAATAGTTCAGAAAGAAATTTTAACAACCTTAAAAATTCAGAAGGTATGATTTGATATTTATTAAAATTTTAAGGGCAAAAATCCTAATTAGCCTAAACTAAATATATCTATATATATAGTGAGAGAGAGAGAGAGAGAGAGAGAGAGAGAGAGAGAGAGAGAGAGAGAAAGTTAAGTGAAAGTATAGACATAGAGAGACCTAAGAATTTCCAACCAAAGTGACTTCCAACCTACTTGGCCACCACCATCTTTGTTTTTGCACCACCCAAAAGCACCCTTACAACTCCAACTATGACCCCTCTCCTCTCCATGTTTAATTCCTAAAAGGAAAAAAATAATAATAATTTAATAAAATTGTAGTTTTATTTTGTTTCGTGGTGATGGGGACTTGTATGAGGGGCGCACGTACGTTATCAAGTGGGCCCAAGTTTTTTCATCTTCCTCCGATGAGGTATGTATGGGCCCAGCCCAATCCCTCTTCCCGCGTTGGCCCACTTACTACACTGATCACCAATCGGCCTTTTCTACTCTTCGGCACGGGACCCACTTTCCCACTACGGACGCCACCACGTGTCGCTTCGATTACTTAAGTTTGATTTGAAGATGGTCCAACACGTCACGTTTGTTGCCTCTCTCTCTTTCTCTCTCCTCCTTTCTAGCTGCTGACGTGGACAGGTAGAAAGTGGGTATGTGGGCCCTATTTTCAGCTCAGTCCCTCCTCTCCTGTGGGTCCCACTTCCCCTACCCCAGTGCATTGTAGTATAGCTGGATCCTGCTGTAAATTAAGGATTAATTTTATAATTATTTTAACTGGTTTTGTATTTTTGCAGTGTGAACTCTCTAAAATAATTATAACAATTAAAAAAAAAGTGTTATTAAAATCAAATAAAACGTTATTTGTTTGTTGGGTTATAGTTTGAGAGCAATTATTAATTACAAAATAATAATAATAATAATAATAATTGAGTAATTATATTATAGGATATATTCGTATTCATGACAAATTTTGCATTTCTCTTATTTGTTTTTTTGCTACAAAATATCAAACAACAATCGTGTATATATATAAATAGATTTGTTTTCTTAAAGTACTACTTTTTGGTTTTCTTGATGAGTAAGTATTTATAATTAAGTACCACTACCACACATTATATAAATAAATATAAGCTTTTTGTAGAAGTAAATGAAACAAGGGATTTGAAGAATTAAAATCGTTAAAGTCAAGAAATATTTAGAAATTATTAGTCACATGAATTAATAATTAAGAATATTTTATGGCAATGATGTTAATTATATGCATGGGGTACGTATATGGTCACAATTATGATTTTGATGATGTTGAGGTTCATATGGTGGTATTATATATATATGGAATTAAGAGTGAAATATTATTACCAAAAACAGTGATATAAATGGTGGAAGGGATGAGTAACACTTAAAACTCTTCTGTACGTCGCAAGATATTATGTATATATTATATTTTTGTATGGATTAATTAACTCTTATGTATAACCTTATCAATATTCAACTATAGCCTAAAAATATTAGAAATAGTGGCCAAAGGACCATTTGTTTAGGCTTTATATTCACTATTATAATTTTGATGAAAAATCTTTAAAACTTAATTCTATATAAAATATGGCTATGTAACAGAATTTTTATTTTAACAATATTTTTTTATGTTAATTTTAATAAAATATCTCAATTACTTAATATCATATTTTTTATTAATTTTATAATATTAATATTATTTAAAAATAAAAATTATGTAAATATTTTATATAAAAAATTTAATTTTATTATATATATTTAAAAATAAAAATTATATAAATATATAATCACATATATATATATGAAATATATATATATTTAAAGCTTAATTTCATAACAAATCTTTTGTTTTAAAAATAATTAATGATATATATACTTCTAATAATTTGTACACATTTATTATAACGTATTTTGTCAAAATATTTTCTAGTATAATTATTATATATAGAGAAATTAATTTAAAATACGTATGGCAATGAAATTTATTTTTTATTGTATATATAAAATACGTATATATATATAATCATATCTAAAGATTAGCTGCAATAATTAAAAAAATTCTCAAAGAACAAAATCTCAAATCCTATTTCAAAAATTAAAAAAAAAAATACACTACCTTAAAAAAATTGAACATACATGTATTGTACTTTATAATATCACTTAATTAAAAAAAAACTAATTATACACGTGCATTGCACATAACATCAACGTAGTATATAAATATATTCCTATACCTATTTATGTAATTGTTTCTAATATATATATTTTTATATATGTACACACATGCATATTGTATATTATAAAAAAAAAAATCTTATTTTGTGACTAGAAATAAAAAAAAAAATTGTGACTAACTAATTAATAAAAAATGAATATAATTTTTTTAGTTAAATTTACATGATAATTATTGCACTAATTAAATGGTTAGTAGTGCAATTACATACCTTACATATAATAGTTGAGCGCTCAAACTACGAGGTTGAATGAACTTAATTACTGCAAAAAAATTTATTGTTGTGCTTTCTGAGCGGTGGATGAAACAAAATATAGGTATTCTTAAAGTTAATTAATTGTGATGTTACAATCTTTTTCATCTAATTTTATTTTAGTTTTTTGTCAAACGATTCAGGAATTAGACAGTTTATTTTTTATTTTTTAATTCTAATAGTCGTGTCTCCAATAAGGAGATGTCCCAATTAAATTCTAAGTTATTATTTTTATTGATTGTTATTAATAAAATTCTACTATTTATTCAAAAAAAATTATAAAAAATATGAAAACATATATGGATTAATATATATACGACAATTAAATTGAATAATATATTATGCTTTAATATAATAAAAAAAATAATAAAATAAAAATATCTCAATAATAATAAGAAATATTTATGTGAAGTAATATTTTAAATTAATTATTTAGTTAATTTAATATAAATATTATTTTACTATAATTTTAGTATAAATATTTTTAATAATTTAAAGAGAATTAATATACTATATAGGTTATTAAATTTTTATTAAAATTAAATTATATATTATTTAATTAATATCATTTTAAAAATTTAATAACGTATACTCAAAATTATACATTTTCACCAATTATAATATATATTTGATAATAAATTTTTATTTTTCTATTTAAATTATTTTTAAATCTAAAACATATTTATAAACTTAAAAAATAAATAAAAAAATCTAAAATTAAGAATTATTTATCCCACAATATTATATAGGATAAATAATCCCACACATATAGAATTAACTGATTAATAATCTATACTCCTCAAGAAACATTTGTCTAGTTTATTAGTCTGGTAAACAAACCCTAAGTAGTATGGATTGCTTTTATAAACAAATGCTTTTTTCTAAAGGATAACAAATGCTTTTAATATATATATAAAATTATGAATGGTTAATTTTGATTTTGGTGGAAAGTGAAAACACAAATGGAAGGCTAGGGGCTTATCCCATATTATCTCATACTGAAAAAGTGATGAGTAGAGTAGCTTGAGATTGAGATTTGAGATTGAGATGGAGATATCATATATATGGAGATATAGATAGATAGCATTGAAACCCATCATACTTGGCAAAAGTAGGTTTGGACTTTTCTCCAACTTTCATGGGAAGCCACATGGCAAACCCTTAATCATACAACTCCTATAACACATAAAAACTCCAACCATCCATGCACGCTAACAAAGTACAATCTAACTTTGTTTTTCTTTTTATTTTTTTATCCCCAATTTCTTTTAATATATATTTATATCTATATATATATAGTTGTATGTGATTAATAATATTCACCACCACCATCCCCACGAAATTTAAGTTATTATCCATATTAAAGTTGGTACATGAAGAATTGCATTAACGATATGCTATACAACTAACAAACATATATATTTACTCATTTGTCTATTATTTATTGTAATTATAAATTATACTAATTAATTGAAATGGAAGTCATGGCGGTATATGATAATAATGTAACCAAACTTCTTATTGAATGCTTAAATATCCTTATAAATTATTATTTTTTAATTATAAATGAGTGATCTATCAATATTATTAATTGCATAACATTAATTTTACATATGTTGGTTCCTTTTTTTCGTTTTGAAAGGTGCATGCATAAGTTGTAATTATTAAAAAAATAAAAAATATATATATTAATAATTAGAGTGTCAATGAAGGAACTACTTCTAGTCACCCTCAATTGAAAAAAAAATACTTCTAGTGATCATGATTTGTTTTGTAAGTTGATATGTAGAATTGGGTACATAGGTCTAGGTAATATTATGTAAAAAAGAAAAGTAAATAATAAAAAAGGTATTGGGGTTCTTGAATGACCATTGCTCCAAAAGCAAACGCCAAAGGCCAAAATAATAATCATTAATGTTGCGCGTGAAAAACCCTGGTCGCAGTCATACACACAAACACGAAAACACACATATATATATATATATTTACATTAATTTGATATTTATATATATAAATATATTTATGGCTACATTCCAATGCATTCAATTTTCCTCAAAAGCATCTCCCAATCCCTATCAAAAGCAAAAACCATAAACCCAAAAATACAATAAACAATTATTATTAAATCATTAACTCTGAACCATTCCATCTCCCTTTTTGCTTTGCTTTGCTTTGGCTCGGGAAGCCAAAAACCCAAAGTTTGTGACTTGTGACCAAAAATAATAAAAAGCAAAAATTACTCACATAACTCTTTTGTTCTTAATCGTATTATTATTTCAAAAACTTTTTGAAGTTTGAGCTGAGAGAGAATTAATATGTTGAATATATTGGTGATTGTGATTGTGGTTGTGGCTGTGGTGTGGTGCATTTGCTTGTTTCTAATATATATTTGTTTCATCGTAATAGAGAAAAGGTCTTCAGGGAATATACGCTTTCAGTATTTGTATGCTCTACTTTAGTGAGTTCACAGCTTTTCTTGCAGTAAAAAAGCAATGCCCTTAATTATATATATAATATACATTTCTTTTTTATTATTATTTTGTTAGGGTTAGGGTTAGGGTTAGTTTATTCGGCTGGAAAAGATAATATCTTTGTGTTAAGATTTTGTTAATATGCATTCAAGAAAGTAATAAAGTGTAGATATGGTTCTTATTATAACCTTGTTCTTAATTTGTTGCTTTAGTCTCTATATATTAATTAATATTGATCATATTAATACATTTTTAAAAAAATTAATATTTATTAGGGTTTTTATTTCTTTATTTATTTGAAAGCGGATTATTTATGTATAACGAATATGTTTTCTAAAACTATACCACCATGACAATGACTTTGTCAAAGAAAAAATATAAAATATTTTTTTAAAAAAACAAAGAAATATAATTTTTTTGTAGGTTAATATAATATAGTAATTGAATTATTGTATATATTTCTGCGAAAATATATATATATTGTACGTATAATAAGACATGAATGACGTATTTTTGATGGAAATAGTAAATTACTACTTAATTATGGTCATGAATGTACGTAAAACATTCTCCTAATAACTTTCATCCGTATAAATTATAATAATTATTCGTTATTATTATTGACTAATATAATGACAGGTGAAATTATAATATATATAGCGACAAAAACGTACGTGGTGTCTTTGAATAAATTCGTACATCTATCCCAAACATAATTTTACTTTATTTAATTTACATGATACAATTATCGTCTTGTTTACATCAAATTTAAGATCAGTTTTTTTAATACCAAAAACACTACTTTAATTTCTATTTATCAAATGATCAGTATAGAAATTTCATTTTCAGCTAACATTTCAGATGAATTTATAATTAAAAGGGACAAAAAAATTAATTAATATTATATCTAAATCCTGTTATGTAGTGTGAATTTTTTTGTTTAGAAATACAAGTTACAGCCTCTTAATAAATTGACACGTGAATCCACACTTTTAGTGATAATTTTTAGTCACAACATCAATTTTTTGTGACTAGCTAAATATGACTGTTAGTCACAATAAAAAATTACTTGTGAAAAACATACCATTTAGACACAAGTTGTCACTAATTTAGATTTAGTTACAACAACTATTGTGACTAAAAATACATTTAGTCACAACAAATTGTAATTTTTGTGACTAAGTCTAATATCTTTAGTCACGAACCTTTTAATCACAATATAAAAATAATAAATTATAATTAGTCACAACTTTTTTATATTAGTCACAAATTTTGTTGTGACTAAAAGTAAAATTTTTGTAGTGCCATGTACCCGATGAAAAATGATGACGTGTTTAATAATATAGCTCTCGCAGAGCCATCCTCACATGATTCAAACTTGCAACAAGATGCGATCGAGATAGGGTCTAGTCGCATACTATGCCCAACATAGTTATTTGATAAGCATGATCGAGAGAAGTTAATATTGGTTGTGCATATCGATTATATGCGATGAGCAAGTAAGTCTCTCCAGCGACAAGTAAAAACCGCTTCTTTACATAAGTATGGTCTGAATGACTGATGTGTTCGATGATTCATTAAGAACTCGAATGTTCTAAGTCATCAACACATGGAATGTCCGAATATGCTATCAAGGATGGTCATAGAAATTCATGAACTAAACCAAATGGGCCCAAAAGCCCATTATGCGAGTACAACGCTATAGATCATATGAGTTTGTATGTTTGAAATATGAAAGGACAGAGTGCGACTTAGTAAGTTGGATACATTGTTGTCATTAAGTTAAGAATGGACGAAAATGTTCCTATATTTATTCTTCAAATATTTATCTTAATTAAATTGTACAATTATTGTAATAACAGTCAGACCAGTTGTGTAATTTTAATGGACACTTACTTTCCATATAAAGGGGTGGTCCAAAATTAATAAACTAAACTGAAATTATTGCAAAAAATAGATTAAGCAGATCGAGCTCTGACTGAACCACTATAATTTTCTTGTCTACTTTATATTCTATTTTTGTTTTTTTTTTGTTCATTTTGTAGCTAAAATTATGAGTACTCGCTATTCTAGGTGAGTACTTGCATAACTGCTGGTGAGTGTTTTTATTTCACTCGAATATTCACACTTTTTAGTGTTGTCTAAATTCTTCCGATAATATTTGATGCTTGTGGGAATCATTTTGTATAAACTCTTTTGAGATTTGAGAGGAGAATCGAAATGGCTACAAAATAGACAAACACAAACAACAACAATGAAACTATCAACATTGGCACTATCAATGTTCTTATCACTATTGCAGAAGAACCACTCCAGTTGACACCGTTATTGGGGGAGTAGGGCGTACTGCTACCATCTCCCTCAATTTATTTCCTCTATTTTCAGGCCATGCTGGAGAAATTTCAATGTTGCCACTGTGGGCAAGTTTCCACTAATAACACTTGCCCATGCTTCTAACTGTATCATTCAACTAACAACCGCACAATACACAGAAATACCATAATAGATGCAGACATTGCAGGCAAAAATTGTAGGAAGAGATCAGACTCGTGCTTAGTGTCAACTGCGAGTCCCAACACAATATCACACAAGTAATCATGTAACTAACGATAAAAGGCGTCATAGTGATCGTACTAATATTCCTCGTAACCGCATGGAATGCTCAGATGAAATCAACCCTGATGGGCTTGACTTGGATCAGCCTATTCGCAACCTTCCACGTGGCAAAGGACCTATTGATCCTAACTCTAACCAGTGATCTAGTCGGAGGGAAGAAAGGTCACATGAAGAGGAGGATAACGACCAGCGCAACCCACGCAGTCGTGCACAGTTGCGTCTTGAGGTAAATGATCACAAGATCTTCATCCTCGAGATCTGACAGTTGTAACCCTAGCATTTATACCAAGTTAGGTTTGGTGTGAATGCATCATAGTTAAAAATTTGCTTGAAGCTTCAATTTTGATTTTCGATCACAAACAAAGCGTGTTGAGCATCAGAAACTTAGAATTTTTTACCAATTGTATCCTAGTTGACCAAATTCTATGATAATTCACCATATTCATCTCATTTAACATATTTATTCTCATTTTCAATTCACATTATGAATTTTTCCATTTAAACTTGAAATAAATAGAAAATAAGTGTAATTCTGCACAAAATAAATATAATTAATTGAAATACATCTCTAAAATACTTTATAAAATGTACATAAAACTAATATATCAATGTTAAAATTTCATTATATAAATATGATATTTTTACGTTATTGTCAAGTTTTATTTACGCTGTTCTCAATTACACTTGCATTTGCCCCATCCCTAAAGTTGAGAATGCAGACCGTGTGAAAAGTTTTCAACCAATAAATCTTTGTAATTTTGGTTATAAAATCATCACAAGGATTCTCTCTCACATGATTAAGGGAGTTTTGGATAAAATCATCTCTCCTTACCAATATGCTTTCATCCCTGGCAAATGGATAGTCGATTCTTCTATCCCCATTCAGGAGATTGTCCGCAAGATCAAAACAAATCAGGGGAAAGGAGTGTTGATGGCTGTAAAGATGGATCTTAATAAGGCCTTTGACATAATTGAGTGGTGCTTCCTGGAAAAGGTTCTGCAAGCTCACGGTTTTCACAACCATTTTATTCATCTTGTTATGAAATGTGTTCTCTCTCTCTCTCTCTCTCTCTCTCTCTCTCTCTCTCTCTCTCTCTTTTTTTTTTCTTTTGATAAAATCTAAAAGCAAATATAAAAAAAATACACATATAGAAACACACATACATATATGTATAAACATATATATAAATATACAAATATTCATACTTTCTACAAATCTAATATTTGGGTCATTTTTAATCTTATGAGCTGCAAATAATTAAAGAAAAATGTGAGATAAAAGAAAACAAAGAGAAAATTTAACTAATCCTAACTATACATATATATCTGAACAATGATGAAGATAACTCCGGCGGAGGCGATGGGAATGTCAACAACGGTGGAGGGAGTGGACTCATCGTTGCGTGCTTGGAATGGTGGACTAGTCGACGATGAACAAATGGAGGTGAATAAGTGTTTTGATATTGAGGATGAAGAGGAAAAGATGAATGTTGGTGGTCAAAATTTTTGGGGATGAAGAGGGAGACGAAGGGGAGAGATAAATAAGGGTTCTGATATATATAAATATAAAATTATTAGGGGCAGATGTCCGCCGGTAATAATAGGATACGCCAATAATAATTAAAAGTATAACATTTTAAATAATATTTAATGTTATTAGCGACGGACTTTCACCGGAAATAGTCCGCTGCTAATAAATTTGAAATTTGATACTGAGAAAATTCTTGCACAAAGCAATTCTTTCAATATTATTACTTTTGTTTTAAAAAAATTCTACTCTTACCAGCAGATTTAGTCTGCCCCTAATAGTTTCGCCGGAAATAAAACATTTTCTTGTAGTGAATGCAAAATTATAAAATTGACTTCTCTGACTCTATGGATCTTTATTATTGTGAGAAACTAGACAGATGCTCGAAACGATATCCGATTCGGATACGCGCGCACCAGGCCTTTTGTGAACCTGGGCGTTGGGTACTTACTCGTGAGCTCCCGTAATCTTGTTTTTAATACTTCTAAGGCTTCTAAACTTGAGGACGAGGTCTCTTACCTTATTTTTTGTACCATTTCAAATTCAATGATCGCATCGAATTTGACATTTGAGCAATTGAAGGCAGAATCCCAAGTTGATTGTCAACCTGGGCGTTGAGCCCTATTTTTAAGCTCTCAGATTTGTGGTTTTCTTCTCGAGTTTGCTTGAATCTTCATTATTTTTTATGACAGAAAAAATGCTTGAAACAATTTTTACTAACCTTGATCGGAAACAACCCAAGTGTCAACCTGAGCACTAGGTCCAGCTTTGGCCCTTTAGAAATTCTGTTTGGTCCCCAGAATTAGTTAAATCTTAATATTTTCTGAAAACGGAAAAGATGGGCAAAAGAATTCTTGAAAAATTCCATTTGAAATGGCCTAGGTTGACAAAATGTCAGCCTAGGCGTAGGGTCAGCCCCACGTGTCAACCTGGGAGCTGGGCCCTATTTTTCGTACCTAAGAATTGTTATTTTTTCTTTGAAAGGACCTATTTCCCTATTTTTTATGAAGATGAAGAAGATGCAAAAATTGGATCTTCGATCTGATACTTGGAAGGCTCCTAGATTGACAGATTGTCAACCTAGGCGATGGGTGCTCAGGGCCTTAGGGTCCCCGGTGCTAAAAAATGAACTTGTTCTGATTTAAATTTTGATGCCTCAAATATGTTCGTGGTATGTCTAGTTGATGTCCCAATGCAGGTTTTGACCCTTTTGCACTAAAGCAGTCCCGAAAACCAAAATCTTAGTTGAGGATGTCAACTTGGGCGTTGAGTGAAACCCTAAGTGCCCAGATTGGCTTCAGGGTTGTGTAATTTCAGTTTTTGGGCCTTGGATTAATTTGTTCAATGTCTTCATGGTACAAAATACTAAAAAAATAGTGATTTGGATTCAAGTTATTGAAGGTCGAACTTTTATCACGGAGATCCCGAAGTTAACTTGGGCGCAGGGCTAGGGTCCCCTCCCAAGTCAACTGCTATGATTCGGATCTACTCAACTCTGTGATGTCATCCTCCACATTATGTGTCAAACATTAATATCCACGTCACCAGGGAAAGTTTACGGGTTAACAAAAGTTTACAAGAATATGAAAGCAACGTGTCTTAAAAAATGTTGCTCTTCAACTCATACAACCAAAACCAAACATACTTCTCAATCATTAATTCATGGACAGTAGTTTCAACCTTCTTAGAAGACTTTGGAACGTTTTCTTGTACACTTAATGTATGCAACTCACTTCAATAAAAATGGGTGACAAGCCTATTCTGGTTAGCTTTAAAGTTCATCGTCACTAGAAATCAAGTTTCTTGCATTCAACTATGGTAGCAAAATAAGAACATAAAAAATAAAAATAGATACTAAATTAACATATAAACAACTAATAAACGCTATATCAACATAACAATTAAAAATTTTATAGATAAATTGACTAATTCATAAAACTAAAATAAACAAAAATAATACCAAAATAACAACACAAAAATATCAACTTAAAGAAGAAGAAGAAGTACAATTGAATATGTCTTTTTTCTTTGGGCTAGTTAAAACTCAATTTTTCTAGATATTTCATCAAACACGTAGCATGTGTGTCTTTATATGCATGCACATATCCAAACTCATATTATAATATATTTACAGAACAAAATTTATAACTAAAAAGACATCCAAATTAATAATCTACTTTTGAAAAAAATGTGAACCTACAAATGGAATAGAAATAGACAGCGAGCTTTTTCTAATCAATTTTGAAGTACAAAATAACTAAAAATTAATTTTTTTTGCATTCAACTGCAGTAACAAAGTAACAACACAAAAATAAAAGCATTTAGAAAATAACATATAAACAACACTAACACAACGCGAAAGAAATATGAGAACTACATTTTTTAGAGAAATATCAAATATAGCAACAAAATCTATGCACAACCCAGTAAAAAAATAACTTTACCAACTTGTGAGTTAAATGGACATTAATAAGCATTACTTTTGAAAGCTAAGATTATTTGAAAAAAGATAAAAGAACTAAATTTAAAGGAGATTGTTGAATAATAAAACTCTAAATTTGAGTTTTATACATGAGATTTAGATTTGAGCTTTTCCAACAAAAATAAATCAAATGAAATGTAACAATAACAACAATTACAATAGAATAAATTAAATGATGAAAGCAACTACAAAACATCTTATAAACAACAATAAATCAACATATTTATTTAAGATCTTAAGATAAAATTACTAATTTATAAAACTCAGATCAATAAAATAAAAATAATAATAATATCTTGAAGAAGATTAACTTAAAGATGAAAAAAAAAAAGCACAAGTGAAGATGCACTCTTTCTTTTGGACATTATATCAAACACATGACATGTATTTTTTATATACATATACACAAAAATTAACTTTTTTTTTTGAATAAAAGCGTTTATATATAATAAAATGAGTTATACCTCATGATCATTACAAAAGATAGCACTTGGGATAGTAGATACCTCTATCATGCCATTTATATTATTAGTAAACGCCCATTTAGTCACATTATAGGCCACAAAATTACAGTAATTGTGCAAAAATATCAACTTAAAGAATAAGAAAAATAAACACAATAATTGTGCAAAAATATTTAGATCAAGCTTGTGCTAATGTAGTATAAACCAAGAAAAACAAAAAGAGAAGAATAATTTAGAATGTTAGCTTAAACAAAAATAGTAGAAAAAAAAAGATTGAAAAGAGAGATAGTTGAACAAGAGGGTAAATAACTGTTAGAGACTCAAACTGGAGGCATGCGATAGCAATGACTGAAGTCGATGATCTCTGTTTGATGGATGGATGCTGGCGACAATGAGGAAGTTTTGACAAAGGAGGGGATGTAGAATATTTTTGGATAATGAAGGAGGGTGGGGCTGAAATTGAAAGTTTAAAAATATAAGTGTATATCGGTATTTTTTTTGTAATTTTTAAAACTTACAAAAGTATTAAAAAAATAAGAAAGTATAAATATAAAAATTTATTTTGTAGTAATATAATTATAAAATATAATTAAATTTTAATTTATAGTGTAAAAATTCTTAAATTTTATTTAAAGGAGATACAAACAAGAGCTACCATCTACATATAATTGAAAGAGAAAATTAGATTCTATATTATTTTTATACTGTTCTTTTTTATTTTTATCATATTTTTTAAAGTCTATTATTTTTATTTTTATTTTTTTTTAAATATTTTACCAATTTTACCCTATCACTTCAAGATACTTTTCACGTGATTACCTTGTATTAAGGTATTTTGGATACAATACATATAAAAGAGATATGTTTTAATTAAATATAAATTAGAGGTAAATTTAGTTAATTAATAAATAAAAAAAATATTTTTTAATTTACAAATTAAAAAATATAAAGCCCAAATATTTTTATTTACTCACAATCTCTAAATAGCTTAAAACCGATCCTATTTTAAGTAAAGTGATCGACTCACTTAGACTTAAATAGCTTCCTTCATAATTAATATTAAATTTAAATAATAAAAAAAATTCAGATATTGATGCTAAATAGAAAGTCTTAATTAGTATATTCTGATTTTATTATAGGTAAATAAATAAATAATAATAATAATGAAAATTGAGTAATAATGTGTAGAAAGGGCAAGCATTTATAAGCCATGGAGACCTTATCCTGTGATGCGGCGGCAAATGACATGTGTCGGCTGAGGGAAGTGGGTATATGACGTGGCACCCAAACAAAATTCTGGTCAGAACGCAAATACACTATATATAATAATACCAATTAACGCCATTCTTTTAACGCCGTTTACTTATGTTTCTATAAACAAAACTATCATTTCTCTTTCTTACCTTATCATTCGTTACGCCGTTACGTGGATTCCATCCATTGGCACACGCTGACTTTTTTTTTTTTTTTGCTCTCTCTCGCCACTGTCTTATCTTATCTCGCATAAAGTTTCACCATTCATATTTCATATTCTTTTTCTTTTTTAATTAATTAATAATAAAAACATTATTTTTTCACTGTCACTATAGATCAGAATTAATTTAGTTAAAGACAATGAGATGAGATGAGGTAAATTGAAGAATTACTATATAATAAAATATGTTAAAAAGAAATTCATTGAATGGGATTGAAAAATATATATAAAATATAAATAATAATCGAAAGGGCTTATTACAATATTTGACCAATCATATGGAACAGAAAAAAAAAAAAGAAAGGGTAAATTTGACAATCTTCATTACCATAATTTTTGTATTGTTGAGGAAACTGATATATTATATAGTCATGCGTACATACCAAAATAATAATAATAATAATAATAATAATAATAATAATAATAATAATAATAATAATAATAATAATAATAATAATTGTTGTAATATAAAATGAAAGTCATTTTATGTTTTGTAATAAATAGTAACCAAAATGTGAACTTTCTTTTTTTATTGGCATTCATTCACGACCCAAATAAGGAATTACTCATTAAAAAAAAAAAATTAAGACTTTAAATTCAAAATCTAATTTTTATGGCAGTTTATTTTCCTATGAAGAGATAATAATAAATGAGTAACTAATTTAGTATTTTATTACACATCCAAAAAAATTTGTCATTGTGTTCAAAAATAAAACATTTGTCATTTTTTGTTAAAACTCTCACTACATACATTGTTACTCCATATTGCCCATTTTGTTTTGATAGTCAAATTCAAAATTGGAAACTTATATCATTATTTTTGTATTGTTTGTATCTGTTTTTGTTTGATATTGTAATCAGATATTTCAAAAACAGTAATCTCAAATTAAAAAAAAAAAAATCCCTCTATCAAAAAAATAAAAAATAAAATATCCCAATACAAAAGTTTCCATTTTTTTTCATATTTTTCATTAATGTAGAACTTCAAAAATAGAACTATCTCATTCGTCCATACACAATGAATCATTTCACACCTCCCAAAAAATTGCACAATCAATTAAAAAAAATTAACAATAAAAAAAAAGTAATATGTAATCATGAATTAAACTTAATTGGTAATCATACTCATTTTCCTAATATTATTAACTGTAATACATATCTCCAAATATTATCAAACAATTTAACAAAAAAAAAAAAATACAACCTGATAAATCTTAAACAAAATTTCCCTTTTCTATTATTATTATTTTATCATCAGTTGTAAATTAATAATAATTTTTTTTTACTCTAAAACATTTATTTTAATTTATTTTTCATTTTTTAAGGTAAACAGTAAATTCGGACATAAAACTGAAGTAAACGTTGGACTAACTTAGAGTAGATTTAGATGCTTTGGGTTAGTTAAATCTTATATGTGAGCTGGATCCACTCCTTCACCCAGTGACCCACTTTTTTTTTCTTTAATTAAAAATAAAAATTATTATTTTTATTTGTATTTTTTATTATATAAATATAATACTCAATAATACATTAAATTAAAAATAAAAACCCGCAAAAACAGAGAAATTTAGCTTGAAGCAGAGCAGGGACAAAGCAGAGTTCTCTTTTTTATTTTATTTTTTTTCCTTGATTTTATTTTATTTTTCTTTTTTGGGGAGGTTATACTCCAATCTCAGACCCAAAATTATTGATCTTTTTTTTTTTTAAACAAAGATTACATCTTTAGCAAAATCAAAATCAAAATCTCGTTCATGGTGGCGAATCTCGAGCTGGGTTTATTAATTTTCAACCCAACTTCTTCAAGCATGTAAATTCGGTCTCAATCTCATCTGGGTGTTCTTTAAAAGTGAAGCTTTATTTATTTTTGGGTATGAATCTGAGTAACGTGAAGGGATCGATGTCGACTTCAACTTCCGGTGCCGGAGTTTCCGACCAGTTTCCCGTGGGTTTAAGAGTTTTGGTTGTAGATGACGATCCTACTTGTCTTATGATCTTGGAGAAGATGCTTCGAACATGTCTTTATGAAGGTTTTTAATTTTTTTTTCTTGGTAATTATAATTCTCTTCTGGATTTGTATTTGGGTAAAGTCTTCTTCTTTTTTTAATTTTATCACTTATTTGTTCTAACAGCTCAAACTTTTTTTGTATATAATATTTTAGACTTTTTGTGAGTGTTGCAATTTTTTGGTTACAGTGCTTGTTCATGGGATTTTGAATCTTGGTGAGAAAAAACCCCTAGAAAAGAGAATGAATTTGACTCTCTTAAGATTAGGTTATACTCAAGCTAAGATTTAAATCATGGGTTTGCTGAACTGGTTCTAAATGGGTCAAAAATTTGTGTTGATTTTTGTCTCTTTGAAGCTTAAATAAAACAAATAAAGTTTAAGCCTTTCATTTTTATGTCTCTCTGTAGATTTAGAATCCTCTGGCCCTCTTTTGTTTTCTTCTGAATCTTTCTTATGACTGAAATAGATTTACTCAAATTGTTTCAGAATTTCGCAGTTACAAAATGCAATCGAGCAGAACATGCCTTGAATTTGCTAAGAGAGAATAAAAATGGGTATGATGTTGTTATAAGTGATGTTCACATGCCAGACATGGATGGATTCAAACTTCTGGAGCGTATTGGTTTGGAGATGGACTTACCTGTAATCAGTAAGTACTGTTTTTCTTTCTATTATAGTTTTTGTCAAAGATTTAACAAACCCTCCTATTAAGAAGCCAAATACTAGTTTGTATATCTATGTTTGTATGTAGTAAATCTTGATATATATAATGTCTGTAATTTGTTCAGTGATGTCTGCGGATGATGGTAAAGATGTTGTGATGAAGGGTGTGACTCATGGTGCTTGTGATTACTTGATCAAGCCCGTTCGCATTGAGGCTTTAAAGAACATTTGGCAACATGTTGTTAGGAAGAAGAAGAATGAATGGAGAGGGGAAATAGAACAGTCTGGCAGCGTTGAAGAAGGAGATCGGCTAGCTAAACCATCTGAAGAACCCGATTACTCGTCCTCAGCCAATGAAGGGAACTGGAGATCTTCTAAGAAGAGGAAAGATGATGAGGAAGATGGTGATGACAGGGATGATTCCTCAACGCTAAAGAAACCGCGGGTGGTTTGGTCTGTTGAGCTCCATCAACAATTTGTGGGTGCTGTTAATCAATTAGGCATTGATAGTAAGTATTTTCCTTCATGTCTTACTTTCTTTCTCTTCTTTACTTTCAATGATCTGGTTTGAGATTATGGTGTTTATTTCATTTCAAGTTTGGTCTAGGAATCTAGAAAATTGGATTTAAATGTACAAACATTCATAATGTGGAAGCCATTGTTATGATTCCCCCCAATGCAGTATATCTCTTTCTGCTTTTTTGTCCACATTCTTTGAAGAAAAATATGTTGGGAGAAATTAGAGTCTAATATTTGCTCAAGCATTGCATTGAAATTGTGAAATTCTCTATCATGTTACTCATACTTAACATGTTAATGCAGAGGCTGTTCCGAAAAAAATTCTAGAGCTCATGAATGTTCCTGGGCTCACTAGAGAAAATGTCGCTAGCCATCTTCAGGTATTAGACGATTGTGTTCGGTTTTAAGATAAAAATTTAGCAATTATCTTATGTTGTCTGGTTGCTTTCTTAAAATTATTGTTGTGGTAGTGTATTTAATATTTTCTCTGATCTGTGACAAACTCAAATTTGTGGAACAGAAATATCGATTGTACCTTAGAAGACTCAGTGGGCAGCACCAAACAAATATGAATAACTCTTTCATGAGTCCCCAAGATCCAACTTTTGGGCCAATGACATCATTAAATGGTATGGATCTTCAAACTCTAGCTGTGACTGGTCAACTTCCTGCACAAAGCCTTGCCACACTTCAAGCAGCCGGACTTGGTCGGTCAACACCAAAATCTGGCATACCTTTGCCCATTGTCGACCAACGGAACCTGTTTAGCTTCGAAAATCCAAAATTGAGGTTTGGAGAGGGGCAGCAACAACATTTAAGTAATGGTAAACCATTGAACTTGCTTCATGGAATTCCTACAAATATGGAGCCGAAACAACTTACTAACTTGCACCAGTCGGCCCAATCTCTTGGGATGAATATGCAAGTCAATCCCCATGGATCCCAAAATAGCCCTCTACTTATGCAGATGGCTCAATCCCAATCTAGAGGACCAATTCTAAATGAATCTTCCAGCAGTCATGCTTCCAGGCTTCCATCATCTGTATCGCAGCCTATGGTAACAAGTGGGGTTCTAGGGAGAAATGGAATTTCCGATAATGGCAGGGGAGCAGGATACAATCCTGTTATGCAAAACTCTTCAATGTTGAATTTCCCCATGAACCACTCCTCCGAATTGCCAGGCAACAGTTTCCCTCTTGGAAATCCACCAAGCATATCTGGTCTCGCATCTAAAGGGGCATTCCAAGAAGATGTTAACTCGGAAATTAAAGGATCTTCAGGTTTTATGGCAAGTTACGATATATTTAACGATTTGAATCATCATAAATCTAATGATTGGGACATACAGAATGTAGGATTGACCTTCGATGCTTCGCGACAGTCAAACAATTTACCAGGTAGCTTTGACATGGTTAATCAAGGATTTTCTCCTGGCCAAAGAAATCTATCAGTTAGGAATCATTCCAATTCTGGCAAGACCATATTCTCAATGGGAGAAAATGATCATGGGACCTCACATAACATCAATCAGAACCTTAATCCTCATCACGGTGACCACTCGGTGAGGGTTAAATCTGAAAGGATTCCCGAGATAGGCAACGACACCGGCTTCTTTCCTGAACAATTTGGTCAAGATGATTTAATGAGTGCACTCCTTAAACAGGTCAGTTTCCATTTTTTATATCTTTATGAACTTATTTAGTATATCGAAATAGACACTGATTATTATCGAAATGTTCTGTTTTCCTAACAGCAAGAAGGCATTACACCAGCTGAAAATCAGTTTGATTTTGATGGGTATTCCTTGGATAACATTCCTGTGTAGAATACACTTGGCATTTTCTGGTGTATATAGTTGCTGTGACAGATTGAAACTTATCCTTCTTCTGCAACCATAGGGTGGATTTTAAAGTTTGTCTAATTCAAGAAACTTGGACTTCTTGATTTTTCATTTAGCCACATATCTTTTCTATGTGAATATACCATGCTTTTTTCTGCTCTGCTGCTTAGGACATTGTTAAGATCAGGCATTTTGGTATTATTTCCATATGGATCAACCATGTGCTTGGATTATAAAAAAATTCACTATATTGCATGATATGAAAAAGAAAAAAACAAAGTGTCATGCCAAATTATGCAACAGGTGTAGTGCAAAATTTTGTGCGGCTTTGGCGGTAAATTTTGACCGGGGTCGCCACTACATCTCGGCTACTGCTGCTGATGCTGCTACTGGCATAGCTTCTTCTTCCCTTAGTTTTTGGGTACATCTCCAATTGTGGGTAGTAAGTAGGTTTTGTTGATACATTTGCAGACTATTTTAGGATCATTTTCTAACTCTAATAACACATGAAGTTTGCCCCATCCCTTATTTTATGTTTCACTTCCATTTTTTTCTTTTCTTAACTTTGATTGTACATATTGTATTGCATTGCTCATGACTCAAGTCTGAGTATTCGTTTCGTTTTTTGTTTTTGTGTACTAAGAAGCTCTCTCATTTATTATGTTAGATTTTACTCTCAACCATGTTCTTCTCTACAACTTTAAGCTAAGACAGATTTATTTGATTATGAATTTATGAATTAAGATAATAACAATATAATTAATTTTCTGGTTGGTGAGTAACTAGCTATCGCTATCTCCAACAGTATTCTTTAACATCAAATAATTTTCACACATTTTTGGTATGATTTTAACATCAAATGGCTGTTTTGTACTCATTACACTTGAAAGAGAATATTCTAAAGAACATTCTTTCTCAATTTATGTGAAAAATATATCAATTATTAAAGAATTGCTCAAATATATGTGTAACTGTAAGTTGTGGTTGTTATTTTTGAATTATTTTAATAAGTTGTGCCACATGGAGATCAATTATTTTCCCTTTCAAAAAAGAAAAAAAAAAGAGTGTAATTATTTTAAGTTAGTCCCTAATGTGATGCAATTTTTTCAAAAAAACAGCACTCTCAACTAGAGTTGTACATATGGGCGGTCAGGTCCGGCCCAACTTATAATTTTAAAAAGTCTGCTTCAAATATAAAGGTCCAGCCTGACTTATATGTACAATATGATTATGTCGTGATGTACCCATATTTTTTAGGAGAAAATTATAATATATACCCACTTTACTTTATTTGTTTTAATTTTTTACTTTCATTTTCATATTCTTTAAGATATACTTACTTTTATAGATGATGTCTCCATTAGACCCCCTAGGTTAATGTAAATTATATGCTAGACTAAAGTAAAGAGTGAGGGTATATTGGAAAACTCACTCATAAAAGTGAATATATTTTAATAAAATATAATATGAGGATATTTTTGATTAATGGATATAAAAAAATAGATATTTCTCAACTTATCCCTATTGAGGGTAAGTCAACTTGGTCTATGAGCCCAAATTATTTGTCATGCTCAAACCCGTGTCATGCTTTGACGTGCTTATATATGGACCGAAATATGTGCCTAAATACAAGTAATTTATAAGAATAATTATATAAATTTATAAAACACTAATTTTTATAATTTTTTAATATTTTTACATTCAATTTTTTTTTTTTATGTATTTTTACGGTATTATATAAAAACAACAAAATAATATCAAAATAACAAAAAAATTAACAACAAAATAACAAGAGTACAATATAAAAATACACCAAAAGACCATATTTTATGTAAATAAAATCTAAAATTTTTAAAAATATTGAAAATTCTATACATACCGTATTTTTATAATTTTTTTTAATGTTATTTTTATATGTATATATTTTTTAAAAATATTCCTTTATTATACAAGTGTGTATTTTCCTTTGGGAAATTTGATTTTCTATACTTAGAAAATCAAAAAATTTGATTTCTAAACCAATAATTTAAACCCTAAAAAAACTATACCTTTTTTTTTCAAAACCCCAAAAATACCCCCAAACTAAAACTATCTCTCTTTCTCTCTCTCTATCTAGCCGGTCCCAAGAATCCCACACCCCAGGTCCGATGGTCGGACCATGGGGTCCGATGGGGTCCGACCAATCGGACCCATCGGACCCCAAGGTCCGACCATCGGACCTCTCTCTTCCCCTCTCTCTCAAATCGCAGGAAAAAAAAAATAAAAATTAAAAGCCGGTCGGACCTCTTTCTTCCTCTCTCTCCAAAATCGCAGAAAAAAAAAAAAAAAATTTCAGAGACTGGGGTTGCTCTTTCGGGTTGGGGTTGGGGTCGGAGGGGTTGGGGTCGTGGTCGACGGGGGTGAGGGTGGTGATCGGCGTTGGGGTTGACGTGGGTGGGTGAGGGTGGTTCGGGTGAGGGTGGGCGGTTGGGGTGAGATAGAGGGAGAGAGAGATGATGCAGAGAGAGAGAATATTGTGAGGGGGGTATTTTTGGGGTTTTGAAAAAAAAGGAATAGTTTTTTTAGGTTTTAAATTTTTGGTTTAGGGAAAATTTTTTTTGATTTTCTAAGTATAGAAAATCAAATTTTCCTTTCCTTTTTTATTTTTCATTGAATTTTTTTTTGACGTAATAACTGAATTTTTAAACTTAAATAATAATAAATAATTTTAACGTTTTTAAGCATAAATATATTAATATCAATATCTTTGTATACTATTAAATTAACACACAATATATATTTAAAATAATATAAATAATAGATTTATACGCTTTTTTTTTAACTATATTAATAATTAAAGTATAAAACTTTTTATTTATGAATGTATTTCGTGTTTTTTTTTCTATATTCGTGTTTGTCGTGTTGAAGTCTATACTTTTTATTCGTGTGATATCTAAGTCCATCTTTTTTTGTGCCATATCATGCTCGTGCCTCCCGAATTCAGATTCGTACCGTGCCAAAAAAAACCCGACTCGAGTGTATAGTCTAATATTCTCAATAATTTGGAGTATTTTCTTCTCTCATGTACTGGAGTCTGTCACAGTAGAATAATAACAAAATTTGAGATTATTTTTTTAATTATTACTGTTGAATTTGAGCTGAAAATACTTTTTCTTTTGTACCATTTTACAAAATAATCTTATTTGTAATATTTTAACTAAGCACGAAAATAGTACAAATCTAACTGTGTAAGCTTAAGTTGGTAAATGAAATAGACGAAAATGGGAGCATTACATTGACATTTTATAATTTATACACGAAGTAGTTCATCCGATTAAAACAATCAAAATGTAATGTTATACTCATATTTCGAATAATAAATGAATAGATCTATTTTTGTGATACTGTACAAAATTTTAAATGATCTCCCCGCGAAGAGAAAACATGAAGGAAGTCTTCTCGACAAACATTGAGTATGTCAGAATGAGCAACGAGGCGAATGTGCCATCAATAAGGCTCATCTCGAATATCACAAGATATAAGACATAACTTGCACAAATAGGAAGGGCAAGCTTGTTGCGAGATGAATACTGTTAACTCAGCTCGCATAAAACTTACATCTTGAAAAAGCTTACTTATGAGGAGAGAAATTCTTTAGCCAAACTTCATTCTTGTAAGCGATCAGGAAAAAAAGCTAGTCTATTCAAGTTATTCGCGTGGAGGATCGTGAATAACATGTGTCAATCACTTAGTGTATATCCCGAAAAATAATGAAGTTGCTCAGTAAAGCATGATGAATATCGAGATCATAAAATAACAGTTATTTATTATAAATCGTACCCACCAATTAGTAGATATATAATACACTAGAAATCTCCACATTTAATAACTATATTTTAGATAATAATGAAACAATTGCTATCATAATTCTATAAATAACAGGGCTCGTGTTGTAGAAGGGGCGGCCAAAATTACAGACTTACAGAAATTTTGCTAAATTGTATTTTGTAAATTTTAATTACGAAACTAAGTAAAAATCTTTTATTTTTATTTATAATCAATTTCTTTATTAATTATTAATAGCTTGATTATGTTTAACAAAATTCTATAAGTTAACAGGTTAATTAAAATAATTTATATATACTCACAAAAACTGTTCTTAACCATACTAGACTCGGACATTGAACATAAAGTTCAATACACCATTCGTAAAGGTACACATGAAAAAAGATTAAGCACATAAAAAAGAAGCTTTGTTCAACAATGTTTTACACAAAATAGACTTTTACATCGACTACATATATTATGACATGCTGTTCCTTAGTATGGTATATATACTCCTGCAAAACTAAGCAAGCAGCAAGTTCCACCAGCTGTAATCAGAATTCACAACCAGTTTAACTAAAGAGGCTGCCAAACTCCTGATTGAGCCTAAAATGTTAAACTGAATCACTGAAAGAATAAAAAAATCAGCAGCAGAGCAGCAGCTACTAAATTACCCAGTTCCTCATCATCCCCAGATGTAACTATATCAATATGAGCACCAAGACCAACATGAGTACTGAAGAAATTGTGACCGAGTTCCTTCTCTGATCGCTGGTCGGAAATACTTTAGGCAATGAGCATTCTTCGCCGTTAAAAAATACTTTGGTGGGAAACCCTTCTCCAGCAGCCACCTTGATTCCAGGGGTAAGCTTCTTTGTAAATGATATTACTGACTGTTGCTTTCCAGGAATCCTGGGATCCCTCTCTGGGTTGAGGGCATCTGTTTCTGCAACAAGGTAGTTCAAACCCTCGTTGCCCTGCATGAAAAGGGTATTATTGACACCATTCAATTCCAAGGTAGTTCCATTGAAAGAGTACATTTTTTGGTAACCAGGGACTGCTTTCTTCATTTGAACAGCAGCAAACCAATCAGGGAAAGTAGTTTCATCCCAGTTGAAGAGTGTGATCCTTGCACTCCACCCTTTATTGTAGTCAGTAGCCAGATGCCAGTTGATACTTACTCCACAATTATCACTACAAGGCATTGGATTAGGATTTGGTAGATGTTTCAGTTGGGCCCAAGCTATGGCCTTAGCAGTTCGATTCTCAAATGGAACAAGAAGTACCTCTGGTGGAAGAAGCATGGCCTGTGCACTTGTGCTGCAAGTACGGTCTGTTGTACGCGAACAACCACAAGCACAAGTGTTGCAAGGGATAACTGATTCATTGTAGTAAGCAGAAAACGAAACACAACATCTGGGCGATGAATCCTTAGGCACTGTTATGTTGCACACAACCTGCCAACTAGCCACAGCAGTTGTGTTTGTGGGCAAACCACTGGGGTCAGGGAATTGGCTAGCACTTACCCGAGCAGGAGGGCCACATTTATAATCAGGGTTCAGTGTGCCATTGATTCTCCAGTTTTGAGGTGGTGAGAGCTCAGACCTGTTGACATCTGGAGGCATTTTAAAAACCTGAAGCTGGAATGATGAGATTGACTTGCTTGCATCCATTTGTGGTGGCAAAATGGTACCATTTCGACAGCAATAAGGTTTGAATCCGAGGATTGAGTCATTGTACTTAGTTAGGGGGAGGTCAATTATGGTTGGCCTTCTTTCACAATTAAACACAGTAGAGAAATCTAGGTCCTTGTAGTGTTGACCTTGTACCCCAAAAACACAGTCAGAAGAATCAAGCACAGTTGGATAAGCACCTTTCATGGTGTAAATAAACTCGTCCTTCATCCAATCCCAACTTAATTTCCAGTTATCAAGACGCCCAAGAGGGTTGTGGTTTTCCATTGTGACTTGTGCCCAGTAATTTGAGTCATATGTTCTGATCACATCGTACATAATTGTAAGATCACCATTTTGGCGTGGCAGAAACTCATCATCTACTGTCACATTTGATTTGAAATCTTTGTCCACTGTGCAACACACTTGCATCTCATTCTTCCCTGAATAAGAACAAGAAGAAACAACATTAAAGAGAGACTAAACTAGTAATGTAATCTAAACGCAAACATACAAAACATTCATTATCTTTGAAAGGTAAAAGTTCATAAAAAACCACAGAAGTTGACATGGTCAACCTCACACAATAATTCAGAAAATAAATGTCTAAAATTCAAATCAAGACTATGTTCACCTACTTTCAAAACAATTAAATGAACTACTCAAAATCATAGATTTAACACTTGTTCATTGTATTTAATACCTAATACAATGACATATAATAGCTTTCATCACATTAAGCTTACTCAATTTCTTTATTTTATTTTTCTCCCTTAACTAACCCTAATTCAAATTCAAATTTTCAGAACTACCATTAAAACCCCAAAACTCAAAAATCAATTTTTGAAAGAACAGTCAAAATCTTGCTAAATGAACTGACCTTGCATAGTGGGTTTAGGACAAACAAAGCCGTCATTAACGAGAGAAATATTAGTGGGTAGAGGAACACTCGGTGAGGCAACTCCGAACTGAGTCCCAACCAATTTAACCTGAACACTCATCTGGGTCTCGTCTCCAGCAGTCTCAATAGCTGTTTTCAGATCCGTCATCGGAAAACCAGCAAAAACCGTTCCATTACCCACACCACCGGGAATACTATTCCCATCAGCGAGAACAGCATTCGAAGCAGAGACCAAGTACTCATCGTGCTGAAACCCAACAAAGACCTTCCACGACTTGAGCTCCTCAAGCCCGTTGTTGAGCACAGTCAACGTAGACTCAAACCGGTAAGGCTGACGTGATCGATCGTTCTTTAGATTCGGTGGGATACGCTCGCCGTCGGTGTAGGCGTACGATAAGTAGATTCCATTACAAGTTTCGTTGGCCGGCGGAGGAGGAGGAGGAGGAGCCGCTGCCGTCGTCGTTTGAGAGATCGAAAAGGGTATAAAAGTAAGAAGAAGGAGAAGAATGAGGTTGAAGGTGACGAGAAAGAGAGAGCCCGAGTTGAACTCGGCCATGTCTACGCAGCTCAACTCGACTCAGAGTCCGTTTAGATTCAAAGTTGGGATTTTTAAAAAGAAAAATAGTAACCAGAAAAGAGAGAAAGAAGAACTTATAGAAATGACGTTTTTTTAAATATAAAAATGGAAACGCGAAACGAAACGCGTAGTACAGCTTAGTGGAGGCTGTAGTTTGAAAAACAAAACACGCACTCTTTTATTTAATTTGTCTAAAATTAATTAATTAATTAAATTAAATTACGATAAAGGAGAAAAATATATATTAATTTTACAATTTTAATTTATTTTCTATATAAAAAATTAGATTTTTTAAAAGATGTATGCCAAGAGAACATATTATATAATTGGATAATTAAATAAGTCATTATTTGTTGTAAAAAAAAATTATAATTACAAATATAACAAGAAAACTATATAAAACTAATAAGAAAATAACATCTAAATAATATCAATACAACAAAAAAAATAATATACTGATAACAAAAAAAATCAACAACAAATTAACAAGAGTACAATATAAAAAAGACTATATTCTATAAAAAAAAATTATAAAAATCGTAAAAATATTTAAAATTTCGTACAATTGTATTTTTTTTTTTATTATTTTTATATATTTGTGAAATAATCCTTTATATAATTTTGGGACAAGGTCGAGAATATTATTTTGTAAACAATTTTTAGTTGTAAGGTTAGTTAAATAATTTTTTTTTTTAAACTTTGACATATGTATTAAATCATACTTTTAAATTTTTGGAACTATTAATTTTTTTTAAAAGGTTATTCGTATGGTTAAATTTAAATATTTTTGTCGAATGTTTATTAAAAGACACCTAACATGAAAAATTATTTATTATGTCTCCATAGTTTGGAGTGATTTTTAATGATGAAAAAAAATCTTAATTAAACTTTAAACTATTTCATGAAAATAATATTTCATATAAGTTGAGGATGATTAGTTTTGCTAACAAACCTTAATACAAATACAAAACAAAATATTAAGTGGACTTTGAGTAATTCAAACTTCAAAGTTTGTTTGAGAGAGCAGGTAACATTAGATTTCCGAAACAAATTTATAAATTTAAATAATAAGCCGGTTTAAACTTGAACTATAGTAGTAAAAAAATGAAAGGAAATAAATATACATTAATTATTTTTAAATAAAAGTTGGGTTTTGAAAGTGTCACAAGATTGAAATGGCCTTGTAACTTTAATTTGAACAAGTATATTGTATTCTTAATAAACTAGGTCACAGCTCGTGGAAGCCGATGATGATGATGATGATGTTGTCACATTATTCCATGTGAACAAATAAATTAAACACTATTTTTATTTTTTTTAATTAATTAATTTATTTATTATTTATGGTAAAGAATGATAATTAAAAGGAAAAGTTGGGTTTTAATTTAAAATTAATGAAGACGAGTATGCGGCTTATGTTGCGGTCACGTCTTTGTCAAAAGAAACCAAACACTTTACACCACAACGCTACAACGTGTGATTATTACTTTCTTATGTTTGATTTAATTTTATGTAATTATAATTACAACCTCTATATATTTTCAGAATAATAATAGTAGGTGAGGTGTTTTCCCAATTTTGGAAAATAATAATTTTATATAAATATATATATATATATATATTATTTCTTTGAATAATTTATTGTGTTAAAATTTTAAATACTTTGTTATATTTCTTAGGAAAGAAACATGTTTTTGGGAGGGTGTTGTAGAAGTACATCACTAAAAGGTGTTGTAAAGTGGAATTGAACTCCCTTATTTATTAATGGTAAATAGCGGCGTAAGTACTCAAAATTTTATGTTTATAAGTGACATAAATTCAATGTTTATTTTTAGCAGTATAGCCGCATAAGTACCCAATGTTTGTAAAATTATAATTTTTTTAAATTTTTTTTTAATTTTATCAGTACAGACTCTGTTATTGTCTTAAACATATAAGACTTAAATTCTTGATTATTGGGTCTAAATAGAAATATGTAGTATCAATTACATCTAAATGTTCTTTTAATAAATTTAAAATAAAATTTGTACAGATAAAATTGGAAGAAAATTACAATTTTACGAATATTGAGTACTTATGCCGCTAAAAATAAATATTGAGTTTATGCCGCTTACCGACATAAAAAGTTTAGGTAGCTATTTACCCATTTATTAATGAATAATGATAATGGCTCATGTTTGGCTTTTGTTGGATACCAACAGGGCATCTTTTTCATAGTTCAACGGTTAGTTTTTATTGTTATGTCCGCCAAAACTATTTCAAATTCCATGTCTTTGTTTCTTTCTTGGGTTTTCTTTTGCTTGGAAGAGGGATTTGACCACAAAATTTGGAAAAAGCAAAACAAAAACCCAAACTTTGAGCTTTTCATATGTTTCTTACTTTTTAATTGCTTGGTTGTTTATTATGTCTACTCTCTCTACTAAAAAAAATCCCCACTTTGAGCTCAATATGAAATGAATATTTTCCTTTTCTTCTACCAAAGAAACAATAGAGAATGGTATGGACTTTTTTTTTTTTTTTTTTAAATCCCATTTTAGGACTATATTTTAAAATAGTTAAATAAATATTTAATAACTAATGCTATTTAGGTCCAAATTTAGTCAATAAATTTTAATAATATGACTATATTCTTCTAGAATAATAGCATCGAAAAAACTACCTAAATAAAACGCTCTAAAAGGAACGATGTATTAGAATTAATATTAATAGAGACATTAATCAAAATAAAATCTCTGATAAAAGATAGGATAATCTGGCCAAGTTACCAAACATGAATAATTTTGGCATACAAAATAAGCTCCAAAGAAGAATCAAGCTTATATGACTAATTGCTAATAGTTATATATAATTAAGTCATTAAATTTGTCCTAATAAAAAAATAATTAAATTTAAACTTAAAACTCACATAACAGTTTGGTTATTAATTAAATTTGAGTTCATAGTATTAAATTGTATAATTTTAAATTATAAAATATTAAATAAGTATTATTAAAAATATAGAGCATTATAAAAATAATATTATGAGTATGGGTCTAATATATGTATATATATTTTTTATTATTATTGCTTGAGAATGGTTGTGATGGTCCATGGAGATTGGAGAATAGTTTAGGGTTTGCACGATTTTTGGTTTGGTTTAAAATCAGCTTTCTTGTGGTTGTTGCCTATATGTGTGAAGGATTTCAACAAGTCCAAATCAGCTTACAAATAATATTCTCCCCAGCAATGACTTGTCATAATTTGAGGATGGAAGTAAGATAATGAGAATATAGCAGTTTTTTTTCTTTTAAATAACAATTACACAACTTATTATGGTAATTATCTCTAATTTCATTGATAATTCTAGTATTGTGAATAAGGGTTAGATTTTTTCACACTGTCCGAGAGGTGTGAGGATGATCTTACACGAAAAAATATAAATTTAAACACGACATGTACGATGTTATAAATTTAGCATAACACAAAAAATATAAATTTGATATGTGAGCATAAATAAACTAATCCGAAAATATAACACTTATGATGATAGTAAATATTCAAATTTTAATAATTATAAATATTTTTCATATAATTATTGTTGAAAAGTAATTAAAATATTAAAAATTAGGGATAATTACATAATGCATTATTTTTTGTAAATTTTTTACAGTTTTACATTTAAAGATTTTTTTAAAATTTTTACCGTGTTTTATAAAAATAACACAAAAATAACAAGAAAACTACATGAAAATAACATTCAAATAACAAAAAATAACATCCAAATATCAAAACATCAATAATTAAATAATATGAGTACAACATAAAATACATCAAAAGACCGTATTTTTAAGTAAATAAAATTATAAATATCGTAAAAATGTTTAAAATTCTGTACAACAATATTATAATTTTGTTGTTGTTGTTGTTTTTTTTTTTTTTTTTTTTTTATATATATTTGTGAAATAATTCCTAAAAATTAAACATATAGTTTAGTAGTTAGTTCATTAATGATAATAAAAATGTGAAATGTAGAGCACGAAGTTGATAATTTTACTAAATAAAGTTTTCTTTCCATAAATAAAAAAAATACATAATTTTACTAATTTTTAAAAATATCACATAGTTTATAAAGGGGAATTTGATTTTCTATACTTAAACATTTTCAAAATTTCTTTTTTGAACCAATACATTTTACACTATGAAAAATATGACTCTTTTTTCAAAACTCCAAAAATACCCCCTCTATCTACTTTGTCTCTCTCTCTCTCTCTCGGACCGAAAAAAAAAAAAAAAAAACATATGGTCCGATGGTCGGACCACATGGTCCGATGGGGTCCGACCAATCGGACCCATCGGACTATGTGGTCCGACCATCGGACCATGTCCATCTCTCTCTTCGTTTTCCTTAAAAAAAAAAAAAAAAAATATGGTCCGATGGTCGGACCACATGGTCCGATGGGTCCGATTGGTCGGACCCCATATGACCATGTGGTCCGACCATCGGACCATATTTTTTTCTTTTTTTTTTTTTTTTTCTGTTCGAGAGAGAGAGAGACGAAGAGAGTGAGAGGGGGCGGTACAGTGGGTGGGTGGTGGAGGTGAGCCGTGGTGGTGCATTTGAAGGTGGGGGCGGTGAAATGGTTTGAGCGTCGACGGCGTGGGTGGTCTGCCGTGGGTGTGTGGGTGCGGCATCGAGAGAAAGAGAGAAAGAAAGAAAGAGAGGCGAAAGAGAGAGAGAGGGCTGATGGTTTCAAATGGGGGGTATTGTGGGAATTAAGAAAATGTTATCCCATTTTAGCAATATTCCCCATTTTAAATTTAGGGAAAAAATTATTTCTTAATGTAAGCATAGAAATTCAAAAGGGCTATTTTTCCTAAGGACCTATCTCTCTCAGGGCCGGCCTATATATACGTTGTTGTTGGATTGAACGTATTTTTTTTTAGGTAAAAGTTTTATAAAAATATTAGATTTTGGGTAAAAGTTTACCATTTTACTATTAGATGAATTTTTTTTATAAAAATATTGTCTTTTTATAAAATAACTGTAAAATAACAAAATAGAAAATTTAAATTAGCAGTGGAACAACTAAAAAATAACCGTGAAAACTTAACACAATAAACAATATAAAATTACACAGTATTTTTGAAAAAAATACCGTATTTTGAAAAAAAAAAAAGAAAATTTACAATTAAACACGTTTTTCTCAATTTAATATCAATAATAACGTGGATATTTTAATTATTGAGAGCACTATTATTTTATACCGTTTTTTATTTTAAACAATTTCAAAAAGTTTGTTGGAGCATGCTAAAGTGATTGCTGACGTCATAGTCAGTTTTCAAGTCAAGCCTATCAAAGTGTGTAGTCATGATTTTTCAAATTTTGAATCATTATATTTTTTTTTTGAGAAAAAAAAGGTTTGTAAACCTCCTTTTATAATCTGCCTTATTCATCTACAAAAATCAGTATACATTGTATTTACTTTTTTTTTTTTTAAGTTCTTAACTATGGTTAAAGCTCGTTCTTCTCTTTCTCTATCTGTGTCGTCTAAGACAATAAATTTGAAGAAAAAAAATAAAAGAAATACTATCTGAGGGTAGTGATAGTGGAGCGTTCAATGTTTCGACAAAAAAGAAAGAAGAACAATAATGGATCTAAGAATGAAAAATGTGCGGATTGACTTTCGAAAAAGATAAAATAAGTGGTAGAAGAAGATGAAATTGTGTATGATATTGATGATTTAGAGATTGAAGTTCTAGGTAGTATTGTGGTATCTATAATTTTTTTAGTTTATTTTTGTTTATCTGGTTATTTAGATGGTTCGATAGTTTACAGTTTGCTATGAATTTAAATTTTTATTCATAGTTTATTTAAGATTTAGTATGGATTATTAAAATTTTTATCGGATTTTTAATTAATGATATTATATATATATGTTGCAAGTATTTTCTAGTTTATGATTTTTCAGTTTAAGTTTGGTTTGTATTATGTACTTGATTCGTATTTTGTGTGTATATAGTATACGGTAGGGTGTATTATTTATACTGATTTATTTTCTGTATACTGTATAAATTGAGGTATATTGTCTATATTTAATTATGATGTATACTTAGATTAGGTGTAGTAGTGTAATTTTTTTAAATGTGTATAGTAATAGTTTATAATGTATGTATATTGCAAGTATTTGTAATTTTTCAATTTAGATTTTTTTAGTTTTGGTTTGCATTATGTATTTAATTCGTATTTTGTGTGTATATAGTACACAATAATGTGTATTATTTATACTGATTTATTTTTTGTGAATATTGTATAAGTTAAGGTATATTGTGTTATGTGTATATTGATTTATGATGTATACAATAAAGTTTGATGTGTGTATTTATTACTTGAGGAAGCATATTAAGTATGACAAAAGTGTGAGAGTTGCTGGAAATACCACTGATTATTTTTTTGCAGCACATATATTTGATTTGTACAGTAAGTTTTGTGTAAATAATGAAAAATATTAAAATATTGTCCATATGGATAGCAAGGTAGCTGCATATATTACTGGGTTTGGTATATTGTACGATAAACCATGGTTGGTTTTAGATATTACATGTTCATGCCAGTAAATGTAATTGCTTTGGCACATTTCTGCATTTTTTTACATTAAGATGAGTTGTGTTAAGGTGTACAATTTTCTGAGGCGTAGAAATTTTACTGACAACATTAGTTTTGTAAATGCTTATACTGTTATTCTTCCCAGTTTATTCTGCATTTTTGTGTGTGTTGATTTATAATCAGATTTTTTTTTTTGTTTAAAATAGGAGTGAGTAGAGTGTTTATAGGGGTAAATATAAGCCATTTCTATTATTTCTCATTTTCATATTTTTAGTTTTTTTTTTCTTATTCTTCTCCATTTTTTTTGTTTTGCTTTTATTTTCTCAGAGTTCATGAGTATGAATTAGGGGTAAATATATATTGTTACCCAGGTTTACTATGTAAGACATGTTACAGTTACATACTTTGTATACAACTAGATTTGATGTCTTGACCTAAAAAAATACACTAATTAGTTTGTTATTTCATAGGCATACATGATAATAGGTTGTGTTTGAAACAAAAACATAAATTGTTGTTCCAATATAGGCGTAATCATTATGTTTGATTATAGTTTACTCTGTATTGAAAAAAAAAATATCGTTCCAACAAACAGAAATTAGTATGTTTATTGACATATATAATGGTAGGCTATATGAAATAAAATGAATTGTTGTTCCAATATACAAAAAGAAAAATAAAAATTTATTTCAATATTCCAAAATAAACTAATAGATTTATTAGTATATACGATGATAGGCTATACGAAAAGACTGTTATGTAAACAAATAATGAAATTTTGTTTCAATATGCCAAAATAAACTAATAAGTTTATTTGGGATATTTGTCAAATAAACTTATGAGCAATGCATTTCATGTGAGCAAGACATTTTATCATATTCAAATCTTTGACAAGTGCATAGATTGGTATTCATGTTTACACATGTTACAATCATGTATTTTGTATACAAACAGATATGATGTCTCGAACTAAAAAAATAGACTAATTAGTTAGTTATTTTATAGGCACACATTGTGTTTGAAATAAAAAATAAATTGTTGTTCCAATATATGTAAAATATAATAGGTTTATTGGCATATGTTTGATTGTAGTTTTTGAAAAAAAATAAAATGTTGTTCCAACAAATAGAATCTAGTAAGTTTTTTGATATATATAATGGAAGGCTATATGAAATGAAATAAATTGTTATTCCAATATACGAAAAGAAAAATGAAAATTTGTTTCAATATGCTAAAATAAACTAATAGATTTATTAACATATACGATGATAGGCTACACGAAAAGGCTACTATGTAAACAGATAATAAAAATTTGTTTCAATATGTCAAAATAAAACAATATGTTTATTTGACATATATGACTATAGGCGTGTATGCCAAATAAACTTATGAGCAAGTCATTTCATGTGAGCAAGGAATTTCATCATATTTAAAATTTTGACAAGTGCATATATTGTTATCATAGTTTACTATACAAGACATGTTACAGTTATGTACTTTGTATACAACCGGATTCGATGTCTCAACCTGAAAAAAATAGACTAATTAGTTTATTATTTTATAGGCACACATTTTGTTTGAAATAAAAAATGAATTATTGTTCCAATATACACGAAAAACAGACTAATAGGTTTCTTGACGTACATCATTATGTTTTATTATAGTTTACTCTGTATTGAAAATAATAAAATGTTGTTCCAATAACTAGTAGGTTTATTAACATATATAATGGTAGACTATATAAAATTAGATGAATTGTTGTTCTAATATACAAAAAGAAAAATGAAATTTATTTTGATATGCCAAAATAAACTATAGATATTAGCATAACTAATAGTATATTTTCTGTAACAATTACTTTGTATGATCTATGTTTCTTTTGTATGTCACTTTTGTAAACTAATATCATAAATATATTCAATATGCTATTTGTGAATGATGTTTTTTTTTTTTCTGTTAATGGAGATTTTTTTGGTGAGAATAAATTTAATTTGTAATTTAATTTTCTATGGTCCCAGACAAGTAAACGTTTTTATTTGGTTTTAATTACACATATTATTCAAGAATCCAATCCCATAATTAATGGAAGAAAATGATACATTTATGGAACAAAATAGCCAGTTTTCTTTTTTGATTGGTCGGTAAGTGATATTTTTGATAATAAGGTATAGTTGCTGAGTTGTCACGTTATTAGAAGGGGTAAGTTGGAAAATACCCCTTTTATTAATCCATTAATCAAATTTACCTCTAATTTTATATTTATTTGAAACATACCTCTTTTTATATGTATTGTGCCCAAAATACCCTGACATAAGAGAGTCACATGGAGAGTATCTTGAAGTGACAGGAGTAAAATTGGTAGAATGTTTAAAAAAAGAGGTAAAAATGATAGATTTTAAAAAAGAGGGTAAAAATAAAAGAAGACAATATAAAAAGGGTATAGAGTGTAATTTATATATAATTACTCAACGTGATTTATGTCATTAATATGTGTTTTACGTATATAAATAAAAATTTCCCAAAAAAAAATCCATCCCACAGTGAAAAGAAATTAAAAATTTTAGTAGTAGTGTAAAATTTCCTTATAACTTATGCCCTTAAAGTTACAAATCTAAGGGCCAGCAACACTAGACTAATTAAGATGTGGTTGGGTTGACAGTTTTTTCATTTTTACGTAAAAACAATTATCAAATATGTAACATGTTCACATCCTGTTCTAATGCCACCCTCGTGCTTTCATATAAATACTTAAAAGTTAAAACAACCAGTAATAAAAAAAAAAAAAAAAAAAGAGAGTCAAAACAGCTAAAAATATACAATTTTAATTTTGGTGAAAATTTTCTATCTAAAAAAAGAGTTTGGTGAAAAATATTATGGGATTATTTCACAAATACACAAAAATAACAAAAAAATTACAAAAATATAGTTTTACGGAATTTTAAATATTTTTACGACTTTTTTAATTTTATTTACAGAATATATAGTATTTTTATGTTGTATTCTTGTTAACTTGTTGTTAATTTTTGGTTATTTATATGTTATTTTTTGTTGTTGTTTTGATGTTATTTATATGTTATTTTGATGTTATTTTTATATAATTTTCTTGTTTTTTTTATGAAAAACCGTAAAAATATAAAAAAATTTCTTTAAACGTAAAAATATATTTTTTTTACAAAAAAAATAGTGCCTTATGTAATTATTCCAAATATTATTTCCACTATTTCATGAAATTAAGAGTAAATTTTATTTAGAATAAAGGTGAACTAATATTTCACAACAACGAAGCATATGGCTTATGTTATTAGTCCAAATATTATAAAGGCCCACGGAAGAGAAGCCCATTATCCAACTTAGGACTTATTAGTGGGCTTGAGCGTTTCATGACCCAACTCAAAAAGCTCACGAAATAAATAGGAGAGAAATCACTTCGCTACACCAAGAAAGAACTTGCTTAAAATTGCAAAATCTCAAAGTTCTTACAATTTCTTTTTTGTGTTCTTTAAATTGTTAGTGCCCATAAACGATTATTTCAACAATTATATATTTTTTTTAACCTCTACAAAAATAACCCATCTTTCTTTGCTTGTTGAGTTGGTTATGAAATATCTTACTTGTTTGTTACTCTTTGCTGCTCGTGGTTCGAACTTCAGCTATTAAAAGCAAATCCTTAAAGATAGTCAGTCTTTACTTTGCTAATGATTTGATTCTGTTTTGTAAGGGGACAGTTAAGTAAATTTAGGTAATCCAGGATTCTTATGATGAAGGTCAATTCCCTCTCAAATATCTCAGTGTGACAATGAGGTCAACAAAGTGGAAAGCAGTGAATTGTAATCATTTTATTAGAAAGATTCAATTGAAGCTTCACAGCTGGGCAAGTAGGCACCTCTCGTTTGCAGGTAGAATGCAATTGATTCAATCGGTGTTACTGGGCATTCGATGTTATTGGATGAGTATCTTTATGCTTCCAAAGAAAGTAGTCAAGGAGGTTGATAAACTCTGCAGAGACTTTTTGTGGAGTGTGAAAGGTGACTCTAGTAAGATGCATCTTGCTTTTTGGGATCTTGTTTGCAAACCTAAGAATTATGGAGGGTTGGGTTTTCGGGAAGGAACCAAGTGGAACAAAGCTTCAATTGCTAGATACGTTTGGGCTATTTCAACAAAACAAGATGTTAAGAGGGTTAAATGGATCAATGTTATCTATTTAAAAAATCAAGATTTTTGGGTGGTTGATAAAAAAGGTGATGTGAGTTGGTACTGGCGCAAACTTCTTAATCTTAGGAGTGTTTTCACTTGAGACACAATTATGGATGCTTGAAAAGGGGAAAGATTTAGGGTCAGTAAGCTTTACAACTCTTTTGTTACCCCTATGCCAAAGTTGATAATTATAAATGATTTGGGGTAGATTATCCATACCAAAACATAGATTTATTCTCTGGTAAGCCTCTCATAATAACTTATAAACCAAAGAATAGATCACCTGTTGGCAAGAGGTATTACCATGAATTCTACTAGCTACCCAGTTTGTGAGGTTGGTGTTGACTGTCATAATCATCTTTTCTTTGATTGTTCTTTTTCCAAGCATCTCATGTGTGCTATCCATTCTTGGCTTGGCCATGCTATTTGGCCCGAGTCTTACCCGAATTAGCTTTTGTGGTTGAATGTTAATCGTGATTGCAATCTGCTTCATAGGGTTGTTGCGACTACTTGTGCGGTAGTAATTTATTTTATTTGGTGGAATCGTAATGCTTGTATCTTTGAGCAAAAGGTTTTCTTAGTTTCTCATGTGAATAATTTGATTAGAGTCACACTTAAAGCTAGATTACTACTTGTTAATAGGAGGAATCTCTCTAAGAGGAACTAACAAATTTTTTATTTTGTTTATAATATGTAAGTAAGTTTGTCTTTTGTTATTTTTTGGGTGCTGGTTTTTGTATCATTTACTCTGTTTTAATTAATAAAAATTTCTACTTCAATCAAAAAGATATATAGTTAATGTTCTAGTATCTAGATCCTTCACCATTTAAATATACACTAAGCAAACAATATATATATACTTGTAGGAAATTTAGTACTGATACATAAGAATTAATTTTTGTAATTCTAGCTTCAAAATCACATTTAAACAAATAAATGTTAAATTAAAATTTACAAATCAAGAACTAAAATTAGCAAACACATATTAAACCAAAAAGATAAACACAGATAAATCTAAATAGCTTCCAAACACAACAACACACGAGAATTATACTAATCCTAAGTTTAATGTGAACTTGGTCATACTCCAGTTTGAAAGTACTGTCACCAATCTTTATTGATAATGAGAATTAGATATATCAATCTCAAGAGCTACAAGGAAATAATCACAGTAAGCCATCTATGGTGTAATCTCTCAACACTCATTAACTCACTAACCCGAGCCAACATAATCAATAATATTACTCAATACAATTTCCCAATCCCAGCTCTCTCTCATATATCTCTCTCAATTTCTCACTCTAACTTCTCTCTCTTTTTCTCTCTCTATCTCTCTCTCTCTCTCTCTCTCTCTCTCTCTCTCTCTCTCTCTCTCTCTCTCTCTCTCTCTCTCTCTCTCTCTCTCTCTCTCTCTCTCTCTCTCTCTCTCTATTGTGTTGTGTCTTCTTATTTTTGCTCTCTTTAAAATGAGAGGAGTAGTCCTCATTATATAGACCAAAAGACCCAAAATACTTGTAGTCATATTTGACTGTTAAGTTAGTTAATGAACAACTAACTAACTAACCGAATCTTGATGGGGGGTTTAAGAAATAATACCACAAATTTCGCCTTATTCCTTCAAGCCCCAACAAGCTAAGCATATTTGTTTAATGGAGGTGGTAATACTTTCATGTGTAGCAACTTAGCAACTAAGGTGGAGTAAGTCCAATCAAAGCTTGAACTTACTAATAGGTAATACCTTATTGCCAATCAGTCTGGTTCTCTTCTTACTTCACTTTCTCCAACTCAATTACTTCTTCTTCTATCTTTTTTCTTATCCAAAACTACCGAATATCAATGTGTTTTGTCTTGTCGTGATAAACTGGATTCTTTTACAATTGAATCGACGATTGGATGTTAGAATATACCATTGCCTTTCCAACTAAAAGCATCAACTCTTTCAAAATTCCTTGTAGCCATATTGCTTCTTTGAATGCCTCAGTGGTTGCTATGAATTCTGCCTCTGTAGTTGAAAGTGTTACTACGGATTGGAGCTGTGATTTCCAACTAATACAATCTCCATTAGTTTGGAACATATAAGAGGTAGTAGATCTCCTAGTATCCTTGCTTGATGCATAATCACCATCCACATATCCTTTCAATGTTACTCTCTAAAAACTCTCTTGTAAGTCAATCCAATATCCGATGTCCCTCTCAAATATCTTAGCAGACATTTGAGTACCCTCTAATGGTTTATCCCAAGATTTGACATGAACCTACTCAATATGCTTAAAGCATGAGCAATGTCAGGTCTTGTGCTAACCATGACATACATGTGACACCACAAAGCCATTGCATATCATCTCTTCTTTCTCTTTTGTTGTCACAGGACTTTCTTCCTTGGTTAATACAAATTATCCTCCAAGAGGTACTGAAGTGCTAGAATCTTACATCTTGAACTTTATTGATCTTCTCAATGTAGTTCTTTTGCTTTAGATGCATGACTCCATCACTCTTGAATTTATGAACTTCTAAACTAAGTATCTTCTTTACTTCTCCTAATTCTTTTATGTCAAATTTTTCCTTGAGTTTATTCTTAATTCCTTTGATTACTGCCTTGTCTTTGCCAATTATTAACATAACATCTATAGAGAGTAGAAGATACACAACTGTTGGCTCTTTTAGGTGCTTGAAATACAAATAGTTAACAAACTTGGACCTTATGAAACCAATCTCCTGAACATAGGTGTCAAATCTTTTGTTCCATTGTCGGGGAGATTGCTTAAGGCCATATAAGAATTTTTTAACTTACAAACCATTTCTTTTCCATCAATTTTCACCTAAAATCCAAGTGGTTGCTCCATGTATATCTCTTCTTCTAGATAGCCATTTAGAAACGCAGTTTTGACATCAAGCTACTCTATTTCTAAACCTTGTTGAGTTGCCATTGACAACATAAGTCTAATGGTCTTACACTTCACTACAGGTGAGAACACCTCGTAATAATCTATCCCTTCTACTTGAGTAAAACCTTTGACAATTAATCTTGCCTTAAATCTTACTGGCTCATCTTCTGTCACACTCTCTTTAATCTTTAGAATCCATTTGCATGAGATCACCTTCTTGTCCTCAGGTCTTGGAACCAAGACTCATGTTTTGTTCTTTCTAAGTGAGCTTAATTCATCATCCACATCCCGAGACTATTCCTTCTTGTACTTTCCATTTAAAGTCTCTTCTATGCTCAATAATTGTGTATGTTGAAAAAATCTATTATATTTGTACACATTAAAAATGAGTGTATCAATACATCCTTTCATCCTTTTAATATTTAAATAGTTTTAATTTTAATTTATTTTATTTTTATATGATAGTACTCATTGTAGTTACATAAACGAATTTTTAAATTTTTTTAATCTCAAATTTAAACAATATGTAGGATACATACTTCTTTTAAATTATATGCATGTGAACTTTTATATTCTACTTTCGCTATTGTAAATTATTTTAACTTTTATAAAACTTATAAAATGTCTTAAATATCTATCCCATTGATATTATTATTTATTAAAAATTAAAAACTAAAATAATTGGAATATTAAAATACAAAAGAAGTAGATAGATTTATCTCTATATTTGGAATGCACTGCACCGTAATGTATATATTCTATTTTTTTTGAAGGAATTGAAGTATATATTATTGTATTGTATCTTTATATATATATATATTTTTTTTTTGAAATGAAGTATATATTATTGTATTAATTGTATATATATAATGCATTTTGGCCACCATGGTTATGGCCTTGTCCGATTTATGGGTTTGGGTCCACAGCCTTGTTTGGTTGTAGGGCTACACATTATGATTCTTTAAAGCAATATTATCTTTCAAAGTTGTATTATATAAGCTCAATGATAAATAGTTAAAGGCACCAATACATTTTCAATTGGTGTCAATCTCTTTCTGTTGTCATATAACAAAAAGTTGGTCATCGATTCATTCAGACTTTATTTGTTATCACTATATTCAAGTCATAAAGTCATAATTCATTTCTAAATATATATTATAACATATATAATAATGAGTTAAGAGTTAAACGTCAAGAAACAAGCAAAGGGAGTTTAAGTGAGGCATCAAGTAGAAGTAGTTGTATCAACATGTCTGACCGACCAAGAGGAGTTTATAAGACGGCCAGGATGAGCTTATATGACCGACCAGGGTTTAAGCACAAACTGGCCTGCCAAAAGGTGACTTTCAGACCAAGGGAAGGTCCGTTCGACCAAGGAAGCTTGACCTCTGCAAGAAAAAAGTGTACAAAGGCTGACCTCCACCTCCAAAAGATGGCTTCCACTTGCCAAAGCTAGCAGGAGCATGACCTAAAAGATCCTAACAGGCACATGGCCGACCAGACCCTGACAGGAGCATGGCTGACCAAACCTCAACCTGCAGACCTTGTATGGCCGGCCAGCCTGCATCCTGCAGGTGCATGGCCGACCAAATTTTCCCTTGCAGGACATTGATGCGCAACCTTCATCCGTGGACAGCAAGTCAAGCTGCGAGTTGGGCCTTGACAGTCCACTAAGATGCTACAAAAATATCAGCAACTTTTCTATTTTCAAAGGGTAGCCATTTATATTTATTAATTAAATATGTAAATAATAGCTTTATTTGATCTATTCCTAAAGAAATTACACATATAAGCTCTACTATATAAAGAACATTAACCTAATCTAATCCTCTCTTCTCTCTTTACTACACGCCCAAAGGTCTCTCTAACTCTATTTCTCTCTCTCTCTCTCTCTCTCTCTCTCTCTCTCTCTCTCTCTCTCTCTCTCTCTCTCTCTCTCTCTCTCTCTCTCTCTCTCATTAGAAATCTTCTTACTAATTCATACATTGTAATATTAAGAGAGCTACTTCAGATTCCATCACTATAGTGATCTGAGTAGTATTATCTTTCGGTATCAATACAACCAAAAGGGGAGTAGGTCATTACCCGGTAACTAAGATGATCGAAACTCTATAAAATCTTATATTTATTTACTTTATTATTCTTATTGTATAACACATGGCAAGCATCAGCATTAAATACAACTTCGCTATCGGTTAGCCAATTTCTGAGGTCATCACATACAATGAAAAACCAATTAAAGCCATCAGATGTATATTTCTCATACGGGTGCTCATAAAATATTCAATACAATCTAATATGAAAAGTGCAGATTCTCACATTTGTGTGGGTTGAAATGGATTGGAAAATTTAAAATTTGCACTTCGGATTGAATGTTAATTTACATATAAAAGTAATCAATCTAATACAATTTACACTTTTTTGTATATTTAAAAAGTTGTAAATATATAATTAATATTGTTGTTCGTATTTTCTCCTAATAATCACGAGACGTGGATCCCAACAAGGGAAATAAGCCCATAAAAGAGAATTAGACCCACTCCCAATCTGATAACGAAACAAAATGTCACTTCTCCCATACCTTAAGAAGAAAGACTCAGGATCATAATATCAAGTTGATCATGGGAAGATTGTTTAATGAGGTCAGGATCATCCACAATTGATTCTTGATCGAAAAGCTAACTATTTAGGAATTAAATTATCAATTAGCTAGGAACGTCAAGGTAGTCGGCTCCTTATTTTCGTCCCGGATTCAGGTCCGAGATTCATAACAAAAAACTACTTCTGAGTTAGTCAACTCTCCTCATGGTTGTTTGGGAACTAAAATATATTTCCAGGAACAAACTACTCCCTCGAAACTCATAAACCGTTCGGGCATGTTTCCAGAATAGTCCAGACATGTTTCCTACGTGTCACTATTATGACACAATCCCCCGAACTTTGACATGTACTAAATCATGCTTCTTGAACTTTTTTGACCGTTAAAAATTCCCCCTGAACTATTAAGATTATTAGATTTAAGGACTTTTATCTAATTTCATTCAATTTTACTATTTCAGTAATTGTTTATGTACTAAAGTAACCATGCTCCCCAGACTTTGATATTTACCAAATCATGCCCCTCAAACTTTGATATGTATTAAATCATGTCCCCTGAACTTTCATCCATGTTAGAATTTTTTTACTAAAATTAGACAAAAGTCCTTAAATCTAATAATCTCAATAGTTCAGTAGAAATTTTTAACGGTCGAAAATGTTTAGGAGTATAATTTAATACATGTCAAAGTTCGAGAAAAAAATTCTAATTAGCCTAAACGAAATGGTGGCTCACGTTCCAGTCACTATTTAATAAGTACAATGTGCATCACCTACACTTTGTTTTTGGGTCTTAAGCTTCAGGCCTAAAATAAATTCAGTTATAACAATGTCCCCCATCAGTGGGCCAAAAATACTATATTATCAACAGGTCTAGGTTAACCTGACCTGTATTGTACAATGTCCTATAAATAGAACTTCATCACCTCTAATATGCAAGGGGTTCACAAGTTAGAATTTATAGAGCAAAAATTTTTTGCTCTGCCAAAATAGTGTAAAACACTATTGTTATCATTATCTAATATATGTTAGAAAAATTAATAATAAACCCAAGATCTATTTGTATATAACATAGAACACAATAATAATATATAATGATTAGGTATGCGTACCTGATTGATCCATATCAATTATCTCAATTCGATCCACGACAATTACTTCAATTCGATAGTGCAATACTATCAACTAAGTCTTCCTCCCTAGATCTCTAAATCAGAAGCAGTTTATTTATCTGATTATCAAAAGGTATACAATTGTGATGAGACAATATGTATTTATAGAGTTAGGGAGGGGACTTAGCTACATAACCCTAGTTGGACTGGGCCTGCTCATCAAAGGCTTCAGTTAACTAAAAAGCCCACACTTTTATTTCACCTAGACTTTACACACAGATGCTAAGCCCATTAACAATTGATCACCAACAATATGGGCTAACGCAACAAAGAACTATCCAATCAACCCAAGTTTTAATAAAACCAATAAAAGTTAATGTAAGCCCAAATAAAAAGTCTAACATTCTCCCACTTGGGCTACATTAATTTTAATACATATATATTATATATCAAAATAATTTTGTTTGAAAACGACTCATGGGTTGAACAACAGGAAAACATTTGTGACCACTTTAAAAATGATAGTTCTCTGATAGCATCTCAATATACCGGTCCAATTTAACATTTGATAATGAACTATGACAGTCATATTGTTTTTAACTCAACAAAAGACATTCATAATCACAAATACCAAAGTATTAAATCGACATGGTCAATAAGTCTAGTAGTGTGGTAAGGAATTATGTTCAACATGTGATCAATTTAAAATAACATAATATCCTTATCAGCCCTCAATTTCACTGATACCGTGATGCTTAATAAATAAACTAGTGAAATTAAACATACACAACTTAATAAATAAGTCAGTGTCACTAAATTTGCTTAAAAATTAAGCCAACAAAATATCATTGTCATTAAGCAAATATACTTAAAATACAATGATCACAACAAGATATGAACTACATGCTTTCAATTCAATCATTCTCGAGAATATAACAAAACATAATTGAAAGCATAAACATCCAATAATAAAAATTATTGGCCCACAAAGTTGTTCATAACATCAACAAGTAAATTACATATAAATGTAATCTCAAAAGATAAAATAAGAAACTCCCACTAACCCAAAGGAACAAAAGATTATAAAATGCTCATATCAAAAACATGTTTATCAAAAAATATGGCACTTAATCCTTTGGTTAGAGGATCTGCAAACATCAACTTGGTCTTTCAATATTCTATCACAATGTCTCCTCTCTTGACCAAGTCTCTGATAGTGAGATACTTTATTTCTATAAGTTTGGAAGCACTACTAATTTCATTATTCTTTGAAAAGAAAACAACAATACTATTATCACAATAGATTAGTATAGGAGAGGAAATAGAATCAATTAGTCGTATCTCTACAATCAAATTATTTAACTATAAAGCTTGCAAATATGCCTCATAACATACGACAAACTCAACATATATAGTAGGTGATGTGATTAAAGTCTATTTAACACTTTTTCAAGAAATAGCAGCACCAACAAAAGTGAAAATATAGCCAGAAGTTGACTTTAAATAATCTACATAACCACCAAAATCTGAATATGAATAACCAACAACTTAAAGATTGTTGACATGCTTATACACAAGCATAAAACTCTTCGTTCTATGCAAATATCTCAAAACTTTATTGGCTGCAACCCAATGATCATGGCCAGTGTCAGATAAATATCTCCTAAGAACATCGACCATGAAAACAATATCAGGTCTAGTGCAAACCTAAGCATACATCAAACTCCCTACTGCACTTACATATGGGATATTCTTCATTGCTTCTCTTTTTAAGTCGTTCTTGGGACAATGTTGCTTAGTAAATTTGTCCCTTTCAGAATACGATTAAGCACACGATTAATATAAGCTTCTTAAGGTAAGCCAAGAACTTTTTGATTTCTATCACGATGGATCTCAATCCCCAAAACATAAGATGCCTCTCCAAGATCTTTCATATCAAAATTGGTACACAGAAAACTTTTGGTCTCATTTAGTAATGACAAATCACTGCTGGCAAGTAAAATATCGTCTACATAAAGAACAAGAAAAAAATATGATGACTCCCACAGATCTTCATATAAATACAATAGTCAAACTTGTTCTCGATGAAATCCAACAATGTCACAACCTTATCAAACTTCAAGTACCACTGGTGAGATGCCTGTTTGAGACCATAAATGAATCATTTCAATTTGCAAAACAAATTGTCATTTCTATTTTCCTTGAAGCCTTCAGATTGAGACATAAAAAATTTGCTCACTCAATTCTCCATTCAGAACAACAGTTTTAACAATCATTTGATGCAACTCTGAATCAAAATACACAACTAAATCCATAATAATTCTGAATGAATCTTTAGTGAAAATAAGTGAGAAAGTTTTAGTGTAATCAATACACTCTTTGAGTAAAGTCTTTTGTCACTAAACGTGCTTTAAACCTTTCAATCTGTCCCTTTTTATCCCTTTAGAAGAATGTGGACAATTAGGTGCTTCACTATAAGTGAGAGGTTCCACAAAATGACCAATTGATCACATTCACCTTCTCCAAGGTAAACAAAATTATCATCACACCTTATTGACATATTTTGTCTTTGAGATCTCCATATAGGAGGTACTTCTGGAATAACCTCTATTTGTTGATCATCATTTTGAATGACATATTCCACAATTGGAAATCTCCGATAACAGGACCCTCATCAACAACAAAACCTTCTTCAATAATAGGTTCCTCTTCAATTATAGGACCCTCGCCATCTTAGATATTAAGAGCAATATATTCATCAGCAATGGGAGCATTATCAACTAGAGTAAGAATAAGACTGTTATTATTATCATCTCTTGAAAAGACATAGGAATAAAAATTCCTTTAGATGACTCCCCGTTTCAAGAGACGTTGAAGAAATATTTTCAGCAACATTAAATTCCAAAAAAAAAAAATTAGCAGTCTGAGACTCAACAATTCGTGTGTCACGAGTAGGACAGCAAAAGCGATAGCCTTTTAAGTGCATTGGATAACCAATGAAATAACAGTGAACTGTTCTCAGATATAATTTTTTTCAAATTAGAATCATAAATCCTTATTTTGGCTGGACAACCCCATACACGAAGATGATTAAGACTAGGCTTCCTCCCAGTCCACAACTCAAAAGGGTTTTGGGAACAGATTTACTTAGAACACAATTTAAAAAATAAGTTGCAGTCATAAGTGCTTCACCCCATAAAAACTCTGAAAGATTTGATCTACTCATCAAGCATCTAAACATATCCATGAGAGTGCAATTTTTCCTTTCAAAAACGTCATTTTGCTCAAGTGAACCTGACATAGTGTATTGAGAAACTACACAATTTTCTAAAAAATATTCAGCAAAAGGCCTCATGTGTAGTCCAAATTCTGTATAACGACCATAATATTCTCTTCCACGATCAGAATGAACAACTTTGATGACTCCTTCTAATTGTTTCTCAAGAATATTTCAAAAGATTTTGACTTTATCAAGAGCGTTAGATTTTCTTGAATCAAGTAGATAAAGCCATAACGAGGAAAATCATTGATAAAAGTTATAAAATACTTGTTTTTGCACAACGTGGTGGAATAAGGTCTACTGATGTCAGTGTCGATAATCTCTTATAAAGAGTGACTACAGTTAGCAGTCTGCTTTCTTATTTTAGTCAATTTTCCACAAGTACAATCAACACAAGTATCCCAACCAGAAACATCAACAGGATGAAGAATTTTAGCTGGAAGTAGTCGATCATTTTTTTCTTTAGAAATATGACCCTATATATCGTGCCATAATAATAAGGATGTTATCTTAATATAAGATTTCTTACCCACAATATTCACAGCATTGAAAAAAAAATCTAAGGAAGTCAATGATAATTTGAAAAGAATATCAGAGTAAAAACAATTTCCAATTATTCAGATTCAAACATAATGTCAACACTTTAATTGGCAAAACGAAAAGAAAATTATTGTTTAACTAAAAGCGGAAGCGAAACTGAATTACTTTAAAAGTAGGAATCAAGAAAGCACTATTCAAAACAATTTGAACACTAAACTGTAATTCAAAAAGTAATGTGCCAATATAAAGTCAACTCCAATATACGTTTCCACTGTAAGCATTTGACTCCCTTTAATTTATCTTCTTGAGATCCCTTAGCCCCTGACTGTGCTTGTTTCTTTTTATATTTTCTTTATCCTTTGTGGGGCTTGAGGTGAGAAACATAGTGAGCAGATTCATTCTTCTCCCTTTTAAGCTTGCTTTCTTTAGCTACACACTGAGAAATTAGGTCGCTGATAGTCCATGTTTTATTGTAAGTGTTGTAGGATATCTTGATAAGGCTGAAAGAGGCAGGGAGTGCATGAAGAGCTCGATGAATAATGAAAGAGTCAGGAAGAGGAATATTATGATCTTTCAACTTGGACTGAACATTAATAATTTCAGAATAAAATCTCGCACTCCTTTTAATTCATCATACTTAATGGTTGTCATTTCATCCATAAGATGTCCAACTTCAACGTTTTCACTAGTGTCATATAGTTTTTTCTACAGCATTGAAAAACTCTTTTGCATTTGAGGTGTTTGGCAAAGCATTAAATGAATGTTATGGAATTGAACTTTCATAGCAATGAGACTAAGATGATTTGAATTTTTCCATTGTGCATAAAAAAATTTTGGGCAACAATTCTGATATTAGTATAAGATCAACAGATTTTTCTTCTCGAAGGCATAAGTCCAATTTATTATGTCTAAAGTAATTTTCACATCTCGTTTCCATGCCTTAAAGTTGGAAGCATTCAGAATTTTATTGTTGTTCTCAGAAAGGAGACCGAAAAATCTAAAAGTTAAAACTTGATCAAGCTATATGAGCCAAGCAATTAGAAAATATTGTAGAGTCAACTGGTCATTATAAACTCCCCTTTGGGGTGAGAATATAACACACACATGATCTACCTTCATGAAGTTAACAATAAAGAAAAAATACATATCAATTAAGAATTTATTACCTTTGGGCAAATAAATTTCTTAAATAATATATATTAATTCAAGCCAAAAATAATAATAAATATATATATTTAAATTATTACCTTTGGGCAAATAATTAAAATATACACATTTAATATTAACTCACTTCATGGAATGTGACTAATATATATAACTACTACCTTTGGGCAAGTAATTACACATATAGCCAACCAAAATAAATATTTTCTACAACATATGAAATTTGGTGATAAAATTATTATTAAAAAAATTAATAATTTTCAACCAAATTTCCAAAAAGTTATATATTAATTGCTTGTAATATATTGATAATAAAAAAATAAAGTGTCCACCATAACACATTATTTTTACATCAAACACTCAAGTTTTACAAATTTTAGAACAACAAATAATGGAAAGATGTGAAAGAAAAAATATTGGTAGATATTACATAGTCCAGATAAATCAAATAAGAGAGTGACTATGTCAAATAGAACGAGAAGAAACTCAAAAATTTTCTATGAATTACGGATTTCGAAAAATCATCAAAAATTATTTTTAATAATTTTTTAACTGCATAATTATCATTAAAATAATAATAATTATTAAATGGCGTCAAAAAATTAATTAAAAATCACCAAAAAATTAATTAAAAATCACCAAAAAATTAGAAATTAAATTCTAATAATGCTGGAAAAAAGAATCGTCCAAAACGGAGTCAAGAAACTACCTCACTCTCTCTCACTCTCCGGCAGCCGCGAGTGGGCTTCGTCCCAGCAGGTTGTCTTCAACCTCCAACAGTCTCCTTAATGTTGTAAACGGGTTTGTGTGACCCGATTCAGACCCGTACGGGTCGGGATGAAATTCTGGCCAAAAAAAGTGACAAAGCGAACGGGAAAATGTGGGGTTTTGATTGATTTACAATTTCTAATAGATCTATAGTATTAATTTCATGTAAAAACGCATAAACTTAGGTAGATCTAATTTAAAACTAATCCGAAAACTAAAGAAGCGAAGTAACCCGAAAATTTGATCCAATTCGGAAATTAAACTTTTAGAAGCATTTTAAATCAATTATTGATGAGATATGCACAATCAATTTTAGATTATAATCAATAGAATTGAAAAACACAAATTAATTTCATAAAAAAAATATATAAACCCTAAAAATTTAATCTTAAAATTCTTCTAATTTACTCCATAATTTTATGCAAGTAATATATGAAAAGAAAGAGAATTCCTAAACTTTTGAGATTGAAAAATAAAATATTCAACATAAAATAATAACGAAATTAATATGTAATTGAAGAAAATTAACATATACATATTAATTGTTATACAAATTATAGGTTTTAAATCATATACAATAGGTAATCTGATACCACATGTTAGAAAAATTAATAATAAGCCCAAGATCTATTTGTACATAACATAGAACACAATAATAATATATAATGATTAGGTATGCGTACCTTATTGATCCATATCAATTATCTCAATTCGATCCACGGCAATTACTTCAATTCGATAGTGCAATACTATCAACTAAGTCTTCCTCCCTAGATCTCTAAATCAGAAACAGTTTATTTATCTGATTATCAAAAGGTATACAATTGTGATGAGACAATATGTATTTATAGAGTTAGGGAGGGGACTTAGCTACATAACCCTAGTTGGACTGGGCCTGCACATCAAAGGCTTCAGTTAACTAAAAAGCTCGCACTTTTATTTCACCTAGACTTTACACACAGATGCTAAGCCCATTAACAATTGATCACCAACAATATGGGCTAACGTAGCAAAGAACTATCCAATCAACCCAAGTTTTAATAAAACCAATAAAAGTTAATGTAAGCCCAAATGAAAAGTCTAACAATATAGTATTATGTAAATTAAGATTAATTAACACCCTAACCACATTAACAATCTCTTATCTTTATTTCTTTAATAATTTATATAGCTCAAAAGTCATTTCAATATTAGTTTCAAAAAAATTCGATAAACAAATATTTTAAGGTAAACAAAGTTAGTAATTATGTGTGCGAAATAGATATTTTAAATTATTTTAAATTTTACATGATGTCTTAAATAACTATAATATATCCACCATCACATAATAAAACTTATAATTATAATTATTCATATATGTAAAAGACTATAAATATATCTATTTTTAGGAATAATAGGTAAAAGTGACCTATAAATTATGGGTGATTTACACCCTTTAAATTGTAATTTGTTTCAGCTTTCAAAAAAAAAAATTAAAAAAATTTAGTCTAATTTTTTTTTTATAATCATGTACGTTTTAGTTATTTAAGACACCTTGTAAAATTTTAAGAAATTCAAAAAAATAGTAATATTCAACCAATTTATTTCACACGCTAAAATAAAAGAATCACGTGTGTAATAAGTTTGAACCTTATAATCTATGTGTGTTAATTTTTTTTTAATTTTTTTTTTAAATTTTACAGAATATTTTGAATAACTATAAAAGCCCACTAATGTACCAAAATTTCCATAAATTATAGTGTTTAGTAAAACTACAACCGTCTTAAAACATGTTCAATACATTTATTTTCCCTTTGGTGCTGATATTTTGATTTCTTTTTTCTTTTTCTTTTTCTTTTTCAAAATAACTGATATTTTGATTTCCAACTACGCAATACATACAAAAATCATTTGATCAGTCAAATGTAATCAATAATTATAACGGTCACATAAAAACTGACCAATGAAACCTTCTTAGTCGAAATATTATTATATCATCGGATGATCAAATTGTCATTAATTAGAAAAAAAAGGATCAAAAGTTTATTAATAAAAAATTATAATAATTTGAAAATAATTGGACAAAGGGTCACTATACATGCCATGTGGGGCTGAGAATTAAGCAAAGTTGGTTCCAAAATTCTCTTCACATAAATGATAAGGGGAAGAATATATAAGAGCATCTCTAGTATCTCTAATACAATAGAACCTCTATCTAAGAATACACTTGAGACCAAGTAAATTATATTTTAATTGGGAGGTTATAATTAAATAGAGTTACACTAGAAAAAAAAAATTAAAAAATCAAAAAATATCAATGTAACAATAATAACAATAAATAATCATTAATACTATATCATAATAGAAATATTTTAGAGTAAATATAATTTCATACATGTATTATAATTTAAAATAAAATTATTAATTTTACATAAATAAATTTATAAAATACATGTATATATTTTATTAAGATGTAATTATTCTTATATAGAGGTATACTTTGTTAATACGGGACTTAAAAAATGTATAACTAATTACAATTTAGAGGTTATTCTTATTTATAACTGGCCCAAATCGGGACTTGATTTTTTTATAACAAATTAGAGGTTATTCTTGAATAAAGTATTCTTAAATAGAGGTTCTACAGTAGTAACATTCTTTAAGAATGTTAAAACACTATAAAAAATCTTAGTTTTAGTTACAACAAAATTTGTAACTAAAAGTAAAAAAATTGTGACTAATTATAAATTATTATTCCTATGTTGTGACTAAAAGGTCCGTGACTAAAGGTATTAGTCACAAAAATTACAATTTGTTGTGACTAAATATATTTTTAATCACAATACTTGTTGTGACTAAAACTAAATTAGTGACAATTTGTGTCTAAATGCTATGTTTTAGTTACAAATAATTTTTTGTTGTGACTAAAAGTCACATTTAGTCACAAAAAATCTATGTTGTGACTAAAAAGTTATCACTAAAAGTAGTAGTTTTTTGTAGTGAAAATCTCAACATCATTTAAAAATATAAAATTTTATTTTATCTCTCTTCCACATCATTTTTATCACTCTTACTTCCAAAATCACTCCAATATATAACACTCTTCAAAAATACTATAATTATAATCTCACACATTATTATTTATTTTTTAGCAACAATAATTTTTTAGTTTTAATTTTTTTATTAAAAAAATAATGATAGCATGTTACTGTACATCATTCACACATATTCCTAAACTAGTATTCTTTTTCCTACAATGGTATAACATCTCAATATTTTACCACTTCATATATCCATCTAAGCAAGCATCCCTTACTTTTTTTTATCATTAGAAATGCTCTAATAGGCTATACATAATGTATTGGAAACCTTTCCTAATTTTAATATTCAAATAGTTTTAATTTTAATTTAATTTATTTTTTTATATGATAGTATTTATTATTATAGTTACATAATATTTTTTTTTTTTTAAAAAAAAAGAAATTTAAACAATATGTAGCACATTTATCTTTTTTAAATTATACCATGTGAAAAAAAAAAACCTTTTAATTAAAACTCTAATTTTTTATTATAAATTATTTTAATTTTTTTAAAATTTATAAGATGTTCTAAATAATTATAATATATATTAGAATAATTTGTGATATAAGTACTTAAATTTAACTTCCAGTTGTAAATAAATACTTTAGTTTAATTTTTGGCAGTAATAATACTTAAAAGTTATAATTTTAGAAATTTTGTATGTACCTAAGTGTTAAGAAAATTGTTACGTGGGAATTTCTGGTTGATCCAAGCCATTAAATTTTTATTTGTTAAAAAAAATTAGTTTAAATATGTTAATAAGAAAATGATATGTGGATAATGATTTGACATTTAACTGTTAGTCTACGAGTTACAAAAATATAACTTATGTATTATATATTACTGTCAAAAATTAAATTTAAATATTTATTTACAATTAATAATTAAATTTAATTATTTATACTGTAAATTAATTTACATATTATTATATAAAAAAAATAAAAACTATAATAGTTGAGATATCAAAAATACAAAAAAAGTAGATGGATATATCTATTTTTAGGAATGCATCATAACGTATATATTGTATTTTTTGAAGGAAGTATATATGTATTAATTGTATATATATATATATAATGCATTTTGGCCACCATGGTTATGGCCTTGTCCGATTTATGGGTTTGGGTCCACAGTCTTGTTTGGTTGTAGAGCTACACATTATGATTCTTTAAAGCAATATTAACTTTCAAAGTTGTATTATATATATAAGCTCAATCATAAATAGTTAAAGGCACCAATACATTTTCAATTGGTGTCATCTCTTTCTATTGTCATATAACAAAAAGTTGGTGATCCATTCATTCAGACTTTATTTGTTATCACTATATATATCCACCTCATGAACTCATAATTCATTTCTAAATATATATTATAACATATATAATATTAATAATGAGATAAAAAATATATTACTAGTTTTATATAAATTTAAGTGTTTGAGTTTAATTTCTTTGTAGTGTGAATTAATATTTTTATAAGATGAACCTATGTTCCATTATTTTAGGACCAAGATTATCTGCCTTTATTATGTTCCAAAAGTATGAACTTAATGCATCTTGATCATCGATGCAATTTTTATTGAGTGAGAAAATCTAAACTCAAAACAAATAAAATTTTAAAATATCATTAAAAAAAAATATCCAGTAATCACTACAAGAAAATGTGTAGTTCGAATTTTTTTCACTTAATAGGTGTGTTTGGTTGAAAGTGATTATAAAATAAAAATAAAAAATAATCACTTTTAATTTTTATTTCTTTATTTTGGTTGCATTTTAAATTATTAGAGTATCATTTAAAAATAAGATATAAAATAACATTTCAAAGCAAAATAATATTATTTTTTATGTACATTAATTTTTTTTAATATAATTCTATTCTTATTTTGTTTTCTTTTCAATTCATCCCTAAACTAAAGGTACGAAGCTTTAGTTCTCAATAATAGGAATAGAGAAATGTATGGGCTAGTTTTTTTTTTTTTTTTGAGTATAAATAAAATGTTGGTTTTGATTCTGTACATGAGATTAATTAGGGTGCACAAACGAATTTTTTGATGTAAATTGTTATTATTTTTGTCTATTATATATAGGTACCCACCACATATATAATCATTCTTGAAAAGAAATTTTGATAAAGGTTATGGAGAGTTGAAGCTTACCTTGGATATTACAGAAAAGAAAAAAGGTTATAAGCAAAAGAATGAGTAAAGTCTAAGATTCTCTTAATTAATTATTAACTTTAATATTATTAAGAGCAACTTTGGCATATAATTATTTCTCACTTTTAAAGTTAACCGTGCATATATGTTATACTTTTAATTTAATTTTTCACTGATGAATCGGTGATTATTTTAAAGTAATCCTATGTAAAAGCATGTAAAAAATTAACATAATTAATTAAATCCCCTAAAAGAAATTTTGCACAATCAAATTTACTATTGGAAAATAACTTAATGACTGTACATAACATAAATCAAACTAGACCCAAAAGAATAAAAACACAAAATCATCATTAAATAACAATTAAGCATAAAATGATGAGATATATACAAGGTGTAACTGAATCAAATGATTCTATTTTTTTCTTTTATATTCATTATATATAAACGTACGATTATATGTGCTACACAAATTAATTGTATAATTTATCAACTAACTTAAAGCAAAATCAATGTGATTATATTCGTATGATCTACTATAAACTAAATTAAAATAGAAATGAAGAAAAAAAAAAAAGTGGGGGATATTGGCTTTTTTGTTGTTGCTCTTTTTGGACATTTATTAAGAGGAAAAGTTTAAATTGACAATTGGGACAATGAATTATTGAATGTTAGAGAGTGAAAGAACCCCACACATAGAGAGATAAGTGGTGTACTATTTTTTATATTGTGATTTTCTTATTGCCTCTTTCTCACCACTGAAACAGCCTGGAAAGTAGACTAAAAGTTCTCTTCTTTCATGGAATAAAAATCTGGTTTCAGTTTTAATTTACATGGAAATTTCAAAAAAAATATATAAATATATTAGGGATAATACATTTTGAGTCAAAACTATAGGACCATTCTCTCTTCAATAGTTTGATTTGATCAATTATTCTATTCCTTTCTTTCTCTCTCTCTCTCTTTTTTTTTTTTTTAAATTTATGTATATAACTAGAGTTGTAATCTAAATTATAATTCAATTGCAAATATGTCTATTTAGATAAAATATCAATTACATGCACACCACGTGGGAGTGTAAGTGGGCCGGATTAGATTTGATCCGGATATGATCCAACCTGATCTAGATCATATAAGGATTTGCCTTGTCCCCTCTCGTCTCACTAAAATTAGATGCTCGAATCGGATTAAATCCAACTTGACTTATTCGAATCGAATCTGATCTGAGTCGACTTTTTTTTTTTTAAGAATTTTAATGTTATATTTAAACTCATAATTTTATATTCATTCTAATTTTGTATTAATATTATTTATTGACATGTATAATAGATTGTGTAAAGATAATATATTTTCAATAAACTCGACTTCAACACCAATTACGGGGAGGAAATTACATTGTATACCCACTTTACATTGTTTTTTAATTTTTACCTCCATTTTCATATTTTTTTAGATATATCCACTTTCATAGATGGTGTCCCCATTAGACCCCTTAGGTTATGTAAATTATATGCAATACTTAAGTCAATACTTAAGTATAGAGTGAAAATATATTAGGCAATCTACTAAAAAAAGTATGTATAATTTAATAAAAAAAATAATATGAGAGTATTTTTGATTAATTTATATAAAAAAGAAGTATTTTTCAACTTATCCCAACTACAGGTCTGGGATTCAGGTTCGGATTCCAGGTCCAACTAAATGAATCTTTTTAACAGGCTTAGCACCACACACAAAAGTAAGACGATTCCAAATAAGTTTACAATCTATCTCGAAAGTGAAATTTAGAGAATAAATTAATTTTGAAATGGGTAAACAAGTTTATTTAATACCTATAAACTTTGTAAAAGTAAAATAATACTGATTACATGTGAAAAAAGTGACTTAAAAAAAATCTGATAGAAACAAGGGAAATAATATCTAGGAACATTATGGAATTAATGAGCTTAAATATTTGAGACAATGCTAGAAATAGAAGATTTTTCACTAGAAAAACCTTTACGTGGCCAGCCCACTTTTTTTCATCATAAGCATTGTATCCCTAAATAATTTATTACTACTGTGATTTAAAACTAATCAGGAAATGATGGAAGCAGCCACGGTAAGCTGGAAGCTATGGTCGGTCAGAAATTATGTTTTGAGAAAGAGTAGAACCTGTAGTTTTGCTATATGGAGGTGGTTCGGTGAGTTAGAGTTGTTCTTGATTAATGGAATAATGCTCAATTACAAAAAAATGGGTGCATTGTTAGTTAATGATATTAACATTGTTAGTGAGTAATTAATGGAGAAAACTAATGTGGCATACGGTCAAGGTGAATTTTAGTGAGTTAGGGAGAGAATGTTGTGGTTGTAAATAGGGTAAATATCATTTTGGAATCTGTGTTTTGCAAAAGTTATAGATTGAACTCTGTGTTTTGTTAAATGACAAAATGGATCCTGTATTTTCTAAAATAGTAAAAATAAGATCCTGAGCTTAATTTTTGATAACTTTTTTTTTAATACAACCAACTTGAAGACAATGCTTAATACGAACAGATACAAAAAATGTAAACAGTTTTGTTATATAGTACTTTTAGATCGGATTATAATTAAACTTTATTTTGATAAAAAATTAATTCAGGATCCTATTTGTACTATTTTTGAAAATACAGGGACGTCTATTTTATCATTTAACAAAAAATAAGGTCCAATTAATAACTTTTGTAAAACAGAGGGTCCAAAATAGTATTTAAAGTATAATTGTGTGGCCAAAAGTAGAGAAAAGAAATAGAAGAGGAATCCACGTGGGGAGGTTGCGTGTTGATTACGTGTTCAGTTTAACTGGAACTTGAGTTCACTGTTAATTACTTCCCAATCTGAATCTTCCACGTGTGAATCTCCCTTCTTCCGGTCAACGCCTCATTTTTTTGACTTTTCTACTCTTACATAATTCTTCTAAAATACTTTCACCGTTACTTACCTAACTACCTACTCATACTATACTATTATTACCTCTATTAAAGAATCCCACCCACAAAAACATACCTCCACTCTTGGCATCGAAATGGGTTCACATAGGCGGACCTAAGTAAAGGTTAGGAGGCAGAAGGAAAAAAAAAAGTAGCATCTATTTTAATTTCTTTTTTGATAGGTAAAGTAACTTTCAATGATAGAGCAAATAGGTCCAAATTACAATTACAATAACTGAATTGAAAAGCCACTAAGGCTAGTTTAGTGGTGAGAAATGGATGGGAAAAAGGGAGAGGTAATGGGTTCGAACCCAGAACCTTTAAGCTATTAAGTTAATATATGATTGTAAAATACTATTACGTTACACTCAAAAAAAAAAAAAAACTGATTTGAAAATAGATCATTCCAAATAATCTCTCTATTTAAGCCTAATGATTTCTTAACTAGATTATGTGCTAATATATTATCATTCCTTGAAATGTAGTTTAAGGAAACATTAAGAAATAAAATAAAGAATTTGTCATGCACCAATTGAATATGATCCGAACTGTTCTTCCATTTATGCTTGATCTTGTTAACTAAAATTTGACAAACTAATTCCATTGCTTTTATTGGAAAGTGTACAACTACACACCAAGAGAAGGCTGCTTGTAACGCTTTGGCTTAACCATAGATGGGAGTTGAGGCACCTGTAAAATGAGAACACAACCCTGCTACAATAGCTCCATTACTATCAATGACAATAGCTACAACACCTGTTTTCAAAACTTAGACATCAAGGGAAGCATCCACTTTCAGCTTAAACATCCCAAGAGAAGGTAATCTAGCCATGCCAAGCTCTTGCCGGTGAACATCAAACTAGGGGAGCTAGAGGGACTCAATGGATTTTGTTGAAAGCCTTGGTTCTGAAACTCCCTATATTCTTGCAAAAGATTAGATAAAAAATGCTCCACATCCACAAAGGTTTAGGGTAGGCTTATTGAAGACACAATTGTTTCTTTGGTTCCACACCATCCAGCAAATAACAGGCATGAGAGGAAGTTGATCATTATTCAAGTTGTCAAAAGCTCTTAACAAAAAGTCCTTAATAATTTATAGTATTTTTATATTATGTTTTATCAAATCTTAAAAAATTTAGAAACTCAAGTATATAATAAAAATTTTAAGTTGATGTCGTTTATTAATATTAAATAATATATAAATTATTATTTTTTTTAAAAAAATAAAATATTTAATAATTATTTATTTTACTATAATTAATTTATTTTAAATATTTTAAGTTTTTTAATGTATAATTATAAATAATTAAATATGATTTTAGTACAAAAAAATGATTATAGTATTTTAATCAAAACAGCTTTTCTAAAAGTTGAGTTGGAGTAACTTTAGCTTTAATTTAGCTGTAGCTTCTCTAAAAATTCTTTTAAAAGTTATTTTTTTTACTACTTATTACCAAACACATTTTTATCACAGCTTTTTTAAAAAATAGCTTTTAGCTTTTCCAAAAGTTTTGCCAAACGGGCCCTTAGTAGGTTGCCTTTGAATTTTTGAAGCCTCTTGGTTCCAATGGCCAAAGCTTGATGCCTTTAGACTTTTAAGTTTTCGAAATTGCTTGTTGAATCTTAAAAGTGTGGAACTGCAAATTCTTTTTCTTAGATGTCAATATTTTAAAAGTTTCTTTCGTGGCGCTTGTAAATTTTGGTGAGTTAATATTACACGGAGGGACCATTAGCTTGTTCCCGAATCGCCATATAGGAATCGCAGAGCTTAACTCCCTTCCACATGTTTCCTGATTAGTTGCCTTAAGCAAAATGCTATAACAATTTTTCTATCATTTAGATTTAGTGAGGGAAGGGGCTAAGTTTTTCGCGGGGAACAAGACTGGACATGTATTAATGCTTAGACTGTGCTTTTCAAATACATACTAATAAAGTTGGCTTAGCATTACAATAGGTTTTTCTACAATTTGTGATAAGAGAGTTGCTGGAAACACGAGGGACTTCAGGCAAAGCTTCTTTTTCCCACTTTTTGTAGAAAACCTATCAATACGGTCAAGACCGAAACAAGAATGCAATAAATTTCAGGTGATGTTCCCTTCTTAGGGAAAAGACTGAAAACATATTGGTTGTGCATTACTATCCTTGTTTAGTAGTAGGGCTTTATCCATTTATGGTACGTAGGATATTTTAGTCTTGTTTCTTTTTAGGACATTAGAAGAATTTTAATTGGTTCAAAGCATATGTTTGTGTTAGTAGCATTACTATCCTTATTTATGTTCAAATTTAGGAGATTTTTTTATTTTTATTGGCCTGTGATTTATGATGAGATTGTTTGTTATGATTGTTATAGCTATGATTGATCGTTTAATTTTTTTTTTATTTTAGATTAAATAATAAGGTCGTTATCACCCAATTTTTATTAGAAAAAATTTATAATAGTTATTGATAATGTAATTTATCACAACACTGTCGACTTATTAGAGCATCTCCAATAGTAATATTTTGGAGAATGCTTGATGAGGTGGAAAGCTTATGTGACAAAATATAGAGATACTATACCATTGGAGATAAAGGAATGCTATTCTTGAAATTTGTATTAATACCACACAATGGCATTGATGCTATATTTTTTTATACAATAAAATATTAAAAGTGCAATATATATATATAGTAATTTAATAAAGAAAAAAAGTGATATGATAATTATAGCATTTTTAAAAGGTATTATACCATTGGAGTGTTTTTAAAAGTAAAGGTGACAAAAATGATGTGGAAGAAAAATAAAATAAAATATTATATGTTGGATGATGTTCAAATAATGCTACGATTAGAGATGCTTTTAGTATCTTAATTAAAGGTGTCATTAAAATTTTCATTCGTATTTTGTAAATAGTATGATTTGCTGTCTCATATTCGTATTCGTATTTTCATTCATTTGAGTGATATATCATGGTTAATAGAGGTATCGTCTGATTTGCCTAACAAAAATTTCCATTATTCTCACAAAAAGATTACAATATACAAAATGTATACATGAAATGACCAAATTATCCTCACGTTGGCCACTGTTTTATGCGTGATCCAATGTGGCTGTTTCCATGTTTAAGAAAAAGTAGAAGGCGTCGGTGTAAAATGAAAAAGCCTCTTTCGTACTTTCACCTCTATTCCACTCCACTCCACCACACCTCACCTCTAATCACTTTTTCACCTCTTTTTTTCAAAAAAATAAATAAATAAATAAACAAATAAAAAGAAAAAGACTACGTTTCATTATTCATTTCATATATAAACCATCAACTCAATTCACTCTCTCTCAATTTTCTCATATATTTTTATATATATATAAACACGCTCTCTCTCTCTCTCTCTCTCTCTCTCTCTCTCTCTATCTGTCTGTACAGAAATAAATACTCACAGAAACCCATTACCACTCTTCACCTCTTTCATCTTCTTTCTTCTTTGATGATCGGTTATCATATACCCAAAATGGAAAAAACCCGTTTCTTCTCTCAATTCCTGACACTCAATCTACTTCTTCTCACTGCCATGGCCACGCCTGGACCAACCACCACAATCAATACCACATCTAAAGAACAGAAAGAATGCACAATGTGCACCGCTTGCGAAAACCCATGCGGCACACCAACCCAATCGCCGCCACCTCCCTCTCCTCCGCCGCCGTCGCCATCTTCTTCCTCCTCCAACTGTCCTCCGCCTCCCTCTCAGCCTAGCTCCGGCGGAACTTACTACTACTCCCCTCCCCCTCCGGCGACCCAAGAAGGCGGCGGCGGAAATAACGGCGGAGGAGGAGGGTATTACTATCCACCGCCAAACGACAAGAATTATCCAACTCCACCGCCTCCGAATCCGATCGTTCCTTACTTTCCTTTTTACTATTATAGCCCTCCGCCGCCGTCGGCGAATAACAGTACCTTCAACTCTGCTCCCATAATTTCTCTTCTCATTACTGCTACTGTTATCTTTGTTGGTCGCTGTTTGTTTTGAAGGAAAATTTATATTTATAAATTAAATATATATATATATATATTAGAATAATGTGGCAGATTCGCAGATCTAAAAAGAAAAACACGATTGGAAAAGTTGGGAAAGAAAGAAAGAGAGAAGAAGCTTCGAGGTGAAATTACGGAAATACCCTTCTTGTTTAAACTATAGTTGGGTTACTTCTGTGCCTTTGTTCAGTTATTCTTACCAGAAATATAGGAAGGAAGATAGTTTGGCAGATCTTAATGTAAGCACATGTACTTTTTCTTTCTTTTTCTTTTTATTTTATTTTTAAAGCTGTAATTTTGTTCTGTAATTTGTTGACAATTTGTACGTAGATTATCATTATTATTATGGTAATTATTATAATTAATTACAATTAAGATGAGAATAAATGAAAGCTTAAGTCATTTTTCTTTATATGTGCTTTGCTTTTTTATGTTTACTAATTATTAAACGACAATTATTGTTGGAGCCAATTGTCAAAACGACATTAATTGTAGGAGCCCATAATGAGAAGAGTAAAGAAGAGTGAGTTAGTGAGTGAGTCAGCAAAGGTGTTTGTTTTTGGGTATTGATGGGTCTTAGGGGTCACTAAAGAAAGGGTTGAAAAATATCACTTCATGGCCCCATTTCCAATTGTGCTTTTTTCATTTGTGTCGTATATATTGAATATTTGGTATCTTGAGTTGATAAAAGTGGTCCTTGGGTTTTATATTTTTGTATTGAAGTCATTGAAAAATTAGCAAACAAATTCTAAGCTTATGCTGTTAATTATTAGCATAATGAGTTTAATTCGAATACTTTATATCAAATTCAATAATTATGCTAAAAATAGTAGAATAAAAAAAGGAAAAAGCAACACCCCAATTACTGTTTCTTCTTGTTCCTTTCAATTAACTTTTTTTAGTTTGTTGTTTTTGGTTGGTGAATGCTGGATAAGCATTGAATCTATCCCAATTAAAACTTGCTAAACAGTGTTATATTAATTAATTAATTGTCCATTATTTTTATAGGTCACTCAATCACAGGTCACAATACTACAAAATGTGTGATTTGGAATCTCATGTATGTGTTTCTTTGTGAAATAATAATTTTGGGGGATTTTTGTATCTGGTGACATAGTAATTTATGAATAATTTAACTAACCTAACTGTATCATGTACACTATTTCCTTTACTAGTCAGAATCAAATGATGCCTATGAATAAAAATTAGAGTGACACCAGAGATGGTCCTATTTCTTTTTCTACATCAATCATTGTGATAGTATTTTTAACTATACACTTGTAAAATGGAATCATGTGACTCTTTATGACTGATTAATAACACTGTAATAACAATTTATATGATGAAGTGTGTAATTGTTAAAAGAAATATGTAAAATCTATCTATATATTAGTAATATATGAATATGGTGTGGTGTTCAATTAATATATATCACAAATATCTCTTAATAATCAACTATGTATGTCACCATGTTGAGAAACCAAAAGAAAAAGAGAACACACACAACAAAATATTCTAACTTTCTATACATGAACAAGTAAAGTAATAATGCCATCAAATATAAAGTTTTCTTTTGCCTCTCTTTCTATCGTTCATTTTTTCAATTTGTTAAAATGATTATTTATATAATTATTTTACTATTATATGTTAAAGGATGCCGACAATATATTGGTATCATCTCGTTATTAATGTGATGAGTATCAAATTTTACATAATATTTAATCAATTGAAAAATAAGTGCTAAAATTTTGAAGGCATCTCCTCAAATAACCTTGATCATCATTAATACTTAATAGTAAATTTTGAAGGCATCTCCTCAAATAACAAGATTATTGACCACCAACCATTTCGTTGTAAGTAGAGTAGAGTTACCATTGGTGGCATGTGCATCTCATCTTTGTAAAAGAGTTATTGTTATTTGATATTTTAAGGTACTTAATACTACATCAATATAATATTTTATAATTGATTAGCGATTTTTAATATTATTTATTATATTAAAACATGAGAGTTAATATTAAAATATATAGCAGTATAATACATTTTGTGATGTTTGATAAGTATTTTTTTAGTATTTATCTAATCTCAATTATAATAGCATATATATACAAATATTTTTTCTCCTACTGCTGATATTGACCCTTTAAAGTGGCGGTACTGTTGTTTACATCTCTATTATAAATATAATATTATTAGTAAGTATTAGCCATTATAAAATAACGTTTTATAAATAATTAGTAAAATATTTTATAATAATCATTAAATTATATAAGATTCAATATTTAATTTTATTGAATGTGATAATTTAAATATTATACATTATAAGTGTCTTAGTATTTGTCATTAATAATTTGTAAATAAATTTAAGAATCACTAATACGATTTGGCTTTAATGTACTTATAATTTGTGTCACATGTAATGATATTAATTATTAGGGGGAAAGAAGGTAAAGTAGAGAGTAGAGGTTAGTAGGAGGAGGTATAATTGGCACGTGTGATAGGAAAAAAATGTGAAAGTGAAAAAGGAAGAAGGAATAAGAAATGAGATACATATTGGTATGGAGGACAGAGGAGAAGGCACAAGTGGCCAGACAAGGTAACAACATTACTTAGCTGTATGGCACGTATTCTCATATCCACACCTTCTGGGCTCCACTCCAGTCAACCTTGGGTAAAGAGAAGAGAAATGTGAAAGAGTACCAGTGGTGCCTAGCATCCTCATATGTGTTAATATCGTTGTTGGTTCAACTAAGTATCGGGTCCCACATAATTTAATATAATAGTTTTTAAAGAGTATCACTAGTCAATCGCAATGCGACATATCAAAAAAGTGTTAGGCACTACTGATATCTAATAGCAATGCTATAAAGAGAACACAGTATCCCTCTTTATCTTATTATTATTATTTTCTTTTAATATTTTACATAAATCATATTATCTCTTCTATCTTACAATTAAGGCTTATGACCTTATAATAATAATAAAATGAAGGGCTCATGATACAGACACACATTGTTTTGGGGCTATATTATAAATTATTCGGTCAGAAGAGTTAAGGAAAGACACCAGTTACAGCTGAAGTCGCCTTCTGTTTTGTACATATATATATACATGTATAATAATGTGTATAATGACATGTTTTTAAATCATTAATAATGGAATTATCTTATTGGATTATTATACTAAAATGTCTTTCTCAATTTTCACTTTAATTTTGGACTCTTTGGATTAATGTTGACAAGATTACATGTTATTTTTATTCAAGTTAATTAGTCAATGCCTATACGTATTATAGGTAGGTTGCATGTGTTATTGACAATAAATAACATTTTTTATGTGTGTGGATATATGAAATACTTGCATCAAATTAAATGAATTTTTTTGAATGGTATAGTAAATATAAGAATCACTTATGTCAATAATATTTATGTAGCCAGTTGCGTAAATGATTCCTCATGAAAAAACAAGTAGTGTACGATGGTTAATTTAAAAAAATTAGTATTTTCTCAGCTAAAAAATGAGTGAGGTAAATGCATTAGTTTATATAGCCAAAAGACTAAGATACAGAAAATCACAAGGGCCATTACGATAACAACACGTGTAAAGTTTGTTACAACAAATGAAAAAAGAACTGAATTCAACATGGCACATAAATAAAGGAATAAAGTCGTTACCAAATATCTTGGAAAATTTGGTAAAAGACTAAGACCCTTAGTCCATTTTCTTCATTTCTTACCTCCACCCCACAAGCAATAGGGTGATTCTATCAGTCCAAACTTGTCGATTAGAAATTTAAATCTACCATGTGAAAGTCTTTTTGTCAGGCAATCCGTAATTTGATCGTGCGAAGGAGTGTATTGAACATCAAGTTACTTCTGTAATACCTTCTCTCTTACGAAATGCACATCAAGTTCTATGTGCTTTGTGCGAGCGTGATAAACCGAATTAAATGCAAGTGCACAAGCGTTCATATTGTCACATTATATAATTGAGGTAGTTGGTTGGTGACTTAAACTTCATTTCCTGCAGTAGCTCTTGAAGCCAAGCTATCTCAGCTTCTAAATGTGCAAGATATCTATATTCGGACTCGGTACTTGATCTAGCAACCACCATTTGTTTCTTGGATGACCAAGAAATAAGTGACTCTCCAAAAAATACACGATAGTCAGATATACAGATTTGCAATCATTAGACAACACGCTCAGTTGGCGCCTGAGAAGCCTTAAAGAGTCAAATTGTCACTTGGTGTTAAGTGGAGCTCGTGATGCATTGTGCCTTTGAGGTATTTAAGTACCCTTTTTGTAGTACCGCTCCCTACTCGATATGGCGTTGTGACCAGGCCATCCACCTAAATGCTAGGCGATGAGCTAGCTGATCCCTGGTAGGCCTATCACACCGAACACTCCTACCAGTCCTCCTGCCTTAATCTGATCGAGTCTCTTGGAAAAGATAGAGGACGGGGAAGATATCCACGGTTCAGCTGGTCCCCATGCTCGAGGACTCGGGGGTTAACAGTCTCCTCCATAACATGGTCAATCCCAACCTCGGAAAGATGACCAAAGTTGTTCAAAGGCCGCCCGACCTCATCATATATGTTTATTTGTAAATATTCGTAAAATTGTTTAGAACTATATAATTATATTTTTTTTACATATTTTTTATAATATTATATATTTACTTGCATATAAATAAAAATTGGCTTACAAAATTTTATTTTTTAATAGATTTTAATTACTATACGTAGCATTAATTCAATTACCAAACAACCCGGAAATAATAGGGAAATTTACATGGTATACTAACTTTTGCTAATTTTTTACAAAAATACTGTCAGGCGGTATTTTTTACTTTTTTACTGTATTTTTTTTATAAGTTTCATACTGCAATATACTGTGTTAAGTTTTCACTGGTGTTTTGTAGTTGTTCTACAGTTGTTTTGAGTTGTTCTGCTTTGTGTTTTACTGGTGTTTTATAAAAACACAGTATTTTTGAAAACTTTTCCGTGTGACAGTATTTTTGTAAAAAATAACCCAAATTACAGTATTTTTGTAAATTTCCAAATAATATGGCACCTGTTGGAGGGTGTGTTTTGGGCTTCTCCGTGGGCTAATTCAGGCAAACAGCACCTAAGTCCAATTGAAAGGGCACTTTAATTTTGAACTGAATTGGGCCTGTAAAGCTCGTCACCTTATGGCCCAGATTACTGAAAACTAATTCATTCTTGAGTCGGGAATATGGACCTGGGTTGGAGCAATTGATTTCCAGTTAAATGGAATAATGACAATAATAGTTGAATATCATAATCAAGATTACTCAAGCTGTCAATTTCTAAAATGTTTAAAAAAACTAGTAGTAAATAAATACCCCAATATCAAGTCTTTCAGTAACAAATAATTTTTCTTAAAAAAAAAAAAAACTATAGCAAGTAAAGTTTATTATTCAAGTGTGAGGACAGTATTTAGTGTTTGAGTTTTATATTTTATTTTTTTTCTTAGTTATTTACTTAGGGAAATTTGATTTTTTATGCTTACATTTAGTTTAAAAAATTTTCCTAAACAAATAATAATTAATATTTATAAGATATGACAATTTTTATGATATCCCTAAAATACCTCCCATTTAGACCATCGGACCCCACATCGAACACAATCGGACCCCATATCGAATCACCCATCGGACCACCATCGAACTACTATCTATTTTTTTTATTTTTTATCTTTTATGTTTTTGCACTAAAAAAAAGTATGGGAAATTTGAGAGGGGTATTTTTGGATTCTAAATAAAGTGGTCATATATTTTCAATGGTGATACGTATTAGTTTAGAGATAAAATATTAGGTATATGTAAGTATAGAAAATTAAATTTCCTTTTACTGTAAATGATTTAAGAAACGAGTATAAACTAAAATAAAATCACGGTACATTATCCAATTTCTATATATAAGTTTTAATGATAAAATTGATGATTTAATTTAAATAATAAATAGATTTTTTTTTTCATATTTATTACATGTTACAACATTCGATCCACATTACATTATAGGCTATAGCACATAAATAGTAAATCTTAAGTAAGATAGAGAATCGAACTTCCTTACCGTGAGAACATTTCTTTGAGAGGACAATTGCACCAATATACACATATTTATATATACAAATACAATGATTAATGATAAATAGAATTATTAGCCAGTTTTAGTAAAATACAGTCAAAGTGTTACTCTGTTATTTCATTGATTATTCTTGAAATGAATTACATCAGTATTTGTACAGAAGATACAAGCTGCTGAAAATAGTTACTAACTTGTAACTAAAATGACAAATAATACCAACTAACTAATCAGCTAGACTAAGCTTAAGCTTAAACCAAATCATTATTTTAGATTATTATTAGATCGTGTAATGTATTCCTTTCTCAATTTTCTCCAGTCTCTCTATATACCTTAATCACGTGCACTACGTGTGGGACCCATAAGTTTTGCAAGTAAACATGTTAGTCAAAGAAAGTACAAAGAAGAAGAATATACTCTTTTATTCTCTTTTAATTAAGGACAAATAAACATGCCAAAATAAAATTTATATAGAATAATATTATAAACCAAAATTAATTGTTATGTATTCTTACCCTAGGCCTAAATGGTAGCACTGTTAGTTTTACAATGGTTCTTAACTTTAGGGTCACTATCTTTTACTTGTATGCATGGTACATTTTGAGATTCATGTAAAAGTCCTAAAACTAAGTAATAATCATAGCGCGGATCATTATAGCTGTAATTATGTGTCGATTGAGTTGACTCAGTTCGTAATAATATGAGTTGTGTCGTGTCTAATGTGAATATTTTAAAAAAAATAAATAGGGCACGACTTTAAATTTATATTTTTGTATGGGATAAGTTGAAAAAAACCTTTTTTATTAATCTATTAACTAAATTTACCTATAATTTTTTTTAATTGAAACATACCTCCTTTTATATGTATTGTACACAAAATGCCCTGACATAAGGGAGTCACAAGGAGAGTATCTTGAAGTGAAAGGAGCAAAATTAGTACAATATTTTAAAAAAAAGGTAAAAGCAATAGACTTTAAAAAAAAAAATGGTAAAAATAAAAGAGTACAATATAAAAAATGTATAGTCTAATTTCCTCTTTTTGTATCATACTTGGACTCATATCGTGCTTTATTTGGACTGATTTGTTTTTCATAAATAGATCAGCTTGTTTTCTTATATGGACTCAAATTAAGACTCCACTTTTCTAGTATTTTTTTAGGTTAATTAGGATTTTTACTCCATGAACTTTGACATGTATCAAATCATGCCCCCTGAACTATTGAGATTGTTGGATTTAAGGACTTTTGTTTAATTTTAGTAAAAAAAGTCTAACATGGATGAAAGTTCAGGGGGCATGATTTAGTACATGTCAAAGTTCGAGGGGCATGATTTGGTAGATATCAAAGTCTGGAGAGCATGGTTTAGTACATAAACAATCATTGAAATAGTAAAATTGAATGAAATTAGACAAAAGTCCTTAAATCTAACAATCTCAACAGTTCAAGGAAAATTTTTAACGGCTAAAAAAATTCAGGGAGCATGATTTGGTACATGTCAAAATTCGTGAAGTAAAAATCCTTATTAGCTTTTTTTTTTAATAATTGATAAGTTAATCACTAAATTATATGTATTTTTTATAATTCTAATTATTTTTATTATATAATTTTTCAACAATATTTTACACATTACTATATATAAAAATTATTTTAGAATTATTAAAATTTAAATATTTATTAATAAATATATATACATATTATTTTTATTATTATTATCTAATTATAAGAATTTTTAACGTTTTGTGATTTTGGGATAATTTATTCGTACTTATGTGTTATATTTTTAGGTTTGTCTTATCGTATCGTGTTTAAGCTCATTTTTTTCGTGACGTGTTATATCAATTTGTAGCATCATGCCGTGTCATACTAAAATTTATATTTTTTAATGACAAGTCGTGTTGATACCTTCCGGACTCATTACATGTCACACCCCATATTTACTGTACAGCTCTAGCGTGGAACTGTGGATGATCTTTGAAAAATAGAAAAAAAAAAAAAAAAATCATATTGTAGATGAGGATCTCACTTGAAGGCATTTCTGAAGGTTATTTTCTAAATATTTTTATTAAAGAAAAAATATTTTTTTTATATATAATATAATCTATGAAACCAGTTGTTAAAAAGGAAAAAAAAAACAAAAAAAAAATCTATGATAAGAGAAAATGTTAAGATATAAATAAGAAATAAAAATAAAAAACCAAAAGTTTTGAACCCCACGAGGTGCTGTATCACATTATTACAATCAATGACAAGCCTCTCAAATCAAATAAAAATTTAGTTGTAGAAATTTTGCTTTTTTCAAGAAGAATTACTAACACTAAACAATTTAACTATAAAAATTAATTTTAAAAATATTTAACTATAAATATATATATTGGGACTCCAAAAATAAAAGTAATTTTTTTTTTTCAAATTTTATTTTTAGAAAACAAAAATATGTTCTATAATCACTTTTGTTTTTCACTTTTAAAAATAAAAAATAAAAGTATCTTCTATAAATTTCATGTTTATTTACTTTATTGATTTTATTTAAGTCAGGTCCGTATTTGAGGCTAAGATCGGGTTTGGGTCTGGTTAAGGCTAGGATTAGGGTTGGGTCCAGGTTTAGAGTCGAGGCGAAGGTTTGGGTTTGGGGCCAGGTCCAGGTCCGGGGTCAGGGTCTGGGGTCCGGGTAAGAGGCTGGGGTCCGATTTCAATTTCGAGTCCTGGTCCAGGGTTAGGGTCGGGGTACGGGGTTCGGGACCGAGTCCGAGTCCGGGGCTAGGGTTGGGGTCAGGGGACGGGTGCGGGTTTAGGGTTTGGATCTGGGTTCAGGATTCAGGGTTCTGGGTCCGGGATTCGAATTCGGGTCGGGCTTGGGTCTGGGTCCAGGTTTCCATTCGGGCCTGGAGCCGTGGTCCGCGGTTGGGGTCAAGGTCGGGGTCTGAGTCCATGTCCAGGGTTTGGGTTGAGATCGGGATCGGGGTCCAGGTGTGGGTCTAAGGTTCGGGTCTGGGGTCCGAGTTCCAAGTTCAGGTCCGGGTCGGGGTTCGAAACTGGGTATGGGTTTGGGTCCGGATCGGGGTTCAAAATTGGGTTTGGGTTCGGGTTCAGGTCGGGGTCTGGAATTGGGTTCGGGGTCCAAGTCTGGGTCGGGGTTTGGGTTCAGGATCTGGGTACAGGTTTTAAGGTTTAGGTTTGGGTCAGAGTCCAAAATATTGATTAAAAAAAAAGTGTTTGAAAATTTTTTGAAAGTGACTTTATAAGAAGCAGAAAGTGAGAGAGAAAGAATGAAGAAGATGAAAGAGGCTCACACGAAAGTGATGAGCTCTACCACTTTATATAGAGGATTCAATATGAGAAGTTTGTTACTATAGCTGGCACTAAGCTCAACAAAGGACAAAGTTAGTTACAACAAAATCACTGAAAACTATACTCACTGATTTTTAATTTACTGTATCCTAGTATCCTCCTTCAAGTTACACTTGGGCACCTAAGTGTTAACTTGCCCCTTAAGTAGATGAATTGAGTGATGGCAGAGGTTTGGTGAGAACATCTTCTATTTGATAATGTGTGTCCACATATCGAACATCAAACTTGCTTTCTAGCACTTTGTCTCGAACAAAATAGAGGTCTATCTCTGTGTTTTGTACACGGGTGATAGACAAGATTCAATGCAAGAGAGCCAGCACCAAGATTGTCACACCATAATATAGGACATTGAGGAAGAATGACTGAGATCTTAGTTAGAAGAGATTGGATCCAACCTAATTCAGAAGTGGCAAGGGCAAGAGCGCGATGCTCAGATCTATACTTGATCGACCTTTCGACACTTTGCTTTTTGGAGCACCAATTGATGAAATTTTGACCAAGAAACACACACTAGCCTAAAGTCATTTTTTTGTCATCATAGCTACCAGCCCAATTAAAAGTCAAGGTGAGAGGCAGGAAAAAAGGAGAGACCAAGTTGAGTGGTTCCTATGAGATCAAATTCAGCTACATACGAAGCATACTCAATGCAAAAGGAAGGTGATGAAGAATAAAGAAACTTTAACATCCAATCGATCACAAATTTAGAATAATATCAAGAATTGATAATTTTGAGTTTTAAATTTACCTGAATTAGAAATTTGAATTGTTGTAATAAACTTTGAATGTGAAATTAATAATTATAGTTGAGATTTAAATGGTTGGAAAGCTTTTTTTTTTTTTTTTGAAGGAATCCAAGGTTTTCCTAAATTGTTGAAATACTTGCATACTTGAATCAATTTTGGGCTCGTTTTAAAATGTTGTATTAGATCGTATTGTATTGTATTATATTATATTATATTGAATTAAATTATATATCATATTTTTATGTAATAATATGTTAAATTTTGATTTATACTAAAATATTATATATTTAGATACTTATATATAAAAATTAATACCACATATAGTTTTACATAAAAATATTGCATAAAATACAATTCAATATAATACTATACAATACAATACATTGTAATAAGGCCTACCAAACGAAGAATAAATCATAATTTTTTTTTATTTTTTTCATTTGAATTTGTTAGGAGAGATAGATGGCTAATTTTTATGGTTAATAGCTTCGACAATGGTTGTCGAAAAAGTTGTTTGAGCCAAAGGAGACGATCGACAATGTCATTCTCTCAAACCATAATAATTTTTTCTATCTTCTGTTGAAATCGCACTTTTTCATTTATACAAAGCAGACGATATGTAGTTTTGCAAAAAAGAAAAAAAGTATATTGTATAAATGATTCAATTAATAGTTAACGTATTTGTGATAAAATAAAAAATCAACTACAACTGTATAAGTGAAAAAAGCCTTATAAATAAAATATAATTCTAAAATAATATTTATCTTTTCACCAACAATAAATAATGTTGCACACAACATTAAAGAATATTATTTTGAATTGACGTGACATCTTTTAAATGGGTCATATATTAAACTGTTAAAATTGATTATTGAATAATTTTTGCTATGTACCAACTAACTGGAAGGCCATGCAATGCAGATCGTGTTGTTGCTATTAAAGACTTTGTTTATATATTTCGGGCACTAGTAGCGCCTACAGTACCTCTAAATATGTTGTTTTACGATTAGTTAGTAATATTTTTTATAAATTATTATATTAAATTATATGAAACTCAATAATTAATTAAAACAATAATTATATTGACACATAAAAAAATATTATACACTACTAGCATATAATTCATTTCTCAGCATTATGAGTTATCCATGTTTAGAGTTCTTGGAAGAATTGGGTTTTGGTTTTGGAGGTGGGTGAGTTTAATAGTGGCGGCTTTACTTATTATGTGTCTACACAAATTTATATTTATATCAATTTCGAAGAGGAGAAAATAATAAATTTAATTTATGTCCTTTTGTAGAGAATACCAAATAACCACATATAAAGGTATGCCTGTAAGCCGAAAAATAAATTCAATGCCAATCACCTTTTAGGTAAGGTAGAGATTTAGTTTAGATTTCTTACTTCAATGACCAAAGAAAAAAAAAGTATGACAATCTTTATTGTGCCAATAAATGTCCATGAGGCAAGAACAATTTTTTTTTAGTTTATAGTGATTTTTAGCCAAGCAACTTCTCTTGCTTGGTACTTCATCAAAAAGAAAAAAAAAACTTCTCTTGCTTGCTCCATATTAATCAATACTTAGTTTTTATGGTAAGTTCTTTCACAATTTATTTTTATGGAAAATAAGTATTATTTTAAAATATAAAACAATATAGTAATTCTGTAATAAATTTATTTATAATTATTTGTAATAATTATATTAATGTTTTTTTTAACGATAAAAACTCGTCAACTAACTCAAGGCTAGAAAATCGAAACTTGAAAACAAGACTTAGAACGAAAATAAAAATATAAAAATTCAAAAAGCTAAAAAAAAAATATTCAGAGCAACGATGGAAGAAGAGAAATGTTTGTATTTCTTGGAGTGAAAGTGAAGTGTTACAATAATTTTCTAACTCTTTCTCATATTTGAGAAAGGGATATTATAGGCTCTAATGACCTAGGATACATTGGTGGTTCCAAGGGACATGGTGACATCCATGGTCTACAGGTTGCAGGTTGCAGATGGTGATCTTACGCATGTACCTTTGTCTGGTGTCAGGTGGTCTCGAGTTGCAAGGGTAGTAGTTTTTCTGCATTCTTGGTCAGGATGTTAGGCCTCGCATGTGTGGTGCTTCCACTATTTGTACATGCTTGTCATCATAACTTGTAGGAGGTGTGGTTGTACTCCCTTTGCATGCACACTTCATCCTTTACATGCATGCCTCGTCCTCGTGATCGTGCCTCCGCTACATTCGTCTTAAACTCTTGGGAAAACTTCACTAAGCTTTTTTGTGTCATCGGGAAGGGCATTATCGAGTGAGTTATCCTTTTGAATGACGAGTGACAAGGCCTTGAGCATGCCGAGTGACATGCAAACTTGGCACATGGCCTAGTGACTTGCATTGTCCATGGTCGAGTGACTTTCATGTTGCATGGCCAGGGGATGTGCTAGCTTGTCACATGACCGAGTGACTTACATTGTCCATGGCTGAGCAACCTAGTTGAAATCATGGTTGAGTGACATAGTTAAAACCATGGTCGAGTGACTTGTTGAAACCATGGTCGAGTAACCTAGTTGAAACCATGGTCGAGTGACTTGTTGAAACCATGGTCGAGTGATCTTCATGAAAACATGGCTGAGTGACTTGTTGAAACCATGGTCAAGTGACCTTCATGAAACCATGGCCGAGTGACCTTCATTAAACTATGCATGGCAAACCGTCTGTAGAGAATCATTGATTGATTTGATTGGAATAATGGATAATTTATAACATATCTATATATTGTATACAGAGCGTTTTATAAAATTAGGAGTGCAATTTTGAGTCTATAGTGGAGTCATGGGAAATTAATAAGTTAGGAAATTTATTTGTTAAATTTCAAATCTACTTATTAGGAGCTTGATTTTAATGGCCTATGGTCCCAGCAGTATTTAGGATAATGTTTAACAGTATGTTACAATAATTGAATTTTTAATCAATTAAAATTCACATTATTGATTTTATCAATTTTGATATTTTTACTAAGTTGGTGAAATTTTAAAAACGAGAAAATAAAGGTTTATCTACTAATAAAGACATTTTGTTGTCATAATTAATGATAATATTTAAATTTTATTTTTTATTTAATAATTATCTAGATATATTTATTTAAATAAAATTAGTTTTTAAATATGAAATGTTTAATTAAATATAGCAAAAAAGAAAAGATGACATAATTTTAAGTGCATTGGGCTTAAGTGAAGAAAAGAAAAAGTTCAAGCCCAATATCCACTTACTTGGATGGCAAGGAAGGAAATTACTTTTCTATTTGTATTTTGTTTTTATTTTTTATTTAATTAATTAGAGAAAAATAATTTTCTTCTTTGGATATGAAAGGAAGGTTACGGGGGAGTTTCTATTTCTACTATACATTAATTTTCCATTTCAGATTTTTTGAAAAAACTCTCTCCCTTCTCTTTAGAATTAGTCGCCTGTTGATGTTCTCTTTCTTTTGGGGCGTTCATTGGACCACATCTAATGTTTTTAGGCCTATCCATATCTAATCTAATTATATATTGGATGATAAATTTTACCATCCGATCCGATCCAATTAATTTTAGTCATCCAATCGATCCAACATCCATTGGATATTAGATTGGATCGATTCTATCCATTAGATGTATTTCATATATATTTATTGGTTTAATTTGGGTTTATCTAATATTTTAGACCTAATTTTTTTAAAACGAATTGGATCCATCTAATATTTTAGGTTCAAAATGTATTGGATTGGATTGGATCCATCCAATCTAAGAAAAAAGGTAAAATATTAATGTTAATTTTCATAAATACATATAGAATTTAAGTATAACAATATAAAATTTAATTACTCATCCAAAATAAATAAAAATATTAATTAAGTTAATTGGATGTTGGATATATTGGATTTTTAGACACCCTATTCACCATCCGATTCGATCCAATTAGATATTTGAAAATAACATCTAATTTGATCCGATCACAATTAGATAGTCAATGTATGTCGGTCGGTTCTCATTGGATTGGATGGATTTATGCACCTCTCTCTCTCTCTCTCTCTCTCTCTCTCTCTCTCTCTCTCTCTCTCTCTCTCTCTCTCTCTCTCTCTCTCTCTCTCTCTCTCTCTCTCTCTCTCTCTCTCTCTCTCTCTCTCTCTCTCTCTCTCTCTCTCTCTCTCTTTGTGAGCCACATAGTGATGTAACGATTGCTCACACAAAACTGTTACAATATCTAGATCACTGAGGAAGACTACGTAGAAATTGGTGCTTTGATTCAGGTTCTATGGAGATTCAAATTCAATGATTGATAATACTCTGGCATAAAAATGAACAAATGTTAGAACATTAAATGAAAGGAGTTATATTTTGTTGTGCTACAACCACTATAAATATTCTGAAATTCATATATAATTCCAAAATAAAAATGTTATAAATAATTATTATTTATGCTAAATAATAATTTACATGAAAAATAATAAAATATTGTAATTATATTCTAAACACTACCCTCTAATTCAAATTTTGTTAAGTTAGTTTCTCGGAAGCGACTTGGAACTCAATTGCTTAAGTGTAAGATATTTTCTAAAGGCGATATGTTATGTTATGTTACGTGTCTTGTCTTTGGTTATGTTATGTCTCTTCCTATAAATGGTTTGTTCTATAGGAGTAATGTTGCTAATTTGGTTTTTACTCCTCCATTGTAATCAGTGGTTGTTTGTTTAGTTGCTTGACCTGTAGAACTTGGACCCTTTAAAATCTTTAAATGAATATTCTCCTTTCAATAATAATAATGATTTTTTATTAAAAAAAAACTAACCCAAACATGCTTAATTGTAGAATTCCGGTAGAATCTAGTGCACTAGTACTAATATGATGGCACGTTTGTAAATTAAAGAAAAAATTACATAATAAACTAAAAATTACAAAAATATCTAAAATTTTATTTTTATTATTTAAACTATTTTATTTACAAAAATGCCTTTTCAACAAAAATAATAAATTATTTTATATATATAGTTTATTTATACTTGTTGTTATAATATTGTTTTTCTAGTTATTTTATAATTACTTATAGATGATTTATGGTTGTTGTGAGATTAATTTCTCTTTGTGTTTTAGTTATTTTTTTTTTTACTTTATGCTGAAAAAAATGTACTATACTATTTTTTAAACTTAACAAACATATTTTTACAAATAAAAATTTTAAATGGTAAAATTATAAATAAAATATTAAAAACTATATATTTTTAAAAGTTACCCTAAAATAAATATATCAATTATTTTTTCAAGTCAAACTTTTACAAAGATACTAATTTAGTTACCAAACCAAATACAAATACCATCTATTTTTCACCTTTTTTTTTCACCCTGTGATTAAAACTGTACTTTAGAAAGTACTCTTTTTGTTCAAATCTCTTATCTCACTACCAAAAATGACAAAGCAAAATAGATTTAGAATTAGTAGTAGAACCCACCACTATTTGACCTTAAAAAAGAGAATTAGTATATAAACAAATAACACTAACCCTACAAAAAGATAATTCACCAAAAGTACACTCACCAATCCAAGGCGGGAAAATATTTCCATTTCCCTCTCTTTTTTTTCTTCTTATCTTCATTTCAATCCTTTAATTTTTTTTATTTATAATTTATCCCCCTTTTATTAAAATTTTATTTTAGTTGGCGCCCTTCTCTGCCACTCTTAAATGCAATTTTGTATCACATCGTTATCAATATTTTATTTTATTTTATTTTGCTTTATTAAAATTGAAAAAAATGGCATGTAGACAAAATCATTTTTGCTTCTAGTCACGAGAAAATTTATAACACAAATACATATATAATTTAATAATAATTATTATAACAACACAAGATAAATGAAACAACATTCATTCTAATAGTACTACTCATAACATGTCAGCCAAAATTTCTTTTAAGAATTAATCTTCAAATTCTTACACTTGCTCAAGTACAATTAATAACACAACTACAACAATTACTCTCACTATCCCAAAAACCAGTCAGTAAAAAAAAACTAATTAATAATTAAAAAACAATTTAAAAAAAAAATAATCTTCACCATCGAAAAGGACAGGCAACAAGAGGATGGGACACTTGGTAGAGAGAGAAAGAAAAAGGATATAGAGAGAGAAAGAGAAAGGTTAGGAATGAAATTTTTTAATCAAACTTTATTATATATATAATAATAATAATAATTATATTATAATTATTATTAATTAATACTAATAAGGCTTAAGCATAAACTGAGCCATAAGATAGAGCCATCAATAACACAGCCGCTTGTTCCTCTTCTCCCAACTTCTTTCTTTGCCTCTCGACCGTTGATCTTTGCATCAAAACTTCTCTTCCCAAAGCTAATAATCTTTGTTTAAGCCCATCGCCGAGCTTGTTGTTGTTATTATTACTACCACCGCCGCCGCCGCCATTGTTATTGCTTGCTCTTTTTGCCTTTCGATCATCTGAGCTTCCTTTATTTAAACCCAAAATAGCTCTTCTTTTCTTCCTGCTTCTGATCCCACAAGCATTACATAACGACTGAAACAGTAAACAGAGATCGAAAGTTTAGATTGATCATATGAAACAAAATGAAAAAAAGGGTTTGATCTGTGGATCAAAAAGGGAAAAACTGACCTTAGGCCCGGCTGGACCGCCTCTCCAAAGTGGGGTTTTGGTGGTACCACAATCAGCACAGGTTTTCTTATGGCTTTCTTCTGATGAAACCCCACTTGGGTTTTTGCTACTCATGTCTTCCGAATCCGATCGCTGTAATAAAACAAAAGAAAACCGATCCGATCAGTAAGTTTGGAATCGTAACCTATCAGTAAGCTATTTTAAAAATTAAATAAATATATATATTGAAATATGACCGTTTGATCATCACTGACCTTGTCAGTCTGATCCAACATTTTTTTTATCAACTATTTCGAAGATCTGAGATCAACCCAGTTGAGATAAAGACAAGAACAGTAAAGGGTATTTAAAAGATTGAAAGAAAAACGAATGATTTACGAATAAAAGGGTCAAAACAGAGCAATCAGAGAAGTAGTGAAAGAGATTGAAATAGATCTATTTGATTTCGATCGAATGATCAACATTTGAGGTGGAAAGAGATCAGACTCAAAAGACTACTCTACTGATATAGAAGAGCAGAGGTAAGTGTGATTGAAAATAGAGAAAAGCTATCTGGTTTGAGCAGCAATGGAGGAAAGGTATTTGAATAAGAGGTGGGAATGAGAGAAAGATTTGAATGGAAAAGGAGGGGTGTGATTATACTGAGCTGCGCGGCAGAAGAGAGAAAGAGAAAGAGAGAGAGAAAATGATGAGAGGGAATCTAAACCGACATACACAACAACACCAGCCGCACCATATCTGAAAATACTCTCCTTATATAAAAAAAAATAATGGTACACTCGAAACCCTAGCCCCTTCTGAAATTTTGTGAAATGTCAATAGTACCCTTCTCTAAGAGGGAAATTAACTTTTTGGTCTTGTGTGTTGTGTTGTGTATAAGTATAACAATCTCAACCCCGCCAAAGAGTTTTTTCTTTTTGGGATGAAATAATACAAAAAGGGCGCCATTTGTTGTTGGTCATTCATTATTTTTATTATTATATTTTAGATTTATTTATTTATGAATGAATTAATGAAAGTAAAGTAAGTGAGAGATGGTGAGTGTGTGTGGTGTGGGAATTGGAAGAGGATGGATATGGAGAGAGTGTGTAGGTTAAAGATTTTGGGTCCTATTTTTGTGAGTAGTCAAGGGAGAGAGAGGGTATTGTGTCATTGTGAAATGCACCGTTTCATAGGTCAAACCCAATATCGTGAGTTATTTGCTATGTTAGCTCTTCAATGTTTCACATTGGCGGCAAACTAAATTGATTTTAATAATTTGAAAAAAAAAAAAAAAGAACACTCTATTTAGTTTAGCTTTGTATGTTGTGGTCTCTATGCAAATTCCTTCCATTTATTTGCTTAAATATTATGCCAACTTTAGTTTCTTAAAATTTGGTTAATTAAACTTTAGGGTTCTTATGTTTTGGGCGAATTTCAAAACCCGTTTGGTACGTTGTATTATAGTAAATAATAAATAACAATATGTGTTAGATAAGGCGATGTTTTGTATTAATTATTACGGCCACAATTTTTAATACAATGTAAGTTGTATATTTAATACATAAGAAATAGTATTAGCTTGTATTATGATATTTACAAAAGATTCGGGTCAATCCCAATCTCCGACCCAGACTCGGACCCGGGACCCGGACCCCGAGACCGAACAAGACCAGACTTGGACCCGAGATTGGACTAGACCGGACCCGGACCCCAAGATCGGACCAGACCAAACCCGAACCTAGACTCGAGATTGGAGCAAACCGGACCCGACCCGAACCTGGACTCTAGACCCCGGACCACGAACTTGGACCTCGAACCCGGATTTGGACCCGAACCTAAACCCCGGACCCAGACCCAAGAACTGGACCTGAAATCAACTTGGGCCTAGGACCCAGACCCGGGACTCTAACCTCTGAGTTTGGGACCCGAACCCGAACCAAGACCTCGGACCTGAGACCCGAACCCGGACCGGGACCTGGACAGGACCCGGACCTATAGTCAGTGTTGGGTCGAGTTTATCGAAAATATGTTATAATTTTACACAATCTATCAATACATGTCAATACCATATATAGTACTGTGTTAAATAATACAATACAATACAATCCAATACAATACAATACGACATACTAAACAAGCCCTCAATGTATAAAATAGCACAAACTCATTGAATGGAGATAATCCAATAATAAAAAAGACATCAATTTAGTTTGCTGCCAATGTAAAGTATTTAGGGCCCGTTTGGTACGCAGTATTGAACTGGCTAAATTATCTAGTTCAGTGTTTTGGCATGTTGGAAATCTGGATTACTAATCCAACTAATCACATATATATGAGAATTTTTAATCGTTTTTTTTTTAAAGTTTGATTTTGTTAATACATTTTAAATTTAATAAAAATATAAATGAAAGAATTATTTCAAATTTCTTTATAAAATTTTTTACCAAAAATTTATTTATTAAAATTAGTAAAATGTATAATTTTTAATTATCATACACAAACTTTCAAAATTTAAAATAATATTAATTAAACAATAGTTACTTAAATTGATTCTAAGAGAAACAATATGACAATAAAATTATATATTCTTTTTAAATTTTTAAAAATTTAGGGGAATTACCCCATATACTATTTTTTTAACTCTTTTTTTTTTTTTTTCAAATTTACAGTTTTGGTTTCTAAAGTGGTTGCAGCACTAGTTGCAATATGAGTTTCTATACGATTTTTTGTTGCAATCTAGGTTACAGTACTAGTTGTAATAGGGATTTCTATGTAGAATTTCGTAAAAATGCCAAAAAAAAAAAAACTGTTTTAAAGTGTAAAAATGAAAAAGCCCCAAAAATTTATATCAACATTTTAGAAAATTAATGTTTGTGTTAAATTAGTGTTTAGCATAAATAATTTTATTTTATTCAAGTATTTTTAATTTACTATTTTAATTATTTATTAATTAAAAATATGGTAAATTATTTTATTATATATTTATGATATATGTATTTGATTATATATGATATATTATTTTATTTTATAATTTAATTATTTTTATTTTTCATTTTATTGTTGTGAATTATTCATTTTTATTTATTATTATTATATATTTTAATTTAATTTAAGTTTTTTTTCAAAGGAAACTAAATAAAATAGTTCAATCTATTCTTAAACTAAGCACATGATTACTTTCAGCATAGTCCAATATTGTCCAATCTAATCCAAGCCTTTCCAGTCCAATCAAATCTAATCTTGTGTACCAAACGAATCCTTGATACTTAAAATAACAAATTACTATTGAACCCTAAAGTATTTTAATATAATATATATTTCTAAAAATCTCACTACAAATAAGATAATTATTTTTTATACCGGGGTTGAAGCCCCTAATGAATACAATATGTGTCTATCACAAATACACAAGTGTTACCTCAATTGTCTCTTGTTCTAAGAAAATGCTACTAGATGAATGGGCTTTAGCGTCACTTTTATACTACAACTGATGATATTAAGTTGAATACAATTATAGTTGAGATACAACATCGATGCAAAGCTTGAAATAAGGTGAGGGTGCATCATTCATCACCAAGAGATAAATTGACGCTCCACAACTTTAAGTTGTGTAATTTTGCATTTCTAATTAGTAGTGGCGATTAAGAACCACCAATATTGATGGATTAACGTTTATTTTTTATTCAATATCGACAGTGATTTAGTGACACTAATTCTGACACACTATAAATAATGAATTTTCTCGATATTTCACTTTTATCAATGAAAAGCCTAAACCTCATTGTCTTCTCCTCATGTTTTTGGTCATCGATACTCCATTTTCGCTTCAACAGATAATGATTCTTTCCTCACCTTAGTTTATTTCTATATCTTGGCTCTAAATAATTTCTATTTGTTGTATATTGCATAATTGGCTTATATGTTATGTATTAATTGTAGCTATACATTGAATTCATAGGATTCCTACCTAATATACATATTATAATTCTATGTATATTTTTAATAAAATCTAAAACTTTATTTATGACGAATCTTGCACAATGACATCAATAATGTGACTTGGAATAGAGTCAACCGAATAACTATGCTCAGCATATAACCATGAAGCTCGGGCAAGCCCATGAATCACACGATTAGCAAAACGTTTAACAAAACGTAAGCAAACATTGTTCAAATCAGAAAAAATTCTCTTGCATTCCTCAATGCAGCAACCAAAGGGAGAGGTAGTAGTCACCGAGCTTCGAAAAGCTTGCACTGTTATGAGACTATTTGTTTCGACGGTGACTTTTGAAACCTTTGACGCATTTATCCAACTGAGAGCTTCCGTCACTCCAAGAGCTTCGGCAAGGGTAGGGTCACAACAACCACTCCAAGACCTAGTTCATGCCTTCAAGACGTAACCTCTAGCAATACAGAGCACCCAACCATAACCAAATCTGTTATTATCCACAAAATATTGCTGCATCCACATTGATCTTGTAATTATCTACCTCTAGACCACACCAATATTGCTCATCCCCTTCACCACTCTAAATCGAATATGAAGAGGGATTGAAAGTTTTTTCTTGAGCAATAAGCCATTGTTCAAGATCACATTTTGCAAGAGCAATAACATTTTTGACTGATTTGGTTTTTCTATTCCATACTTTGTTATTTTTATCCTGCCAAATTGCCCAACAGAGCATAGCAACCAACTACTTCTCCACCCAATCCCAACGGTTGATTATATTTATTTATTTATATTTGTTGTATAGGGTTGCTAAGGTAAGAATTCACATAGAAATTCTCTGTAATCTGACGAGATTTTGAAGATAATAAGGATCTCGAAGACACAAAAAATAGGGGGTCACATGCTTGAGGATTCCTCAACGCTTCGGCTAGTAATATTGTTGACGAGTTCTTACTATTAAAAACTATAATAATGATATGTGGTCAATAGTGACGTGGTCCACAGGGCCACGAGATAAATTTAAATGAGGATTCATTTTACAGGTTCAAATGATATAGTGGGGATGAAATGGGTTGAAATGAGATGAGGTGATGGCCATCTCTTTCATTTTTGTTGATTTTCTTTTATAAATTTGCTTACTTTTTATATTGTTGTGTATATATATGTTGGAATTTATTTTACGATGATTTTATTTAGTATCATGTATGTTGATAATTAAACCTAATTATCTAACAACCTCTTACGTCCATATTTCGAGTATTAAATATGGACATGATACTTGGATATTAATCTTGAATATTGTTTGTTGCACTCGTCACTGTATTTTCTTGTATGCATGGTAAACAACTGTTTGAACTTTATTTTCGATACTCTTAAACTATTTTTAAAATTTATAGGATCGTAAGTAATTACAATGTACACAATCATAAAAAAAAAATATATTAAAAATAGTGGCATACCTAGATTTTTTTTCACTATGGGGCTTAATTGTCATAAAAAAAATATATGTCTACTTTTTATCCTAGGTCTACATCAACGGAAATAATCCTACAACTTTCTCCCATATGTTTTTTAATTATTAAAATTAAAATAAATACGATATAAATACTTAAGTTTAACTAACAGCTGTAAATAAATATTAAGTTTAATTTTTTATGGTAATAAAACCTAAGTTATATTTTTGAGACTAAGGTATATAAATGTTAATTGTTAAGTAAATTACCACGTGATAATTTCTGATTAGTCCAAACTATTTAATTTTTATTTTTTTTAAAAAATTAATTTAAATATACTAATAAAAAAATGACAAATGAATAATGATTTGATATTTAATGGAAAAATACTTATTCCAAAAAAAAATAACTTAAGAATTATTACCTCACAAAATTACTCAAATATTTATTTGTAAGTAAAAATTAAATTCAAATATATATAGAGTAAATTACTCTTAAAATAAAAACAATTATTGCTTAAAGACAAATGTGCGTACGGTAGTGTTACACAATACATATTTTTTTTTTTTTGGTTTAAAATTGAATGTTTTTAGCTGCCTACAATGTTCATGGCCGCCAAATCACAGTAACTCCTCATGATCTGTACAAAAAAGTAAAATATTTAATATTTTACAACTACATAAACCTAATACAAAAAGTCAAAATATAGGTACAAAGGGAAATAGCTGTATAAGATTTGAGTGAAGTAAAATACACATAAAAATTTTAACTGAAAGAAAAATCATGATAAAAGCTTTTTACTTTACCATTATCTGTTGACAATTATACCCAAAAACAATTCCTTTCAACTTATTAAAAAATGACTCATCATAAATATATTTTTTTAAAAAAATTAACGATTAATTATTCAGTTATTAATTTTGTTTTTTTTTAAATAAATAAATTATAAAATAACAAAATATAATTACATCAATTTGAGTCAGGTATGTGTTTGCTGTGTACATCCAAATCTAATAAAAAGATAACAAAGGAAAAAAGAAAAGCAGAATTTATATTTATTTATAAATATATGGACTACAAGTGACCAACAAAACCATTGGGTGGCATTGGATTAACCAAGTAGTTCTACTAAGACCACAATCTTAAAAAAAAAAAAAATAGATTAGGCTTTTCATGATAATTCATATTATTATAATAATAACATGTTTAATCAAAGAAATCAAATTCTTTTTAATAAGGATATATAAGAAGACAAAACAAAAAGGTCATATTATGATTTTCACTTGATAAATACCACAATTTGAATAAGATAACAAATAAGAGTTACACACATATACATATATATATATATATATTTGTGTGTAATTAAGAGTAACACTTGTGGTGCAAAGAGACTAGTTAGATATATAGAAATGAAGTAAGGTTTAATCATAAGGAAACAAAGATATTCAAAACATGAGACAAAAATTTGCCAGATAAAATGTGATGGTGAAGGATAATGAAGGCTCACGAGACCCCTTTTGTTTCTCTTTGTGGACAGACCAAAATTAAAGGACCACAAAATTATTTTCAAAATATTTTTTTTACTGTGGATTAAATAAAAATTAAATAAATATATATATAGCAAAGCTAGCTGTCTGAAACTGAGTAAGAAGAAAGGCTGGTCTGTCCAATCTACAATGATAGTAACATCATTATTATTATTACCTATTGGTTTCTCTTTTATACAATAATAAATAAATTACATGGATCCTTTTGTATATACCCACCTTTTTTTTTTTTTTTGAAAGATACATACCACCTCTTTCACTTAACATTTATTATCAATTTCTTTAAATAAAAACCATATACACATTTTTGAGAACCGAGGCAGGGTCTTCTTTCTATATATATAAAGTTTATAAACCCTCAATCCAAAAGTTGGGTTAGACATGTACTACTATAATAGGTATATAAATAATTTTGTACTTTTTCATACTCTACCAAATATTAATATTATTTCATATATCGTTTTGCTTGACTAAGTGTGGCCCATGTCGTTTTCTATTATGGTTTTTCAGGTGTAAGTGTGTAACCCTATTTTTATTGAATCTGATTGGTTTGTTTAAAACGATTAATAAAAATATTACAAGTTGCTAATTCTATAAGATTATTTATTATATTATTATATACTCGGGTAAGAGTTATTGTATTATTTATTTTTTTTATGAGAAAATTTAGTATTATTTTTAATACCAACGCAAGAGAAGAACAGCTAAAATTCAGTCGAAATGTAGTTTTCTAAAGGGTACTAGACATAACCTCATTAATATATGTATTAGAAGGTTGAAAGGGAAAAAACAGAAGACCAGGAACAAAAACTATTTACAAATATTTCTGTGTATATTATTTATTATTCTTTGCATGGGAAACAATACTCAATTGACACATATATTTCAAATTTAAATTTTCGATAATTATCTTTGAATTTTTTTAAAGATTAAAATAGAAAAACACCTGTGTTTTGTGCTGGGAAATAGACAGCATGTACCAAGGATAATAAATAGTTGTACTTCTGTACCAAAGATGCTTCTCAGTTACCATTTATTATTCAACATTTTCAAATGACGAAGAATCTGTGGATGGTAAAGGTTCTTCTACTGACCTAATTTGAAATATAACATTAATTGTTGATATAAAAATGTACATAACAGATGATTATTTTTTTGTGATGCTCTATCCAATTTTCAAGTAATGTAACCAATGGATAAACTTGGGTTATTTCGAGGCTTTCCCTTTTTCTTCTTTCTTTCATATATTGTGACCAAAAATTCTGAGGATAGCCAGCCAGTTTTTCATTTCAGGGACCAAACCACTGAAACCTTCTATGGAGACTCATCATAAGGTTCTTTCATTCTTGAAGCAGAACAAACATTTATGTATACATTTTCATCGGCTTAACAGATAAGTTAAGTGACTATTATTATATTTCATTATCAAATTAGGTTAGGTTGATGCCATTAGCCCTTAATATATTATACTAAGAATATTATTTGGCATAAAACAGAAAAGAATAAAACCAAACCTCAAAAAAATTAAGTAGAAAGAAAACAGAATAAAAGTAAAGAAATCGTTTGAATCAAAGCGATAATGAGAAGAACAAAACACCACTACTATTTCTTTCCTTGGAAAAAGAAAGAAACATGTTTAATTTTTCTTTTTAGAAAAAAAAAATATATCAAAATACTATACTCACTCAGAAAAGAAAGCAAATCCCGACTCTTGTAATTTCAATTTCAACCCCCACTCCCCTCCCCAAAAAATAAAATAAAAAAGAAAAAAAAAACAAAAAATCCCACGACTCATGTAAAAAATTACAACGACGACTCCAATGAAATGAGATTAAAAAAGATCCCACCGGCACAATCAAGAAATCTCCACTAACACACACACTGATAGAGTGGAAGAGAACCCTGTTTATGCTTTTACAATATAGACCTTGAGTTTTAGACACTTCCATATTTCATTGGTACTAAGCAGCCTTTTAAAAAAGGAATGCTGCAAACTCAGACAGTCAATCATGCAACCATTGATCCCACCACACCAACCCCATGTTATTTGGTCACAGTGGCATGACTGACTTACCTTGGCACCTCTTTGACCACATATGGACTCTGGACAGACTGGAACCCGACGACACGGCGAGATGCCTGACCCTTGACCCAACCCAACCCGACTCTACCCGACGACCCCAACATCACCATCATGGTGTAAGTAACTTAACTTCTGCTCCATGTGATCCTGAATTTCTGCAAGTGTTTTGAAGAGGCCCAAGACAGATTATTCAACAGGAAAAGTTGTTTACTTTTACAACCCTTTTTGTAGATAGGATTTTTGCTATTGTGTCATTTGCTTAGTGAAAGTTGAAAAACATTTTAGTTTACCTTCAGCCAAAGTTGAATCCACCAGACGGTACTGGAAGTTCGTTCCCTCCGAAGCGGAATCCTGGCTGGGAAGCATCACCACCTTGAGGTAATGCCTCATCGTCCTCCTCCAGCCAATAAGTCTCGAGAATTTTAACTGCTTTTTCGTAAATCTCGGTGTTGTCGTGACTCTGAAGATTTTCAATTTTTTCTAAACCCTCAGCATCATCAATCATCTGGGCATATAAGTTCACTTCCCCACTATTTCCCAGATTCTTCTCTGCTTCCCCAACCTTCAAAATGTTCTCCAATCCTTCTAAACAGACAGTGACTATTCTTGCATCTGGGCAGACAAGGAGATCACACAATGGCTTTATACACTGTTGACTGACAAGGTACCTAACACAAAAAAACAACCGGTCAGATGTCAATCCATGATGACAGAACAAATTGGAAACAAAGAAAACTAAAAAGAAAAATGATAAAAAGTAAAGATTACATACTTAATTTGCTCCGAAGTTCCACCAGAAGTAGCATTGGAAATTGCCCAAGCGGCCTCTTTCTTTATATCAAACTCAGCATTTTGAAGAAGATTGACAAGAGGGCCAATTAAACCAGCTTCAATAACAGCCTACAGTATTTTTTTTTTAAAAAAAAATAAACAATTAGCGTAACGTATATGAATTAAAAGACAACCGCAAAAGTAACTATGCTTTTGTTTTGGATCATACTCCCCCTGAATGATCTCTGATATCTCTGGGGAAGAAAACACTAGCACATAGATACATTGGCTTAACCTTTTTTAAGCTGATTTATAGCTTTTAAAATTGAAAAAGTACTTTGGGTGGTTTTCGTTTTTGGTGAAAGAATGAAAGAAAGTCATCTTCTAATTCAAAAGATCTTTTCAAATAAACTAAGTTCCCCTAACTTAATTCTCCCAAAAGACCTTACCAAAAAAAAAAAAAAACTCCCAAAAGACATTTGAGAAGCTATTTACTGAATTTTAAGAATTTCTAATTTATTCTTAAAAATTCATTTTATATTGATCATCCAGAAGCTTTTGATCCAAACAAAAAAATAAGACAATTTTTTACTTCAACTTTTAGATATAAGCAAAAGCAAAAGTTTTACCAAACAAGGTCATAGATTCATAACTCATAGGAACAAGCCATTCATTGTGAGTAGAGCTACACTACACTACAATTAAATTCAACGGAATGCCATATTAAATACAAGTACCTGTATTTGTTCTTTGTTTCCAGCAGTAATATTTGATATAGTCCAGCAAGCTTCCTTTTTAATGCTTTTCTTATGATTATGGGTCAACAAACTCATAAGGCACGGGAGTGCACCACTGTTGATGATAAACTGGAAGCATTGAAAACATATTAGCAGAGGTGCAAAAAGCTTCTGAGACCTTTATATGGATGGAGTATTAGGAAACTAGAAACATAAGAAAAGTTAAAACCTGAGTTTGAACATCATCTCCTGTCACAATATTTCCAACTGTGCGAAGTGCTGGAATGAGAACTGAAGGAGATGGATGTCTGAATTGCATAAGCATTTAAAAAAAAAAAAATCAATTTTACATTCACAAAATATTTGACTGTGTAACAAGAATAAGAAAATAAAATATAAAACACTTACAGAAGGAGCTGCACAAGTCGAGGACAGACACCAGCCTCAATCACGGCTTGAATTTTGTCATTTGTACCATCTGACAAATATGATAATGCCCAGCAGGTATCTGTCAAGACTTCTTCATCATTTGAATGAACTAGTCGCTCCAAAGCTGGAAGTGCTGGTCTTACCTGCCAAAAAAATTCCAAAATTACAAAAAAAAGAGGAACATCCTACAGAAAGAAACTATACAGTTTGAAAACAAGACAAAAAAACCTGATCAAAAGGAGGTTGTGGTTTGCCTCTGCAAAAGTTTGACAGTGTCCATGTAGCGTTTCTCAACATGGACAGCTTTGCCTGCTCATTCAACTGCGCCAACAATGGAATCAGAGCTCCATGTCCAAGAACAAGATCACGACATCTTGGGGAGTCACCAGCAACATTTCCCAATGCCCATACAGCCTAGAGTTCGTAATACGTTCACATATTAAACAATTCTTAAAAAAGTAGACTTCTACTTCAGACTACAAACGCACAAGTTATAACAAACATAGACAGTTCTAATTTAATACCTGCTCACGAACATCATCACTTGGAGAACCAAGTAGCTTAACAAAAATTGGAACTGCCCCATGATCAATTACCACTTTGGTGTTCTCTGAAGTACCCGAAGCAATGTTTGTGAGAGCCCAAGCTGCCTCAAACTACATTAATAAGAGAAACAAATCTGTAAAATAAATAAACAATCCACAACCACCATGGAAATGAAATATTGGTTAAAATTCGGACCTGAAGTTGTGGAAAATCATCTCTGTCAAGAAACTTAACAAATACTGGAACAACCCCAGATTGAATTACTTCTTCAATTGGAGGGCTTCGTTCTGCAAATGAAAATTTCAATTGGTTTTGTTTAGTGAACAACAAAGTCCCTAAAAATTATATCGACAAATCAAATCGTGATCATTATTAATATACCAATTGAAAGCAGTTTCCGAAACTGCGTAGTTGCCTCGAGCTGCAAATTGGCATTATCCTCTGACCATACCCCAGCAACCATCGATGGCAGACTCTCCAACTACAAATAACCCCAATACCATCAATATAAATACATACATATATATCTTATATATAGCATACCCACATCCCAAAACCCCAACTCAATTCATCTCATTCCGATCTAACAGAACCGACAATGTGCTCAATCGCACAAGGAAAGTAAATAGTGAAGGAAAACAAAGAAACAAAAAAATAGAATGAACAAAGGGAATCGGCAATTGAGATAACCTTTTTGTCAAGATTGGAAGGGTGAGGAGAAGGAGGGAATTGCTGGGTTTGAAGGCCTTCACGACGCTTCTTTTGCAAGCTCTCTTCGCGTTTACTCTTACGGATCTCAACCATGTTGTCCTCTCTCCTTCTGCGACCTTCTTCGGCATCGACAGCCACTTTGTACCTGTTTCGCCGGACTTCCGTCCTCGCGTTCGGCCTCAGAGACATGTTTGGGTAATCAAGCTTTGTTCCAACAAAACCCTAATATCAAATCACAAAAAAGTTTCGTCAGATTATTCTGAATAGCGATCGATCGTAAAGAGAATGAAAAATCATAGAAAACAGAGGAAATCAAATTGAAGAGGCAAACCTTTTTGGTTTGGTTTGAGAGAGAAAGTGGAAGAAGGAACTGTATTTGCGATATTGGACAGACACAGGGTTTCGTTTTTTGATTTTTTTTTTAAGATCAATTTATATCACTTTTCATTCATAAATAAAATGGATTTTTTAATTTTTACATTTTAAAATAATATATATATATTTTTTCATTTTTACGAAATTTTATATAGAAACTTCTATTGCAATTAATTAGCGCTGCAACTTAAATTAAAAAAAAAAATCGTATAAAAACGCTATTGCACCACTCTAGAAACTCAAATAATAAATTTGAAAAAAAAAATTAAAAAAATAATATAGAAAATAATTCTCCTAAATAAAATATTAATAATAATAATTATTTTATATTTTAGTGTTTTTTTTTTCTTTCAATAAATCTAAATATACCATTTTTTAATATATTCATTTGCAATAAGCATATTTTTTTAAATAAATAAGATTTTTACCCACCAAATTATAACATTTATAGGATTTTGTAAAAATTTCCTCCAAACAATTGAAATAATTATAAATTTGCCTCTCCTGTTATATTTCGTTCATTTTTATTAATAATTTTATGATAAGAGTGTTTTGGGACTAGTTTATTATAATTCGAGAGTAGACAAAAATAATATTCTAAAAATAAATATGCTTGAAATTTCAAAAGTTAATGTTTGATTTTTTAAGATCATTCTACTTCATTTCAACTAGTTTAAGTTAGTAAAATAAATTTTATACTGTAATTATAGATATGGCTCGTGGCTTGGTTACATTGATCTATGATCCCCACATTGTTTGGGATAATATCATCTTGTAGACTCAATTAATTGATTTAATAAGTCAATTAGACTTCGAAAATAGACTATGTTTTATTTAAGAATTTTCACTAAATTTAAACATTTTTGAGAAGAAAAGAGAAATAAGAGTTTATTTATTAATTAGTACACTTTTTGGGTCTAATTGATAAATATATTTAAATTGTATTTTATTTTATAATTATTCATATAAAATTGGTATATAAAGAATTAGAAGAGATAAGTGGAAAATTAAAAAAGATACGTTTGTTTTATTAGTTGAAATAAAGTGACAAAAATCTAACTCTAAAACCCATATGTATATTCAGCCATAAGGGTAAGATTCAACCCAAGTTTTTATTCCAAGCCCATCTTATCTGAACCTAGCCCTATGTGAAATACCTATATAAAGAAAGAGAAGATAATTGAAAAACCTTTTTTCACTTCTTCCTCTTCTCTTAATTTTCGGAATCACATAGTATTCTCTCTCAAAATATTATTCCAAAGGTGTTTGAGTATCATCCCACTCTATTGAAGGTGATACTCATGCCTTTGTGGAAGATTGTGTTGAACACAATTGAAAGAGGAGAAGATCCAAGTTCAGATCTTAATAATGCTCTTGTACAAACAGGAATTAAGGGCTATAGATCTGAACGGAATGAGTCATATTATTCTGCTGACATCATTGTAAGATTTTCTACACCTTTATGTGTTTATTTATCGTTTTAGGAATTTTATATTTAGGATATTAGATTATAAAATTATAATCAACATACATGTTAGTAAACTTAGATCCTGGTAAAATAAATTTCCAACAATACAAATATTACCTTTTGAAAAATCAATTTTATTCAAATGCTAATTGATTGAATCTAGGTTTGCAACTTGAGTATTAAAATTGAAAGTAAATCAGGAACAATAAATTACAAGCTTTCCCTGTCATTGGAAATACATTCTAACCTAGAATGTTCAAATACTCTGTGTGTGTTTCCCTTTCTGGTACCCGAAATGGGTTTTTGGTCCACCCACCGGAGTTGTGTGGTGGTTTCTGGTGCCCCAATCTCCTAATCAAATACTATCATGATTATCCTCAGAGCATTAAATGTGTCTTTAATGCTCTTGATCCTCTAAATCTTTATTTTTTTTTTTGTTTTTTCTTTCCCTTCTGACTACATTAATTACTTCTCTAATCACTTAGATCCTCTTCAGCCTCCATTTTATCCCTCTTTGCTCTTACAAATCTTCTTAATCTTTGGCTATCAAATCATTCCACTTCTCAAAGAGCCCTTTTATCTCATATTTATGGCGGCAAGGAAGAAAGATGGTCTTCGTGAAGCTCAAAGATCTCATCCCATGATGAGATCTACTCCTAGTGAAGTGGAGGCTCTGACCTGCAATCATAGAGGTGCTGATCTGTGGACTTTCTGGTTCTTTCTATTTAAAGTGCATCCTAGGCTAAAACTCCAGGTATCTTCTTCTTTATTCTCTTTTCTTATCTGTTTTTTTCTACAACTTTTTTTAGCTATGGCTATGATTCCCACTTCAGCTCCTATTCCCTTGTCCCTTACTCCCGATGAGAGTGATGTCTTCACTCTTCCTGATATTCCTGACGATTCTCACCCCTCCATTAATCTTCTCCTGCGTCTGTTTACCATTCGTCCCTTTAATCGTCCCTCCCTCATGAAAACCCTTTCGCAAATGTGGACCTCTCAGTGTCGATTTCCTGTTGTTGTTTCTGAGCACTCAGAGGGATTGTTTCTTGTTACGTTTGGTTGCGAGGGTGACAAGAAGAGAATCCTTGATGGGCAGCCTTGGCACTTTGCTCAAAGCCTGACTGTCTTTGCATCTCTAGATCATTCCTTTCCTATTACTGCTGACCTTCTGCATTATATCCCTTTCTGGGTTCAAGTGTATGGCATCCCATTTCGCTGCAAGTCTTATGATCTTGCCAAGCTTATAGCTTCGGGTTTGGGAGATCTTATCCAAATTGATGAGGATACTATTAAGGAAGGCACTGGGCCTTATCTAAGGGGTAGATTTCTTTTGGATGTTAATAAACCAATTAGTAGGGGTATTAACATTCGTTTTCTTAAGATGGGTAGAGAATTTACCAAATGGTTGGATTTTAAATACGAAAGACTCCCTGATTTCTGCTTTTACTGTGGTAAGCTTGATCATACCAGAAGGTTTTGTCAAGCTTATTTACAAAAATGTGATGAAAATCATGTTCCACCACCTAGCCCCTATACCATCCTTCTTAGGGGGAAAGAAAAATCTATGGATAAGTCTGGTCCTTTTGACTATCCTCACCCTCTTGCCTTATCCATCTCTGAATTTCCACCGCAATCTATTCCTCCTAATCATAGGTTGCTAAATCCGTTCTTGGCCCAATCGTATACTTTTCACTGGTTTGTTGAATTCTACCATAGGGCCTAGTTCGTTTTTAGGGTCACCTGTCAGTTCTAGTGTTCTTATGATTCCTACTCCTGTTAATCCGAATCTTACCACTCATGGTACTTCTAATTTCACTGAGTATGTTACTCCCCTGCAGTATGGTTCTGTTCCTGGCCAAATGACCATTGCACCAACGGATTCTACTATTGTCTCTGATCACTCTGATTTCCAGCATCCTGAGGTTCTATTGGCTGCTAGATCTCTTGCTGATGCTATTCCTTCTCTTGACTTGGGAACCAATATGGAGAGGCAGACTGCTACTCCTGATCCTAATGTCAAAGGGAAGGGTCTTGCTTGTGCTTCAGGAGTCAAGAGACCTACTTTTCACTCGCACCAAGTCCAAATTGGTGGCTCTCTGCGTTCACAGCTGAAGCGAGCCAGGTCTGGGGATGCTGATTCTGCTCCTATTTCCACAACTCCAACTGAACATGCGGGTGTTGCTGGGCACACCCGCCCAGAAAAATGACTCTTATTAGTGGGAATGCTCGAGGGTTGGGGAACTCTCGAGCATTCAACCAGCTTTCCCTTTTGGTTAAGACTCACAGGCCGTTGGTTCTTTTTTTGATGGAAACTAGACTCAAGACTCATTCTATCGATCGGTTTAAGACTTCTTTGGGTTTTGATTTTGGTTTAGAAGTCCCTAGATTGTCTTATGGGGGTGGCTTGATGTTATTATGGAAAGCTGATTGTACTGTTAATATTTTAAACTATTCCCTTAATCATATAGATTGTAATATCTCTTTTGACTCTAATGATATTTGGCATCTTACTTGTTTTTATGGTTCACCTGTGGAAAGTAATAGGCGTTTTACTTGGGATCTTTTGGATAAGATTTATTATAATGCTCCTAATCTTCCTTGGGCTATTATAGGTGATTTTAATAGTTATTTGTTTAGTAGTGATAAATATGGGGGTCGAGTTAGTTCTAATTCTTATTCCTCTTCTTTTGCTGAGTTTATTAACAAATTTTCTCTTATTCCCCTCCCTTTCATTGGTAATAAATTCACCTGGTATAATTCTAGTGTTAAAGAAAGGTTAGATTGGGTTGTTTTCTCTGAGTCTTGGCGTGACCTTTTCCTAATAATTCTTTACATCATCTTGGTTTTTATGGCTTGGATCATAGAGCTCTTAAACTAGTTTTAGATAATAATTCGTATACTGTACCTAGTTTTGTCAATAAACGGTTTAGATTTGAAAATATTTGGTTGGAAGACCCTGATTTTTATTCTACTATTAAAGAGGTATGGTCTGATCACTCTGTTCCAATGTCTACCTCTGGGTTGCAGTTTTTCTTTAATAAGCAACAACAGTGTGTTAATCATCTCAAGTCTTGGGGTAAAAAACATAATTCTCTCTTTAAGACCAAAATTTCCCAACTTAACTTAGAAATTGATCAACTCCAAAATAAGATGGCCCTTACCCTTGAGGAGTCCCGTAGGCTTGGTCATCTGAAGTCTGCTCTAGACTCTCTGCTGTATAAAGAAGAGATCTATTGGAGACAACGAGCAAGGGTTAAATGGTTGAATGCTGGGGACAGAAATACAAATTTTTTTCATAAACATGCCTCTTTTAGGAAGAAAACGAATACAATCAAATTTCTTAAAACTGAGGATGGCTCTGTTGTGAATACTCATGAGGGGATTGTAACTCTTATCACTGACTATTTTCAAAACCTCTTCTCTACCCAAGACAGTGATGTGGATGCTGCTTCTACTATATTTTCCTATCTTAATTCTGGGTTAGAGGAGTCTGATGTCAGTTTCCTTGATCAAGAATTTACTCCGGAAGAGGTTAGGAGAGTTGTTTTTCAAATCTCTGGTGATAAAGTTGTAGGTCTTGATGGCCTTAATGCCTATTTTTACCCAAAAAACTGGTCAGTTTTGGGGTCTGATTTTACTAAGGCTATCTTGGATTGTCTTAATAATGGTGCGGACTTTGCCACGATCAATTCTTCTCTCATTGTCCTTATCCCTAAAAAGCAACGTGCTCATTCTCTTAAGGACTTTAGACCTATTAGTCTTTGTACCACCTTTTACAAAGTTATCTCTAAAATTCTTGCAAATCGACTAAAGGTTGTTTTGGATAAAATAATTTCCCCGAATCAAAGCACTTTTATCTCGAGTCGTATCATCTTTGATAATATGCTCCTTGCTAATGAGGTAGTTCATGCCATTAACAATAGGAAGAATGGGAAAGTTGGTTGGGCGGCCCTTAAGCTTGATATGTCAAAAGCTTTTGATAGGGTTGAATGGGACTTTCTTCAAAGTCTGATGTATCATTTTAATTTCCCTGTTAAGTTTGTTTCTAATATCATGAAATGCCTAACCACTGCTACTATTTCTTTCTTTGTTAATGGGGAGGTTTGTGGCAAAGTCTTTCCTACCAGAGGTTTAAGGCAAGGAGATCCTCTTTCTCCTTACCTTTTTATACTCTGTTCTGAAGGACTCTCTGCACTCCTTCATCATTCTCAGTGTCAAGGGGTCCTTAAGGGTGTTGCTATCTCTCGCACTGCCCCTTCTCTCACTCATCTGTTGTTTGTGGATGATAGCATTCTTTTTTGCATGGCTACGCCGTCTTCTTGTGAAGCTTTGAACTCAGCCATTCATACTTATTCTCAAGCTTCAGGCCAATTGATTAATTTTGATAAATCGTCCATTTTGTTTTCCCCCAATACTCAGGCTAATGTTCGAGACATGTTTATGCATACTTTTCAATTGGTTGATAAGCCTTTTATCTCTAAATATCTCGGACTTCCTCAATGTTTTTCGCGTGCTAAATATCAATCTTTTGCTTTTCTTAAGGATAAGGTTTTGTCTGTTATCCAATCCTGGCATCATAAATGGTTTTCTAAGGCTGGCAAGGAAATATTGGTCAAGGCTGTCCTTCAAGCCATTCCTTCTTATGCTATGGCTTGCTTTCGTGTTCCTACCAAAATCTGCAAAGAACTTGAATCGATGGTGTCTAAGTTTTGGTGGGGCTCTTCCCCTAATCGTCCTTCAATTCATTGGAAAAAGTGGTCTATGATCTGTCAATCTAAATTTGTGGGAGGTATGGGTTATAGGTCCCTGGTTCATTTTAATCAAGCCATGTTAGCAAAGCAGGCTTGGAGAATTTTCCATACTCCTAATTCTTTACTTAGTCTTACTCTTAAGGCTAGGTATTTCCCACACACTTCTTTTCTTGATGCTGTTCCAGGTCATAGCCCTTCTTTCTCTTGGAGAAGTATCATGTGGGGTAGAGATCTTCTTAAAAGAGGGCTTCTTTGGAAGGTAGGCAATGGGCAAACTATTAATACACTTGATGATCGCTGGTTGCCTAATTTTGCTCTTAAGAACTCTGATTTGATAGCCACTCTTCCTTCTCCTTCTTTGTCATTTTTTATTTCTCCTTCAGGTGCTTGGGACTTGAATAAACTGAGATGTTATTTTCCTGATTTCATCATTGATCATATTTTGGATATACCTATAGCGGGTCATATGTGTCCTGATGTTCTAATCTGGGGGAAGGAAAATTCTGGGATTTTCAGTGTTAAATCTGCTTATCATCTTGCTATTAGCTCTAGAGATATCCCCTCTTCTTCATCTCCTTTGGGAAATAAACGTTTTTGGTCTAAGCTCTGGTTCTCTCCTATTCCTGCTAAGGTTAAGCATTGTGTTTGGCGTATTCTTCTCAATTCTATCCCTGTTGCTTCCAACCTTTATCATAGGCACATCATCCCTGCACCCTTGTGTCCCCTCTGTCATGTAGCACCAGAAACGGTAACACATGCTTTCCTTGAATGTTCTAGAGTTAAAACTGCCTGGAAAAATTCTTCCTTTTCTACTTTTTATGCAGAACACAAGTCTTTGAACACCACTGCCTATATTTCGAAGGCCTTTGAGACTTTTGATAAGCAAATGCTATGTACTTTCTTTTGTTTTCTCTGGATGGTGTGGTCACAACGGAATAATTATTTGCACCATCATAGATGTTTGTCTCCAATGTTCATATATGATCATGCAGTTACTTATTTGCAGGATTTTGAGTCTGCCAATCTTAAAGCTGATGTTAGACGTAATGTGCAGCAATCTTCTACCAGTCCTCATTCCTTAGTAGCTCCATATCGATATAAGATCAATACCGATGCTGCACTTGATATTAATCTGAAGAAGCATAGTCTTGATGTGGTGGTCCGAAATGCTCAAGATCAGGTGATTGCTGGCATTATTGCTCCGGTGATTGGGAATGTGTCACCTGAAATTGCAGAAGCAAAGGCTATTCTTCTAGCTTTAGAATGGGCTCAAAGTGTTAATCTTCCTGTTAATGTTGTGGAGTCTGATTGTAAGAGTTTAGTTGATAAAGTTAATGGCTCTTTTTGTAATTATTCTGTTATGAGTGATCTTGTAGTACGTATTCGACACTTGTTATCGTTTGGTCCTGCCTTTATACTTTCTTATGTACCTCGTGAGTTAGATAAAATGGCTCACAATTGTGCTAGGGCGGGTTTAGGACTAGATAGTGAGTATGTTTGGAATGGCTGTTTGCCTTCCTGGCTTTCCTGAGGGTTCTTGCTGTTATGTATTTTCTCTTCTCAGGTTATAAAGCATCCTTTTCAAAAAAAAAAAAAAAGAAGAAAGAAATACATTCTAACCAAGTATTGCAGGGAAAAGTAACTTTCGCATTGAAATCAATTGAAATACAATCTCTAATTTTGATTACAAATCAAAGTAAACAAAAATGAATTCATACAAAAGTTACCAATACACTTGATTCATAATCAAGTACAAAGATCTAAGTCCCTTTAGATCTATGAAGTCAAGATCCCCTTGCTTCTTCTCAGCTGAACTCCCTTCAACAGATTCATCTGAACTCCCTTCAAACAATGCAGATCATCATTTCTTTTTCAGCTCCTAAAGATCCAATGATTAACCACTTGTAACAAAAAGATTAACACGAAATAGTTTTGCTTTAGCAGAGCAAGAATCTCAAAAGTAGATTCTAACAAAGATGAAGAAGAGTTAGTTAGAAAAAGCTTGTTAAGCCTTTTATAACCTCTACTTCGGTACAACAGACTTAACCAACTGAATTACCATCTCATTACAACTGCCAATGAGCTGTTCCAACAAACACAAATGATCTCGATGTTGACCTGACAAACAATAAAAAAAATTACAGATAAACAAAGGCATCTAACACAGTATTAAATGATCAATATCAAAGCCAGACTAGATGCAAATAACACCCTTACAGATAGAAGGGTAACCAACATAGTAGATTCTAACAAAGATGAAGAAGAGTTAGTTAGAAAAAGCTTGTTAAGCTTTTTATAACCTCTACTTCAGTACAATCGACTTAACCAATTGAATTACCAAATAATTACAACTGGCAATGAGTTGTTCCAACAAACACAAATGAACTCGATGCTGACCTGACAAACAATAAAAAGATTACAGATAAACAAATGCATCTAACAAAGTATTAAACGATCAATTATCAAAGCCAGACTAGATGCAACTAACACCCTTACAAACAGTAGGGGTGTTCATCAAACTGCCCAAACTACACAAACCGCCCATACCGTACCACACCACATAAAAAATGTAGTTTGAAATCTTTTTAGGTGCGGTTGCGGTTTGCATTTTTGCCAAACCGCGCAGTGCATTGCGGTTTGCGGTTTGCGGTTTTGAATTTAATAACTGCGGTTCAAACTGCACCGCACTATATATTACAAAGTCACTAATTTTTACAATATGATTTTATTCTTTTTTTCATATAAGAATAAAAATATATAATATATGTGTATATTACTTTATTTTTTAAAGATAATTTAATAGAATGACTTGACGATTATTATACATGTTATGATGTTAAAACTTTAATGAGATTTTTTTTTGTTTTGTATTGTTAAAGCTTTATTAGTCTGATTTTTAAATTTTCATTATAATATTTGATAATAATGATAGTGTAAACTGCTCAAAACGCACCACACCACATCGTATTTTTGCGGCGTGGTTTTTGCAATTTTAAGATCTTACGGTGCGGTTGCGGTTTGAGAAATTATAAAAATCGCATAGGCAATTTAGTTTTAAAAAATGGCTGCAATTCACACCATGAACACTCCTAACAGACAGAAGGGTAACCAACATAATATTCCACTGAAAAACACGGCACTTGCAATCTCTCCCTTGGCAAATTATGATCATCGAGCAAACCTAAAGAGATAAAACAAAATGACCAAATAGATAAAACAAAAAGACCAAAGACACAAAAAAAAAACATCCCAAAAGATAAAACCAATTCATACAAAATGACTAAACAAAAATAAATGTTACTATTTACAATGACAGCACAACCATGAGACCAAATCCAAAATACGTGACAATGTTTGGAACAACTTTACAAAAAATCAATAACTAACTATCTCCCCATCGGTGATCATAATCACTCACTGCTAAAATAGGCCACAAGAGCAATAGAAGGAACACTAATGGATGAAGTAGCAGGTTGCACTAAAGAGGAAACAACATGAGCAACATTAGGAAGAATAGCAAAAGGACCAATAAAAACTGGATCAACAGTGGATGGAATAACAATGTCAGACTACCCCTGGACACCAGCAATATCAGACTCCCCTGAACACCAGTTGTAGCAGGAAGAGACTGAGACTCCCCCTTAACCAAATTAGTCTGAACTAGAGGCAAAAAAGATGGAGACTCCTCTTGAGCGAAGGAAAATAAGGCTAAATCAGGCTCAGATGGACCTGAAACTAGTACAAATGAATTAACCAGAGGCTGTGATGACCTTATTGGATGCTCAAATAAGGGACTATCACCATCAGAAGAACTAGAAGAACTATCACTAGTGGGAACAGAAGTATAACACCCTCTGAGGACTTAAGTACTTCAGTTGTGGCTATGAGAACAATAATCACAGCCTTCTAAAAATAAAGTTATCTCTACTAATCATAAGCATAAGACTCAGTCAAGTGTTGTGTGTTGTTTACCACAACAAATTTACTAATTTTTATTAATATTTACTAATTACTTTAGTATTACGGTAAATACAGGATGATCCCACGAGAATTGTTATTAATTTATTATTCAAAAATTAGTAACAAGAATTAAAAAGGAGGGTTTTGATGATGAATATTAAATAACAGAAATAAAAAAGTAAATAGAATGTGATACTACGATATTCAATAAATAGTTAAAGGTTAATCTCCACCCTCAAATAATCACTCTTAATTACTAATAATGAATGTTATTTCAGATTTCCAATCGATCTATTAATCCCGCAAATAACGCTGAAGCAGTCTGTAATGTTCTTGCTTCAAGCCTCCATTGGACCCTTACACCCACAAAATGATGACTCTTATACACGAGTACGCCACTCTGGCTGCTTCATGGTCTGATGATTGGCCCTACAGACCAACACGAGTGTTTCCAGCATGCTTTGTCCTCACTCGCACGCTTCCTGGGAAAACTTCCCATGAGGTCACCCATCTTAAAATTACTCTAGGTCAAGCACGTTTAACTGTGGAGTTCTTTCGTGATGGGCTACTAAAAAATAAGATGCACCTTGTTGATATAGGTAGTACCAATCAATCCATTTAAACCCTCTTCAACTGTGCATCACAGTCTCATAATCATCCCACTTGACCTTCTCCAGGCGGTGTGGGATTGCACAACTTACCCAGTATTTCCCCTTACGGATCACAGGACTACTGACTGTCACACAGTCAATTATTGTAATCTTCCTATTGCAAGTAATCAAGACAAAATGCTCAATAATTAACTCTTTTACCTAAACACTAAACCTATGAAGCATATAATTTATTTAACTTAGATAAAGCTTTAAAATTAATAGAGACAGACTAATCTAGGCAATAAATTAATGAAGCATATAATTCATTTAACTTAGGTTCTATTCTTCATCACAATTAAAAATACCTTTGACAATATTAAGAATTGCAATTGTTATACCCATATTTTGAGCAATAATATGAATTTGGCATGTGTAACAAAGCTGGAATACGAACCAACTCAAATTATGCATCATTAAATGTATTCAGATGACTTGCCTCGAGAAATACAGTTAATAAAAATACTCGAACTCGCTATCACGTAAGTAATGACGAGACACAAGTAATAACTATCGATTGATGAGACTATCGAGGTGAACAAATCTATCTCGGGATAACCAGAATACATTATGGAATCATTCGGAATAGGTGGATAATGAGTTTTGTAGATCATTAACCCACATACCCATTAGTATGTTAAAAGGATAAAGAAAACAACTTCAACATTATTCATTTCGCTTTTGACGCATTGAAATAAGTGTCTTGCATATACTTCACCCAATATTAGTGGAAGAGTACAAGATGTAATATAACTATACAGTTAGACATTATTCTATGGAAATGTTTAAAAAAATGTTGATTGAATGATAATGTGGTATTATTCCTTAAATTCCCAACAACCATTCGGTTAGTTAGTTAGTCTTTAACTAACTTAGCTGTCAAATATGACAGCTTGCATATTGGGTCCCTTGACCTATATAAAGAAGAACTACTCCTCTCATTTTATAAAGTCAAACACAAGAAGAAGGGCAAGAAATAGAGAGACACAATACAATATAGAGAGAAATTAGAGTGAGTGAGTGAGAGAGAGAGAGAGAGAGAGAGAGAGAGAGAGAGAGAGAGAGAGAGAGAGAGAGAGAGAGAGAGAGAGAGAGAGAGAGAGAGAGAGAGAGAGAGAGAGAGAGAGAGAGAGAGAGAGAAGTTAGAGTGAGAGAGAGAGAGAGAGAGCTGAGATTGGGAAATTGGATTGAGCAACATTATTGATTATGTTGGCTCTGGTTAGTGAGTTAATGAGTGTTGAGAGATTACACTATGGATGACTTGCTATGATTATTTCCTTGTAGCTCTCGAGATTGATATCTCTTATTCTCATTATCAATAAAGATTGGTTGTAATGCTTTCAAACTGGAGTATGACCAAGTTCACATTGAACTTAAGATCAGAACCAGTATAATTCTCTTGTGTTATTGTGTCTGATAGCCATTTAGATTTATCTGTGTTATATTTTTCTGGTTTAATGTATTTGCTGGTTTTTTGTTCTTAATTCGTTTGTTTTGATTTAATTTTTGTTTCTTTAAGTGTGATTTTGAATCTGAAATTACAGAAGTTAATTACTTTATATTAGAACTAAATTTCTTACAAGAATAATAAATCAAATCAGCATAACTATAAATAGATAAAAACAAAAGACAATTATAGAGTTATTTATAATTATCCATATTTTTAACACTAATTCACATACAAAATCTAACAAATATGCTATAAAATTACAGTGTAGGACTCTCACTCTCTTTTTGTGGCTTTAAAGTCATGTGTGTTTGATTGATCCCGAAAGCTCCCCTAACTTGTACTATCTCATCCAATTTGAGCCTTTCAATTTCCTTTAATTTAATCACCTATATAGCATAATGGTCCACATAGTACTCCACCAGAACCCAGATCAACCATCTCACTATATTTATTGACAGTTTTCTTTTCTCATTGATAATCTATTTAATTAGTGTTTGTTTCTTGTCTCACTCTTTAAGAAGACTAAATATTGCTTCTTTAAAAAAGTGTAAGTTGTAGACTTTAAACACTTCCCCCACCTTTTGTGTTTATGCAAATTATGGCTTTGATTATTTTATTTTTCCCCAAATCACAGTACACCATCTCCCAATAAAAATGGACCCCAAGGTGGAACCAAAACTAGTTTAATTTGTCGAAGTTTCATTTATCAATAAATAAATATAATTTGTCTTCCTGAACTATAACTATGGTAGAATTTTGTTTCTTGATTTTTTTGTTACAAATTTTTTTTATGAACTATAAAAATTAATGCAAATATCTATTTTTTTTTTAAGATAATTTATTCATCTAACATTAAGGTAACATAATAAATTTGGTTCAGTTTAAAAATTTAGATAAAAAATAAATATATAATGAATTATGTTAATATATATAGGGATATGATTTTGTCCGTGATTGTACTTTCGGAATGCATTCCGTGATGTACGGCAGCCGTCAGATGAGGGACTTATGATCTAGGGGTAATTAGGATTAAAAAGTAGAACGTACCTGACACTCATTTAATGTACCCCGAGACCCATCTAATATACCACGGAATACATTCCGTGAAAGTACTGTATATATACATGCTAACAAATAATATTTATATATTTAATGCTAATAAATTAAATTTGGATAATTCTAGTAGATAAGCAAAGCAAATGATTTTGAAAATTGAGCAAAATGTAACCATTTGAATAATTTGGAAAGAATTTTTATAACAAAAGAAGTTTAAAAATCATAATTATTCTTTATCAAACCATATGAAATGTAAAATAGTAAAATTTTGTAAAAAGAAAAAGAAAAAGAAAAAGAAGTAGTAAAGAGAATTCACACAAGAACAAGAGCCCTTTGGAGTAACATAAAAATTATGTACAGAAATATGTACTTCAATTCTGATTCTCAATTCTGTTTCTACACTAAATTTGGGTCTTTGCTATAAGATAAAGGAAAAACAAAAGCACTAGTGTGATCAATGGGGCCATCTCTGATTAATATGGGATTCTCTCTGTCAATGGCAGTAATGGGATGAATGGTTGGTGATGTTGGTGGGGATGCATAGAGTGCAGACGTCTCAAGAATCTGTCTTCTGACATTTTCATGTTGTTGGGCAATCTTTTGTGCCTTCAAAGCCGTCAAGTACAATCCAGCAGCAAGAAAAACTGATGTCAAAGCAAGAACTCCAGCTGCAGAGAATAACCCTTCTCTGATTACAAGGCAACTGGCTCTTGGTTTATACCAATTCTTCAAATGCCCAGATTCAATGCTTAATCCAATCAGTAACAAGATTTCCCCAACAGCAAAACAAATCCTGAAAATGGGTTTTTGGGTAAGTTTGGTTATCATGATGAAATTATGTTCCTTAACTGTTTGATATAATGACTCATTGAAAATTGAATATTTTTGTAGGTGTTAGTTTGATGATAATGATATAGAGTTACACTTATTAAGTTGTGAGAAAGTTTGATCTGTTTGATTGAAACAGAAATAAGAAGAAGAAAAAAAAGAGGGCTTTCAAGTTATATGACAATTAAAATTCATATTTTGGGTACTTTCCTATTGCTTTTGATGTTATGATGAAATAAGATTCAAAACTGTTTGATGTTATGACTGAAAGAGAAAGTGAAGTGACTTTTAGTTTTACTTACCAAGTGGTGACAAAGAAGAATCCTGCTTGGCATGTCAAATTCTTTGCAGAGCCAAAATCTGGGTCCAATGTGGCCAAAGCAGAAGGTGGAAGCTTACTGACTGCAATCAACATGAATATGTGCTCAATCATCATGGCAATAGCTAATCCCACAAAAGCAACCACAGCACAAAGCAAAGGTGTTTTCCCACTTCCACTATATACACATTCATAGTTATTATTGCCTTCTCTACCTGTGTCTATCCATGTCATCTGCAAACAAAGATTTCAGAATTATTTTTCAGTATCTGTTTTCCACAATGAAAAAGAACAAGGAATGATTTAGTAAGTACTACACCTCTGAACGTGTGGCCTCTGAAATTAGACAGAGAATGAAACATAATAAACCACATAGAATAGTTAAGATTATTAGGAAGACACCAAGTTTGCTCCCCAAATTAGTGCATCCATTACTTGGAGCAAGATCTGCATGTGTTATGGCCTTTGTTTTTGGCATTGTTGTTGTGTTCAAATAGGCTCATGCAGACTAAGAGGAAACAAACTATACATATACATATACATATAGCTTTTTATATGTATATTTATATTTATTTACATACACATATGAAAGACTGAAAGATAGAGAGAAGGAATTATAGAATCACTTGGAGCAAAGGTTGCTTAATAGAAACGGATTCTTGGGTTATAGCATATATGTTTTGTTTAAGATGTTCACATAAGGATAAATGGTTGGTTCACAAAACTTTGATAGAAAGGTATTCTGCTACAAAAAGATAAAGTCACATTTACTCTTATTTTCATTTTTCTCTTATTCTAAACCTATATATATACATAGCTCTTCTTTTTTATTATTATTATTTTTAAAAAGTTACATAGTCATAGTGTTAAATTATACACATGTGTGTATATGTGTGTGTGGAAGATGGGTACTCATTGGACTTTTCTTTGAGTGAAATAAATTTTGGCTTTATATTGATTTTTTTTAATCACATGACATGACATGAAATTTGTGGTTTTGCAGAGTTCAAAATATTTGTGGTTTAATCATTGGTGTTTTTTTTTTAATTATTTTCTTCCTCTAGTTAGTTAGAGAGATTTTGGTTATCTTAATTTTTTTTTTAAAGATTCAGCATGGGTTTGAAATTAGATTTTTTTTTTTGTTATCATAATTCAAAATAATTAACTAATAAATAATTTTTTTTAATATTATATACAATGTATATAATTTCAAAGTATAGGGTATGTATAAATTGATGGTATTTCTGATGCAAATTAAGGATATTTATTGTTTCTGTTTTTTTTTTGTTCAATTTTATAACATTTTGAAAATTTCTAACTAAATGTTTGTTATCCAATAATTAGAACTGAATACTATATAGTTTTAGTAATGAATAAAAGACTATATAATTTCAATTCGGAATAAATGATATTAATTTTGAATTTATGTTAAATTTCTATAATTTCAAAAATATTATTATATATTTGAAAGTTTGTTATTTTCATAATTTCTAACTAAATTTCTATAACTTCACTATGTTTTTTTTTTTTGAAAGATTCTAACTAATAGTGTTTGTTATCGAATAATTATAACTGTATACTAAATAGTTCTAATAAAGAATAAAAAACTACATAGTTTCAATTTTGAATGAATGATATTATTATTGAATTCATGTTAAATTTCTATAATTTTATTTGAGAATTTCTATATGATATAGTATCACAAATGTTAGATTGTGAGTGGATAAGATAATTATATTATAGTACTGTATCTAGAAATTAAATATATATTGAAGGATAATAGGGTACCGACACTAATTAATTATTCCAAACAACCTTTATTTATTTATTTATTTATTTTTAATAAAAATAATAGGAGGCTGTAGATGTTGACAAATAATTCGAAACATCTTGCAAATAATTCGAAACATTTTTAATAAAAAGCTCATTTTATGTTGGAGGTGGAAAATAAAATGTAGGGAGCAAAGGCTTAAAGTGAAACTAGTAAAGTAAAGAGCCCTTTCAAATAAAGAAAATAAATAAATAAATAAAGTAGTAAAGAACAAAAGAGACGATTGAAGAATAACGAAATAACGAATATGGGATGTCCGTTTGCTTAAGTTGCTACTAAAGGTTTTTTCTTTTTAATCTTTTATTTTTAATATCAACCTTTTTTAAAAACATATCTTAATCTTAATTTATGGGAAGCAGGGTCTCAATTTTTATTCTTATTTTATATAATTCAGTTAAACATATTCAATATTATGTATATATTTAAATTATCTTATTGTCCATGCCATTCTTGAATTATTAATATATATCGATAGTTTATATTTTTTTGAAATTTTTTCCACTATTATTATAAATTATAAATCATTTATAACAATAGAGAAAATAATAAGATAAAGAATTCACCCATTTAATATATATTTTCATTCAACTCTAAATCATATTTTGTTAAACCATGTATGTTTGTTTAGTATGTCTCCAAACATGTGAGACAATAATTCTAGAGAGAGAAAATAAAAAATAGCAAATATTAGAAGTTAAATTTGAAATAAAAGACAAATCTAAAGATGTTATAGATAAAACAGCAAAGACCATTAAATCATCAATTTTAATAAGTGTAATAGGAATTTGTAGTTGACTCGTCCAAATAATATTATGATAAAGAGCATTTGCCTTCATCTCATCCGATTTAAAACAACTTTGGACTGTTTTTAATAAAGCGGCGATACCCAAAGTGTGGGTGTTCATGTTCACCGCTGCATCCACCTTTAGTTTTAGGCCATTCAGATTAGGTGGCTTCCATGGAACTTTATTCTCCATAAGTATAAATGGATTGGGTTGGTTTAGATTTTTATTTCTTTTCTAAAACAAACCAACATTATGAATTTTAAAATGTTCAAAATCGAACTTAACTAACTCAATATTTAAACTAAACTAAACCAATCTACTTAAAGAATAAATTGGTTTAATTTAAAGTCATAATTTGTATTTTCTAACTGTTGTAATTTTTTAAAAAATAATTATTTATTTTCTTACTAAATATTGTTACTTTCAAAGTTTATAATATTCTTAAAATAATAATATCAATATTATGGCTAACATTATTCTCAAATATCATTATACAATAGTAACTAAAATATATTAAAGACTAATATATAAATTTTTTTAGACAATTTGGTTAGGTTTAATGGCAAGAATCTAAAATTGTATCATTAAATAGTCTTGATTGACTAACCATATACATAGTATTGGAGACCATGTATCTATATTTTGAAGCTTCAATAAATACTTGATTATTATTGATCTCATCAATAGAATAATTCGGTTTATTAATTCACTATAAATATGAAATTGCATTCGTTGACAATATAGAATTATATTACTGAATTCTTACCAGTAGTCCATTAATATAATCAATATAAATAGTTCGCCATCCAATTATTAGTTCATAATTAGAGTTGGTCAAAATTACATTTTATCCTTCTAATTATCTCTTGATTCCTTATGTACCCTTAATTTAATGTGAATAGTTAATCTATAATCTAAGTATAGATTTGGATCCAGCTATTAACACTCTAAGAATTAACACTATCCCGTTTGGTACGTAGCACTGGATTGGATTAGACAGGCTAGTTTGTCCAATCCAGTGTTTGGGCATGTTAGAAGTCTGGATAACTAATCCAGTTAACCTCATTTGTCTGGGATTATTTATCCCATCCAGCAGGGTGGGATAAATAATCCCATGCAGGTGAGATTTTTTTTATCGTTTTTTTAATTTAAATTTTATTAATATATTTTAAATTTAATTAGAATTTAAAGGAAATAATTATCACACATTTATTTATACATTTTTTTATCAAAAACTTATTCATTAAAATTAGTGAAAATGTATAATTTTGAATTATTATACACAAATTTTTAAAATTTAGAATATTATTAATTAAATAATAGTTACTTAAATTTTAAATTAATTCTAAGAAAAAAAAATATGACAGTAAAATTATATATTATTTTTAAATTACTAAAAAATTTATATAAATATTTTAAAAAATTAATATTTATATTAAATTAGTGTTTAAGATAAACAATTTTATATTATTCAAGTATTTTTGTTTTACTATTTTAATTATTTATTAAATAAAAGATATGACAAAATATTTGATTATATATTTATGATATATTCTTAATTATATATGATATATTATTTTTTTTGCTACGAATTATTTATTTATATTTATTTATTATTATATATTTTAATTTTAATTTATTATTATATGTTTTTATTTAATTTAAGTTTTTTTTTTCTAAAAGGAAATAAATAAAATAGTCTAGTCCATTCTTAAACCAAACACAGGATTACTTTCAGCATAATCCAATCTTGTCCAGTCCAGTCCAATCCTTTTCAGTCCAATCCAGTCCAATCCTGCGTACCAAATGGGCCCTAAGAGAACTAATATTCAATTCTTTCAGAAATTTTGAATTCTATTATTGTATCATGTTCTTAGCCACTCATGTTATTAAGCTCCCAAAACTAAAGTTGTAAGAATCATATTCTCTGAGAAACTTTAACGAGTGAATCAAAGAATTTAATGAACACAATAGGAATTCATGTATACTCAAAATTTATACTGATCTATTAATGATCATCGTTGTGAAATGAATAACTCTTTCATGATAAACGACATGTTGATGAAATATGTTATTACATATCGGTCCAATCATGTATGATCAAATTATATACAACTCCTTTACTACATGTCTATCCACATATGTGATCTGAATTAAAATCACACACACACGAGTATAGTGTACAATAAACCATACTTGGTAGTTCTATATTAAAGATTCCTTTAATTTAATACACCACCGATTAGTTTTATTCATATTGTATAATCTTAATTCTCTTGTACATCCTTACAAGATTATACTTTCTCCATTAAATAAGGAATTTTTAGATATTTATCAATTATACTTCTATAATTAATGTATCAATTTATCTTATAATTGTGTTTCATATATTTTGTAATATATTATCTATTAATTACTTGTTTTTAAGGCATAAATCCAACATGTATTCCTTAGGATATAGCCTGACTACTCCTCATGTTAGGGGTGTTCGCAGTGCGGGTGGTGCGGTTTTTGACCATTTTTTCAAACCAACCTGCACATGCGGTTTTTCTAATTTTCCAAACCGCACCCGCACCGCGAAACTAAAAAATCGCAAAAATCGCACCGCAAAAAATGGTGCGGTGCGATGCGGTTTTGCGGTTTGGACTATCACCAAATGATTAAACTATCACAAATACAACAAAATTTGAGCAACACTTATCAAAAATACCATAAGTCTTGAAAATAAAAATGCAAAAAAAATTAAGTTTCAACAATACAATAATTAGTGGACTTTGGTTTGGACATTCACATATTGGACCTAAATAAATATAAAAATTGGTATTTTTATAATGTGCGGTGCGGTGCGGTTTGAACCGCATATTAACAATTCAAAACCGCAAACCGTACCGCACCGCGCGGTTTAGGAAAAATTCAAACCGCGACCGCACCGCGAAGAATTTCAAACTACATTTTTTTTGTAGTGCGGGCAGTTTGAGCAGTTTGAGCGGTTTAATGAACACCCCTACCTCATGTAGTGTTTAATGTTTAGCAATAGGTAAGTCTTAATATTGAGAAGACATATTGTACTAACCATATCATGTGTAGATGGAATGTGATATTTGGAGAATAAGAGTGTAGGGGGTGAGAGGTATACTCTCTAGACTAATCTATCGCCCTTGAGTAGATGACTCACCCTTAGGGGAGTGGTGATTGTTTAAATCACAATGGGGGTACTTGTCCATCCCTTCCTAGGGGTAGTCACTTTACTCACGTTAGGAGAGTGACTGCTAGACTTACTCCCAAGGAAATTACTGCTAAACTTACCCCTATGGGGATAGTTTCTCTATCTCCCACACACATAGAATATACCCATCATATGTTATTACTCACTTTCATCCCATATACTCAAAATTTTTGTTTCATCTTGACATGTCATCCTTATCAAAATTTGGGCTACAAATGTCTACTATAAATATCATGCACACTATTATATAAAAAATTAGTTTACTATTCTCTATATACTGAAAACAAGAAATGCTCTATGGTAAGGTTAAAAGTGAAGCTCCTACATGAGAATTCTACTTGTAAGAATATTTTTTTTTCTATATATGGAGAAATAATTATTTATTTTTTTATATGACAATGTACATTATAGTTATACCACACATCCTACTAGTTAACAAAAAAAAAATAAGGTAAATTTCGACATAAATACCTAATGTTTTCGATTTTATACACTTAAATACCTAATGTTTATTTTTGGTGGTAAAAATACCTAATGTTATAATTCTCTTACTACCACTTTGATTATTAACTCATAAATATGGACACGTGGAGGTAGGAATGTCAATGGGGGCGGGTTGGATCTGATCCGACTATGATCCGATATGATCCAAATCATGTACGGATCTTCCCCGCCCCCGCCCCACCCCGCTGGATCAGATCAGATCCGACCCGCCTTATATGGAGCAGATAAGATCCGACTCGATTATTTTTTTAAAAGAATTTTAATATTAACTTATAATTTTATATCCATATTAATTTTATATCAATGGGTTCGGGTCCCGGTCCAGGTTTGGGGTCTGGGTTTGAGTCCGGGTCTGGGTCAAGGTCGGAGTATGGGGTCCGGGTCCGGGTTTGGGTTTCGGGTCCAGGTCCGGGTCCGGGTCCCGGGTCTGAGTTCTGGGCGGGTTTGGGTCTGGGTCTTAGGTCCGGTACGGGTCTAGGTCCGGGTCCCGGGTCCGAGTACGGGTCCAGGTTCGGGTCCCGGTCCGGGGTCCGGGTCCGGGTCCCGATCCCGGAACGGGGTCCGAGTTTGGGTCCCGGGTCCCGGTTCGGGTCTAGGTCCCGGGTCAGGGTCCGGGTTCGGGTTCGGGTACGGGTACGAGCCCCGGTCCGGGGTTCGGGTCCCAGGTCCGGGTCTGGGTCTAGGGTCCAGGTCCGGGTCCCGGGTCCTGGGTCCGTGGTCCGGGTCCCAGGTCCCGGGTTCGGGTCCTGGGTCTGAGTCCCGGGCAGGTCCGGGTCCTGGGTCCAAGTCCCGGTCCCGGTCGGGGTCCGAGTCCCGGTCCATGTCTGGGTCCAGGTCTGGGTTTGGTTTTGGGTCCGGGTCCCGGGTCCCGGTCTGGGTCTGGGTCCGAGTCTGGGTCCGGGTCCGAGTCCAAGTCCCAAGGGATCTGAGTCTTGAATTAAGTTTTTTTTTTTTTTAAATAAATTGAAATCGGGTTGGATCAGATCCAATCCAGAAAAAAATTAGGCGGGGCGGAGCGAATCTGATCCAAGATCCAATAAGTATCCGAATGTTTCGGATCAGAGGTGATCCGTCGGGTCAGAGCTCCAACCCGCTCCAACTAAATGGATCTTTTTGACATGCCTACGTGGAGGGCCCAAATGCATTATATTTTTTTATTTTATTTTTAAATTTAATATTCTTAATATAAAAAACTAAATATTACTTGATTTTTTAAAAACAATAAGAGAAATGCAATACTACATTACCATAGCTGAGTGAACCAGTGTAGTATATGGAACATGATTATCGAATTTAAGTGCCAATATCATGTGAAAATTGTTAATGAGAACAAGTTTTTTTTTTTTTTTGAAAAAGTAGCATTTAGTTTATGATATTAAGAATATTAAGTTTTAAAATAAAATAAAAATAAATGTAATGCATCTGAACCCTTCACGTGTCCGTATTTATGAGTGGCAGTAACGGTGTAAGAGAATTGTAACATTAGGTATTTTTGCCTCCAAAAATAAATATTAGGTATTTAAGTGTATAAAATCTGAAACATAGGTATTTATGCCGCAATTTACCCAAAAAAAATATTGCAAATAGAGTTCAAAATAGTTAATTGCACGCGTATAAAAATAAATTAAAAAACTCACACACATAATTGATTATTGAACCTTATTTTTAATACCATAAATTATTAAAAAAAAATTTGAAAACTGATGAGATCAGTGGCGGAACTCCATAGATAAGGAGTGGCCATGGCCCCCCCTAACTTTTTAGAAAAAAAAAAAATATACATAATATATAAATTAAATTAGAATAATTAGATTTTACTTATTAGAAAAATATGATAATTCTCTTATTACTAAGCCTCATAATAAATAGTGAAGTTGAAATTGAAAAAGAAGCCCAAATCCAATAGCCCATTTAAATTAGTTATTTATTTATAGTAAAAAATGACAAAAAAAAAATTATTAATATAATTTATTTTTGAAGAATACTTTTGTATGATCTATATTTATATGTGTTTTTATATATGTATTCTTATGGTATCCAATATCATATTAATATGACACTTTACAAGTGGTTAGCGATTTTTTATATTATTTATTAAATTAAAATATTTAGGACTCAATATTATTTTACATGCCACTTTTTATAGTACTTGGCACTATAAGATGCTCTTTATTATTTCTTATTATTTTATATATGTTGTATAAAGCTAAGGCTAATTAGTAATTTGGCTAATTAGTAATTTTTTCCCCTGAACTTTAACATGTACTAATTAGTAATTTGGCTAATTAGTTCGGACGAAATTTTTAACGGCAAAAAAAGTTTAGGGGGCACGATTTAGTACATGTCAAAGTTCGGGGGAAAAAATTACTAATTAGCCTAGTAATTTTTCATTCTAAACTTTGACATGTACTAAATCGTGCCCCTGAACTTTTTTGGTCGTTAAAAATTCCCTCCAAACTATTGAGATTGTTAAATTTAAGGACTTTTGTCTAATTTTAGTAAAAAAATTCTAACATGGATAAAAGTTCAATGGACGTGATTTAGTACATATCAAAGTTTGATGGGTCTGATTTGGTAGATATCAAAGTTTGGGGAGCATAGTTTAGTACATAAATAATCACTGAAACAGTAAAATTGAATGAAATTAGACAAAAGTCCTTAAATTTAACAATCTCAATAGTTCGGGAGGAATTTTTGACGGCCAAAAAAGTTCAGGGGGCACGATTTACTACATGCCAAATTTTAGAGGGAAAAATTACTAATTAGCCTAAAGCTAATTAACTTCTTATATTGATTTATAAAATACTACATACTAAAAAAATTAGGTGAAAATACATTTTATTTGGCCCCTCCTTATTTTGTCGTCTGGTTCCGCCACTGGATGAGATACTGCTATAATTACAGTATACATTGTCATATAAAATTAGATAATAACGTGTCCATATACTAACACAAACTGTAAGTTAAAAGACTCTTTCCATTTTAACTATAATGTCAAAAATTACATTCAAAATAATATTTTTTATTATTATATATTAGTTTTTAAATAAAATATATTCATTTAAAATATACAGTGTCATATAAAATTAGATAATAACTTGTCCATCATTCAAAATAATATTTTTTATTATTATATATTAGTTTTTAAATAAAATATATTTATTTTTAGTTGACTTACTGATTTGGTTGCTGAAAGTTGTCATTGTTGAAGAAGGTTAGTGAGGCTGAATGGTTAGAGCAAGAGGTATTTTTGTAAATTTTTGTTGCCAGACTGTATAAATGTTTATAGGGTCTACCTAATGTATTTGTGTAATATTTTTATCATTTTAATATATAAATGAAGTAAAATTTTAAAAACCACAAAAATAACAAAAAAATTAGGAAAATACAGTTTGTATGTAATTTTTTAATATTTTTATGGTTTTTTAGATTTTATTTATATAAAATATGGTATTTTATAGTATATTTTTATATTGTATTCTTGTTATTTTGTTGTTAATTTTTTGTTATTTGTATATTTCTTTTATATTGTTTTGTTGTTATTTTAATGTTGTTTTCTTGTTACTTTTATGTGATTTTTTTTGTATTGTTATAAAATACCGTAAAATATATAAAAAAAACTTTAAATATAAAAATTATTATTTCATATAATTATCCCTTTTTTATATTATATAATAAAAGTGTGGGAAGAGGATTTTTTTTTTTATTTTGGGAATTATTTAGAAAGGGAATAAGATATAAACAAATGCTTAAAATCTCTAACTACAATGTCTGGAATTTGAAAAAAAAAGCATACTTTTTAAAAGAAAATAGTGACTAGACACCAAAATATATTTTTAATGCAAGAAATTATTTAGAAGAGGCATTTCGTGAGTTGACTATTAATAAATTGGGGTGTGTATTTTATAATATTCTTAAGGTGATATTCCCACTTAAACTTTCTCAACGTATAATATGCAAACACTCCAAATTGATTTACAAATTACAATAATATGTTCCTTTTTCATTGTCCTTCCCTTAACAATAAAGACCCTTTTCTCATTCGTCATGTCACATATATTTATATCAAATAAAAAGACAAAAGCTTCCATAGACAAATGTCACTAATCTCTTACAACAATCTACAAATACAATATAATTATTGATTAGTATTTAAACCCCATAAAATTATATGATATACTTTTTATACTATGATAGTATACAAAATGCAAGCAAACAAATAAAAAGGAGCCAACTTTATTACCTTTGACCAATTTCTTAAAATACAAGACAGCAGCAAATTCCATGAGTAAGAATTTTACACATATAGATTCTTTTTGAAGTTGAACCCCACCACACCACCAATATGGCTCCTCCATATAACCCACTTGTTTTTTTCCAACATATTCCTTCAATTATGTAAAATTGTTTGTAAAAACAAAACCTTATAAACTAGAAGAAAAAAAAAACTACTACAAATTACAAACAAAATGGCTTCTAGCAAGGCCAATGAAGCTTGCACTAGCACTAGCACTAGCACAAGCCAAGTGATGAGTATGCAGGAGAAAAAGCCTAACACCAAAGGCTCAACATCATCAAATTCCAACATGGAGAAAGCGCTCGTAAAAAGAGCGCTTTTTGGCTCGCGCCATCATCGCCACGGTGGAGGTAGAAGGAATTCGAACAGCGGTGTTAGATCATTACCAAGCAGGCTAAGCAAGGTTTCTCTGGCTGATGAGCAAGCTGACTAGTTAGGTAAGGTACTAAGGCATTAAGGCAAGCAAGTACTACTAATAAGTAGTAATGGCAATTGCAAAAATTGAGTTCGTTAGTGAAAAAGTAGATAGAAAATAATTGTGTGTTGTTTGATTTTGAGCATTGAATAATAATGCAACATGTAAATTAAAGCATTATATCCCTATTATTTTTCTCTGCATTGATATTGTTTTCCATTTCTAAAATGTGACTAATTTAAATTGTTGCCAAAGTCTTCAATGAAGATGTTTTCCTCGGCCAAATAATTACAAATCTAAATTAATTTGAAATCAGTATGATACTCTGGTTGGAATATCAGCATAACCCATATAGTTTTCTCTGTATGCTACCGACATTATTTCATCAATAAACTTTTGCATCAATTATTGGAATATCATGCTGAATAATTTAAGCTAACATGACTTTTTCTTATTGACTATTTTACATATTGATTTTTTTTAACTAGCAATAACAAAAATGTCATTTTATGCATAAATTAAACCAATGATATTGAAAAGAATAATTTTGAATTTTTTCCCACAACTACAATCCTTGTAGAGTTATCTCCTAAACTTTTTCTTGTTGTGAAGATTCTCTTGAACTATACAAATTGTTGTAAATGTCTCCCTTCAATCACAATCTGCTCTCTTTTTAAAATAATTTATTTATGTGACTGATTACATATATGGTGGCAATAGTATTGTTTATTTAACAATTTTAAATTACTTGAAATTTAGTTTATTGATGTTAAACATACAAAAAAATACTGACTCATAATCAATTGTTGGATTGGTATTTGTATATTATTTTTTCTTGTACCTTTAAACTGGACTGAATTAACATAACAAAAAATTAAAAGGACAAAAATTCTACAAGGATCATAATTGGCAACAAAACCTACTTATTCAAGGATCATTTTGAACTCAAGGAAAGGAACAATCCATCATTTAGAAGTAAATAAAAGTTAGTTTGTAATTAAAAGAATTCACTTCCAAATTCGAATTCCAATTTTACACTTGGTGTGGCTTCTTTGAAATAACAAAAAGAAAAGAAAAGAATATCACTATATTTCTTCAAATTAAATTAAGCCCTAGATCTGAGTAGAATTCTAGTTCAGATCTTCACTCCTGGGGGGAGTGACACAAAAAATGAAAGCAATATAGATTTTGGAGTAGAAAAAACTTGAACCACATTAGGCTGAGACTAGAACTCCTGCTGCTATTAATTTGTACATTCTATACTACCATCTTGGGTGTTGTATCCTACTACAAGTATCCCAGTGCATCTCCATTCAGATGATCACCTCCCATTAGTTGGCACTCCGACGCATCGTGTCCAAACTGTCCACAACAAGACCCTGACCTTCTCTTTCTACCAATATCCACTCCATCTCTTGGCCTTCTTTCTTTAAGCTTTCCCGTGGAAATGGATTCGTGAGGGTTTCCAACCGTGAAACGAACAATTCCATCTGCATCTTCTACTTCCTGTAGAATCAATGCATCGGAAGGGCAAGTATAATCATCATTAGTGTCGTGCATTGGCCGAGGAAGGTCTTTGATTCGTGAAAGAACAATTGCAATTTGCTCGCATGCACTATCAAGGCGCTCATCTGTTTCAACTGATTCTGCAATAAGAGCAGAAGCCATAGACTCTAACAATTGAACCTTTCCAGAATGCTCTCTCATACTTGTGTTCTGAAAGGTGTAAGTGGTTGAAGAACTGGCATCACGCCAACGGGTTGGCAGATACTCGTCCGGGATGTGAAAACAATTATTAGTAGAAAGCACGCGAAGAACATGCTTACAAAGGATCCCTGAAAACTCAAATTGATGGCAGCTACAGCTGATGAGCTCTTGACATGGAAGCCAAATCACTTTGCACCCTCCATCCATTTGTGTATGGTGTCTGACCTGGAAACAACCATCATCTACCGGAACAGATGCATACTGTGGAGCCAGTACAAGTTCTTCTTGAAGCTTATTAAAGGCATAAGGAGTTAAAACAGAGGCAGCATGTGCTTCTATGGGTGAGCCTGTTTTGAGGCAGACTTTCTGCATCTTCTGTTGCATTTTTTGCTTTGCTCCAGCTCGATCTTTAAACTCAACGACATCAGCCAACTGCAAAAAAGATGTTAAAATATATAGGCTTAGAATACACACATAATGACTCAGCTTGAAATGTGTTCATCATTACTGCGAAGAGAAATTGCCACAAGGCATGAGTTGATGAAAGTTACATTATGTACAAATCGGTCCATTTGAGATTGTGCACTCAAGAATCGTTGAATAAAAGCATTTATCGACTCAGCCTGAGATGTATTCATCATCCCTGCAAAGAAAAAGTGCCTCAAGAAGGCTAAAGCCCAAAACGTACGCAGCGCATATAAGCTCATGATATGCCTGTTTGTTTGGAGTCCATATTTATTAACCATGTCTCTCCATCCTTCTTCGAAATCATCTGCCCCGTCTAGATTATAAAGATGATGAAATTCAATTTTCCACTCATCATAACGTGATCCAAGAAGCACAGAAAACCAATTTGAGAATTTTGATATAATATGCCATATGCAAAAGGCATGTTTCGTTTGAGGCATTTCATTAACAATTGACTCTTTGAGCCATGTGTTGTGGTCCGTTAAAAGTGTCTGTGGAGCCTTTCCTTTCATGAAGTCCAAAAATGTCTGTTGAAAACAGCATAGATATTAGGAACAAACAACCATGAACTCAATGGTAAACAAAAACGTAGTGCCCCATCTAAGCCATGGTGAACTAACAAAAAATTTATGTCCCCTGCAGGACTGATCTTCATTTTGTGCCCCATCTAAGCCATGGTGAACTAAGATAATTAAATAAATTCACAAGCAATATAGTGCTAGATTTTCATAAGAAGGTAGATGTAGATTGCCTTAGTAATAATCTTTGGCATCTTACCTTCAGTGCCCATGAAAAAGATTGCATATTCTCATCTCGAAGAAGCACACAACCAAAGAAACAAGTCGTTCCATAGTTGTCAATTCCAAGCCAAATTCCTAACAGCATATCATAGGCATCCAAACGATGGGTTGTGTCGAAAACTACTGCATCTCCAAAAGCTTCATATGATTGAACAGATGAAGCATACGACCATGCTATGTGATCCAGCCTGTTATGGCCATCTATCTTAAAGTCATATTTGAAGTTGGGATTCTCATCTTTCAGTTTTTTGCACATAGAAATGAGATCAATAGCATCATTATCTCTATCAACATTTCTAAAAGACTGTAATAAGTTTCTCACATCTATTTCAGTAAAAGGTAAGCAGCCCAGTTTAACACCTTTCTCCAATTCCATCAATCTCAACATTTGCCTCACAGACATCCCAGCTTTTGCAAACAAGCAAATCCTACTCTTGTCATCAGGAGAAATGATACAGTAGGTCGGGATCACACAAACTTCATTTGATTTCAGAAGCTCATGGTTATGGTTGTTGCTAAAGCCTGTAACACGCCATTCGGGTACATGATCGAACTCTGCTCGCTTAACAATTCGCATATAAGCTTGACATCCACACCTTGATGACTTTCTGTTTCTTTGCAACTTTCCATCTTCAGATGGCTTCATCTGTGGATATCCAGCACGATGGCAAGTGAAATCCCTTCTTGTAATTCCACGACCAACCCCATCCTTGCCACGAGTACGGTGGCGTCGGATTGAAAAGCCACATTGCTTTCCAAAGCTGCAATAAAATTCATATGCTGCTTCTTGAGATACAAATCTTTGGCCAATAAACGGAACAAGGTTTACAGAAGTCTGCCGAGACAAAATTGTGTCATCAGATGTTTCTCCAGTCGTGCTTACATCATCTTGGGATAAATCTGTACAGTTCTCAGAAGATTCAATTACAAGACTGGTTCCCTCAGACATACTTCCTTTAAACTCCTAACAAAATTGTCCCCATAGACACTGCAAGAAAAAACTTCATAGGCTCAATAGAGAAATGTCCCAAAACAAAACCAACAATAGGAAAATCCATAAATGTCATGAAGCATTGTATGTTTGTAACAAGTACATTCAGTCTTCTGTAAGCTCTGTGACAAAATGATGAATTTTCTTTCCCTGTATACTTCTAATATTCATTATTCGATAAAGATACAAACAAAAGTTTAAAAGAACCAAAGACTCTAACAAGGAAATTAAAATTCTAACTACAGTTTAGAATGAAGTATACATCATATATATATGGTAAAAAGTACAATTAGTTTTACTCACAAAACCAAATTATTATATTAACAACTTAACATTTACATTTGAGTGTTAATTTATGGGGAAAAACTAACTTTTACCATTGAAATTAATTTATCTATCACATACATTTATAGAATAATTATTACAAGCAAGAAAGAAAACAATACCCAACAGCTTGAATAAGATGAGTTTCCTGTTGCATTGGTTCTCTTAAATATCCAAGTAGAGTTTTTGCGTAGAATACAGAATAAACACCATTAAAATCAAACCAAAACTAAAATACATAGAGCTTGAGGTTGCAGGAAAAAGAAGTGATGACTGGTTTTTCAGTCACGTAGACAATCAATATTAGAGTATATTATTAAAAATTAGGAGCTATATTTATCTTTTTAAACTGGAAAACATAAATTTTAAAATACTAAAATTTCTAATTTCTGTTGGAAAATAAAAAGGATAGAAAGTTATTCAAAATTAAGTTTTGAATTCTAAGCATATAATGCAAATATGAAGGACACGTCTCCATGGCTTTATTAGTTAGTCTTAGTTCTTTAAAATAACGTGTAAATACCTGTCTCACTGCAAAAGTGCTCAGACTCGATAGTTGAAGAATATATACGATCATTGGAGGTAATTAGTCTGATTCAAGTCCCACTTATGTTAATCTAATACTTCCGTGGCAAAAGAACTACAAAAAGAAAAATGTCCATACGTCATTTACTCCAATCAACTACAGAAAAAAAAAAAAGCATAAAGCAATTAGCTAATCATTTCATAGTTTGTCTCAAAAGCAAACTTGTGTTAACAGACTGTCTCTGCCAAAACATAAATAATTCTATTCCAATACAAGGAAAGAGTAATAGATGAAGCAGCACTACAAGATTTCCCTTTTTTCAGTCAAGAAAACTGCATAACTCCAATTGTTCATGACTACGTAGAGCAAACAGAAAAGTCCCCATCAGCACAACGAGTTGAGTTAAGCATACATACATGTAAAACAATGATCTATCCCATTTATGTAATGAAAATGAGGACAACAAATGCCAAAGACAGTTGCACAAGCGAGCTGTACACATGCATACTAATTACACAATAAAGTGAGCTATTGTATGCATATATATCGCCCTTGTTATACCAGTACATCCATACTATTTTAACAAGCGGAGTCATAAGAAGATAAGTTCATCTTATCTCTCATCTTTTGATGGTAAAGAACATGAACATGTATATGAATAATGAACGTGTCGTGTGAGCAAGAAAACTTAATAAAAGGAAATGGAGATTGACCAAATTACTATTCAAACTGAAAAAGAGTCTACCTAGCAACAATGCATGAGTTGATAAAAAAACAGGGAGAGCAGAAAGTGGGAAGAGCATACTAACAAGAGGCAAAGAGAGATTTAACAAAAGCAAGAGTGCACTTCTCCTAGTTCCAGTAATTAGTTTCAATAAGATCTCCATATCAGTACCAGAATTTCAGCCTCTAAAACTGTAAAAAAATAATTTAAAGCAATTTATATGAACTATAATTTAATTCTAAGTGAGTCCAAATAATACAAAATTCCAAAACACCACAGAGAGCCAACCTACATTTATAGTTTCCAAATTTATGAGATAAGATCTTATATAAGATTGAAATATATATATTCCTTTCATTGTTGTTAGACACAAACTGAAAAGTGACAAGCAACAAGTTCTATGACCAAAACTAGGGTTTGAGGCATTTCCAATTTTCCAAATGAAGTAACAAGAGAAAATAGGGAAATGAATCCCCACTCACTCCTTCATAACAGTCCCAAAATCCAAATAAGAAAAAAAAGGGGTAAGTCTGAAATACTCTCTTCAAGCTTTCTCTCTATTCTAGTTTCCTATTACAAGTAACAATAGAACATTGGCCATAAAAGATAATGGGTTATCACCTTCTTGCTCAAATAGGAACCACAACACTACACACCCTATTTTTTCAATAGCAGCACATCAGAAGATGACCCAAAAAGAGAAAGAAAGAAAAGAAAATCAGAGAAGTAGACAAATAAGACAATGGAGTTCCAATATCAAGTGTAATATGTAACACAAAATACGTAAATCAAAACCACAATTGTAATCAACAAATAAATGTGAAGTAATCATCTATCAATTTACATTGGATTGGCTTAAGTTCGAATCATTTGAAGAACTTAGACTAGTGCTGGTAGCAATAAACAAGATTACAAATAAATGAAAGTGCATAAAAATAAGAAGAAAAAAACAGTACCATACCCACCGCCGAGAGAACGGAAAAGCGACGAGGAGCCATAGAATCTGCCATGGCGATTAGGGCTTTCAAAATGAGGAAAAGTTAGCTAGAGAGAACAGAGGGCAGATTTAAAGGCAAATGATAGAAATTTAACATACCGATTTTGATTCTGATTCTGATTCTGTAGGGTTAATAAAGGTGTTGGATTGAGGTAGGTGGTGAAGGAGTTGGTCGCAGCGTCGATTGCGACAGTAGAGGCGGAGGAGGCGGCGGCGGTGGAAGACGCGTCGGTCGCCCCTTATCGTTGGTGAAAGAGGATGTGGAAGAAATGGAGGTCGTGACACGTTAAGGGCAGAGCAGAAATTAATTAGGGTTATTTTTTTTTTAAATATAATAATATTAATAAATAATTAAAAAAAAAATTACCCATATACTATTTTTTTTTTTTTTTTAATTTACGGTTTGAGTTTCTAAAGCGGTTGCAGTGTTAGTTTCTGTACGATTTTTTGTTGCAATTTAAGTTGCAGCGCTAGTTGCAATAGGGATTTTTATGTATAATTCCGTAAAAATGCGAAAAAAAAATTATTTTGAAGTGTAAAAATGAAAAAACCTCTTAAAAAATGAGTAAATATAAGAAAATTTGAGTTTCTATGCTTAAATCATGAGATAATATATAATCCCCTTAAAATACATAAAATATTTAAAAAAAAATTACGGTGAAGTTCTTCAAAAAATTAATTTTGATGCAGATAAGTTTCAACCTCGATAAATAGCTGCAATAGTCACAAGCTCAATATTATGGTAAGTCTGTTAGTCCTCTTTTTAACTGATCCGTTAATTTCTCTCTAAAATATTATGTGTTAATATTAAAGTGCAGTAAGTCCCAAAAAAATTTATTTTAATGCAAATAAGTCCCCAAAAAGTTTACTTTGATGCAAATAAGTGCTAATCTCGAAAAATTGTAGTTATATTCCTTAAGCTCGACATTCTCGTTAGTCCGTAGGTGCCCAATTTAATAGCTCTGTTTGTAATTCTTAAAATTTCCACGTGTCAAAAGTTTATTGGTTCACAATATAAAAATTATTTAAATAATAAAAATATTAAAAAATTGATTTTTTTTTTATTTTTTATGGGATATTGGCGACAAAACCACTCAAACTTTACATTTTTTGTTATATTATTTTATATAATATAATATTTAGATTAAATAATTAAGTGTGACAAAGTATAAATTTTATCAAATTGTAACATACATTATGGAGTTACAAATGTGTAGAATGATCACAAAATAGGAGTGGCAAATCCTTTAAATTGATGATCACTTGAATATGTAATTCTCATATCTTTTTCACTCTTAAATTAGTAAAAGATGTTACTAATTGTTTATGAATATGAATGAACGATAGCTATTGAATATATAGCTGCTGGAGACTTGATTTATTCATTTATAAGGTGTATAAGTGATTCAAAATCAAGTGGATGTGATTTGGAACACTTTGGAGAAGAATTGGCCAAAATTGAAAAAATGGTAACTAGTAACTAGTTACTGTTTTTTTTAGCATATAATTGCACACGTTTTTGAAAGTTTGAGAGTCTTTGTAACAGCCCAAAACTCCTCCAAATCACCCAATTAATAACATAATTGCCCAATTCATGATTGGTAACATCCAAGGGCTTTATGGTGGTCATTCATGTTCATATGATAGTGAAAACTCTATAAATAGAGGTCCATATTGTTCACTTGTAAGAGAAGTCGTTGAAACCATTTGTTGTGGTTAGAACCTTGTGAGGATATGCTCATCCTTAGACACTAGGCTGAGCGTATGAGGCTTGATAAATCCTTAAGAGCATTTCTAGAGTTTCCCTAAGTGTCCATATGAGGGAGGAAATGACTTTTAGGACAAAGGTCTTTAAGCCTTGGTCAGACTTTTTGTGTGTTATTCTTCTTCTTCTCTAGCTTTGTTGTAATCTTGATGAAATACTTTTATTTGTATTTTGAGTATTTTAATTGTAATCCCCCTATTCTCTCTTGTAATAAGAAATTTTCCAACATTTTTTAGCACTTATAGCTCTGACAGAGTTGTCGGTTTTCTTACTCCACAATAGGGACGTATCTCATGGGGTCATAGGCATCTGACTCTCTTATCACTGGAACTTCTTCCTTAAGGTTACTTCTCTTGAAGTTTCTCTTAGTAGGACCTCTTCCTTAGTTTGGTCTAGTTTGAGTTTATGCTCCATGGGGCTCTTTTCTCGATCAACGTACTATTTCTTCTTCCACGACTGGTTCATCATGTTGAGTATTCTCCATGACAAAATGGTTTGGTTAAACATAGGGAGATGTGGTTCGAGTTTTTTTTTACAAAGGCTCTCAGTGAAAGTATTAAACAGTTAACACATATTTTTGTTAACAAAAATGAAGCCTTATAAATAAAAACTAACTATTTATAATAAATAAATATAGATAAAACACCAAGAACTTTTACGTAATATTGTAGTTAAAATTTACATACTTCACGAGTCAGTATTATTTATGAGTATTTCTTTATTACAATGTCTCTTGATTACAAAAGAATTTCTCTAGATCTTTACTCAATCTCACAAGGGTTTTCCTTCCAAAAATGAGTGATCCTTTTTCCCATATGTTCTATCCCTAATTAATAGGGTTTTAGGAATGATAATTATTCTCTTTTGATCTTTTTTAGGTAATCGTTCATGAAACGTGGACAATCCCCATACTTTATATTTACAACATGTGGATAAATGAAATAACTGTTGATAATCGCCTTTTGTCCTTATCCAAAAGTAGTTTCCGTTGCTAAGATAATATATCCAAAATATAGCTCGCATTCTTCAAAGATGTTTGAAAATGACTGGTTGCATTCTGCGAGACACTAGCTAGTCAGGATGTTTGTCCTTGCTATTGCCTTTTATAATAACTCTTGGACTAGTCTTTTAGGAATCCTGAGATAAGTCACATTTTGCTTATTTCCCTTAGTCTTTCAACATACTCATGAGTATGTGGGTTAATGAGTTGTAAACTCTTAAAGAGCTCGTTATCTATCATTTCCAACGACATTACTTCAGTTTATATATGCTTTTGAGCGATCCGTTAGCTCCGTGATGACCACAGAATGTTGTCACCTCACAAGACTGTGTATTTTTATCGTCGTCATGTGTTAGTGATATTGTAACATAGCACAGGATATATATCTATGTTTATGGTCACTTATCTCGAGGCAGGATAGACGTTGTATTCATTATCCTCTTTTAACGTTCAAGATTAATGGCCACGTGTCATGTCCATATTAATGTCTCAAAATATGGGCGTAACAAGAACTATTTTTTGAAATAATTAAATCAAAAACTAAGTGAGACATAGATTAAAATAGAATTGTATCTACAACAATATGACTAAAAACAAATAATACACAATAATTCAGAAATTATTTATAATTAAAAAAATAAAAGGGAATTAATTCCAAGAAAAAGATACAAAATTATAACAAAACTGATTCCACAATAAAATGAGTAAAAATAAATAACACGCAATAATTCAAAAATTGGTTCTAATTAAAAAAAATAAGAGGGTAGCAATTCCAAAAATACTGAAACATATTATATTAAAATAAAATCAGTTCCACAACAAAACAAGCAAAAATAAATAACACACTAAAAATTCAGCAACTAGTTATAATTAAAAAAAAGCTATAATATAAACATACCCTTTTCTTAATTATAGATTTACAGAATATTTGGTGAGACATTAGAAAAGCAGTAGGGCTGTATATCAGTTGGTTTGGGCAGTTTATCCTATATATTTTCCAACCCAATTTAAAGTTCAGGCTGCTAAAATTTAAGTGCAACCCACCCACTTTAAAAAAAAAAAAAATTGTAAACCGACCAACGGTTAACCCGCCCAAACCAGCCAAACTTTTTTTTTGGGGGGGTTTCAAAGTTAAAGTCAATAAAAATTAAAAATATCAAATTTCACCAAAGCACAACACAATATATATGACTTTGAAACTAACAATTAAGCACATAACTTTATATTATTATATATTTAATCATTCATTTTATATATAATAAAAACTAAAAAGTAAAAAAAAAATAAAAATCCAAAGTCGGGTTGGTCGGCTTATTCAGTTTAATTGGGCAGGTTGAATCTATTTTCAACCCGCCCAATTAACAAATTGAGCAGTTTGTAATTTTTTCAGATTATTTCGGTTTGTAATTTTTATCGATTTTTTCAGTTTGGTTTAAGCGGGTTATTCGGTTTGAGCAGTTTACTAATTTTTTTGTACATCCCTAAAAAACAGGCATTCATTTAAAGTTATGGCATTTGTGTTCTTTTTTTCTTTTCCCTTGAATTTTTTTCTATGGACTTTCTCATATACAAATGCATCAAGCTCTATTTTTGCACTCAAATCTTCCATTTTTAATAAATTCAAGTTCCTGCAGTAAATCATGCTCATGAATGTAAAAATTAATTGATTCATAAATCTAGTAGTCATCTGCTAAAGAAAAGTGAAAACTAGAACTCCATATATGATAGTAATGCCATAAAAATGTTAAAATATAACCCACAACTTTATCTAAGTGATCAAAATATGAGTACACATAGATCTCCTTTGCCTTAGTTTCCTTCTGTTTCTTTGGCCGAATAAGTGTTAGTTGCTAAGATATTGGATTTAATGATTCAAATGAAACAGTTAATAACACAATGACAATCATAGCTAAACACACATAAATGTAATAAAAAAAGTAACAGAATATAACAAATTATATTAAAAATATACAAATAAAATTAAACAATAGAGTTATCAACAGTTTATAGCCAATCCCAAGCACGCAATAACATATATAATCCAATGTTTTTCAACTTTTAACCCAAGCTCTGAAATAAGGTTTGCAATTAGCTGTGATTTTTTATTTTTCAAAATCAAGATTTACAATACTACCGAGCACTTGGGCGAGCAATGGACTTGTCAATAGACAAACAATTATCAATTCTAATAATGTCAATTCAGGGAGCCCAAGTTGAGAGAAGAATGACTTGAGTTTCTTGATGTGTCATCTCTAAGTTACTTTCTCTCAATGTTGTTGCTTCTCTTTCCATGGTGATGGCTGTTATAGTGAGATTTCTCTCACCTAGAAACTCGAGACCAGACTCTTATTTAAAGGACATGTGTATTCAGATTTCCAATGAAAACTGAAATGTCCATGAGAGACTTCTCGAAGTTTTAGACCTCGCCTAGGATAAAACCAGCGAGATACTGCGAGTGCGACCTAAGTCGCACCGCATAACCGTAATTCTCATTATGCAGGGTAGATCCAACTTGCGTGTGTCAGAACATGTGCGAGTGTCCCCTCTATATTTCCGCGAAAACATAGAGACCAACTCTCTATGATACAATTTGGTCCCAACGACCCAATAGCCCCGACAAACCGATATGATTTCGCATGTCCAAGTTCTACCAGCTCAAACATGCGATGTCTACGAGGAGCGATTACCTAAGGGCGCAGACGTTCCAAACGTACTGGCGACCCTGCGAGCTCAACAAACGGAACATGAACAGTCAACTTGCAGATGCGGAAGACGCATACGTTGATAAACTTAGTAACTGTCAAGCATTTATTAATGTTAACGTTGTTTGGGTTTAATTATTGCAATTCAATGTGTAAATAATGGATTAACAATGAATGTGATCCTTGTGTAACCGATTGGACACCTACTTTGTATATAAAGGGGTGATTCACCATGAAAATGGACCTACGAATCCTTTGCTACAGTGGACTAAGCAGATCACAATCTGACTGAACCACTATAATTCTTTGTCTTATTTACATTTTCCAGCCTTGTTGTTTGTTCTTGCATTCCCAGTCGAGTACTCGCCATTCTAGGTCGAATACTCGCACTTGTCATTTCCCTGAAAATTCTCTTTTATGTTAGTTAAATAATACATTTTGGTGTTGCGAAATTCACTCGACAACATTTGGCGCCGTCTGTGGGAATTCGACTGAAAGATTTCATTCACTTTAAAGAACACTATTCATCATGGCTGGAAATCACGCTAACGGAGCTAACAACGGATCCATCAATATTGGAATGATGAGTGTACCACTGCCTGGAGCTGGAGTGCCACCTGTAGACGTCATCAACGGCGGAGTAGGGAGGAGCAACATCAGACCTCTCAACCTATTCCCAAAAACGACTGGCCCTCAAGTCGGAGACATGTCCACACCGCCAGCAACCATGCATTTTCCCCCCGTCACCCCGGCGGTAGTATCCGAGGGAATGGTCCAGCTCACCACCGATCAATATGCTGCAATTCAGGATCAACTGCGGGCACTACAAGCCGAGGTAGACGGACAGAGTCGAGCTCGACGCCCTCCTCGAGTTCCCGCCATTTGCAACGATAACCCTCAGGTAACAACTTCTAGACGTCATACTAACCGTGTACGCAGGGAACGAAGAACCGACCCTGAAGCTCTGGACTTGAATCACCCGATGTCAAGAGACCAATCTGCAAGGTTTCCTAACCAGAGCGCACAAATTGACGAAGATCCTGAGCGCCGCAATCCTCGCAGTCGTCCATCGAGAGACAACGACGCAGAGTCAGCCTCTTCGTCATCGCATGGCCGCACTCCGAGCAGATATACAAGGTCCGGCTCTGTACAAACACAACAGGGAGGACGTTATCAAGTACACCGAGGTGATCTGCGTGATCATCTCAACGCAGTTTTCAGGGCACGCTCCCGAGGCCCACATAACACCGAGACGCTCCGTGATCCCCATGCGGGCGATCAGGGTGTCAACGCAGGTAATAACCCGCCTATCGCGCCGATCGCGACTACTGGGATTAATATCCCAGCAAACCTTGCCGCAGTGGTTGCGAGCCCCGCAGTCGCAGCGACTTCAGCCCCTGCGACAGGAGGAATTGACCAAAGCATGCTTCTGCAAGCTCTAAAGATGCTCGAGCAGCAGCGGAAGCCTATATACAAGCTGCATGGCACCTCGCCTTTTACTGCAGAGGTGCGACAGGCTCAACTTCCGAAAGGGTTTCGTTTATCCGAATCCCTCAAATATAAAGGTACTTCTAACCCGATAGATTATTTAGAAAAGTTCAATACTATAATGGAAGTGGACTAGGTACCGCAACTCGCGAAGTGCCGCATTCTTGCGGCAACACTCGAGGAGAATGCTCATGATTGGTTCACCCAATTACCTGAGGCATCGATATCGACGTGGGAAACCTTTGTCGACTTATTCCTCACGCATTTCCAAGCCACAATGACGTATAGGCCACCCTATACGACTTTGGCCAACATCAAACAAGAACCTGGTGAGTCTTTACAAGACTATTTCAAGCGTTTTAACGCAGAGGTAACAAAGGTCGAGAAGGCCCCCGAGTCCTCGCTTGTTTGTATGTTGATAACAGGTATCTTGCCAAGGACTGACTTCTGGAAGGAACTGCAAGCACGAAGGCCAGAGTCCTTAGTAGAGTTCTTCGCCATGGCCGAACCTCATAAGAGAATCGAGAACTCTCTAGCAGAGTTAGAGAAGGGGAAGGACAAGCGTCGGTCACCCATACCGCGGTCACGCTCTCGCAGTCCGCGAGGGAAGAATTCCAGGGGCCGAAGCCCGAGAAGACGTAGCCCGCGCAGACAGCGAAGCCCGAAGTTGGCTAAGTCACCCCCAAAGAAGGAGTCCTCGCCGAAAAGGAAGGGAGGACCTCGCTTCGTCAACTATACTGAACTTGCCGTACCTCGAGACCATATCTATGCGATTGAGGAAAGGAACGGGGTCTTCAAGAAGCCGCCCCCCATCAGGGGAAATCGCGACCGAAGGGATCCTAAAAAATTCTGTAAGTACCACAAGGACATTGGTCATACTACTCTTGAATGTTGGGTCTTGCAGGATGAAATAGAGGAACTGATCCGAAGAGGGAAGTTCGACAAGTATAAAGGAAGCGAGGAAGGTCATCCCCAAGCGGATGGCAAAGGAGAAACCCAAAACGCGAGTGGCTCCAGAACACCTCGCAATATCTTAACTATAATCGGAGGACCACACATCGCAGGTGACTCTCGCAAATCGCAAGAAAGGTATGCCAGAGAAGCCAAGGATAGGCCGTTAACCAACGTGAACAATCTTGGTGAACGGCCAGAGAAGCTCTTTAAGAAAGAATGCGACGACATCATCTTTATGGAGAGCGATGCGAGATGGGTCCATCACCCGCACTCTGATGCACTGGTGATAGTCGCCAACATTGGTGGAGACAATGTCCATCGTATACTGGTAGACAATGGGAGTTCAGTGAATTTGTTGAATTTCCAAACCTTCAAGCAAATGGGGTTGCAAGAGAAGGATTTGCGACCTATGACATCAAGCATCTATGGCTTTTCGGGAGATGTCATAGCAATTAAAGGAATGATCAAGCTCCCAATCACTTTGGGAACTGCCCCAGTAACAACCAAGTCGATGGCCGACTTCGCAGTAATCGACCAATACTCAGCGTATAACGCCGTAATTGGTCGACCAATTCTGAAGGAGATGAAGATCATAACCTCGATCTATCATCTGACGATGAAGTTCCCTACTCCCGCTGGAGTAGGTTCAGTGCGGGGAGTCCAATCCGACTCTCGAGAATGTTATAACGCAGCTGTCAAACTCGCAGAAAAAAGGACGGTAAATGTTATCCACCTTTTGGATGCACCACCGCCTCGCCAGGAGATCCTCAGGATCGAGGAGGTGCCGCACATGGACGAACCAGACTTGGATCCAAGAATCCTCGATCACACCGCCGCAGCCCAAGCCGCGGAAGACACAATCGAGATATGGTCGGGATATCTCCACAGGTCATGTGTCATCGCTTGAACATTGACCCCGAAGTGCGAGGTGTCCGACAAAAGCCCCGCAAAATGGACCCCGCGAGGTACCAAGCGCTGAAAGAAGAAGTCGACCGCCTCCTTGCCTGCGGCTTTATACGGGAGTCATTTTACCCCAACTGGTTAGCTAACCCAGTACTCGTGCCAAAGCCTAATGGCTCATGGCGCACATGCGTTGACTTTACAGATCTAAACAAAGCCTGTCCCAAAGACAACTTTCCTCTTCCTAGCATTGACCAGCTTGTCGATGCCACTGCAGGTCACGCGCTTTTGAGCTTCATGGATGCGTACTCGGGATACAATCAAATCCCGATGTATGAACCAGACCAAGAACATACCTCGTTCATTACTGATCGAGGATTATACTGTTACAAAGTAATGCCTTTTGGTTTAATAAACGCAGGTGCGACTTATCAAAGGCTAGTGAATATGATGTTCGCAGATCTTATTGGAAAGACAATGGAGGTATATGTTGACGATATGCTCGTAAAATCGCAACACGCGGAGGATCATATTACCCACTTGCAGGCCATGTTCGACATATTGCGGCGATACAAGATGCGTCTAAATCCGTTGAAATGCGTCTTTGGGGTGGGTTCTGGGAAATTCCTTGGTTTTATGGTAAATCAGCGAGGAATAGAAGCCAATCCTGCAAAGATCAGGGCATTGGTAGAGATGCCATCACCGACTAAGCCAAAGGAGGTTCAAAGCCTCACAGGTAAAGTCGCGGCTTTAAACCGCTTTATATCCAGATCCTCTGATAAGTGTAAAGAGTTTTTCCAGACTTTGAAAGGCAACAAAAGGTTTCATTGGAACGAAAAATGCGAGCAGGCCTTCCAAGCTTTAAAAACGCATTTGGGGCAACCTCCAATCTTATCGAAGCCGTTATCCGGAAAATTTTTGTCTATCTATTTGGCCGTCTCCGAATATGCGATTAGTTCAGTACTAATACGCGAGGACCAAGGACGCCAATACCCGGTATATTACGTCAGTAAGCGATTATTAGACGCCGAGACGCGTTATCCTCAAATGGAGAAATTGGCTTTCGCCTTGATAATATCCTCAAGAAAATTGCGACCTTACTTCCAGGCTCACAGCATTGAAGTTTTGACAAACTTCCCTTTAAGACAGGTTTTAGCGAAACCAGAAGCATCAGGGAGATTGTTAAAGTGGGCGATGGAATTGAGTCAGTTCGACATCAAGTATAAGCCGAGAACTGCGATCAAGGGGCAAGCCTTGGCAGATTTTATACTTGAATTCCCAAGCACCGAGGTGGCAGTTGTAGAGGATAGAAATGACATTGTCATGGCAAGCAAAGAAGTATGGACATTGTACGTCGATGGAGCCTCAAATAACGAAGGTTCTGGCAGTGGGATCTTGTTAATCAGTCCCAACAATTTCAAGGTACACGCTACTTTACGTTTTGAATTCTCTGCATCTAACAATGAAGCCGAGTATGAGGCTTTAATCGCAGGATTGAAACTGGCCCTCGAGATAAAAGTCGAGTATCTACAGGCTTTTAGCGACTCTCAAATCGTGGTATGCCAAGTGAATGGAGAATACCTAGCAAGAGGCGGAAGATTGGTTAAATACTTAGCCATCGTTCGTGAAATAATGCAGAAGTTCAAAAATGTAGTTGTATCTCGAGTACCGCATGCTCAAAATGCCCACGCAGACGCATTGGCCCGATTGGCCTCAACTAGAGAAGCCGAATTACTCGATGTGATTCCGGTAGATGTATTGACTCATCCAACCATAGATCGAGAAACAATCATGGAGATCGATGATGTTCAGGAGATTACCTGGATGACTCCTATCCTCGCATACCTTGAAAAGGGGCTCCTACCTGATGATAAAATAAAAGCGAGGAAATTGCGACAACGAGCAGCCCGTTATGTGATATATGATCAAAGGTTGTATCGCAGAAGTTTTAGCCAACCACTTCTCAAATGTATCAGTGGAGAAGACTGCGGTTACATACTGCGTGAAGTACACGAGGGGATTTGTGGCAATCATACCGGAGGTAATTCTCTTGCCTTAAAAATTATGCGGCAAGGGTATTACTGGCCAACATTGCGACAAGATGCCCTCGCATTTGCAAAAAGGTGTGATAGATGTCAGCGAATAGCCACTTACACACACCAGCCCCCGAGTAACCTCCATTCTATCACAAGTCCCTGGCCCTTTGCAATATGGAATCGACTTAATCGGCGAGTTACCCAAGGGAAAAGGCGGAGTCAAATATGCTGTAGTCGCAGTTGATTACTTCACCAAGTGGGCTGAAGCCAAAGCGCTCGCAACCATCACTGCAACAAAATTACGCGAGTTTGTCTACACCTCCATCATTTGTCGTTTTGGCATTCCGCATAAACTCATTTCAGATAATGGAAAACAGTTTGACTGTAAAGAGATGCGACAGCTATGCGACGATTTGGGGATTAAGAAAGCCTTTTCCGCAGTTGCTTACCCCGCAGAGTAACGGACAAACTGAAGCCGTTAATAAAATGATCAAGCATACCATAAAAGGGAAACTAGAAGATCGCAAAGGGGCTTGGCCAGATGAGTTATCGCAAGTCCTATGGTCCTATAATACGACCCCTCGATCTACAACTGGCGAAACACCCTTCTCACTTTCTTACGGGTGCGAGGCCATGTTGCCAGTTGAAGTTGGGGCAGGTTCCCTACGCAGGGATAGTTTCAACGTCTCGCAGAACAACGAGAATCAGCTGTTCTGCCTTGATCTTTTGGAGGAAAAGCGTGATAAAGCGCATCTAAAAAATGCGGCTTACCAACAGCGGACTGCGAGATACTTTAACTCCAAAGTGAAAGTAAAACCCCTGCGAGCAGGAGACTTGGTCCTTAGAAGAGTAATGCCAAACACCAAAAACCCGTCGCACGGGGTCTTCGGAGATAATTGGGAGGGACCATATCTCATCGCAGATAAAATTGGTGATGCAACGTATCGACTCGCAACACTCGATGGAACTGCGATTCCACGAGCATGGAATAGCGAGAGCTTGAAATTTTATTATCAATAGTATTCACATTATTCGATTATGTTCATTCTTGTACTTATACTTAGATATTTTTTCATTTAACAAGGAAAAATCCTAAGTATAGGGGGATATATAACCGAATGTACTATTGATTATATGAATAAAATTACTTGTTAAATTTTCAAAAAAAATTTACCAGCTTTGCAAATGTTCTTACTTATTACACCAAGCTGTAATCGAAGTCGCAAATATATATATAAAAGAAAAACGCGAGTACCCGTGTACTGCGTAAATGTTAAAGGATAGCTATCCCCGCGAGGATAGAAATTTGTTCAAAAACAAAAAGTAAATTCGTCCAAGTACATAAGTGCGAGTACCCTTGTACCGCATATATAAAAAAAAGATAGAAGTAAAATTAAAAAACAACATAAGGATAACTAAGCATCTGGAGCAGCAGGAGTAGTCTCATCCGGAACAGTCTCGTCCGCGACTTTGCTGATGACCTCATTCTCGACTTCTTCAGCTTGTGCGCCCTCGACCTCGTCAAGAAGGTTACCTCCCCCACCTTGAGTCTGAGTAGGCGACATGGCGCGAAAAGCCTCGGCCATCTCAGCGGCTCCAGCTCCAAGAAGAGAGAAGTCGAAGTCTGGGACTTTGGAAAAAGTGGTATAGATATAATCAGACACTGCTTGATCATACTGCTTCTTCCCATTCTCTTTCTCAGCCTCCAAATCGTGAGCCATCTCCGCGATCATTGCCTGCGACTTCTTGACCTCGAGCTCCGCCTGTTCCTTCGCCCTGCTGAGTTCTTCGAGCTCCTTCTCCTTGGCCTTGCTGAGTTCCTCGAGCTCTTTCTCCATTCTCGCCACTTCTTGCTTCAGCTTTTTTATATTCTCTTGAAAATGAGCGTTCTGCCTCTTCAGCGAGTCGGCTTCCTTCGAAGGAGTCGCCGCAGCTTTTATGAACAAAGCCATTGACTGCGCGGCCAGTTCAGCAGATCGCGTAACAAGATCCTCGTAAGGGATCTCAGCCAGGAACTTTTCCTGCATGGCCAGGAAGTCGCGAGCTCGAACAGGAGGATCAATGACGACTTTCTTCCCCTTGTCCTAAGTGGTCTTGGCCAGCTTCTTGGAAGAGTCTGCGACAAGTGAAACCATCACATCGCTCTTCCTCTTCTGGGCAACAACCGGCGAAGTCGTCGCTGTTCCACCTTTTGGTTTGATCTTCAGGACAGGGGCAGACTTCAGAAAAGTCATATCTGCGAATATGAATGAAAGATAAGTATAAGTCAAAATCCTACCTGTTAGTTTATAACAAGAGACGAATTACCTGAAATTTGTCGAGGAGTTTGTTTAGAAAGACGCTTGTCTATTCGTTCTTGCTGCTTCTCGGATGGTTCTTTGTATACTGGTTCCCTTTGAAGACTTGCGTTCTCAGGAATCAGCTGATGTTCTCGCAACTTTGCAGTTGTACACAATAATCGCCAGTCGCGATCTTGTACCGGAAGACTCTCGAGAATTTCAGCTGTCTCCTTGCTAGTCGCGTCAAGGGTCGGTCGAGCTGGTCTATCTGCGATGACAACAAAGAGCGAGTGAGCAAAAGATTTCAAAAATAATGCAAAAAATGTCTAAGTCAAGAAATACGCGACATACTAGGTCTGCGATTAAAGTCAGTCCTAATCCCAGGAACCTTAAAGACATAGAACCACTTCGATTTCCAATCACCCATGTTCGACACCATTCCCTCAACTCCATTGATTTCAGAAGTCGCCCATTTGCTAAAACAGTAGAAGCCGTTATGAAGACTTGCGCTTTTTATGTCGTAGAAATAGCTGAATTCTTCTACTGAAGGAGCCCTATGGACATACTCCATGTACATCGCATAAAAGGCTAGGACAGTGCGATAACTATTGGGAGTTAGCTGAAAGGGCGATACATCATATCGCCTGAGAATGGTTGCGACGAAGGGGTGAAAGGGGATTGACACACCACACCTAAGGATGGGTATTGAGACTACCACATCCTTCGTGGGAATGATCGCAGGGTTAGTAAATGGAAGGTGCGCTCTCTGAGACGGTTTAGGATGTTGAAACGCGAGTCGCAGCAAATTCAACCTCACAAAGGTGGTGAAGTCTGATTTGGCGACCCTCGAGATTAAATCCTCGCACGCGAAGGGCTCGTTCAGTTGGGAATCGTCGACCGAATCTGTCCCACTCCCTTCCGCCTCCTCCTCTTCCCCACCTGACTCACGAGCTGGAGTCGTCCATTCCTCGTCCATCTCCTCGACCTCGACGTCAGGAGCATGCCTCGTATGTATAAGATAGTCGCGTGCCGACACTGTGGACTCGCTGTCCCGGATATCGATGGTCCCAGGTTCTGCGAGTTCCTGCACCATCCTCTCGATGTCCACAGAAGACATCGGACCCAATTCTATTTGAGCGGCCTCCACTTCAGAAATGTCCGTGGGGAGAAAACTGTCCCTCTCCTGGTCAGACTCACCGTCAAATGCGTGGCCTCCCGAGCCGAGCTGTTGGCTATCCGATAAATCGCTCATCTGAAAGATAGAAGATCTTTTCAGCGTGATGGATGTGTGAAAAACAAAGTGAGTGATCTCACCCGCAGTAGATTATAAAGTCGCACTCGACAGAATGGTCAGCCTCCTTGTGAATACTGACCATCCCATCAAAATGCGAGGAGAGATAAAACTATCTTGGACAAGTAATTCACGCATCCTCGGCTAAGCGGTATACCTCCAGAAACGGTTGGGAGTTTCCCAGTGACTCAAGAGGTATGCATTTTCGAGCATAACCCTGAAGTTACTGGGAGACCCCCACCGTTCCGAGACTACCTATCAACCAAAGAGTACGATCATTCGAGTATTAACGCATGTCGCAAATGGCTGGGTGTATCTCAGTATCTCAAGGGGCATATAACCGCATATATGGCCATTAGAATACTGTGACACACCCACCATTTGGAATAGCGATTAATACCCTCGCAACTCAGCCCGCGACATATAAAAATCCTAAAAGATCTAGCTAACAGTCAAATGGAAATAAATCTTGGAAATATGCGAGTATTCAAGCTGTTCATCTGAACACCCGCGAACATTCAAGTTGTTCATCCGAATATCCGCGAGTATTCAAGACGTGAAACAGTGCCTATGAATTGTGTGCGGTTATGTCAGTTTACAGGTCATATTCTATGAATTTACCCAGGTTTATTTACCTAAAACACATAGCCTCATAAACACCCACTAGTATACATTCCTAAAAGAGCCTTTAAAATACCCAAACCCAGAAAATAAAGCATATTTTCTCCAAAACAGAAAACGAAAATGCAGTGATTTGGAAACTAACCTTTAGTTCTGATTTCTGCGATTGCTCTCGATCACTTCTGAGATTGAGAATGTTGTGGAAAATGGTAGAAAATCTGGGAATGGATTTTTCGAAGTGTATGTAATGGAGGGAAGTTAAGAGTAAGAGGGAAAAATGGGAAATTTGATTCGTATCAAAGCGTTTAAATACCCATATCCCTTATTAATTGGGATTGTGACACGTGGCAGCCAGAATGCCTAAGGTCGCCCAATCTAACGGCCAACTATGGCCACGCCTACACGAAAACCGAAGAGTTTTGTGACGTGGCACCATAAAGGTAATAATTACTAATAATTATAGCCGTCATTTTTCGAAACCCTCGATGGGACAACCAAAAGGTCACCTCCTCGTGACAATCTTTCACCTGTCTCTCGAATAATAGTTTCCCTCAGTGACCGCTCCTATCACGTCGCGAAACTAGGGGCATGTGTTATAGTGAAATTTCTCTCACCTAGAAACTCAAGACCAGACTCTTATTTAAAGGACACGTGTATTCAGATTTCCAATGAAAGCTGAAATGTCCATGAGAGACTTCTCGAAGTTTTAGACCTCGCCCAGGATAAAACCAGCGAGATACTGCGAGTGCGACCTAAGTCGCACCGCATAACCGTAATTCTCATTATGCAGGGTAGATCCAACTTGCGTGTGTCAGAACATGTGCGAGTGTCCCCTCTATATTTCCGCGAAAACATAGAGACCAACTCTCTATGATACAATTTGGTCCCAACGACCCAATAGCCCCGACAAACCGATATAATTTTGCATGTCCAAGTTCTACCAGCTCAAACATGCGATGTCTACGAGGGGCGATTACCTAAGGGCGCAGACGTTCCAAACGTACTGGCGACCCTGCGAGCTCAACAAACGGAACATGAACAGTCAACTCGCAGATGCGGAAGACGCATACGTTGATAAATTTAGTAACTGTCAAGCATTTATTAATGTTAACGTTGTTTGGGTTTAATTATTGCAATTCAATGTGTAAATAATGGATTAACAATGAATGTGATCCTTGTGTAACCGATTGGACACCTACTTTGTATATAAAGGGGTGATTCACCATGAAAATGGACCTACGAATCCTTTCTTCTGGAGTGGACTAAACGAGATCACGATACGTGAACATATAATTCTTTGTCTTATTTACATTTTCTAGCCTTGTTGTTTGTTCTTGCATTCCCAGTCGAGTACTCGCCATTCTAGGTCGAATACTCGCACTTGTCATTTCCCTGAAAATTCTCTTTTATGTTAGTTAAATAATACATTTTGGTGTTGCGAAATTCACTCGACAACAATGGCGTCCTAGACCTTCTTCAGAACTTTCGAGATCGATTGACGACCTTATGTTTCCATCTCCTCCTCTCCCCCTTCCTCACCTTCATGCTTGTTGAGAATCATGAGGTTCCATCTTAAAACTAACTGGCAATGAGTGGAGTAGTCTATGTTCTTATATATTGCTCACTTCTCTACCATTTATTCTATGTGGGACAATGTCCACAATATTTCCCCTCAAGATGGTGGCTATTTTTTTTGCTCACCAATTTTGAACCGTATCAGAGTGGACATGATCACTATCTGTGTAGGTGCGGATCGAATATGATCACTTGCCCGCAAAGGATATGGCTCTGATACCATGTTGAGAATCATGAGGTTCCATCTCAAAACCAATCGGCAATGAGTGGGGTAGCCCATGTTCTTATATATGGCTCACTTCTCTACCATTTATTCCATGTGGGACAATGTCCACAATAATGCTTAACCAACATAAAATCAAGTCTAATCCACTCCTTTTGCAACAAATCAACAAGCTTTTCCCTTTTAGTTGACGCCTGAGTTTAGAGGCGAAGGTGGTTGAGGTGGTTTAGGCGCGAGCTGTGGAAAGTTAGCTCGTAATTTCTGGGCTCGGGTCTCAGGTGAAGGTGAAAAAGAGTGAGAGAAATGTTGAAAATTATAAAATATGGTATTTTAAATCTTTTTTACAAAAATATGACATAGACTTACCCATAAAAATATAAAAATTGCTAAAAACCCATAACTAAATAAATTAAAAAATATGTCATAAAAAAACAAATTTTTAAATTTTTTTCATAATTCCTGTAATTCCTATTTTCTTTAATTAGCTTTTGAGCATTTATTTTGAACTGATGCTGATTTGTGTTACTTTTAAAACCAACCAAAAATATTAAGTGTCGATTTATTAAAATAGACACAAACCAGCATCAGTTCAAAACCAATATTCAATATATTAGTTGAGAGAGCGAGGAAGCCCGAACTCCAATACCGAAGCTATCGCAGGGATTGAAGCTCAAAGATCAATGGCTGGAGGTATATCGATCCTTTCATTGCATATATTATTGATATGATTACAGTTTATTTTCCGCATTTCATATCATTTGTATATGCTATATTACATACACTATATTATAATCTAACAGTTGGTATCAGAGCGGATTTATCTCTGCCTTGATTTTGGTTGAGTTTCATATATATATATACACTTATATACACTGTTCATATTTATATATATTTATTTTGGTTCGTTGGTGTATATATATATATACTCATATTCATACAATCCCGTTTATATATATATTTTCATACGTATATACATATACATATATACATATATACATTTATTCATAAATTTATATATATAATACATACACGTACCTCGTACAGTATATATATATTTTTATCGGTATATTTACGTGTATGTATATATATTTGTATATATATATTGTATATTATATATATATTTTATCGCATAATAATAATCATAATATTCATTTTCATTTATGTGATATATACATGCATATATATATACATGCATATATATATATAAACACGATCGGTCCATTGTTTGGTTTTTTCCATTTTTCATTTTTTTGGTGTTTATTTCGAATCCTAAATTTATTACTATATTCGTATACTATTATAGATCGATCTAACCATTGAAAATCCATTGAAAAACTTAAGGATGGAAATTTTTTTTCCAGTTAAAACTTTTTCGGACCTGATTAATTTCGTGATATTAAAGTATATATTTTTTCGTGTTTTCGTGCATAAAATCTATGTGGATCTCTTTATTATTTGATTTAGAATATTTTAGATTTGAAAACACGCAATTTGGTCGTCGGAAACGCAATTTCCGATCGGGTTTGGGTCGGGTTCGACGGACCCACGTGCAGAAAAACGGGTCAAATTCGACCCGGTTTGGCTGGAGAAGACGACGCAAACGACATGTCGTTTGTCAAAAACGACGTGTCGTTTGTCAAAAATGACGTGTCGTTTGTCAAAAACGACGTGTCGTTTGTCAAAAACGACGTGTCGTTTGAAAGGCTTAGTTGCACCTGTCGTTTATAGTAAACGACATGTCGTTTTCACACTGTGAAAAACGACATGGTCCTCTGAGGCAGCCTCTTGGTGTATGAAACGACGTGTCGTTTTTGTATATTTTCTGCACACTTCAGAATGAAAAAACGACGTGTCGTTTTGCTTTTGCAAAAACGACATGTCGTTTGGCAGTGTATTTTTTCACAAAAAAAAAAAAGAGAAAAAATTCCGAATTTTTTATAAATTTTTATTTATTTGGAATATTAATTATTTTCTTATTTTTGTGTTAATTTAGTCAATAAATTGCATTTAGTTAATTTTCTATTTTTGTTTAATACATATATATATATAGTATAAATTGAAAATGGAAATTTGTTTAATTTGGTAATTTATTACATGATTTATTTAGGCATGTAAAAATTGTGTTAATTTGTGCATTAAATTATATATTACCAAATTTATGCAATTTATTGTCTAAATTAATTTTGAAAAATCTGCCATTAATTTCATATTAAGGAATTTGCATTTAATTAATTATCATACATTAATTGTATTATTTTGTATTTATTTGATAAATTTATGTTTAATGCAATTAATTTAGATATGCATGATTTAAATGCTATACATAAATTCCTTTTATAGTGCTAGATATATTTAGAAATATTCAAACATTAAGATAGGTTGAATATTTTATTTAGCAATTAAGTTTCATAAAACTTCATAAAATTATTCATAAAATATTCATAAAACTTTATAAAATGAATAAAATATGAATAAAACGTAAGTAGTTTTGTGGTTTGACATAAGAAAACATGAACCTGGGACAAATGCTCATATCTAGAATGGTTTTTAATGATCTTCGGACGACCACACTAGGAGCACTAATCTCAGTGATTGTCTATTATGTTAATAACGAAATTACTTTTAGGTAGAGCCCAATACCTAATGTCTAAGTGAAAATATAATTTTAAATAATTAGGGAGTAGCCACAACATCTTTAATTATATAAAATTATATATTAATTAAAATTCACCTTAATGGACAAAACTTGTAATTAATTATTTGGATATAATAATTTTACCCCACAGGGATTTTATTATATTTTTATAATTGATTAGGATAATATATTAAGTTAAATTCTCTTAATTTACCCCACAGGGAGTTATGAGGATTTTATTTAATAGTGTTATCACAAATTTTAATTAAAGATAGATTTCATTCCTCCATTAATCTAAAAGAAATACTTCATTAAATCTATCATAAAGTTCATATAATTTTATTAGATTTAAAATTTAGCCCACAGGCAATTTTAGATTTAATAAAATTTTCATCTTCATCATGTTTCTACATTGGTAAAACATGAATTCATTAAAGCCTCAATTCTTTTAACATCTAAATTTTTGTAATCCTATTCTTGCAGCTATTTCATCCACCTCTAAATACGTTGAAATCACTAGTGAAATCCCTGAGCTTAGGAGTGACAACTTCAAAATCTGGAAGGAACGAGTTCTTCTCCACCTAGCTTGCACTGACACGGATTATGCAATAAGGAAAGATGAACCAGCTGCTATCACTGATACTAGCACTGCTGCTGAGATTGCACTACGTGAAAAGTGGGAGCAATCTAATCGTCTTTGCATCATGTTCATTATGTCCAGAATTCCTATGGGAATGCGTGGATCGGTGGAGCCACCTGAGATGGTGAAAGACTTTATCAAAGTTATGGATGAGCAGTTTGACACTTCAGATAAATCTTTGTTCATCAACCTCATCCAAGAGTTCTCGTCCACAAAACTCACCGGTGTTCGAGAACACATTTCTAAAATGAGGGACATCACTGCTCATTTGAAGAAACTCGACGTTATCATTCCTGATACCTTCCTGGTTCATTACATCCTTCACAATCTTCCTCCACAGTATGGGCCTTTCAAAATTTCCTACAACACACATAAAGAAAAATGGACTATCAATGAATTGATGACCATGTGTGTTCAAGAGGAAGCCAGGCTCCTACAGGAGCAAGGAGAAAGTGTTCACCTGACCACTCAACCTAAGAAACGCAAGCCATTCAAGAAGAACAAGGGGAAAAAGCCCATGGCTCCCAAGGCTGCCATAAAGAAAGATTCCATCAAATGTTTCTTTTGTAAACAAAAGGGACATGCGAAAAAGGAGTGCAACGGATTCAAGAAATGGATGGATGACAAAGGTAATCCAATTTCCTTAGTATGTTATGAATCTAATATGGCTAATGTTAATCTTAACACATGGTAGATTGATTCCGGTTCAACAATTCACATAACAAATTCCTTGCAGGATATTCAAAATCTAAGGAAGCCAGTGGCAAGTGAGCAAAGCATCTTATCTGGAAACAAGATGGGCTCACATGTGGAAGCTGTTGGAACATGCAATTTAGTTTTAAGTAATGGTTTTGTTTTAAAGTTAGAAAAGATCTTTTATGTACCAAGTTTCTCTAGAAACTTGATTTCAGTTTCAAGACTTATACCCTTTGGCTTTTCCTTTACATTTTCAGACAAATATTTCAATTTATATTATAAATCTGAATGTGTTGGAAATGGTATTTTGTCTGATGGTCTTTACTGCCTTAATTTACAAAATAATACCACTAATAATGTTATGCATGTTCACGCTGGCACTAAAAGATGTGTTATGAAAGAGGATTCCTGTACATTGTGGCACCGGAGATTGGGACATATCTCCATTGATAGAATTAAAAAGTTGGTAAAAGATGGGGTACTCAATACCTTAGATTTTACTGACTTTGATACTTGTGTGGATTGCATTAAGGGAAAGCAAACCTCCAAGTCTGTCAAAACTGGTGTCCATAGGAGTTCTGAAATATTAGAAATTATACATACTGACATATGTAGTCCAGATATGGAGTCACATGGTCAGAAATACTTCATCTCATTCATAGATGATTACTCTCGCTACATGTATATCTACTTACTTCATAATAAAAGTGAAGCATTAGATGTCTTTAAGATATTTAAAGCTGAAGTAGAGAAACAATGCAACAAGCAAATTAAGATAGTGAGATCAGATAGAGGAGGTGAGTATTATGGTAGATACACAGAAGATGGAAAAGCACCTGGTGCATTTGCGAAGTTTCTTGAAGAAAATGAGATTGTTGTCCATTACACCTTGCCCGGTACACCCGAGCAAAATGGTGTTGCAGAAAGAAGAAACCGAACATTAATGGACATGGTGCGGAGTACGCTTAGTAGCAACTCTAACCTTCCTAAATCCTTGTGGACTGAAGCATTAAAGACATCCGTGTACATATTAAACTGAGTTCCAACAAAGGCAGTCTCAAAAACTCCTTTTGAATTATGGAAAGGTTGGAAACCAAGTTTGAATCATGTACGCATTTGGGGATGTCCATCTGAAGTCAGAATATATAATCCACAAGAGAAGAAATTAGACCCAAGGACCATAAGCAGATTCTTTATAGGGTACGCTGAAAAGTCTAAAGGTTACAAGTTTTATTGTCCATCTCATAGCACAAGAATTGTGGAATCAAGGAATGCAAAATTTCTTGAGAATGCCTTGATCAGTGGGAGTGATCAATCAAAGGACTTAGGTCCTGAGAAAGATCCTTCAGAACCTTCCACTTCAAAAGCAAGATTGATAATGGTTAACACTCCTGTAGTTCAAACGAATGTTGAACAACCATTACCAATCACTGAAGATCCACAAGTTGGTAATGATAATCCAGTAGATCAAGATGTTCAAGAGTTGCCTGCAACTGCTGAACAACCTGCTGTGTTGGGTTTTATGCCCTAAATAAAACTCATTTCATATAATCAGATTTACTTATTAATAAAGATCAGAAATAACATTTTATGTTGCATGGTTCACATGATTTATTTCATGATTATATGTATATAATGTATGAATTCTTTTTAAGTCCAGAACATATGAGTTTGTTAAGATTATAGTGTTGTCAGCACAGTGGAATATAATCTTTATTATATGTTCAAAAGTTTATTCCCTGATTTGTCAGAACACTGGATTTAGACTGACATGGTATAATCAGCGATAGGTATTCTTACACCTTGGAAAAGTGTTATGTTCTTTCCAGGACATTGGCAAAGTTTACCAGTATCGGATGTATGGAGTATACATCGGAAGGGACCGATATTGAACTTTGATTAGATATGTTAAAATTTACCGTAATATCTATTCAATTCAATATCACATGTTGATCCTAGATCACATGATCGAAATCCTGATATGGTTAGGTTCAATCTCAAGAGTGTTATTCGTGTTCTTTGATTTGTTAGTTAAGCCTTCTTCTGGGTCAAGGTAATACGTACATTTTGGGAACACGGTAATGCAATTGAGTGGGAGCGCTAACATAAATATGGAATCTATAGCTTCTATTTGGCAAATAGAAGTAAAAGATGATTTTCTTCGAGCTTAACCAAACGAAGATAAATGGTGGAGATCTCATTTCACTTAGGTGAAATATCATTTATACAGGGTTAAGTGTTTTAAGGATAAAATACATTGTAGGGTGTGACGGTAATTTAATCCCTGTACAGTGTAAATCATCTATATAGAGGATCATTGATCACATTAGGGTTATAACAATGGATAACTAATGACGTGTCTATATCGTGGAACATATAGAGCGTTTCTATATGACTGAGAGTGCAATTCCAAGTTCTAAGTGTGGATTCAATGAGGAATTAATAAGTTAGGGAATTTACTTGGTAAATTCGGTTCGACTTATTGGAAGCTCGGTTATATAGACCCATGGTCCCCATACTAGTTGAGACCATACTGCTTGTAAGACTCAGTTAATTGATTTTAATTAATCAATTATAATTCTAAAAGTTAGACTATGTCTACTTTATGAATTCTCACAGTTTAAGATGAAATCGTAAAGAAAAGGGTTTCTAGGTTTAATTATTAATTAAGAGACTTTGTATGTCTAATTAATAATTATTTTAAATGACAATATTATTTAATAATCTATTTTAGTTATTAAATAATTAGTTTTGGCATTTAAATGATTAGAATTGGAAAAATAGCATTTTTAGAGAAATTGAAATAAAATTGAGGAAACTGCAAAATCCAAGTGAGGCCCATATCACCCTATGGCCGGCACCTCTTTGCTTGTTTCCCAATTATTATTTTCAATGTTAATTGCCATGTAATTGCTAATCAAAGCCTAGCAAAAATAGGAAAGTGGTTGATCACACTAAATAAGGCAGTTAATTGATTACACAGTAATTAAGGAAACTGTTTATTTGGAAAGTTGTGCTCTCCCTTTTCCCTATATAAAGCAACCTTGTTCTCTTCTCTTGTATGAAGCTATAAGCCACGAAATTCAAGAGAGAAAAAGAGAGAAAAATTCGAAATCCTTATGAGATGAGTAGTGCCCACACACATCAAGTGGTATCTCAATCATAGTATGGAAGACTATGGAATTTCTGCATCAAAGAAGGAGAAAAGAAGATCCAGGTTCAGATCTTGGTGATGCTCTGCTACAGAAAGGAATCAAGGGCTAGAGATCTGAACGGAAGGAGTCATATTATTCCGCTGCACCCACTGTAAGGTTTTCTAACTTTATATGTGTTTATTTTCATTGTTTTAGAATTCATATTAGGCTGTTAATCCAACATACATGATAGTAAATCTAGATCCTGGTAAAATAATTTCCAACAACTGAACCTGCTGAACCAGCTGCTGCTCCCCAAGAGCCTGTTGGTGAAGTCTTAAGAAGATCTACTAGACCTATCAAACCAAAGATTTACAAAGACTATGTTGTGTATTTATTAGAATCTGATATTGGAATTGGAAATGATCCATAACGTTTTCACAAGCTATGAACAGTAGAGAATCAAAATTGTGGTACAATGCTATGGATGATGAAATGAATTCTATGAGGTGCAACAGAGTCTGGGAACTTGTAAAGTTGCCTAATGGGGCGAGAGCCATTGGCTGTAAATGGGTCTATAAAACCAAGAAAGACTCATTAGGCAACACTGAGAGGTACAAAGCGAGACTTGTTGCTAAAGGATTCACTCAAGAGGAAGGAATTGACTATACAGAGACTTTTTCTCCTGTATCAAAGAAAGATTCCCTCAGAGTCATCTTGGCATTAGTTGCTCATTTTGATTTAGAGCTGGAGCAGATGGATGTAAAAACTGCTTTTCTGAATGGTGATCTAGAGGAGGAGGTATACATGAAACAACCAGAAGGATTCTCCTCTAGTGAAGGTCAGGATTTGGTATGCAAGCTTAAGAAGTCCATCTATGGATTAAAACAAGCATCCCGTCAATGGTATTTAAAATTTCATGATGTCATCTCTTCCTTTGAATTTGAAGAGAATGTCATGGATCAATGCATATACCTGAAGGAAAGTGGGAGTAAGATCTGTTTTCTTGTTTTATATGTGGACGATATTCTTCTTGCATCCAATGATAAAGGGTTGCTACGTGAAGTGAAACAATTTCTTTCAAAGAACTTTGAGATGAAAGACATGGGTGAAGCATCCTATGTCATAGGCATTAAGATTCATAGAGATAGATACCGAGGTATCTTAGGTTTATCTCAAGAAGCCTACATCAACAGAGTTTTAGAAAGATTTCATATGAAAGATTGTTCACCGAGCGTTGCTCCAATTCTGAAGGGTGATAAATTAAATTTGAGCCAGTGCCCAAAGAATGATTTTGAAAGAGAACAAATGAAGAACATTCCTTATGCTTCTGCTGTCGGAAGCCTAATGTATGCTCAGGTGTGCACAAGACCCGACATTGCTTATTCTGTCGGAATGTTAGGAAGATTTCAGAGTAACCCGGGGATAGACCACTGGAAAGCTGCAAAGAAAGTTATGAGGTATCTTCAGGGTACTAAGGATTACAATCTGATGTTCAAACGAACTGAAAATCTAGAAGTAGTTGGCTACTCAGACTCAGATTTTGCTGGTTGTACTGATTCACGTAAATTTACATCTGGTTACGTGTTTATGTTTGCTGGTGGAGCTGTGTCCTGGAGGAGTAACAAACAAACCTTGACTGCTACTTCTACTATGGAGGCTGAGTTCGTTTCTTGTTTTGAGGCTACATCACATGGTGTATGGCTAAAGAGTTTCATTTCAGGCCTTAGAGTGGTTGATTCCATTGCAAGGCCACTAAAGATGTTCTGTGACAATTCAGCTGCTGTTTTCATGGCTAAGAACAACAAAAGTGGAAGTCGAAGCAAGCACATCGACATTAAGTACTTAGCTATTAGAGAACGTGTTAAAGAAAATAAAGTGGTCATTCAACACATTAGCACTGAATTGATGATTGCCGATCCTATGACAAAAGGCTTGCCACCTCATAAATTCAAGGATCATGTAGAGAACATGGGACTTGGTTCCCTTAATTTGTACAAATAAAGTTATTATTAATGAAACTCTTATTTTGATTTTTCTCATATTTATGCGCATCTTAATTTTACATTTGAGAAAAATTTCAGAGGACCTGAATAAACATAAGGTTTAGGGTTTATTCACTTAAGTACATTGCCACATAAAGTACATTTTTATATAATAAATGTATTGTAATACATGGAAGATAATACTCGATTCATAATGAGGACATGTCGCTATGAGGAACGTTGGATTTGAATATTTTAGTTTAAATACTGACCAAGTGGGAGAATATTAGAATATTTTATTTATGGAAATTATTTTCTAATTAAGGAAATGATTTTCTATTTAAGGAAATAAATAAATAATTGATTTTCTGATAAATGAATATTTTATATTCATTGAATATGGACAAAATCAATTATGTAATATTCTATATATGGTCAGATTTCTATATTCATTACCTGATTTGATTTCCTGAATTAATTGTCAAAATATTCTGACAATTAATGTGGCGCAGATACTGATGGAGTATCTCACCTATAAATATAGGGTCTCGGTCCCCGAGCTCCTCACTCATTCTGAATTCATTAAGCAAATTCCATCTAAAGAGAGTTGAGAGAGCGAGGAAGCCCGAACTTCAATACCGAAGCTATCGCAGGGATTGAAGCTCAAAGATCAATGGCTGGAGGTATATCGATCCTTTCATTGCATATATTATTGATATGATTACAGTTTATTTTCCGCATTTCATATCATTTGTATATGCTATATTACATACACTATATTATAATCTAACAGGTCCTAATTCCCCAATAGTTCTAAGAACAATTAATAAATTAAAAGGCACGCGCCATGGATTATGTTTATAAGAAGCTAATTTTTTGAGTGCATGGAGCACTTTTGGGTGCATAGTTGACCTTCATAACAAACAAAATTACATTAATTGTTTAGTGCCTAAACTAGGTAGCTTAGCTTTACATATATATAAATACCTAAAGGGAAAGGATGGGAATACTAGCTAATCACAAAGTTGTCTATGTAGTATAGTGGACCGCTTTTGCCTCTCTTTTGGATTACCTACCTAGCTTAATTCTCCCTTCTAATAATTTATGGTTGGATTTGGCGGATCTTTTATAGTACGTATATATATAGGTGCCGTTTGGTAACACTTTTGTTTTTTTTAATTTTTTAATCACAAAATGAAAGTAAAATTTTTATTTTTAAAAAATTTATTTTTGAAAAACAAAAATGCGTTCTATAACCACTTTTGTTTTTCAATTTTAAAAACAGAAAACAAAAGTGTGTTCTGTAAAATTCATTTTTATTTTTATTTTTTGATTTTATTTGAGTCGGGTTTAAATCCAGGATCGGATTCGGGTTCAAGTCAGAACCCAAGTTCAGCGCCAGGGCCGTGGGGAGGGGATTTGGGTCCGGGTCTGGTCGTAATCTAAAAGATTGATTAAGAAAAAAAAACTGTTTAAAAAAATATTGAAAGTAATTTTTTTTGTTTTTAAAATTTTGATTTCTAATTATAAAATTGAAGAGTAAAAATAGTTTTATAGAACATGTTTTTGAAAAATATTTTCACTTTTCTACTTTTAAAAACAGAAAATTGATTAAAAAAGTGTTACCAAACGCCACCATAGTGTGTGTTTCATTAATATTTTAAGTTTTTTTTTCGTATATTATATATTATATATATAGTGTGACACATAGGTGGACCTAAAGGTGTCGAGGGAGAGCTAAAAGAATCAACAGTATATTATTACTCCACCCTGAGATTTAAAAATATATTAATATACAATTGTTATTTTCATATACATCGTAATTAAATATAATAATTGGTTAAAATACTTTAAATTTATATAGAAGACCATATTTTGAATTTTCTTGCTCCTTTTTTCTATATGTATTTACATTTTATTAATTAAAAAAATAAATGAAGTATAAGGTTCAAACTAGGATCAAATTATGACCAATAGAATAAGAAATGCTGCTAAACTATCATTCTACTTAAATTGAGCTAGTTATTTATTATTTTTAATTATATTAAATGTATAACTAAGTTCACCATAAAATTGTCGCCAAGATAGGGAAATAATTGGCAACATGTATATATGTGTCTATGTCAAACACCAATTAATTTAGGATGAGTGGCATATATATATGATTTAACAAAAGGCACATTTATATGTGGTGAACACACATTATTATCTCTTTGAAATGTATAGGATAAAGAAAAAGAAGTAGCTCTTTTAGCCATGGAAGCTTAAGCCCGGCCCCTACCTGATGTGCTTCCATTTTTCTGTTTTTGTGTTTTGTCGTCTTTATCGATCAACTACCCACTGTGCTCAAATTAAAGCTGTTATATGTTGGCCCCTAAATGCCTATAAACGACAAAAATATAAAATAGTTTAACGCAACAAAAGGGGTTAGATCCATCCAAGTACGTGAGGGTAATTATCAAAAAAAAAAAAAGTACGTGAGGGTAGTTTGTAATAATTACTACTCAAGATTTTGTTTGTTATTATATATAAAGTTAAGTGGATATATATATTAATTAAAATATTAAGCCATATTATTATGGCTTAATAATGATATTTTTCTATTTATCTCTGTCATCTAATTTCACATAAACAAATGAAATGAAAGATTTATGTAGAATAAGATTCCTTAAAGTTATATATTATAATTGGCGAAACATTAATCATAATCATGTGTTGGAAATTATTATGTGCTAATAAGATTATAACTTTATTGTAAATAATACAAAGACAAAATCATAACTTAAACAATATTATAATACTAGATAAAATATACACATAAAATAAAAAATATAAAAATATAAAAAAGAATTACAACTCAAAATAATAAACTACACACAAAACACAATAACATAAATAACTTATATATATAACTATAAAGTAAATAGTTTAAATATATAGATATATATAAGAGATCTGAGAGAAATCTCACATTACATACACCATAAGTGTATAATAGAGAAATCACCAAACGTGAACAAAATTTTACACATTTGTCAAAAAGCTTATTAATTTCCCCCTACCACAACACTTAAGGAAAAGAAAAGAATAAAAATAGCTTTCTAAATTTATCAAGCCTTAAGTATTTTTCTAGCAAGATCCTTTCTTGATAGAAACTAGTATCTTCACAAATGAGCAAAATACCTCTACTTATAGTGTTTGAGGGATTATGAAAATTAAAATCCCTTCACACATGACTATAACAACACTTTAATTGGTGTTATTAAAAAAAAAACGTTATAGAAGAGAGTTGAAAACATGCTCAATAAATTCATGTACGTTTATGAATATTATTTTAAAATTGGCTCAAAACGAAAGAAAACAACCAAAAAGTAACATGTCATCAACCATAAAACAACCGTTTTTTGATAACCCAATATTGAGTTTTTGTAACTTCTCTCCAAGCCAAATATTTATTAAACATTTTAACACTCATTTAAATGATATAAATAAGTACTGTAACAGTTTCTAACAACTAGAAACTTATCCCATTGATTTTATAACTTCCATATGTAATAACTTACTTCATTACATATAATCAAATGTGATTCTTAGGTTACAAAATAATTTTCAGTTTTTGTAACCACTCTTATGTTACAATTCTTGTATTTTGGCAGTAAAACTACTTAAATTATACGATTTGTGACACTTAACCACGTAAATTGATTTTTTAGCAGTAAAAATTACCAAACTCACATTCTGTTTTGCTCTTTACACTTCTGTTCACAAGGCTCTATTAAGTGCCAAGTAAGATATGCCACAATGCACAAAATTTACACATGGCACATTTTTAGAGATCCACATAAATAAATATTAAAAAAAAATAATAAATAAATTTAAAATAAAGAAAATCATTAAAAAACAAAATTTTCTTGTCCTTTCTTTTTTCTTCTTATTTGTTTTTGGTTTTTTTTTTTCACTCTCTCTCTTCATTTCTTCTCCCTTCTTTCTCTCTTCTGTGATCTCTCTCTTTCTCTGTTAGCCATAGGCAGCCCCAACCCTGGCGGGGTAGCTCTTGTTTTTCGTGACTCGAGCTCGACCACCCCAGACGAAGACCCAGAAACTCCGACCCTCACTCACTCGCATCCCTCTTCACCCTTTCTTAGATTTGTCTCTCTCCCTTGGTGCTCTTGGATCAGTGCCAATGAACCACCTCTAGTGACGCTTGACCAAAATAGAGACCACTACAGACCTCCCTGACTATTTAAACCTCAAGATCCTTAGGCCCCCTTCGTCCATCCCAAGTTCTCTTTCCCCACCATCGATAATGGCTCTGTCGGCATTCAAGACAACGAAAGCAAAACAGAGTCAATAAACCCACTCGCGATGACGATCCAAATAGAATCGTCGACCCAATGCCTTGGGAAGAATACCTAATTGGGCTGATGTTGATTCAGATTTGGTGAGTTCAGTTTCAGATACTTTGCCAGAGGAAGATTTTGCTATGTCCCTAATGATGCTTTCTAGGGATGTTTTGGAACAAGAAGAACATGTTATAAATATTGTAACTTTAAAATCAGATAATGCAGTGGCAGGTATGGAGGTTTCAGGGGGAAGAGAGAGAAATGGGGGTCTGATTGAAAGGGATTATGAATTTGGTTTTAAAATAAATTGGGGTAATTATTTGGATTATGGAAATAAAATAAATAAAAAATAAAATGGGGTTTAAAATATGTAGGAAGTTAATATGATGAGATAATTTTGATTTTTAAATGATTAATAAATATCTAAAAATTCTATATTCATAAGGCTGTACAAGAAAATTAAGATTGTACAATATGAATAAAATACGTCGGTAGTGTATTAAAGTAAGAAATCTTTAATATAGAATTATCAAGTATAATTTACTATACACTATACTCTAGTGTGTGTGATTTTGATTTGAATCACATATGTGGATAGACATGTATTAAATGTGTTGTGTATAATTCAGTTATACATGACTCGACCGATATAAAATAACATCTAACATGCCGTTTACCATGAAAGAGTTATTCATATCACAACAATGATCATTAGTAGATCAGTCTGAATCCTGAGTATACATGAACTCTTATTCGTGTTCATTAAGTTCTTTGATTCACTCGTTACTGGCTCCACGTGTAACTTTTTAAGAGACTGTTATCGTATTTAGGAAAAATATTCGCACTATAACACATGCCCCTAGTTTTGCGATGACAACTATTTGTCAAGTACCGAAACTAATCACGAGGGACAGGTGAGTTGCTATGTCACATGGCGATGGCCTTTGATTATCTTGTTGAGATTTTTTAAATGACAATCGTATTTATTGCTTTATCTTCCCAAGATGTCACGTCATCGAACCCTTTAGGGTTTGCGCAGGCGTGGTTTGAGACAACTGTTGGATTGGATGTCTTTTGATTTTTCAAACGCCACATATCATGATCTTAACGAATGAGACTAAATCCGTATTTAAAATTCTTTGATACAAAATGATTCCTTTCACTTTCCCTCTCATTTTTAGATTTCATGAAAAAAAAATTCTTTAAAACTCCAAGAACTTTTCTGAAATTTTAGTCAACTTTGAGGAATTTTCTTTCGCTAAAGATCATTTTGAGGTTCGAAGAATTTTTCAAGGTGGTAATCAAACTCATGAACTCCAACAGGCTTTTAGATTAAAGGTTGGTTCTCTAAAAACTTTTTGTTAGTTTAAAGTATCTTCTTTGAATAATCGCGTGCCTTCTGAGTTTTTTGGGTAGAAATAGTTTGAAAATGGGAGGATAAGTTCTGGGAAATAACTCTTTAAGAAGAAATAAGTCAAAAGGGGGATTTTTCAGGAAATTTTTTTACCTATGATCTGAGTATTCACATCTTATTTATAATGAACTACAAATACTCACACTTTTTGGTAGAATACTATGAATGTCTACACATGTCTATAGGTTTTTCACTTGGGATATGAAAAATAGCATGAATATTTGCATTTTTTTTCTATAATGTTACTTTTACATGCTTTATTTTTGTCACCTTATGCATGTGAGGACACTTTTCTTGAAATTGCATGCACAACACGCTGAAAAGATCTTCTATCTTTCAGATGAGCGATCTCTCAGGTAGCTAGATCTTCGAGTCTGATGGAGGAGTATTTGTGGATGAACCTAAAAAAGATGACAACTTTATTCTAACATCTCTGTCAAAATATGAGGTTCTAGCAAGATTGGATTTGCAAGCTTCATGGTCTATTGGAGAAATAGCTCAATTGGTTCAAGAACTTGAAGTACCGACAGTTTTTGAAGTGTAAGGAAGCGAATCCATTGTATTTTCTTAAGGAAGCTTTATCCATCCCAGAGCTGCTCCAAATAATGAAATTGAGGATATGGGGCAAGACTTTGAATTGCTTGCTCGTGGGGACAAAGGAGAAGATGATGAGGATGTCGCGATTTTTGTTGAAGATGTGCCATTAGACGAACCATTCTCATGCGAGGATTTAGTCTCGCGCATAAGAAAGTCTGACTTGAAAACATTCTAGAGACTGAAACTGATTAACACTGGTTGTACAAAACCCATGTCAATACAATGTTCACACCTTTCTTTTACCAACACATCGATCATTCTGACTAACGTTGTGGTGATCTTTTTTCCCATCCTTCGCCGTAGAGTCACAATTCCATTCTATTCTTTTGTAAAAGAAATTCTGACATATTATGAAAGCGTATATATAAGACCCCGAGAGGTAGGCATGAAACAATCGTCTCCAACCCATGAAATTGAGTTACGGTTGTCTCGAAGCACTACACCCTGACCCCATATGGTGGTCTCGGGGTGATGCACCCCTAAGACTTTCTCTCAGCCCATAAAAAATTACATGCTTCAAACTCATTGTGTACCCCTGAAATCCCCATTTCGGGGTCTATGGCTTCAGGGGGTGTGGCTTCAGGGCCTCGAGGCATTTAAAAAAAAGAGATAGAGGAAGCTTGGGGTGTACCCCGAGAGCTCCCAACTCGGGGTACGTGGTCTCGAGGGGTATTGATAGGCCTTGGGGTGGGGTAACCCGACCCCCATGTAGTGGTCTCGGGGGTAATAACCCCAAACCCCCATCTCGACTTATTTTCACCTAAAAAGGGAAGGACGCCTTATCTCGGGGTGTACCCCAACACCCCATTCTTGGGGTGAGGCTACATTGTAGTCTCGGGGTGTACCCTAAATCTCCAAACAAGGCATTGAAGAGCCCTATCTCAAACACACAAACACACTCAGGGTACTTACCCTGACCCCGAATAATGTGACCCAGCGTCACAGCCAATGCATGGTCAACAATCTCTCTCAAGGTATGCATCATTTTCACGAACACATTTTTTTTCAACTTTATGAGAATCAAAATTGAAAAATGGAGGGAAAATGAAACTTTTTCATGTTCTTCAAATGTTCAAGAACACAATCAACCAAAAGTTTTAAAATTACTCATTTTCTCACCAAATTTCATCAAATGAAAGCCAAAAATACATTACCCATCATCTATACTACAAAACCTAAGCATTAAACACTCACATTTTATCAAAAAATCAAAAACCCTATCACTACAATGAATTTTTGGCCATAGCAAGGAATACCGAGAAGAAAGTTTCAAAACTCCATGAAATCTTAATTTCTATGCAAAAAATTGCTATGGAAGTATTGGAGACTTGCCCAAAGTGAAGATTATACCACAAAGCTTCCAAGAAATCACCCAAACATCTCAAAAATGCCTCTACTAGTTGATCTTGAAGTCACACCCGAAATGGTAAGAGAAAGAGAGGAAAAAAAGATGCAATTTTTCAAATTGGTAATTTTTGAAAGTTTTTTGTTCTTCACTTAATCCCATAACTACTCAATACCATTTTTTACAAAAAAAGAGGTCATTTATTCAAATTTTTCTATTATAACGCCCACAACTATTTGGGGCTAAAAAACAATTTAGTCATTTTCTCTTTTTGAATATGTATGTTATTTTTTTTTCTTGTAAATAATTCCTTTCTTCCTTGTAATTTATTTTTTCTTGGAAAAAATTGTGATTGGGACATGTTGTAAAATGTGAAAAGTGTAATAGTTAGGAAAAAATATTTTTTGAGTTTTTGGAGTGTAATTCTAGTATAGGCATGGTATTCTCGGCAATGTATCACTAAATCGTCAACAACTAAAGCAAGGCGCAGACTGAAAGTTCCTATCCTATAGTCATACTGCTAGAAACTTAGGGGCAAATATTTACCCAAAATTTGACGATAATGACATGGCAAGAGTAATGATACGTGACATAAAAATACTGATACTGGATTAATGGAGAATATGTAAAGGCATGACCATCGGGGTGACTGTTAGTCAAGACAGGTGGTCATGATCGTTGGAATGGAAGTTTGACGGTCACTTTTACCCCTAGCTTGAGCAAGGTGGTTGCATCCAAGAAATTAACAAAAATAGTGGACTAACACCCTCATAGGTGGGATAAACAATCACCACACACTTACGAGTCAAATTAGTCTAGGGGGTAGATGATACTACCCCCACCATGGACGTAATGGCATCCTCAAAGGTAGATGAGTACATCCTCATGACACCATGACTACCCACAACGTCGAAGGGATCTCGGGGGTGTAAGCCCTAGATGACAATTGACACCCTCCTCATGTTAGGTCTCGGGGGTGTCACTCCCAAGTATTAGCTTCTATCCCCAAAGGTTGTTAACGATCATATCACACTCTCGGGAGATCCTCATAATCAGTGACTAATTCAAATATTCAAATCCCACAAGAAGCTCAACGGCAGTTACAAACCCACGAAAATAGTAGGATATTACCATAAGAATCAGATTTCAATCACCTCCAATAACCAAGGAGGCAGTTGAGATAACAATGCATTGGTCGCGTCTCCTGAAGTGAGAAGCACCGATCTTTTTCCCTATATAAAGGGTCAGTCATGATCTGGGAAAGGGATCTGAAAATTTGAGTACTTAGCGAGAAAAGACTCTGCCATTGTTATTTTTCTTGCATTCAAGAGTCTATTCTTGATTTTACAATTTTGATCAATCAAGCACAAGGGGAGTATGCTATTACCGATATCTAGGGCCGAACCTTTTTAACTTTCAGTATCTTTCTTTACATTTATTGCAAATTCTAGTATTATTATTTATATTTATTGTTACAATAATTTTAGTTTAATTCTTATTTATTACAATAACTCATCGATTAACTAAAAATCTAATCAACATATAGATATATTTTTGACATTTTTTAATGAATGTTCACTATTAGAGTAAAAGAGAATAATAATAAAAATATTACTGTATGGCATCCTTACATCTTCTCTTTCTTCTTTTTTTATTATTTTTTTTGAATAGAAGGTGAACTTCATTAACTTATAATAGCTAAAACAACCATTATAGAAGGATGTATAACACTAGGGACATTGCTGACATTAAAGATGCGATTAGACCAATAACAAGAACCGCAAGCAAGACAATGGCCAGTTTTATTAGCAGATCGCGACACCAAAGAAACAGACACATCAACCAAACAGTTTAACAAACGTTTACAATCAGAAATTAACAAACCAAAAACTGAGGGCATAAAAACTGAACTAAAAAAAGCTTGAACTGACACAATAGAATCAGCTTCAATAACCACATTAGACCAATTTTTACCCTTAATCCAACTCAACGATTTCTTAACTCCAAATGATTCAACAATGGCCGGTTGAACATTCCCAACTCTTAGTGCAGTAAAAGCTTCAATCAACTGACCATTTTTGTCACGAGCCACCACTCCAATGCCATAAGAACCGTTACTTTGGAAGATTGCACCATCCACATTCACCTTGATTTTATTTCCTTCTAGTTTAGACCATTGCTCATCCTTGTTTTGGTTAGCACCGGCCATTGATCAAGGGTTGAGCGCGCATGAGTAACAACTTCTGCAGCAGTATGGATCTTACTCTTCCATAGCAGCTCGTTTTTAGCTTTCCAAATGGACCAAGCTACCATTAATCCTTCCTCAATCATACCTGGCCGTCCCTAATGCAGCAAAATTTTGTACCAGAGAGAGAAGTCGAAGCCAACAGCAGCAGCAACAACAACAACATTCACCCCTGCATTCCAGCAGCTCTGAGCAAAGTGACATTCAAGTAAGACATGGCTGATAGATTCATCATTTATGTGGCAAAAAACACACGAAATAGGAACATCAACATGCTTAGTTTGGAGCTGCAATCTTGTAGGTAAACAATGTGTAAGAGCCTTCCACATAAAGTGCAGCACTTTTGGTGGAACCTTGAATTTCCAAAGTTTTTTCCGCACTACATCCTCCATATCAGCACTCCAATTTCCTTTGTTGAGTTATAGAAGCCTGAATGATCATATTTCCAGTAATAATTGTCACCCTTCCCCACATTAATAGGCGTGTTCAAGACAAGGGAAGCATCTCTGCTATTAAATAAATCATTCACCAAATCTACATCCCAAGCCTCTCCATTTATATTCATTAGCTGTCTCACTTTACAATGGTCAAGGGCTGGGTGAGTAGAAGTAACAAAGGGTTTTACATCATCAGACAGCCAAGGAGAATTCAACACCTCAACATCCCCCAAACCAAGGAAAATTTTGAGCTTCATGAATGCTTCTCCATATATAACTCAGGTTGGCACCAAGAGAAGCATTTAGCATTGAACCATTGGGAAAGTATCGAGCCTTGTATACTCGGCCTACTAGAGAATCTGTCTTCTGCAACAACTGCCAAGCTTGCTTCCCAAGTAGAGACAAATTGTAATCTCTAAGGTTTCGGAAACCAAGACCCCCTTTACTCTTGTGCCGACTCAAACGGCTCCATTTCATCCAAGTAATACCTCGAGACTGTTGGGACGAATTCCCCCACCAGAACTTGGACATCAACCTTTCTAGCAAAGTGCATGTTTCAATAGGTAAAAGGAACACAGACATAGCATAAGACGATATGGCTTGTGCAACGGTCTTAATAAGAATCTCACACCCTGCTTTAGATAAGAATCTACCCTCCCAACTCAAGGTCTTTTTTTCCATTTTCTCTTGAAGGAAATTCTGAATGGCTTTTTTGCTTCTACCCAAAATACATGGCAGACCCAAATAGAAGCTATTGTCACTAGCATGAACCATTCCCAACCTTGCACAAAGTCTGTCTCGAAGATCAAAAGATGTGTTAGCACTAAAGAAAACGGAAGACTTTGCTCGATGAACTTGTTGACCTGAAGCCATCTCAAACATGTGTAGTAACCGGAGTACATTGTCAGCCTCATTCTCAGTTGCGCGACAATAGACGTAGCTATCATCGGCAAAAAGCATATGAGTTGTAGTTGGCGCACCATTAGCAACCTTACACCCTCTAATGTGGCCGCTTCTTTCAGCCCTCTTTATCAGAGAAGAAAGACCTTCCGCACAAATAAGGAATATGGGGATAAAGAGTCCCCTTGTCGAATTCCCCTACTAGAAATGATTGGACCAATCTTATGCCCCCCATGCATTACCATATACTAGACTGTAGAAACCGTATGAAAGATCAAGTCGATGAAGCGGTATTGAAACCCCATTTTACTCATCATAGCCCTCAAGAAGCCCCACTCAATACGATCATAGGCTTTACTAAGATCAAGCTTCAATGCCATATAGTCAGTCTTCCCTTTACGTTTTCTTTTGAAATAATGCATTATTTAAGAAACCATAATATTATCTGAGATTAGTCGGCCCAAAATGAAAGCCGACTGGTTTTCAGAGATAATTTGGGGAAGCACGGTTTTCAACCTATTAGCCAATACTTTAGAGATAATCTTATACAAGACATTACATATTGGCCTCAAATCACCCATGATACTAACATTTTTCTTTTTACTTTTTTATTTTTTATTATTTTGTTGTAAAATAAAAAAATTTAATTATTTAATATATATTGAATAATAATATAATACTATTTAAAAAAATTAGAGCTATTTATTATTGAAATATTTTAAAACAAAAATTACTAAAAATAATATAAAAATTGTAGTGAAAGTACATGAAAAAGTTGTATATATCTACTATAAGAGATAACAGTACTGTCCATAGTACTTAAGGAAAAACAGTAAGTAGCACTAAATTAATGTTTGTCTATTTGTGAGCACAAGACACTCATGTAGCTGCGGATATATATTTCCCAACTACTCCGTCCCCTCCTTCCTTTAATAATTTCGGTATTGTTTTCTCTAATATTAATTCAATCCCTCAAGGCTATTTCCGTCATTTTGCTTTTAGTCGCTTTACTTATCTCTTCTCTAATCACTATATATACCTAATACCTAAACCCTAACCTAACTATATATGTATACAATATATATGAATTTTACTACTACTATAATACTCTTTCAAATAATAACAAAGTACATTGCTCCCTCAGTAGTAATGAAATTGTTTGGTTCTGTAATCACAACTAATACTACTACTAATAATAGTAATAAAGAATTGAAAAATAACAAAAATGTTAATAATAATAGTAATAATAAGAGAACATCAATAATATTCGTGTGTGACTATTGTGGGCGGGAGTTTGCCAATTCTCAAGCATTGGGAGGTCACCAAAACGCTCACAAGGACAAAAGAAGTAGTCTTCTCTCGAAGAGGCGCCGCCATGAGCCGACGTCTCCTCGTCCTCCTCCTCCACCTCGGCCACCTCAACTTGCTGTAGTAGGTGTCCCGGCAGTGATCTTAGGCACCCCGCATCACGGCGGTGTTATGATCAAACAACCTGCAGCACCTTCTGTACTTCGTGTTGGCGGCGGGCCAATGTGTATTGTCAGATGCCCCGCCGGCCGTGCTGTGGCAGCTCGAGTCGGAGATGGGATTGCACGTGTTTATGGATTATGGCCATGGCCAATGGCAAGAGTAGTTAAGCTTTCTCGAGCTTTGAATGATGAGGGCATGGCCAGATCTTCTTCGTACGGCGATAGTAGTACTGCTATTAATGGCAAGAGTAATGATAATAATATTCAAGGACATGAGTATGATCAGCATCATCATCATCACAACCTGGGGTGTGCATAAATCGATCCAATCCAATGACAACCGACCGATCCAATCACAACCGACCGCCAAACATTGGATATCCAATTGTGATTGGATCGGATTGGATGTTATTTTTGAATATCCAATTGGATCGGATCGAATATTGGATGGAGTGTCTAAAAATCCAATACATCCAACATCTAATTAAACCAATTAGTATTTTCATTTAGTTTGGATGAGTAATTAGATTTCATAATGTTATACGTAAAATATATATGTATACATAAAAATTTTACTCTTTTTTTCTTGGATTGGATGGATCCAGTCTAATCCAATACATATTGGACCTAAAATATTGGATGGATCCGATCCGATCCAAAAATACTAGTCTAAAATATTGAATAAATTCAAATTGAACCAATAAATATATATGAAATACATCCAATGGATAGAACCGATCAAATCCAACATCCAATGGATGTTGGATCGATTGGATGACTGAAATCAATTGGATCGGATCGGATGGTAAAATCTAACATCCAATATATAATTGGATCGGATCTGGATGGGCCTAAAAATATTGGATGTGATCCAATGAACACCCCTAATCACAACGTTGATCTCCATCTGAGGCTAGCTATAGCACCAACCTAATTATTATATTAAGGATAAATTAATTATGATACGCTTATTTCATATAATATAAATTATATAAAGGCATGTAGTAATTTATCTATGTATTTATATTATATTATAGTATGATGTATCATAATCCTTATCATCATTTACATAGATAAATAATCAAATTATCATATAATCATCACCAATTAGTTATCTTTTTTTTTTTCCATTAAATAATATCGCGCATAATTTCTGAAACTAAAAAAGTTGTTAACCATTTTTAAAATTACTTATTAAATTAAACTATATATATATGGGACCAAGAGCTATAAATATGTGTGTGCCTCGGCCTTAATTTATTTTGGAAATCTCGTAAAAATATGAGTCATTTTGTGTTGTGTCAACAATTTTATAGAGTAAGTTCGCTACAGCCTACTGGCCGTTGTGCTCACTATTATACATACAAAACCACAATTTTGCATCGGTTATGATGTTAGTAAAATTGCAAAACTGATGTAATTAAAGGGTGGGTTACGTTCAGTGACGGTGACGGACCCATAATTTTTTTTTCGGTGGAAGCTTTTTATTATTAAAAAATATTTATACATATATTATAATCATTCTTACTAGATTTATTTAATTTTGTGGAGTTTTTTTTTACTATTTTAGTATATAATTATTAAATTAAAAAAATTAATTTAATTTTTTAAAAGCAATATTTTTGTTAGTGGGGGCTATAGCACCCACATTAAAACAATTGGGTCCGTCCCTGGTTACGTTTGCATTCTTATGCATTGACAAAATATTTGCGTCAATTTTTTAAGATTATTTATGTCGATTGTGCACTGAATCTAAGTTGTGTCGGTACACAACCGATACAACAAGTCATTAAAAAAAATACAAATAGGTATCTATAATCAGTGACGAAGGCAGAAATTTAGTTGAGTGAGGGCTTGAATAAATATTAAGTCAAAACTAATAAAAATAATGATAAATGTATCTTTCAAATTTTTATCTTCAACAAAATAAAATAATACTGTTGACAAAAATAAAATAAAATATTGTCAATGGTATTATTTTATTTTTTAATAAAGTATTATTTTTTTTTATTATTTGTATTGGACTACTTTTAAAATGGGCTTGATTAGAATAAGAGTAGGCTCATGAATCATGATTAAAATATTGAGTGAGGGCTTTTGTGAATTGGACTTTAATAAATTGAGCAAAGTGAATTAATATATGTATATATCTACATATAAAAAATTTGATGTATATATTTGAGTGAGGGCTTTAGCCCACACATGGGCTAAAGTCCCTCCGTCCCTGTCTATAATGGCCTTTGGTCCACACTATAAATTTTTTTTACTTTTAGTCACAACAAAACTTGTGACTAAAAATAAAAAAATTGTGATTAATTATTAATTACTATTCCTATGTTATGCCTAAAAGGTCCGTGACTAAAGGTATTAGTTACAAAAATTACAATTTGTTGTGGCTAAATGTGATTTTAGTCACAATACTTGTGACTAAATATAAATTAGTGACAACTTATGTCTAAATACTATGTTTTAGTCACAAGTAGTTTTTTGTTGTGACTAAAAGTCACATTTAGTCACAAAATATTTATGTTATCACTAAAAAATTGTCACTAAAAGTAGCTATTTTTTGTAGTGCCCTTAAAAGACCCTAATCAAAACCTCTTATATATCTAACGTCCCTAAGTTTTTCAAACCGCCAACACCTTCTCTCTCTCTCTCTCTCTCTCTCTCTCTCTCTCTCTCTCTCTCTCTCTCTCTCTCTCTCTCTCTCTCTCTCTCTCTCGTAGTCATTACTAAATCTATGAAAAATAGTAAAGTCACATTTGAATATGGTGTGATCACTACTACAAAAAAGAATTTTTACATCGCTCAACGTGTTTAGTCAAACTTATTGAACGACGCAAAAATTAACCCTCTCTTTTTTGCTTTGGTTGTTAATCGACACAAATAATAATTTATTTGCGTCGGATACTACTTTGACACTAAAACAAAAACCGTTGCTAAAGATGTTTTTTTTAAAAAAAAAAAATTGAGGGCTCGAATTTTGCGTCAATTTTGCTAAGACACACTATTTAGTGTCGGTTGAATAGGTTTTTGCGTCAATTATGCATCGATGCAAATTTTACGTCAGTGTAAAACTAACGGTAATTTACTTGGGCTTTAGTCCATTTTAAAAAAACCCCACCTATATATTATCTCCACCGCACTCAAACCCCGTCACACTCAACGCCTCTCTCTCTTTCTCTTAGCTCGTTCTCATCTTCTTCGGCGTAGACCAATAGCCCAACTCCACCAAGCAGTTGCTGTTACTTGAAGCCCTGAGTCCACTAGCTGCTGCCGCCGTCGCACGAAATGGAAGCCCCACTTTAAGTCCTTAGTCTTTCTCGTTCTCCTTCAATATGTCTCTCATTCTTGTTTGGGTTCTCCATCTCTCTCTTTATCTTTGATTTTTTTTTTGCAGGCGATGGTGGTGGTCCGATGGCTTGTCATGGTAACGATATCACAAAATACTTATTTAAAAATAATGGATTAACTCTTCTATCGATAAAAAAATATTAGTAACAAAAATCAGGATCACTCATCGATATAAAAGAACAATAATATCCCCACAATTATGTGGTCACCGAATAGATAGATTTAATAAGTTAATAAAATACTAAAATAATATCTAGCATCCATCATTTCTCATTTTTAACTAGTACATAGCTAATTTAAGTCATCCAGACCATCTATTCAAGCTTAAATATAAAATTAGTTTCATTAGAAAGTTTGATAAGTAGAATAAGACTAAACTAATAACAACTTTCTTTCTCAACGATACCATCCTCATCCACTAGCATCAAACTAAGTTCCTAGAATGGATAAAATATATAGGGGTGAGTCTATAAAGCCCAGTAAAAAAACAACTAATATCAAAGGATTCTTGGTTGATCAGGGCTTTTGCTGTATAGTCGCTGGGCGATAAAACTTCTGTATATGAATAACAAACTTTTGTAAACGGGATCCCGAGATTTTATAAATGTATTACTTTATGTTTCTAATTAAATAAGCAAAATTTTAATTAATCACATTTTTCATTAATTTCGTTGATTAGCAACAAGCTGTACAGTACGTTTAAAATCACACTGACATGCCTAATTAGTTAGGGCGTTACAAGAGACCTTGTGGAACTGAGAAAATATTTATTTCCTGTGTAATCAAAACATTTTCCCAGAAAGATTCAAAAATAAGAATGATTTGTAAAATATTTAAATTTAACTACAAAACTACGTTAATTCTTTTGTATTCAATATATTTATATTTATCAAGTATTAATATATTTAATTTTTATTTTTTAAGAATTTATTTATCGTTAATAAAAATCTGAGTTAACATTGAAAAAAAAAAACAAAAATGATGAAGAAAGTAAAAAAATGGATATATCATCAATATAGTTATTAGCCAAAAATAATCATGCAAATATTATTTAAAACTTTTTGATGTATATAAATTAATTTTTAACACTGTTTAAAATATTGATATGATCTCTATATATATGGATGAAAATTTGACACACCACATATTGTAATCCATCTCAAATAGTATAAGTACTTTTTCCTTACAAGAAACTAGGATGAGAAATTAAAATAATTGTAAAAAAAATAACTACCATATGTTCATGGGGTAAGATGTATATATATATATAGAGTTTCATCTCAATATATATATACATATCTTATGAACAATATTAATTAATTTCTAGACATTATCAACTTGAGATTCTATAATACCTCTCAAATTTGTGGTTAATTTTTGCTCAATCATAAGTTTTTAGATAGATTTTCTAATTTTGATTGGATACTCTTTAGAGTTTAGTTTAACTTTTATGCCAATGTGAGAAATTAGAAATGCAGTGGAGAAAGGTAGAATAGAGTGAGTGTTTGATAAGTAACATTTCTATTTCAAAATCAATTAACAATTCGAGGAGTAACCTCATATTATGAATATGGATTTCGCAGTTGGTAGATACAAATTTCAAATTTTGTTGTTCACAACGCCGTTTAGAAATTTTCAAAGAAATGATCTGTGGATTCTTTCAACCTCTTGAAAAAAAAATAATAATAATAACAGAAAAGTGATGCAACATCTCAGATACGACGACTACGTACTATACAAAAAAAGCTAAAAAGTACTCAGCAGTGAATGAAAGAAATATAGATATATATATACTAATTAAAAAATAACTTTATCTCATACATCCCATATGCTAGAACATCTCATCATACATACAAATCGTTAATATGTTAGACTATATATATAGTGTATATAATATAGCATATACAATGATATGAAATGCGGAAAATAAACTGTAATCATATCAATAATATATGTAATGAAAAGATCGATGTATCTCCAGCCATTGATCTTTGAGCTTCAATGCCTGCGATAGCTTCGGTATTGGAGTTCGGGCTTCCTCGCTCTCTCAACTCTCTTTAGATGGAATTTGCTGAATGAATTCAGAATGAGTGAGGAGCTCGGGGACCGAGACCCTATATTTATAGGTGAGATACTCCATCAGTATCTGCGCCACATTAATTGTCAGAATATTTTGACAATTAATTCAGGAAATCAAATCAGGTAATGAATATAGAAATCTGACCATATATAGAATATTACATAATTGATTTTATCCAGATTTAATGAATATAAAATATTCATTTATCAGAAAATCAATTATTTATTTATTTCCTTAAATAGAAAATCATTTCCTTAATTAGAAAATAATTTCCATAAATAAAAATATTCTAATATTCTCCCACTTGGTCAGCATTTAAACTAAAATATTCAAACCCAACGTTCCTCATTATATAATAAACATACGAATCATAGCGACATGTCCTCATTATGAATCGAGTATTATCTTCCATGTATTACAATACATTTATTATATAACAATGTACTTTATGTGGCAATGTACTTAAGTGAATAAACCCTAAACCTTATGTTTATTCAGGTCCTCTGAAATTTTTCTCAAATGTAAAATTAAGATGCGCATAAATATGAGAAAATCAAAAATAAGAGTTTCATTAATAATAACTTTATTTGTACAAATTACATAAGGGAACCAAGTCCCATGTTCTCTACATGATCCTTGAATTTATGAGGTGGCAAGCCTTTTGTCATAGGATCGGCAATCATCAATTCAGTGCTAATGTGTTGAATGACCACTTTATTTTCCTTAACACGTTCTCTAATAGCTAAGTACTTAATGTCGATGTGCTTGCTTCGACTTCCACTTTTGTTGTTCTTAGCCATGAAAACAGCAGCTGAATTGTCACAGAACATCTTTAGCGGCCTTGCAATGGAATCAACCACTCTAAGGCCTGAAATGAAACTCTTTAGCCATACACCATGTGATGTAGCCTCAAAGCAAGAAACGAACTCAGCCTCCATAGTAGAAGTAGCAGTCAAGGTTTGTTTGTTACTCCTCCAGGACACAGCTCCACCAGCAAACATAAACACGTAACCGGATGTAGATTTACGTGAATCGGTGCAACCGGCGAAATGCGAGTACGAGTAGCCAACTACTTCTAGATTGTCAGTTCGTTTGAACATCAGTTTGTAATCCTTAGTACCCTGAAGATACCTCATTACTTTCTTTGCAGCTTTCCAGTGGTCTATCCCCGGGTTACTCTGAAATCTTCCTAACATTCCGACAGAATAAGCAATGTCGGGTCTGTTGGAAATTATTTTACCAGGATCTTAGATCTACTCACAAGTATGTTTATTAACATCCTAAATAAGAACTTTCTAAAACGATAAATTAAACACATATAAAGTTTAGGAAACCTTACATTGGGTGCAGCGGAATTAAATGACTCCTTCCATTCAGATATCTAGCCCTTGATTCCTTTTACGTAGCGAGCATTATCAATATCCGAACCTGGATCTCTTTCTACGAATCTTTGATGCTGAAACTCCTTTATTGATGATCTTTCTTCACGATCTTCCTCACTATGATTGAGGTATCACTTGCTGTGTGTGGGCACTACTCATACACTAAGGATTTCGAAATTCAAGAGGGAAGAGAAAGAAGAAGTGGCAGCTAAAGATAGGGAGAGAGAAAGGCTCAGTTTTTCTGAATCAAAAGTGTAGAAAATTTAGTGTAAATTTCCTGAAGCCTTCACTATCTATTTATAGCATTCCACTAGGGTAAGGTTTGAATTATTTGGCATTAAAATAATGAAAATATCAGTTTAAATTTCCTACAAAAGTGGCCAGCCCTATACAAGTGGATTTGGGCCTTACTTTTTGCAATTTTGCAGTTTTATCTTTTCTGCATCTGATTTTCTCAAAAACGCCAATTTTCAAATTCAACCATTTAAATGCCAATTCTAACTATTTAATAACTATAAATAATTATTAAATAATATTGTCATTTATCATATTTATTAATTGAACCATACAAAGTATCATAATTAACAAATATGCCCCTATAAACTCTTTCTTTACAATTTCGCCCTTACTTAGTGAAAAATTCACAAATAGACATAGTCTAATTTGAGAATTATAATTGATTAATCAAAACCAATTACATGAGTCTTACAAGCAATATTATCTCAACTAGTGGGGGGACCATGGGTCTATATAACCGAGCTTCCAATAAGTAGATCAAGAATTTAGCACTAAAATTCACTAACTTATTAATTCTTCGTTGAATCCACGCATAGAACTTAGAATTGCACTCTCAGTATATAGAATGCTCTATATGTTCCACCATATAGACACATCATTAGTTATCCATTGTTATAATCCTAATGTGATCAATGATCCTCTATATGAATGATCTACACTGTAAAGGGATTAAATTACCGTTACACCCTAAAATGTATTTATTCCTTAAAACACTTGACCCCATATAAATGATATTTTAGCTTATGTGAAATGAGTACTCCACCATTTATGTTCGTTTGGTCAAGCTCGAAGGAGATCATCCTTTGCTTACTATTCGCCAGATAGAAGCTATAGATTCCATGTTTATGCTAGCGCTCCCACTCAATTGCACTACCGTGTTCCCAAAATGTACGTATCACCCTGACCTAAAAGTAGGCTTAACTAACAAATCAAAGAACACGAATAGCCTTTCAAGATTGAGCCTAATCATAACAGGATTAAGAACATTTGATCTAGGATCAACTAGGCGATATTGACTTGAATAGATATTACGGTAAGTTTAATAAATCTAAGTCAAACTTCAATATCGGTCCCTTCCGATGCATACTCCATGCATCCAACCTGAGCTTTACTTTAACTAATGCTCTGGAAAGAACATAGCACTTCTCCAAATGCAAGTAAACTCTGTTGTAGATTATCATATCAGTAAAACCCTGTGTCTGATAAATCTAGGAAACTTTATTCACATAGTCATGTTTACTTTCCAATGTGTTGACGGCACAATAAACAGGATCAAGTATGTGAAAAGGGTTTCAGATGAATTTATACATTATGTACATATAATCATGAAATAAATCATGTGAACCATGCAACATTAAATGTTATTTCTGATCTATATTAATAAGTAAATCTGATTATATTGAAATGAGTTTTATTTAGGGCATAAAACCCAACAGGGTCTTGTGCACACCTGAGCATACATTAGGCTTCCGACAGCAGAAGCATAAGGAATGTTCTTCATTTGTTCTCTTTCAAAATCATTCTTTGGGCACTGGCTCAAATTTAATTTATCACCCTTCATAATTGGAGCAACGCTCGGTGAACAATCTTTCATATGAAATCTTTCTAAAACTCTGTTGATGTAGGCTTCTTGAGATAAACCTAAGATACCTCGGTATCTATCTCTATGAATCTTAATGCCTATGACATAGGATGCTTCACCCATGTCTTTCATCTCAAAGTTCTTTGAAAGAAATTGTTTCACTTCACGTAGCAACCCTTTATCATTGGATGCAAGAAGAATATCGTCCACATATAAAACAAGAAAACAAATTTTACTCCCACTTTCCTTCAAGTATATGCATTGATCCATGACATTCTCTTCAAATCCAAAGGAAGAAATGACATCATGAAATTTTAAATACCATTGGCGGGATGCTTGTTTTAATCCATAGATGGACTTCTTGAGCTTGCATACCAAATCCTGACCTTCACTAGAGGAGAATCCTTCTGGTTGTTTCATGTATACCTCCTCCTCTAGATCACCGTTCAGAAAAGCAGTTTTTACATCCATCTGCTCCAGCTCTAAATCAAAATGAGCAACTAATGCCAAGATGACTCTGAGGGAATCTTTCTTTGATACAGGAGAAAAAGTCTCCGTATAGTCAATTCCTTCCTCTTGAGTGAATCCTTTAGCAACAAGTCTCGCTTTGTACCTCTCAGTGTTGCCTAATGAGTCTTTCTTAGTTTTATAGACCCATTTACAGCCAATGGCTCTCGCCCCATTAGGCAACTTTACAAGTTCCCAGACTCTGTTGCACCTCATAGAATTCATTTCATCATCCATAGCATTGTACCACAATTTTGATTCTCTACTTTTCATAGCTTGTAAAAATGTTTCTGGATCATTTCCAATTCCAATATCGCATTCTAATAAATACACAACATAGTCTTTGTAAATCTTTGGTTTGATAGGTCTAGTAGATCTTCTTAAGACTTCACCAACAGGCTCTTGGGGAGCGACGGCGGGTTCGGCGGGTTGTTCAACGGTTGCGGGGAACTCTTGAACATTTTGATCCTACTTGGATTATCATTACCAACTTGTGGATCTTCGGTGATTGGTAATGGTTGTTCAACATTCGTGTGAACTACAGGAGTGTGAACCATTATCAATCTTGCTTTTGAAGTGGAGGGTTCGAAGGATCTTTCTCGGGACCTAAGTCCTTTGATTGATCAACTCCCATCGATCAAGGCATTCTCAAGAAATTTTGCATTCCTTGATTCCACAATTCTTGTTCTATGAGATGGACAATAAAACTTGTAACCTTTAGACTTTTCAGGCGTACCCTATAAAGAATCCGCTTATGGTCCTTGGGTCCAATTTCTTCTCTTGTGGATTATATATTCGACTTCGGATGGACATCCCCAAATGCGTACATGATTCAAACTTGGTTTCCAACCTTTCCATAATTCAAAAGGAGTTTTTGAGACCGCCTTTGTTGGAACTCGGTTTAATATGTACACGGATGTCTTTAATGCTTCGGTCCACAAGGATTTAGGAAGGTTAGAGTTTCTACTAAGCATACTCCGCACCATGTCCATTAATGTTCGGTTTCTTCTTTACGCAACACCATTTTGCTCGGGTGTACGGGCAAGGTGTAATGGGCAACAATCCCATTTTCTTCAAGAAACTTCGCAAATGCACCGTGTGCTTGTCCATCTTCGTGTATCTACCATAATACTCACCTCCTCTATCCGATCTCACTATCTTAATTTGCTTGTTGCATTGTTTCTCTACTTCACTTTAAATATCTTAAAGACATCTAATGCTTCACTTTTATTATGAAGTAAGTAGATATACATGTAGCGTGAGTAATCATCTATGAATGAGATGAAGTATTTCGACCATGTGACTCCATATCCGGACTACATATATCGGTATGTATGATTTCTAATATTTCGAACTCCTATGGACACCGGTTTTGACGAGACTTGGAGGTTTGCTTTCCCTTAATGCAATCCACACAAGTATCAAAGTCGATAAAATCTAAGGTATTGAGTACCCCATCTGTTACCAACCTTTTAATTCTATCAATGGAGATATGTCCCAATCTCCAGTGCCACAATGTACAGGAATCCTCTTTTATAACACATCTTTTAGTGCTAGCGTGAACATGCATAACATTATTAGTGGTATTATTTTGTAAATTAAGGCAGTAAAGACCATCAGACAAAATACCATTTCCAACACATTCAGATTTATAATATAAATTAAAATATTTGTACGAAAATGTAAAGGAAAAACCAAAGGGTATAAGTCTTGAAACTGAAATCAAGTTTCTAGAGAAACTTGGTACATAAAAGGTCTTTTCTAACTTTAAAATAAAACCATTACTTAAAACTAAATTGTATGTTCCAATAGCTTCCACATGTGAGCCCATCTTGTTTCCAGATAAGATGCTTTGCTCACTTGCCACTGGCTTCCTTAGATTTTGAATATCCCGCAAGGAATTTGTTATGTGAATTGTTGAACCTAATCAATCCACCATGTGTTAAGATTAACATTAGCCATATTAGATTCATAACATACTAAGGAAATTGGATTACCTTTGTCATCCATCCATTTCTTGAACTGGCGCACTCCACTTTTAGCATGTCCCTTTTGTTTACAAAAGAAACATTTGATGGAATCTTTCTTTATGGCGACCTTGGGAGCCATGGGCTTTTTCCCTTTGTTCTTTTTGAATGGCTTGCGTTTCTTAGGTTGAGTGGTCAGGTGAACACTTTCTCCTTGCTCTTGTAGGAGCCTGGCTTCCTCTTGAACACACATGGTCATCAATTCATTGATAGTCCATTTTTCTTTATGTGTGTTGTAGGAAATTTTGAAAGGCCCATACTGTGGAGGAAGATTGTGAAGGATGTAATGAACCAGGAAGGTATCAGGAATGATAACGTCGAGTTTCTTCAAATGAGCAGTGATGTCCCTCATTTTAGAAATGTGTTCTCGAACTCCTTTAACACCGGTGAGTTTTGTGGACGAGAACTCTTGGATGAGGTTGATAAACAAGGATTTATCTGAAGTGTCAAACTGCTCATCCATAACTTTGATAAAGTCTTTCACCTTCTCAGGTGGCTCCACCGATCCACGCATTCCCATAGGAATTCTGGACATAATGAACATGATGCGAGAGACGATTAGATTGCTCCCACTTTTCACGCGGTGCAATCTCGGCGGCGGTGCTAGTATCGGTGATAGCGGTGGTTCATCTTTCCTTATTGCATAATCCATGTCAGTGCAAGCTAGGTGGAGAAGAACTCGTTCCTTCCAGATTTTGAAGTTGTCACTCCTAAGCTCAGGGATTTCACTAGTGATTTCAGCATATTTAGAGGTGGATGAAATAGCTGCAAGAATAGGATTACAAAAGATTTAGATGTTAAAAGAATTGAGGCTTTAATGAATTCATGTTTTACCAATGTAGAAACATGATGAAGATGAAAATTTTATTAAATCTAAAATTGCCTGTGGGCTAAATTTTAAATCTAATAAAATTAGATGAACTTTATGATAGATTTAATGAAGTATTTAATTTAGAAATAATGGAGGAATGAAATCTATCTTTAATTAAAATTTGTGATAACACTATTAATTCAAATCCTCATAACTCCCTGTGGGGTAAATTAAGAGAATTTAACTTAATATATTATCCTAATTAATTATAAAAATATAATAAAATCCCTGTGGGGTAAAATTATTATATCCAAATAATTAATTACAAGTTTTGTCCATTAAGGTGAATTTTAATTAATATATAATTTTATATAATTAAAGATGCTGTGGCTACTCCCTAATTATAAAAAATTATATTTTCACTTTAGACATTAGGTATTGGGCTCTACCTAAAAGTAATTTCGTTATTAACATAATAGACAATCACTGAGATTAGTGCTCCTAGTGTGGTCGTCCGAAGATCATTAAAAACCGTTCTAGATATGAGCATTTGTCCCAAGTTCATGTTTTCTTATGTCAAACCACAAAACTACTTACGTTTTATTCATATTTTATTCATTTTATAAAGTTTTATGAATATTTTATGAAGTTTTATGAAACTTAATTGCTAAATAAAATATTCAACCTATCTTAATGTTTGAATATTTCTAAATATATCTAACACTATAAAAGGAATTTATGTATAGCATTTGAATCATACAAATCTAAATTAATTGCATTAAACATAAATTTGTCAAATAAATACAAAATAATACAATTAATGTATGATCATTAATTAAATGCAAATTCCTTAATATGAAATTAATGACAGATTTTTCAAAATTAATTTAGACAATAAATTGCAGAAATTTTGTAATATATAATTAAATGCACAAATTAGCACAATTTTTTTACATGCCTAAATAAATCATGTAATAAATTACCAAATTTAAACAAATTTCCATTTTCAATTTATACTATATATATGTATTAAACAAAAATGGAAAATTAACTAAATGCAATTTATTGACTAAATTAACACTGAAATGGGAAAATAATTAATATTCCAAAAAAATAAAAATTTATAAAAAAAATTCGGAATTTTTCCCTTTTTTTTTTTTTTTGAAAAATCCATACTGCCAAACGACATGTCGTTTTTGCAAAAGGCAAAAACGACACGTCGTTTTTTATATTACGAAGTGTGCTTTGAGAAAATATACAAAACGACATGTCGTTTTCCCTACGGTAAAAACGACACGTCGTTTAATTAATGTAAATTTGCCTCAGAAGACGGAAAACGACATGTCGTTTTCCACAATGTGAAAAACGACATGTCGTTTTTCAACAACGACAACTAAATGTAGGCTTTCAAACGACACGTCGTTTTTGACAAACGACACGTCGTTTTGGGCAAACGACACGTCGTTTTTTGGCAAACGACATGTCGTTTGCGTCGTCTTCTTCAGCCAAACCGGGTCGATTTTGACCCGTTTTTCTGCACGCGGGTCCGTCGAACCCGACCCAAACCCGATCGGAAATTGCGTTTCCGACGACCAAATTGCGTGTTTTCAAATCTAAATGGTTCTAAATCAAATAATAAAGAGATCCACATAGATTTTATGCACAATAACACGAAAAAATATATACTTTAATATCACGAAATTAATCGGGTCCGAAAAAGTTTTAACTGAAATTTTTTTCCATCTTTAAGTTTTTCAATGGATTTTCAATGCTTAGATCGATCTATAATACTATACGAATATAGTAATGTATATAGAATTTGAAATAAACACCGAAAAATGAAAAACGGAAAAATTAAACTTGGACCGATCGTGTTTATATATATATATGCATGTATATATATATGCATGTATATATCACATAATAAAAATGAATATTATGATTATTATTATGTGATAAAACATATATATAATATACAATATATATATAAACATATATACATATACGTGAAAATGAAAAAATATATATATATATACAGTATATAAATGTATATAATATATATAAGAATAAAGATATATATATATACGTATGAAAAATTATATATATATTTAGAATTATATGAATATGTGTATATATATATACACCACGAAATGAACCAAATAAGTATATATATATATGAAATCAAGGCAGAGATAAATCCGCTCTGATACCAACTGTTAGACTATATATATAGTGTATATAATATAGCATATACAATGATATGAAATGCGGAAAATAAACTGTAATCATATGAATAATATATGCAATGAAAGGATCGATGTACCTCCAGCCATTGATCTTTGAGCTTCAATCCCTGCGATAGCTTCGGTATTGGAGTTCGGGCTTCCTCGCTCTCTCAACTCTCTTTAGATGGAATTTGCTGAATGAATTCAGAATGAGTGAGGAGCTCGGGGACCGAGACCCTATATTTATAGGTGAGATACTCCATCAGTATCTGCGCCACATTAATTGTCAGAATATTTTGACAATTAATTCAGGTGATCAAATCAGGTAATGAATATAGAAATCTGACCATATATAGAATATTACATAATTGATTTTATCCAGATTTAATGAATATAAAATATTCATTTATCAGAAAATCAATTATTTATTTATTTCCTTAAATAGAAAATCATTTCCTTAATTAGAAAATAATTTCCATAAATAAAAATATTCTAATATAATATACCTAGCTCAAATCAGTTTTTAAGTTTTTATTATAGCAATTTATTTGGATATATAACATAAATATATAATAATGTTGAATATATATTATTAGGACCTGCAGAGATGCAGTGCCTCAGATCCATTTGCAATGAGGATAAAGATGGTTCTGATGATCAATAATAATAATATATATAAGAAAAAGGTACAAGATATTCTATATATAAATAAAAAGAGTAATATGCTAAAAGTGGATGAAAACGACATTATTATTTTTCACTTCAATAATGGTAATAGTGAATATGTAGTGAAATTATTAATTAGCAGATGGTCCAAGCCTTAGCTGAAGATCAAGATCATCATCATCACCATGGCCAACTCCCTCATTGCCTGAAGAACAAGCTGACTCAGAAGAAGGAACAAGAACCTGCTTGTGATGAATTGATGGTGAGTTGAAGAGACGCCCGTAGTAGTATTGATATTGGGGCCTGAGTCCTAACTTCCTTTCCTTTTTGTGGGCATTCTGATGACCCCCTAAGGCTTGAGAACTCACAAAACCTTGATTACAGTACTCACACTTGAATCTATACAATGGTGCTGCTTCTGCTGCTGATGATGATGACATTAATGATTTCCTCCTAACATCATGACTAGTACTGTAATAATGATTATTATTATTATTGTTATATAAGGGAACTACTATTACTGGTACACCATTATGCACTGCCTCTGCCTCTGCCTCTGCCTCTGGCTGCTTACCATGGCTATCGCTAGTACTACTAAAACTTACTTCAACACCAAACAATTTTACTCCTGATAATTTCTTACCATTATTATTGTTATGGTGATTATGAAAGTTTGACGAAGACATGTATGTATTATTGTTACAACTTACAAGATGATGATGAATATATATATATGGAAGAGGTTTCAGTGGTTACATTTTTATTGTAACCATCATGGTTACATTTTTTTAAGCCATTGGATTAATATTAAATGGTTGTGATTAATTTGGAAATTAAATAAAAATAAATAATAAATAACTTGTAACCTGAAAATGACCTAATCATTTATTTCCTTATAAAAATTTAATTAAGATTAATTATATTTTAAAATTAAATTAATTATAATTATTAATTAATTTTTTACAATTTATTACTATATAAGGATGTTTTAACAATTTATTTTTTATACTTAAATTATTTAAAATTTTATAGCAAAACTTTTTATAATTTAAAATTATACACATATAATTTCATAATTTAAATTTTATTATACTTGTAATATTAATTTTAAATTATTACACTTAATTATTTAATTTTTTTATTTAAATATTTAAAAAGTTAAAAATGAAATAAGTTGAAGGATTTTTTAGAAAAAAAATGGTTGTTATCGATTGATTAGCTTGAGGCCTCATACTTAGTTCATATAATTGTAACAAAATAATTAAATATCATTTAAAAATAATTAATTATTTGAAAATTTATTATAAGAAGAGAATTTTAATTTGTGTCAAAAAAAGTTTAATTTTTGTAAAAAAAATAAATTTTATTGTAAATATTATAATTAAATGGCTTAATTATTAAAATAATTCAAGTAAGGATTTAAATATAAATATTAATTGCTAAAAAAGTTCTTGTTAAATATTTAATTAATTATTTTAAGAAAATAGTTAATTATAATTAATTAAATCTAAAAAAAGAAAGTCTACCTATTAGTAACCTGCTATTACAGGTTAAAAAAAATGTAACCATATGGTTACAATAAAAATGTAATCATTGAATAGTCACTCATATATATATTAATTAATTATAGTACTCTCCTTGTAATATAATAAAGGAAATTAATTTCCATCCATATATAGATTGAGAAGAGTTGAATGTATGTGAGGGTATATATAGACAAGAAAACTATACTGTAGCTATATATATATATTAGGTATAGGTGTGGAATAATACGTGACACAAGCACATAACTCTATACTAATTAATAAGTAATGTTTGCCCATGATGGTTTTGAGCGATTCCTCTTCGCGCGAGACTAAGAAAACCACCGAACGCCTCGACCGTTGGTGATGTCTCCCACCGACTGAGCTCCGTCGCTCAATCCGCGTATTCACGAGCCCCAGAAATTCATAGAGAACTCGAGATGATTGGATGGCGTTGTCGAGATTTTTCAATCGATTTTAGCAGAAACTCTCGCTTAATTAGTAAAGGCTTTATTATTATTATTATTATTATTATTATTATTATTTACAATATTATTATTAATTAACTAAAATGTCTTCATAAATTTATTTTGAGTAATGGTACTATATAATTATTTTTCTATTTTCATAAAGTTTCTTAAATTAAATATTTTTATAAAATAAATTATTATTTATATATACATTACTATGACTACTTTTTAAAATTCTTATTATTTCAATAGTATAAGAAATATTGTATTAATTTCTTATTCATTTTGGTTTACTGATCATGTTAATTTAAATATCATGTCTATTTAATGAGTCATATTTTGAACCGTTTTATTTTTCTTATAATATTACTTTTTAATTTTTTATTTTTTCAAAACTATTTTCTTTCACCATATTTTATTTTATTTTGTACATAGAGGAGCGTGATATAGTATTCTCATATTTTTTAATTTGTTAGTATATTTTTATTGTGTTATTTATTTTTTAAGTGTATATATATTTGGAGACATTAAAAATTATTAGAGGATCAATGAATATAATAAATAAATTTTTCTTATTATTTTATTTGTTATATATATATTGAAATATTGGTTTTTAAATTTAGTTTATTTTTTATAAGTTAAATACTTACCTCATTTATCTTTTTTGGTTGTTTATCTATACTTCAAAGCACAGAAATTTTATTTGGAGTCTGATTATTTAGCTTTGGTTTTTACTTTTCAAAAGCGTTCTTTCTTTTGTAATGAGCTAGGTTTTTCTTAGATTTTTTTGCTAGTTAATTTGCTTTTTAATTTTCCTAGGTATCCATAGTTCATGTCGGTTTCTCATAAATTAGTTGTGCATGCACTTAGGGTAGATGGTGTAGCTTAATTGAGGATTATCTATCTTTTCTTATTAATATGTATTAAATTCTGGTTGTTGTTTATAAGAGTTTAATTTAAAAAAAAAATCAATGTCTAGAAGAAAAATAAAATAATAGTAAACAAAAATTTATGAAAAAAAAAATAAAGAATAACAACACAAAAAAGATTAAAATCATATGCATGTTTGTACAGTCTTCTACATAATTATATATTTACTAATAAAAAAATAAGAAGAAAAATTAAAAAAAATAAGTAAAAAATATAGAAAAAAAATGGTAAAAAAATTGTAGAATATAGACTTAAACCGAAAAAAAAAAGAGAAAATGAAGTAAAGAAATGAGATATTTTTTGAGAAAAAGGAAAAAATGTGAGGTTTAAAAAAAGAACAAAAACATTAATAATTGGTACACTCAAAACAAAACTCACAACTGACAAAAAAAATACAAATTACTAATAGAATCTTATTTAGTTTGAGAAAATATGAAAGAGCAAGGACTATAGAAAACCTCACCTAAGTCATGCGCAAAAGGTCTGAAATTTTTAGAATTATAAGGAAAATTTTCTCACCGTATAACGTAGTGGTATAGTCACTCTTGTCATGTGCAAGTGGTGGTGCTCACTGATGGGTACGTGCAGGCAAAATTGTCTTTTTGTACGGTAGAGACACCGTGTCCCTTGTCTGGAAATGTTTTCCTTTTTGAATCATATTAGGGTTTTGGTTTCTTTTATGCCTTCTATTTTCTTATGCAAAGTTGAATATGCTCTCATTCCCCCTGTTGCTTCAGCTTCGTGTGCCTTTTTTGCAAAATTTCTTTGCTCACAGTCTTTTGATAAATGCTCCCCCGCTTGCTGGTCTATTTATTTTATTATGAGTTTGTTTGCTGTTACTGAATCAAGAGAAAATTGACTAAAACAAGAAGGAAGACTGCTAACTGTAGTAAATCTTTATTAGAGATTATCCACACTTGACATTAGTGGACCTTATTCCATCACGTATGCAGAAACAAGTATATTATAACTCTTACAGATGATTTTTCTCAAGATGGCTTTACCTACTTGATCAAAGAAAAATCTGACGTTCTTGAAAAGTCAAAATCTTTTAAAATGTTCTTGAGAAATAATTAGGAAGAGTTATCAAAGTTGTTTTTTAAGATCATGGAGGAGAATATTATGGTCGTTATTCAGAATCAGGACTACACATGAGGCCTTTTGCTGAATATTTTCAAGAAAATGGTGTACTTTCTCAATACACTATGTCAGGTTCACCTGAGCCATATGACGTTGCTAAAAGGAGAAATATCACTCTCACGGATATGGTTAAAAGCATGATGAGTAGATCAAATCTTCTAGAGTTTTTATGGGGTGAAGCACTTATGACTACAACTTATATTTTAAATCGTGTTCCAAGTAAATTTGTTCCCAAAACCCCTTTTTAGTTGTGGGCTGGGAGAAAGCCTAGTGTGAACCATCTTCGTGTATGGGGTTGTCCAGCTGAAGTAAGAATTTATGATTCTAATTTGAAAAGGTTAGATCTGAGAACAAATCGTTGTTATTTCATTGGTTATCCAATGAACTCAAAAGACTATCACTTTTACTGTCCTACTTGTGGTACGTGAATTGTTGAATCTCAGTGTAACGCCTTGTCCAACAGGGACGCCACGTGTGTGTGCTTTTATAAAATTCTTATTTAATAAATTATATATTTATACCAAAACTGTGGGTAATTAAAATTTTTCCATTTAAAACAAATCCTTTTTATTTTTTTTTAAAAGTTAGATACTATTCTTTATGGCGACCCCCTCGTGACAAAATACTTACATTTAGATTCAAAATACTTTTACAACATAAACTTTACGTTTCAAAATACACTTAAAATAAACATCCTGTCCACTGGGCCATTGCACCGCGACTGATATGTACATTGCTACTCCGACCACAGCCTCATGGTTGATCAACCTTAGCCTTCCCTTTACTAGAACCATATAGCACCCGTGAGTCACAGAGACTCAGCAAGAAAAGTGAATAAAACAATAATCGATGTAATACTCATCTATCCAATCTCACAATAATATGCTTATACATTTATATAATAAAGTAATCACACAATTCTTGTATTACTTCATAAAGTACCCTTACCACTCGTTAAACACGAGCTGAATATGTCACTATCGTTGCCCGATAAAGCAAACGATAAGTAAGAAACCTATCCGCGATTTCAGGAGTAATTACTCGTAACGGTAATGACCGTTTCCAACCCCCAGTCATAACTGAGGCTTAATAAATAATTATTCTAGATCTCGATCATAATCGAGACTATACAATACAATTATCAATCACTTAACCCTAAGCGATGCATATCACTTTTCTTACCTCAATCCAGAAATTAGGTGTGCGGGCCGACCTGAGTGGAATTACGCTTGAAAATCCCCGGTCCTATGCCACAGCAATAAAATCTAATAGACAACTTATCCAAACTCCGGAATTAAATCCTAATCTCCATAACCGGACATCTAACTCCCATGTGATTTGGACAATCCAAATATCGCTAAATTACCCTAATCTAGGTTTAAAAAAATACCCCGAGCAAAAAGCCAGTTTCGAGGCTTAAACCAAAATTTTCCCTTGCTGGCAAAACCGGTTGACCAGTTTTACAGCACCTGTAAAACCAGTTAACCAGTTTCTCAGCAGACAGAAATGGGAAAATGGTTCTTTGCTCAAAAACCACACAAAATCTCCTCCAAACCTGTTCAAACTTCCCAGAACAGTATAATACTAAAAATACAATGACACTCAAGCACCAATTTACAATAATTCATCCATTTATCTAAAATTGCATACTCAAGTGAAGATTAAACCTCATCTAGCTCAAATCAAGCTAAACAGTCCCTATGTCTAACAAATTCAAACTCAAACAAAGGCAAAAACAACCCTAAAATCTTACTCTAAGCTCAATCTAGCATTATAGCCCCAAGAATTATACGATAGATAGAAGATCCATCTGTATAGATATCATCATCTACATCCAGAAAGCCGTATGCTTTGGAAGAAGCTTGTACAGTTTGGGAAGGGGTTTTGATTGATTAAAAAGAAGAATCTACTTCAACCGATATGCCCTTAGGCATGACCATACATAATATAGAAATCACACTTGGAAAGGGTGGACAATTAGCTAGAGCAGCAGGTGCTGATGGACCGGAGTTGTCGGATCGAATTGGAAAAATGGAAAGATTTGTACACGTTATACCTTTCATCACCATTTTGTGGAAAATCGTTAGGTATGAATATGTTAGACACCTGTAACTCGATTGGTGAAATAGTATCTCTCTCCACAAAAGCATATTTCTTTTACCGCCGCGCAGAGAAAATATTTTGTTGCGAATGAACAAGATATTGAGGAATTGTCCATACGTAAAATCATAATTATTGATACGGGCCTTTTCCACATAAAAGAGAATCCTTTGTTACAACAGAAGCAGAAGTGATGTGGATTATTCAAGAATCGAAGTCGATTTGCTTTATAAAAAGAAGATATCAATGAGCTTCTATGAAGTGGTTTCACGGGATTCAGCTCGTCTTCGGTTCTGTATTGCAAAGAAAAGCAAACATTCAATTTTATAAGATTAGTTTATGCCATGAATTTTCAGAATAAATGAATTGGTTCCTGGTTCGTTCTGCCATCCTACCTAATGAATCATTAGGATTCGTTTTCAATAGAATCTTATGCACTCACGGGTTCTGTCGTTCCCACCGTTTCGCGATTAATGGTTAGGTCTGAATTCTACAACGGAGCTCTTAAATGAAATTTGATCTTGAGTAGCATTTCGTATAGAGGTTAGTATATTAGCAATAGTGTCTTTACTCAAAATAAATGAAGATTTTGGTTGTCCCCAAATTTGGATATAATCAACATGCTCTTTTTTTTTTCTTAATAAGAAAATAAAAGGCATATACATGAGACACAAACAATCTACTAAATCTACTAAATTAATTTCATTCAAATACTATAAAATAAAATCTGTCTTTAGGGTCTCATCTTATAATACTTCAGGTGCTAACGAAACTATTTTAGTGAAATTTAATTGTCTTAATTCCCGGGCAATTGCGCCAAAAATTCGAGTTCCTTTTGGATTTCCTTCTTGATCAATAACAACCGCAGCATTGTCATCATATCGTATTATCATACCGTTATCGCGTTTAAGTTCTTTACAAGTACGTACAATTACAGCTCTGATTACTTCGGATCTTTCCAGCGGTGTATTTGGTATTGCTTCTTTGATTACAGCAACAATAACGTCACCAATATGAGCATATTGTCGATTACTAGCTCCTATGATTCGAATACACATCAATTTTCTGGCTCCGCTGTTATCCGCTTCATTCAATTGGGTTTGAGGTTGAATCATATCATTTTTGATCTGTTTTTTCAATGCAAAGGGCGAAGTAAAAAAAAATGTTTTTTATTCAAAACAAAAAAAGAAACCTGCAATTGTTTTTTTCATCCAAAAACCTTTTTGTTTTGGTTCTACATCTCTATCCTGAAATAATGAATTGAGTTCGTATAGGCATTTTGGAAGCCGCTATTGAAATAGCCTTTCTGGCTATATTTTTCGCTACCCCACTCATTTCATAAAGGATTCTACCCGGTTTAACGACAGCTACCCAATATTCGGGAGATCCTTTTCCCGAACCCATACGTGTTTCTGTAGGTCTTATTGTAACTGGTTTTATCTGGAAATATACGTACCCATATTTTTCTGCCGCGGCGGGCGTTTCGTGTCATTGCTCGTCACCCTGCTTCTATTTGTCTAGATGTGATCCAAGTGGGTACCCAAGAAGTAATAAGTACTTGGGCATGGACTTGGAAACCTCCTATTTGCCAATAAAAATATTGGCCTACTTCGAAGCCGGATATATCGTATAAAACTTTTAGTATGTTGATGGAACATAATAAAAAATTCATATTACCCTCTGAAAGAAATCGAACTTTAAAAGAAATTATTTTGATTCACCTAGCTCTTTTTCGACTCGCCCACAGGAATTGTCTATTTTGAATATCAACTAATCACATCAAAGCCTCAGTTATTTTTATCTCTTTTGTGCGATTCAAGATATAGTAACCGGTTAAATAAATCTATATTATATGGAGTTCCCAAAATAATTTCCTTATTTCCTTATCTTGTTATTAATCAAGAATTTCGTATATAGCTAGAACGACCATCACAAATCGCAAATATTAATTTGTTAAGAATTAATCGGATTGAAGCTATAGCGTCATCATTCACTGGAATCGAAATATCTGCTAAATCTGGGTCACAATTTGTATCGAATTTAACAAATCATTGGAATTCCCAAAGTGATACATTCTCGAAGAGCCGTATATGCTTCTTGCTGATCAACAATTATTACAATATCAGGTAACCCCGTCATATATTTAATCCCGCCCAAATATGTTTGCAAATGAGATAGTTGTCTCTTCAACACAGCTTTCTATTTTCATTTGATTTCTTATATTTTCGCAAACATGATCATACATTATGTATAATACACACTAATTAGAATTTAGGAATATTCTAGTTTCTATGGTTAATACTATGGATCAGTGATACTACTTATTCAACAAATTTGATTGGTTGATACGAGTTGATTTTCTGTTACGATAAATTGACGAAACAATAGCTGGTCCAATAGCTGCTTCAGCCGCTGCAATGGCTATAACAAAAATGGAGAAAATATTTCCTTTTAATTGGCGACTATCAAAAAAATCCAAAAATGTTACGAAATTCATATTAACCACATTCAGTATAAGTTCAAGACACATAAGAGCTCTAACCATATTTCGGCTGGTGATCAATCCATAGATACCGATAGAAAATAAGTAGGCACTCAAAATAAGTACATGTTCGAGCATCATTGACCAACTCCTTATCAATTTTAATTCATTTCAATAGACTATGACCAAGAATGCAAGGGATTTGATTGACTAGAATAGAAAAAGTACGGAACAAAGAAATATATTGGTAATAGATCAAATAAAAATTTCTATTTTAGACATATTGAAGGAAAAAACTGAATGGGATAACAAATAAATTTGATAACAGAGAATTCTGTTTTATTTTGATTGCTGTTGCTAATTTTAGAGATTTTTACTGGCGCGCCACGGCAATTGCCCCTATCAAAGCAACTAAAAGAATTATCGAAATGAATTCAGACGGAAGATAAAATCTGTTGATAAATGAATTCCAATTTGTTGACTATTACTTAGCAAATCGTGCTCTATAATCTGGTTTGATCTTGTAGTCCAAATAATTCTGTACCATGACGTATCTGTAATAGTAGTCATTAGTAAACTAAAAATACTTGTACAAACCAGCAAAGTAACCCCATCCCCAAGGGTCAAAAGATGAAAATCTTTGTAATATTCTGAACCATTCATGAACGTCACAGCAAATAGAATTAAAACATTTATAGCCCCCACCTAAATAAGGAGTTGTGCAACAGCTACAAAATACGAATTTAATAGAATATAAAATAATGATATACAAACAAGAACAAATCCCAAAGAAAAGGCAGAATAAATTGGGTTGGTAAATAATACTACTCCTATACTTCCTAAGATAAGACCTAAGCCCAGAGAGACTAAAAGAAAATCATGTATTAGTCAAGGCAAATCCATTCTATGTAAAATAAGAGAAAAAATCGAAATATTTTTCATGACCCTATTGAGACCAGACCAGAAAAAATGGTTGATAATTCATAAAAAATTTCTATAGGACTTCAAAATTTTTCTTTAATCATTAATCAAGGGATTTACTTTTTTTAATTTGGGGCGAATTAAAAATTGTTCAAATAAGATTGGCGAAGCCCTATTTAGCCACTCCAGGAGCAACTATTCATGGCCATTATGGAGAAAAACTTTCCGAAGGAGATACATTAGTTACATTTATATATGAAAAATTGAGATTTGGTGATATACGCAGGGTCTTCCAAATTGTCCCCCTGTTAGAAGTATTCTAGAAATGTCTGCGATCGAGTAAATAGCTTTACGAACGAATGGATCAGATCGAATTGGAAAATGGAAAGATTTGTACAAGTTATAACTTTCGTCACCATTTTGTGGAAAATCGTTAGGTATGAATATGTTAGACACATGTAACTCGATTGGTGAAATAGTATCTCTCTCCAAAAAAGCATATGTTTTTTTACCGCCGCGCAAAGAAAATATTTTGTTGCGAATGAACAAGATATTGAGGAATTGTCCATACGTAAAATCATAATTATTGATACGGGCCTTTTCCACATAAAAAGGGAATCCTTTGTTACAATAGAAGCAGAAGTGATGTGGATTATTCAAGAATCGAAGTCGATTTGCTTTATAAAGGATCTTGTACCCATGCCTCAAAGTTTCCTTGCCAAGCTACATGAAACAGATTTCTTGAAGTCCACAAAAAAATTATTGCTAATTGCCCAAAATGAGAGGCAAAAATATTCTGATAAAAACGTTCTTTAGGTTCCTAAAACCCTAATCTATACTAACCTAAAACTCAAGAAATCAATAAATAATCACAAGGGAAACTTACCCTAATGCTTGAGCAGCCTTAAATTCTTGCAAGACCAGCTGAAGGAAGACAATTGAAGGAGAAAACTCCTTGGGGTTGCTGGTCCTTAGGGTTTGAAGGGGGAGGGGAAATAAGGGTAGGTTTTTTTTTTGCTCTTAATTTAATATTTTTTTTTTCTTTTTAAACTAATAATATATCCCCAAAAATATATACCCTCCAAATAAATTTTTTTTTTGACAATATTTAACATAAAGAGACAAAATCCCATGCATATGAAAAGACCATTTTGCCCTTTACCCTAGTTACTTAAATTAATCAAAGCTTAAGGGTAAATTTGTAATTTCTAACTAACCACCAAACTGATAACTCAAAATTTTAATCTAGTCCGGTATACTGTCAACTTAATTTATTTTATGTTTTCATGACATTTCCGACCACTCCGTCGAGTTTCCACAGTTGTTGGGCCTGAAACCATTTAATTTCAGAAACAGTATTTACGATACCCACATAGTCTAATAAAATCTCCCTAATTAATAAATTACGCTTTATTTAACCATTTACTAAATTCACACAAATCAACCTATGTAAGATCATAATCTTACTTCATTTACCAGATTAAGTACATATTTAATAAAATATGCCCAATTATAAATACCATATTATTTTTCGGGATATTACAACTATCCCCTCCTTATAGAAATTTCACCCTCGAAATTTACTAGAAAAGCTCGGGATACAACTCCTGCATTTGTGACTCTAATTCCCAAGTGGCTTCTTCAATCTTGTTATTCCACCACAGTACTTTAACTAGCGGAATAGTCTTGTTCCACAATAATTTTTCCTTCTTGTCGAGAATCTGTACTGGTTGTTCTTCATATGACAGGTCTATTTGAAGCTCGATATCTTCAAAACTTAATACATGAGTTGTATCAGACACATATTTCCGAAGCATCAAGATGTGAAACACGTTATGAACCCCAGATAGAGCAAGAGGTAGAGCCAACCGATAAGCTACCTGACCTACTCTCTCAAGAATCTCGAACATGCCAATAAATCTGGGGCTCAACTTTCCCCTTTTTCCGAACCTCTGAATTCCCTTCATTGGGGATACCCGAAGGAAAACAAAATCCCCAGTTTGGAATTCAATATCTCTACGCGTTGGATCTGCGTAGCTTTTTTGTCTACTCTGTGAAGCAAGCATACGAGCTCGAATCTTTTCAATAGCCTCACTTGTTCTTTGGACATCTTCAGGTCCAAGATACCTGCGTTCACCAGCTTCATCCCAGTGAATGGGTGAACGACACTTTCTCCCATAAAGCATCTCATATGGAGCCATACCAATAGTACTCTGATAACTATTGTTATAAGAAAAGTCAATCAGAGGTAGATACTTATTCCAAGAACCTTCAAAGTCCATTACACATGCCCTCAGCATATCCTCAAGTATTTGAATAGTCCTCTTAAATTGACCATCAATTTGTGGATAAAAAGTTGTACTAAAATTTATCTTGGTACCTATTGCTCGCTGTAAGATTTCCCAGAACTTGGATGTAAATTTTAGATCTCGATCTGAAACTATTGATTTTGGGGCACCATGAAGCCAAACTATCTCTTTGATATATAAATCAGCATACTGTTCCACCGTATACGCTGTCCGCACTGGTAAAAAGTGAGAAGACTTCGTGTATCGATCCACAATTACCTAAATAGAGTCATAATACACTACTGTTCTTGGAAATCCCACCACAAAATCCATGGTGATGTCTTCCGATTTCCACTCGGGAATTTTCAGAAGCTAAAGCAAACCTGCCGGCCTTTGATGTTCTGCTTTAATTTGCTCATAGGTTAAGCATCTTGACACATATTCGACGATATCTCTCTTCATACTTGGCCACCAATATAGAACTTTCACATCATGATACATTTTGGCTGTTCTCGGGTGTAAGGATTACGGTGTGGTATGAGTGTAAAGCCCGCTTAGTTAATTTGGAAATTAGCAGTTATTTATGTTAATCAGGAAATTATTTATAGCCATTTAAATAATTTATTATGGAATTCAGATATGCATGAGTATGTCATCAGCAGTTTTTATGTTTCGCATTTCCGGTGTCCGGTATTATGGAACGCGGCGTTGGCTCAGTAGAAATCACAACTTAGTATGTTAGTATTTTGGGGACGGGTTTAGACATTGGGAATGTCGGGAATGGCCGGGAATTTAGAATGTCCCAAAAATACCCCTTTAGTATGATTTTAGTGATTTTATGGTAGAGGGGCAAAATGGTCTTTTTGCCCCATTAGTGTTTTGTCTTATATGATTTATTAAATGGAAAATAATTAATTGTTTAAGTGATTATTTGGCTGAAATGATTAAGTGTATATGTTAAATGAGTAATATGTTATAAATCCCTTTTTCTCAAAATTCCAACACTTAGGCAAATTTTAAAGAAAATAGAAAAACTCTCTCTCTCTTTTTTTCCTCTCTTTCGGCTGAGGCTTGGGGGTTCAAAAGGCTGGATTTTCTTTGGTGATTCAAGCCCTAATTTGCAACCTATTGATCTCTTGTTGTGGTATGTGTTTTATAGTTCTTTTCTCTTTAAATTCCTTGAAGAAAATGATGAAAATGGATGATAATGCATGTGATTTTTGAGAGATGTTTCTGCTGTGTTTTGTTGTTGATTTAAGTTGTTCAAAGCATGATTATTGTTGTTGTTTAAGCTATGTTAGAAGCATGTAGGTTAGATTGTTAAAGCCTTGAGTTTTCTATGAAAAAAGTATGAATTTTGGAAGGAAATTGTTATGTTTCTGTTCTGTGATATTGCTGTTATTTCTAAATGTTTTCTGAGGTAATATTATGCTAGTTTAAGGTGGATTAAGCTAGTGGATTGCTTGTTTAGTTGGTTTTGCTCAAGCTTGAGTTTGGAACTCAAAGCTTGAGCTTCAATGGTGAATTTTGCATGTGTGATTTCTGGGTAGGTTTGATGCTCTAGAATTGTTATTTGGGACCTATAGAGGAGGTACGGAAAGTTTGGGATCAATTGGGTTCGAATTGGTCAAGTTATGAATTTTTGTTGTTCTTGCTGCGAGGAACCGATTCCGGTTGAGCATCCGGAATTCGGATGGGGGTTCGAATTTTTCCCGAGCCGGAATTCGGTTGGGCAACGGTCTTCGGATGGGGGATTTTTCGAACCCTAGTTTTCCTCGTTTTTGGGTTTTAGGGGTATTGCCATGCTTTTTATCGATAGGGAAACTTTTAGTTTCATGTTTTAGTCCCCGGGAAGTGATTTAGCGTGTCAACTTATAGCGTTGTGATTTTTATGGTTTAGGAGCCGGTAATCCGCCGTTCGAGCTTCAGTTCCGGTCGGGTTGACAAGACACCGAAATCGGAATCCGGGTAAGATTAGTATAACGGTATGCATATGTAGATTACATGTTTAGCGTGCATGTAGGAAGCTGTTAGATTACATTAGATATGTATTTAGGCTTCGAACCACCCAACCCCCGTCACGTCGGTACGCAGTGCCGGAGTATGACCGACGGCGGAGTATGGCCGGTTCGACCGATCAGTCGACACTTGGTTGGTGGTTCGGGGCTATTGACCTATCCGTCGGTACGAGACAGGAGTATGACCAGCGGCGGAGTATGGCCAGGTTCGGCCAGATCGGAGGATACTTGTCAATAGTACCGTCCCCCGAACGTTCAAAACTCGGTACCATGTTGGACATGGCGGTATGTTCTCGGTACCATGTTGGACATGGCAGTAGCGGGACTCAGTATCGTGTTGGACACGGCAGTCAGTTTTATGTATGATATTATTATGCTTTTCTTACTGAGTCTGTCGACTCACAGTTTATTTGCATGTGTAGGTAAAGGCAAGGCAGTTGCTGATGGACCGTGAGCGAGCTTATGAGATTGTACATGTCGGGGCGGTTAGGCCTGGAGCGTACGATCCTCGGGACAGCACGGCTGAGATTTTGTAATTGTCGTTAGACGACTTTATTTTGATGTAAAAGTTGAACAGTAAAAACGTTTGTAAATATTTTTATAAATCGGGATCCCGAGACTTTTTGTAAAATGGTTTATAAGTTTAATGAAAAAGCAAAAATTTAATTAATCACGTTTTTCCATAAACCTCGTTGATTAGCAACGAGCTGCACAGTACGTTTGAAAATCACGTAATACGCCTAAGATAGTTAGGGTGTTACAATTTGGTATCAGAGCCGCCAGGTTGTCTTCCGAAGATCGTCACGACATGTACAATCATCATCAGCAGTTAGCTCGGTTCACGGTTCAGTAAGCCTTTATTGCTTTAGTAGTTTATTTTATTCAGTTATGAAAAGAAAAGCTTTGTTAGGAAGCATGTTAGTAGCCTGATAGTAGAATAGGCGCATGTTTCATTTTTAATTTCCAAATTAAGCGGCATTAGTAAGCTCGCCCTGAATACGACCTGATATGCCAACTCTTGGTTTCGCAGGCGGTTCTAACTAGATGGACGCCAGGCGGACCACGAGGAGTCAGGGCAACTCCGTAGGGTCGAATCAGGGACAGGGAGCTCAGTTTCCCCCACCTGCTAGGGGCCGAGGTAGAGGTCCCCGAGGCAGGGCTCGTGGTCGGGGTGATGAGAACCCACCACAGGCTGCCCGAGCTCCCCTGCCCGATCGTGGAGCCCCGAATCCCGGGAGTTGCGGTTTGCGGAGATGCAAGCCGGATCGAAGAACAAGACCTCGAGATTCGAGAGGTTGAGACGGCGGGGTGCTCCTGCGGTTCCGGTGCCGGTAGTTCCGGCGGCACCCTGCCCCGGCCGAGATGGTAGTGGCGGCCCATAGATTGGAACCTTTGTATGAGCGGTTCGGGAAGCAAGCACCTCCGGTATTCTGGGAGGTCCGGATGTGTCGAAAGCCGAGCAGTGGCTTACGGTGATCACCAGAATCTTGAACTTCATGGGTGTCACCGGCAACGACAGAGTGGTGTGCGCCACATTCCAGTTCCAGGAGGATGCCCTGGTATGGTGGGACATGGTGTCGCAGATTCACGATGTCACCACCATGACCTGGGAAAGGTTCCAGGAACTCTTCAACGTGAAGTACTACAATGAGGCGGTTAGAAGCGCCAAGAGGAAAGAGTTCGTTCACCTGACCCAGCGGGAGAACATGAGTGTCACTGAGTATACTACTCGGTTGTGGGTTGGCGAGGTTAGCCTCGGGAATTGTGCCGACCGACTTCGGCGAAAGGAGAAGTATGCGGACGGGTTGAATCCCAAGATCGAGGCATGACACGATGATTACCACGGACGACGGCACCACCTACGCTCGGATGGTGGAGAAGGCCTTGCGGGCCGAGGGCGCGGTGGGTGCATGTCGAGTCGGTAGTACTCGATTAGTGGCGGAGCTCCTACCCCTCTGCATCGGGATTTAGCGGGGAGTAGTGGTTCGGCCATTGATCGGAGGAAGAGGGCACCCACGCTTCCGGCGGCTCGAGTCGAACAAGAGGTTCGGGGGAACCGAACGAGAGGGAGTCGTCCTGGTGGTAATGAGACTCGGCTTCTCCTATCCCGAATGCCCTATCTGCACGAGGCATCATCGGGGAGAGTGCAAGGGGCGGGGATGCTTTCATTGTGGCATGCCGGAGCACTTCAAGAGGGAATGTCCCCGGCTCGGCCGGAGGCACCGAGAGCTCCGGCGATGCCCACTCCGGCCCGGGGTATTCGCGATCACGCATGCCGATGCGGATGCCGGCCCATCGGTTGTTACGGGTCGGATTCTTATTAACGACTCGTTTTATTCAAGGTCTTGTTTGATTCGGGGCTACACGTTCTTATGTGGCGGCCGAGTCTTTAGTAAGTTGGGTAGACCCTTTGATAGATATGAATCGGGGTTTGGAACCTGTTACACAGCGGAGAATTGGTTATCTCCAATAGGTGGATTAGGTCTATGCCGATCAGGATAGATGGTAGGGAGTTAAGCGCTGATCTGATAGAGATGAGCTTAATCGAATTTGATATTATTTTAGGAATGGATTTCCTATCTAAATATTCGGCGAGCATTGATTGCAAGAGGAAGATGGTGGTCTTCCAACCGGAAAGTGAAGAACCGTTCGTATTTGTGGGTTCGGTTCAGGGATCTCGGATCCGGTGATCTCGGCTATGTCGGCGAGAGAATTATTGCACGGTGGGTGCTTAGGGTTTACGGCCGTGGTGGTGGACACCACTCGGCCGTACACCATTCGGCCGAAGGACATCGGCGTGGTTCGGGAATTTTTGGACGTTTTTCCCGAAGAACTTCCAGGGTTACCACCTCAGCGGGAGATTGACTTCGTGATTGACTTGGCAGCAGGGGTGGATCCGGTTTCTAAAGCCCCGTATAGGATGGCTCCAGCTGAACTTAAGGAATTGAAGATTCAGCTCCAAGGGTTGCTTGACATAGGGTTCATTCGGCCCAGTGTGTCACCTTGGGGAGCCCCGGTTTTGTTCGTCAAGAAGAAGGATGGATCTATGAGGATGTGCATCGACTACAGAGAGTTGAACAAGCTGACGGTGAAGAATAAATATCCATTACCTAGGATCGATGACTTGTTCGATCAGCTTCAGGGGAAGACGGTCTTTTCTAAGATTGATCTCCGTTCGGGTTATCATCAGTTGAGGATCCGAGAGGAGGACATTCCAAAGACGGCTTTCCGCACTAGGTATGGACACTACGAGTTTCTGGTTATGTCATTCGGACTAACCAATGCTCTGCGGCATTCATGGACCTGATGAACAGAGTATTCAAGGATTTCCTCGATGTCTGTGTGATTGTGTTTATCGACGACATCCTCGTGTACTCTCAGTCAGAAGAGGAGCATGAGTTACATCTTCAGATGGTACTGCAACGACTTCGAGAACATAGACTCTACGCCAAGTTCAAGAAATGTGAGTTCTGGTTGTCTCAGGTGTCCTTCCTAGGGCACATTGTGAGTAAAGATGGGATCAAGGTGGATCCCGGGAAGATTGAATCCGTCAGGGATTGGCCGAGACCGAAGACGATTGACGGAGATCGAAGCTTTTTGGGATTAGTTGGGTACTACCGTAGGGTCGTGGAGGGGTTCTCCAAAATTTCAATGCCCCTAACCGAGGCTTACAAAGAAGAATCGGCGATTTATCCGGTCGGATAAATGCGAAGCTAGTTTTCGGGAAGCCGAAACGAGAGGTTGATTCTTGCTCGGTGCTAGCTTTGCCTTCGGACAAGGAGAAATTCGTGGTCTCGTGACGCATCCAAACGGGGTTTGGGGTGCGTATTGATGCAAGCCGATCGGGTTATCGCTTACGCCTCCCGTCGGTTAAAGGATTATGAACGGCGATACCGACTCATGATTTAGAATTGGCCGCAGTGGTTTTGCGAAGATTTGGCGGCATTACTTGTATGGTGAGAAGTGCGAGATCTATACCGACCATAAAAGTCTCAAGTATTTCTTTACTCAGAAAGATTTGAACATGAGACAAAGGCGTTGGTTGGAATTAGTGAAGGATTATGATTGTGAGATCCTTTACCATCCCGGGAAAGCCAATGTAGTGGCCGATGCCCTGAGTAGAAAGGGTCCCGGGCAAGTAGCTAGCATGGTTCAGATCTCACCTCAGCTAGCTGAGGATATGGTTAGATCCAGCATTGAGTTTGTGGTAGGTCAGCTTCACAACTTAACGCTGCAATCCGATCTGTTAGAAAGAATAAAGGTTGCTCAGACGACAGATCCGGAGTTAGTGAAGATCCGAGATGAGGTATTGGCTGGTCAGGCCAAAGACTTTTCAGTGTCAGACAGTGGAATGCTTTTGTATAAAGCCAGGGTTTGTGTCCCGAATAGTGTGGACTTGAGGAACGAGATCTTTGAGGAGGCTCATTCTACCCCGTATTCTCTGCATCCCGGCACCACCAAAATGTACCAAGACTTGAAACCGTACTTTTGGTGGAGCGGTATGAAGAAGAATTTGGTAGAATTCGTTTCGAGATGCCTCACGTGTCAGCAGATCAAGGCTGAACATCAGAGACCAGCAGGGTTGTTGCAGCCTCTAACCCTACCAGAATGGAAATGGGAGGATATTACTATGGATTTTGTGGTCGGATTACCTAGGACCACGGGTATGCATGATTCCATCTGGGTAGTGGTGGACCGATTTACGAAATACGCTCATTTTACGGTCAGAACAACGTTTACAGTGGATCAGTTGGCAGAACTGTACGTCAGGGAAATAGTGAGACTTCACGGGGTACCGAAGTCTATTGTTTCGGACAGGGATCCGAAATTCACCTCCAAATTTTGGCAGAGTTTGCAACGGGCAATGGGTACGAAACTAAAATTCAGTACAGCATTTCATCCTCAGACAGATGGTCAGTCCGAGAGGACAATTCAGATATTGGAGGATATGCTGAGAGCCTGTGTTATGGACTTTGAGGGTTCATGGAGTAAATACCTACCGTTAGTGGAGTTCTCGTACAACAACAGTTACCAGAGTACGATAGGGATGGCACCCTACGAACTGTTGTACGGTAGGAAATGTAGATCCCCTATCCACTGGGATGAGACAGGGGAGAGGAAATACCTAGGTCCAGAGTCAGTTCAGCGGACCAATGAGGCAATAGAGAAGATTAAAGCTAGAATGCTTGCCTCCCAGAGCAGACAGAAGAGTTACGCAGATCCGAAACGTAGGGATGTTGAGTTCCGAGTGGGGGACCATGTGTTTTTGCGAGTATCTCCGATGAAGGGGATTAAACGTTTCGGAAAAAGAGGCAAGTTATGCCCTAGATTTACAGGACCATTCGAGATTCTCGAGAAGATAGGTCAAGTGGCATATCGGTTAGCATTGCCTCCAGCCTTATCAGCAGTGCACAACGTATTTCATGTCTCAATGTTGAGAAAATACGTTTCAGACCCCTCTCATATACTCAGTTATGAGGGCCTTCAGCTTCAGTCAGATATGTCTTATGAGGAACAGCCCGGTGCGGATCCCGGATAGAAAGGATAAAGTCCTTCGGAAGAAGACCATAGCGTGGGTCAAGGTTCTCTGGAGGAACAGTAAGGTGGAAGAAGCCACCTGGGAGCTAGAATCAGATATGCGAGCTCAATATCCAGAGTTATTCAGGTTAGATTTCGGGGACGAAATCCTTTTAAGGGGGGGATAGTTGTAAAGCCCGCTTAGTTAATTTGGAAATTAGCAGTTATTTATGTTAATCAGGAAATTATTTATAGCCATTTAAATAATTTATTATGGAATTCAGATATGCATGAGTATGTCATCAGCAGTTTTTATGTTTCGCATTTCCGGTGTCCGGTATTATGGAACGCGGCGTTGGCTCAGTAGAAATCACAACTTAGTATGTTAGTATTTTGGGGACGGGTTTAGACATTGGGAATGTCGGGAATGGCCGGGAATTTAGAATGTCCCAAAAATACCCCTTTAGTATGATTTTAGTGATTTTATGGTAGAGGGGCAAAATGGTCTTTTTGCCCCATTAGTGTTTTGTCTTATATGATTTATTAAATGGAAAATAATTAATTGTTTAAGTGATTATTTGGCTGAAATGATTAAGTGTATATGTTAAATGAGTAATATGTTATAAATCCCTTTTTCTCAAAATTCCAACACTTAGGCAAATTTTAAAGAAAATAGAAAAACTCTCTCTCTCTTTTTTTCCTCTCTTTCGGCTGAGGCTTGGGGGTTCAAAAGGCTGGATTTTCTTTGGTGATTCAAGCCCTAATTTGCAACCTATTGATCTCTTGTTGTGGTATGTGTTTTATAGTTCTTTTCTCTTTAAATTCCTTGAAGAAAATGATGAAAATGGATGATAATGCATGTGATTTTTGAGAGATGTTTCTGCTGTGTTTTGTTGTTGATTTAAGTTGTTCAAAGCATGATTATTGTTGTTGTTTAAGCTATGTTAGAAGCATGTAGGTTAGATTGTTAAAGCCTTGAGTTTTCTATGAAAAAAGTATGAATTTTGGAAGGAAATTGTTATGTTTCGTTACGTGATATTCTCGTTATTTCTAAATGTTTTCTGAGGTAATATTATGCTAGTTTAAGGTGGATTAAGCTAGTGGATTGCTTGTTTAGTTGGTTTTGCTCAAGCTTGAGTTTGGAACTCAAAGCTTGAGCTTCAATGGTGAATTTTGCATGTGTGATTTCTGGGTAGGTTTGATGCTCTAGAATTGTTATTTGGGACCTATAGAGGAGGTCTGGAAAGTTTGGGATCAATTGGGTTCGAATTGGTCAAGTTATGAATTTTTGTTGTTGCTGCCTGCGAGGAACCGGAATTCCGGTTGAGCATCCGGAATTCCGGATGGGGGTTCAGATTTTCCCAGAACCGGAATTCCGGTTGGGCAACCGGTCTTCCGGATGGGGGATTTTTCCGAACCCTAGTTTTCCTCGTTTTTGGGTTTTTAGGGGTATTGCCATGCTTTTTATCGATAGGGAAACTTTTAGTTTCAAGTTTTAGTCCCCGGGAAGTGATTTAGCGTGTCACTTATAGCGTTGTGATTTTTATGGTTTAGGAGCCGATGTAATCCGTAGTTCGGCTTCGGTTCCGGTCGGGTTGGCCGGCACACACGAAATCGGAATCCGAGGTAAGATTAGTATAACGGTATGCATATGTAGATTACATGTTTAGCGTGCATGTAGGAAGCTTTGTTAGATTACATTAGATATGTATTTAGGCTTCGAACCACCCAACCCCGTCACGTCGGTACGGGCTGGAGTATGACCGACGGCGGAGTATGACCGGTTCGGCCGTCAGCCGACACTTGGTTGGTGGTTCAGGGCTATTGACCTATCCCGTCGGTACAGGCTGGAGTATGACCAGCAGCCGGAGTATGACCGGTTCGACCGATCAGGAGGATACTTGTCAATAGTACCGTCCCCTGAACGTTCAAAACTCAGTACCATGTTGGACATGGCAGTAGTGCTCAGTACCATGTTGGACATGGCAGTAGCGGGACTCAGTATCGTGTTGGACACGGCAGTCAGTTTTATGTATGATATTATTATGCTTTTCTTACTGAGTCTGTCGACTCACAGTTTATTTGCATGTGTAGGTAAAGGCAAGGCAGTTGCTGATGGACCGTGAGCGAGCTTATGAGATTGTACATGTCGGGGCGGTTAGGCCTGGAGCGTACGATCCTCGGGACAGCACGGCTGAGATTTTGTAATTGTCGTTAGACGACTTTATTTTGATGTAAAAGTTGAACAGTAAAAACGTTTGTAAATATTTTTATAAATCGGGATCCCGAGACTTTTTGTAAAATGGTTTATAAGTTTAATGAAAAAGCAAAAATTTAATTAATCACGTTTTTCCATAAACCTCGTTGATTAGCAATGAGCTGCACAGTACGTTTGAAAATCACGTAATACGCCTAAGATAGTTAGGGTGTTACAATGAGACTCATCAAGAATCTCCTGTCTGATACTTTTATCTACCGGTACACAAACCTTGCTCTTGTATCATAGTAGCCCATCAGATGAGAGAGAAAAGTAATTTGCTATACTAGCTTCTAATTTTCCTCTGTACCCTTGTAACTTAGAATAACCTTGTTGGGCCATTTTAATTCTTTCCAGCAAATCAGACTGCAGGGTAATATTGGCAAGTTTTCCAATCACAAATTCAATTCCCGCTCTAGTCATATCTTCAGCCAGCTCTGCTGAAATCTTCTTTAATTCATAAACTTTCCTTGGGCCCTTTTGACTTAGAGCATTCACCACCACATTTCCTTTCCCATGGTGGTAGAGAATCTCGCTGTCATAATCTTTGACCAGTTCTAACCATCATCGTTGCCTCATATTTAAGTCCTTCTGTGTGAAAAAGTATTTGAGGCTTTTATGATCGGTGTAGATCTCCCACTTTTCACCATAAAGATAATGATGACAGACTTTTTGTGCAAAAACAACTGCTGCCAATTCAATGTCATGAGTAGGATATCGCTGCTCATACTGTTTTAGTTGCCTGTAAGCATAAGCAATCACATTCCCTGACTGCATAAGAACACAACTTAACCCCTGTTTGGATGCATCACAATAAATCATGAACTTTTCATCACTGACCGGTAAAGTTAACACAGGAGCGGTAATTAATCTTTGCACCAGTTCCTAAAAGCTACTTTCACACTTATTAGTCCAAACGAATTTGCAGTTTGTTATCCCAAAATTGGCACTTTGACGTGGCATCACAAGAATGGTGACACGTGGCATCAACTTAGAGCACCTGGTCGGATCAACATGCCGAGCAGGATGCCTTGCTGGCATGTCCATGATGGAATACTCAACGAGCCATGCAGAATGAGCAACACTTAACAAATTCAGCCAAGCACTTTGTGAGTCACCAGCTCAATCCCTATAACTCAGGGATCAACTTGCGTGGATATGGCATACACACGATTCCACTATCGGTGTATACGGCCTCAATCACATGATCCTAGCGTTCAACAATGATCCCACAATCTTTGTGTTTATGCGCTTTGTAACGAGAGAGGAAACTTTTCCTCCTCAAGTTTCCTGCCCTATAAATAGTGAGGAATGTTCACTGGGCAGAAGAGGAGAAATAATACGCTGAAACGCTATAAGCTAAGGCTATCTAAGAATTATATATTTAGAGATACTATTGTAAGAGCTATAAGAAAATGATTCTTCTTCCTTATTCTTAAGTCAATACAACTAACGAGGATTAGGCTATTACCGAACTGCTCGGGGCTGAACCTCTATAAAATTTCTGTGTCTTCTTATTATTATTATTTGCTTTATTACGTATTCTTATTACGACATATCGTTTATCGCTTATTAAAAGACTCATTGTCGTTGGCGAAAAGCGAAGTCAACACAGTTCTTTCGAGTTAATTCTATTAAGGGCGTAGAAATCTTTGCAAAGCCCTCAACAAATCTTCTATAATACCCTGCCAATCCCAGAAAACTTCTAACTTCAATTGCTGACTTAGGTCGAGACCAGTCTCGTACCACTTCAATCTTTACCGGATCCACTAGAATACCATCCTTACTTATCACATGCCCCAAGAAACTCACTTGAGGCAACCAAAATTCACATTTCTTAAACTTGGCAAACAATTTATGCTCCCTGAGACATTGTAACACCATCCGAAGATGTCTTTCGTGTGTATCTTCTGTGTCTGAATAAATTAGAATATCATCAATAAAGACGATGTTGGAAATTTATTTTACCAGGATCTTAGATCTACTCACAAGTATGTTGTTTAAACACCCAAAATATGAACTTTCTAAAACGATAAATTAAACACATATAAAGTTAAGAAAACCTTACATTGATGCAGCGGAATTAATGTCTCCTTCCACTCAGATCTCTAACCCTTGTATCCTTTCTGTAGCAGAGTATAATCAAGATCTGAGCCCGAATGTCCTTCTTCTTCAAGTTTGATCCTTCACAGTCTTCCAATCTATGATTGAGTTACTGCTTGCTATGTGTGGGCACTTACTCTTTCACTAGGGTTCGAAATTGATTAAGGGAAAAGAGAAGAGGGATTTCGGCCAGGTATAGAAAGTAGGGAAGGCTCAGTTATTCTGAAGAGAGAAATTTCTGTCAGAAAGGCTTGTGAAAAACTTATGATTTGACTGAGCCATCACTTTCTATTTATAGGCAACTACTAGGTTTAGGTTAGGAATTATTTGGCATTAAAATAATGAAAAAATCAATTTGAAAAACCTCAATTAGTGGCCGGCCATGGTGTTGTAGTGGGCCCCACTTGATTTTGCAGTTTTATCAAATTTTATCTATATTTTCTCAAAAATACCAATTTTCCAATTCTAACCTTTTAAATGTCAAAACTAATTATTTAATAACTAAAATAGATTATTAAATAATATTGTCATTTAATTTAATTATTAATTAGACATATAAAGTCCATTAATAAATAAATAAACCTAGAAACTCTTTTCTTTACAATTTCACCCCTGCTCAGTGAAAATTCATAAAATTAGACATAGTCTAACTTTAGAATTATAATTGATCAATCACGAATCAATTAATGAGTCTTACAAGCAGAATGTTCTCAACTAGAATGGGGACCATGGATCTATATGCTGAGCTTCCAATAAGTGAACCAAATTTACCAAGTAAATTCCTACTTATTAATTCTTCGTTGAATCCACTCTTAGAACTTAGAATTGCACTCTCAGACTTATATAGAGCATATTATATGTTCCACGATATCAATATGCTATCTCATTTAACCATTGTTATAATCTTATTGTGATTTAAAGATCCTCTATATAGATGATCTACATCGAGATGAGATTTCTTTACCGTTCTCACCCCTCAATGTATTTTGCCCCTTAAAACAGTTAGCTACCTGTAAATGGTATTTAGTGATCTAATAATTAGTCAGTTAAACAAGAGCTCATCCATTTACTTCTATTTGCTAAGCTCGAAGGGAATCATCACTTGACTTCTATACACCAGTAGAAGGTATAGATTCCATATTTATGTTTAGCACTCCCACTCAATCATACTATCATGTTCCCAAAATAAACGTATCACCCTGACCTAAAAGTAGGCTTAACTAATAAATCAAAGAACATGAATAGTACTCCTGAGTTAAGCCTAAGCATATCAGGATTTAGATTCTTTTAATCTTAAGATCAACTACTGATATTGATTTGGAAAGATATGTATAACGGTAAGTTTGTAATATCTTAACTTAGTTGCAATATCGGTCCAGTCCAATGTATACTCCATACATTCGAAACTAGTATACTTTACTAATGTCCTGGAAAGAACATAACACTTACTCCAAGTGTAAGTATACATCATCGCTGATTATCACATTAGTGTAAACCCAATAACACTGATGAAGCAGGGACCAAGTCTTTTGATTCATATGAACACAATCACATTCCACTGTGTTGACGATACTGTAATTGTGAATAAACATATGATCTGGATTTAACTGATTCTGTGTGTAAACATAATATACTTATTAAACCATTAGCATGTTGAATTCATGCAAACATCAATCACTTCAAATTTCTTATATTGATAACTAATCAGATTGTAAAGAGTTTTATTTAGGGCATAAAACCCAACATATCATCCAAGAAATCTTTGAACACTCGGTTCATCAGATCCATAAATGTCGTTGGGGCATTTGTTAATCCAAAGGACATGACTAAAAATTCATAATGTCTGTACCGGGTCCAAAAAGCTATTTTGGGAATATCCTCTTCCCGAATCCTCAACTGGTGATAACCAGATCGAAGATCGATCTAAGAGAAGACGGTCTTTCCCTGCAGTTGATCAAATAGGTCATCTATCCTTGGCAGTGGATAATTGTTCTTTACTCTCAACTTGTTTAACTCCCGGTAATCAATGCACATTCGTAAAGTTCTATCCTTCTTTTGCACGAACAAAACTGGTGCACCCCAAGGTGAGGTACTTGGTCTTGTAAATTTTAAATCCAACATCCCTTGTAACTGAACTTTCAACTCTTTCAGCTCTGCAAGTGCCATCCTATAAGGTCTCTTGATACAAGCTCTGCCCCTGTTATTAGATCAATCTCAAAATCAATTTCACGCTTCGGTGGTAACCTGATAACTCCTCTGGAAAAACATTCAGAAACTCTCGAACCACTAGGACATGCCTCGGTCCTGCTTGTGGTTCCCTGGAAGTATCCACTACATTTGCTAGGAAGCTGATACACCCCTCACACAACAAATCTCTTGCCTTAAGTGCAGAGATTAGGGGAATCTGGGATCCTTGCATCTTACCCACAAATACAAAGGGATCCTTGCCCTCAGGCTGAAAAGTTATCATCTTCCTCTTGCAATCAATAGTTGCATTGTATTTAGCAAGCCAATCCATACCCAAAATAACATCAAAGTCTTCCAGATTTAGTTCTATCAGATCGACTGACAATTCTCTTCCTTCCATAAATACTGGAAGGGATCGAACCCACCTGTTGGAGATAACTAGCTCCCAGTAGGCAGTAAAGTTTTGAAGCCTCTAGAAAGTACATCACTAGGCCTATTCAAATTCTCAATTACCTTACTTGAAACATAAGAATGTGTTGCACCAAAATCAATTAGAACTGTCAATAAAGTGCCAGCAACAGAAAGCTGACCTGTCATAGTAGAAGGGTCGGCATCAGCCTCGGCCTGAGTCAGGGCGAACACCCAAGCAGGAGCTGGTTTATCATCCTTCTTTTGTTCTAGTCGCAGCAGCTGTGGGCAATTCCTCTTCAAGTGATCCACTACCCCACATTGAAAACAAGCTCTGGCTTGACACTCGACCTGGTGGCGCCTCTTACACCTCGGACATTCAGGAAAAGTCTGCCAGTTTTTGTTCCTACTACGACGGAAACCTTGATTACTTAGAATCTTTTATTAGAGTCTGCAGCTGGTGGTTCATTAGGCTTTTTCTTGTGATCACTAGGGTCATTACCCCTACCAGAACCAGCGCCCGATGTCTACTTCCAAGAATCTCTTCTCATAATATTTTTCTTTCATATCTGATCCCCTGCAACGAGGGCCAACTCAACTATCTGTGCATAAGTCCGAACAACCCCAGGTTGTTTGGCATCCGCTATCATATCCAGAGCAACGTGTTCATCCAATCCCTGAATAAATTTTGCTATTCTAGTAGCCTCAGTAGCCACTTCATCCGAAGCAAATTTTGCCAGTCGATCAAACTTGGTGGCATATTCTGTCACAATCATATTGCCTTGAGTCAATCGAATAAACTCCTCTGCTTTTGCTGCCCGGATAGACTCATTATAGTATTTCTCGTAAAACAATATTCAGAAAGCATCTCAGGTCATGTTATTCATATCATGACCCTGAGGCACGATCTCCCACCAGATACGGCATCATCTCGTAGCATATAAATAGCACATCTAACCTGATCATTGTCCTCGATCCGCATAAAATAAAAAATGGATGTTATCATACTCATCCATTGTTCTGCCTTAAGTGGATCAACTCCACCCTCAAACACTAGTGGGTTCGGCTTCTTGAACTGCTCATACAACAGCTCTAGACGATTCCCTGCATCTGGTGGCACTACCAGAGGTGCTGGAGGACCAGGATTAAGGTTTGGAACAGGCTAAGCTCACTGCACCCTCAGCTCGCAGATTTGTTCACCCTGCTGTCGGATAATTTCTTGCATCGCAGCATATAACTCCTCCCAATTTGGTGGTGGTGGAGGGTTCTCGCCCTCACCAGCAACCCCAAGCCCAGCAAGCTTGTGGTTACCTCTACCAGTCTGCCTCAGGTGCATAATCTATACACCTGCAGTCACATTCCAAGTAATGACAATACTGATAAGTATTTGTAAACAACTCAAACTTTCCTAACAGCTAGCATATTCAAATAAACAGGCAATCAGGCAATCAACAGATTCTCTAACAATTTAACTTACTGAACCATGAGTTGATCGAGTCTTTGCAGCCAATGTACATATCAAACAAGTCTTTAGGATCTTTAAATATTGGTCGCTCTGATACCATGTTGTAACGCCATGTCTAACAGGGACGCCACGTGTGTGTATTTTTATAAAATTCTTATTTAAAAAATTATATATTTATACCAAAACTGTGGGTAATTAAAATTTTACCATTTAAAATAAATCCTTTTTATTTTTTTTAAAGTTAGATACTACTCTTTACGGGGACCCCCTCGTAACAAAATACTTTTACAACATAAACTTTACGTTTCAAAATACACTCAAAAGAAACATCCTATCCACCAGGCCGTGGCACCGCGACTGATATATACATTGCTACTCTGACCACAGACTCATGGTTGATCAACCTTAGCCTTCCCTTTACCTGCACCATATAGCACCTGTGAGTCACAGAGACTCAGCAAGAAAAGTGAATAAAACAATAATCGATGTAATACTCATCTATTCAATCTCACAATAACATGCTTATACATTTACATAATAAAGTAATCACACAATCCTTATACTTCATAAAGTACCCTTACCACTCGTTAAACACGAGCTGAATATGTCACTATCGTTGCCCGATAAAGCAAACGATAAGTAAGAAACCTATCCGCAGTTTCAGGAGTAATTACTCGTAACGGTAATGACCGTTTCCAACCCTTAGTCATAACTGAGGCTTAATAAATAATTAATCTGGATCTCAATCATAATCGAGACTATACAATACAATTATCAATCACTTAACCTTAAGTGATGCATAACACTTTTCTTATCTCAATCCAGAAATTAGGTGTGCGGGCCAACCTGAGTGGAATTACGCTTGACTATCCCGGGTCCTATGCCACAACAACAAAATCTGATAAACAACTTATCCAAACTCAAGAATCAAACCCTAATCTCCATAATCGGACATCTAACTCCCACTAGATTTCGACAATCCAAATATCGCTAAATTACCCTAATCTAGGTTCAGAAAAAAAAAAACCCCGAGTGAAAAACCAGCTTCGAGGCTTAAACCAAAATTTTCCCCCACTGGCAAAATCAGTTGACCGGTTATACAGCACATGTAAAATCAGTTAACCGATTTCTCAGCTAACAGAAACGGGAAAAATTGTTCTTTGCCCAAAAACCACACGAATCTCCTCCAAACCTATTCAAACTTCCCAGAACAATATAATAGTACAAATACTATGAAACTCAAGCACCAATTTACAATAATTCATCCATTTATTTAAAATTGCATACTCAAGTGAAGATTAAACCTCATCTAGCTCAAATCAAGCTAAACAGTCCCTATCTCTAACATATTCAAACTCAAACAAACTCAAACAAAGTCAAAAACAACCCTCAAATCTTACTCTAACCTCAATCTAGCATTACAACCCCAAGATTTCTAAAATCCTAATCTATACTAACCTAAAACTCAAGAAATCAATAAACAATCACAAGGGAAACTTACCCGAATGCTTGAGCAGCCTTAAATTCTTGCAAGACCAGTTGAAGGAAGACAATTGAAGGAGAAAACTCCTTGGGGCTTCTAGTCCTTAGGGTTCGAAGGGGGAGGGGAAATGAGGGTAGGTTTTTTTTTTTGCTCTTAATTTAATTTTTTTTTTCTTTTTAAACTAATAATATATCCCCAAATATATATACCCTCCAAATAAATTTCTTTTTTTTTTACAATATTTAACATAAAGAGACAAAATCCCATGCATATGAAAAGACCAATTTGCCCTTTACCCTAGTTACTTAAATTAATCAAAGCTTAAATTTGTAATTTGTAACTAACCACCAAACTGTTAACTCAAAATTTTAAACTAGTCCGGTATACTTTCAACTTAATTTATTTTATGTTGTCATGACATTTCCGACCACTCCGTCGAGTTTCCACAAGTTTTGGGCCCGAAACCATTTAATTTCAGAAACAGTATTTACGATACTCACATAGTCTAATAAAATCTCCGTAATTAATAAATTACGCTTTATTTAACCATTTACTAAATTCACACAAATCAACCTAAGTAAGATCATAATCTTACTTCATTTACCAGATTAAGTACATATTTAATAAAATATGCCCAATTAAATATCGTATTATTTTCCAGGATATTACACTCAGGCTGCTAACTTTTTGGAATTTGATGTGGCTAAAAAAATATCCCTTCAACATCTCTTGAAATAGGGGAGTCATCTAAGAGAATATTTATTCCTATGTCTTTTACAAGAGATGATAATAATAGCAGTCTTATTCCTACTCTAGTTGATAACGCTCTGATTGCTGATGAATATATTGCTCCTAATATCTAAGATGACGAGGGTCCTATTATTCAAGAAAGTTTTGTTGTTGATGAGGGTCTTATTATTAGAGAAATCCAATTGCAGAATATGTCACTCAAAATGATAATCAACAATTAGAGGCTATTTCAGAATTATCTCCTTTAAGGAGATATTAAAGACAAAAGATGTCAATAAGGTGTGATGATAATTTTGTTTATCTTGGAAAAGGCAAATATGATCTTGGTCATTTTGAGGATCTTCTCACTTATAGTGAAGTACGTAATAGTCCACATTCTTCAAAATGGATAGAAGCTATGGATGGTGAGACTGAGTCCATAGAGAAAAATAATGTATGGGAGTTAATTCTATTACCTATGGTTTCAAACCAATAGGTTGTAAGTGAATTTGAAGAACTAAAAAGATTAAAGAATAGATTGAAAGATTTAAAGCACGTTTAGTGGCAAAATGCTATTTTCAAAGAGAAGGTATTGATTACACTGAAACTTTCTCGCTTGTTTCTACTAAAAGATTCATTCAGAATTATTATGACTTTAATTGGGCATATTGATTAAGGCATTAAATGGATGTTAAAACTACTTTTCTGAATGGAGAATCAAGAGAGCAAGTCTATATGTCTCAACCTAAAAGATTCAAGGAAAATGGAAATGAAAATTTAGTTTGCAAATTGAAACAATCCATTTTTATTCTCAAACAGACATCTCGCTAGCGGTTCTTGAAGTTTAATAAGGTTGTGACATCATTTAGTTTTATTAAGAACAAATTTGACCAGTGTATGTATATGAAGATGGGTGGGAGTCGTCATATTTTTTCTTATTCTTTATGTAGATGACATTTTACTGATCATCAAAGATTTGTCATTACTAAACGAGAAAAAAAATTATCTACCAGCTTTGATATAAATGATCTTGGAGAGGCATCTTTTATTTTTATTTTGGGGATTGAGATTTATCGTGACAAGAATTAAAAAGTTCTTGGCTTATCTCAAGAAGCTTGCATTAATCGTGTGCTCAAAAAGTTTAACATGAATTTATGTAAGGCTAGTTTTATTACTAAGCAACATTGTCCCAAGAATGACTTGAAAAGAGAAGCAATGAAGAATATCTCATATGCAATTGTAGTAGGGAGTTTGATTTATGCTTAGGTTTGCACTAGACTTGACATTGTTTTCATAGTCGATGTTCTTGGAAGATATTTATCTGATCCTAGCCATGATCATTGAGTTGTAGCCAAGAAAGTCATGAGATATATGTGAAGAACGAAAAGTTTTTATGCTTGTGTATAAGCATATCAACAATCTTCAAATTGTTGGTTATTCATACTCAAATTTTGGTGGATGTGTAGATAATTTAATGTCAACTTCTTGCTATATTTTTACTTTTTCTGGTGTAGTTATTTCTTGAAAAAGTGTTAATAGACTTTAATCACATCATCTACTATATATATTGAGTTTGTCGAATGTTATGGGACATCTTTCTAAGCTTTATGGTTAAAGAATTTGATTTTAGAGATAGATACGACTAGTTGATTCTATTTCCTCTCCTATACTAATCTATTATGATAATAATATTTATGTATTCTTTTCAAAGAATAATGAGATTAGTAGTGCTTCCAAATATATAGAAATAAAATATCTCAGTATTAGAGACTTGGCGAAGAAATGAGATATTGTTATAGAATATTGTAAGACCAAGTTGATATGTTTGCAGATCCTCTAACTAAAAGATTAAGTGCCAGGTTATTTAATAAACATGTTTGTTGATATGAGTATTTTAATAATCTTTTGCACTTTTGGGTTAGTGGAAGTTTCTTATTTTATCATTTGAGATTAAATTTATATATAATTTACTTGTTGATGTTGTGAACTACTTTGTGGGCAATAATTTTTTTTTTGTTATTATTGGATATTTATGCTTTAATTATATTTTGTTATATTCTCAAGAAAATCTTTTAAGTTTTTTTATTATTGTGGGCAATGATTGTCTTTTAAGTTTAATTACTTAATGACAATGATATTTTGTTGGCTTAATTTTTTAAGCATGATTAGTGACACTGACTTATTATTAAGTAGTGTATGACTAATTTTACTAGCTTATTGATTAAGCATCACGTTATCAATGAAATTGAAGACTGATAAGGATATCATGTTGAACATAATGTCTTACTACACTACTAGATTTATTGACCATGTCGATTTTAATACTTTGGTGTTTGTGATTATGAATGTCTTTTGGTGATTTAAAAACAATATGATTGTCATAGTTCAATATCAAAGGTTAAATTGGACTGGTATGTTGAGATACTATCAGAGAACTATTATTTTTAAAGTGGCCACAAATATTTTTCTGTTGTTTAACCCATGAGTCGTTGTTAAACAAAATTATTTTGATATATAATATATGTATGTATTAAAATTAATGTTGCCCAAGTGAGAGAATGTTAGACTTTTTATTTGGGTTACATTAACTTTTATTGGTTTTATTAAAATTTGGATAAATTAGATAGTTCTTTGTTGTATTAGTCTATATTGTTGGTTATCATAGTTGATGGACTTAGCATTTGTGTGTGTAAAGTCTAAGTGAAGCAATAGTGTGGGTTTTTCTAGCTGGTTGAAGTCTTTGATGAGCAGGCCCAATTCAACTAGGATTATAAATATATATCTCATCATAATTGTATACTTTTGATAATCAGATAAATAAAACTGTTTCTGGTTTAGAGATCTAAAGAGGAAGACTTAGTTGATAGTATTACATTATCAAATTGCGATAATTATTATGGATCAATTAAGTACGCATATATCTAATTATTATATATTATGTTTTATATTATATATGATCTTGAATTTATATAAATTTTTTTAACAAGTGAAACATATATAATTTTAATATTAGTTAAAGAGGAAAGAAAGACCTAATAGAAAAAGCAAATAAAAAGTGATTATGAATTTTGGTGATCAAATTTTAATATTTATAAAGGATTTTGGAATTAGGGATAATTTTTTTTTTTTTGGATGTTGTTTGTGTAATCACACGGAATATTTGGGTCAACTAATTTCTTTTGACCGTCGGCATTCAAAGTAGGAGTACATTTACTTTCTGATGTGTCACACCTAGGGGTGGGCATCATGCAATCCAATCCAATTGAACCGAATCGATCCAATCCAATCCAATTACAAAAAGTTGGATATCCAATTACAATTGGATTGGATTGGATGCTAAAAGTTAGATTCTAATTGGATTGGATTGGTTATTGGATGTCAATCTCAAAATCCAATTAAAAATCGATCCAATTCAATTACATTTATATATATTAAAAAATTATTTATTTGATAAAAAATATTGAAAAATATAATAAATATTTATTATGTTTTTATTAGATTTTTTTTGTATATTGAATTTGTAACACTTGATTGTTTAGTACTTATTTTTATGATATTTTGTTCTATTTTATTACTTAGAAATGTTGTTGTTTTAATTATTAAAAAATTTTAGCTACAATACACTTCTAAGAATATTATGCTTATGAAGTATTAAAAAGTACTTACCAAAAAGAAAACTTAAATAAAAAGTGATACTTAGTTTTTATACGTATTTTTTTTTTTTATATTTTAAGCTAATATTGAAATTTAGGTGTGTAATTGGATATCCAATTAAAAAACCGATCCAATCCAATTACTAATTGGATTGGATTGGATCGGATTTTGAGGTCTAATTGGATTGGATCAGATGATGATTTTCCAAATCCAATTACTAATTGGATTGGATCGGATGAGGAAAAAAAGGTTGGATTGGATCGGATGCCCACCCCTAATCACACCAATTATTTAGGTAACTAAATAGTCTCCTTATTTGGGGGGAAAAGAAAAACAAACAAAATAATCTCATATAACACATTTATACATCAGAATGGTTAAAAAAATCTCATTGTTGTCTAGTATCTTATTTAGTGTCATACTGTTATTACTATAATTAAATAGTGAGTCTTATGATATAATTTAAAGAAAATAATTTTTAGAGAATATCGCTAACTAATAATAAAATACTACTTATAAAAGATGTTAGGAACTATTAGTGTCCAATAACAACACTCTTATTTATTAACTATATCATATTTTAACTGTGAATGCTGTAATTATTATGTTTCGAATTCTATAATGATGCTCTAGCTTCAAGTAAACCTGCATCTACAAGTTTTAATGAGACTTTGGTTACGACTAGACTGAGATTGTTATTATAATTATAAAAATAGAAATGTTAAAATGTACTAGTAGTGTCTAGCATTTGCTATTATCACTATTAATTTAATTAAGTATCGATCGGGTCCTATATAAGTAAATATAATAATTTTTAATGAGTATTGTTGGTCAATCGTAAGACGGCATATTTAGAAGTGTTAAAAATATATCAATCTTAATGCGATCGAGGTAGACTGATATGGCTATAGCATGGCCATGTCTTTGTTGTTCTCATTATTCATAAAGTTTTCTGTTGTATATAATTAATTCTGGTCTGCCTGTTTTCTCTTTGTAGGAGGTCCATGCATTTTCATTTGGTTACTGTGCTCGAATTTTAGTTGCATATCCTTTACAATAGTATTGTCTCGATGTCTCCTAGCCTAGCTTGCATTATTTACATATATATGCACTTTATTATTAGTTGTTATTTCGTATTATTCAACCGAATAAACAATAGTGCTAAATATAGACAATCGAAAGAAGACATATATGTCTAACTTAATTTTAAGGTAGGTATAATATTTAATTATATATATATATATATACTTATTTCAAACATTAAAATGAATATGAAATGCATAAAAAAAATCATTATATCATCATTTTAAAGAGAAAACATATTAGATAATTTTTTTTGAAGGGTAACATACAGCTACCACACTGACAAACTTAGAAAAAAAATATTAATTATATTATTTAAAATATATAAATTTATTGATTTATTTTATTGTTTAATAAAATTAGTTAACTATATTTTTTTATAAGTAAATATTTAAAATTAAATTCAATTAATTTTATATATTAAAAAAATATAATTGAATGATATTAAATTTAATTTAACTTTATTATTGTATGTTATTAATACTTTGTGTATTTATATATATATGTGTTGGAGTGTGGTGTGGTACCAAGCTAGCTAATTTTAATGGAGGTCCATATATGCTAGAATGAGAGTTGAAAAGTTTGATTCTTTTCTAGCCAAATATATGTATACATTATTTAACCAGGTGTCGTTTTGTAGCATGATTATGATTATTATTGAGGAGGTGGTTTAGGAAAAATCACCAGAATGTATGAAATATGGAAAGAAATTCAGTGGCCGACAACAACTTTATTTTACACCACAATCTAACCTAGATATATTCGTCCTCTACGGGCATACCTACTTTTTCCAATAGCGGCATAATCTTTTTAAGTGGACATATTTTTGCAACTAACTTTTAATTTTAAAATTTTAGTGGTAAAATCTCTTAAATTCAAGTTCTGTTAACACTTTTAACCCTTTCCATCCATTTTTGGCTGTAACTACCATGGTGGAATGTTATAAAGTGTACACGTATCACAATTTTATTAGTCCACGTAAATAAATATTTAAAAAAATTAAAAAATTAATTATTTAAAAAATAAAAAATAAAAAAAAATCTTTTTCTTCAAAAATTAAAAAAATAATTTTAAAAAAATAAAATTAAAAAAAAAAACCATAATTCCCAATGTCCCTTCTTCTCTTCTTGTTCTCTCTCTCATGATTAAAAAACACTGTACGAAAAGTCGATGAAGGAAAAGTGATGAGAATAAAAATCAAATGGGTTTTGATTTAAAAATGGGTAGTTGTAATGCAAAGTTAGCAACATCAAATACAACAATGGAAAGAGCAAAGAGTTCTCCTTCCCCAACACTAAATGAACGAACAAGCTTAAACCAGGAGATAACGAAAATGATTAGGACACCCATTGATAGACTCAGATTTAGAAAGAAAGAACCTTGATTTCAAAGAAGAAGAAAAAAAGAAAGAAGCCCTTTTCCTCACTCACTTAAACGTACTCTAGTATACTCTCTCCCTCCTCAAATTCTTCGAACCAACTTTCATTCATAGTGTCCCTTCCTCTCTCTCTCTCAATTGTTTTTTCAACCAATCCGTGAAAAGCTTGTGACTTTACTATTCCTTCTCTTCAATTTTGAACAATCGTTTTTCAAGGGTTCAAAATTTCCGTAATTATGTATTCTGTCTCTCCTATTGTTTAACCAAAAACCCTAGAAGAGTTTCTATTGACAGAAGTTTTCGGCAACCAATATAATAATAGTAATTAAGAAAGCTTAAAGGGATTAAGAGAAGGTTGGGGCATTAATGAGTCTTAGTCCATGAGTCTGTGTATTTATGATAGTATTTATTACAGAGAATGTTCTTGGTGAATTCTTACTCTTCTAGTTCTTATGAAACCCAGAATTCTCGACCCCTCTTTAATGAGTTTGGGTTCTCGACCCCTCTTTAATGAGTTTGGGGATATTTATAGTGTTTTTGTGGGGTGATCCCTAGAATTAAGGTACATGTATTTCTGTAACTATCAGTAAAGCCACACATTCCCAATGAATATATCATAGGTAATGCATGGTCTAATCCCTAGGTTCTGTATGGATTTTATGAGTGCAGTACTTTATCCTTTTTGACTGATGTGATTCCTCACAGAGTAGCCGTCACTAGACTTTATTGATCATAGCCTAGTAGGTGCAGAGTGGGGGTTGTGCCGTCAGACTTTATTTCGTATGGCAGTTTCAATACGCCTCCTCCCATACGACATTAAATGCGAGATGACTGTTCAGAAAGGATCTGACACCACCCGGAGATGCTTTGTTGCAATCTTGCTCTCCGGGAGCATGCGAGACTTACATGCCTTCTCCGGGGCATGTCTAAGGTAACCCTGCGCTTAAGGAGACTTAGCTGATTTATTCAAACGCTAAACCCTTTCCATCTACGTGTCATCATCCGGTTGGTCCACGTATTTTGGGCAAAATCGGGGGCAACAGTTTCGAATCAGATTGGTTTTGTCGGACTTTTTTTTTGCCGATGGAAAATTAAAATTGAAAAATTGCCGATTTGGTCGAATTGTCGAGTTAATGATTCGTGGCCGGCATGGTTTTTGTTAGAGGCGATGCGCGCTTTTAGGGTTTTGGAGTTCTAGGTCTATCAATGGGTGCCTAACCTGCAACCGTAAACGCAGAGATGAGTATTCAAAGAGTTGAAGTGATCTTCGGACAAGTTGGAACCAGTTGTCAAGTTGAGGTCTGCCACAGCTTCCATGATGGAGCAGGCCTTGCTGACGCATGAAGGGAGTGACACCACTGTGGTTGTGGTAGTATTTGTGTTCTTCTGGTGAAAATTTTGGATGTCCTCCAACAACAGTCTACTGTAAGAAAGAGTTGCATCAGAATTTGAATTCGAATTTGGATGCAACAGAGCTTCGGGATTAAAATCAAGGTCTCTAGATCGTCTAGCAGACCTGCTTCTTGTTATTTTCTGTGGATGTGTTTGAGAAGAAGAAGAAGAAGAAGGAGGAGGATGAGGAGGAGGAGGAGGAGGAGGAGGAGGGGCGGCGGGTAGGGCAATGAGAGAGAGAGAGAGAGAGAGAGAGAGAGAGAGAGAGAGAGAGAGAGAGAGAGAGAGAGAGAGAGAGAGAGAGAGAGAGAGAGAGAGAGAAAACGAGAAGAGAATAAGGGACATTATTGGGAATTAGGTTTTTTTTTTAATTTTTTATTTTTTTCAAATTGTTTTTTTAATTTTTTTTTTAAAATATTTTATATTTTTTTAAATATTTATTTACGTGAACTAATAAAATTATGTCACGTGTACATTGTGTACACGTAGACATTCCACCATGGCAGTTAACAGCCAAAAATGGATGGAAAAAGTTAAGTGTTAACAGAACTTGGATTTAGGAGGTTTTACCACTAAAATTTTAGAATTGGGGGTTAGTTGCAAAAACCTGGCCACTTAAGGAGGTTATGCCGCAAATTACCCTACTAAATGATACCTACTTTTACATTTTTCCCCATTTTACCTCCCTTATAACAAAAACCATAAAAAAATCAACTCTCTCTCTCTCTCTCTCTCTCTCTCTCTCTCTCTCTCTCTCTCTCTCTCTCTCTCCCCATAAGCACAACACACTACAAAAAAACTTTACTTACTTTTAGTCACACCAAAACTTTTAAAAGTAAAAAAGTTGTGACTAATTATAAATCAACATTCCTACATTGTGACTAAAAGGTTCGTGAGTAAAAGTATTAGTCAAAAAAGTTATAGTTTGTTGTGATTGATTAATGTATTTTCAGTCACAATATTTGTTGTGCTTAAAATTAAATTAGTGCCAACTTGTATCTAAATACTATGTTTTAATCACAAGTTACATTTTGTTGTGACTAAAAGTCACATTTAGTCACAAAAAATTTATGTTATGACTAAAAGATTGTCACTAAAAGTAACTATTTTTTATGTGACAGATGACTGAAGACGCCGGAGAGACCACTAGGGCCACGAATCATGCACATTCATCGTGGAAAACCCAAACATAATGCACATCCCCTACAATAATGGGTAAGTGTTTTTCCAACAATTCCTTAAACATTCAGAAGAGTGTAGTTCATTTCTTGTAAATTGTGTGGTCATTGTTTGCATTTGTGTTATTTTGCTATTTTTCCTTTGAAATTGTGAGATCTGGTTTTTTGCTGAAAGCTGTGTTTTTGTTTTAAAATTGTGATGGGTTTTGATATTATCTCAATGTGTTTTCGATGTATAGTGTACCAAGGTTAGAGAGGACCTTTTTTGACAGTTTGTCAATTATTTTGTGACAGTTTTTTAATAATTTCTATGGTTGTTTGAATGTTTTAACTTTTTTGATTATCTTTAAATTATCGACAAGATTTCGATGTCTTTTCGATACTTTCATGATTATTCCTTGAAAAATTTTATTCTCTATCTTTCACGATTATTTCTCGATTCTTTTTCTATACATTCTTGATGGTTTTTTGGAAAATATTGTCCTCTATATATCACAAGTGTTTCTACATTATTTTTGGATAATTCCTCAATCAATGCCTGGAAAATGTTGTTTTCTATCTATTGACCGAGATTTTCAGTAACTATTAATTAGAGATATTTGTAGTAGTTAATGAAAGTCGAAGGAGGGAATTTTACGTGGTTGGGGCATTAATGAACCTTAGTCCACGAGTCACTTGTATTTATAATTATTTTCTTACAGAGAATCCAAAAAAGGGATCCCTATTTCATACATTATTGGAGTATTTTATAGGCTCATAATAATGGTAAAAAAACCTATATTGCAGTACTTATATGAACCATACTTTGCATAATTTTTTAGATTTAATTATAGAGCATGAGTTCCTATTCTTTTTTATGTGCTTAGGCTTGATATAGGAGTTTGGTGAGACTAAACTTGTCTCTTGCCAATAATTTGATGGCTCATAATGTAGCCGTCAAATCATGTATGGGGCATCATGAAATTAGAGAATTATAGGTTTAAACCCTCGAGCACGTCTTTTCAAAGTAATGTGTAGTATGATCTTCCTCATGCCGCATTAAATGTGTGTGTAGTAATTTGACCTCAAGCAGTATGCCATGCTTCGTATGTCTTTCTATCTCTTCTTTAAGTCGAGTTCACTTACGGAGAAGAAAAGACAAAACTATTATCCTCCTAGTGGCTCCTTTTAGAGGTGACTAATCTCTTGAAAGTCCTACCAATTACCATGCTCTGGAGGTTATTTATTATGACACATCCCGTAGCAAGGGTTCCACTGCCACATGGCTTACTCCTGAAGTGCCACATATTTTGAAAAAAATTCCAGGCAACATTTACCCCCAAGTCTTAATTTGCAATTTTGTGAAATGGGGCATGCAACCTGCCTTCTAGAGCACAGACATCACGCTCATGTAGGCAGCACACGTGACCGTATTTAATGCTATTTAATATCTTTCCTCAATTTTGGTGAAGCTGATTTGATTTTCCTTTTAATTGATTTTGATGCTCCATTAATTCCAGGGTATCAGATTGTTGCTTGAGTAGTGTAACCGTCTGTTATACTCATGCCTCTAACAAACTAGCCCTAGCCATCGAATCGTGGGGGTTTACGTAAGTTCGAAGTGAGACCGTTGGATGAGCAACGACTCGAGTCACCCCCGCAACTCTATAAATGTCTTTCATATCTTTCTTTTTCAAAATTTCACTTTCACATTTCTTAGAACTCAAACCAGCAAAAATTTCAGGCACTCCAGACTTTTTCTCTTGCTTTTTCTCCAACGGTGCCAAGTTGGATTTTATCATTTTTGTGTACCAGCACTTGCAACCACTCGAGCTTCTCCTGTTTGTAAGTCATTTTCCATGCGCATATATATGTATTATTTTTTATTATTATATTTTTTTGTTGGCGATCCTTTTTCAAAAATACTACATTTATACTGTATGACAGTTACTTTGGAGATTTTCTTCGGTCGTCCTCAGCTTATGTCTTAGGCCATGGCTTCCATGCCTAGGGTTTATAGATGTAATGCTTTGTCTCACAGGAACGCCACGTGTGTGCTTTTACAAATTAATTTTATAATTAATCTATCAGGTTAAGAAAAGTGTGGTTTAATTAAATTTTTTTGATTTAAACTAAAATATAACTTTTATACAAAATTCCACCGTAATACAGGTGATGCGTGTCGTAAGCCACAACAAATTTACTATTTTTTTAATTCCAATACTTCCAATTATTTTAGTATAATCGTAAGTAAGGGTCGATCCCACGAGGACTATGTTTATTCCATTATTCACAAATTAGTAAGAATTAGGAAAAATAGGGGTTTTGAAGATTAGAATAAAAATAAAAATTAAAGAAAAGAACAAATTTAAAGTAAAGAATATGATATGAGAAACTAGTTAAAGGTTATTCGCCACCCTTAACAATCATTCCTAATTCCTATTAAAGAATGTAATTTTCAGTTTCCAATCAAACTATTAATCCCGCAGATAACGCTGAAGCAGTCAATTATCCCAATCTCCCTATTGTATGTAATCAAGGCGAAGCGCTCAATAATTAACTCTTTTACCTAAAGCAGTAAATCCATGAAGCATGCAATTTATTTAACTCAGATAAAGCATTGAGATTTATGGAGATAGACTAATCTAGGCAACAAATCAATGAAGCATATGATTCATTTAACCTAGGTTCTATTCTTCATAACAAATTGTAATTTGTCACAAACACTTAGAATCCTAGACTATTAGGTGAATAGTAATCCTAAGATGACGGTAGATTAAATTAAAACCTAATTTAGCGGCCGTCTAAACAAGATTAAAACAATAATCATAACAGTGAATTCCACAAATTTCTTTTCGGATGCTTCCAACTTTAGAGGCTGGGAAGTATCGCTCCAAGAAAACAGTCTTCATGTCATTCCATGTTTCAATAGTTCCCGGTGGTAGATAGTGTTGGGTTTTATGCCCTAAATAAAACCCATTACAATCTGGTTAGTTGTCAATTTAGAATTTTGAAGTGAATTATGATTACATGTATGTTACATGTTTATGGTTTAATATATATACTTGATATATGCACAAAATCAGTTAAATCCAGAACATATAGTTATTCACAATTACAGTATTGTCAATACAGTGGAATGTGATTGTGATTATATGATTCAAAAGATTTGGTCCCTGTTCATCAGTGTTTTGGATTTACACTGATGTGATAATCAGCGATGAAGTATACTTACACTTGGAGTAAGTGTTATGTTCTTTCCAGAACATTGGCAAAGTATACTGGTTTCGAATGTATGGAGTATACATTGGACTGGACCGATATTGAACTTGGTCAAAGATATTGTAAACTTACCGTTGTATCTTTCCAAGTCAATGTCAAAAGTTGATCTTAGATTAAGAGAATCTAAATCCTGATATGCTTAGGCTCAATCTCAGGAGTGCTATTCTTGTTCTTTGATTTATTAGTTAAGCCTACCTTTGGGTCAGGATAATACATATATTTTGGGAACATGATAGCATAATTAAATGGGAGTGCTGAACATAAATATGGAAATCTATAGCTTCTACCGGTGTATAGAAGTAAAGTGATGATTCCTTTTGAGCTTAGTTAAATAAAAGTAAATGGATGAGCTCTTGTTTCAGTGACTGTATATCAGATCACTAAAACATCATTTACAGGTAACTAAGTGTTCAAAGGGGCAAAATACATTGAGGGGTGTAAACGGTAGATTGGTCCCATCTCGATGTAAATCATCTATATAGAGGATCTCTAAATCACATTAAGATTATAACAATGGTTAAATGAGATAGCATATTGATATCGTGAAACATATGATATGCTCTATATAAGTCTGAGAGTGCAATTCCAAGTTCTAAGAGTGGATTCAACGAGGAATTAATAAGTTAGGGATTTACTTGGTAAATCGGTTCAACTTATTGGAAGCTCAGTATATAGATCCATGGTCCCCATTCTAGTTGAGACTATACTGTCTGTAAGACTCTATGATTGATTTATGATTAATCAATTATAATTCTAAAAGTTAGACTATGTCTAATTTATGAATTCTCAAAATTTAAGGATGAAATTGTAAATAAAAGGGTTTCTAGGTTTAATTATTAATTAAGAGACTTTGCATGTCTAAATTAATAATTATTTTAAATGGCAATATTATTTAATAATCTATTTTAGTTATTAAATAATTAGTTTTGGCATTTAAATGATTAGAATTGGAAAAATGGCATTTTTGGAGAAATAGAAATAAAATTGAGGAAACTGCAAAATCCATGTGAGGCCCATTCACACCATGGCCGGCCACATGCTTGCATGTTTCCCAATTATTATTTTCAATTTAAATTGCCATATAATTGCTAATCAAAGCCTAGCCTAAATAGGAAAGTGGTGGATCACACTAAATAAGGCAGTTATTCAATTACATAGTAAAAGAGGAAACTGTTTATTTGGAAAGCTGTGCTCTTCCCTTTTCCTATTTATAGCCGCCCCTCTCTCTACTCTTGGAAGGCTTGGACAAGCTTTTGTTTTGCATAGTGTCACACGAAATCAAGAGAGAAAACAAGAGAGAAATTTCGAAATTCCTAGTGAGAGAGAAGTGCCCACACACATCACTCAGTACCTCATTATAGTTTGGAAGACTGTGAAGGATCACATCCAACTGAAGAACTTTCGGGCTCAGATCTTGATTATACTCTGCTACAGACAGGAATCAAGGGTTAGAGATCTGAGTGGAAGGAGACATTAATTCCGCTGCAATCACTGTAAGTTATTCTTAACTTTTATGTGTTTAGTTCATCGTTTTAGAAGTTCAATATTAGGTTGTTAAATCAACATACTTGTGAGTAGATCTAAGATCCTGGATAAATATAATTCCAACAGATAGTACAACCACTCCTTCGCAGCATCTTTTAAAGAGAAAGGGAAGGCCCGCAGCTTGATTTGTTCTTCAGTAACTGATGTAGGTTTCATACTAGAGCAGACAATATGAAACTCCTTAAGGTGCTTGTTGGGGTCTTCTCCAGGTAATCCATGAAAAGCTGGTAGTAAATGGATGAGGCCGGATTTCAGTTCAAAATTGACATCCAAAGGTGCATAATAGATGCACAATGGTTGCTGGTCCAGATTTGGCGCGGCCAACTCCTTCAATGTCCTGTTTTGAGCCATGGTCTTGTGAGAAGTAACTGAGTCGTCAGAGTCTGACTCGGGATCAGTTGATAGTGGCTGTTTAGTAGGACCAAGAGGTTGAAAGAGTGGGTTGTCGGTTATAGTCTTTGAAGATCGAGAAGCAGACGATGACTCAAGATATTGTTTAACCCTTGAAAGTCTCTCTTGAGTATCGTCAGCACTAGACATGTACACCTGAGATTATAAAAGTAAAACAGGTTAGTAACAAAAATTAAATATGAATAATAAAACAATCTTTTTTTCTAATTTTTCAATAATTTTTTTTTTAATATTTTTTTTAAAAAAAAAATAAAAATACGAAAAACTAAATATGAATAATAAAATAAAATAATAGTCCCTGGCAACGGCGCCAAAAAATTTGATGCGTGTTGTAAGCCACAACAAATTTACTATTTTTTTAATTCCAATACTTCCAATTATTTTAGTATAATCGTAAGTAAGGGTCGATCCCACGAGGACTATGTTTATTCCATTATTCACAAATTAGTAAGAATTAGGAAAAATAGGGGTTTTGAAGATTAGAATAAAAATAAAAATTAAAGAAAAGAACAAATTTAAAGTAAAGAATATGATATGAGAAACTAGTTAAAGGTTATTCGCCACCCTTAACAATCATTCCTAATTCCTATTAAAGAATGTAATTTTCAGTTTCCAATCAAACTATTAATCCCGCAGATAACGCTGAAGCAGTCAATTATCCCAATCTCCCTATTGTATGTAATCAAGGCGAAGCGCTCAATAATTAACTCTTTTACCTAAAGCAATAAATCCATGAAGCATGCAATTTATTTAACTCAGATAAAGCATTGAGATTTATGGAGATAGACTAATCTAGGCAACAAATCAATGAAGCATATGATTCATTTAACCTAGGTTCTATTCTTCATAACAAATTGTAATTTGTCACAAACACTTAGAATTCTAGACTATTAGGTGAATAGTAATCCTAAGATGACGGTAGATTAAATTAAAACCTAATTTAGCGGCCGTCTAAACAAGATTAAAACAATAATCATAACATTGAACATAGAAGAATAAAAGCAATTTGATATAATAAAAACTAAAAATTAACATTCAATAATAAAATTAAGAATTCATGTTTCGGGTTTTGAAATAACCCTTAACTAAAAGAAAACTACTCAGAACTAGACATTAATGAAAATCATAATATTTAATTTGTAGTTTTTGGATTCTCCTCCATTTGTAGTCTAAGAGGTCTTATTTATAGTAATGGGAAAGTTAGTTGAATCCTATTAGAATTAGGATTCTATTTATAGTGGATAGATAAATTCTCTTAGAATTAGGATTCTATTTATAATAATATTTGAAAATATCTCCAATAAAGATAACTCATCTTTTAAACAAAAGATAAAAATCGCAACTCTTCTTGAAAATTTATCTTTATTTTCGCTATTTTTTTTTTTAGAAATTTCCTACTGCGACGACTGATAGTATTTTGGCCATAACTCTCTCAATATTACTCAGAATTGGACGATTCAAGATGTTCTGGAAAGCTAAGAATGAGATCTAAAACTTTTATGTTGCGCTCCAAGTCTAATTCTGCCTTTAAGTTCGTCCGAATTTGCAATTAAGTTCCGCCTTGTACAATCGAGCTCGCCGACTTCCATTATTTTCCACCAAAATATGTTAAAATCCCTCCAAAAGACTCTAAATGGATGAATAGTATTTAAAATAACCTAAAAAATTAAAATCACACTAATCAATAATTTAAAGAATCAATTTAAGAATATTAATAAATAAATTAATCATATTTATAAGAGAAATATGGACTCATCAACAGGGATCCCTTGTTTATAAATTCCTTTACAACTAGTTTCAAAACTGCTATTACAAAAGTAGGGTTACATTTCCAAATATAGTCAAAGGGTTGATTGTGTTCCCTGAAAGTCGAGACACTGCGGTTGATTTGTACATCGCATGGAGACCTCTGACTCATGGCTGATTCACTTTTCCCTTCCCTTTACTAGCACCACGAAGCACCCGTGAGTCAGAATGACTTAGCAAGAAAGCAAGTATCACAAACAGTAAATAACATGAGATAGTAATACAAAGCATGTCACACAATTCCATACTACACAAAGAAATGCTTATACAACACATAATCAAACATTACATGACAACTATTTGCCTAATAAGACAAACTGTTCTTGATGCCTCATAAAGCATTATTACCACTCATCATCCACGAGCTACATATGTCACTATCGATGCCCGATACAACAATCGATAAGTAAGAAACCTATTTGCGGTTTAAAGTGAGTAATTACCCATTCATGATAAACGATAATGATCGTATCTTTATCCATTTTCAATAACGGTAATGATCGTATCTTTATCTCGATCATAATCGAGCTACGCACAATAGTAATCATTACCACGATCATAATCGAGTCACAAACGATACTAATCGTTCTTCACTTAATATGCTTAGCAGTGTCATTAGCTTTCTTACCTTAGTACAGTAATTAGGTGTGTGCGTCGACCTGCATGGAACAAAGCTCAACAATCCCAGGTCCTATCTCATGACAACAAAATCTGATGAATAACTTATCCAAACTCCAAATCAAACCCTAATTCTATAACTGGACAAATTCTAACTCCTGGGTCCTATGTCATGACAACAAAATCTGATGAATAACTTATCCAAACTCCAAATCAAACCCTAATTCTATAACCGGATAAATTCTAACTCCCCCACTGGTTCAAACACTACTACAAAAATGGGTTTTCCTTACATTTTTAAACAGTCGTTTAAAGTATTCCCGTCAGTTTCTATAACCGTCACCTATACAACCGTCGTAAAACGGGCAGAATAGACAACGGTTCAAAACTGTCGCTAATGTGAGTTTCCCGAAAGTTTAAAATCGTGTCCTACACTATAGGCGACGTCACCTATAGTGTAGGACATGGTTATAAATCGTCGCCTATAGCCAGTTATAGGCGACAATTTTAAACCGTCGCCTATACCTAGTTATAGGCGACAGTTTTAAACCGTCGGAATGTAAAAAAAAAAGAGAAAAAAAATACAGATTAATTTTACCTAAATTAAAATAAAACACTTTGTTACAATAACAACTAATTTTAAAACACATTAAATTTATACTATAACAAAATAAATATATATAATAAATAAATAAATGTATTTATACCGAGCTCAGAGAGAGGGAGACGGACGGGAGGTGGTGGTTGTCCGGCGTATGAGACGAAGATGAGAGGGACAATGACGGAAGGTGGTGGTGGTTCGACGTATGCGATAGAGAGTAGATGGAGACTGACGGGAAGAGGGGTGGGTGGAGATTGATGGACGAGAGAGACGAGAAGAAAGGGAGATGATTGCGAGAAAGAGGGAGGAAGACGGCGAGAGAAAAGGGCGATGGTGCGGAGGCGTGGGTGGGGTTTTGGAGAGTCAAGATTTTTGTTTTAGGGTGTGGGAAATGGAGAAGAAATAGGTGAGAAGAAATAGGTGGGCATGTGGGAAATAGAAAAAAAGTAGGTGGGCACGTGGGAAATATGGCAAGAAGTAGGTGACAATTTTTTAATGGACCCTTATAGGCGACAGTTCAAAACCGTCGCCTATACTCTACGATTTTAAACCGTCGCCTATAAGGGTCCATTAAAAAATTGCATTTTATTAAAAAACGTCGCCTATTTTGTTTACTACGATTTTAAACTGTTGGGGACACTAAATTTTTCCTAACGATTTTAAAGAGTTGCTTAATTTTTTTAGCGACGGTCCCAAAAAAAAAATCGTTTTTAGGACCGTCGCGAATTCTGATATTTGTAGTAGTGAAAATAATTTAAACATCACTAAAATACCCTAATCTAAGTTCTGAAAAACACTCCGATCAAAATCAATTTCAAAGCCAAAAACTAGGGTTTCCCCTGCTAGCAAACCGGTTGACCGATTTTACACCTATAAAACTGGTTAATCGGTTTCTCTGCTGGCAGAATGGGAACCCTAGTTTGTCACACCAAAAACCAATCAAATCTCCTCCAAACCTGCTCTAACTTCCCAGAACAATTTAATACCATAAAATAACATATCTAAACATTCAAAACTCAAAAATATACTAAGATTACAATTTCACCATTAAATAGTGAAAATTGAGTTCTTAAACTCAATTCTCCCAAAACAATTCTGAACAGCCAAGTAATTCATCTAGAACTCTCTTGAACAACCCTAAATTAAACTTAGAATCAAACTATGAACTCCACTAACACCACAAACCCAAATTCAAAGAAAACTCAATAAAACCTAAGCTAAAACTCAAGAAATCACTAAGAACTCTTGAAGAAAACTTACCTCAACTAGAACATTCTCTAAACCTTAGTTGATTCTGCTAGAAAATTGTAGAGTTGCTGAAGGAATTCCCCTTGGCTTAGCTGGCTTCCTAGGGCACGAAGGAGGGAGAGGGAGAAAAGCTTGGATAAATCCTTTTTCTTAGTTTTTTTTAGGTTTTCTACTTAATTGTTTAATTAACAAAGTATGCATCAAATATAAACCATTCTTTTTTAGCCTAGATACTCATATAAGACAAAATAATATACAACCTAAGGAAAAGACTATCTTACCCCTCTTAAAACACTATAGCCTAAAATAAAACCTAAGGGTAATTTGATCACTTTTAACTAATCATGCCAAACTAACTTCTCAACATTTTAACCTAATCTGATATAACACAACTCCATTGCCATAACATTTCTGACCACTTCGTTGAGTGTCCAAGGCCATCGAGTCCATAAATATTTTATTTTAAAAATGGTATCTACTATACCCACATAATTCGATAAAATCTCCGTAATTAATAAATTACGCTTTATTTGTTCATTTACTCGTATTTTACTAATTAACTCGTAATTAGCTTAAGTAAGACTATAATCCTACTATAATGCCTACTTAATCACATATTTAATAAAATATGTCCAATTAAATATCATTATATTTTCTGAGATATTATAATAGAACTCGCCATTTTTCTTTCCCTTTGCCTCTTGTACTATTTCTTCTTGTGCATGGTGCAATTAGCACCCGATGATTGGCATAGAAAATTTTCAATTTTTGAACATGCTAGCATCTGAAGGGGGTCTCTTCTCAACGTTTAGGGGACCCACATTCTCTTCTTGCTTAGGGCTTGATATGGGAGCTAACTGCAAAGTACATTCTTGTTTTTCAGATGATCAAAATCTTAAGAGACCTACACGAGCACGACTTTTACGCATTTCACTAAGAAATTTTGGAACTCTCCATTCTAAGACCAAGATGTCAAATCCTGAAGATCCGTCAAACTCTTCATCTCAAGAGGTGGCCCCAAGTTATCCCATAGTGCCCTATTAGTTGTTATATAGGGCTCGGTCCCCGGCCTCAACTATGTTCATCGGGCCACCAGTTGGGAGGCTGATAACCTGCACTCATCTCTGGGATGCACCCATTATCTAGAAAAAAATTATCAAAGAGAATGGGATCATGCCTCGGGAACCCGAAGTCTTTCATTGTCTAACTCAAGACTCTGAAACCCCTAATCAAAACTACGAAGGATCAGGGGCATGGAGTCAGACACATCTTATGTCTGATGCAAGCCTGCTAGTCCAAAACTATTTTATCAATTTTTTAGTCTTTGTAGGACTAGCTCCCTACCAACTTATCCCAAAAGGTTATAGCCTGTTATTAGGCCTTTTATTTTTTATGCTTTTAAGGGTTGGCTTGCTCCCAACCTTACCGAAATTTTGTACTTTTATGAACTCGTGTCCATTCCAAAGAAGGGGGACAAGCATAAGGATGGCATTTATTCCTTATAGCCTCATCCGGCCAACGAGATCCCAATCCCATTCAATTACCAAAAGAACGTTAAGGATTGTTGTCATCCATTTTTCTTCTCCACTATTTTAGAGCTTTCCTCGGCCTAATAAACAAAAGAAAATTAAAAATAAATGATAGATATCAAAGATCAAACAAAGAGTATATCAAAGTTTGCATTGCCGAGAAGATAAAATAGTATTAAGTTAGAACAACTCACAATCCAGACTCATAAAAAATAAAACTAATTCAAATAAAAAAAACTTAAAAAGAGATAATCACATTTACAAAAGCTAGTTTTTAAAGAATTAACAACTCATCGGTTCACATGTCAATCTTGGCATTAAAGAGTAACAACAAAACAATGCATGCAAAGAACGTAAAATATAAACAACGCAATGGATTCACATCAAGGGAATAGGAGAAAAAGACCATAAAAATGGAGTATTATGAACTTGAAGAGAATAATTCCACCAAATAATAATTGACTAAATAATTTGATCAAAAAGGAAAAATCACAATTTTTGGTCAAAACAGTATGGCGCCGTCTGTGGGAAACACTCTTTTTTGCTCTTCTTGAAGATTTCTACATCCATAATTCTAGTAGTTTTTGACAATTTCTCATTTTTCCATCCAAAAAGGGGTCTCAAATGGCAGACAAAGAGGAAGATATCACAACACAACATGCAAATAACACTGACTAAGAAAGGGGAAATGATACAACCACCCAAAAAGAACAATATGTGACACTTCCCACAATTCCATCGTGGCTGGAGATCTTAGAAAGATTGAAATCCGAGGATGATAAAATAGCAACACAAGGAGTGAGATTGGCCCATCAAAAAGAACATGTTGAGAAACTTAAAAATGAGAATAGCCAGATGAAGGTGGTCTTAGAAGGATACTAACGCCCTCTACATCTTGAGGAAGCAAATAATCAACAACACGTGGAGTTGGCGGAAAAAGTTAAGGATAGAAATTTGAATCATAAAAATCCAGTACAAGATGGGTTGTCTGGGCGTGAAAACAATTCAGACGGAGAAATCCAATGCCTTCAAGACAAACTGAGAAGGAACAAAGAAGATGCAGAAGCAAGCAAAGAAGTAGAAGTTATTTGCGCAACATTAAAAAGACGAACCATTGCCCTAGTAATGCCTGAAAGTTCTCCAACACAAACCAGAGAAACAAAGAAGCAAAAGATGATTTGGAACAAGCTTTTTTGGCTGTAGAGGCAAAAAAATTATATGGAAATAAGCAATGGATCAACAAGAATAGAAGGATCCACTCAATCTCCATTTAGGAACCACATCTTGTGGGTGGAAGTGCCGCAACGCTACGTTGCACTAAAACTTTGAGAATACAATGGAACAGACGACCCTTCAGAATACGTTTGCCACTTTGAATAGAACATGTTAACAAGTTCAGTCACAATCAAACTCTTAACTTTAGCTCAATCCTTGGTTCACCTTGGACAATCCTGATATATATCATATCTCAGTCTGGATTGGTCTAAACAAGACGCTTGTTGATTCTAAAGTTATTGCACCTCAGTCAATACCTGGATAGATTTTATCGCGACACAATTATTAATCTATCTCAGATTATCCTGAATACTAATACTCTTAACTTCAAGTAAATTTGAGGTAATCCTATCTCGATTAATACTTGATTAAATCTCATCTCGACATGGTTTCAAATATGATCTATCATTGAACGGCCCAAGTTAGAATTCATCTCAGTTTTGGTCGAGCTATAGCTTTCTCTGATCTTATTCGAGATAAGTTCTAGTATATTTTGTCTTTAAGGCCCGTTTTCAATAATCTTTTGGGTAGTTCTTCCTAAATTGACACATCACTTACTCTTTCTGTTTAATGGAATTGCGTCCTATTAATCTGACGGGCTTTCTTTTCTATTTTATTGGGCCTTATTATGGTTAGTTTCACTTGTTTCCCCCACTCCCCCCCCGGCGCCAATACTACTGAACTCATCCTTTACAATAGAGGTGACAATGAACAAGAGAAGAGAGTTAAAAGTAGGGACAATTACATAAGATACTATTTTTTGTAAAAAAAAAAAAAAATACAGTTTTACGTTTACAGAATTTTGTTTACATTTTTACGGTTTTCTATAGAAATAACAAGAAAACTACATAAAAGCAACATGAAAATAACATCTATATACCATCAAAACAACAACAAAAAAATAACATACAAATAACTAAAAATTAACAACAAATTAATAAGAGTACAATATAAAATGACTGTAAATAAAATCAAAAAACTCGTAAAAGTATTTAAAATTCCGTGAAATCGTATTTTTGTAATTTTTTTGTTGTTTTTGTGTATTTATGAAATAATCCCTAAAAAGTATTAATTTTTTAATCAAAAATGTTTTTATTAAAAATTATTTTAAATTAATTATTTTATTCTAGTTGTATATGAAAAGTTTTCGATTTAAAAAATTGATTCATTTCTGTTGAAATTTAACCATTGTTAATGAACTGGATCCAATTATTGCTACCTTTTCATAAACTTTAAGGATCTAATTGCATAAAAAAAGTATCTTAGGGACTAAAGTGATAATTAATACATAACTTAGGTGGCAATAGTAATAACTATAAATTCTCCTACACAGACAAGAATGATTTGGAGTGCAATAAAACAAAACATGGAAAGATCGCCAAAATCCAAAGAAAGGCCCACCATAACTCTTTTGTCTTTTACTAATTATCAAAAGTGGCTAGCTACTTATGCTTTTCAAGTAGACCTAAGCTATGCAGGAAAAATAAAAATAAAAAACAAATAAATAGACCAAAGCTGGGGCTGGACTTCCATGGTAGCCAATCGATAATATATATGTCCCTTCATGTATTCCTAATAACAAAAACAATAATAGCTATATAAATAGCTTAAACACTATTACACTATTAATGATGTCTTTTCCACATCCAATGAATTACAATACATTCCACCCTAAAAAAATTACAATATAATTAAGGTATTAAGGTAACTCCAATTGTTAAACTTAAATTTTGGAGTTTAGAGTATATTTTAACACTAACTCTTTTTTCAATTCCCCTTATAAATTAAAAATTACACTAAAGGTTGGTTTGGCACGTCGTATTACACCGTATTATATTGTATAGTATTATATTAAATTCTATTCCATAATATTTTTATGTAAAATTATATGTAGTACTGACTTTTATTAGCACTTAAATATATAATATTTTAGTATAAATTAAAATTTAACATAATATTGTATAAAAATATATATAATTCAATTCAATATAATACAATACAGTCTAATACAATGTACTAAACGAATAGAAAATATATTTTTTTTTATTATACTATTTATTCGTTATTTCACTATATAATATATATATATAAATATAAAAAAATACAAATTTAATTATATATAAACATTATTTATGTTTTAAAAACGGAATAATTTTTGTTATCATAGTCTACAATCAGGATCGGGCCTGAGTTGAAATAGGTCATAGGAAAAAAAATTGAGTCCTTACTATAATGATAAATGATATTTTTTAAAATTATTAAAAAAATATGTATATTTTTTAAATATATATTTTTCTATTTAGACCCTTAAAATGAGCAGGCTCTATATGCGTGGACCTAATCTGCCTATGTCTAGAGTCAATCATGTCTACAATGTCCCACTAATATTAGTAAGGCAGTGTAAATAAACTTATTTATAAGATTAAATTTGTAGTGTCATTAGACTAGTTATAGTGCCAAGCCTCAACATATTTAGATTTTAGAGGCCCATCAGAGTTGGCCTAAATAGATGACCCTTTTTTTTTTATTAAATTTATTGTCAATTGCTAAAAAAAATTATTGTCACTTAAATATTTAGGTTTTTTTATTTTGAAATTTTATGTATTTTTAATTAAAGTTTTAAAATAAAAAATTGTCAAATTATCGATGTTAATTAATACGTATTTTATTACCTTAAAATAAAAGACTTACTTATGTAAGTATAATAGGGAACTACATTGCGCTTCGCGAAATTTATTGCAATAATTGTAATGTTTTTAGCTACTAAATGTTTATACTAATCTGGTTAGATTAAATTTTTTTGTACTTCAAATCCAAATATAAATAGTATTTAGACTTTTTATGTATTAATATTAATGTAGCTGGGAGAAATTGTTAGATTTTTTTATTTCAACTTACATTAATTTTTATTAGTTTTAATAAAATATGGGTTGATTGGATAGCTCTCTGCTATGTTAGTACATAATATTAGTAATCAATAGTCAATGTGTGTAACATCTGTGTGTGTAAAAGGTTAATTGAAGTAGAAGTATGGACTTTTCTAGTTAACCGAAACATTTGATAAGTAGGTCTAGTCCAACGAGAATTATGTAGCTAAGTCTCCTCTCTAACTTTATAAATACATATTGTCTCATTACAATTGTATACCTTTTGATAATCAAATAATTAAATTAAAATTGCTTTTGCTTTAGAGATTTAAGGAGGAAGACTTAATTGATAGTATTACACTATCAAATTGATGTAATTATTATGGATCAATCATATATATATCTATTTATTATCTAATTATTATTGTATTGTAGATTATATATAAATTTTTTATTTAATTTGTTTACATACTTCAAATCTAATATAAATAACTAGGGAACTAAGCCGCGCTTCGCGCGGGTTCGACCCAACTAGAATAATATTTTAAAATTTTAATTTATTTTTGTACCAATTGAGTTATATAATTTATAATATAATATTTTTATGTGTATATTATAAATAAAATATCAACTTTGAAATTAGAAACATAATTTGCTATTTTCAAATATGTAAAAAGTTGGTAAACTATGTTAAATTACTTAAATTATATTAGTTTACATAGTGCATTAGTAATTACATAAGTTACTTTTTTCTTTTAGAATAATTACATAAGTTACTTAAATTATAATATATTAGTAATTACATAAGTTACATATTGTTAATTGTTGGTATAGTAACGGTGTCTTTTTTTTTTTAAAAAAAAAAAAACGGTTTTTAAATAATAAATATAATATATATATAAAATTAATTAGTGGATTAGTAATTACATAGCATAGGTTTACTTAAATTATATAATTTATAATTAAAAAATTAAAAAATTGAGAAAAAAGAATAACATAAAACTCAACATATAAACTTATCCATGTTTATTCCGTGAGATACTACTTGCAACATATAACTCAATGAATAAAAGTATATTTTCATAATTGAATATATATATATATATAGATATAAACATAAAAATGGAGATTAAATGATATATTAAGAAGAAAATAAACAATAAAATAAATAAATAAACATTAAATTCAATAGATTAAGGTTTTAATGCCTTATAGCATGATTATATTGAAAATTTATTGATGTTTTACATTAGAGAAAATAAATCAATTTCAAGATCTAAAGGTTTCTAATCAATAAATAATATATGTGTAAATATATAAATAAAATTGTTTAGTGAATTAGTATTTAGATAGATTACTTATTTATAATAGATATAATAAAATAATTAAAAAATTAAGAAGAAAAAAAAAACATAAAACTCAACATAGAAAATCAATCCATGTTTGTTTATGAAAAACATGTTTGTTTATAGAACTCAATCAATAAAAATACATTTCTATAATTAAAATATATATATAAGCATAAAAATGGAGATTTAAATTATATCTTGAGAAGAAAATAAAAAAAATACCTCATATCCGCTCCATACCTTTTCACATGATTATATTAAAATTTCATTGATATATTGAAAATGAATCAAAATCAAGCTATTAACTATTAGTATTTTATTTGAAAGAGAGTATAAAACCTGAAAATAGTAATTTAAAGCATTGACATAATCTTCTTTTCTTGATTTTCCATTTCACAATATCCTCATATCATATATATATATATGCATGATTATATATATATAGATAAATATATCCTAAGAATGACTATTCGTATTCATAGTTTGGCCATTAGAAATTTAGGAAGATTGATCTTCTATTATAATAGTTTAAGATAAATATGTATATATAAATAGAGGCATAATATTATTTGTAACACACCAAAAATTATTTTTCATTTAAGAATTAGTAATAGTAATATAGTAATAATGGATATCATAAATTGTGTGAGTTATAGAAATGAAAAGACACCTTGATCATTTAATAATATATAACAAATAAAATTATAAATAAATTAGAAAAATTAAAAAATTAAGAAATCAAAGAATAGGATGAAGAAATCATACAAATTGCCCCATCATAATGTTTGTGTTTTTCTTTATAAATAGATATATATATATATATATATATATAGATAAGGAAGAGGTTTCAATGGTTACATTTTTATTGTAACCATCATGGTTACATTTTTTTAAGCCATTGGATTACTATTTAATGGTTGTGATTAATTTGGAAATTAAATAAAAATAAATAAAAAATAACTTGTAACCTGAAAGTAACCTAATCATTTATTTCCTTATAAAACTTTAATTAAGATTAATTATATTTTAAAATTAAATTAATTATAATTATTAATTAATTTTTTACAATTTATTACTATAGAAGGATCTTTTAGCAATTTATTTTTTTATACTTAAATTATTTAAAATTTTATAGCAAAGTTTTTTATAATTTAAAATTATACACATATAATTTCATAATTTAAATTTTATTATACTTGTAATCTTAATTTTAAATTATTACACATAATTATTTAATTTTTTTATTTAAATATTTAAAAAGTAAAAAATGAAATAAGTTGAAGGATTTTTTTTTAAAAAAAATGACTGCACTTGTTATCGATTGATTAGCTTGAGACCTCATACTTAGTTCATATAATTGTAACAAAATAATTAATTATTTGAAAATTTATTATAAGAAGAGAATTTTAATTTGTGTCAAAAGAAGTTTAATTTTTGTAAAAAAATAAATTTTTTTTGTAAATATTATAATTAAATGGCTTAATTATTAAAATAATTAAAGTAAGGATTTAAATATAAATATTAATTACTAAAAGAGGTCTTGTTAAATATTTAATTAATTATTTTAAGAAAATAGTTAATTATAATTAAATAATTCTAAAAAAGGAATGTCTATTTAATTAATTATTTTAAGAAAATAGTTAATTATAATTAATTAAATCTAAAAAAGGAAAGTCTACCTATTAGTAACCTGCTATTATAGGTTAAATAAAAATGTAACCATATGGTTACAATAAAAATGTAACCATTGAATAGTCACTCATATAGATAAATATTGATGTATCAATTATTATTGTCTAAAACATACATTTAGAAGAAGAGGAACAGTTTTCTGTGTTTTATTCATTAATTATTTATTTAAAATATACATTTTATATCAATTTTTACCTTTTCACCTTATTATATCTAATCATATTACATTATATAATAATTAATACTGCCAAATATATATATATTATTACATCTAAATATATTTTTGATATTCTCAAGAAGAACTTTAAAAAAAATACTATTTAATGTATATGTTAATACTAACTTTATTAAAATCTAAAAAAGAAATAAAAATACCTTGGCGAAGAAAAAAATTTAAACAATCTTTATAATCATCTATGTAGATATATAGTGATCATAAAGAATGTAGATTGAGAGATCATCACATAATTCTCATATGAACAATAGCAATGACAATAGATTGTGCTTCTTTTATAGTCTAATATATAGATTGATTTTGTAGTAGCTATTTTGTTTGTTTAATTAGGTGGGGCAAGTTATAAAAAGGGAATATTGAATACTATATTATCATTGCGTAACTGTTAAGATTGTAAATCAAAGATCATAATATAATTATATAAAATTATTAAATAAGGTGAGATGAGAAAAATGAAAGGTCTTATTATTAAATAAGGTGAGATGAAAAAAATGAAAGGTTTTATTAAAGAAAAATAATTAAAAAATAAAAAAATGTGAAAATATGAGAAAACAAAGAAAAGGAAAGAAATTTCATAGAAACTGCCATGTCATCATTATTGTGCTTTCTTTTATTTATATACTAGGTCTAGATAAGGAGAGCTCAATTGACATGTTTTAACTGAGGATTCAAGATGAGTAGTTGTAAAGATAAGTGCTTCGTCTAGTATTTTCTCTCCATGAACTCTCATTTGTGCAGCTTCATACAAGTTCAACATTCCTCGAATGTCACTCGAAATTGATTCTTTAAATTTTCCTTTTTCATTCTTGTACTTGTCGAATATGTCTGTGTTAATTAATCCACCCAAGCCACCAAACAAATTTATAATCAGCAATAATAATAATAAACATATAAGAAAAGAAAAGAGCATTGTTATAAGACATCAGTGATAATATTACTGTGAGGTGATGCCTAGGGTCGAACTTGAATTGAAATGGACCATAAGCAAAAAAAAAAAAAATTGAACCCTTACTATATAAAGATAAATGGTATTTTTAAAAAATATTAAAGAAATATATATATATTTTTTAAAGGATAAATAGCAGCATAAGTACCTAAAGTTTTGAGTTTGTAATCGGCATAAATTCAATGATTTTTTTAGTGGCATAAGTACCTAATGTTTGTAAAACTGTAATTTTTCTCTATTTTCATTAGTACAAACTCCGTTTTAAATTTATTAAAAGAAGATTTAGAAGTAACTGATACAACATATTTCTGTCCGGACCAAATAATTTAGAATATGGGTCTTATATGTGCCCTATTTAAGACAATAACAGAGTCTATATTTATGAAACTGGAGGAAAATTAAAGTTTTATAAACATTGGGTACTTATACCACTAAAAAAAATCATTGAGTTTATGCTACTTACAAACTCAAAATTTGAGTACTTATACCACTATTTACCTTTTTTAAAAAAGTTTTTTTTATTTGGGTTCCTAAAATGGGTGGGCCCTAATTAAGTGCGGGCCTAGCCCGTCTTAGCTTAGGACCGACCCAGTGACACCTTATAAAATAGTTACTGATATATTATAAATTATAATACTTAATATTAATTATGTCATGAAATGAAGCATCCTTTACGTATAATTTCATGTTAATTATATTCAAATATACTATCAATTGTATTATGGAATACATATATCTATATATAAAGTCTATTTATATATATTGGTGCATGTATTATATATATACTAGGGAACTAAGCCGCGCTTTGCGCGGTGTTGCCCAAATTTTATAATCTTTTCATACATATATATATTGTACTTATTAAATGATATAATCTAAAATATAATATTTTAAAATTAGAAACATAATTTGTTATTTTTAAAATATAGAGAAAGATAGCGATTTTGTGAAAAATATTAGAAATAGTGGAACAAAAAAATTACATATATTTTTATAAGAAAATAAATGAAAAAAAGTAACAATTTCTGAATTTAATAAATTATGCTTATGACCACTGATGTAGGTTTTTTGAAACACTATTTAGATTCTATTTTTGACAGAAAGAAACAAATTAAATCCTCCCTCTAATTTATTAAAAAAATTATTATTTAAGAAAACAAAGTAGTAAATTAATAACTTTTGTAATACACATTTTGAAATGATATTTATCATTTTTAATAATAGAAAAAATATATTTATACTTGGTTAATTATAATTTTTGCAATATAGTCTCAGTGACGAATTTATATATTTTATAATTAGTACAACTGCAAATGAGTTTAATATTCATTATAAATCAAATAATCTTTTTTACCCTGTAAAAATATATTATTATTTTATTATATAATATAGAATTTATAAGTTTAAATGATATAAAAATATTAGTTAAAATTTTAAGGTAGTTCTATAATTATGAATTTTTTGTTTTAAATTGCTTAATTTTTAATTTAAAATATTATTTTTTTTATGTTATTTAAATTTTTAACTTGAAAAATTAAATTAATTATTAATGTATTATGTTATTTAAAAGTTATTTCTTTAAAAAAAAAAAATTAACTAAATATCATAGCTTTTTTATGGACTCATTGTTGAAAGGGATATATATATATATTGATGTTTAATATTTTTATTTATTTATCTTTTATCTCAAAAGAAATATGTGAATTCATCTTTATATAAAATAATAAATAATGAAATTTTCTCTTAAATATTATATTACACCTTATATTATATTCTTTAGAAAATATGATTAGTGCATATTTTTTTTTATTATAAAAGTATAATTTTTATGATGCTATAAAAGTCCCACATCGCTTAAAAATGTGATTAGTGTTAGACTTGTAACCTATAAATATATCACTCATTCTTTTTTTCACTATATGGGTGATTGATTTATTCAATATTACACCATTAAGTATACATTTTTATGATGTGACAACATCTTTGATATTTAGTTAAATAAATAAAAAACAACTAAATTTTTTCTAATATTTTAGATATTTTTAGTCATCTTTAATTACCTGTATTTTTTATATTTCCATATAATATAGATATTTATTATAGAGTTTTTATTTTTTTTTTAAAAAAAAGTATTAATGTTAGACTTGTAACTTATAAATATATCACTCATCCTTCTTTTCATTGAATCAATGAGTGATTAACTCAATCTTATCCAATTAAATATTGGTAAAATGAACAATTAAAAAAAAATAAAATTTAAATTTAAAATATCATTATAATTTAGTCATTCTTTGGACTCCATTTAAAAAAAAAAATTAAAATTCATGTAGGACAAAAGTAAGAGAATAGTCACAACTTAGTAATCTGAATAGTTTTAGATAATATTTAGTATCGATAATAGTTCAAAGACATAATTTTTTCAGTAATAATTTAGGAAAAATAAACCTATTTATTGTTATAATAATTTAAGTTATAAACATAATATTAAAATCATTTTAAATATATTGATATTGATTGTTTTATTTTATTCATAAACAATGAGAAAATGGATATAAGAATATGAATTAAAATTAACATAGGATGCCACATAAATCATTTTAAAGTTCATATTTTTGTTTTTAATTTATAATGTAAACTACAAAAAGTATTTTTTAAGTAAAAAATGTCAATTTTTATTTCTAATAATTTTTACTATTTAAATAAATTAAACTAAACTTACAAAATATAAAAAATAAGAAAAATGATAAAATAATAATAATAAAAAAAATCAATTTGTTGAAATAGGTATGTTTTGTATTCTAAAATTGATATAATAAAAAAGTAACAAAAAATTTTAAAAAATAAATAAAAAAAATATGATAAAAAATGCTCAAATATATAGTCATATAAGTGTGTCACCTCTTACAAATATATTTTTTAACTTTTGAACAAATTAAAATTTAAGAGAAAATATTTTAGCTGTAAAAAAATATTTTTAACTCGAACAAACCAATATAAAAATCTAGAATATTAAAATAAATTCTTAAACTAAATTAATTTCGTAAATATATATAAAATAAAAAATTATTATAAAAAATTTAATTATTAAAAGATAAATAACTACTTATAGAATTCAATAAATATAATTTATTAGGTAAGATATTAATAAATCACCCATAAAAAAATAATATTTCTTAGACAAAAAAGTGTTGAAAAATAAAAGTATTATTTATAACCTACTTAGATAACACCTAAAAGATATCTAAACAATGTGGGACTTTTACCTTTGTATGTATAGTTTATGTTTCAAATAAAATAAGAGAATATGCCAAAAAATAGGAAAAATAGGAAGAAAGAATAGTAAAATGCCACCTAAACTCCTCTTGTGCATTCCTTTATATATATATATTGATTTAAGGTAGTTCTATAATTATGAATTTTTTGTTTTAAATTGCGTAATTTTTAATTTAAAATATTATTTTTTTTATGTTATTTAAATTTTTAACTTGAAAAATTAAATTAATTATTAATGTATTATGTTATTTAAAAGTTATTTCTTTAAAAAAAAAAATTAACTAAATATCATAGCTTTTTTATGGACTCATTGTTGAAAGGGATATATATATATATTGATGTTTAATATTTTTATTTATTTATCTTTTATCTCAAAAGAAATATGTGAATTCATCTTTATATAAAATAATAAATAATGAAATTTTCTCTTAAATATTATATTACACCTTATATTATATTCTTTAGAAAATATGATTAGTGCATATTTTTTTTTATTATAAAAGTATAATTTTTATGATGCTATAAAAGTCCCACATCGCTTAAAAATGTGATTAGTGTTAGACTTGTAACCTATAAATATATCACTCATTCTTTTTTTCACTATATGGGTGATTGATTTATTCAATATTACACCATTAAGTATACATTTTTATGATGTGACAACATCTTTGATATTTAGTTAAATAAATAAAAAACAACTAAATTTTTTCTAATATTTTAGATATTTTTAGTCATCTTTAATTACCTGTATTTTTTATATTTCCATATAATATAGATATTTATTATAGAGTTTTTATTTTTTTTTTAAAAAAAAGTATTAATGTTAGACTTGTAACTTATAAATATATCACTCATCCTTCTTTTCATTGAATCAATGAGTGATTAACTCAATCTTATCCAATTAAATATTGGTAAAATGAACAATTAAAAAAAATTAAAATTTAAATTTGAAATATCATTATAATTTAGTCATTTTTTGGACTCCTTTTAAAAAAAAATTAAAATTCATGTAGGACAAAAAGTAAGAGAATGGTCACAACTTAGTTACCTGAATAGTTTTAGAAAATATTTAGTATCGATAATAGTTCAAAGACATGATTTCTTTAGTAATAATTTATGAAAAATAAACCTATTTGTTGTTATAATAATTTAAGTTATAAACATAATATTAAAATCATTTTAAATATATTGATATTGATTGTTTTATTTTATTCATAAACAATGAGAAAATGGATATAAGAATATGAATTAAAATTAACATAGGATGCCACATAAATCATTTTAAAGTTCATATTTTTGTTTTTAATTTATAATGTAAATTACAAAAAGTATTTTTTAAGTAAAAAAATGTCAATTTTTATTTCTAATAATTTTAACTATTTAAATAATTTAAATTAAACTTACAAAATATAAAAATAAGAAAAATGATAATATAATAATAATAATAAAAAATCAATTTGTTGAAATAGGTATGTTTTGTATTCTAAAATTGATATAATAAAAAAGCAACAAAAATTTTTTAAAAAAAAATATGATAAAATATATGTTAAAAAATGCTCAAATATATAGTCATATAAGTGTGTCACCTCTTACAAATATATTTTTTAACTTTTGAACAAATTAAAATTTAAGAGAAAATATTTTAGCTGTAAAAAAATATTTTTAACTCGAACAAACCAATATAAAAATCTAGAATATTAAAATAAATTCTTAAACTAAATTAATTTCGTAAATATATATAAAATAAAAAATTATTATAAAAAATTTAATTATTAAAAGATAAATAACTACTTATAGAATTCAATAAATATAATTTATTAGGTAAGATATTAATAAATCACCCATAAAAAAATAATATTTCTTAGACAAAAAAGTTTGAAAAATAAAAGTATTATTTATAACCTACTTAGATAACACCTAAAAGATATCTAAACAATGTGGGACTTTTACCTTTGTATGTATAGTTTATGTTTCAAATAAAATAAGAGAATATGCCAAAAAATAGGAAAAATAGGAAGAAAGAATAGTAAAATGCCACCTAAACTCCTCTTGTGCATTCCTTTATATATATATATTGATACTAGGAAACATTACTGCGCTTTGCGCGGTTTTGTAATATAATAAATTTATATATTTAGTTTTTAATATTTTTGTAAAATATATATGAATATTAATTTGAGATAGAAATTTATACATTATTTAATTTTATTTTTTTACTAATGGTATATTACAACTACTGAATAGATAAAAAAAGAAAAAGAGTAGATATAAAAAAATTTGAACTAACTTTTTTTTTTTTAAAAAAAAAAAACCAACTTTATTTCTTAATAATTGGATCTGAAGATATTATATATTCCTATACTATATTAATATAAAGTAAGTCTATCAGTACACTGTTTTAATTGGTGTTTCAGTAAAATTTATATTTGTTTTGATATTTAAATCTGGAAGTATTTTGTCAATATTTTTTTTTTTATACGAACGTGTTCACTATAAATTTTTTAGGATAGCTATTAAATTTTTAAAAAAATTGTATTATTTATATTACTGAAAATACACCATGAGAGAGAACAACTGCTTGATTATTTAGGATCGCATGATTATTTTTTCATGTAGATGTAGCAAACAAATGCTTGATTTAATTTTATTTTTCAAAGGATAGTCTCCTTATAATAAACCATGAGAGAGATGCTCTCCCTATACTATATATTATATTATTAATTATTACACCATATAATAAGTAATATTCTTAATAATAATAATAATAGTTAATAAACTTTATCACCCATTTTTTTACAGTTTTGTTTATAATTATAATAATATAACACTATAACAATATTGCTATTATTATTATATTATGATTATTAATTATAATAGTTACTAAATTTAAAATATTACGTATATTATTAAATTACTATTAATTATATATATATATATATCCAGTTAACCTTACTTAAAAGTTTAAAAATAATAAAAACCGAAGAAATTAAAATTCTTGATTGTAAAATTAGTAAAAGAATTATATAGATACTTGTTGATGGTCTTCTCTTGATATTGCTTTTTTTTTTCCAATTCGGATATAAATCATAAAGTTATTTAAACTCTATTTATCAACCTATACGGAATAAGTTGTATTCTAAAAACTCTTTAAAGCTTCATGCATTAGGTATTAAATTATTACAGGATACATTTATGCAGTTAATTACTATACCACAAAAATGGATCACTCATATGTAATTTTGTAGTTTTTACACGTAATTTTAAAATAATTTTTAGTGACATTCTTAAATTTAAATTTATCCAATCATTTTCAAAAGAAAAAAAAAAGTCACATCCAATAAGAAATTAAATAAATGACAACTATCTCAAAACAGAGCCCAACAAAAAATAAAAAAAACAAAATAGCCCGATTTTTTCTATGTTTATACAACACTCAGCATTTTCAAAGAAGCTTTCTAACTTTTCTAGGTGTGAAGAGAAAGTTCTAAATTCATCACAAATATATCATAACAATAGAAAGATGCACAAAAGTATATAAAGTAAATTACCACAACACATTAGATTAGGATATCAAATAAGATCAACCATCATTACATAAAAAAAAAATCAAGATAATCTAAATTAAGAGAAATGAAAGAGGACTAAATAAGGAGTAAACGGATTAAAATAAATAAATTAAAAAGAAACCTACCAAAAAAATAAACGACAAATGTTATCTCAACTTTGTCATTGGATAATGGGAATCAGTACTCTCCATAATCTCAATTTTCATGAAGCCATAATCTCACATATATATATATATATATATATATATATAAAAAATTTAAAGACGGATTCATCGGAACCTTTTGAATAATGGCACCTCTTCAATGGCTTAAATTAGTATAAATGACTTTTAAATAGCTAAGGTGGAATATCAAAGTTCTCATGAACATTCATATATAATATATGCTTTATAATTATCATTTATTATATACTTGAATTGTAATTGTAATTGTAATTTATTTTATATGTTACCTATTATTAATAATTTTTTGAATAGATGCTAGAAATTTTTAGTGTCTTTTCACCTTCTATTGTCATTATGAAAAATTAAAAATAATAAGAAAAATTAAGAAAATAGAAAAAGTGAAACAAAACTTATAGAGATGGCCACATCATCATGCATAACAACAAAATTATATAGATATATAGATTGATAATTAGATTTTACAAAAAAAATATCATCTTATTCAATCCAATTAAATGAGAAAAAATAAAATCCAAATAGTAATTTAATTGATTTGACTTTTTTAATTTAACTTTTAGTTCAAAAGATAACTAGTTTCACTATTAACTTAAATATATACGAAAAAATCACAAGAAAATTAGAGATAACTAATCATTTAAGTTTAATAATACTACATAAAATTATCAATTTTACAATTTTTAATATACAACAAAACTATTAAAGTATTCTTCTCAAAAAATAAGATGCATATTATTTTAAGATTTTCTCTGATTGAGTACAAAATAGTGAGAGGGAAAACTAATAAATATCCTCACCCCCAACCTAGTAGAATGCTTATGATTGTTTTTTTTGTGGTGTTTGGTGGTTGAGAACTTTTCCAAAAAAAAAAAAAACTAATAAATATCCAATTTTAATTAATTAGTAACTAATAATTTGTAAAATATGATCAACATTTGTTATTTTATTGACTTCAACAAATATTGAAATTTATTAATGTATGTAATTTTTTTGAGAACATAATTTTTTTTTTCAGTATTACACCAGTAAATATTTATAGTTATTCTATATAAAATGTGGCTATATAACAGAATTCTTGGTTTATGAGAAATTATTGGGTGACTTTTTTTTTTATGTTTTCTATTCAAAAATAATAGTTTTATTCTAAATAAATTGTAACTATATAACAAAATATCTCAAAATAAAAATAAAATATCCCCAAAATTATTTAGCATATTTCAATCGCTCCGATTGATCAGGAGAAGGCTTAAAAATTTTCTATTGAAATTTTTATTCACGATTGAGAGTTGGCGAAAAGAACTTTTCCATGATTGAGGGTGGAAGCTTAAAAAATTCGATTGAAATTTTCAATCACAGCTCCTTTGCGATTGAGGGTTGGTTTCGGAGTTCGCCAACGCCGATGATGATGATGATGATGATGATGATGATGATGATGATGATGATGATGATGATAATGATGATGATGATGATGATGATGATGATGATGATGATGATGATGATGAAGATGACGATCTGGCTCAGCAACCGATTATCCTTTGCGAATGAGAGGGTTGGTTTCGGAGTTCGCCAACGCCGATGATATGATGATGAAGACGACGATTTGGCTCACACTACTACAAAAACACCCTTTAGAGGCGGTTTTTAAGCCCTTTCAGCGTCGGTTTTCGCGAAATTCGCTACCGACGCTGATCAGGGCGACGCTAAAGGGTTTATATGAACCGACGCCATAGGGGTACCTATGGCGTCGGTTATTAGCTGATAACCGACGCCATAGGGGTACCTATGGCGTCGGTTATTAGCTTATAACCGACGCCATAGGGGCTTTATCAACCGACGCCAAAAGCAAGCGATTTTCAGTTTTTTCAAATTTTTTTTATTTAATTATATAATTATAATTTCATTTTAATTATATATTTAATAATTTTATATATTATTTTAATTTTATATTTATTAATTTATATATTATTTTATTTAATTTAAATTACATATTTATTTAAATTTTAAATTACATATTTATTTAATTTAATTATATATTAATTACATATTTATTTAATTTAATTATATATTAATTACATTTTAAATTAAATAGTAATTAAATTTGGGTAAAAACATATATAATTTGATTTCATAAAAGTAATTAAATATTACACAAACATGTAAAATTAGTTAAAAATATTAATAAGTTAATAAATCTAATTACAAGTTAATCTATAAAAATAACATAATGAAGAAAAATTCTTCGTCCTTTGAACCTCAATCGTCACCGTGAATCACCGCCATCAATTGTTCGATCCACTTTCGCTGTAGTGGTAACAATTCTGTTTTTGGATCGTATTGCTTCTTACCACCAAACTGTTAAAAAAATTAAAAATTTATATTAGTTTATGTATATGTATATTATATATTTGTTATTATAAAATTTATATACTATGATCAATAATTAAAACTTACAGCTTTTTGATCTTGTATGTAACGGTTGGGGTTGGCACGTGCGACGATGTCAGTGATATATTTCAAAACATAAAAACCGCATTCTTGGCTTTTAGGTTGTCTTGGACAGTTTGCTTGTGAAATTCCTTGCCACGGGCCAAGATGCGATGTGCGTCCTATATACATGAATGCCCCGTTTAGGAAAATTATATTAGCATTTCAATTCGTTAGTTAATTTAAATTCGTTACATAAGAAGTCATTAAATTATTACCTTCCGATCATTTGTTCTATTTCTTCGGGAATTGGGCGGCCTTTTACAGGGTTTAAATGGATAATTTTCCCTGGCGCAACCACCACTAGCGTCCAATGCATCCTAGAAAATTATATTGGAATATAAGTAAGATAGTATAAAAATAATTTGAAGACATAATATAGAAATGAACAATTAGCACTAAAGAATTTAATAAAGTTTACCTGATATTCCAAGGAATAAAGAACATTTGGTGGTTGTTGTTCATTAATGATAACCAATTAGCCAATCGTCTTGCCGCATCGTCAAAAGACTGACTCTGTTCTTCATCGTTGATCCCATGCACTGTGAGAAGCTCTGGGTCGTAAAACTTGAAAATTTTTCTCAGACCGTTGATGCTCTCCCATATGTGCCTGCCAAAAAAAGTGTTAGTGCCTTATAATAATTTAACTATAATTTGATATAAGGTTAATTAGATTAAAGAAGAGTATACATCATTCCAAACAGCATTCCACAGTTGCGATGTAGTCACACGTAGCAACTGCTGCAAATCCTCTCCGGATAACGTGATGCGGGTACGCGGTGCAATGAATGCTCGGGGACGGGAATTGTGATTATATCACGTTTATCTTTGAGCCTTAGGAATTCATGAATCATCCATTTTAGCGAATTAGGGATCAACGCCATCTTCTCTTCCGTGAACAAGTCATCTTCCCGTGCACCACGGCCTTGTGGAGAAAGCATCGGAGCTTTCCCCTTTGACGCATCACATCTTGAGGGCGGTTTAGCGAGTGGACCCTAAACAAAACAGAACATAATATATATATCAAATTTTATCTAAATTCTACCGAAATTTCGGCAGCATAACGGTTGTAATTGAATGACCCCAAAATTTTTGAACATGGCTGTATAACGACAAATAACACATATATAACAGTAGTTTGTTCATCCATCCCACCGCAGCACATATATTCGCGAGAACCTACTTCACTACGGATGAATATTGAAGATATTCAAACTCCACTAATCATTAATAATTAATTTCAGTTGAGAAGTTACCTCGGTTGTTAAAATTAAGTGTTTAGGCCAAGGAAGGAACATCTGGTACACGTCCCTAACATATCTGCACTCTTCAATTGGGGCCGGGATTTCGGCGTCCTCTTGCGGGATTTCGTAACCATGATCCGAGAATGTGAATCATCGTAATCCTGGCAGTGAACTTTGATCGTACCCACATGCTCGTACAAATACCCTCGGGCCACAATATTGTCGATGTTGTCGGAAGCGAGAGATGTCTTGTCGATTAAGGGCCGCATGGTCCTCAAAATTGTATAGGATACCTTGGTCGTTGAGGGAAATGAACTCCTCAGCATAAATTTGTGGTTGTACCTCATCCCGAGGAGCGTATGGTTGTGGAACATACGCCTCACGACCACCTCTCCTTCTTCCTCTTGTTCGGCGGCGTTCCTCTGTCGCTTAAGGGATTGGACTTCGGCTTTTAATTTTTCAATCTCCTTCGCTTGCCGAGCCACAACATCGTACACTTCCCTTTTCTTCTGCCGAACAGTTGAGATGCCACAGTCGGGAACCTACAAATCATAAAATGCAAATTAGCAACGATTTCATTTGTGTAACTAAATAAATAACATTTGAAGTAATAGCATACCCGGCGGCCACGACACGTCCGGGATGCTGCGGTGTCCGGCGCTGCGTGAGGATATCGTTTTGGCCCCGGACACGAATTTGTCCCTGACTAAGCTTCTCCTCTAATTGAGCCTAATGCACGCATATATTCAAGCAATTAGTATATGAATTATATACACTAACTCATGAGTAGAACTCAATTAAGGATTAATATATACTTACTATCTTCTCGGCAATTTCCTTGTCGTAATCAGTGACAAGTTTTCTACTCTTGGTGCGACATTTAATCCAAACACGGTGGCGGGGAGGATCTGCAACTTCGAGGTCCTTTTTCTACATAACGTTATAACAATGAAATGAGTACCAATTAAATTGTATAGCACATTATAGCACATTAAATTTTAAGTATTACTTACCACAGCTTCCCGTACGTTCACCATTCCACTCCGACCACTTCGATGTCTGGATTGAATTTTTGAGGAACGTTCACGTTGCACCTTACTCAATTCCTACAATGCCAAAAAAATACATTAGATACATGTACTTGTATTTAAGAGTTTATCTTAGTGTTAATATAATTAACGTACCAGAAATTCAGGAGTTAGTCGACTTTCAACAAATTTGCACCAATCAGCAGCGTCGATCTCCGGGTGCTTTTCAGGGACTTGTGCAGTCGTCCCAGATCATTCTCTTTCAACGCGGGCATTATGATGTCTTTTGTCATCCTATTCTTGAAGTCTTTCATTAACTTCCCAGCTAGGATGAGACAATCATGTTTGAAGGTGTCTGGCACAATGAACCCCGTCTATTTTGAAGGAAAACAAACACGGTTAGAGTCAACATTTGGAGTAATAGAAAAACAAATCAAAATTCTAACAAATAATAGCTTACCTGAATGTCTTTCCAAACTTTATTTTTCGAGTACGGTTGACTTCTTTCCGGTTTTATAAGCCAACCCTATTGTCTGCCGACATCGACTCCCGAGTGGATACGAGCTTCGCGTAGCTTTTTCCACGGTATTGACCTTTATCATTAACTTCGAGGGCCACTCTTTTGCCCTTTGATCCATTAGTTTGGATATTTCATTCATTTGCGTCGGCCCTCGTGTAGGTATTGTGGTTGGACACTCATTTTACGCTCCCGAATCGGATCCACGATTACGAGTTCGCCATGTCTACACCATTAACAAACAAACTTCAAAGTTAGCTACATATATAACAAGTAGTGTATATGAAATATTAAAAGCATAAACAAATTGTTAAGTATTCAGGACCATTCAAATATTAAAAGCTATATATCAAGTTACCAATTAGACACGTTTTCTTTTCTTTTTTTGTTTATGTTTGCCTGAATCACAATTGACCCATATTCCCTCATTGATATCGTTTCTAATGTATTCAGCGTCGTCTTCCTCAATGTTACGATCAATTCCCATGAGTTGCTCATGAATTGGTTGTCCAACAATGAAGTCATCGTAACATAAGTCAGCATTCTCCTCATCCTCTTCAGTCTCTAAGAACCTCCTCTCTGGTGTCGATAAAACAATAGACCATTTATCATTAGCCGGATCAGAAATGTAAAAAACTTGAGCTGCTTGGCTAGCCATGATGAATGGATCATTCTTGCTTCCTCTCTTACTTAAATCAACCAAAGTAAAACCAAGCTCGTCGGTTTTTACTCCAACGTTGTTGTCAACCCAAGAACACTTAAAAAGTGGAATTCGGAACGCAAAATAATTGAGCTCCCATATTTCTTCAATGACCCCGTAATACGTCATAGTACCTAAAACAGGGTTTCTATCTTTTGCACTTGCAAAGTGCATAGTTTCTGCGACGATACGTATACCACTATTTTGAACCTCTCGAGCATCATCTCTTGACTTTGTATGAAAACGTTTACCCCTTACAATGTACGCTTCATGCTTTACAACCGCAAAAGTTGGTCCAAGGGCAATACGACTCAACACATCAGATACTCCATGATTCGGTTCGTTCAACTTTGCTATAATGGTATTCCTTAACCACCCAATGAAAGTTTGACGATGTTGGTCTGCAACCCATTTTTGTTTATTTTTTTGATTTCTTGGAACCATTGATTGTAACAGCTCCATATGGTCACTGTAAAACAAGTAAGATAAATCAAGTTATTGTTCATCGTGACTTAAGTAATGTTAATCAAACAAAAGGTACTTACGTTATATATGGTTGAACCTCTGCGTTATTGTTCATCACGACTAATTGAGCTTGATCTAGTTCAAGCTTGGACACTGTCACCATTGTCCCTTTGCCCCTTAATCCTCTATCAACATCATCTGGGTCAGTTCTTGGTTTGCTAATTCCTATTGCCTCAACTCCAGCCATGTACTCTGAACAAAATTCCACAGCCTCTTCAGATATGTAGCACTCAACCATACAGCCTTGCTTCTCTCACTAGATGAACCATTAAATGGATCATGATGTCGAAAAAAGATGGCGGAAAAAACTTTTCCAGGTTGCACAATGTTTTGACTACATGTTCATGTAATGCATCTAACTTATCCAATTCTAATTCCTTCCCGCACAGCCTATTAAAGAAAATGCAAACATGTGTCAAACACTCCCGAACATTTTTTGGCAAGACTGATCTAATGGCAATTGGAAGTAGATGTTGCATTAACGCATGACAATCATGTGATTTCAGACCCATTAGTTTCAATTCAGTCTCATTCACCAAGTTTTTGATGTTAGACGAGTAACCATCGGGTACTTTCATATTTGCAAGTGATTTGCAAACTGTTTGTTTCTCTTTTTTGGACAAAGTGAAACAAGCAGGAGGCAAATATAAACGTTCACCTTTTGTAAAGACCGCATATGAATAATGCTTTGGATTATTAAATAATTAGGGTTTATGTATGAGATTTTATTATTATTAATAATAATACAATTATGTGAATTTATTTGAGTTCGTATGTATTTATTATGCTATTTTATGTTTAATTATCCAATTTCTGTGTTTGTGTTCGGAAGCGGTGGAAAGCGGCGCTGGGGCCTTTAGAGAATTGTATTATATGGTTTAGAATATTTTTCGGGATATCATTGCTAAGTTTTAGCGGTGTTGGTATTTTCGGGGTTTGGTAAATGACTAATTTACCCTTGAGATGTTTAGTTATTTCTATTATTGGATGGGGGGCAAGAAGGTCTTTTGGCAAAGGCTTCTTTTGTCTTATTTGGGTTTTATTAATGCTGAATATAAGTTGATAATTTTAAAAGAAAATCAATATATTACTTAGGTTAGATGGAATAGAAAGAAATTAGAGAAAAGTGTTCATTCCTCTCTTCATTCTCCCTCTCTCTTTCGATTCTCTTGGGGAGCAGCTAGGGTTGTGTTATTTGCTCTTGATTCAAGGATAGTTAGTAGGAATCCTCAAGCTTTGATCCAAGGTAACTTTTCTTTCTTAATTTTCTTAGCTTAAGTTAGGTTCTATATGTGAATTTGGGTTTTATGTTGCTGTATGAACTAAGGTGGTTTGATTTGGTATTCTGGAGGTTGATTGATGTTGGTTGAGTTAATTTGAACTGAATTTATGGGTTGAATTGAGGTTTGGGCAAAGTTGAGTTTAAGAACTCAAACCTAGCTCTCTAATGGTAGATTGAAAATTGGTGTGAATTGCTGAGTTTTGTTGATTGGGATTGATCTAATATGATATTTACAGGTGTTCTGGAAGTTATTGTGAAGTTTGGGGTTGATTTGAGTTAAGGGGAAGTTTTTTGGGTTCCCAGCTCAGAACCGGAATTCCGGTTCCTGGGGCCTGTTCGATCGGCCAGGGTTGGTCCCGAAACCGGACTTCGGTTGGGAACCGTCCTTGCCGGTTGGGGCTTTTTCCCGAGCCCTAGTTTTTCCCGTTTTTAAGTAATTTAGGGTAGTGACATCCTTTTTATCGATAGGGTTAAGCTTAGTTTGTATTTTAATCCCCGATAAGTGTTTTAGCGAGTCTCTTATCGGTTTTTGAACATAATGGTTTAGGGCCCTGTTAAACGTCGAGCTGCACTTCCACTCAGGCTGACCGGCACACTTGAGCACGGAACGAGGTAAGATAGCGTAAGAGTATGTATATGAATGTATATGTCTGTTTTAAATGATTATTAGAGTGTTAGCATAGTATTGCACGTTAATATAATTACGGTGTTACCAACACGAGTACCCAGGGTACGTCGTGTTCGTGGTACAACACTTAGTAATTTCCGGGAGTACAGATAGGGCTCTACCATCACAAGTACAAGTTGGTACTTTAGTGCATTTGGTATAGTAGTCGTACTACCCTTAAGAACGTTCTTAATCATTTGGTGAGCTTCGTTGTTAAGCTCAGGGCAGCTTGATCATAAAGCTGGCAGCGTGCTACTTTTATATATTTCTTGCATATCTTACTGAGTCTGTTGACTCATCAGTTTGCTACCTTGTGTAGGTAAAGGAAAAGCAAAGTTGGAGGAACAGTGAGGTGGAACTCGGCATGATTGTACATATCGCGGCAGTGCAACCTGGAGGGTTTCGGTTTATTAGTATTTTAGAGTCTGTATTTCGAGGATGCTTGTCCGCTAATTTTTTTTAGAAAAAAAAAATGTATATGTACATATTAGTAAAATACTTTTAACTAGTATTTTGATACTCGGGATCCCGATCCATATAATTATTAATATATTAATTATCAAAATTAGACTTCGGATTTTATTATTATAAAATACGGGCGTTACAGTTTGGTATCAGAGCCACTGGGTTGTCCACTGAAGACCGTCAAGATATGTACAATCAAGGCCAGTGTCGAGTTCAACTCACGGTTCCGTAAGCTTTATTTCTTTTTGCAAACTATTTTAAGATATGTTGTGTTGTATATATGATTAAATAAGATGTTTTAAATTTTAATTGCGGTCTTGAAAGTATTTTGACCCATTTGTCGACCTACGTGCCTTGTGGGTTCGCAGGCTAAGTCCTAAATAATGGACGACCAGCGAAACGTTAGAAGGCAGGGTGAATTGGTTGAGACCGGAGGTGGTCGGGGTGGTAGAAATCCCCAAAACCCCCGTGGGCGCGGTAGAGGCCGCGGTCGAGTCCCGAGAGGTGGACAGGAGAATCCACCTCAGGCCCCTGTTGATTGGGAACAAAGGTTTGCTGAGATGCAAACTAGAATTGAGCAACAAGAAGAAGAGATCCGACGACTCAGGCAACGGGATGCTCCTGTTGAGCCTCCCCCGCAACCGCCTGCTGCGGCTCTGCCGATTCCGCAGCCCCTGTGGTGCCAGCTGAGCAAAATATTGCTGGTAACCGCATGGAGCCTTTATATGAGAGGTTCGGAAAACAAGCGCCTCCGGTATTTACGGGAGGCCACGATGTTTTAAAGGCGGAGCGATGGTTGGCCAGATTATTGAGAAAATATTGAATTTTATGGGAGTAAGTTTGGAAATGATAGGGTGGCATGTGCCACGTTCCAATTTCAGGAGGATGCCCTGATTTGGTGGGAAATGGTATCCCTCACTAGAGATGTGACTAGAATGACCTGGGAAGAGTTCCGGGAATTGTTCAACGCCAAATATTACAATGAGGCGGTCCGCAGTGCAAAGCGGAAGGAATTTGTTGAGTTGGTACAAGGTGAGGGTATGTCAGTAACTGAGTATACCACCAAGTTTGATCGCTTGGCTAAGTTAGCCTCCGGAATTGTACCAACAGACTTCAGCAAGAAAGAAAAGTATTTGGCTGGGCTGAATGCCAAAATCAGACATGACCTGGTTATTACAACGAATGATACCACAACTTATGCAGAAATGGTTGATAAGGCTCTTCGAGCTGAAGGAGCAGTTAAATTTTTACAAGAAACCCGAGAGTCTTCTGGTGTTGGTGGGATCACTACTTTACCTATGTCGGGTCCTGAGAGAGAGAGTGGGGGTTCTACCTTTGAACAGAAGAAAAGAACTTTTCCACCTTCGGGAAGTTCAGGGCAAGGAAAAAGGTTTCGAGGAAACCAGATCAGAGGGGGACGTCAGACTTATTCTTATCCTGAGTGCCCGCGTTGCAAGAAGCATCATCCCGGGGTTTGTAACCGGAGAGCCTGTTTTCAGTGTGGTTCGGTGGGACATCTCAGGAAAGACTGTCCTCAGTTGAAGAAAGAGGAACCGAAGCCCGAGGTCAAACCTGTATCTGCACCTGCTCGTGTTTTTGCTATAACTCAGGCAGATGCTGCTGCCAGTCCTTCAGTAGTTACAGGTCAGCTTCTAATCAATGGTTTTGCTTATACTGTTTTATTTGATTCGGGTGCTACTCGGTCTTATGTGTCATCAAGACTTCTTGATCAGTTTGATAGACCTAGTGATATTCTCGAGACGGGGTTTGGAACCCTGTTGCCTAATGGAGAATTAATTATTTCAAGGAAGTGGATTAGGTCAGTAATAATTAGAATTGAAGATAGAGAATTGAATGCTGATCTCGTGGAGTTACCATTGGCTGAATTCGATATTATACTTGGTATGGACTTTTTGTCCAAATACTCTGCTAGTATTGATTGTAAACGGAAAATGGTGACTTTTGAACCGGAAAATGAGGAACCTTTTGTTTTTGTTGGTTCGGTCCAAGGTTCTCGTGTTCCAAGAATCTCAGCGTTGAAAGCTAGGGATTTATTACGAGATGGATGTGTTGGATTTCTGGCAGTGGTAGTGGATTCCAGTAAACCTGTGTTACTTGGACCAGAAGAAGTTAAAGTGGTTAAGGAATTCCTGGATGTATTTCCAGAGGAATTGCCGGGATTACCACCGCAGCGGGAGATAGATTTCATCATTGATTTAATTCCTGGGGCAGAACCTGTTTCAAAGGCACCCTACCGAATGGCACTTGCTGAATTAAAAGAACTAAAGATACAACTCCAAGGGATGTTGGATCTAGGGTTTACTCGGCCTAGTGTGTCACCTTGGGGAGCCCCTGTGCTATTCGTGAAGAAGAAAGATGGAACTCTTCGTATGTGTATTGATTATCGGGAGCTGAATAAGTTAACCATTAAGAATAAATATCCTCTGCCCAGAATTGACGATTTGTTTGACCAACTTCAGGGGCAAAGTTTGTATTCTCTAAGATTGACTTGAGGTCTGGGTATCATCAATTGAAAATTCGAGATGAGGATATCCCGAAGACAGCTTTCCGAACCAGGTATGGTCATTATGAATTCCTGGTTATGTCTTTTGGGTTAACAAATGCACCGGCAGCTTTTATGGATCTCATGAATAGGGTATTCAAGGATTTCCTCGATAATTTTGTAATTGTATTTATCGATGATATTCTTGTGTACTCTCGGTCAGAAGCAGAACATGAGCAACATCTTCGAATGGTTCTGCAGCGACTTAGGGATCATAAACTTTATGCAAAGTTCAAAAAGTGTGAGTTCTGGCTGTCACAAGTGTCTTTTCTGGGGCATATTGTTGGAAAAGACGGAATTATGGTTGATCCAGGGAAGATTGAAGCGGTGAAGAATTGGCCTAGACCTAAAACAGTCACGGAAATTCGAAGTTTTCTCGGTTTAGCGGGTTATTATCGGCGTTTTGTGGAAGGATTTTCCAAAATTGCGATGCCGTTATCCGAGCTAACTAGGAAAAATCAGCGATTTATATGGTCAGATAAGTGTGAAAAGAGTTTTCAAGAGCTGAAGCAGCGATTGATTACAGCTCCTGTCCTGGCCTTGCCATCTGATCAAGAAAAGTTTGTGGTGTATTGTGACGCTTCAAGGCAGGGTTTAGGCTGTGTGTTAATGCAAGCAGATAAAGTCATAGCTTATGCTTCTCGGCAACTGAAAGATTATGAGCAGCGTTACCCAACTCACGACCTAGAACTTGCAGCAGTGGTGTTCGCCTTGAAAATTTGGCGACATTACTTGTATGGTGAAAGGTGTGAGATCTATACTGACCACAAGAGTCTCAAGTATTTCTTCACTCAGAAGGATTTGAATATGAGACAGAGAAGGTGGTTAGAATTGGTAAAAGACTATGACTGTGAAATCCTGTATCATCCTGGAAAGGCAAATGTTGTAGCTGATGCCTTAAGTAGAAAAGGACCTGATCAGATATCCAACATGGTTATGATTTCCTCTCAGCTAGCCTCGGAAATGACTAGAGCAAACATTGAGTTGGTGACTGAGAAATTATTTAATACGACACTTCGATCGATTTATTTGGAAAAGAATCGAATGGTTCAGTTAGAAGATCTGAATTGGTTAAAATTCGAGAAGATGTCTTAGCGTGGCAAAGCTAAGGACTTCTCCATTTCTGACAATGGGATGCTATTGTTTAAAGCACGGGTGTGTGTCCCTGATTTCTGTGAGCTTAAAAAGGAAATTTTAGAAGAAGCTCATACTACCCCTTACTCATTACATCCAGGAACCACCAAAATGTATCAAGATTTGAAACCTTATTTCTGGTGGTATGGGATGAAGAGGGATGTAGTGGACTATGTCACTAAATGTTTAACACAATCGGCAAATCAAAGCCGAGCATCAACGACGGCGGGGTTACTTCGGCCATTAACACTTCCGAATGGAAGTGGGAAGACATTGCAATGGACTTTGTGGTTGGCTTGCCTAGAACCACAGGAATGTACGACTCAGTTTGGGTTGTGGTGGATCGTTTTACAAAGTCAGCACATTTCTTACCTGTTAAGGTAACCTATTCAGTGGATCAGTATGCTGATTTGTATGTGAAAGAAATTGTTCGTCTTCATGGAGTACCGAAGTCAATCGTTTCAGATAGGGATCCTAAATTTACCTCAAAGTTTTGGGTAAGTTTGCAAAAGGCTATGGGAACTAATTTGAAATTCAGCACAGCCTTTCACCCTCGAAACGGATGGGCAATGCCGAACGAACCATCCAGATACTTGAAGACTTGTTACGAGCTTGTGTCATGGATTTTGGAGGGTCATGGAGTAAGTATTTGCCTCTGATTGAATTCTCCTATAATAATAGCTATCAAAGTACCATAGGAATGGCTCCCTATGAGCTGCTCTATGGAAGAAAGTGTCGTTCCCCAATTCATTGGGACGAAACAGGAGAACGGAAATACTTGGGCCCTGAATTAGTTCAGAAGACGAATGAAGCAATAGACAAGATCAAAGCCCGAATGCTTGCTTCTCAAAGCAGGCAGAAAAGTTATGCAGATCCTAAGCGACGGGATGTTACATTCCAACCTGGTGATCATGTCTTTCTACGAGTATCCCCGATGAAGGGAATCAGACGCTTTGGAAAGAAAGGTAAATTGAGCCCTAGGTTTATTGGACCTTTTGAAATTTTGGAGAAGGTTGGACAAGTTGCTTATCGGTTAGCCCTACCTCCTTCCTTGTCAACAGTGCATAACGTGTTTCATGTTTCCATGCTGAGGAAGTATGTGTCTGATCCAATGCATGTTCTGAGTTACGAAACATTGGAGTTGCAACCTGATTTATCATACGACGAACAACCAGTGCAAATTTTGGATAAAAAGGAAAAGGTTCTCCGAACCAAAACCATATCATTAGTCAAAGTACTCTGGAGGAATAGTAAAGTGGAAGAAGCCACTTGGGAACTGGAATTTGACATGAGGGCTCAGCATCCTGAGTTGTTCAGGTAGATTTCGGGGGCGAAATCTTCTTAACGGGGGGATAATTGTAAAGACCGCATATGAATAATGCTTTGGATTATTAAATAATTAGGGTTTATGTATGAGATTTTATTATTATTAATAATAATACAATTATGTGAATTTATTTGAGTTCGTATGTATTTATTATGCTATTTTATGTTTAATTATCCAATTTCTGTGTTTGTGTTCGGAAGCGGTGGAAAGCGGTGCTGGGGCCTTTAGAGAATTGTATTATATGGTTTAGAATATTTTTCGGGATATCATTGCTAAGTTTTAGCGGTGTTGGTATTTTCGGGGTTTGGTAAATGACTAATTTACCCTTGAGATGTTTAGTTATTTCTATTATTGGATGGGGGGCAAGAAGGTCTTTTGGCAAAGGCTTCTTTTGTCTTATTTGGGTTTTATTAATGCTGAATATAAGTTGATAATTTTAAAAGAAAATCAATATATTACTTAGGTTAGATGGAATAGAAAGAAATTAGAGAAAAGTGTTCATTCCTCTCTTCATTCTCCCTCTCTCTTTCGATTCTCTTGGGGAGCAGCTAGGGTTGTGTTATTTGCTCTTGATTCAAGGATAGTTAGTAGGAATCCTCAAGCTTTGATCCAAGGTAACTTTTCTTTCTTAATTTTCTTAGCTTAAGTTAGGTTCTATATGTGAATTTGGGTTTTATGTTGCTGTATGAACTAAGGTGGTTTGATTTGGTATTCTGGAGGTTGATTGATGTTGGTTGAGTTAATTTGAACTGAATTTATGGGTTGAATTGAGGTTTGGGCAAAGTTTGAGTTTAAGAACTCAAACCTAGCTCTCTAATGGTAGATTGAAAATTGGTGTGAATTGCTGAGTTTTGTTGATTGGGATTGATCTAATATGATATTTACAGGTGTTCTGGAAGTTATTGTGAAGTTTGGGGTTGATTTGAGTTAAGGGGAAGTTTTTTGGGTTCCCAGCTCAGAACCGGAATTCCGGTTCCTGGGGCCACCTGTTGCAGCAAGGTCGGCCTGGGTTGGTCCCGTGAACCGGGACTTCCGGTTGGGAACCGGCCTGCCGGTTGGGGCTTTTTCCCGAGCCCTAGTTTTCCCCGTTTTTAAGTAATTTAGGGTAGTGACATCCTTTTTATCGATAGGGTTAAGCTTAGTTTGTATTTTAATCCCCGATAAGTGTTTTAGCGAGTCTCTTATCGGTTTTTGAACATAATGGTTTAGGGCCCTGTTAAACGTCGAGCTGCACTTCCACTCAGGCTGACCGACACACTTGAGCACGGAACGAGGTAAGATAGCGTAAGAGTATGTATATGAATGTATATGTCTGTTTTAAATGATTATTAGAGTGTTAGCATAGTATTGCACGTTAATATAATTACGGTGTTACCAACACGAGTACCCAGGGTACGTCGTGTTCGTGGTACAACACTTAGTAATTTCCGGGAGTACAGATAGGGCTCTACCATCACAAGTACAAGTTGGTACTTTAGTGCATTTGGTATAGTAGTCGTACTACCCTTAAGAACGTTCTTAATCATTTGGTGAGCTTCGTTGTTAAGCTCAGGGCAGCTTGATCATAAAGCTGGCAGCGTGCTACTTTTATATATTTCTTGCATATCTTACTGAGTCTGTTGACTCATCAGTTTGCTACCTTGTGTAGGTAAAGGAAAAGCAAAGCTGGAGGAACAGTGAGGTGGAACTCGGCATGATTGTACATATCGCGGCAGTGCAACCTGGAGGGTTTCGGTTTATTAGTATTTTGGAGTCTGTATTTCGAGGATGCTTGTCCGCTAAATTTTTTTTTAAAAAAAAAAAATGTATATGTACATATTAGTAAAATACTTTTAACTAGTATTTTGATACTCGGGATCCCGATCCATATAATTATTAATATATTAATTATCAAAATTAGACTTCGAATTTTATTATTATAAAATACGGGCGTTACACCTTTCTTCTCAGGTGCCAGAGATTGTTGTATACCCATTTCAACGAGATCTAAACGACTATTTAGACCGTCCTTAGTTTTGCCGGGAATATCAAGTAAGGTACCAATAATACTCTCACACACATTTTTTCAATATGCATGACATCCAAACAATGTCGAACTAGTAGACTTTTCCAATATGGAAGACGAAAGAAGATTGACTTTCTTTGAAAATAACCATTAGTTTTTTTATTTTTTTGCGTCTTTCCATACTTAAAATCTACAAGTTGAACTTGTTGGAGAATTTGTTCCCCAGACAGTGGCAAAGGAGCCATATCACCCTCTTCAGTACCATCGAATGCTTTCTTCTTCCGTCTATCAGGATGATTTACAGGCAAGTACCGTCTGTGACCCATATAACACATCTTGTGTCCATTTGCCAAGCGACGAGCCGATGTGTTAGTGCAACAAATCGGACAACCTTCGTAACCTTTTGTGCTTAAGCCTGATAAATTACTATAAGCAGGGAAATCACTGACAGTCCACAACAACACAGCTTTCAGATTAAAAAATTCTTTTTTAAAACCATCATAGACCTGAACCCCGTTCTCATACAATTCTATTAAATCATCAATCAATGGTTCCAAATATACATCGATATTATGTCCAGGTTGTTGCGGGCCTGATATCATTAAAGAAAGCATGTTAAATTTCCTCTTCATCACTAACCAGGGAGGAAGATTGTACATAACTAGGAAGACAGGCCATGAACTATGACGACTACTTAGAGATCTATGTGGATTTACTCCATCCGCAGACAGACCGAGACGAATGTGTCTTGGTTCAGATTTGAATTCAGGATTTATGTAGTTCACTTTTTTCCAAGCTTGGGAATCTGCAGGATGTCTAAGTTTTCCATCTTTCACTCTCTTGGTCTCATGCCAAATCAAATTTTCAGAATGTTCTGCACTACGATATAATCGTTTCAGTCGCGGAATCAAAGGCATGTACCACATCACTTTTTGGGGGATAAGTTTCCTATTCTCCTTACTCTTATTTACTTTATGGCGGGATAAACCGCAAGTCGGGCAATAATTCATGTCTGCATATTCCTTACGATATAAAATGCAATCGTTCGGACATGCATGAATTTTTTCATACTTCAATCCTATAGAATTTAACGTTTTTTTCACTTCATAAGTAGATTCGGAAAGCGTTGGCAAATGGTAAGATATCTTTAAAAGCAGCTAAAAATTGAGTAAAACATTTATCGCTCACTCCATTTTCTGCTTTTATGTTGTAAAACTTTACCATTGTTGGTAATCTTAGTTTTTTACAACCATCGAACAGAGGTTTATCAGCATCACTAAGAAAATTATCGAATTTCTCAGGATCATTAAGAAATTCCTCCTGTGCTTCGTTAAGCAAGTCCAATGGATAATCATCGAAATCATTACCCTCGATATCATCTACCCCGCTTTCCTAATGGATATGGATCATTAGGTAAATGTTCGCCATGGTAATACCAATTAGTATAACTTCTATTGAAACCTCGTAAATACACATGGTCCTTAATCATTGTAATATTCCCTTTAGATACATTACAACAATCTACACACGGACAATGAATACGATCGTGATTTGTAGAATTCTTTAAGGCAAACTCTAAAAATGCATCGAACCCTACTTGAAATCGCAGTGTGTCTCTCTCCTCACGCATCTATGATTTATCCATAACAAAAATCCTATCCAAAAAAATTCAGTATTTAGTAACTACTTATAGCTAGTTACTAATTACACAATGTAACTAACTAAGTTTCTCACAATTTATTCATATTAATTTATAAATTACTCAAATTCTCGTTTTAGATTAGTTCATATTACTAGGTTGTTTTGTTGATTAGAATGTTATTAAAATGTTAAATATTTTTAATAAATAAAATTGAGGGGAAAAATTTTTGGTAAAGCAATAAAGGTATTAACTAATATTTTCTCCTTTTAATTAACTTTTGCTCTTTATTTTCTTTGAAAAATAAAAATCCACATTGAACCTCTCAAATGAAAGAAAAAAAAATAAAAAAAGAAGGATTTTATATGTTTATTTTGTTAATTTATTTAGTAACTAATTATATCTAGTTACTAATTACACAATGTAACTAACTAAGTCTCTCACACAATTTATTCATATTAATCTAAAAATTACTCAAATTTTCGTTTTACATTAGTTCATGTTATTAGGTTGTTTAGTTGATTAGAATGTTGGTAAAATTAAAAAGTTTACATAAATGTGAATATTATTATTTTTTATGTGACCTAACTTCTTATTACTATGTTATAATTAACTATATTATGAATGGTTTTAGTAAGATTTATCCTAATTCTACCGAAATTTCGGCAGCATAACGAGTTTGTAATTGGACGTTCCCAAAAATTTTACAAGTGCCTAAAATAACAAACAAAACAGATAAACAATACAAAATTAATCCACCCATCCGACCGCAGTACATGTATTCGCAGAACCTACTTCACTACGAATGAATATTTAAGATATTCAAACTCAACTAACATGCATTGATAATTAATTATATATTAAGAAAAAGTTAGTAAAAGTATATACCTATAATTGCAAGCCCAAATACGCTACACACAAAATTATGCCGAACCCCTATAATATAAAGAAATACAACGAAATTACAAAATTAATTATTTCATAACTTATAACTAGTTATACAAAATTGTAACAAGTTACTTAGTTACTAAATTATACATACATATATATAATCAATTATATCTCACACTATTATCTCAAAAAAATAAAATTATATCACACGCTAATTCCATTTTGAAATTTTTATTTCTAAACTAATTTTTTTTTTGAAACTAATGAAATCCCTCCAATGTCATTTTATTCACAATAAATATATATTGCAAAAAATATATAAAATACAATTACAAAATTTATTTTCATAAAAAATATACACACACTATATACACACACAATATATACACACATTATATACAAATATTCAATAAAATATACAAATACATATATATACTATACATTGTGGTATAAATTATTACCTAATAACCGCAATCCGACGACCACCGTAAAAAATCCCGACACTATACACATAAAACACAATAATATTACTAATAAAATAAAAAAAACTCAAATAATAATTTACAAAAACAAAAAATAAAACAATATACATAATACAATAAGAATAGAAGCAATATTTATACCTTAAACGAGGTTGAGATTGAACAATTTCTCAACAAAAATGGGTGGCCGGATTTCACACCCAAAATTTACTATTTGGGTTCGGATGACACTTTTAGAGGCTAAAAAATCAAAACTTTTTAGGTGTATGTTATTAAGTATCGAAAATGGAGGATTTTAAAAAAAAAATGGGCTGAAATGGTTGAGAAATGAGGGAGATAGGGTGGGGAGAAGGTGGTGGAGGCGAGGGTTTTGGCTGAGAAAATGGGGTCTCTGGTTTTTCTGGGTTGCTGAGTGAAGTGGGGAGGAAGAAGGAAGGTCGAGCAAAGAGATATACTCTGATCGACCCTATGGCGTCGGTTCCTGTATAGGAACCGACGGCATAAGGTACACGGTCTTCGACACGTGTACTATGCGGTCGGTTCCTATGGAAGGAACCGACGCCATAGGGTAGTTCGAAAAAAAAAAAAAAAAAAATTTCCAACCGCCTCTAAATGGTATAATACAATTTTATACCTACGGTTTTTATCAAAAAACCGCCTCTAAATGTCAATTTCGAACATAGCGGGTATTTTCACACCCTTTAGCTTCCCTTTTTATAAATAGGGTTGAAAAAACTGCCTCTAAAGGCTAATATTGTAATAGTGGCACCTGATTAGGGAGCTTGACTTCCTTGAGTAAGATCAGATATAGGAGGCTTGATAGGTTTGATTCTGCAATTTCATACGATTTGAGTGCATATTCTTTGAGTAAGATCAGATATAGGAGGCTTGATAGGTATGATTCTGCAATTTTATACGATTTGAGTGCATTGATAAAAAAAATTCTCCCATCCCGTTTGGGAAAGCGGCAAATCAACTTAGTATCCTTTCGAGGTGGGTTCTCGCACACGATCTTTAATTGATTTTTGTAAAGCCCTTGAATCGCTCATGATTAGGTCAACGATTGACCAAGGCCAAGACTGTATAACTAGCCTTAGTTGAGTAAACTTCTGTGCGAATGTTTTTGTTATATCAATGATTTTTTTAAAAAATTTTATATTATTGTTTACAGGAAAGAATGACCAATGTGTAATATGGGAAAGTCCTAAAACTAAATTCCTGATTGATTTCTTAGTATTTCATCAGCACTGGATTCCATCGTATGTTCGCCAAATGTTATAACAATGAGTGGTCATCTAATCTTCATCTTTAAATCAAATCCCATCTAACACTTTCTCGTAGTTGTTTTTCTTTACTTTTTTGCTTCACCAAAATCTTTGCTCTTTTTTTCTTTAGCCAATAGATTGTCCAATATGCTGCAAGAGCAACCAGCTACAATGAAAAGTGCAAAATAAAAAAATTATACTATTGTCTCTATCGAAGCAAATGAAGATTGAAATCCACCAATGAGTATCATTATTTTTCTTATCTACAATTTTTAGACAAATGCTATCTTCAATTATCAACAATTTAGAGATTGATTTTTAATTTTCTTTTTATCTTACACCTATTTAAGTAATGTTTCTTTAAGTATTGGAACATCAATTTTTAGTTTATTTTTGGATTAACTTAAGAACATATTTAACTCATCAAGCTTTCTTAATATATTACATTCGTTATTCACTTTTAATTGACAAAATTATAAACTATAATATTTAGATACACATAATAATAATCTCACCTAATAACTAATAATATTTTTTCTTTAATTTTTAATTGTATCACTTTTAAATAATATAAAAAAAAACTAGCATAAAATTTAGTATACATTTCGCAGGTAGCTTTTTGCTAATATATATATGTACTTGCTTTTTAATATACAACATGATCAGCTCTTACATTACATCGTGTATTCCAATGATTCTTAAAGATCTCTACAGACAATTCTTAAAAAAAAAGAAAAAAAAAAAAAAAAAAAAAAAAAAAAAGAGCTTAATGTTATTATTATTACAATTTGCCTTTCTTAAATATTAGTAGTATAAATGTGTTTGGACAATATTCCATAAGGCCTTCTGATTATAGTTTACAATCCATATATATATATATATATATATATATATATATATATATTATGATCTAATTTCACATTTGGATAATTCATGTTATTGTCAACTTTCAGTGCCCAGCATTACCTACCAATATATGTATATGTAGCGTTATTTATAATTAAAAAAAGAAATATATTGAAGAACTATAAGCATATATGCAGAATGTGGATTGTTTTTTCTCTGAAAGATATCAATTAAATAGAAAAAACATACTCTAATCATAACAATGAGCGGCGCCTTTCTATGCTCTTCTCTCCATAACGACAAAATTTAGACCACCAATTATGAAACATGCGTACAACTCACACACATTAGAATGTTAATATATAATATAATTTCAAAGATATAAATGAGTAACAATCACCTATGGATTTTTCCTTCTTCATCTTCTTCTGCTCTGTCTAGAAACACAAAGACCTTAACAACCAATCATTTTAGTCCATTATTATATGTACAGAAAAAAAAAGAAAAAGAAAAGATCATTTCCTTTACTCATACTTCTACCACTATTCATCAAAGCTTTCACAAAAAACTTCATTTGAAAGCACACCCAACTTCTTCTGCACTTCACCTTCGTTTGGAACGTAGTATTAGATCGTATTGTATTGTATTGTATTATATTGAATTGGATTATATAATACTATGTTAAACTTTAATTTATACTAAAATATTATATATTTAGGTGTCCATAAAAGTTTATACCACGTATAGTTTTACATAAAAATATTGCATAAAATATAATACAATACAATACAATACAATACAATACAATACGACCTAATACGTCGTTCCAAACTAACACTTAATCTACTAAGAAGAAAAAAGAACCATTTTTTTCCAACCAAATGCATTCTCAAAAATTTGATAAACTGTATTTTCGATAACAAAGATGTGATTTCAAAACCACTTTTTTTTAAAAAAAAGAAAATAAATAATTAATTAAAAATACATGTACACTGGTCTCTTCAACAAGCCCATGAGTTCGGCCAAACTGCCACCACAATCAAGCAATAATCCAAAACATACCCAATCAACTTTATAGTCCAAGTGAAGAAAGTAAAAGAAAATGAAAGAACTTATAATATGAAAAGAACCCATTTTTCATATCCAACAAAGAAAAAATCACCCAATAAAATTTCGAGTAAAAAAAAGCTATCATCATATAAGTAAACGAAAATGAAAGAAAAATACTTGTTAATAGCATAGCAACGAATTTGCACTCCAGATCAATATGACTAATATGTTAGACTTTTATTTGGGCTTACATTAAATTTTATTGGTTTTATTAAAACTTGGGTTGATTGGATAGTTCTTTGATGTATTAGCCCATGTTGTTGGTGATCAATTGTTAATGGGCTTAGCATCTGTGAGTAAAGTCTAGGTGAAGCAGAAGTGTGGGCTTTTCTAGTTGACTGAAGCCTTTGATGAGCAGGCCCAGTCCAACTAGGGTTTTGTAGCTAAGTCCCCTCCCTAACTCTATAAATACATATTGTCTCATCACAATTGTATACCTTTGATAATCAGATAAAAATAAACTGCTTCTGATTTAGAGATCTAGGGAGGAAGACTTAGTTGATAGTATTGCACTATCAAATTGGAGTAAGCTGCGTGGATCGAAACGAGAGATAATTGCTATGGATCAATCAGGTACACATACCTAATTATTATATCTTATTATTGTGTTCTATGTTATATACAAATAGATCTTGGGTTAAATGTTAATTTATATAACATGTGGTATCAGATTGCCTATTGTATATGATTTAGAACCTATAATTAGTATAATTAATTTGTATATGTTAATTATCCATAATTTCATATCAATTTCGTTATTATTTTATGTGCAATTTTTTGTTTATAAATCTTAAAACTTTAGGAGTTTTATTGATCGTTAAATTCTCTTTCAATTGATATATTATATGCATAAAATCATTGTGTATATTAAGAGAATTTTAATTTTAAAGTTTTAGGGTTTATATGATTATAATGTGAAATTATAATTGTGTATTTTGATTTTATCGTTTTTAATCTAAAATTGATTATAGATATCTCATTATTAATTGTTTATGAATGTTCTTAAATGATTAATTTTGTATTTTGATTAAGATTGATATTCCAAATCAATTTTTTTTTTATGTTCTTTATTTTTGGATAGCTTTTCTTTAGATCTATTGTTTTTAGCAATTAATAGCCGAAATTAGTAGCATAGATCAATTAGAAATTCAATCCCGAGCAAAACCCATCCAAATTCCGTTGTTTTCGTCGAGTTTTGGCCGGAAAACACGACCAGACCCGACTGGAACCCGCCCAAGGAAGAAGAAGAAGCTGCCAGGCCGCGAAGCCCACTCGCGCAGGTGGCGCGTGGGGGCGCGTGCGGCCACGTGGGGCATCGTTTTTCGACGTTTTTTTTTTCCAGCGTGCTTAGAATTTAATTTCTGATTTTTCTATGATTTTTAATTAATTTTTTGACTCCGTTTAATAATTATTATTATTTTAATGATAATTATGTAGTTAAAAAATTATTAAAAATAATTTTTGATAATTTTTCGAAATTTGTCAATCATAGAAAATTTTTTAAGTTTCTTCTCGTTCCATTAGACATAGTCACTCTCTTATTTGATTTATCTTGACTATGTAGTCTCCACCAATTTTCTTATATTCAAATCTTTTGATTATTTGTTGTTCTAAAGTTATAAAACTTGGTTGTTTGATCCAAAAATAATGTGTTATGGTGGACACTTTATTTTTTGCTTATCAATATAATAAAAGCAATTATATATCTCTTTTGGAAATTTGGTTGAAAATTATTAATTTTCAATGATTGTTTTATCACCAAATTTCACATGTTGAAGAAAATATTATATATTTTTGGTTGACTATATGTGTAATTACTTGCCCAAAGGTAGTATTTACATATATTAGTTCACATTCCATGAAGTGAGTTAATATTAAATGTATATATTTTAATTATTTGCCCAAAGGTAATAATTTAAATATATAAATTTATTATTATTTTTTTTTGCTTGAATTAATACATATTTTTTAAGAAATTTATTTGCCCAAAGGTATAAAATTCTTAAATGATATGTATTTTTTCTTTGTTGTTAACTTCATGAAGGTAGATCATGTGTGTGTTATATTCTCACCCCAAAGGGGAGTTTATAATGACCAGTTGACTCTACAATATTTTCTAATGCATTGCTCATATTGCTTATTCAAGTTTTAATTTTTGGATTTTTCGGTCTCCTTTCTGCGAACAACAATAATGCTTCCATCCATATTTTGAATGCTTCCAACTACAAGACATGGAAACGAGATGTGGAATTTACTTTAGGCATAATGGATATGGACTTGTGCCTACGAGAAGAAAAACCTGCTGATCTTACTGACTCAAAGATACCGCCGAGAGAACTCATCATGCACAATGGGAAAAGTCAAGTCGTCTTAGTCTTCTTACTATGAAAAGATCCATTCCTGAACATCTATTGAGTGGTTTGCCAGACACTACAAATGCCAAAGAGTTTTTCAATGCTGTAGAAAAATTATACGACACTGGTGAAAACGGCGAAGTTTGGACATCTTATGGATGAAATGACAACCATTAAGTATGATGAATTAAAAGGAGTGCGAGATTTTATTCGAAATTGGTGAATGTTCAGATCCAAGTTGAAAGATCATAATATTCCTCTTCCCGACTCTTTCATTATTCATCGAGCTCTTCATGCTCTTTCCCGCCTCTTTCGGCCTTATCAAGACGGCCTACAACACTTACAATCAAACATGGACTATCGGCGACCTAATTTCTCGGTGTGTAGTGAAGAAAGCAAGCTTAAAAGGGAGAAGAATGAATCTGCTAACTATGTTTCTCACCTCAAGCCCAACAAAGGAAAAGGAAAATTCAAGAATAAAAATGATGGTGCTACAAAACAGAATGGTAATGGTAAGGAGCATAAGAATAAACAGAAGAATAACAATGGAAAGTCCAAATACTCTAATGTGAAGTGTTACTTTTGTGAAAAATTGGGGCATCGGAGAACGGATTTGTCACAAATTTAAGACTTGGTTAGAAAAGAAGCAAGCACAATCGGGTAATCCATTGGCATGTGTTTGTTTTGAATCTAATCTAGTTGATGTTCCTATTGATTCTTGGTGGTTAGACGGTGGTGCTCTTGTTCATGTTTCGCTTCCTTACAGGGGCTAAGGGATCTCAGGAAGCCAAGTGAGAGGGAGTCCAAGCTTAAAGTGGGCAATGATGTTGGAGTTGACGTTATCTATGTTGGAACATTTATTCTTGAATTACAGTCTCGTGATAAGATTATTCTGAACAATACTTTTTATGTTCCTACTTTTAAAAGGAATTTAGTTTCGCTTCCGCTTTTGGTTAAACAAGGATATTCTTTTCATTTTGCAAATGATAATGTTGACATTATGCTTGACTCTCGAATTATTGGAAATTGCTTTTATTCTGATGGTCTTTACAAGTTGTCATTGGCTCCTTTAGATTCCTCTTTTAATGTTGTGAATTCTGTGGGTAAAAGACCTCATATTAAGGAAACATCCTTATTGTTATGGCACAAAAGATTGGGTCATATTTCCAGAGAAAGGGTTGATCGTTTAATTAAATCTGAAATACTTCCTCCTCTTGATGCTTCTGATTGGGATACTTGTGTTGATTGTACTCGTGGAAAATTGACTAAAACAAGAAAGAAGACTGCAAACCGCAGTCAATCTTTATTGGAAATTATCCACACGGACATCAGTGGTCCTTATTCCACCACGTTGTGCAGAAATAAGTATTTTATCACTTTTATCGATGATTTTTCTCGTTATGGATTCACCTATTTAATTAAAGAAAAATCTGACGCCCTTGATAAACTCAAATTTTTTCAAAATGAGGTTGAGAAACAATTAGGAAGAGTCATCAAAGTTGTTCATTCTGATCGTGGAGGAGAATATTATGGTCGTTATACAGAATCTGGACAACACATGGGGCTTTTTGCAGAGTACTTACAAGAAAATGGTATAGTTGCTCAATACACTATGCCTGGTTCACCTGAGCAAAATGGCGTTGCTGAAAAAATTCCTTCAACATCTCTTGAAATGGGGGAGTCATCTAAAGGAATTTGTATTCCTATGTCATTTTCAAGAGATGATAATAGTAGTCTCAATCCTACTCCAGTTGGTAATACTCCCATTGTTGATGAATACATTGCTCCCGATATCGAAGATGATGAAGGTCCTATTATTGATGAAGGGCCTATTAATGATGAAGCTCCTATTGTTAATGAGAATCTTGTTATTGAAGAAATTCCAGTTGTGGAAGATGTTATTCAAAACAATGATCAACAAAGAGAAGTTATTCCAGAAGTACCTCCTCTAAGAAGATCTCAGAGACAAAAGAAGTCAACAAAGTGTCATGATAATTTTGTTTATCTTGGAGAAGGAGAATATGATATTGATCATTTTGTGGATCCTGTCACTTTTAGTGAAGCACTTAATAGTCCACAATCTTCAAAATGGTTAGCAGCTACGGATGATGAGATCGACTCCATGAAGAAAAATGGTGTATGGGAGCTAGTTTTATTACCTGATGGTTTCAAACCAATAGGTTGTAAGTGGATTTTAAAGGCTAAAAGGGATAAAAAGGGACAGATTGAAAGGTTTAAAGCGCGTTTAGTGGCTAAAGGCTTTACTCAAAGAGAAGGTATTGATTACACTGAAACTTTCTCACCTGTTTCCACTAAAGATTCATTCAGAATTATTATGGCCTTAGTTGCGCATTTTGATTTAGAGTTGCATCAAATGGATGTTAAAACTGCTTTTCTGAATGGAGAATTGAATGAGGAAGTCTATATGTCTCAACTCGAAGGCTACAAGGAGAAAGGAAAAGAACACTTAGTTTGCAAGTTGAAACGATCCATTTATGGTCTCAAACAGGCATCTCGCCAGTGGTACTTGAAGTTTGACCAGGTTGTGACATCGTTTGGTTTTGTAGAGAACAAGTTTGATCAGTGTATTTATATGAAGATCAGTGGGAGTCGTTATATTTTTCTTGTTCTTTATGTAGATGACATTTTACTTGCCAGCAGTGATTTGTCACTACTAAATGAGACCAAAAATTTTCTGTCTTCCAATTTTGATATGAAAGATCTTGGAGAGGCATCCTATGTTTTGGGGATTGAGATCCATCGTGACAGGAATCGAAAAGTTCTTGGCTTATCTCAAGAAGCTTACATTAATCGTGTGCTCAAAAGGTTCAACATGGATTTGTGTAAAGTCGGTTGTTCCTATTACGAAAGGGGACAAGTTCACTAAGCAGCAATGTCCTAAGAACGACTTGGAAAGAGGAGCAATGAAGAACATCCCTTATGCAAGTGTAGTAGGGAGTTTGATGTATGCTCAGGTTTGCACTCGACCTGACATAGCTTTCGTAGTCAATGTTCTTGGGAGATATTTATCTGATCCTGGCCTTGATCATTGGGTTGCAGCCAAGAAAGTTTTGAGATATTTGCAAAGAACGAAGAGTTTTATGCTTGTGTATAAGCATGTTGACAATCTTCGAGTTGTTGGTTATTCAGATTCAGATTTTGGTGGTTGTGTAGATGATTTAAAGTCAACTTCTGGCTATATTTTCACCTTGGCAGGTGCTGCTATTTCTTGGAAGAGTGTCAAACAGACTTTGATCACATCATCTACTATGTATGCTGAGTTTGTTGCATGTTATGGGGCATCTTTGCAAGCTTTGTGGCTGAAGAATTTTATTTCGGAGATACGAGTGGTTGATTCTATTTCCACACCTATGCTAATCTATTGTGATAATAATGCTGCTGTTTTCTTTTCAAAGAATAACAAGATTAGTAGTGCTTCTAAACATATGGAAATAAAGTATCTCAGCATCGGAGACTTGGTCAAGAAAGGAGACATTGTCATTGAAAATTGCAAGACCGAGTCGATGTTAGCTGATCCTCTAACCAAAGGGTTAAGTGCCGTGTTGTTTAATAAACATGTTGTTAATATGGGCATTTTAGAATCTTTTGATCTTTTGGGTTAGTGGGAGTTTTGTTTTCTGTTTGTTTTTAGAAATTATTATTTATAATTTTCTGAATAAAGTTATGAACTACATTTTATGTTTCAATATTTTTTTATTATTGAATGGATATGTTTTCAATTATGTTTTGTTATATTCTCGAGAATGATTGAATTGAAAGCATGTGGTTCATATTGTTGTGATCATTGTCTTTTAAATTTATTTGCTTATTGACAATGATATGTTGTTGGCTTAATTATTTAAGCAAGTTTAGTGACACTTACTTATTTTAAGTGGTGTATGTTTAATTTCACTGGCTTATTTATTAAGCATCACGGTATCAGTGAAATTGAGGACTGATAAGGATATTATGTTATTTTAAATTGATCACATGTTGAACATAATTCCTTACCACACTACTAGACTTATTGACCATGTCGATTTAATACTTTGGTATTTGTGATTATGAATGTCTTTTGTTGAGTTAAAAACAATATGACTGTCATAGTTCATTATCAAAGGTTAAATTGGACCGGTATGTTGAGATGCTATCAGAGAAGTATCATTTTTTAAAGTGGCCACAAATGTTTTCTTGTTGTTCAACCCATGAGTCGTTTTCAAACAAAATTATTTTGATATATAATATATATGTATTAAAATCAATGTAGCCCAAGTGGGAGAATGTTAGACTTTTATTTGGGCTTACATTAAATTTTATTGGTTTTATTAAAACTTGGGTTGATTGGATAGTTCTTTGCTGTATTAGCCCATGTTGTTGGTGATCAATTGTTAATGGGCTTAGCATCTGTGAGTAAAGTCTAGGTGAAGCAGAAGTGTGGGCTTTTCTAGTTGACTGAAGCCTTTGATGAGCAGGCCCAGTCCAACTAGGGTTTTGTAGCTAAGTCCCCTCCCTAACTCTATAAATACATATTGTCTCATCACAATTGTATACCTTTGATAATCAGATAAAAATAAACTGCTTCTGATTTAGAGATCTAGGGAGGAAGACTTAGTTGATAGTATTGCACTATCAAATTGGAGTAACTGCTGTGGATCAAACAGAGATAATTGCTATGGATCAATCAGGTACACATACCTAATTATTATATCTTATTATTGTGTTCTATGTTATATACAAATAGATCTTGGGTTAAATGTTAATTTATATAACATAATAAGCAAGATAGTAAAGTCACCATGAGACTCTGGAGACGAGAAAGACTCTCTTTATTGATTGTTATTTTCTTTGAAAAGAATCGAATAATATGGTTAAGTATAGGTCGGTGGAAACAGACCTAACTAATTAATAACTAATTACAAGTAATATAAAACTAATTACACAGTCTAATAGCTCCCCTTAAGATGGCGTGTGTATAAATTGACGACACCTATCTTGGATACAATATCAGAAAAAACAAAAGGCAACAAGGCCTTGGTAAATATATCAGTTAAATTGTTCTGAGAAGAGACATGTAGAAGCTTGAGGATTCCTTGATGGACTTTTTCACGGACGAAATGGCAATCTATCTCCACATGCTTGGTGCGCTCATGAAAGACATGATTTTCGATAATGTGAATAGCAGCGGTGTTCACAACTAGAAAAAGGGTCTTTCTCTTCGGTTTTTAAGTCAGTTTGTCTTCAATTTTTATAAAAATTCGCTACCGAAGTTATTTGAGGCGATGACGTATGTTCTAAAATACCGAAGACGTAAGGGGAGCCTTTGTCGTAGTAAGATTAGCAGGAGGAGTATGATTGACCCCGAGGTCTTTGAGAAGAGCAAGGATCCAAGTTACTTCGCAAGTGGCATTCGCCACATATAGCCCGATATTCGGCCTCAGCTGATGAACGAGAAACAATAGGCTATTTTTTTGACTTCCAAGAGACAAGAGAAGAGCCTAAAAAACACAATAACCAGAAATAGAATACCTTGTATCTTGGCAGCCACCCCAGTCCGCATCCGAGAAGAAAAACACTGGAACATTCTGAGGGGAAAGACTGGTTTCTGCATAAGCAAAAAGTTTTGTAGTGGTTGTAGATGAGAAAAAGATGCCTTGACCCGAAGTAGCTTTAAGGTATTGTAGAACCCTTTGTGTATCATGTAAATGGGGTACTCGAGGAGAGGCTAGAAATTGACTCAACCTATTGACAACATAAGTAATGTCGAGTCGAGTAATGATTAAGTAGAAAAGTCAATGAGGCTCCTATAAGAAGTAGGATCATATAAGAGTTCATGCCTTGATCTTTGGTGAGTTTTAAATTTGGCTCCATAGGTGTGGATGCTAGTTTTACACCAGTATATCCTATATCAATGAGTATATTACTCTCAGATCAGGTAGATATCTCTAATAACTTGTTTGTTTAATTTAATTGAATCTTGATCTTCCTGGCACAACTAATCATGAACCAAAGGTCTATTTTCTATTCCTTTCAACAATAGTTATATACAATTACATATTTATAGGCTTTAACACTTTCAAAATTACTAATAAACCCATATAGCATTTTCATAGTCTAACAGTGTGATTTTTAGCAATTCTCATCATATAATATTATAGAGATAATTTCATAACAATTGGCTTATACTGCGTACTAATTATCATTGATCTGTCTTATATTGAAAAAAAAAAAAAAGTAGGTACGAGTAGGTGGCATAATTAGCTTAACATATAAATAGATTAATTTGCTGGAGAACGCCACATCATATCTTGCTGTATAATTTATCGTCACTCCCTAAAATAGACAAACTAAATATATATATAATTATTTTTTCATATTAGAAAGATCTATAATGATGGTATAATTAATCATTATATATGGCAAAGAACTCAGGTCGTCGCAGATCATCAATAGTAGTTGTAAATAATTCAGCGGCGGTTTCGTGGCGGAAGCCGCCGGGGAACTATCCGTGGCGACGGAGTTCAACAGCCAGAGATGATCATCATTGTCGTCGTGACGATGGCGATGATGATATGATCATACGAGAATTGAAGAGACGAAGAAGGGTTGCAAGGTACAAGACTTATGCTATTGAAAGCAAAGTAAGGAAAGGCTTTCGATGGTTCAAAACCAAATTCTCTAAGCTTTTGCATTAACCCCCCTAATAATTTAATAATAATAATTAAATTTACGAGAGGCATGCATGCATGCATGCATATGTACGTACTGTTTGATATGATTTATTTCATCGTTTGGTTGTAATTAATTAATAATTTTATGGGATTATTATTCTCTGATTCTCTTCTGATCTAGCTAGTATACTTGTATTTATATTTGAAATAGAAGGTTTTTTATTACAATCATCATATTGCATAAACATTAATTTAACAAGCAATTAAACTTAATTATATAAAATCGTATTTTTTTTAATGTTATGCATAATTAATATTTGGGATTAATACAGTCACTGTATTAATATTTTTTTTTTAATATTTTGCGTTGACCTGGTGAACACCTACAAACAACCCATCGTACATATTTCATACAGTCGATTAGGTTTTCCAAGACATTTGTTATTATTTTTTGGAAAGGAAGGAATTATCACAATATATAAGAATGACATGCAAATTTATACTCTAATGGAAGGATCTATTTCCATCAATCTCTTAATAATTATTCTTGAGATATTTATTAATCAAGTACTTTTGTGTTTGAAATTGATTATTTATTGTCAGCAAAATGGCAATTTATTTGAAAAAATTAATTTGCACTTTAGCATAGTTTAAAGTGGAAATTACACATTTTCTGATTTTTTATATGCAAAAATAAGGTATTTATGAGAAAAATAATATAAAGTAACTCGTTAACATGATATATACAGTAGAACCTTTATTCAAGAATATACTTGGGACTAAGCAAATTTTATTCTAATTGAGAAGTTATAACTAAATAGAGTTACACTAGAAAAAAAAAATTAAAATACCAAAAAATATCAATGTAATAATAATAACAATAAATAATTATTAATACTATATTATAATAAAATTATTTTAGAGTAAATATAATGTTAATACATATATTACAATTTGGAATAAAATTATTAATTTTATGTAAATAAATTTACAAAATATATGTATATATTTTATTAAGATGTAATTATCCTTATGTAGAAGTATACTTTGTTAATACGGGACTTAAAAAATATATAACTAATTACAATTTAGAGGTTATTCTTATTTATAACTAGTCCAAATTGGGACTTGATTTTTTTTATAACAAATTAGAGGTTATTCTTGAATAGAGTATTCTTAAATAGAGGTTCTACTGTATATGTAACAAAGGTAACCAACTAATTACTCTAAACTGTTTTTCGAATATTTTTTAGTTTTTTATTTAACTTTTTAATAAAATTTTTTTTTTTCAGAAAACAGCCACATTTTTTTTTTTTAAATTTTGGCAAAAAAAAAAAAACCATAAAAATAAAAATCCCCTACTTTAAATTATAGTTTGTTAAAAGAAACCTCTAGACATCTTATCAATCAATATATCAATATCAATAGATATATATATATATATAAAAAGGAAAGCACTAAGGAGTTTAGGTGGCAATTTGTATGAGTTTTTCACCCTCTTCTTTGATTTCTCAATTTCTTGATTTTTCTCATTTATTTATAATTTTTTATATATTATCAAATGATTAATGTGTCTTTTAATTTTTATAACTTACACTATTATGTACTTTCCATTATTATATTACTTTTTATAACTTACACTATTATTAGTATATTATAATTGGTATATAAGTGACTTTTGATTGTATTTTCTTAAATGCAAAATGTCAAAAGTTGTGACCATTTAGTTTACAAATAATATTATGATCTCTATATAAATACATATTTATCTCAAGTTTCTCCTAATTACTATCAACATAGAATACTAATCATCCTAAATTACTAAAGACCAAATTATGAGTACTAATAGCCATTCTTAAGATATATTTATACATATACAATCATGCCTATATATATATGACAAGAGGATGCTCTGAAGTGGAGAGTCAAGAAAAATCAACGAGGTTCTTAAACCCTCTTTCAAGTCAAATATAGATATTGGTAGCTTTAAATTTGATTCGTTTTCTCTAATATAAAATTTCAATGTAATCATGCCAGTAGGTATGGTCACCTAACCATATTAGATATGTAGTTTTTTCAATTTCTTCTCAAAGTATCATTTAAATAATAAATCTTCATTTTTATATTTTTATATATATATTTTTTTTTTTTGAAAAAATGTATTTTTATTGGTTCAATTCTATGTTATAGGTAGTCTTCTCAATAGACAAACATGAATTGGTTTTTTTATGGAGGCTACCAAGTATTTGGGAAAGATTTATATATATTAATAAAAAATAACATTAATAGATTAATAAAATATATGGGAGAACATCGTATATCGTATACCATGAACATATGCATATTTATCGAGTGTGATGTATAAAAAATCTTATTTACATATATATAATTATAAATATTATTATATATTTTTATTATTAAATGTTAATTTATTTATTCTTCAATTATACATAATAGTGTATTTAAAATTTACTTTGATAGTTATTGTTATTGAGTACACTACTATGTGAAATCAATATGTGATGCAATCTCTTAATATATTTGTATCATTTTGTTATTTAATACATTTTCACACATTTTTCTTAAAAAAAGTGCATGATGTCAAATAATTTATTACAAAAATAATTTTAATAAAAATGATATTATTATAACTTTTTTTTATTAAATATTGTAAATGACTACCTTATTAGTAATATAATAAATACAATTCAATGGTGTAAATAATGTAAAATATAATGATAATAAGAAAATAGTGGATACTCGAAAATTGATTAAAGCAATGATTGGTGGTGGCAACCACGGGTATATATAGATTAAAATATTTAGAAGTTGTGACATTATAATCTTTATGTTTTTATTTTTGGTAAATGAGAGTGATATAATTAAATACTATAAATAGCAATCAATATCAATATATATAAGAAAGATTAAAAAAAAAGGCATGTAGAACTCTAAATGAACTATCTTCAATCTTTTTTCTATTCTCTATTTTTTTATTTATTTAATAATTTTATTAATTTATCATAACTATTAATTAATTGTACCCGTGCTTATAAGTTATAAAAAAAATCAAAAGACATATATATAATTAAATTGCACTCTATATGAGTTATCTTCAATCTTTTTTCTTTTCTTATTTATTTAATGTTTTTATTAATTTATCATAACTATTAATTAATTATATTTGTATTTATAAGTCATAAAAAATCAAAATACATATATACTATTAAATTATATAATAAATTAAGATTTAATTGAAAAAATTAATAATAATAATATGTAGCTTATAATGTAATTACTAATTCTATATATTTAACATACTAACAATCTATATATATATATATATATATATATATTAATATCAATCATCAATCATCAATAATTATTAATAAATATATATAAATATTAGGACAGATGCTATAGATTTTTTTTGTTATACTTTCTCAATAAATATAAAAATCAGTATGTTTTTTTTTTAACTATGATTTACATTTTTTATAATCTATAATAAAAAAAAAATTATACAATTCAATATGCTCATCTTTTGAGTGGTTTCTTGGACCTCAAAAGCAGCATGTATTTATATTTTACAGCTCTATTATTTTATTGTTGCCTAATTTATAGTAAGCTAAATACTAATGAATATTATTTATTTTAAATTACATTTTAAATAAAATGTAAAAAAATTACATTAAAATAATTAAAAGAATTATAAAAGTGAGATCGAACCCGCGCGAAGCACGGCTTAGTTCCCTAGTATATAAATAAAGGAAAGCACAAAAGATTTTAGGTGGCATCTTATAATTCTCTCTTTCTATTTTTCTAATTTTGTGAGGCTTTCTTATGGTTGGTGAAGAATTGTTTATTTAAATATTTTTACTACATTAATAGTGAAACTTTTTATATTCTTCAATTAATTAAAGATAAATTGTATTCTTTTGTATATTTATGAGACTTTTTATTATCACAAAACTTTTCAACTTTCTTTCACAAAAAAATGAAAAAAAAACTCTTTCAACTTTCTTACTATAATATATCCCACTCAAACTATCCTATATATACTACAATATATAACTTAGAACTTTAAGCATTTTTACTGTAGAAAAATTATCATCTTGGAATTGGGAAGAAGCCAAATTGTAAGTATATTTATGAATAATATCAAGGTACGAAATTTTTATTTTTAATTACTATAACTGGATGTTTTATATAAATTTTATATGCACATTCTGATTATTATATATTTATTATGAAAATAATATATTAAGGTAATAACATCATATATATGTGTGTGAATTAAATATATGAAGAGAATCGCTTTATATATATGATATAAATTTTAAAGCAATATTTGAGCACACAATAACAATATAGATCTCTATGCATGAGGAAATTAATAGTAACACGAAGAGTTTGTAAATTTTCAGTTGAAAAGAAGACTAGACTTAATTTTTACTAAGATATATATATATATATATTCCTTTTTAAGTTTCAATTCCTTAATTATTTTTGGTCCTTTTTGTTACCTTTTTATCAATTTTGAAGAATTTTTTTTTATCTCTTTTAAGATTATATACATTGTAAATATATATATATATATTATTGTACTATTTATATAGAGAATGATAAATATACATACCATCCTTATATTTTATTGAAATCACTCGCAACAATAATCTTCTCATCCACAATATATTATGCTATTCCTTTCATAATGTTAGGCACCAAGTTTTTTTGGTAACTAAATAAACAAATATCACATGGTCCTAAGATAAAATAATAAAAAAATTATGCTCTATCATTAACAATTAAGATTTCTAAATTTTTATTTAGATATAAATATAAGTAAGTACACTTTAAAAACTTTGAGCGCTGGAAAGTCATGATTTTTTTTTTCATTTGCAGATAATCTATAAATATTTATCTTTTTACAAACAAAAAGTTTATTAATAGTAACAATGTAGCATCTCATAATGATAGTATTTTATGACAGCATTGCATTTCACAGTATACATTATTTAAAATTGTCATTGTACTGTCACAAACCGCGCGAAGCGCGGATTTGTTTCCTAGTTACTAATATAAGACAACCTCAATTACTAATAAACCCATATGGCTCAATTCTCAACATTTTATTAATAAATGTTGCCTATTTTGTTTACTACGATTTTAAACCGTCGAGAATACTAAATTTTTCTCGACAATTTTAAATAGCTACTTAATATTTTTAGCGACGGTCCCCGAAAAAAATCGTTTTAAGGACCGTTGCAAATTCTAATATTTGTAGTAGTATTTTTTTTCTTTTATACTGTAAACACCAAAAATAAAAAATAAAATCTTCATCTTCCACACCCACAGATAGAAACATCACAGCAACACCAGAACAGTTAGAAAACAACCATTAAATCTGGCGAGATGAAGCGGAAACATTAAAACCATTAATACATGGATTGTCATTATGATTTTTCTAATGTTCACTACAACAAAAAGAGCTTATAGAAACCGGGATAAAAAAAATGTTTTTTATCCCGATTTTATGTAAAAATTGAAATAAAAGGCCTCTTTTTATCCCAGTTTTAACATAAGAACTGGAATTTAAAGGAGGTTTTCTATCCCGGTTTTTATGTAAAAGCTGGGATTAAATGTCAAAAAATTAAAAAACAATATATATATAACAAAAAAATAATCAGACCTAAAATATCTTATTATCAATTCATTGTTTTACAATATTTATTCATATGTTTTTCAGATAAAAAAAATCATTACTTTACAATTTTTTTTCCGTATATAACATATACAAATTAGTACAATAAAATTCAAAATAATCATGACTACAATAAAAATCACAAACAGTCAACAACCACGAACCACCGTCGAGAATCACCACGAATTGCCGTCGACGCCACAAACTCAGAAGCATTGTGGTTAACGAACTGCCACAAACCTCCAACCTCCGTCCACCTAAGAAAAGATAGAATGATAGAGATCCAGAATATACGAAGAACAAATTTATTTTTTCAAAAAAAAAAAAAATAAATAAAGAACGTGATGGAACGATACTTGAATGTTTCGGATGATGTGGAGCTCAGATCTGAACTCCATAGTCGCGAGAAAAAGTTACTTGGCTGTTGGACAAAGATATAGAAGTGGAGAGGAAAGAGAAGGAGCGACGGAAGAGAGAGAACATATGTGAGAAAATATATCAAATCTAAAATAAAACGCTAAAGGGGTTAAAAAGATTAGGGAAACCCTTCCTTTACCCTGTTTGGATCTAGTAAAACAATAAAGGATGAAATTTTGATTTTTTGGGGATCAGCCAAACAAGGCCCTTGCTCCAAAGTGTAATAAAAGACCTATTAGGGGCGTGTTTGGCTAGTGAATAAAAAAAATAATCTTTAACTTTTTTTAGTGTAATTTTTTCTTTTTTTAGTGCTAAACCAAACATGGCCCTTGTGCCTTATACAAAAGTGGGGTAAAAAGTATCAACATATTTTTTATCCCACTTTTTATTTTGTAAAGTATAAAAAGTGGGATAAAATGTCCATTTTCTAGTAGTGGTTGTTTTTTGGGTTGTTCCACTGTTGTTTCGTTAACAAATCTTGGTTTCAAATTACACAAGTTAAACCAACTGCTGAATATTTGTTTGAGGTAACGAGAATGAAAAAATCATGGACAATAATAGTCTTACCTCCCATTGAAATGATAAATCTGGAAGACAAAGAAAAGATGGAAGTGTTGTGATATTTTGCAAACGCAAGTGCACGTATCGTGACAAGTAGTAAACTCACCAAGAGTGATGTCGGTCCTACAAGAATTGTAGTTAAGTACGTTAAAATAAAACTTTTACTTCTATTTGGTTGAATAAAAATTAAGAAAGGATTAAATCTAAAAAATAAAAACAGTGCAAGAATAAGCAATTAAACCAATAAGAAAATTAATAGTTAATAAAAACTAGGGTTTCGACTTCAATTATTTCTATTGATTATGACCTAATATGATTATCTCCCTATTATCAATTTCTATGCAATAGCATATTTACTAAGGTATTTATAGTCTTCTCAGATATATAAATCTCAATCACATGCAAACTTTCTACTCTCGTGATAAATTTAACAAGCTGTAAGTGTCATGTTTTGTGTGGCAAATTAGATATTGCTTTTGTTCAGTATTTGTTGTCTCTAACATCTGTTCTGCAGTTAGTTGCATCTGTTTTTCACTAATATCATTTTAGTGCCATGTCAGCTTTCTGCTAGTTTGTTAGAGTGTGCCAGCTGTACTTTGCTGGTTGGTTAGTTAGTCTGGTTTATTATCTTTAGTATATAAATTCGATCAAAACCGTTGTACTAACTAACTCTCTTCTGTTAGAATCTTCTTCTTGATTCTTGCTCTGCTAGGGCAACATATTTTTCTGTTTTTGTTTGTGCAGATTGAAGTTCGAGAGATCTTCTTGAGGTTGAAGATGAAGTTCAAATCTGCTTGATCTGAAGGGAGTTCAGATTCTTTGCTGAAGGTTGTTCAGCTGTGTGTTTCTTGTGTTTGAGATCTAAATGTGTTTAGATCTCAAAGCTTGAGGTTGTTCAAGCATTAGGTAACTTTGTATAAAAGTCAATTTAGATTACTTTGTTTGATTTGAAGAATCAGAACTGGATATTGTAATTGAATTGATTGTTTAGTGAAAGTTACTGTACCCGGTTCAAGGGAACCCAAGCACTACTCGGTTGGAATGCGTTTCCAATGCAGAGGAAGCTTGTAAATTCTGTGTTCACTGTTATTAATTTCTAATTCATAACATAGAATTAATCGGCTAAGAATCATCAATATGAACTGGTAGAAATTAGGACTTTCAATTGGTATCAGAGCCTACTTTTTCAAGTAAAGAAATTGCGATCTTGGATTTGTCCTATTGTCTGCACATCTTTAAGTTTCTCTGTCAATCTTTATCCTGTAATTTTCTGGAAAACTAACCCACCACGAGTCTCATCTCGTTGTGCAACAAAGTTCTTTGCTGAGTGTGTGCAGATCTACCTGAAATGGAAATGTTCAGAGAAGGAGGATCAACTTCCAGACCCCCCATGCTGGAAGGTTCTAACTATCCCTATTGGAAGACAAAGATGAGAGCTTTCTTGAAGGCTGTGGATGAACGAGTCTGGATGGCAGTTGCCGAAGGTTGGTCACCTCCTACTGTTACGGATGAAGAAGGGGACAAGATCAAAAAATCCAGTGAATGGACTACTGACGAAATGGAACGAGCCAATTTCAATTCCAAAGCTCTTCATGCCCTCTTCAATGCAGTCTCGACTAATCAACTGAAAGTTATTTCGAACTGTGAAGTTGCCAAAGATGCGTGGGAAAAGCTGAAAATCAAGAATGAGGGAACTGATGCTGTTAAAAAGGCTCGACTTCGATCTCTAGCAAAATCCTTTGAGAATCTGTCAATGGAGGAAGATGAATCCGTCTCAGAATTTCATGCTAAGCTGTGTGACATTTCCAATGAATCCTATGCTCTTGGCAAAACTTACTCCAACAAGAAATTGGTGAGAAAGCTACTAGGTGTTCTTCCAAAAAGATTCATGTCCAAAGTAACGTCTATTGAAGAAAGCAGAGATATTGAAGCACTTGATCTAGACGAATTGATTGGGTCACTCCAAAATTATGAGTTAACTCTTGAGAGATGGGAGAAAGGGAAGAAAACCAAGAGTTCTGAGAAGGAGAAGACCGAAATGGGAGTTGCTTTCATCCATAAGGAAGAAAACTCTAAGGAAGTTGATTTGTCTGAATCTTTTACAGATGCGAATCTGGCCCTCCTGGCAAAGAATTATGCCCGATTCTTAAAAAAGAACTTCAAGAAATCTAATTCTGGTAATAAGGAAAATTCTACTGGAAGGAACTTCCCTGGTCCTAACCGACAATCCCAACAACCAGAAAAGAAAGGAAAAGGGATTCAGTGTCACGAATGCTCAGGTTTTGGTCACATACAGGCAGAATGTGCAAATACACTTAAGAAAAAGAAGGCCTTGGCTGTCACATGGAGTGATAGTGAAGAAGAAGAGGCTAGTGATGAATCGAAGGATGATAAGTCTGTAATGGCATTTATGGTCAGGGAATCTGTCCCTGAAGAAGTTGAGGGAGATGACTCATTGTCTGATTCTGAATCAACAGCTGATGAGAAAAATAAGGCTTATGAGGAAATGTTTGCCCAATGGGGCTATATGGCTAAGAGAGTGAAGGAACTACAAGATCTGAACAAAGCTCTTGATGATAGTAAATGTGAACTAGAAGATAAGCTCAAGAAGATGACATTGGAGTTGTGTTCCAAAGACAGTGAGATATACAAATTGACTTCTGAACTTGTGAGAGCAAAGCAGTCCCTTTCTCATGTTCCCTCGGGCACTGCTGCACTGAATCAAGCTCTCCAAAATCAGAAGCCGTATGGAGACAGAACATCTATTGGATACAAACTGTTATACAATCAAGGGAATGATTTGACTATTGAAGATAACTCAGCTTCATCCTCTGGTGATAAAATAAAGTTTGTATCTGCCTCTACTACCATCAAGGATGATCAACCAGAGAAAAAACCTGATGAATCTAAGCCCAACTCTGTCAAAAGAGGTCCTATGAGTGAAAAATCAAGAGACAAACAGGTTGATCGATTTGTTCCAACGTGTCACTTCTGCAATAAAAGAGGACACATCAGGCCAAGATGTTACAAACTCCGAACTTACTTGACAAACCTTATCAATAGGAAATCTGGCCACGGTAATTTCTCTTTTGCCCCACAACACGGAACTAAGAAGAAGAGGAAATCCAAACGTAAAAATCTGGCTCTTGTTGCTCATACCTCCCTGTCAGCTATGAAAGATAACTGTTGGTACTTTGATAGTGGATGCTCACGACACATGACAGGTTCCTGCAATGATCTTAAGAACTTTCATTCATCCAAAGAAGGTTTTGTCACCTTTGGTGATGGAAATAAAGGGGAGATTATGGGGCAGGGTGATCTAGATCTCTTGGATGTCTTCTCTCTGACAGGCGTGCTATTCGTGAAAGGACTGAAAGCAAACTTAATTAGCATCAGTCAACTATGTGATGCTAACTATGATGTGAACTTCACCAAGACACAATGCTTAGTCTCATCTGATGGGAAAACAGTTCTCACAGGGAACAGAACGGCTGATCACTGCTATGTTCTGACCAATCAAGTAAAATGCCACAGGGTGTTCTTGGATAAACCTGATTTATGGCACTACAGACTGGGGCACCTAAACTACAGAGACTTAAAGAAGATTGTTTCCATCAAAGCTGTCCGTGGGATTCCTGAATTCAGATTGGGAAGAGATAGGGTGTGTGGTCCCTGCCAACAAGGTAAACAAATTAAGTCCTCTCATCCTCCTATAAATGCCCTCCTTACTTCCAAAGTACTGGAATTAGTTCATGTTGATCTAATGGGTCCAATGCAAACTGCAAGCATTGCGGGGAAACGGTATGTGATGGTGTGTGTAGATGACTTCTCAAGATACACTTGGGTGAACTTCCTCAAAGAAAAATCAGATACCTTTGGAGCCTTCTCCTCTCTGTGTCTGCAGCTGCAAAATGAAAAGGGTGTCACCATTGGAAAGGTTTATCGGGTCAGAAGCGATCATGGGAAGGAATTTGAAAACGACATATTTGCTCAATTCTGTAATAAAATGGGTATTAGCCATGAGTTCTCTGCACCTAAGACTCCACAGCAGAATGGGATTGTAGAACGCAAAAATAGAACTCTTCAGGAGATGGCTCGGGTCATGCTGTGTGCAAAGGGTGTGGCTATCCGGTTTTGGGCCGAAGCTGTGAATACTGCATGTTATATATGTAATCGAGTTCATCTGCGAACTGGTGCATCTCAAACTCCATACGAACTGTGGAAAGGCAAGACTCCTAATCTGAGCCATGTACATATATTTGGGTGTACCTGTTACATACTCAATGATCGTGATCATCTTGGAAAATTTGATGCTCGGAGTGATGAAGGAATTTTCCTTGGATACTCGACTAACAGCCGTGCGTATAGGGTGTACAACAAACGAACTTTTACAGTCATGGAGTCAATGAATGTAAAGTTTGACGACTTGGAGGTGTCAGACAATGGGGTTGGATCTGGAGAGGACGATTCCCATGACCCATGTATCCCATCACTCCCTCTGGTTACACTTAATCAAGAAACACCAGAGATAACACCATCTGACAGCCAACCAGTCTCATCTGCAAATGATGGTACCTCATCTGTTGATTCTATGGGAGATGACGCCATCTCAGCACCTCAGCCCATCAGCAAGGATGCAATGTCCTCACCTCACTCTCGATTATATAAGAAGGGTCCCCCGTCTTGGATTCAAAAAGCTCATCCTCCCACAATTGTCATTGGGGACCCAAATGCAACTATGGTCACTCGTCGCAAGGTGCTAAATGTTATTGCATTTGCTTGCTATGTGTCTCTGGTAGAACCTCAAAATGTAACTGAGGCTCTCCTGGATGAATTCTGGAACAATGCAATGCAGGATGAAATGGGGCAGTTCAAAAGAAACCGAGTGTGGATCCTAGTTCCTAAACCTGATGGAGTAAACATTATAGGAACCAAATGGCTCTTCAAGAACAAATCTGATGAGTTCGGGACAGTGGTTCGAAATAAGGCCAGGTTAGTTGCTCAAGGCTACAATCAAGTGGAAGGGGTTGATTTTGAAGAAACTTTTGCACCAGTGGCTAGACTTGAGTCTATTCGGTTACTGTTAGCTGTGGCATGCTTCTTGAAATTCAAACTTCACCAAATGGATGTCAAAAGTGCCTTTCTCAATGGAGTCCTACAGGAGGAGGTCTATGTGAAACAGCCCAAAGGATTTGAAGACCCGAAGTTCCCAGAGCATGTCTATAAACTCAAGAAAGCTCTATATGGGCTTAAACAAGCTCCTAGAGCATGGTATGACAGGTTAACCTCCTTCCTTCTTGCAAATGGGTTTGCCAGAGGTACTGCTGATAACACTCTTTTTATTAAGCTCTTGCAACCAGGTATTTTTGTAGCTCAAATTTATGTTGATGACATCATTTTTGGGTCTACTTGTGAAAAGGAAGTTGTCAAATTTGTTGATCTCATGACTAGTGAATTTGAAATGAGTCTTATAGGGGATCTGAGTTTCTTTTTAGGTCTACAGATTAAGCAAACTGATCAAGGTATTTTTATCTCACAGTCCAAATATGTTAGAAAAATGCTTGAGAAGTTTGGCTTAGATCACACTAAACATGCCCCTACCCCTTTAAGTACTACTACCAAACTTAGCCGAGATGAGTCTGGTGAGTCTGTTGATCCCACCCTATATAGAGGAATGATAGGTAGTCTTCTATATTTGACAGCCAGTAGACCTGACATTTGCTTTAGTGTAGGCTTGTGTGCTCGTTATCAAGCTAATCCCAAACAGTCTCATCTGTCTGCTGTTAAGCGTATCTTTAAATACCTATCTGGAACTTCAGAGTTTGGCTTGTGGTACTCCAGAGATACCAACATGTCTATTGTTGGTTACAGTGACTCCGATTGGGCTGGGAGCTTAGATGATAGGAAAAGTACGTCGGGAGGGTGTTTTTACTTGGGAAATAACCTTGTGTCATGGTTAAGCAAAAAACAAAACTCCATTTCCCTCTCCACTGCAGAAGCTGAGTATATCGCAGCTGGAAGCTGTTGTACTCAACTGATCTGGCTTAATAAAATGGTTACTGATTATGGGTTTCCACAGAACTCATTGGTCCTATATTGTGATAGTACAAGTGCCATTAACATTTCCAAAAACCCAGTTCAGCACTCACGTACAAAACATATAGACATACGTTATCATTTCATTCGACATATGGTTGAATCTAAATTGTTGACTATTACTCATGTGTCCACAGGTGCTCAACTTGCTGATTTATTCACCAAGGCTCTGGATGCTCACACCTTTGCTCATCTTCGCAACTCCATTGGAGTTTGCACTATCTGATCTTGTGGAAGTTGCATCTTACATGAGTCAACAACCTCTGGCTATGGTAAGTTGGTCAATATTCTAAGTCTAGGGAGTTCACATGGTGTTTGGATTATTAATTGGCTGTGTCTAGGGAAGAATCATTCACTACCCCAGTTGCAAAGGCTACCTTTCTTGGATGAAATGGGAAGAGCTATCCTTGTACCTTTGAGTGCCTAGGAAAGTTTGCTCCTTTTCGAGTCACTCTCAGAGAAAAATTTAAAGGATGACGGCTACATCTCCCTGAAAGAGTGAAAGCCTCAACTGGTTGGCAAAACCCAGAGTGTGTGTGTCTATCAATCATTAGAAAAAGGGAAAGAAACTTTTTAAAAAAAAATAAACAAAAAACTGAGGCAAGTCAACTCTCTTTTCTTTTGAGTGTCTTGTTTGAGATGAGTGAAGTGCCTTGATCAACTTCTTGGTGCTTCACATGAGGTCACTTCACACACAAATGGTAGTTGGGTGATTCATCCTTGCTCATATGTCAGTTGTTATCCTCTCATGCATATGATATTGATCCCTGTTGTTCTCAAATCTTATTGACTAACTTACCTGTGCTCTAAGTGCTGTTGTCCTGTGTAGGTGTTCTTTTTACAGATTGTCTTTCAAAGCATGGGTGTGTGTTTCTGAAGAGCTATTTTTTTTTCACAAATTGAGTGTCTGTTTTCACACGTGGTAATTTTCACAATTTTTTTTCTCTAAGTCGTTTTTTTTTTGGTACGTATTGCCTATCTCGAGTTGGGCTGTTGTTTTTTTTGTTCTTTTGTTAATGGGCTTGGGCTTCATTCTATATCATGATCAGGGCAGTTTGGTCTTTTTCCATAAATGGTAATAAATATCTGTTTTTACCATCATTTGTTTTCACCAAACTTGTCAACTCAAACTATTCATCTTCTTAAGCTCAGTTCAACTTCTCTAAGGATTTTACTGTGTTTGGGGTGTCTTGGCTGTGCAACAATGGGCAAAAAGGCAGGGCGTCTCGTGAAAACGTCTGCGTTAACTGGCGATGGCTCGTCGTCTCTCTCACCACCGGTCCAACCACACTCGTCTCCCACTAGGTCAGAATCGCCTCCATGCACACCAATCCCAGGTAAGCCTTCTTCCTCTGTAAGTCTTCCGAGAAGGTTTACTAGGTCAATGTCCATTCCCTTTGCCTCGACTAAGGCTCCTCCCTCCTCCACCACTTCCCCCATGCCTCACACTGAGTCTGACTCGTCTCCGCCCCCTCTGCCAAAGTCTCACTCAAAAAGGAAACATGTTTCCTCTGATGCAACTCCTTCGTCAGTGCCTAAGAAATCCAAAATTCCTGAACCTAGTGTGTCTGAGCAAAATCTGTCCAATGCACCATTTTACTCTAATGATAAACTGCTTAGATTTCAAGAAAATGTATGTCGTCGCCCATTGTGGCCTGAATACCGTGTTAAGCTCAAGCATTTTCCTAGAATTAAGGAGTTAATTGAGTCTCGTGGGTGGTCATTGTCTGTTACTCATCTCCAACCCCCAAATGAGAATCTGGTAAGAGAGTTTTATGCCAACCTTGATGAAAGCATTCTAAATAGGAAGAGTCAGTTTCTTTATCTAGCTTATATTAGAGGTAATAGGTTTCGGTTTGCTCCTTCCACCATTAGTTGTGTCCTGAAAATCAAAACCATCACCCATCCCACATTTAATGATGAATATAAACCAGAGTTTAAGGTTGTAGGAGCTGAGATTACTGGCAATCCTAATTTTGTATGGAATGGGAAGGAGTTACCTGTCACGGTTCTCTCCGAGTTTTACAGGATCCTTCATAAAATAGCCATGTCTAACTGGTGGGCCAATTCTCACATTTCCACAATCAACTACAATACAGCTAGATTTCTGTATGCCTTAGGTACTGGGGTCAGCATTGATCTTCCAACACTCATGTATGATCGAATTATGAGTTCTGCCTCTGCCAAAAGTATCAAACATACCCTACCTTATCCCAGCTTGATCAACAGAGTGGTTAAAAGAGGTTCTCCAGTTGTTTATGAGCAAGACAAACTTCTTCCGGTTCCATCCATTGGTAAATCCTTTAATCCTGTGCATAGCAAACCACTTCCACTATCAGTCATGGATGTTTCTGCTGTTGGGGCTTCACTAATGGAAGATTCACCTGCTGCAACAACTGTCCCTTCCTCTTCACGAGATGGGGCTGCTTCCACTAATTGGCATTCTCAGTTGCTCGCCACAGTCACTGATCTGGCCACCTCCTATGCTCGTGACCAACTCAGGCAACGTCGCTTTGAAAAATCGGTCATTGATGTTCTCACTGCTATGGCCAATGTACTCAAGGAATCTGAAGCTTCTCCAGCTGTTCATACTCAGGGGATTGTGTCTAGCTCTTCTGCAGATGAATCTGACCAGCATCAGCCTGCTCCTGGTCTCTCTCCATCTCCTGCCGCCCTAGACCCATCTGCTGGACAAAGTCAGCCACAAATGTCTGCAGCCACTCCCGTCCCTTTCTCTGCTGATGTTCAAGGTGCTCAGGGTGTCTCTTCATCAGCTGGCATTGACAAAGAGATTGATTCCTGGTTTCAACAAGGCGAGGATATTGGGACTGGTATTCAGGGGGAGTCGTCACACCTTTCTTTGTAGTCCGGGGGGGAGCCCTCAAATGTGGCAGCTGTTCAGGGGGAGCCTTCCAATGTGGCTCCGGTCTCTGCTCCAGATGGTGGTGACTCAAGGATTCTTGGTGCTCCTCTGGTGTCCTATTCCAGCAGTGATTGATTATGATCATCGAGGGGGAGTTATTTTACCTTTTGATATAAACTTTGTTCTTACCTTTTGATATAAACTTTGTTCTTACCTTTTGATATAAACATTGTACACAGTTTTTTTTTGGGTTTTGTGTTAATATTGTGGATACTGGCTGTGTTTTAGTATTGCGTATGTCTAAACTGTTGATGATTTCAATATGGTTTGTCGTTGATCATAATTTGCCAAGGGGGAGATTGTAAGTGTCATGTTTTGTGTGGCAAATTAGATATTGCTTTTGTTCAGTATTTGTTGTCTCTAACATCTGTTCTGGAGTTAGTTGCATCTGTTTTTCACTAATATCATTTTAGTGCCATGTCAGCTTTCTGCTAGTTTGTTAGAGTGTGCCAGCTGTACTTTGCTGGTTGGTTAGTTAGTCTGGTTTATTATCTTTAGTATATAAATTCGATCAAAACCGTTGTACTAACTAACTCTCTTCTGTTAGAATCTTCTTCTTGATTCTTGCTCTGCTAGGGCAACATATTTTCTGTTTTTGTTCTTGTTTGTGCAGATTGAAGTTCGAGAGATCTTCCTGAGGTTGAAGATGAAGTTCAAATCTGCTTGATCTGAAGGGAGTTCAGATTCTTTGCTGAAGGTTGTTCAGCTGTGTGTTTCTTGTGTTTGAGATCTAAATGTGTTTAGATCTCAAAGCTTGAGGTTGTTCAAGCATTAGGTAACTTTGTATAAAAGTCAATTTAGATTACTTTGTTTGATTTGAAGAATCAGAACTGGATATTGTAATTGAATTGATTGTTTAGTGAAAGTTACTGTACCCGGTTCAAGGGAACCCAAGCACTACTCGGTTGGAATGCGTTTCCAATGCAGAGGAAGCTTGTAAATTCTGTGTTCACTGTTATTAATTTCTAATTCATAACATAGAATTAATCGGCTAAGAATCATCAATATGAACTGGTAGAAATTAGGACTTTCACAAGCAACAGGCATTAAACACAGAAATCCTATAAGCTATCTAAACCATATAGGTACGCTCGTCCTATATCAAAATTCAGTTCTATTTTACTATAGCATAATTGACACTCTTCTCAGACCTCGCATCAAAATCATAGATAGTTAATTGGTGATTAGGCAATTAAAAATAGTTAAGCACGAATGAAATATAATACATAGAAACTAGGGGGAAAATAAATCATATTAATACCATAAAGTAATATCAAACAATATCCATCTAACCCTAATCAAGTGGTTAGCTACACATGTTCATGGAACCAAAATCACATATATTAACTTTAAGAAAGAGAAGAAAATAGAGAAGAAAAGAATGCTGAAAACCCTCTGAAGAATGCCTCCAGTATTGCAGTTAATCTTTGAAATTGGTGCGCTTAGTATTCTGCTCTAAATTCCTTCTCAAAAACTATTGACGTCCACTTTTTTATAGCCAAAAAATGATAAAAAAAAATTATAAAAATGCTGAAAAGAAAACCTATTCTGCTTAGGATTAGAACACCTATATTGCTTAGGATTAGAAAGGGCAGTGAGTTTTCTACTGCGTCGACTGATAGTATTTTAGCCATAACTCTTGATATTACTCGGAATTAGACGATTCAAGATGTTCCGGAAAGATAAAAGAGAGATCTAGAACTTTAGTGTTTTGAATTTTTTTTCAAAATCTAATCAGAAGATAGTCGAATTCAGGCTTGAAGTTTCAGCTTTATTTTCTTGCACAAATTTCTCTATTTTATGTATCATCTTTTTGTGAGATTTTTTTCATCTTATTCCTTTGATATTTTCTAATCTTCTTCTATTTTAAATCTGCAAAAATAAAAGATAAAAAGCGTAAAATTGCTCCAAACAATAGTAAAATTAAATTAAAAATACACTAAAAATTAATCTAAAATTAATACTAAAACTATCCTAACAGCAAGCTGGCGGGGAAAAGAAACAACATAACAAATGCAACAAATGTGGGGAGCTGGGAGACAACAAGAGAACATGCAGGGGAGAAGGCATCAAAAATGAAAAGAAGCAAAATAATTTAAAAACAACAGTGGAATAACGGAGGAAAACTGAACATATATTGGAGCATATGATACTGAAAAAAAATAACTTATATACAAATTTCATTATTTTTCTATTACTATCAAAAATAGAGCTGTTGACCGAGATTTTCGGCAACCGATTTAACAATATATAAGAAAGCTGTAGGAAGTTTAATGCATGAGATTTTTACGTGGTTGGGGCATTAATGAGCCTTAGTCCACGAGTCTTTTTTATTTATGAGAGTATTTATTACAGAGAATGTTCTTGGTAGTTTTTCTCTCTTTGATTCTTATGAAACCCAGAATTCTCGACCCCCGTCTTAATGTGTTTGGGGGGTATTTATAGTATTTTTCAGGGGTGATCCCTAGAACCGTACTTCTAGACTTTCTGTGTATTTTCAGTAGGGGCACACATTTCCAGCAGATATAAAATGGGAAATACATGGCCTATACCCTAGGTACCTTAGGGGTTAGGTGGATATAATCCTTTATCCCTTCTTAACTGATGTGATCCCTCATAAAGTATCCATCACTAGGCTTATTAATCATAGTGTAATAGCTGCAGAAGAGGGGTTACGCCGTCAGACTTAATGCTTATGGCAGTTTCAATACGTCTTCTCCCATACGACATTAAATGCGAGGTGACTGTTCAAATGGGGTCTGGTGCCTCCCGGAAGTGCTTTACCATAGCTCTATCTTTCGGGAGTACGTGGACCCCTCATATCTTCTCCGGGAGGTATTTTCTTGTTGATACTCTTGATAAAAAAAAGACTTAGTCAAATTTCTCAGAACCATATTTCTCAACTCCACGTGTCGCAGTCGTATTGGTCCACGTATTTTTGACAAAATTAAGGGCAACAAGAGCAGTACAGTAATATTTGAGGAAATATGATAAAGAAATGAAAGAAAACAACAGTAAAATAACCTTATAACAATAATAAAATAATAATAAAAATAAATCAGTAACAAAAAAGGTAAGTTGAAGAAAGAGGGTGGACTTGGAAGTACGGTAGAAATGGAGCCAATGCTTTGAGACTAAAGAGATACTGAAGAACATGAACTTAGTGGGAGTTTTTGAAAGATTTCTACAAGAAATTCATCGCAGTGCAAGATCTCCATCTCTCTCTCAAACACACAACCCTGCTCTTTTCTTTCTCAATTCTTCTTCTTCTTCTTCCTTCTTCACATACATCTTTTTTTTTTGTTACCTACTACAAAAGGAGAGGGTTAGCTTTTATTTGGGTAATATTGTAGACTTCAAAAAAAAAAAACAAAGAAGATGATGAATAGGAGAGAAAGAGCTCAAATACATGAAAAATAAATAATGTGTGTGTGTGTTTAGTGATTTTTCTCAAGAGGAATATATATTATTTTAGGAAGGAAAACATCACGTGGTGGGTTGTTGCCAAAATTTTGAAAAAAAAAATTGAAAAACATATAATAATGTGTATAAGAGGTTAACATCAACTTTAATCATCATTTAAAAAAATTTGACACAATTTTCTTGGGAATGAGGAGATCATGTGATGGGCTCTTGCCCAAATTTAAAAAAAATAAAAAACATAAATAATGATGTGTATGAGAGGTCAACATCAGCTTTAATCAACATTTAAAAAGAATGATAATTTGCGGCCAAACTCCCTATACTTTGAGGTTCGTTACAGATTAACCCCCTTACTGAAAAAATTAGGGCTAAACTCCCCAAACTCCACAATGGTTTTGGTCAGCACTCCTTCTGTTAATTTTTGGTTGTTAAGTGCCAAATAGACCTGCCACCGTGTATGCAAGTGTACACGTGGCAAATTTTTATTAGGCTACCTAATATTAATAATTAAAAAAATAAATTAAAATATTTAGAAATTTTAAAAAATTAGAAAAAAAAAATTAAAAAATTAGAAAAAACTCATTTTTTCTTTTTTCTTTTATTCTTTTTCCTTTTTCTTTTTATGCTTCTTCGTATTGATTCTCCTTCTTCTTCTCAGTCCCAATTCAAATCTAAAAACCCTAATAGGGACATTTATACACAGAAATATCGACAAGATTGTAAAAAAATTATGGGAAACTCTAGATCGGAGCTAATAGAGAGAGAGAGAGAGAGAGAGAGAGAGAGAGAGAGAGAGAGAGAGAGAGAGAGAAAGGCAATCAAGATTGGGAGAGAGGAGCTCGGGGGTCCTCAGCAATGGCTCTTGGCTCGATGGTCCTCAGCGACGACGGTACCTGAGTCTTGGTCCTGGGTACCTGCATCGAGAAAGAAAGAAAATAGGGCTGAGAGAGATCAGAGAGAGAGAGAGAAGAGAGGCGATTAACTTACCTGGGTCGGGGGTCCTCGGTGACAGCGGCTGGCACGGTGGTGATCGGCGACGACAGGGTTTGGGTCCTTGGCTCCTTATTTTGCGGCGGTGGTTTTTTGTTGGGAAAAGGAAGAAGCAGAAAAAGAAGGAGAAGGAGAACGAAGAAGAAGAAGCAGAAAAAGAACAAGGAAAAGGAAAGAAAGAAAAAAAGAGAAAAGAAAAGAAAGAAAAAAGAAAAAAGAAAAAAAAAAGAAAGAAAAAAAAAATTAATTTTTTAAAGTTTTTTCTAATTTTTTAAAAATTTTAAATATTTTAATTTATTTTCTTAATTATTAATAGTATGTGGCCCAATAAAATTTCACCACGTGTATACATGTGTATATAGTGGCAGGTTTATGTGGCACTTAACAGCCAAAAATTAACAAAAAGAGTCGTGACCAAAACGATTGTAAAATTTGGGGAGTTTAGCCCTAATTTTTTAAGTAAGGGGGTTAATCTGTAATGGACCTCAAAGTATAGGGACTTTGACCGCAAATTACCTTAAAAAGAATAATAAAAAAAATAAAGAAAATAAAATAATGGTAACAAAATAGCATCAAATGGTAATATGCATAATTTTATACTCTACACAATATACAACATACAAAAAATACAATAAAAAAGTATAAATAAATTTTTAAAAAAATAGTATGTGGTGTAATTTTTTTTTTTTTCTAGAAAAATGTATTTCTTTGTATGTATTGTAAAATATAAAACATGATATTAAATACATGGTTTTTTTTAAAAGAAAAAAAATTATTTCGTTCGTATGTATTGGTAAATCTATTCTATATAAAGTGTACCTATATAACTGAATTTTTGGTTTATGAGAAATTCATGGGTGTGACTTTTTATTAATATTTGATAAAATAATAAAATATTATTTATATATAATAAAATAATAAAATAAAAATAAAATAATTCCCATTTAAACTGATATTTGATATTTGAACTGATATTATTTATATATATACAATATTATATATTGTTCTCATGTGATATTATTTAAACCATAAATTTACTATCCTATTTTAAATTTAATTAAAACCAACAAAATATATATACCTAATCTTGTACGTATATCTCTCATTTTTTCTAATTTTTTTTTATTAAAGTTAATTATTTTAAATAAATAAAAATTCATAATAAAAATCTAATTTCTAAATTTTCTCTATTACTATACTATTTTGAATTTAATTAACAACAATAAAATATATGTATGTATATTTTTTCATTTTTTTAATATAAATTTTCTATATACATATATATTTATACAAAAAAAAAAATAGAGATAAAAAATAGTAGTGAAGAGATCCAAAAAATTTCACATAAGCTTCAAACACACTCCAAAAAACGTATCATTTATAATTCTATGTGTAACTAATTTATTTGTTTATTTGGATGATTTTAGTCTATATATCTCAAATTATACTTTTTAATTTTTATAATTCGGTTATAGCAAGTAAGAATATTTGGGTTTATGTGTAATCATAACAGTATATATAGGGCTTTAGTTGAGCATGAATTGTCCATTTGATTTTGTTTTAAGTTTAGATTTTACAATTGTATTTGAATACTTAGCTATATATATGTGGATCTTGAGTTTATCGGGTTAATTTGTTAAAAATATATGTTTACTGATTTGCTCAAAACAAATATACATAAACACATATATTTTGTTGAATCCAAATATACATAAACACATATATTTTTTTGAATCTATCATGGAGTGCTATGAGATTGATGAGAGGCTTCAAGAGAAGAATGATATTAAGATAAATTTGGAGAGCATTGCTTTGTTATAATATTACTTGGAAGCTATCATATTTCTTGTTTTTTGTATTCTTTCTTTCATATGTCCAGTTATATGCCTGCTACCCATATTCTTTATAATTTTATTATTACCGGCTCGAGTTAAGTGTCCATAGTAAGTGTGTAGCATTATTATTTTTTAAATATATTTCAAGCTAATCTCCATTTCCTCTTCTCTTTCTGCAAATTTTAAATTTGACTTTTCACTATTGATTTTTAAATAACCCCACACACTAATTAAAATTAGTTTTTAAACTATTTTAAATTATATGATTATTTATTGAATCTTTCTCAATTAAATTATAGAGCATCTAATATAAAACTAAGTATACGTGCCTTGCACGTAACTTTCTTCTAGTATATAAAATATGTATTAATATAATGGGGTTTTTTAATAAAAATTAATTATAATTTCTATATAAATAAAAAAAAAATCGATCATTTTTAAACTAAAATAATTATCTTTTATTTTTTAAAATTTAATATTTGGTATTTTTAAAATAAATTCTATCGCCACAAAATAAGTTTTGGGATTAAGTACCAAGTAAAATAAAAATATTAAAAATTTTGTCGCAATTTATACTAAAAAATATATTTTAGGGAGAAATTTTCTTTTTTCTTTTACCAAATAATCTTTGCTTCTCTCCATCACTTTCTTTCTTCCCATTTTTTTCCTTGTAAACGACATGTCGTTTTCCTATTGAAACGACAGAAAAAGTTTTGAACTTGGAAAATGACCAGTAACCAAATAAATTAGATGTACACGTGGCATGTTGCTTCCTACAATTTAGGCTGCTAGTGCTGACCAACGACGGCGACATACAGACAAACCAAAAAGCAAGTGATGAGCACGTGTAATAATTTCATTGGATAGTGATTTGAAAGACTATAAACTCTAGGTAACTTTATCATAATCGAGGAGTCCCGTTTGGAATTTGAAATCAAGCCCCCCTCTCTCCAAAGAGACGTTATAGTTTGTTTTTTTTAACCTTTTGTTGCAAATTATTTTTATAATTCCAAAAAAATAAAAATATATGAAATTTCATATATTTGTCTTTCATTTATTGCTTCAACTTGTATGCTTCTTTCTCACTACACAGTGAGAATCTCTCTCCTCTCCTCTCTCTAATTGTTTGAATGAAGAAAAGGGTATCAAGAATTTTCCATTTTGATAAGTGGGTTCAGATCGTCTGTGAATTTTAATTGTTGGGTCATCTTTGTCTTTGAAGCTTACTCTCACAAAGTTTCGGCATATTTATGGGTGATAGAGACGAGTTAGCTGGCATTGCTTCCTGATTTCACGTAAGTTTCTTGCTTTTTCTCTTTTTTCCTTTCTGGGCCTACAAGCTTTTTGGTTGTTTGATTGGTTTTGTGTGTGATTTTTTGTTTTTGATTTCTGGGTTAATTTTTTATGCCAAGGTTTCTGTTTAAAATTTTCCCAGATAATTTGGGACAATGGTAGCTCTGTGTTGATTATTGCATTGTTTGTTAAGACACTTTTTTTCTGGGATGTCTTCTACTTATGTGGTTGACTTGAATTATTTACTAATGTTGTAATGAATTTTATCTTTTTGGGTGCATAGAAGATCCAAGCTTCTCTCTTTCTCTCTCAATTGTCTAACAACATTTTGAGGGCTTATAGTAGTTTGTAACTTTGTACTTTAGTATACACTTAATTTGGAACTTTGGATCAAATAGGATGAGTTAGTCCGCTGTGTTTCCTTTTATGATTTTGAGAGAAATCAAGATAGATATGGCAGAGTAGAAAGTCTTATTGATGGGTTTATGAGTTGTATGCTCAATGTTATAGGACACTTTACTTCAATATAAATCTACTATAAATGCACGAGTGTTTTTATATTTGGACAAATTTCGAAAAGTGGTTCAATTTATGCTAACAAATAAGAGGAAATGATTTGCAATTACAAAGTTTTGTGCTTGAGATAATATAAACCAAGACAGATATGGCAGAGTACAAACTCTTATTGATGGGTTTATGATTTGTGTGCTCAATGTCATAGGATACTCTACTTCAATATAGTTTATTATCGATGCATTTAAGTGTTTTTCTTATTTGAACAAATTTCAAAAAACGGTTCAACAAGTCATATGCTATATCTCTTGCAGACAATTGTTACAGAATGTGTTTCTAATTGCCTCCACTGCAATAGATAAATGTTAAAGTAGCCTTGTTTCTTCTTCAATAAAGATGGGGTTTGAGAAAGAAGGTTCAAAAAATGGAGCAGGTTATGTTGGTGGTTTCTTTCATCTCTTTGACTGGACAGCAAAATCACGGAAAAAGTTATTCTCAAACAAGTATGATTTACCAGGTACAAGCACATGTAATATGGCACTTGAACAACTCTATTTGTTTCCTTTCATTTTATAGGGTCTTAATCTTGGTTCTTCTTGGTGGTTTAGGTTATAATAACTTTTCCTTTCATTTTATCAGAGCAATTTAAGCAGGGAAAGAGGAGTGATGGGAATTTGCCAACAACTCGTCTATCATTGGTAGGAGAGCAGCTAGCTAGCTATCATTTCTTTCTATTGCATCTGTCTATTCGGTGATTGAATCTATGATTGTATGTGCTTATTGGTTTTGCAGGTAGATGACGATGAAACTGGAGTAGGGACAAGCTTCAAATGCAGTGGTGAGTACAGTTGTGCTTCATCAGTTACGGATGAAGACGGAAGTAGAGCTCCTAGTGTAGTAGCCAGGCTAATGGGGTTGGACTCTTTGCCCACTTCTAATTTTCAAGAGCCCTACTCTACTCCATATTTTGATACTCAATCTCTTCAAGATGCTCATTACCACAGAAGAAATTTTGAATATTACCAGGACAATCAAATGATGTTCTCTGGGAACATGCTTAGAAAGGATGATGGTGAAAATTCCTCGAATTTAGTTGAGTTCAAGCCCAAGAAGACACCAAGCAGGCCAATTGAGAAGTTCCAAACTGAAGTTTTACCCCGTAAATCTGCTAAGTCCATTCCAGTTACACACCATAAACTTTTGTCTCCTATCAAAAGTCCTGGATTTGTTTCGAGTAATAATGTGGCTCACATAATGGAAGCTGCAGCAAAAATTATTGAGCCTGGACCTCAAGTTACTACCAAAGCCAAAATGCCTCTTGTAGGGTCTTCTTCCATACCCTTGAAGGTTCATGCTCTCAAAGAAAAGGCGGAGGCCACACAAAAAGTCCCTTTGCTCGGTTCTTCGTCGGCAACCATGAAAGTACAAAACTTAAAACAGAAAGTGGAAGCTGCTCATAGAACATCCAGGCTTGCTGAAGTATCTCAAAGGCCAGCTGAGTCAAATGCTGCCAAGTATCTTAAGGGACAATCAATGAACAAGAGCTGGAATGGATCTGTTGATACTCCTTTCAAGATCTCTAATAAAGAAGAAGGTTCTTCTGGTCTAAAGAATAAAGGAAAGTCTATTTCACTTGCTATACAAGCAAAGGTCAACGTTCAGAAAAGAGAAGGTCTCAACTTAAATAGCTCTAGAAGTGAAGTGACCCCAAGACAACAGAATGAGCATAAGTCGTCAAGTCCAACCTTTCGAAGTCAACAGAATACTCAAAAGAATCTGAATAAGAAATCTTCTTCACAAAATTCTTCCATTCTTAGGCAAAATAATCAAAAACAGAACTGCCTAGGTGATAAAGATAATTCACTTTCAAAGCCGCTGGTTTCAAACTCGCAGGGTAGGAAACTTCTGTCCCGAGATTCGTCTCCTGTCTATCAGAAAGGATCAAGTAGAAGTAGTGGGAACTCAAAATTAGGATCTAGGAAGTCAAGCTCGCAAGTGGAAGGTGAAAAGGAACTTCCTTATTCTAATAATAGGAATGTCCCTCGAAAGAAACGGTCAATAGATGGGGATCTTCATTTCAATAAAGATCAGATTGATGACAAAAGTTTGAATGCCAAAAACCAGAAGCCAATAAAATCCAGTTGGGCAGAAGACAACCGAAAGAAAGGCATGGATGTTGTTTCTTTTACATTCACTGCCCCACTTACAAGATCAGTGCCTGGTTCTGAGGATCAGCTTGGACATAGAAAAAATGGTTATTCTGGGGACCATCAAGGTAAGAGGATGCTGCTTGATTCAGACAATATGAAATTATCTTCTCTGGGATACAATGTCATAGGAGGTGACGCTTTGAGTATGCTTTTGGAAGAAAAGTTAAGGGAGCTAACTTTTGGACTAGAGTCTTCTTCGAGCCGTGACTCTGTCAAAGGAGGGTCAGCTTCAAGTTCTGGGCCACATTTAGAAAATGTGATATCTACACCAAAGATGAAGGAGCAAAAAGACCAACAGTTAATGGCTGATGACAAATTCAGTGGCCAATTTGACTTTCAATTTTCAACCAGTCGTCCACCTATGTCTAGTTTTAAACCAAAATTTCAGGTATATGGTCCTGATCAATTCTACTTTACATTGTTTGTCTTTAGCTCTTTTTATAAGCTATCATTACATTTGTTTAAGATTTTTAGAAAGTCAGAACAAAGTTGTTATTCGCAAAGAAAATACCATAAACATGATTTTGCACCATATAATCTGATTGTAGTTGATGAAACAAATATGATATTCATATTCTCAGGGGGATAGTGAGATGGATGATTATAGAAGCAATAACTTAGAACCTGGAGGAAAGTTGCAAAATGGCCGACATTCTAGTCCAGTGACTCCAGTCTCTATCTTGGAATCTTCATTTTCTAATGAAAGTTGCAACTCTTCAATTACTACAGATAGTAATAGTACTGAAGGTATAATTTTTGATTCTCTTCTCTTTTGTTTTCAAAAGGAAGTTGTTCCTTTTGAATGATGTATAATAAGATTTCAGATGTTTTGTACAGATTAATCCTTAGCATTTTAAGTATTATTACTTTCAGGAAGCAAGTTGTGCTCATCTGTTCAAGCTCAAGAAGCTAGTAGCTTGAGTTTTTTGAAGAAATTCCAGCCACTAGAAGCTGATACAGAGCTGTCAGATTCAGCCTCTTCTACCTCTACTGGAAGTTTAACAAGAAAGCGCGCAACCACATTGATCATGTCCCATCTCTCGGAAACAACAGAGTGGGAACTAGAATATGTGAAGAAGATATTGTGTAACATAGAGTCAATGTTTAATGAGTTTGTGATGGGCCGTTCGCGTGATCTTATTAACCCTCGTCTATTCAATGTTTTGGAGAATAGAAAAGGGCCATTGGACCGTGATGTTGGAGGGGGGTCTAAGATGAGAAGGAAGGTGTTGTTTGATTGTGTTGGGGAATGCTTGGACTTGAGATACAGGCGTTGTTTGGGCGGAGGATACAGAATGTGGATGAAAGGAGTAGCAATGGTGAGAAGAAAGGAATGGTTGGCTGAAGAAATTTACAAGGAAATCTCAGGTTGGGAAAGCATGGGAGATTCAATGGTGGATGAACTTGTGGACAAGGACATGAGCAGCCAGTATGGAAAGTGGTTGGACTTTGAAGTTGATGAATTTGAATTGGCAGTAGAGGTTGAAGCTCAAATATGTGATTCATTGATTGATGAAATAGTTGCTGATATGTTACAATTTTAATGCCTTTGCCCATTTTGCTATTCTCATTTCAACAAGTGTAAGTTCATAAATCTCTCTTGCGGATCTTCTAAGTTTTGGATTCTTGATTTGTTAAGTCTGTGATTAAATTTGTATCTTTGTGATTAAATTAATTTGTTTGGTCTCAAAATGTGTCTTCATTTTTAGTATGTCTTCTTTTGTTATTGTTATTTTTATTTTGACAAGAAATACTGGATGTATTGTTTGTGAGGAGGAGACTAGACTAGAAAATAATGGTTAATTAAGTTATGATACAAAAAAAAGGCAGTGATATTGATCCACAAGTAAAGTTAACTTAAGTAAAGCACATAGGGAGGGATATAGTACCATTAGATCATTAGATGGGAAATTTGATTTTCTATACTTAAAAAATTTTAAAAAAAAAATTTAAACCAATACATTTTACACTACAAAAGATATAACACTTTTTTCAAAACCCTAAAAATAACCCCCTCATAATTCAAACCCTTTCTCTCTCCCTGAAACCGAATGAAAACAAAAAAAAAAAAAAAGGCCCAGGTCCGACCATCGAACCACTCTCTCTCTTCCTCTCTCTGAAAACGAATGAAAACAAAAAAAAAGGCCCAAGTCCGATGGTCGGACCATGGGTCCGATGGGTCCGATTGGTCGGACCCCATGGTTCGACCATCGGACCTGGGCCTTTTTTTTTTCATTCGTTTTCAGAGAGAAGGGGGCTGGGGCTGGGGCTTCGACCGTCGTTGGGGTTGGGGCGGCGATTCGTGGGTGCCGTGGGTTGAGCGGGGGTTGGGGTTTTCGTGGGTGCCGTGGGTTGAGCGTGGGTGAGGGTCGTCGGGGTTGGGGTTTTCGTGGGTGAAGGTGGTGGCTGCTGTGGGTTTCTCATGGGTGAGGGTGGTGGCTGCCGTTGGTTGCTCGTGGGTGAGGGTGGTGGGTGCAGACAAAGTCGGCTGAGAGTTTGAGGGAGGAGAGAGAAAGGGTTTGAGTTATGAGGAGGGTATTTTTGGGGTTTTCAAAAAATTGTCATATTTTTTGTAGTGTAAAATGTATTGGTTTAAAAAAAAATTAAGTTTTTTAAGTATAGAAAATCAAAATTCCCCATTAGATTATCATTAGAGCATTTTTAATAGAGTGCTGAATAGATAGTGTATTGCTATATATTAGCATATTTAAAAATAATACCACTCTAATAATATTCTAAAATGTGTGTTAAATTTGCAATATATTAAAAGTTGTGCTAAATTTAACACAAGATTAGAGAAATGTTTAAGGACCTCAATGTATCAATCACCACAAGAGAGAGTAATTTAATATTAGGTCTTACACATTTTGATTTTATAATTGACGTTAAAATCGTTATGAGTATTGTTATTGGGTATCAGTGGTAGGGTTGTTCATATAAACCGGAAAACTGCGGTTTAAATCCGGACCACTACAATCCGAACCATTGTAAGCCGTAACCGGAGAAACCGTTTTTGATGGTTTGGTCAATCCGGACCGTTTACATCGTAATGGTTCGTAATATATAATTAACGGTTAAACCGGACCGGACCGTTTATAATAAATAATTAATTTATATATTTTTTTATATATGACTATATGTGTAATTTAGAACTTTTTGTGTGTCAAGTTTTTTATTGCATAAAATTTTAGATTTTTTTGTTATGTTTGACTTTTGAGAATGTTTTTATATCATTATTTATATCTTATAGATCTATTGCTTATCATGTTATATATATTTTTAGAAAAATGAAATTAAAAACTTAGTAAAAATAGTACAATTACTAAAAAAATATGAATAATTATCAATTCCACATAAACCGTGGTTTCGAACCAAACCAAACCGTTCTTAATGGTTTGGTTTGAGAAATTTTTTAGTCTGGTTTGGTTTCTAATATTGAAAAAACCGTTATACTGGTTTGGTTCAAAACTTATGAAAATTCGAACCAAACCAATCCATGAACACCCCTAATCAGTGGTGCCTAACACTTTTTATAAATGACGCCTCTACGATTGGTTAGCGATACTTCTTAGAAGTTATTTTCTTAAGTTATATGAGACTTTATACTTAATTACATCTATAGTGGTATAATACCAAGGAGGATGCTAGACACCAATAGTGTCTTTTAGCATTTCTCAATCGTTAACCACTCACAATGCGTCATATTAGTAGGTGTTTTTTTTGTCTGTTAAAAACTTAGTCTAACAAAACAACCATTGTCAGAACTATTTACATAAAACAAAATATGCATATATGCATGTACAGACGCTTTAAAATAAACATACAATACAGCATTGGAAGTTGGAAATATTACCATATGATGGAGACATTTCATTAGTAAAATAATAAATTACAACAAAAGAAGAAAATAAGGGAAAATCAATTCTGAAACTAGTAATGATTTTTCTTTCTTTCTTCTTCTTAATTAGCTCTACATCTCAAAAACATGTCAAACCTTTTCGAGTGAGCAATCAAATCTGTTTACGGCTTGTGAAAAAGAACAAACTAAAAATAACATTTTTTTTTTCAACTCATCCAATCACACTATGTAAAACTAATACAAACATTATTCGAAGTGGACATTAAATTGTAGTATGTTTATTTTGTGGTGTGATCATCTCATGCATGATGCCCTTCAAAATTACCATTTTCCCATAAAGAAAACAATCTCTCTCCATCTTGATCAGAGGAGTAGTCATCCCAATCCCATATCCCATTATTATTATTATTAATGTTATCATGGGTTTCAACAACATAATATTCTTCCCACTTCCAATCAAACCATATTCCTTCATCTTCAAACCCAACTGAGCTGTTATTTATATTATTAATATTAATGTCATCACTATCCATTCCAGAAGAGATGCAAGTGTGCCATTCCTCACTATGATGCTCCTCCAGTACACTACTACCACTACTCAAAACGCATGTCGTTTTGTCATGATCATGATTGTCGTTCTTCTTTTCTGCTTCATCTAATTTATTACTCTCTTTGACTTCTTCTTCATCTTTTTTTATAGTAGTTGTAGTAGTAACAGTTTTGTTATTCTTTTTCAAGGATGATTTAGTTGTAGGAGCAGTATTTCGGGCTCTACCACCTCTTCTCTTGTTAAATGAAGCTAGTTTTGCTAAGTTATGAATGATGGCTTGAGATGAAGAAGATGAAGATGATGATGATGATTCGTTAGGTAGTCGCTTGGTGAAACTGTAGATTTTTCGACTCAAATGAGAGTTCCAATAGTTCTTAATCTCATTGTCTGTTCTACCAGGTAGATGATCGGCTATCACTGACCACCTTCATATAAACCAGTAATTAATTAATTAATTAATTAATGTTAATTTAACAAGCTCATTCATTTAATAGCTTATTAAGTCATATAGAATCAAAGCATATATATATAGAAATGTTAAAGGGTACCAGCACCATCCTATGTGTCAATATTGTTATTAGTCCAACTAAGTATTGGGTCCATATAATTTAATATAATAGCTTTTAGTACTGTATCGCTAGCCAATCGCAACGCGACATGTCGAGAAAGTGTTAGGCACCACTAGTGCCTAATAGCAATACTCATATGTATAGTAGTTTCTTAGGCGTTTGGTTGGGAGGAATGAAAATATAGGAATGGGAATGAGAATGGGAATAAGAATAGGAATAGGAATGGAATTGAATAAAATTTAAAATGAATACAAAAATTGATAAAAAAATCATTAAATTTTTTTTCTTGTTACATTGGAATGGTCATTCCTTTCTTTTTAAAATGGAATAGCCTTTCCACCAAAATGGTGGAAAGAGTATTCTATTGGAATGCTATTCCAATACTTTAAAATGCAGCCAAACAAAGGAATGAAATAAAAATTGTTTTCTTTCCATTCTATTCCATTCCATTTCATTACCTCCAACCAAACGCTACCTAGTGTCATCACCCTAAGGCTAATTTCTTATTTTTCTTATTTTTCTTACTTTAAGAAATTCTCAATATTTTATATTATCGAAAAATAAAATTTAAAATAATCGAATGCATAAAATAAAATAGGCACCATATAATAAAACAAATTGATTTATAATTAGTTATACACTCAAAAAAACCCTCTAAATTCATATATATATATATGAGTGATTAATAATTACATTAAAAATGTAACTAAAATAATTATATTCTTATGTAACTTGCTATAAGAGATTACTAACAGTTACATTTTTAGATTCAAAATAATTATAATTAATTATATACATTTAAATTAAATTATTTTTTAATTAAAATATTAATAAGACATTTTTTATAATTAATATTTATAAATATCTTTTATTTTTTATTTATAATGAAATAAATAAAATCAGACTAGTATCAATTACAAATAAAATAAATACACAATTATCGTAATTACAGATTTAATATAATCATTAAAACCCGTATATATTATATATTATGCTAGTTTTGTGGTCCTTTTATATAATTGATGAAATTTATTAGTAGTTGACAGTTGCTAGCTATATATAGAAAGACAACAAAAAGCTTTAAAAGTAATAATCCAAACATGTCATTATACGTAGTAAAATTATATGAGAATCCATTTGGGAATCTGAAGATGCGTATAAAAATATATTGAATTATATGTACGTGTTTATTTTCAACTAAACAGTAGAAACAATAATTTGGTGACTTTTTCTGTCAAAATAGGTGGTATAGTACTGTATAAGATAATGTGATCTTTTAACTGTAGAAGCATTAAACAAACCAAATTTCATCTAGAAATAACTATTACAAAAACTTTTCTTAAATGTAATATTGTTTTGACCATTTTTGGTAAAACCTCCAAATCAAGTCTTTTTCAAGCCGGTTTGTTCATTTTTATATCCACAAAAAATAAGGAGTATGTTCCCACAAAATACAAATTGACCCAAAATAGACTTTTGATTTGGGAGTTTAATGAAAAATGGTTAAAAATATTTTTGTTATGTTCACACTTAAAATAAAATAAATTATATGTAGATGAGGAAGTAGGAGAGAAAAATGAAAGTTCTTCAATGGGAGAGGAAAACAAGAATGGACAGAAGTTACAAATTGACTATGGGGGCATGTTCAAAACAGTTAGTTGCGCCTCTATAAAATAAAACAAAATATCAGCGAAACTAACTATTTGAATCATATTTTCGGCACTTTAAATTACTCAAACAATCTCAAAAAACAGACCTATTATAAATATAATGTATACCTTCATAGTTTTTTCAATATAATGAAAATAAGAAATGTCCGTACAATAGATTTAAAAGTGATGTTGTTACCTTAAAATTTCCAAATATATATAAGCAATAATTGGAAGAGAAAAAACACACCTATTACCAAGAGCATTATGTAAGTTGACAATGGTTTCCTCTTCTTCTGAAGTAATATTACCCCTTTTCAAGTCAGCCCTCAGATAGTTTATCCATCTCAATCTACAACTTTTTCCACACCTAAGCAACCCTGTTTTTTAAATAATAATATATAGTCAAATATTCATAGATTTTATTATATGTTTTGTTGGTATAAAATGTAGTATATATTCATATATATATATATATATATATATATGGTACCTGCATTTTTGGGTAAAGATCTCCAAGAGCCTTCACCATGAGTTTGAATGTAGTTGGTCAACACTTGATCTTCTTCAGCTGTCCATCTTCCTTTTTTTAAACCCAACTTCTCACAACATGGTGCTCTTCCCATCTCTCCCACACCTATAATGATCTTAATTATTTTCTCTGCAAATTTTTCTTTTCAGACACAAAAGATCACTAAGACAATAAATAGAAACAGTAGTTAAAAATATGCCCTATAGACTAGACAAAGACAAAACTCACTTATATGTGTATATATATATATACATGACAAATGACACAACACGATGAAGTGGCTCATAATACCCCACGAACAACACAAATGTTAAACACCATGATACATTAAATGTATGTGTATAAATACGTATATATATATATATATTAATATCTTTGTAGACGTATATATAATATATCTTAAAGTTAGTCACTTCATATAGTTGAAATGAGAGACTTTGGCTTTTACTGAAAATAAAACAAAATTGAATCAATTGCAGGTGGTCCAACTAAACTTTATGAAGAAAAAAAAAAAGAAAAGAAAAAAAAGACATTATTTTTATTGAAATGGTTTTTCTGATCCATTGCCCTAAGTTAATTAGATGAGAAAATAAAATATCATTAGATTGACCGTACCGTACTAGAGCTATAGTCTTAGTTTAATGGTTTCACACTTAGGCTCACGTAGACAAAATTTTATATTCAAATCCTCTACTTTGATATCAAAATAAAAAATAAAAAAGAAGAACGTTTTTCAATATTATATGCAGGAGCGGAACCACATAAAGGTGAGATAGAGCAGTCGCTATGTTGAAAAAAAAAAATCGAAAAAAATTATATATAAATTTTAATTAGTAACCACACGTATTTATAAATAAATAAAAGTGATATAATAGAAAAGAGTTCATAAAAAAAAATAAGTGTCGTTGATTACATGCATATCATTTATGTATATATATAAACAAATATATATTAACAGCCGAAACATTCTTTTTGTCTCCTAATCATATGTCTCTATCACCAAAAAGTTGTGGACCAATATTAAATCTCATCATAAATTACTATAATTTGGGGTCATTCTTTCCTTTCAACTTTTTTAATGTTCTTGTCCAATATTTTTAAGGCTCCATTAAGTTTTTGTTTTCATTTTATTTCGAAGAAGAAACTTATGTCAAACTTATTCCTGTTATATATTGATTCAACTCTCATTTCCTATCACACCCCATAAATTAATAGCTATAATCAAAAAGTAACTTTTGTTTAAAAAAGAATTGCACAATTTTATAAACCCCATATGTGATAAAAAAAAATTTTACTAAAAAGTGGTGTGTATATAATTTAATTTCATGATGTATTTTGCATTATGGTTTGTCAAAATTACCATACAAATTCTTAATGAAATTTAATATTTCTGATTTAATGTTGTATTTATTTCATCATTGAAAGGCAATAACAACCTTTTGATGAGCTGCGTACCTTCATGGGATCTGACTCAAAAGCTACATTGATTAGTAAAATGTTTTCATAAAGGGTAAATACTATTTTAGACCTTCTGTTTTACTAAAGTTGCTAATTGGACCCTGTGTTTTGTTAAATGACAAAATGGACCCTGTATTTTCTAAATAGTACAAATAGGACCCTGAATTGATTTTTTATCAAAATAAAGTTTAATTATAATCCGATCTAAAAGTGTTATATGACAAAACTGTTTACATTTTTTGTATCTGTTCGTATTAAGCATTGTCTTCAAGTTGGTTGTATTAAAAAAAAAGTTATCAAAAATTAAGCTCAGGGTCCTATTTTTACTATTTTAGAAAATACAGGGTCTATTTTGTCATTTAACAAAACACAGGGTCCAATCTGTAACTTTTGCAAAACACAGGATCCAAAATGGTATTTACCCTTTCATAAAAGATAGATGAAGACAAATTAACCACCGCTTTTATTAATTATTTTTTTTTCTATAAATAAATAAAACACAAGGAAAAAATCAATCTGTGAATTGTGATAATATTCAATTTAATATCTTGTTTTACAAATTCTAAATCTAATATTAGTTTAAATTAAGTAGAAATCACTATTAAATTTCACTAATTACAATTTAGTGTCAAATAATGTTGGTAACATATAAAGAGCCCGTTTGGCACAGCTTTTGGAAAAGTTAAAAGTTACTTTTCAAAAAAAGCTGTGACAAAAAAGTGTTTGGTATGCAATTAAAAAACAGCTTATTGAAGAATTTATGGAAAAGCTACAGCTAAAAGCTAAAAGCTAAAGCTGGTAGAACCCAACTTTTAGAAAAAGCTGTTTTGATTAAAAGACTCTATAATAAATTATTTTTACTAAAAATTTATATAATTATTTATTATATATTATAAAAAATAAAAATATTTTTTTAAATGAAAAAATATTTAAAAATAAATAATATTTAAATTTCTAATTTTTTATTTTATATTAAAAATATTTTATATTTATATTTTTATTATTAACAAACAATATCAATTTATGTTTCTTATAAACTAAAATTTTATCTTTTGCAAGTGATAAAAATATAATTTAAAAATATTTAAAATTATTTTTATCAAATGCATAAATTATACTATAAAAAAAAATTAAAAATATATAAAAAAAAAATTATATAACATATTTTTATATATATATATTTGTGATTATAATGAACTAAATTAAAATATTATCATTATTATAATAAAATCTTAACAACTCACAGCACTTTAAAAATTATAATTTACCAAACACTCAGCTCAGCTTTTTTCCACAGTTCTGCTACAGCTGCTTTTTCCCACAGCACAGCTACAGTTGCTTTTCCCCACAGCACAGCTGTGATGCTTGGCTGTTTCGTGTAATGTAATTGTAATAGTAATAGAATAAAATAAAAATGGTAATAAAAATTAATTACAATTTAGTTTGTTATTAATAAAATAAATGATAAATTGACAAAATTATTCTACTTTAATTTTATATATATATATAAAAAAAAAAGTATTAAAATCATTTTTAATTTTACTTTATTTATACTTTGTCATGCAATTCTTATTACATATCTTTTTCAATGTAATGAGCATTTCATTATATAATGTAATTATTTTTACATTGTAATCCCATTACATTATTTTTTAAGTGCAAACAAAACAGTGTAATGGGTAATTTGATTCCATTACAATACTAATTATAACGGATATTTGCAGTAAAATTTCTTTAATATTTACAATTGTTACACATGACCATAATAATTAAAAAAAAAAGTAGCAGCAAAAGTACTTTGTTTTACGATTTTGTTACAGTTGTACCTTTTTTTTGTTGTGAATTAGTGTCAATTAAGTCCGTTAAGTATCAGTTCAAAAATGTGAGGCGACAAATTTTTTAGCGTAATTAATACATAGTCCAAAATATGTTGCCACGTATTTCTGAATTGATACTTAATTACGAAAAATGGGTTAATACATAGTCCAAAATATGTTGTCACGTATTTCTGAGTTGATGTGTTGTGATTTACAACTGAAGCAAGAACACCCTCGTCATGGCTGAGCAAAGCCAAGAAAGTAGCAGTTGATCCCTCTTTTTCCATTGAGCAAATGCCAGATTAGGAGCACCATTGAGAAGAGTAGAGGGAGGAGTAACATCATTGAACAGGATTTCATCCAGTTCATGACCAATCACAGTGGGTACAACCTGTGATTTTCAAGCTAAAAAAATTCGGTGATCGAGTTTGAGAGTGAGAAAGGAGGTAAGAGAGCTGGAAAACGAATTCCAGATTAAAGGAACTAGATCAGAACTCTAAGACACAATAGAATTTTGGCCATTAAGACCGATAGGATCGAAAGTGGAGGTGTGTATAGACAAGTCCATTAGCAAGAATCTGATACTATGTAGAAGAAGAACAAAGGTAAAAATCAAAAATGATAAAAACTAGGAAAAGAATGTAGAACAAAGTAAGTTGCAATGGAATCACTTAGCTAGAATTTGGTCTTATTTATAGAGTTAGTTTTTAGTACAAAAGATTAGCAAGAAAGAAAACTAACTAATCTTGACGAAAACAACTAACAAAAAACCTAACTCAACTAAAACCAATAATAAAATGAATTATTGGTTAACATGCCCTAACCAAGAGAGGATCATAAGAAAAAGTAAATGACGACTCTACCAAGTCAAAGAGATTACATATTTTTCTTCTTTACAGTGGATTGTTTTTTTTTTTTTTTTTTTTGAAAAAATTCATCATCTTTATTAATCGCAATCCATAGTGATTACATGATTAAAATTTGGAGTAACATCACTACTCCTGATAACACGATCAACAACTAAATAGGATGCTCGAGCTAAGAAATGAGCAACACTATTTGCAGAACATCTAATAAAATTGACATAAACATCTTGCAAGTCATTTAACAACATCTTACAATCAGAAATAATACTCCTAAAATATAAAATCATAAGAATAGAGCTACGTAACGCTTGCACACAATAGATTGTTTTTAGTTGTTGTTTTTACTAACTTTTTATGTTTGTTGAGACATCACTTTGTTAAACTAAAAATTTAATTATTTTTAATATATAAATTAATAATTTATTCACGGAAAACCGTACTAATTTTTACTGCAATAATTTTTAAAGGGACAAAATAATTAAAAATATTAGTAAAATTATATATATAATTTCAAAAATTAAAATATACATGGATAAAATTAAAAAATAAATAAATAAATAAAAATTTATAAAAGCAAAAGTAAAAATATACTTTTTTAAAATAAAAAAAAATCTATAAAAATTAACTAGTCATGTGCCTCCACATAACCCATAACCAGTGTAGTTCCACTTGGTGGAGTATGATTTAGCTTTTTTTGCTTAACCGAACGTTGTAAGTTGGTGAACTTTTTACTGAGAAATGCTAAAAGGTAGTCCTGCCTAATATTTTGATGAGTTGTTATAGGAAAATTTGAATTTGTATGCTTAATAAGTAATAAAATTGGAAACCTAATAGAATAGTAGATATAATTTGTAAAGTAGGATACATTTTAGTAAAACCCAATTTTACCCCCCTCATTTGAAAAGTCACTCTCTCTCTCTTCGTCCCCTCTCTCTCTCTTCGTCCCCCCTATTCTCTCAAACCAAAACAACTTCGCCCAAACGCACCGAACCCCACGATGAGTAGACCCGAACCCTCTCCACCGCGTACGACCGAAGCCCCAGCCCCCTCTCCACCGCGCAGGACCGATTCTCCAGCCCCCCTCCACGGCGTACGAAGGTCCAGCCACCCTCCACCGCGTACGACCCAAACGGAAATGGCCAAGGTATGTTCGACCGTCCTCTTTTTTTATTTTTGTTATTGCTTTGAGTGATTATGACATAGAGTATGATTTTAGGGTTTGATTTGAAAGGATTTGTTAGATTTAGGGGTTGATTTAGGCTAAGAAATCTGTTTGGAAGACAATGGCCCGATGGGACCCCCGATGGGCCCGATGCTATGGCCCGATGTAGGAATAAATGTAGGAATAAATGTATCAGGTCCGATGGCCCGATGGGACCCCCGATGGGTCCGATGCTATGGCCCGATGTAGGGATGTTTTTGTGAAATAAAGTATTGGGTCTGATGGCCCGATGGGACCCCCCGATGGGTCCGATGCTATGGCCCGATACTTGGACCGAATATGGGAAATAAAGGATAGGGTCCGATGGCCCGATGGGACCCCCGATGGCCCGATGGGCCGATTTCATGCAGGCCCGATGGTCTGCTTCGAAGGGTCCGATTGGGGTATTTTGTAGGTTAGGGGTCCGATGGGGAAGGTGTAGGCCCGATGGGCCGATTGTATGTAGGCCCGATGGGGCCGATTGTAGGCCCGATGGGGCCGATGGGTATGGAAGTTGATTTTTTTTTTCGTTTTTTTAAATATTAGTAATTGTTTTATGTATTATTTTATTTGTATTGAATTATTAAGTATTGTTTAATTAATAATTGTTTTATTATTAATAATGAATTATTGTATTCTTTTTATATTATTGTATTAATTTTTTTTGTTTTAATAATTATTGTTTTTTAAATAATTATTAATTGTTGTATTAGTTTTTCTTGTTTTATTAATTATTGTATTTTTATTAATTATTAATTAATGTTTTATTATTAATTATAAATTATTGTATTAATTTGTATTGTTTTATTATTTATTATTATGGTACTAATTATTAATTATTAATTGTTAATTTTTATTATTTATTAATTAATGTTTTATTAATCATTATTAATTATAGTATTAATTTGTATTGTTTTATTAATTATTTTTTTTGTACTAATTATTAATTATTAATTATTAATTATTAATTTTTATTATTTATTAATTATTGTTTTATTATTAATTATTAATTTTTGTATTAATTTTTATTGTGTTATTAATTTTTTATTATTTATTGATTATTGTTTTATTAATAATGATTAATTATTGTATTATTTTTTATTATTTTATTATTTATTAATTATTGTTTATTATTAGTTATTAATTATAATTTTTGTTAATTATTAATTAATGTTTATTATTAATTATTAACTATTATAATAATTTGTATTGATTTATTAATTATTATTTTTTTACTAATGATTAATTATTAATTTGTATTATTTATTGATTATTGTTTTATTATTAATTATTATTTTTTGTATTAATTTTTATTGTCTTATTAATTTTTAATTATTTATTGATTATTGTTTTATTATTAATGATTAATTGTTGTTTATTTATAGGTTTAGGGTGTGATATAATTTTGTTTTTTTTTTTTGCAGTCTTCCAAAGTTCCACGACTTTTACTGCCAGTGTCTGAACATTACACTGGTCGTGTTACTTGGCGGGGCGGTAGTTACTATTACCCCAAAGTAAAAGCCAAGTTTGTACAAATGCAGTTGTTGGAAAGGGTGAAGGAGGAATCCCCTTTCAACAATTTTTTTGAGAGAGAGCCATTAGCGTTTTCAGCTGCTCTTATCCATCAACTCTTCATGCATAAGATATAATCAGATAAAGAGGATGAGGTGCATTTTTATATTGCAAAGAAGAGATGCCGATTCGGCCGAACTGAGTTTGCCTTGGTGACTGGGCTTAATTTGTTACGTGGACCGACTGAGGCTGAGGTTTCGGAGAGGGCGACGTCAGACCGGTTGATAGTAGAATATTTTAATGGGGATCCATCTATCAGCATTGGTCGTCTGCGCAGCGTCTTTGAGAGCTGCACTGAGAAGGATGATTGTTACAAGTTGGGTTTGGTGTTGTTCGTGATGGGTGTTCTGACTGGGAAAGAAGAGAAGACCCTGGTTCCCCCATTTATCATTAGAATGGTTGAGGACCTCCCTTTTTTCTACAATTACCCGTGGGGGAAAATTTCTTTCAACTTGTTGAAAGATACTTGGAGTAAGGACTTCGTACAAAAGAAAAAGCATATGGATGAGAAGATTGAGAAGGGAACGACTCAGAAGGAGTCAAAGTATTCGGCCTATGGATATGCTGTAGCATTGCAGTATTGGGCTTATGAGTCCATCCTCGAGCTTGCTGAGAAATTTGCAATCAGAAGATCGCATCGCTTTCCCCGAATGGTGAACTGGGAGAGTAAGGATGCCCCACTCGGGAAAGAGGAAGTCATCAGATTATTTGCAAAAAAAGTGAGTTTGTTAATTCATTGCATTTGCTTAGGTTTATTTATTTATTTTATTTTAATTTAAGTCTAATAATCAATTTGTTATAATTTGCAGTTGACAGTGTACTCCGTTTTATGTCCGCGGAGTAATGAGGCCGAGTTTTTGAGCCACGTCACTGGAGGTGAGGCGCCTCTATTTGTGGATATGGAGGAATTGGTTATTGGCGATGATGGCCAGCCTACTCAGGATAGTTTGCGCAGCCAAGCTTCAAAGCTTGCACTCACGCTAGAACAGCGAGCGGAGGAAGCTGGAATCTTCAGAGATGATACACCACCACATTCTCCACCATCAGGGGCCCGTTCTGTTCCACCGTCTGCCTCAATGCCCGATTCTGCATCTATGCCGCAGTCAGCATCTATTCCCAGCACCTCACAGCCTCAGGTGCCAATATCTTCTGCCATATTGGCAAGATTGGAGCGTGTTGAAAAGGAACAGCTTGCTTTGAAGCAAGGCCGATCGATATTTTGAAAGGGCAGAATGAGATAATGGGTTACTTGAAGACCCTATTGGCTCTTATGGGAGATCAGAGAAGGCCCAGCGCAGAGGCAGAGCCACAGCCAGACGCCGTGTCTCCAGGAGATGAGTTCATTCTTCCGAATGATTACAGACCTAATGATGTCGAAGATGTACTCCAGACACCTCAGAACATGTCGGTCACGTCCATTGGAGATACCCAAGATTCAGAGGTTCAGGTTTTAGAGACCGTTCCAACACCGGTGGAGAAGAGAACGAAGAAAAGGCCAAGGTGGTTTGAAGAGTACACCGAAATGAAGAAGAAGATGAAGCCATCAACAACCAATGTGAATGTTGACCCACTTCGGCCCGTTGATGAGAAGCTACTACATAGTTTTCGAAATTGGTTAGTGGGAACCATCGGAAACAAGTATCCGAGGGACGTCTTCACCGGTCTGCGTGGCATGGCTTGGTTCTCGACCCTAAATACAGACAAACTATGGCTTTCTGATGGCGTAAGTTTATTAACTAAGTATTATATGTTGTTATTTACTGCTTTTTACTGTTGTTATTTGTTTTTTTTTTTTTAATGTTGTAATGTGGTTGTGCTGACTTATTTATATGTGCTGTGCAGCATTTGGATGCTGCTTTCCATATGATGAGGAGGAGGCAACACTTCTTCCCGGAGTTGTACCCACGTAAGTGTACTGTCATGCCATCTTGGTTTACCTCATCGTTGAGGGGTCGGTGGGATGCTTGGAAGAGCAATACTGACCATGATGGTTTTGTTTGGGATGAGTCCATCTTGGAACTCCTTCGTGGGGATCCAAACCAATTTTTGCCTTCTTGGAAGGGTATGGAGTGCATATACATGGCCCTGTTCTTGAACGGACCGAAACATTGGATCGCTATGGAGGTCAATCTTGAGTTGTGGAAGATATTCCTCTTCGATTCGAGTCTTGGATCTCTAACGAACGACGAACTGAATTCGCTTATGGATGTGTGGTGCCCTTTACTAGCCAAATTGGTGGACCAGTGTGGTGTATGTGACACTCATTACATGGTGATGGTCCCTCAAATGACAGCCTCCGAAAGTCAGGTCAGACCCTTCGACTGGGAAATGATGGACAATAAAGTTGTACCTCAGACAAAATCGAGGTAATTTAAATGCATTTTTTTTATAGTATGTTTATTAATTAACAAAAAAAATTTATAATATTCTCTATGGTTTATTAAATTTTGTGTTTACCTACTATTGCAGCGGCGATTGTGGAATGTACGTCATAGAGCATATTGAGCATAAGTTATTGGATCTACCATTCGATGGAGTACATGATCAGCATATGTCGCTCTTTCGCCAGAGATGGGCAGTAGATTTATTCTACCAGAACTTGGCATGAACTTTAGATGTTTAATTTTTTATATTTGTTGAACAATGTTTACTTTTACACTTTTCAATTTGAACAAACTACTTTCACTAAAATTATTTTATTTTATCAGTAGAACTTGTTTTTGGCTCAGATTTTTAACAAAGTTTAGAAATAATTTTCTAAGAAATACGTAACAGTACAACACATGTTCATGCCACAAATTAAAAATATTTTACACCATAAATATAAATAACATAATAGTCCAGCGCATCACAATACTAATAAACTAAAAATTTATGTTAAACCTCGGTAGGTGCAAGTGCTTCTGTTGTGTCCCGTGGCACCGCACTTGCTACATTTTCGTGATTTGATAATCCTTTCACCATTACAAGCAGTTCGGTTGTTCTTAATTCTTCCAACCTTTTGCTTCTTGGGTCGCCCTACTGGTTGCTTCTCAACAGGCACTCCAACTGTCATGTTCTTTATGTCATCAGGTAATTCCCAATCATCCTCGTCACCAACTGGCATAATTGTTCCTTCGTATGTTCTCCTCCAATATTCTGTTGTGTAATATGGCGAGCATAGTGTGTACACGCTAATACTTCGCTCCTGAGATGCAGCACATGCATGAGGACAAGGAAACTTCATGCACTGGAACAAGCCGCAAGTGCAACTCTTTTCCTGCAAGTCCACTACGCCACCGGTGAGAACTGTTCTTCCAGGGTGAACCTACAACGTGTAAGGCCCGCATGAGTCAACGTTCAAAAACCGACCTTTTTCAAAATGCAATGCCAAGTCCTCCTCCATTTCTGGTGCTAGGGGTTTCGTCCACTTGTCAGCTTTTTCTTTTCGTGAAGCAAACCACTTCTGGACTTTGGACCTCAGGAATGCTACGGCGGTGATCGGGAAGCCTCTTGCATCCTTAGTTGTGTTGTTGAAGCTCTCAGCCCAGTTGCTCGTCATTACATTGTAACGTACCCCTGGAAAGTACGACCGAACCCATTTTTCAAATCCGATTTCCTCAAGATATTTTGCAACCGCTGGATTCATGGCCCGAATGTTCTCAAATTCTCTGTGAAACTCTGATCTTGAATAGTGTACGCACACGTGTAAATGTGATTCGTGAAGACGTCAGTCTTGAACTTGTGGTTGACGTTCATAATAATGTGGTGGTAGCATGCACCGTGGTGTGCATCAGGGAACACAATATCCAAAGCACGAACAATACTTTGATGCCTATCCGAAACAAAAGCTAAGTTCTCAACATCACCAATCGTTTCTTTCAATTTTCTCATAAAATAGGTCCAGGAATTGTGGTTTTCACTGTCAACTATAGCAAAAGCTATCGGAAAGATATGACTCCCTGCATCCAAAGCCACTGCACACAACATTTTCCCACCATACCTAGTCTTCAAGAAAGACCCATCAACGCATATAACAGGTCGACAAAACTTAAACCCCCGAATAGAAAGGACCCAGAGAGAAGAAACAATACTTGAAGCGACCATCTTCTACCACAAAATCTGTGATGGTACCTGGATTCCGCAACTGTAGCATATGCAAGTAACTAGGTAATAAAGAGTACGAATCTTCAGGTGTACCCCGAGTCAGGTGTATTGCCTTCTCTCTGCACCTCCATGCCTTTTCGTAACTCATTTGGATCCCGTAATCCTTGTGCATACTTTTTCTTATATCAGAGGGCAACTGATCCGAGCCGTCAGTTGTGAACTTATCCTTAATTAGATGGGCAACTATTACAGGTGATGCTTGACGGTTATCTTTTCCTCGAAGATCAAGGGAACATGTATGTACATTATGAAATGTACTCACCTCAAACATGTTAGAAAGTACGTTCTTCTTCGCTCTTAATCTCCACCCACAATCTGTATCCTTACATGTGACGTACCAAATATCGTCATCGGACTTCCTAACGTAGTAGTCAAACCCTTTCTTCATTGCATACAGGCCAACAACCATCTTTAAATGCTTTTTGTCTCTAAAAAACTTTCCCACATGTAACTCCCCGCCTGGTGTGCCACCCGTAGATATATAATGACTATGATCCTCGATGTCTTCTCTTGTATACATTTTCTCCTTGAATTTACCGTAACTTGTCGAAGAAGAAAATGGATCGCTCCATCCAGTCACATTGGTACCTCGAGCATCAGTAGGACCACTAACATCATTGGTCTCTCTACCATTATTAGGACCTGTACTGTCAGTAGTTCCTCTAGCATCACTGGTTTCGCCTGGACGACTACTACTAGTACCAGGTGTTTGGCAATTTTCTCTACGGGGCATTCTGTTATGTGTCGGTGGCCTCGGTGGCCTCGGTGGTCTCGGTGGTATTTGGTACGATAGTGGAGTCAAGTTCAAAGGTACAGCAGCAGGGGCCTCTGTACCTTCGTCGTCTCTTACGCCATCATTGCCCTCAACATAATATTCAGGGTCTGGACCATCACAAAAACCATCAATGAAGGGCATTTGTGCTACAATATCAGCACTCGGCATCATAGTGTTTAATTCAGGTAATACATCCGCAACCAACACCTCTGGATTTGTTTCTGGAACAAAACTCCCAACCTCGCTACGATTATCCTTAACAGAACTTGGTGTGGGACTAGGATCAACCCAAACATTCTTCTTTAACAAAGTCACAAACAAAGGAATAAATTCATCTGGCTTCTTCGCAAGTGTAGATAAAAAGTACCTTGCACGCTTATCATTTCGAATAACTTCAGGAGGATACTCATAGCCTTTCCTGTACTTGTAATTTACTTCCAATTTCAAGTCATACTCCGCTTTGTCAACATCCAGTTCTTCGTACAAAACATCAACCAAACCTGAGTAGCTTAGGTTCGGATCAATGTCAATTGTCAAAGCGGCACTCCCTTTATAAATCCAATCTCTACCATCAACCTCCCAAACACCATTATACATAACACACGCATTAACAGTTGAATCTGTCAGAAACATTTAAAAAAACACAGTTATAATTTACAACAAAAATCTCACCGAAAAAAATCTTAATTAATCATTAATAACAAAACAATAATAATTAATTGATAATAAAATAATAATTAATAATTAATAATAAAATAATTATTAATAAAAAAAATGAAAAATGAAACTATAATTAATAATTCATAATAAAACAATAATTAATAATAAAAAATAAAAAAAATTAATAATAAAATATAATTAATAATTATTACTAATACCATAAAAAATATAACAATAATTAATAAAACAATAATTAATAATAATTCATAATATAAAACAATTATTATTTAAAAAAAATAAAACAATAATTAATAATTCATAACAAAACAATAATTAATAAAAAAATAATAATTAATAATAAAAAATAATTATTAATTGATAATAAAATAATAATTATTAATAAAAGAAAAATTAATAACACAAATATTAATAAATCACTACAAAATAAATTAAGCATACAATAATAAACAATAAATAATCATAACTAATTAAATAAAAAAATTAAAAAAAAAGTTGCAGTAGGGTCCGATTGGTCCGACCATCGGACCCCATGGAGGTGCATCGGACCATCCTTTAAAAAAATAAAAAAAATTACAAAAAATCCAAAAACCAATCGGGTCCGATGGGGTCCGATTGGTCCGACCATCGGACCCATATGGAGAGCATCGGCCCCAGGGTCCAAAAAAATTAAAAATTCAAATTTCCCATAAAAAATTAAAAATTAAAAAAATACACAGGGTCCGACCATCGGACCCACATGGTCCGACCATCGGACCCATCGGACCCATATGGAGAGCATCGGACCCAGCTCCAACAAAAAAAAAATAATAAATAAAAAATAAAAAAATACACAAGGGGTCGGACCATCGGACCCATCGGGCCGTCTTCCCTGCCAACAAAATTTTCAGCACATCGGACCCCCATCGGCAAGACGGCCCGACGACAAAAATGAGAAAAACCAGAACAAATCCAGATTTCACAGGCAGCAAACTTTTTAACAGAAAAAACAGCCAAATAACAGCAACAATCTACAGATCAAGCATCAAAATAACATTCTAAACTAAATATAACAACAACAAACAAGATGACACAAACAAAAAAAAAAAATTACCCATGAGTTAGTGTATGATGCTCGTCCAAAAATGAGAGAAATTATGTGGTGAGCTTGTGGTGAGCCTTGTGCAGTGTGGTGCTAGTGTAGTGAGGATGAGAATAGAGGAGCAAAAATTGACTCCCTTTGTGTAGCTTCGGGCAGGTTAGAGAAAAGAAGAGAGAGGGAAAGAGAGAAGAAGTGATAGGGGGTGAAGGAAAAAACAGAGGGTATTTTGGGCATAATAGAAAAAATGGTCATATATTTTAAATATGGGGTATTATGAGTTTTGAGGACAAATTTTAATTAAATGCAAGCATACAAATTCAAATTTCCCTTGTTATATTATTATTGATATAATTTAATATCAAATCCTATTTATTTTATTTTAATAAAAGATTATAAAAAATTGTTAACTAATTATATGACATCATAAGTGGTTATAGACATAGCCTAATAGTTTCACACCTCTCTTCATAAAGAGGAGGTTCCAAGTTCGAATTCTACATTCCCCAATATAAAAAAATTGCTAATTTAGATTTTTGTCCCTTTAGTCGTTAAAAATTCTCTTTGAACTATTGAGATTATTAGATTTAAATACTTTTGTCTAATTTTACTAAAGAAAGTCTGCCGTGGATGAAAATTTAGGAGCACAATTTTATACATGTTAAAATTCAAGGGGCATAATTTTGTAGATATCAAAGTTCGGGAGCACAATTTAGTATATAAACATTCGCCACATTAGCAAAATTAAATGAAATTAGATGCAACTCTTTAAATTCAACAATTTCAATAATTGAAAAGAAATTTTTAACGACATGAAAAGTTCAGAAAGCATAATTTGATACATGTCAAAGTTCAATGACCAAAAATCATAATTATCCAAAAAAAAAAATTATAAGACATCATTTCATAATAGTGCTATAAGCATGTTACCTTAATTATAAGACATCATCTCATAAAAGTGCTAATTACAACCTCTTAGTCAACCTCTATGCCCGAAATCACATGTTTCAATTTTTTTTATAGCGTTATTCGTTATAGTTACAAACTTACAGTATCATTACTGTAAATTTTTAAAATTTTTTGAATAATTTACAATGCCGAAAATAAAGTTTTTAATATTTCAGTTTACTGCGTATATTCAAAAAACTTCAAACGTATTTTCGGTACTATAAACTATTCGAAAATTTTAAAAAATTTATAGGGATGATGTTGTAAGCATAACGAATAATGCCGTGAAAAAAAAAATTAAAAAAAAAATTCCAACATGTATCTTTATGTACAGAAGTTGACTAAGAGATTATAATAAGAATTATTTACTTAACACTGTAGAGAACACCGATATTAAAAAAAAAAGCTAATAAGTATATCGTCTCGTGAAAGTTAAATTGTCAATGTCATTCTCATCCAACATTGAATTGGATCACATGCACGGTTTAAGACAGCAAATATTTAGTACCCCAATTCCCAACTTGCTTACTTAATAATATACGTACATACAAACATATATACATTCATACATGTACAAATATACCTATTGATAAATACGAAAGGTCAAGTTGTTTAGACAGAGAGGAGGGAATGGCCATGAATGAAGCATAGGCAGTTGCAGGCACCACTATCATCACTTAGAGAGAGAGAGAGAGAGAAGTAATTGCTTTCCATACTTATTACATTTTACAAATAAAAGCAAAAGGTGAGGAGGGGTCCGAGGACCAACCACCACTTAATGCCGCCCTGCCCCTTACTACATTCAATACCCATAAAAGCATAACCCCTTTTGTATTTAATTCTTTTGGTTTTTTTTTTTATTTTTTATTTTTCTCTCTCTAGTATACGAGTAATCTTGTGAACATAATTTGTTATCACTTAAAACCCCACTTCCCTTCTTGTCATCCAAAATTGGAATTGTTCATATTAACCATATAAGTGGGTTTATCATGCGTGGCTTAAACACACACACACACCCATATATGCATACAAAAGCATTAGGGTAGTGATTAAAAACAAGTTATATTTAGTCGTAAAATGATAACTATGTATGAATTTTCATGTTATGTTCGACAAAATAGTGATTACACTAAAAATTAATACTTTATAACAACTAATTTTTAAAATAAAAATAATAACAATTACACTAAATTCTGAGTGTGTAATTTTAACCTACAACCATTGGTCATCTTATTACTTTTCAAACTCACCTAAAAGTTTGTGAAAAACAAATTATTCAAAAATGTCACAAATTCTAAGGTAGACCCCTCTATATTTGGTCACCAACTTGCAGCATGGTAATTGGGATATCATCAATGTTCTAACGAAATTTCCTTATTTCTATAAAACCCAATGTGGTCCTATGTATGAGTACCGCAACACCAAATGACTCCATCTCCTTCCTTCATAATTTCATTTATTTGCTCAACAACCACTAATCTAGTATGAAGTCTAGACTACTCGAAAGATTGGCCACCAAGTGTAATAATTTCCAAATGTTGTCAGCAAATGTAAATTCGAACCTCAAAACAAACTTACAAAGTATAAAATTAATATTAAATTCTCGAATCTCATCATGATGTATGTTTGTCAAAGCCGAATGGTAATAACAATCTGGTAATTAATATTCACAAGGGATTAAGTGTAACATCTCCATTGAATTTACAGTATTCGTAGAGTAAAAAACACATTCTATCACTGATGTTCATAAATATTTACCTTCTCTTTTCTGAAAATAATCTTCAATTTTGGTTTTTTATTGTATTTTTCAAAAATTCACCGGAGATCAAGAACATCATGCTTCATACTCGGATTCATTAAGACGTGAGAGCAATGCTCATATATTGAAGTTCCATCTGTTGGCTCCTCATGGGGATGAAAACCACGTTGGTCACAGTTGCGAATTACTGACACGCCACCTGGGTCCGACAAGTGGAATATGCCATGTGGACTGCAATGGAATGGAAAATATGTTAGGATGATAACTATATATTTATAGCAAGTGACTAAATGATATATATGCTTTTTCAAATTCTATCAGCTTGATATCTTAGAATACTTTTATTTGACAACTTCATTTGCCAACACACAAAGTCTCAGTGTTCACCATATCAAACCCCCACATGTTCAAGCTTCTCCATCTATATTTATAAGAACTGTTAAATTGATCTATCTTTCCTCTAATACAACAGTGTAAAGGTTGCTTATTGCTACGGATTAGTGGCGCAATTATACTACCCTTAGGTGGCGTTTGGTTGGAGGTAATGAAATGAAATTGAATAGAAAGGAAACAATTTTTATTCCATTTATTTGTTTGGTTATATTTTGAAGTATTGCAATGTCATTCTAATGGGATGATTTTTCCATCATTTTAGTAAAATGACTATTCTATTTTGAAATGGAAAGAATGATCATTCCAATGCAAGATGAGAAAAATTGCAATAATTTTTTTATCAATTTTTGTTATGCATTTGAGATTTGATTCTATTCCTATTCTTATATTTTCATTCCTCCCAACCAAATGCCACCTTAGTCTTAAAAAGAGTGCTTGTTGTAATAAATTGAAGTGTGAAAAGGTAGCAGGAAAACACTGTAGGCTGCAGAGTTATGAAGATGGTGTATGACAGACAATGGTATTCGTATTGGTATTGGTATTAATATAAGATTCAATTCCCAACTTCCCAATCACAAACCCAGTTCAGCAAACGATAGCAGGCAGAAAGAAAACTTGCCTAGATTCATCTGTGGGAGCCATAACAATAGCAACTGATTCTGGTAACATAACCTGAAGATGTAAAAGCAAAAACTTTAATTAACAGATTACTAAATGATATTTAATACATATTAAAAAAGAATGACAGAACAGAAAATCAAATCAGCAAAGAACTTGGATTGCTTATCCAAATATCTCATCAATAACATAATAACAGTCGGCTTATTTCACAAAAAACTGAAAAGTAGATTCTTTTTATATAAATTGAACATTCCTAGTTTCCACAATTCTCTATGGCCCTACACACGTCTCCAAGACTTCCAAATAATAATGTATTAAGACAAGTTACCACACTAGTTATCTGCCGCATTATTGTCAAATTAATGCAGACTCACACGCTCACACGCATACCCAAACACGCACAAAGCAAAAAAGCAAAATGCAAAGTGTAATATTTCATTACTGCTAGTAAAAAGTAACCATCTCTTTCAGTTTATAGTGAGTAACAAAATACACAAACTTTTTAACTCTCTTTTTTACTATCAAAGTACACAAATAAACCAAAAAGAATTTATTACCTGGTATGAGTAATGAGTGTGCAGATCAACAGATGACATAAAACATGTTTGTGTTGGATGTGTCTGAAAAATGAAAATCGAGAGAGAAAGAGTTAATACGCAAAGAAACACAGCTGTGTAAATAAATAATAATCACAGAATAATGATGGAAGATGACTATGCAAATTCTGTAGAATTTTCCTCAAAAAAAGGACACTTTAATAAGTGAAAACTAACGAGATGACCATACTATATATTATTGTTTTTAGTAATTTCCTCGAGGAGATCAAACATTTTGAAATCCAATCCAAAGATCCTCTTCATTCTTACTTGTGTCATTGCTCTTATTATATCAATAATACAAGTCTCTATCTTTGCCTAAATATAAAAAGGGAAAAGGGAAAAGGGAAATAGTCTGCTTCATCAGGCTTTGTGTGCATATAAAACTAACTACATATGAGCATACATATTACATAATGTGTATCTACCTGTTTACATGTATCTATATATTTATTAGAGAGAGAATAAATAATATAACTTTAGTTCCACTCGGGCCTAATGAAACTTACATGAATCCATCCAAGAGGAAAAAGACCTAATCTCTCTTGAACTTCAAAAATTTCTTCCTCGTTCAATGTTTCACACTGGAAAAAAAAATATATCAGCTTGTCAACTATACATAGAGAAATGCACGAATTTTTATAAAAACTTGTAAACAGAGCTTTTTGCATACCACTGTAGACAAAATAATTTACTCAACAATTTTTCTCTATACTATTAGAATTATTGTAATTTTTAGATATGATTTATTCAATACAGAAAAAATACATCTACTCACTTCTTATGAGAATAAAACCATAGTAAGGTTTGAAGGCTTAAGGCTGGAATGTGGTCAAATAGGTACGTATCTATAACGAAAAAGATGTTGTAGAGGGAAAAATATTTTCATACGTAAAAGAGCAAAGCATAAATTTAGATGTGAACATTCTTACCGAATCAGAAGTTGACTCTTGCTTAGGAACTATTAATGTAGTAATGTAGAAAACATTCTTTTGCTGCAGGCACAGAAATATGAGAATGTAAGATCCAAAAGACATTATTTTTGTGCTCCCAAAACCATTATACTTCTATCAGGAACAGAATCATCCTGAGAGTAAAATGGGGAAAAAAATAGCTGCTTCTTACCAATGAACCTGCAAGAATACCACAAGTCTCTAGGTTTTTTGCTGTATTCGCTCGAGCTAATCTCAAGAAGTCCTCCATCAACCTTACAGGCTGTGAAGTACACATATAATCACAACGGCACCAATAGTTAGAAGCAGGATATATTTGAAATGAAATAGAGAATGTCATGAAGAGCATAACCATCACAGTCAAAAATAATATTTTTGTAAGTGTATAAAGAAAATCAAGGCTTACAACATGTAGCTGTCGAAATGAATTAGAATTGGGTATCCCATCTTCAGAAGGTTTTGAAGGACCAGGTCTTGGATCTGCAACTTTTGATGGAGGAATAGGTGCAATGTTCTGCTGTACTTGAGCAAGAACTGGGGGTGGGCATGGTTGATGGATATTACTCAGCTGAAAAATATCCTCGCTCACTTCATTAAACAGACGAGGACGTAATTCCTCAGTTGGATGCGGCCATCTTCCATCGTTTAAAGAGAGCACTGCATCCATTGAAGATTGAATTCCACCTGAATTGTCATCTTTTACTGCCAAATCATTTTGTCCAGCCTGATTCAGCCTTTTTAACATAGGATGACAAAAAGTGGAACATGTTACAAGCAGCCACAAATTGTACTTGAGAAAACCACACAATAACTAAAGGGTGTTATCTTTGGAATTTTTGTTACACTTCTTTGCTTAGAAATTTGTAAAAAAGACAACACATCAAGCAGAAAGCAATTAAAGCAGATAAACTTAAAGGTAGAGGTTGCAGAAATCCTAACCCTGAATCTATAGGAATTTCAGCAAGCGTTAAATCTGTACTGCTGGGATACTGAACCTGTATTGGAGAAACATCTTGGCTCATCATTACAGTCGGAAAAGTTGGAACAATTTAAGTAGGAAAAATTTATTAAAAAACTAGTTTAATGCCACATAAATTTACCTTAGTCCCTGTACTTGGTCCAAGCCACTGGCCTCGAAGACCATTTGGACCTAAAAATGAATGTCTTGACAAAGTTTCCTTATTTGGACGACCAACTTTAATAGATCTGTGAAAAAAGAAAAGTTATTAATTACTTGATGGGAACCCAAAGAAAGACCCTGCCAGTGGACGAATTAAAAGGTAGTTCAGGAGCATCAAAACTATGAAGTCAGTTGTAAAAACTTGTACTCTAAGGAGAAAATTGCTAGAATAAACACCTATATACTTATCAGTTGCCAGTTGCCACATGCTACAAATCAGATGTACATACGAATTCGAAGGAGCTACAAGCCTACACCTAATGTGCACGGGATATTACATTTATGTTCTATGACTTTCAAATGAAAATATGTACTCACAGCTTTTGGAACTGCTTTTCAATTGGCATATCATTGGATGAAACCAAGGGATAATCATTGTTATAATTCCAGGAAGACGGTGAGGCCATGCTTGTAGACTGCAGTAATTTGTCAAGATAGATTAAAATTGACAGCATGAAGCAAAATTAAACAACAGAACAAACTGAAACAAATGAAATTCCACTAACTTCATAACCACAGAAGACCAATGAGCATAGAATAAAAGCACAGTTATGTATCAATAATCTCCTTAACCAGTAACCACCCTATCACTAAGCCAGCAACCAACATGATCATAGTTACCTGCTTAACATTGATACTCGGCAATTGTTTGTTTCCAGAAGGTACTTGTAGAGAGGTCTGGGAACCATACAAAGTCCTTTCTGGGCCATCAATCTGAGCCAACTGAGCTCTGGAATGTCTCTCATTAAGTTCTCTCACTCTGCAATCGGCTTCTGGCTTTATTTTTTCAAGCTCATCCATTACATTCAACAGTTTCTGCAACAGACACAAGGACAGTCAAAATTGATCCATGATAACCCTAATATCAAATATTGGAACAAAAAATGGTATAACTCACCTTCTTATATAATCCTCTTTCTTTTGGAAGAACAGCCTGGTAATCTCGATGACATGGTATAGTTTCAGCCACCAAACTACGATCATAACAGAATACCAAATTTGTAAAAATGAACTAACTTTAAAACTTCAGATAACCAGCTATTACAAAATTCATAATTTCCATACCTTGAAAATCTTAAAAGCATGATATACAAATCAACAATATTATTCTCCTCCCGGTATACAGTAGCCTGATCATAAAAAACAGAGTTGTGCTAATATTATTACTCTAAAAGAAGAAAAAAGCATAAGCATAATTTGATATTGAAGGCATAGGTTTTCGTTCGGTAATCGGTGATAAGAAAATTCAAATTCTAAGCGGAAACAATGCTAAGAATCAAGTAATAAAAACCTAATTGCAAATACAGACAAGAAGCGAACTGAAAAGAGAGGGAAATCGAAAAGCAAGCGAACCTGTCTGAGGAGATTATCAGCGATTCGATAGTAGTAGCGAAGAGGAATCCGATTATCGACCTCTACTTTCCGAGCTATGGAGTTGACGTTGATCTTCATCGTGTTCTCCGAAAGTGAGTGCCAGAGCTCTGATTGATTTCCCGGCGAAGTGATCAAAATTTGGTAAAAGCGTGTAAGTCAAGTGTTGTTTTCGTTTTCCCCTTTGAAGCTTTAAATATGTCGACATGGTGATGTGCTTGTTGTCTTTGATTTTTATATGCGGTCAGATCTTACCTTATTTTTATTCTTTAATCATTTTAATTTTAAAGCATTTTCACCAACAAAAAAAACCAAAAATTTAAAAATAATTACAAAAATAAATTAATACATAGAATATTTATAGTATCTTTATCTTTATATATTAAAAGTGCCTATGTAATGGCAATTCTTGGTTTAACAGAATATTCTTTACAAATAAAAGAATATTCTGTTAAATTTAACCCCAAAAAAATCAATATTCTGTTAAATTCGTCCCTACCGCACGTGCGAGCCACACGATTCATCCCTGAATTGGATTTGGGGATAGCATTCTTCAAATTAGGGCTTCCATTTCATTACACGAGAGAGTCTTCTGTCTCTCTACAAACCCCCAAACCCCAACAAACACAAGCTAAACCTTCTCAATCCCTCTCTTTCGCGACCCAGAAATGGCCGCCACAGCCTCCTCCTCATAAACCCATTCACCTTGTAAATATATAAAGATTTATAGTCACAACAATTATAATTTTCATAAAGTTGGTTTTCTCGTTATTTTTTTTATTATTTTATCTTTATATATTAAAAGTGCCTATCTAACGGCCATTCTTGGTTTAACGTTTTGTTATTTTTTATTCTGTTAACTTTAACGGAGACCACCGTTTCCTTTAATTAATGTCATTCAAACCATATTGCGATTCCTCTTTCTTCTCAAACAAAACCATGCGATTTTCAATCCCAATAATTCTCCATCCCTGCAACTGTATCTGCGATTCTTCATCCACATTAAATGTGAATCTTCTTTCTTCTCTCAAACCCAAATTTCAAAAATCTTTACGAGACAACGATCAGTGATCTCCATTTATAATCTTTTTCTAAATGGTGAGGTCCTATCTCCACTACCTTCCTCTTTCTTTAGTCTCGACCGACTAACTAAATCCCAAATCCCAAATCGCACCATAGAATTAATGGATTCCATCTCTCGCCTCTGCATCTGCTGCTCCTCACGATTGCTACCGACCACCACTGGCTTCTACGACTTCAATCATTGAAGCCCCAATGGTACAGAGTCTCTCGTCACTGAATCTCAACTCAATGTTGTCCTTGTCGTCGCTCGGTTCCTGTCGAAATGTCAAGATTGCACTGATTCTGTCCTAAATCATTGGTTTTGGAGTTCTTTCGTTATATTCGGACTTCATTCGATAAATCTTTTTGGCTGCAAGCATTTGGTACTGATGTGATTGCTTCATTCTTGGCTGAGTTTTTGAGATATATATGCAAAGCAGCGGAATCGTCGTTGGATTTTGCAACTGAGATAGATCATGAGTTGATAGGCGAGGTTGTGAATATTTTTTTTTCCATCTTTAGTGTATATTTTTATTTATCGATTCTCTATTGTATTCTTATGGTTTATGGTTGTTTACAGTCTGGGCTTGGTGAGAGGAGTATCCCTGGCAACACTGTTGCTGTCCAAGATTATATGCCTTTCAGTGGCCTTACAACATTCAGAATTACTTTCTTATCAAAATTTGAGTGTTCTCAAATGCTACATCCTGTAGGTTATCATTTTATAATTACAGTGATCTTAATTGATTTAACTATGTATCTAAATATTATTATTTTGCATCTAAAGCTGTTAGAAGACATTACATTTGTGGATACTCCTGGAGTTTTATCAGGGGGAACCAACGAACACAACGAGCATACGACTTTACTGGTGTTATGTTATGGTTTGCTTTTTAGAAATTTTCTGTGTTTAATCTTTTCTTTTGGACAGCAACAGTTTATCTATATTATTGCATACCATATATTTGATAAAATGACTCAAAGAAAATTTTGGCTACTTCTTTAGCATTGTTTCCATTGATTTATTATATTTGAGAGTAATTTTAAGATGTAATTTTTCGTACCAGTAGTTTTATATATTGTTCCTGAGTTATTGGATAAAACCATTTTTTTCTCTATTATTTGGTTGGAGAAATTTTGTGGAAGCAATCTTTTATTTTCTTAGTGGTATAATTATCAATAATAGACCATTGCCTAATGATTTATTCTACTGCAGTGCAGATTAAATCATGCTGATCTCGAAAATTCACAAATCACTACAATAATGAAAAGTAATGAATTTAGTGCTTTAGTTCTTCTAGCACTACAACGATATTGGGGTATCTTATAGCACTACAAAAAAAATTTATCATTTCTTAATTACCATTTTTAGTTTTCATTAATTTGGCTGATATATAAGTCAACAACTTGTCATGTTTTTCTTCATAATAAGTCTTCCATAAGTTTAGGGGTTAAACAATGAGCTTATATGGAATGGTTCTCTACCTTCTGTTTTAGCTTGAACCTTTTGTACTTTTGTTCTTTTGTAGTAAAGTTCAAGGTTTCCACAAAAAAAAAAGAAAAAGAAAAAGTCTTCCATAATTTTATATGCGTATTTATTGTTCATCTAAATTCTTTATATAGCTCAATCACCATGTTTAGTTTTTAGGTAAGTGTATTATTAATTCTTAATGCAATATTTACCATTTCTCAATCATCATGTTTAGTTTTCATTAGTTTGGTTAATTTTCTATTATATTTTAGTTATATACTTTGCAAGTTTTGATATAATTATCCCCGAACGAGTTGAATGTATTTTATATTGCTAATGAATTCCAAACTCCTCTATTGTCATTTTTGGTCAAAATGACCCTACACTGACTCTCTTTACTTTTTTAATTTTCTATTTTATGATTAGATATTTTTTTATTTGCTTTAGTTACAAAAGTAGTGTCCCTTATACAAAGGAAAAGACGTTTGAATATAATTACATCAAAATTAGAATGAGCAAATCTAAAACAAATAAAAAATATAATATGTTATAAAAATAAACTAAATATACGTGCAATGCACGTAACTTCAATCTAGTAGTATATTTATAGTTGTTGTAAGATTGATTCTTGTTATTTTTTAGTTAATTTTTTACTTTTTATCGAGAAAATTGTATTTTTATAATTTTAAAACTTTAAAATCATATCTTTGTAAATAATAATTTAAGCCTTGAAATTATAGATAATAAATAAAGCATAAAAAAAAATTGAAAACAAAACTCCAAAAATAAATATATAATTTTAATTTTAAAGAATAATTATTAAAAATTATTTAATTTCAATATTAAAGAAAAACAATTGTTCTTTTCTTTAGGGGTGCACAAAATGTAGGGTGGTTCATCCATTTTACAACGTTAGGACACTGAATTTGACTTTACTAGATTGCTATGTGAGTGGGCTATTATGATGTAGAGCAATAATTGTTCAAGCTAAATTTATATGGGTCGATCAAGGTGTTATTCCTCAAAAAATTTGAGAGTTGGGTATGGAATTTTCTTTCGAATATCAAAAAGGTCATCAGGAATATTGGTCATCATAGCTAGAGTCGTGAGGTTGCATGACCAACAACCTCCAGAGCTAGAGTCGTGAGAACGCGTGACCAACGACCTCCAGAGCTAGGGTCATGGGGACACGTGACCAACAACCTCCAGAGCTAAAGTTGTGGAGACATGTGAGGAAATGTGACCAACAACCTTCGGAGCTAGAGTCGCGGGGACACGTGAGGACACGTGACCAACGACCTTCAGAGCTAGAGTCATGAGAGAATGTGACCAATGACCTTCAGCGCTCCATGTTGGGCTAACACTCAGTGCTCCTCTTAAGTTCAACTAACTCATACGAACTTGAAGAGACACTTAATATTGGATTTTGTGCCCTAAATAAAACTCGTTTCAATATATAATCAGATTTACTAATTAATAAAGATCAGAAATCCTTCTATGTTGCAGGGTTCACATGATTTATTTCATGATTATGTTTTAATGTATAAATTCTATTAAGTCAAGAACATATATATATATATTTGTTTATGATTATAGTGTCGTCAGCACAGTAGAATATAATCATGATTATATGTTCAAAAGTTTAATTCCCATAATTTGGCAGTTCACTAGATTTAAAATGACATGATAATCGGCGATAAAGTATACTTACACCTTGGATAAGTGTTATGTCCTTTTCCAGGTATTGGCAAAGTTTACTAGTATCAGATGTATAGAGTATACATTGGAAGGGACCGATATTGATCTTGGATAAGATATCATAAACTTACCGTTATATATTTTTAAGTCAATATCAATAGTTGATCTTGGGTTTATAGATTTTAATCTTGATATGGTTAGGTTCAACTTAGTTAAATTATTTATGTTCTTCAAGTTGTTCGTGAATGCTAACCAATGGTTCGTAGATATTTACATCTTGAGAACATCATAGTTCAATTGAGTGAGAACGCTAAACATAGATACAAAATCTATAATTTCTATAAATATTTAAAAGTGAAATGATAATTTTATGTTTGGTGTTTTTTTTTTTTTTATGTGGGAATGTAGTTCCACAAACTTTTAGTAGATTATATAAAAAAACTTTTCTTGAGTTTCACATTGCCTACACGAAAACTTAGTATAAATTTAGGGAAATTTGATTTTTTATGCTTACATTTGGTTAAAAAAATTTTTCTAAACAAATAATAACTAATATTTGTAAAATATGACAATTTTTATGATATCCCTAAAATACCCCCATTTACATCACCCCATTTACACCATCGGACCACCCATCGGGCCACCCATCAGACCATCCATCGGGCCACCCCATCGGACCACCATCGGACCACCCATCGGGCCACCCATCGGACCCATCGGACCAAATCTGCTACCAATTTTTTTTTTATGTTTTTGTACATACAAAAGTAGCATCAGGTGACCATCGGACCACCATCGAACTACCATCGGACCCCATCTGACTACTAATTTTTTTTTTTTTTTTATGTTTTTGCACTAAAAAAAAGTATGGAAAATTTGAGAGGGGTATTTTTGAGTTTTAGATAAAGTGGTCATATATTTTCAATGATGATATGTATTAGTTTAGAAATAAAATATTAGGTATATGTAAGTATAGAAAATCAAATTTCCCTTTAATTATTTCATGATACAAATAAAATATATTTTGCATTTTCACATAGATCATGAATAAAATTACATTCTCGAAAATATTTGTCTAGTATTTAAATTTAAAAGTTAGCCCCTTATTGTTTTAAGAAAAATAATGTTTAGTCAGCTTGAAATGGCTCCAAATCATTTGTTTACTTCTTCAGCTCTTTTTTTTTTCCCAAAATTATGAAAACAACCACTAATAATATAGCAATCCTCTTTTATATATTGACTGATTTATTTCAACATTTATTCAACTAACTACTTAATTACCATGTATATTTTAATCACAAACGATAGCATGACCATAATATTATTGACTTATTGTAAAAGTAAACATACAATCACACATGTAAGAAGGCAAGACATATAGGTTTGGGGAAAAATATAAGACAACTATTATATAATACCAGCCAGAGCCAAGTATATATAAAATATACATATATTTAGTACAATTAAACTTCTTCAGCCCTTACACTAAGTACATACATACATATATATATGTAATATGTATGTATACATAACATTAAATCAAATGAGCCATATACCAGGTCCTAAAAGGATCAACCCAAAAGAAACCAGAATGATCTGGTTTGAAACTACTTTCTGATAAGCATTATTGCTTTCTTCAGCTTCAATGTGTTGAGCCACATTAAAATTTCCTACAAAATGCAATAAATTAGCCCTAATAATAAGCTTACAATATTAAATTAAAACATGTTAGAAGAGTTTATTAAAGGCTAATAATATAAAATACAAGTTATAACCTCTTTCTGGTCCATAACCACATCCTGCATGAATAGTGTCTCTAACATCTTGTATTGTGGCTTTGTTGTAAAACAGAAAGTTGGCCAAGATGTTATCAATGCAGCTCAGCACAAGATGTGTCTCTTTAAGGCACGGCCCACCGCAATATTCCTCCGCCTTCTCCGGCGGAACTTCAAGATTTCCACTCTCACTTAATCTATAAGACTCTTCACAGCTGCTATAAATCTTGAGAATCAAACATAAAAGAAAGAACAATTATATATATTTTTTTATTTTAATATTGAACATTTCTGAATGCACAACTAATTTATGAGAACGAAAATAAATAAATTATAGATTTTACTTACATATTTGTCATTGAAACATAGCAAAGCACTAGCAACAACTTGAGCAGGGTCATGACCTCCACTTCCTACTTGATAAGGTACATGTTCATCTTCTGCTTTTCCTCCTGCCAATTAAGAATATTCACACCAAAATGTGTAATTCTTCAAATTAGAATATATAATTCCAAAAAAAAGAAATGGTATTTTAGTGTGGTATGCTATATATGTACATGATATGTTACCTAACATATAAGCAATGAACAGAGCTGAAGTTAGTATCTTTAGTCTGAGACTTGTTTCTAATGCCATTATTGTATAGAACAAATGAAAAGACTCTATGGCAACATGGTATTATTGTCTCTTGTTGTTAATCAAAACAAATATGCTTATTTCTACAAATATAATAGCCACAAGATAACTCTACTTATAGAATTTGGTATTGTCACATGTAATTTTTCAACATCTGAATCTTCATAATAATGCAGCTAGAGCAAACAGTGAGAAAGTGGTGAATGTAAATGGGGAAAATGAACAAGGTTGGTGAATTTAATTGGGAAAAAAGGGAATTGCGTGTGACATTTTGTATGTGTGAATTCAATGGGGTTAAAATTTGTATGAATTGGGAGAGACTAAAGAAGGTGAGAGCAGTTAGAGTACAAGTCACCAACTTTGGTCTTTGTGTGTTATAAAAATTATCTAACCTAGCAAAGAAAAAAAAAAGTTATTGCTTCATACTTCAAGCATAAGTGTAGGTGGCGATTTATCAAAGCCTAAAGAAAATTAGAATAAATAATATTTTAAATTATGTGTTTTATAAAAATTACCAATTAAACTATCTGTTTTGTTAAATGACAAAATTGACACTAAATTTTCTAAAATAGTAAAAATAGAATCCTGAACTCAATTTTCAACAATTTTATTTTTTTCATAAAACTATTTTTAAGAAATAGATACAAAAACTATGATCGGTTTTGTCATAATATTTATAAATTTGATTATTATTAAGTTTTATTTTGAAAAAAAATTCATGGTATTATTTGTATAATTTTATTAGGTATTTAAACTTAATTATTTATGCCACAAATTACTCTATATCTTATGGTATAAATTAATACAAAATATTTAATAATTATTGATAAATTAAATATAAAAAAATAATTTATTTAAAAAGTATAAAATAATAATTAATAGCAATATTATTATATTATAATTAATGATGATAATTTAAAATTTATTTTAATAATTATTGAGAAAATTGCAATTAAAAAGAATATATATGTAAACATGGGCCGTATAAACATGGCCCAGGTTTTTCAAATTTCAAACTCGGAGGCCCGAACCGAAAGCTAAAGAAACTAGAAATGAAAAGGAAGCGGGAAAACTGGTGAGAACCAAACTTTTTCGAACTCTCTATCTTCTCCCTCTCTCACTTCCACTTCCACCACTAATCTGCAAATTCTCAACCCCCAAATTTCAAATATTTTCTTTCCAATTTTCTTGGGAAACAATCAAAACCCCAACTTTCTCATTCCTCAACCAAAAACAATTAAGAAAAAGGGAAAATTGCTCCATTTTTTTCTTGAAGAGCCCCTAAAATCGGAATACCTAGGTTTCCCAAATGAGACTACACCACAATGCGATACGACGTGATTGGTTCTGCAGAAAATGAGTAACGGAAGAGAAGAATCAAGTGGTGCTGGCGGTAGCGGCGCCGGAGGGTACCACAGGGTTCAGGCCGAGCGTGACCTAGTATCTAATTGGGAAGTCAATCTTGCCCATAAACTCGAAGATTATCTGTTGAAGATTTGCTCCGGCGAACTACCCACCGAGCCTGAGGGTCATATTGCTGTTAATTTCGCTGAAGGTTTCTTTCTTCATTTCAATTCTTCCTCTTCCGTTTTTTTTTTGTTATATATATATTTACTCATTAAAAAAATGTCATTTTTATCTTGGATTTTAGCTGCTCTACTACTTCAAGGTTCAGTTCAGGTGTATAGTCGAAAAGTCGAATACCTATATTCCCTAGTTTTACGTGCTTTGGAGTTCCTTTCTCAGAAAAGGTTTGAATTTTGTTATTTTTTTTTTTTTGGCAATATGCTTTCTGAGATTTAGGAGATAAAGATTCTTAATGTTGTTTGATGCGGCATAGGTGAAACCGAATATTTCTGTACATGTATGACTAAATACTTTTTGAACCTTAATACATCTTCTAATATTTGTGTTATTAAATTTGGCGAGCAGACAGCAAGAACAATCAGAGGGGACATCTCTCCAGCCTCAAGAAAATGAAGGTGCTGAGGGAGTTGGTGATGAAGAAAATGATTTGTTTTGGGGTTTAGATGACATCCCAGGTAGTTTTTGCTTTTACGAAGTTATGGTGATTGGTGAGAATATATTGCAAAGTTAACAGCTTTGAGATATCTTCCCTGCAGTTGAAGCAAAAACTTGCTTAGATGCTCAACATGACAATGATTCTTCTTCAAATCATTTTGTTAAGCCTCCAGCAAATTTAGTTGTAATCGAAGGTGATTGCTTGGATAATACTGGTGATGGGGAATTGGAATCATATCTGGTATTGCAGCAGAATCCATTTGTTTAGATACTTATCTTTAAAAATGTGAAATTTTCACCATTAATCTTTATAATATGCTTGCAGTTGGCCACTAGTGATCTTTACAGAGGCTTCATTCTATTAGATCCTTGTGATGCAGTGTCTGTGCATGAGTATTTGAATGGGGATAAAACTGGAAGGGGTCTTAATAGTGCTTTTAAGGGAAGTTCTCGACGCAAAAGCTTCCTTTCACCTACTAAGTGTTCTGGGGGAGCTTCACATAAGTCATCAGTTAGGAAGGGTCAGAATGTTAATGCCAATCGGTCTCCATTGGTTGGTTGCAGCTTTGAGCCTAATAACTCTAATGTTGTGCCTGATCCTCCTTGCCCCAGTATGTTTAATGATGGGAATGATGGTTTTGATATGGATGATAGATATTCAGAACCTCGGGACTTTGATGATTCAGAAGAAGATGATGATCCTTGGAAGCCTTTGAATCCCCATGAATTGGGCAACTTGAAAGTTAAACCTTTTAGAAAAGGTCATATGAGAACTTTTCTTTTGCTTGCTGTATTTTATCAGTTTTCTGGCTAGGCTTCTAATGTTATAATTTGCCTCTTGTTTTTTGTTTTCCTTCCCACAAAGCAGTTAAAGTTTTTAAAAGGAATCGGGTTGCTTCTACAAAGATTGTGTCAGTATCAACACTGTTTCCTCCTGCAAGATTGCAGGGTACTATTAGTCCATATCTTAATAATTTGTGGGAGATGCAATGTCATGCCCGCAAAAGACAAAGGGAGTCTGAGTCCCCTCCAATTTATGAAAAGGTATTTGTTTATTTATTTGAAGAAGCTAGTTCTGCTGCAATTTGGATGGTAAAATCTTGGCATTTGCTTCTCTTTGTTATCCATCTATATTTTATACAGCTACGGCAATCTCTTATCAATGGGGGAGATCAACCTTTTGATGACTTTTCCAATTCTGTGGATGGCAATGATGAAAATGAAAACCACTCTGAATTTCCTGATTTTGGGGTACCTGATGATGACATGCCTGATAATGTATTTATGGATGAAGATGTACTTTTTAACAATGATAAGGTTTGGCCGATATTATTTTGTTTATTCTATAACTATAATGTAGCATTAGGTGATTTACTTTGATTGATTAATTATGAATCTATGTGCAGCATGATGGCGATGACTTTGGCGCTAATAAAGCTTTTGGACACGAAGATGAAGATCCTCATGAAAGTTTAGAAGATCTCTGTCGCTCACATCTGGTGAGTGTTGATCTATAACTTTTTATATGGATTATGCTAATAGTTATTTTGCCTTGTAATGCATTTGTTGTAAGAGAAAAATACTGTTACTATGTTTTTTTTTTGTTGCTTAGAATTATGCATATATATATAATATTTTTTCATCTAGTCATATGGGCTGATAATTTTTAAAAACGTAAATTGTGAATTTTTGCTGTTGTTTGGTTAGTTAATTATGTGCCATCATATAGGATGCTCTCCTTGCTAGCATAGCTGAAACTGAGAAGCAGAGTGAACTGGCAGCAAGGGTCACAACATGGAAACAGAAAATCGAGCACAACCTCGATGAGCAAGTAAGTCTTAATACGTCACTCTACTTTATTTAGCTTAAAATTGAATATTCGTAATATAAATACAACTTTAATTCTTGTAGGACTCACATCCGGAATTTGATATTCATGTTTATGGTCAAAGAATTCTCGATAAACTATCTGTTGAAGCAGAGGATCGAAACGTTTTATCGTTTGCTGAAGTTGTAGAAGGTCAAGAAAAATATGATGTGGCTCGAAGCTTTTCTGCACTATTGCAATTGGTACTTTTTCTTGTTTTTGCTTATTTGCTGACATTTCCGTTCATAACATTGTTTATCCAGAAGTTTGTGTATAATTTTTGTTTTTGTATATCTAAAAGTTGATGTTTTCTTTTCTTATTATACTATTATCTTCAGGTGAATAATGGGGATGTTGAGTTGGACAGGAGTGGGGTGAATGGTGGTTCTGTTTGCCACACAGCAGCAAACCCTTTTCATGTTCGACTCCTTAGGCAAGACAAGAAAAGAGAGGAAACCCAGTTTCGTTTGTCAAGAAAGAGAGTCAAGTCTCCAAAAGTAAAACGTAGGAACGGAGAAAACGAAAACCTTAGAAGAAAGAAATCTTCTGTTGATACTTCCAAATTACAACCAAATTGCAAATTTTCTGTGCAAGATGGTAAAATTAATGGTCTAAGGTGCACTCCTGACAGGAAGAAGAGAAGGTCTCGGTTAGTTGAGCCAGTTGATCTACATTCTGCAGGATGACACATGTGGTTGGCAGGTTAGTTTCCACTGTTTTTACCATAAATGCAATCTATGGTGAAATAAAAGCAGCTAGGAATGACCTTAAATATTGTAGCTGTAGTTATAACTAACAAGGGTAGCATCGTTCATGTACTATATTTAACATCATTACTCGAATGCAATCATTAGTACTACCACCATTGCTTCATTTATCTTTGGTTCTATGCCCTTTAATAAGACCATTTTGTATTATGTGAAGGTAAAAGAAAAGCAAATTTTCTTATGGACCAAGTAGCTCTCCCTCCCTATCTATCTCTCTCTCATGACATATTTCATTTGAATTTAAGATGCTAGGAAATCAAAATTGCTAAGTAAATTTGGTTCTTAACTACTACGTATATTGATTTAGTTGTCCCCAATAAATTAAAAAAAAAGTAATGCCACTAAATTTGTATGTAAAATCATTTAGATGGAGCAGTTGGTCTCTTGATTTGACATGTTATTATAATTTTGTTTCCCCACTTTTAACTCTTTTGGTATTTACTTGCTCCATCCTCGTGAATGGGCCAAATGAGCCAATTTCATTGAAGAAACACTTATGCCCCAATGCAAAAGTATAAAAAAGTTTCAGGTTTTGACAAAAGCGCGTTAGGTAAAAGAAATTCTTTGTACTTTTGCTTATTGGACTAAGGTTTCAACGAGTTTTTGTTTGATTTTTCCAACGACTTCTATGCATTTCATTATTGTTTGTTGGAGGGTTTACTTGGAAAGTGAAGAGAAATGTTGTATAAAATCAGGGGTACTCATGTCATAACTAAACTAACTATATAATCTTGTATTGCCATGTAACTACACCATAAATATGTAAGCCTCGAGAAAATTCTAAGGTACTCTTTTAAGTGGTGGCATTAAGAAACCTTCGTTTTGGTCTGAAACCTTAGACTTAGGATCCTATAGAGTGGAAAACCGTGTTCTTCTTTGAATACAAGTACTATAGTAGTACAACATTAGAAAAACGCGTCAATAAAGAGGCCCACAAAGACAAAGTACGATTGATTGTTTTGGTTCATTTTGCAAACTAATGCAAATACAAACAAACTCACTTTGTTTTTTCTTTGGTGTGTTTCCTTATTTTCGCGTAGATTTTATATTAAACTTCGTTTTGGTTGATTAACTTGTGCAAAACTATAGACCTGATTAGGTCTTATTTAGTAAAGTCCTTACGAAAATTCCACTTTTTTATTTTTTATTTAAAATTGATTTAAGTACCTCAAAAAAGGGAACCAAATAAATTAATCATTGAAAGCAACCTATTAATGTTTCTCGTAGATGCATATATATATTTTTCTTAAAATTTATGATGATAAAATATTCCATTAATAAATTAATAATTGTGGAAGCGTGATAGTTTCGTAAGTAACGTGAAGTGAGGTGTCACTGTCCAATTTTAATGGCAATCGGGTTTATTAGATTAGATTATAGTCTTTCTAATCTTTTTCATGTTCTATAATAAAAAGGTGTATATATAGCCACCACATTGGCTGCGGACCAGACCAGTTAGTCTACATAGGCTGCTATGCATATGCTATCTTTATCATATATTCATATATAAATTTATAACCAATATTATTGGTAACTCAGAATTCTGAAATTTATTTTATTTTGTTTGGAGAATTAATAGTCGAAGAGTAAACAATGCTCTTTTTTTTCTCTATTTATTCTTGACTATCATACCTCTTAACTGGAATATTGAAAAGTGATTGGAATTCTAAGCTTGACCACGTATAAATATCTATATAATAAAGGGTTAACAAAACGTGTAATACGTAAATTCCAACAATATTGTTATTTTAGGAGAAAAAGCTCCAAATACTCACATGAAGAAGTAGGACTTGAAAATGACAATTTGGTTCATGATTGTAAATACACCAAAAATATCTTCTCATTAAGAAAAAAAAAATAAACAAATAAATAAGGAAAATGAATTCCTCATATGGTCAAATAATAAAATAGACAAGAAATTTTTAATTTATAATTATAAATATTGAGCTTATTATATTGAAGAGGTCCACCCAAAAAGGTACACTCCTTCCCTTCACATTAAATAAAATGAATTAAATGGATTTTTTTTTTCTTGTTGAAATAAATGAGATATTATTTACAAGTCAAATATTCTATCGTCACACAAAAGGCAGCGCGACAAATTCGTACAAAATTACACATTTACCCTCAAAGTCTCTTCTGTCTTCTCGAGTCAAACTCTCCACTTTTTAGTAATTTACTAATGTCCCCAACTCAGTGAGTCACATCCTTGCCTCGCTCAATATCCAACTCGTTCACGGCGCTGTAACCGGTCGGAGTACCACTCCCCGACGGAGACATCATCCCACTTCCTCTTTTATCTCTACTGAGAATCCTCTTAAACGATAACATCCGACTCATCGGAGACCTAAACGACGACGTTTGACCCGACGGCGAGGTATAACTAGATTCCTCTTCTATTCTCCCAAAGCTCTCGTTCCTTCTCGGAACTTCAATAGACACACCCACAAGCTCAAACGGCTTTCTCCGAGCCCCAAACGACGATGAACCCATCGCAGAAGAAGAAGAAGAAGACGTACGGTCGCATTCCGAGCATAACCCGGAACTGCTTCCGTGACCCGATTCGATTCGGGCCGGTTCAGCAACGCATACTTCGGTCAGGATCTCAAGCTCCGGGTTCGGACCCGGTTCAACTGGAGATCTGCAGAGGGGACAGGTGGAGTGGGAGTGGAACCACATGTCGATGCATTCGGTGTGGAAGTTGTGGTTGCATTTGGGTAACCGGCGACCCATTTCGTTCTCTTCGAATTCAGACAAGCACACGGCACATTCCATGGCGGTGTTGGGATCCGAATCGGGTTGGGTTTTGGATGAGAAGACAAAAATAGGAAGCGAATTAAGAACAGCCGGGTCTAACCCACGCGTGGCGGCGGCAGTGGCTGAGGTAGTTGTGTCCATGTGAAATACTAGGTGATTACGGCGGTTCCGATTCCGGCGCTGGTTACGACGGCGGGCACGGAGGAGGTACCAACGTGCGTAGAGATGAAGACATACCATGAGAATTACAACGAAGAACAAGATGACTATGGCGCTAAGCATAATCTTACCACTGAGAGCGTAATTCTTGTCGTTTGGAGTAGTGAAGTTTGTGGGGTCACCCATGAAGAGGTTATCGTTGCTGGTCATGATGGGTTTCGGTGTGTCTGTAAATTCCGATGGAAATGGAGGTGGGAGTGGGAGGTGGTGAGTGGGGAAAGACATTGGATAAAAGTTTTGATTTTTAAAGTAAAGGATTTGGAAGAGAAATGAATACAAAATTGTTAATTAATTAATTAAAATGAATAAATAAAAGGAAAGGAGGGAGTGAAGATTGATTAGAGTAGTAGAGAGGGAAGGTTCTGGGAAAGGTGTGGAGAGTGGAATTGAGTTTCATTTGAATTAATATAAATTGTAATAACCAAACATAGTTCTTTCTATAAAGGCTTCGCAGTCCAAAACCGGGTCGCCAACGTTGACGCGGAATTATTTTTGTCCAATTACTTACTTGCCCTTTACTCCTTAACCTCTTGTTATCAGCACTCGTATCATTTTCTCAATAAAATCCTTCCTAATAACTCACTCACACTGTAACTTCACTTTTTTATATTTTATTATATTAGCTTCACTACATTTTCTTTATATCATTTAAAAAAGGGGTTTTTTTTTTTAGTTTTAACTAAAAAAAACTAATAATATTATAAAAATACTTTCAGTTGGCTAAATAAGCAAATATACAATTCAAATAAAAAAAATTATACTAATACCACTTACACACACCTTCAACTCAGGATCCATACTTCCTGGACAACTATCGCGCAACCATCGCACCACTACGCAGCAACCCAACGCAATCGAAACGAAAATTCAATCAGATTGAGAACCACAATTAATTCTGACGACTTCACCTGAGAAGACGACCAGAATCAATCAAAACAGGGGCTGCATCTAATTTATAAAAAAGGTGTAGAAAAACTACTACGAAACAAAAATTCAATTGGAAATCTAGTTTAATTTGCATAAAACTAATGTCTTGACTTCAATTTTTAGATCCATAAAAGGCAGATCTAAAAAAGTTGAACTGGAGTTCCCAAACAATCCAACTTATGTATAATAAAAAAAAATCACATCAATACTATAGTAAATTTTTATCCTGCTGTATTTTTATTGTTTTCTAAATTTCTAATGGTGAATTTATTCATATTAATTCATTAAGAGACATGTAGCTAGAGTTATGTACGTGGAAACAATGTTCTGATTTTTAATGTTTCACAACAGTTGCATTACAGTTGCCTAAACATTTTGCTAACAATTATTTTGTCTGATTGAAACCTTCATCTAATGCAACCTTCAGCCAACCAACCAGAAACCACCCAGAAACTTTCGTCTGATTGAAACCTTCGTCTGATGCAACCTTCGGCCAACCACCTAGTAACCACCCTGAAAGTGAAACCATCATCTGATTCGTCTAATGCAATCACTGTGCAACCACGTAGTAATCACCCTGCAACTATCGTCTGATTGTGTAAGTGATGATAGTGTAAGTAGTATTTTGGTAATTAAAATCACATATAAAGTATAAATGTTGTCTTTACCTTATGGAGATATTTTTGTAAATAAAATATCATTTTATATTTTCAATGTAATAATTCCTTTAAAAAAAATTATTTAATTTAATATATTTTATTTATTTCAAAATATATATATATAATAATATTACACACTTTAACAAAAATATAATATTTATACATTACTAAATAATATTTCTTTATATGTAGTTAAACATTATTCATGAGCTAAATATTTGAGCTATAATAGCTCATTTGATAAAGTACTATTCTTCTTTTTTTTTGAAAAAAAAGATTGCAACAGAGTAACAATGTTTCTCCTAATTTAAGGACAAGTTCAAAATGACTATTTGGATCTCCTTGTATTGTATCATTCTCATTTTGAGGAATGCCCAAATAGATGCTCTCATTTATGGAATACCTTTGTTCATTCTACTAAAAGAATAGATGCTCTCATTCAAAAATACCCTCATTCAACCAAAAAAAATAGATGCTCTCATTCCACCAAAAAGATAGATGCTCTCATTCAAGGAATGTCCTCATTACAACAAAAAAATGGATGCTTAGCTATTTTACACATTCTATTGTGAGTTAAGAGCACTTAGACCATTTCCAATGAGAAATGTAAAAATTATGTTATATTTGGCACAAAAAATATCTTTGTGGTATATTTACATTAAATTTTAGTATTGTAACACAATAAAAATATTATAAATATTTCATAATTTAATGCTATAGTTAAATATACTTATAAAATAATACAAATGACATAAATGTAAATAAAAAATTAGTGCATTAATTGTGACGTAAATTTTACTTCATAACAAATATTGTGCCAAATTCGGCACAAAAGTTACTATGTGCCAAATTTTTATCACTTTTTGGCACACCATTGGAGCGCTTTTTTTTGTTAAATGATCTATATTTTAGCTTTCCACCATTTATTTGCATCTCTATTGAACATGCTCTAATAGATGAGCCAAATATAACACAAAAATTTACCTTATGATAGTGCATAACTAAATGAAGCTAAGAGTTATCTTTATTGTCAACTTGTTCAACTCTCGATAGTCAAGGCACATATGTAGTGACCCGTCCTTCTTCTTGACAAACAAAACTAGTGCACTCCAAGGAGAAGTACTTGGCCTTGTAAAATGCAAATCAAGCAGGTTTTGTAACTCGACTTTCAATTCCTTCAATTCTACCTGTGTCATCCTATACGGGGCCTTAGAAACTAGCTCAGCCCTTGGCGCTTATTCAATTTTAAAATCAATCTCTCTCTCTTTAGTAGTAGTCCCAGTAATTCTTCCAGAAACACATTTGGGAACTCACATACTAGCCGAACCTTCTCCGATCCTTCCAGTGTATCTTTTGTGGTATCTATCACACTATCCAGAAATCTTATACATCCTTCTTGCAACAATTCTCTGGTCTTAAGTGCTAATATCATTGGAATCCTATATCCCTAAATCTTTCCCTTAAAAAGAAATAGGATTTCACCTCTCGTCACTATTTTTCTCTTACAATCTATGGTAGCATTGTACTTAGCCAACCAGTTCATCTCCAGGATTGAATCAAAATCCTCTAAATCTAGCCAACCTTAAACCCTAAACCCACTAGACACGATATCACATGGTCTACTCAAATTTTTAATTATTCTACTAGAGATATATGAATGTGTGGTACTTGAATCAATCAAAATAGTAAACATAATACCACCAATAGAAATCACACCTATAATAGTCGAAGGACTAGCCTCTACATCTACCTGGGTCAGAGAAAATACTTGAGGAGGAACCATAGGGCTTTCTTTCTTGGTCTCGGGCTTTTATAACTGCGAGGAATTATTTCTAAAATCGCATACTGCTGCACTATAAAAGCAGGCTTTGGACCGACATTCGCCGAAGTGGCATCACTTGTACTTTGAATATTCAGGGTAAGACTGCCAAGCTTCATTTCTGCCTCGATGGAAGCCCCGGTTACCTTGAAACCTTCTATTTGAACCCATAACTGGTGGCTTAATTGGTTTCCTTTTTTGATCATTGGGATTGGAGCCCTTGCTCATTCCAGTACCAGACAGTGTCTTCCACGCATCCTTCCTCTGATTACTCTTTTTTTTAATCAAGTCTTGAGCCCCTTCAATGGTGAGGGCTAAACCCACAATTTGAGGATAGGTCTTCACAACCCTTAGTTATTTGGCTGCCATAATAACATCTTTGGCAATGTACTCTTTCAAGGCTCTGATAAACTTGGCTTTTCGTGCCGCTTCATTGGCCACTTCATCAGAAGCAAACTTGGCAAATCTATCAAATTTGGTAGCATATTCAGTCACAGTCATGCTACCATGAACTAACCGTGCAAACTCTTCTACTTGGGCGGCACGAATAGAATTATTATAATACTTTCAATGAAATATTGCCCAGAATGCTTTTCAAGTCATGGTATTCAAATTATGACCTTGAGATACGTTCTCCCATCATATTTGAGCATCATCACGTAACATGTAAACAACACATCGTACCCGATCATCATCCTCAATCCGCATAAAGTCGAAGATAGAGGTAATCATACTCATCCACTATTCTGCCTTCGGTGGATGCCACCCTCAAACATAGGCGGGTTTTGTTTCTTAAACTGCTCATAAATTGGTTCCATACGATCCCCCATATTCGGTTGCACTACCTGAGGTGCCAGTATATGTGGAGGACGAGCCTGTTGCTCTCTCAAGTCTCGAATTTGCTCTCCTTGTTGCCTAATTGTCTCTTGCATGGCAGCAAACATTTGTTCCTAGTTTTGAGGTGGTAAAGGATGCTCTTCCTCACCACCTACCCCGAGCCCCAGCTCGCGGTTCACACGACCAAATCGCCGCTGCATGATCTAATGTACCCGTGATCCAAAACTACCAACCATTCAGAATTCAACAATTATCAATACCAATATGCATATGTCACACACATATTCTTATCACAATCATCTCTATGTTATTTTTTCCAACATACTTTATAATAGTCTAGGCAGGTAGTCCAATAGCAAATAATATAAATACTTACTATACCATGAGTCGACTCGTCTTCACAGCAAATGTATATATTCGACCAGACTTCAGGTCCTTTAAAATCATGGGTGCTCTAATACCAAGTTGTAATGTTATAATCTAAAGGCACGTCACATGTATTATTTTATAAATTAGTTTAGTAATAATAGATTAATTAATTATTAAAATCTGTGATGATATTAAAAACTTCACTAAACTAAAACCCTAAAAACGGACATTATAAAAACACTAAAACTTTGTTCCGAAGATCCCTGTATGAAAATTTTACCAAAAAGGACTTTATACGATCAAAAATTCAAAATACACAACTGATACAACCTAAAACAACTCATGGCAACTCGACACACAAGCCAGTATGGTCCATATGTACATTCACCGGAGAAGACCGTCGCCTCATGACTGCTCTAGTTTCACCTTGTCCTTACCTGCATCATAAAGCACCTATGAGTCACAAGGACTCATCAAGAAAATTAATAAAAAAAATACATATAGTAACCAGTTATCCACTTTACCGTCATGAAATGAATTAAATAATAACATCCCAATATTTACGTGATATAATCAACTATATATATGAGAAATAATCGTATTCATTACATCATATTGCCTAATTAGGCAAGTCGATGCTTTACTTTGGTAACCACATATTGCATAGTCTAACCAGGTAAGCCCGTGCCATAACTTGGCACCCATATATCGCATCACCTAATCAGGTGAGCCTGTGCCATAACCTGGCACTCATGTATCACATCGCTTAATCAATCGAGCCCGTATATCATATTGCCATTGCCTAACAAGACAATCAACGATCAAGTAACTTGTCATGCCATATGGTACATTATACTTTTCTTACCTTAAGTCTCACTTCAAGTATGTTGGCCGACCTGTTAGGAGAACGATCGACTATCCCGGGCCCTTGCCATAATAACAAAAGAACAATTAACCAAGTAATCTAACCTTGTTCCAGGTCCAACAATTCATTCCCAAGGTTTCCCTGTAGTTCTCTAGGGTATCCCTACCTCAAATTTTGAGAAAATACAAAAATGGGGTTCAAAATCATCACCAAAAACGGTCTGCCATTTGTGAAACGGTTAACCGTTTCCTTGGGGTTCCCTAGCAGGAAACGGTTAATCGTTTACTCCCAAACGGTGGACCGTTTGTTGTAGGAAACAGGAATCTCGAGTTTTGCACTCTCCTAAATGCCATCGAAATCTATCTAAATTATTCCAAACTTTATATGACATATATATACCATATATACAACAGTCCCAATGTAATATAAATTAAAAACGAACCCTTAAACAGAAAACATCATTAAAGCTCAAGCTTTGAGTTTTAAAAAGCTCAACTCGATTTATACTTCAAAACCATCTCAAATTCAACAACTAAACATCGAAACTAGTCCCATAGCAACCCATAAACATGGCCTTGAAATGTGACCGTATATAATTCACAATGAATTTTATTTGGTGGTAATACAGGCATGATTACTCCTCAAAAAGAAGCTGTGTTATTGCAAAAGAATGATTACCAAAAATATGCTGAAATATGATATAGTGGTAAGAAGTTGCTTCTTTTGTTTGCAGTTTTTAACTTGGTATTTTCCATTGTTGGAACTTGGAATGGAAGGGTCCAAAATGTTTGGTATAATCTACGTTTCATTCCTTACATTTCTAATTGAGAATTTGGTTGGTGGCACAGCCATTAGTGATTCATAAAATATTAACAGAGATGTGAAATTTTGATTGTGAATACTAAATAAATAATTGATTCTCATTACACCTATGTAAATTCCAGTACGAACATCAGTACCAATTAGAATTTCCGGAAGGGAAAAAACTCGATCGTTCAGTGCTAAAGAATTAAGTAATGTATGACAAATGACTCAGGAATAGAAACTACAAATGACTCAGAAATCTTATGCGCAATTAATCTAAATGATCAAAAAATTAGGCAAGGTTTCCAATCTCCAATGGGTACATTACAGTAAACTTCACTCTTTGAACTAGCTATCTCTGTGATCAGCTTTGGAATCGGGATCATTGTCGCTTTCATGGTCATGAGCATTGAATCCCAAGCTCAGATCCAAAGTACTTTCATTCAGATCTTGGCATACTACCTGATTTGTGTCCTGAGAGTAATGAAAATTCAAGTGTGAATGTTAGGCCTAATGAGATTATACTAGGTTCTGCTTGAGAGGAAACAACATTAAATTATACTACGTCTAAACTCTAAACTATCCGAACCCATAACTTCAAAGAAGGTAACATAGACAGTTCATTTAATAAGTGGAAAGAATAAGCAAACAAAATGCACCCGATGAGCATGTGAACGTTCACCTGGTTTTCTTCCATGGGAACATCATTGATGTCAGGTTTCTCATCCAAATTACCATCCTTTGATGAATCAATCTCAATTGCTTTAGCTTCCTCTGTCACCTTTTCTGCAGCTTCATCTTCTGCTGTGTCATCTTTCTGTTCCTCTTCTAGCAATGCAATCTGTACATTTTAGATGATGAGAGAGATCATATTAGCAAAGCATAAAAACAACCAAAACCATACAATCATGTTTGATCGTTACTAACAGCTTCAAAACCTTTGACTTAATATTGAGAACCATAAATAGGGCCTCTAGCAAAGCTCACACAAAACAGATAAAGAGTAAAATCTTGAATCCCTTACTAGATAAAATCTGGTCTAAAATAGAAATTACAGTGCAATTCAAGAAAGCCTTGTCAAACAGAACTAAGAAAAGAGAAACAGGCAGTCCTCGAAAGGTTCTCTTCAACTTGCCAGTTAAGATCCATAATGCATAAATGACCAACAAATCCAACCAGATTAAAGAGAAAAACCATAACATTACAATTGTCAAGCAACATGGATATTTTTTTTGTTTTTGAAAGCAATGAAGAAATTCATTGAAAATATAATGTCATACAGGCTACCTAAAAATGCTATAAATTTTGCATGTTCATCAAGCAAATACTATACCTGCCATGTTTATCAAAATAATAATATACATCTCACAAAAATATGAATAGTCATCTAACCAAGCAAGTTGTTCATTCATCCAAAGAGCATGCACAACTAATATGAATAGTGTCAATCAACATGGATATTAAAAGGGAAAAACCATATCATTAAATGGTCAAACAACTACTTCTGAACATCAATTTCTTTTGGTTACGTTATTCCTCACATCATCAATACTCGTTAATATTTGCCAAATCAGCTTAATATGAGCACGAGTTCAATTAAGTTTACCACTCCAAATACTGCATTTCTCGCAACAGGAAAAAGAAAATAGTCTAGCCTAGCATTATTATATCATAATATATAATAGATTAAAACTTTTCACCTATAAAGACCCTAGTGTAGCATGATCATTTCAAAACCGAAAAGATGGCTCTCCGTGAGTCTACTCCTATTTTCCACTAAACTAAATGCTAGACCTTTACCTTTAATACTACTACTTAATAGTTGTTAGAAATGTTATCTGATGGTAATCTTAAGGAAACAAAAAAGATAGAACTTGGATATCCATTGAGCACTAATTTCAGTAGCTTTAGAAAGCAAAATTCCTTAAAGCTCGATGTTATAAGAAACATAACAACAAGCTTGATTTATACCACCAAGCAAAATAATTTCTGAAAGAGCAATACTACAATTACGATAGCATTCTGTTGGCAAGCTAATGAAAATACACTTACATCATACTCTTGTGAAACTGTCAATAATTTAGAGCATAGAAACTATGTATGATCTGCCAAATTCCAGATCTAATAAATTAGAGTTTAGAGGAAGAACGTCACAATGAGTCTACTACTTATAATATGCATCACCAAACATGAACTACGAGTTTAAAATTTGAAATCATCCAAAAAACAACAACAACAGCAACAAAGAATCGGTAATAAACAATCCCACATAGTAAAAGTAATAGAAGATTCCAACAAAATAAATCTAAAAAATTTTGATAGTTCCTTAAGGCACCTACATCTTTTCCAATGTAATGAAGAGAATGAAAAATATATCTCCTTTACTATCAACCCTCCATGAAACCCATATACCAAAGCTCTCTAATCAGTTCTTTAACCAACTAAAAATTTAAAATCAGAAATTAACATTCTAAATGAACTGAAAAATATGCTTAATTCTTTGACCGAATTGAAATCGTTTTTTACCCGAAAAACAAAAAATACCCAAAATTTAAGAAAAGGTGAACATAGACCTACCGGAATGTATTTGAATTTTCGCCTAGGAGGCTCGTCCGATGGTGTCACCGTTGTCTCGTCTTCAGCAGAAACCCTGTCCCCATTAGTATCTCCGTTCATGGCGGCGTTTTGGCTTTGGGTAATTGGACTCCACTTATAAAGAAGAAGATGAGAACCGTTAGTGGTAGCGTTATGGACGTGAATCTGAGAGTGATTTGAGGAGGATGTGGTGGTGGCGGCGGTGGTAGACGCTGTTCCAGTACTGTTAGAACTCGATGGAGCTATGTGTACCCATTTCTTCTTCCACCTCCTCACCGGCCCAGTAAACACCGTCGCCGGACCGTACCGGGTCGATGACCGCCCAAGCCGGGCCCCAACTCCCTCCATGAATCGATTCCGATCCGGGTAAAGATTATTAAAAATACAAAAAGGAATTTAAATTTAAATTAAAAAAAAAAAAGGAAACTTGGTTACTTTTTTGCTTAATAGGAAAATTGGGTACTTGGTTGCATTGGGTGTTTCTCTCTCTAAAACCTCTTCTATTTTCTTCTTCCTTTCTCTCTATTCAGAAACGTGTCGTATACTTTACCTTTACCTTAGAGCATTTTCAATGGCCACACTCCAAATTTTCATTTTTATAATTTTTAAAGTTTATAAAAATATAATTTTTTATTAAAAAAATTAATTAATGAGATTTTTTTAAAAAAAAATATATATATATACAAAAAATATCATAAGGTATTATGGTTAGCCATATATGGTAACACTACCTAGATGATACGTGCCAAATTACGTATGTTAATTTTATTTTAGTTTTTAGTTTTTTTTAATATCATAATTTTAAAATTAATAATGTTTAATGTAGTAATAATTATTAAAATTTGAAAACATAATAGTGATTTAAATAATAACAAAAATTACTATTATACTTTGTAATAGTAATTAAAAAAAATTATTATTCCTCCTAAATTTAACTTCGCAGTTAATGAAAATGTTGATCGGATTAAACTATCAAAATATTCAAATTTAAGTTAAAATAATATTAAAAATTTAACTAATTTTAAATATCAAAATTTGAAAATAATTTTTAATAAAAAAATAAACGAACAAATTTATTATTAATTCCAACACTTTAGGTGGATTAATTATATTTAGGTTTAACTAACTACCTGGCCCGCAACATCTAATAATTTGTTATTTTTTTTATTTAAAAAAAAATTCACCCAATAATTTCTCATAAACCAAGAATTTTATTATATAGCCACATTTTTTATAGAATAGAATTTATTCCTCTGGTTATATGTAAGGTGTACATAAATCGATTTAATCCATAACTGACTGATCCAATTATAATCGACCTCCAAACATTAGATATTAAATTGTGATCGAATCGGATCAGATTGGATGTTATTTTTGAATATCTAATTGGATCGGATCGGATGTTGGATGAGATGTTAAAAAATCTAATACATCTCACATCCAATCTCATTTAGTTTTGATGAGTAATTAGATTGTATAGTGTTATACATAAAGCATATATGTATATATTAAAAATGACATTAAAATTTCACTTGGACTATTTTCAATAATATAGGAAAAATTATTGAGGTTTAGATAAATATGGCATAAAGAGTAAATGACACTAAATATAGTATTATCTAACCAATTAAATAAAAAATATGATTTAAAAAAAACCATATAAAACATTAAAAATAGAATCTGAATTTAAGATTCATCATTTTTCTCGTTCTCAACAGAATATATACAATTCTCTCTCTCTTCTCTGTGTCTCTCTCTCTCTCTCCTCTCTCTCTCTCTCTCTCTCTCTCTCTCTCTCTCTCTCTCTCTCTCTTCTCCGAAAGATTACGATTCTCTCTATCTACTGCAATTCTTTCTCTTATTCAACATTCGACGATCTAAAAAACTCCAGCAGTATACAATCCACTAATTCCGGCAATGACAGTAGCAATAAAAGATGATTGGCACCGAAAAAAACAGAAGCCCCACTTCTAGCAGCAATACAAACATAATCTTGAAGCACCGATCAAGCTCTATACACAGATTTTAATCAACAATTAAACAAAAGCTCTGATCATCTCTGTCAACACCGGTGATAACAAAGTCAGGTAAATATATATAATTATATAAATACATATATATATAAAGGAGAAAAGAAATACACTATATATGTGCATTTGTAAATTGATCATAATAATATACATATATATAAATAAAAATAAATTTTACACAAAAACTATATCATTTTACATTTATGAGACGTGAATAAATAAATATTGATTGAGACTATAAAAATTCACAAACTAACTACCATTTACACTAAAAATGAAACATTTAATTTTAGACATATACACTCATAATCAAAAAAGTTACTGAATAATATAAATCAAAAACCGATTACTATAATTTATCTATTAAACATAAACAAAGAAAAAACTTATTAGAAACCGATTTCTTAACTAAATGGTAAAATGAAGACATATAATTTAAAAAAAAAAATTGATTTCTTAATAAATCATAATTTTTAACTATTTGTTTTCAAATATTATACATGAATAGACTCAATAATGTGTGTGGTCCAATATAAAGGGCAATGAAAAGAGGAGAAAAAATATGAACTACATAATGACTGGACTACTAATACCAACCAATTGTCAGCTAAACAGTTTGTTGAAATTAGTAAAGAATGAAATCAAATGAAACACTCCAATAGAAATGCATTACCAGTTATGCCCAGGCTCACCACCAATGAAAATAATAAGTGACAACTCACTATTGTTCTACTTGGAACTCATAAAGAAACATAATGCAGTTAGTGAGTCTCCATTTTGCATCATAACTGTAGATGAGACAAGATTCCGAAGTATTGCTCAACAAACATCAAAAAATGAAGCTGTAACACAAAACACAAATATTCAGAAACTGGTTTTACAAATAACCAACTAGCCATCATACGACTGTATGCAATATAATGATGAAACTTCAGAAATAAGCGAGGTACTAGCATTACCAAACATATTTCAAGTAGTTGATAGGGTTGTTGATTGTATCATTGAGAAAACACAAGAAAACAAAAGAAAAAGGGACGAAGAAGAAAGAGAAATAATAACAGATTATAAGGTTTTCAAATTTAAAAAAGACAGATTTACAAGGATAGGAAATTATTGAAGACTGCAATGGGTTTTTTTGCTATGATCAACAATTTCTTATTTAAAACTAAAAGATCTAAACCAAGAGAGTATGTGGTGACTTGTGTGGATGAACACTGTAACTGGTTTCTGAGAGCTTCAAAGTTTAAAAGTACCTCAACATTCAAAGTAAGAAAATATGTCCAAAATCACAACTACTCATTGGATATTGTAATGGGAGACCACAAGTAGGCAAACTGCAACATGATTGCAGAAATGATAAAAAAAAATTTCTGTCAATCAAAAGAGATCATAGACCAAATGACATTATGATAGACATGATTGATGATTTTGAAGTTTCAATGAGCTATCAAAAAGCATGGAGAGCAAGAGAAAAAATTTTGGAGTTAGGAAGAGGGAGGCAAGATGAATCTTATCAGCAACTACCAAAATACCTAAACATGCTTAAAGAACCAAATCCTGGAACAATTGCACAATTGGAAATGGATAAGAAGGATCGTTTCAAATATTTGTATCTAGCATTTTCAAACTCAATAGAAGGTTAGAAACATTGCAGGTCAGTCATTGTAACCGACAGAACGTTTTTAAAAACATCATTTGGAGGAACTCTATTCACTTCTTCTACCATGGATGCAAACAACAACACATTCATTCTAGCATTTGGGATAGGAGACTTAGAAAATGGTTGCTCTTGAGAATGGTTCTTCACAAAACTAAGAGAAACATTCAGAGATAGAGAAGTTACACTATTAAAAAAACTGATTTCGTTTCATCTAAATTCAAGCTAAAATTTTAAATTTATACATAAAGCATATAATAAATTTCATGCATTTTGCTACAATTACAAACAACAATGATAAAAAATAGGTGTTATCTAATAATAAATAAAAAAAAAAATAGAAACTGGTTTCCACAAAATAAAAATAAATGATTATGCTTCGAAAAAAAATTATTTATCATACACTTACTTACTGATCTCATTAAAAGTGGTTTCCATGAGCAGGGTTGACAATCATACCAAACAGGCATAAAAGTATTGAAAAGGCGGTGAACAATGTCTACACAAACCACTTCCACGGAGCATGCATAATTCCACTTGTTAAACAACATCAAAGCAAACTTTGGAGTGCATGGAGATGATCTGACAACAAACTTCGTAAAAGCAGTAAAGACATACAAGTTGACCTCATTTGAGCACTACATGACAGAAATAGACAAAATTGACAAAAGAATAAGGGGAAATTTGATTTTCTATACTTAAAAAACTAAAATATTTTATTCTTAAACTAATACCTTTAAAACTAACAAAAATATGACACTTTTTTCAAAACCACAAAAATACCCCTCAAACTCTCACTGCATCTCTCTTTCTCTCTCTATCTCGGCATCCCAAAAAAAAAAACCCAGGTCCGATGATCGAACCATGGGGTCCGACCAATTGGACCCATCGTCCGACCATCGGACCTGAGGTTTTTTTTTTTTTTTTTTCCATTCGGTTTGAGAGAGACGAAAAGAGGGGGGTCCGATGGGTCCGATTGGTCGGACCCCATCGGACCCCATGGTCCGACCATCGGATCACTGTAATTTTTTTTTTTGTTTCGGTTTGACAGAGACGAAGAGAGAGACGAAGAGAGATAGGCTGGGCCCGATGGTCGGACCATGGGGTTCGACCAATCGGACCCCATGGTCCGACCACTGTAATTTTTTTTTTCTTTTTTTCTTTTTCGATTTGAGAGAGACGAAGAGAGAGAGGGGGCTGTGCACGGAGAGAGGCTATGGGGGCCGCTGCGCCGTGCGCCGTCACCGTCGGTTGAGGCTTCGGGTTCTCGGGGTTGAGGCTTCGCGACCGAGAGAGGGGGCTGGGTGGGTTGATGCTTCGGGTCCGAGAGAGACGAAGAGAGAGAGGGGGCTGTGTGGTTGAGGGGGCTGTGGGGGTCGGTCGGAATGGTGCTGTGGGGTGGGCCGGCGTTGGATTGGTGTTCTTGCGATGGGGTATCGCCAGGAGAGAGAAAAGGGGAAGGAGAGAGAAAAGGGGGAGGTGATTATGAGAGGGGTATTATGGGGATAAAGCAAAAATAGTCATATATTGCCTATGGTATAACATTTAGGTTTAGAAAAATAATTTTAGGATTTTTTAAGTATAGAAAATCAAATTATACCTCGAGAAATTGGACATGAAGTTTGGACCAGGAGCCACTGCCCAACAAGAAGGTACATTATGATGACTTAGCATAATCAATAAATTCCGCGATCCTAGCTGCAAGATCATTACCTATTACAACAATGATTGACTGCTTTAGAAGCCTTGTGCAAAAATGAGTGTGGAAAAATGATAGTGAAACACATGAAATATTTACAGAAGTATCATCAGAAGCTGAAGCACTACTTAGAGAAAATTTGGTTAAAACAATGAAATACCAGGTAATAAAACTAAAACATAAAAAAGATCAGTAATTAAAAAAACTTATTTCTTGAAAATGTTTAAAAATCAGTTTCTAACACATTATTTATTTTTCAATAAATCAACAGGTCATAACAATCACAACAATCCTATACTAAGTAAAGGTCCAAGAAAAAGGCAATTTTACAATCAACCTACTTGACAAAACATGCAGCTGCAGAAGGTTCCAACAAGATGAGATACTATGTGCACATGCAATAGCTGTATTTGCAAAAAGGGAATTAAGACCTTATGACTATGTTGCCGACTACTACATAACTGCAATAATGAAGGCAACATATGAAAGAATTGTACATCCTCCACCAAATGAAAGAGAATGGAGCTTGATTTTAGCTGTCTCTTTTGAATATCTGTAGATAAATATGATTCATCATATAAAACTAAACTCATCCTATTACTATCATCAGGAAATGAAACATCATCTTCCTTCAAAATTTGCAAAACTGACAAATCCGTCTGATATTTAGCCCACCACTCAATGTCGTATAAAAAATGTGCAAGTTCGGTTTATTGTGCATAATATTCAACAATATCTACTAGGAGAGAATATTTGAGAGTTGCTACTTTCATTTGAAAATGTCAGTGATAATTCTAGTAACTTATATACTATTCCTATTTATTAAACTAGTCTATTGTATTCTATGTCCAATAAGCTATTACATAATTTCAATATATTTTTGTTAATATATATATTTATTTATATTATGTACATTATTTGTCTAAGTTTCACACTTGCCGTTCCTCAGTTGTGGGTCTGAATAATTGGGCCTTTTTGATGGGGGCTGCCCCATACCTACAAAAAGCTCAACAATGATAAGCTGGTAGAAACAAGGCCTTGTTTTATTATATTGGGCTATTTTCAAAAAAATAGGAAAAATTATTAAGGTTATGATAAATATGACATAAAAAGTAAATGCCATTAAATATGACATTATCTAACCAATCAAACTAAAAATAAAAACAAATAATAAAATATTAAAAAGAAATCTGAATTTAAAATTCATAAAAAAATAAAAACTTAATTAAATTACCATAAAAAATATTAAAATTCCCTTCATATTTATTTTTTCTAAGAAAATAAAACAAATAAAACTATAGTGATTGCCGAAGTTGTCACTCGTGCTGGAAAAGTCACCGGAGTTTACTGTCGGCACCGGAAAAGTCGTCGGAGTAGCCGTCGGTGCCGGAAAAGTCATCGGAGTTGCTACCGGCGCCGAAAAAGTCGTCAGAATTAGCATTGTCGCTGGAAAAATTACCAAGAAATCGGTTTCTAACATCAAGAAACCGGTTTCTTGGTGATTTTTCCGGTAATTTTACCGGTGACAATGCCAAGTCCGACGACTATTCTGGAGTTTGATGTCGGTGCCGAAAAAGTTTCCAGAGTAGTTCCTGGTGTTGGAAAAATCACTGGAGTTATTGCCGGCGTAAAAAAAGTCGCCAGAATCGGCATTGTCGCCAGCAAAATCATTAGAAAAATTACCAAGAAAGTGGTTTTTTCATCAAGAAACTGGTTTCTTCACCAAGAAAGTGGTTTCTTCATCAAGGAACTAATTTTGTTACACAACGATAATAAAGATTATGAAAACAAAACAAAAATGATATACACTGAAAATAATTGAAACCAATTTCATCAATCAACCAAATAGAGAAAAAAATACAAAAAAAATTACCAAGAAACTGGTTTCTTCATCAAGAAACCGAAAAAAAACCAGTTTCTTGGTGATTTTTCTGATAATTTTTTCCGGTGACAATGCCACTCGACGAATTTCCCGAGTTCTTGTCGCATCGAAAAAGTCACGGAGTGTTGTCGGTGTATTAGTCGTCAAAGTTGCTACCAACGCTAGAAAATTCGTCAGAATTGCCACTGTCGTCAGAAAAATTACCGGAAAAATTACCAAAAAAACTGGTTTCTTCATCGAGAAACCAGAAACCAGTTTCTTGGTAATTTTTCCGGTGACTATGCCAATTCTGATGACTTTTCTGAAGTTTAGTGTCGGTGCCGGAAAAGTCGCCGGAGTAGCTGCTAGCGTCAGAAAAGTCATCAGAATTGGCATTGTCAACGGAAAAATCACCAAGAAACCGGTTTCTTAGACTTCAAGAAACCCGTTTCTTGGTGATTTTTCACTGATTTTTCCGGCGACAATGCCAATTCCGACGAATTTTCTGGCGCCGGCAACGACTTTTCCGGCACCGACCGCTACTCCGGCGACTTTCCCGGCACCAACCGCTACTCCATCGACTTTTCCGGCACCGGCATCAAAACTCCGGTGACTTTTCCGGCATCAATGACAAATAAAACTTCCTAAACAAATAAAAACATTAAATATGGGATTTTGAAACCTAATTACATATATATGGCATATCAAATACCATAAAAAAACTTAAAAACAAAAAAATACCATATAAATTGGCCAAACTTAAATGTGCCATATTATTATCATAAAAACTTTTAAAATCCCATATTAAGTGTAATTTCCTCTATTATATTTTGTTGGAATATTTTCATAAATACTCAAAATTAACAAAGAAAAAAAAAAAAACTTCACAAAAATATGAATGTCTTTTTAATATCTTTTTACAGATTTATTTATTTTTACAAAAATATGGAGCAGTCTTTTAACGTTATTTTATTTTTCTGTTACTACTATATTATAATATGTTATCGCAACATAAAAATAATTTTATTTTTTATAAAAGAAAAAGTAAATAAAAAGTTATGTAAAAAAAAAATCCTTAAAAATTATACAGTAAACATTGGTTATTTATAATTAGGGAAATTTTATTTGTACTCCAAAAATTTATAAGTGCACCTGTTGCCCCTGATTTCACCCAATATACGTGGACCAATCGAACAGCGACACGTGAATCAGATAACTTGTAAATATTTGCTAAGTCTTTGCATGCCACAAGGAAACACCCTGGGCATGGGTCCCGGAGGAGGCACCCGGAGTGCAAGGTGCTCCTGGAAGCTCGCATAACACAAAGCCTCTCCGTGAGGTGTCAGGCTTCTCCTGAGCAATCAAGTCACATTTAATGCTGCATGGGAGGAAGCGTGTTGGGACTGCAACACGCAATAAAGTCTGACGGCACAACCTCCAAACAGCAGCGTCACAGTAATGATCATTTAAGTCTAGCGACGGCTACTCTGCGAAGAGTCACATCAATCACAAGGCAAAAAGGACATTCCTCATAAAAACCCTACAGCACCTAGGGATTTGACCATGCATTACTCATGGTATATTCATTGGGAATACCCAACTTTATGGATACTTACAGATACATTTGTAAGAACAATGCTAGGGATTACCCCACCAAAACACTATAAATACCCCCTCAAAGCTCATTAAATGGGATCGAGAATCTTGGGCTGCATATGAGCAAGAAGAGTAAATACTCACCAAGAACATTCTCTGTATTTATAAGGGTGACATTCTCTCAAGTGTAGAATCTGTATCAAATACATCAATTAATAACAAAGACTCGTGGACTAAGGCTCATTAACGCCCCAACCACGTAAAAATCCTTCTCTCACTTTCTTACAGCTCAATATTATAATCATATTTTAGTAGTTGCCGAAAATCTCGGTCAACATTTTGGTGCTTTCATTGAGAGCTGAAGAAAGCTGCTACACAACAAGCATTTGACTTCACAAATATGGTGGAGACAAGAACTACACGTCAGCCTCGCCCTCTGGAAGATGCTCAAGACCCAAACGAGGAAGATGTAGCCTCAAGAGCAGCAGAGGAGTCCGAGGAAGAAGAAATAGTCCCCGATGAGGACTACGAGGGAAACCTCGATGAGTATGCCTATGACGAAGGAAGTTACTCGGAACTAGTGCTTCTTAGACAAAAAGCTATCGATCACGAAGCCGAGATCGAAGCTCAGAAAGCGCAAAACCAGAAAATGCAGGAAGTGATGCTAGCCATGCAAAAAGCCATGGAAGCAGCTGACATTCACGTGCACCCCAAGGCGATGACCGCTGGACTCAACAGGGAGCCAGCGACATCTTCGCCTAATTCCCAGCAGCAGAAATCTAGGGAACCTAGCCTTATAAGATATCCTGCTGAGGGAAATCAAACAAATAACCCTACTTCTACCCCTGGGCGAAAGAAAAAGGTGCAGGATCCGCGAAAGGTCCGCTCAGATTTCCCTAAAGGGAAAGGTCCGCAGACGGGCAAGCCCCAAAAAGGGAGTCTTGGCCCTCAGGATCGAGGGGACCGTGGGTAGAGGGAGAAGAGGACAGAGATGTCCTCCCATTGATCTGAGAAATCAAATCAATGGGAATCAAGGCGACCTCCGGGATCACCTTGACCAAAAAAGATACGGGCCCGTGGTTTCCTCGGGTACGATAAATGAAGGAATTATGGCGGAACTCGCCATACTCCGAAAAGACATTGCTCGAGTCTCCCGGAGGCAGAAGGGAGATGACTCCGATTCAGACAGCGATGATCGGGAGCCATGTGCCAAGCACATCCTGGAGGCGGAGCTCCCTAAAAACTTCAAGATGCCCGAAATGGCGGCATATACCGGGAACTCCGATCCCAGCGACCACCTGTCACGGTTCAACCGTGTCATGACGGTCATGAGGGTCAGCAATGACGCCAAGTGTCTGTGCTTCCCACTCACTCTAAGTGGGTCCGCGGAGGAATGGTTCAAAAAATTGGAACCAGGCTCCGTGGGCTGTTGGAACAAGCTTCAGACCAACTTCCGGAGACAGTTTGTCGCTGCAAGAATGGTCAACTTGGAGGTCAGTGCCTTGACTAATATCAAGCAACTGCCCACCGAGACCTTGAAGAATTACATCAAGAGGTTCCGAGAGGAAGCCTCGAAGACTAAGAAGGTTGATGACGGACAACAGCTTGCACTTCTCCAAGCAGGAATCCGTACTGGGACTCCCTTCTGGAATGAATTGCAGCAAGAAGGGGCTGCCAGCCTCCAGGACTTCCAGAAAAGAGTCCAAAAATATATCAACCTCGAAGAAGCCCAAATCGTGGCTTATGGAGGCTATTATCCCACCGGGATAGCAGGGTACATGCCCGGAGTATCGCCCTCAGGTACTGCCCCGACCGCAACTCCACAAGTGAGTGGCATACAATTCTCTGCTACCCCCGGGTATAGCCAGGGCCAAGCTTTGGCACCAGTATCTTCTCATTTTGGCAACCCGTCCGGAGTAAATGGGCAAGCTCCTTCACATGTTGCCCCGACTGCTAGCTTAACAGGCCCTTCCCAGGGATCGAGGAGTAAAAGGTCCTCCAAAGGTAGCACCCGAGCGGGAGAGAAGCGCCAGAAAAAGGGGTACACCCCCCAATATACTCAATACACGGAGCTATCGGACTCCCAGGAACGTGTGTACTTCGCCACTAGGCAAAATACGCACTACCGGAGACCACAGCCGTTGTACAAAGACAGCTCCCGGAGAATTTCGAGCAAAAGATGCGAGTACCACAACGATATTGGTCATAGCACCAATGAATGTAAGAATCTCAAAGACGAGATCGAAAATCTAATCCGATTGGGCCACCTCTATGAGTGGATCAAGAATAGGCTGCCCCACCTTAATCCGGGTCACGTGGCTGGGGGTATGCCTCCGAGAACACCAGGGGGTACAACAGGAGTATTGGCTCCGGCTGCTCCCGCAGGTGACGCCCAGCATATTCCCGGACTGCCGCCCCGACCTAACGGGCGGGTAGCCATGATCTCCGGAGGTCCCCATATCGGAGGGAACACTCGCAAGGAGCGAAAGCGATACGCCGAGGCCGCAAAACACAATGAGATATGGGAAGTTACTCAACTCCCAGCTCAAAGGCCTCGGCTGATGGACCAACCCATCACGTTCACGGAAGAAGACGCCAAGACGGTGCGCTTCCCTCATCACGACCCGTTGGTCATAGAGACACCCATCGCGAATAAAGTGGTGGCCAGAGTCTTAATTGACAATGGGAGTTCCGTGAACTTGCTCTTCAGAGAAGCCTTCACCGCGATAGGCTTGACCGACCGTGACCTCTCGCCTAGTGGGTCCCAGCTCACAGGGTTTAACGGGACGACACTTATCCCAATGGGAAAAGTGAGGCCCCCGGTTACTCTGTGCCCGGATACTCCCCAAAGCACATTTAAGTATTGCACCTTCGTGGTGGTGGACTGTCCGACAGCCTACAACGCGATCCTCGGCCGACCGGCCCTAGTAGACTTTGGTGCCATCACTTCGATCCGTCATCTGTGCCTAAAATTCCCTACCCCGGAGGCCGGAGTCGGGACTGTGAGGGGGAATCAGGGGGAAGCAAGGCAATGTTATAATGTTGCCACCCACCTACTCGTACTTATGGTCCGGGAGTCCGCTGAGCCAGAGACGGCTGAAGAGGATGAGTTGGATCCTCGTGTAGGGTCCGAAAGGATCGTGGAACCAATGGAGGACGTCGAAGAAATACCAGTGTGCGACGTCGACTCCACCAAAGTACTCCGGTTAGGGAAAAACCTGGACTCGGAGGAAAATGACAAAATAATAAAAACACTGAAGGGCGCCATCGACATCTTCGCATGGCTCCAAGAAGACATGACCGGCATAAGCCCTCATGTCATCACACATGTACTCAATGTCAACCCGGACATGCCTCCTGTACAGCAAAAGAGACGCCCGCTTGACTCGGTGAAAGCCGAAGCTCTAGAGAAAGAGGTGGACAAGCTTTTGACCAACGGCATGATCCGCGACGTGTACTATCCGGAGTGGCTGGCCAATCCGGTCCTGGTGCCCAAGCCGAACGGAACTTGGCGAGTTTGTATAGACTTCACTGATCTAAACAAAGCTTGTCCAAAGGACTGTTTCCCGCTGCCCAGGATTGACCAAATGGTAGAGGCCACTTCCGGATTTAAACTGTTATCTTTCATGGATGCCTATGCTGGGTACAATCAAATAAAAATGCATACGGCAGACCAGGAGTGCACTAGCTTCAGGACCGATAAAGGGGTATACTGCTACCTAGTCATGCCTTTCGGACTGAAAAACGCCGGAGCAACCTATCAAAGAATGGTTAACCGGATGTTTAAAGGCCTCCTGGGACGAAACATGGAGGTGTACGTGGACGACATGCTCGTCAAATCCAAAGCATGCAACAGCCATGCAACCGACTTAGAAGAATGCTTTGAAGTTGTCCGGAGATACGGTATGAAGTGCACCTTCGGGGTCAAATCAGGAAAGTTCCTGGGTTTCATAGTCAGCCAAAGGGGGATTAAAGCAAACTCGGAAAAAATCCAGGCTCTCCTGAATATGTCATCCCCCAAGAAGCATAAAGATGTGCAGAGCTTGACCGGAAAGGTAGCTGCATTAAGCCGTTTTATCTCACGATCCACGGACAAGTGCATACCCTTCTTCAACGTGCTAAAGAAATGCCAAAAGTTCGAATGGTCGGACGAGTGCGAGGAGGCATTCAAAAGGCTAAAAGATCACATGGCCAAGCCTCCTATCCTATCGAAACCCGTCCTTGGAGAATACTTGTTTCTTTACTTGGCCGTCTCCGAGCACGCGGTCAGCGCTGCCCTGGTCCGGGAAGAAGAGAAAACTCAGCATCCCGTGTACTATGTCAGTAAGCGCATGATAGGAGCCGAGACAAGGTACCCGGTCATTGAAAAACTAGTATTTTGCCTCCTGATGGCGTCAAGGAAGTTAAGGCCATACTTCCAAGCCCATCCGATCAAGATTCTGACCAACCACCCGCTTCGGCAAGTTCTCCAAAAGCCTGAAGCGTCCGGAAGACTCCTCAAGTGGGCAATGGAGCTAAGTCAATTCGACTTGCACTACGTCCCCCGGATTTCTATAAAAGGCCAAGCCTTGGCAGACTTCATTACTGAATGCAACGAAGCCGAGGCAACAGCAAATACGCCGGTACCACCAATCCCCACCTGGAGGGTATTTGTAGACGGAGCTTCTAATGAGAACGGTTCAGGAGCCGGAGTGGCTATGATATCACCAACTGGACTGCGACTCCAGGCGGCCCTCCGATTTGACTTCACAGCTTCAAACAATGAGGCCGAATATGAAGCCCTGATAGCAGGGCTGAAATTGGCAAAAGCTGTAGGAGCCAAAAGAGTGGAAGTCTACAGTGACTCCCAACTGGTCGTAAACCAGGTATCCGGAGAATACCAAACCCGCGGCGAGCGGATGGCCGCATACATAACGATAGTCCGAGAACTGCTCCACGAGTTCGCAGACTACAAAATAGAAAGAAGGGTAAATACCATTTTGGACCCTGTGTTTTGTAAAAGTTACAGATTGGACCCTGTGTTTTGTTAAATGACAAAATGGACCCTGTATTTTCTAAAATAGTAAAAATAGGACCCTGAGCTTAATTTTTGACAACTTTTTTTTTTAATACAACCAACTTGAAGACAATGCTTAATACGAACAGATGCAAAAAATATAAACAATTTTGTCATAGCACTTTAGATCGGATTATAATTAAACTTTATTTTGACAAAAAATCAATTCAGGGTCCTATTTGTACTATTTTATAAAATACAGGGTCCATTTTGTCATTTAATAAAATACAAGGTCCAATTGATAACTTTTGTAAAACAGATGGTCCAAAATGGTATTTACCCTAGAAAGAATCCCCCGAGAAAAGAACGCTCATGCGGACTGTCTGGCTAAGTTAGCCTCGGACAGCGAAATCGAAGAGCTGGGGGTAGTACCAGTGGAACGCTTGGCAGAACCAAGCATCAAAATAAAAGAGACCACACTAACGGTTGGGCAAGAACCCAACTGGATGGTCCCCATCATAAAATACATAACAACAGGTGAGTTGCCCCAAGAGAGGGCACTGTCTCGAAAGATTCAGTATCAGGCTCATCGTTATGTAATGATGGACCAAATTCTCTACCGGAGAGGACTCAGCATGCCTTATTTAAGGTGTGTATCGGACCCTGAGGCTAGACAAATCATGCTAGAGGTCCACGAAGGGTTCTGTGGAGATCATACGGGAGGACCCAGCCTCTCAAAGAAAATATTGAGGCAAGGGTACTTCTGGCCAACAATAAAAAAAGATTGCATAGACTATGTCCAAAAGTGTGACTCGTGCCAAAGGTACGCGAACATACCGAGAGCCCCTCCAAATGAGATCACCCTGATGACCAGTCCCTGGCCCTTCGCGGTCTGGGGAATAGATCTCGTCGGGTCTCTGCCAACAGGAAAAGGAGGGGTAAAGTATGCAATAGTAGCAGTAGACTACTTCACCAAATGGACAGAGGCTGAGCCTATGAAGACAATAACTGTCAAGAAAGCATTGGACTTTGTTATCAAAAACATAGTGTGTCGATACGGCTTGCCTCACAAAATAGTCTCCGACAATGGAAAGCAATTTGATTGCGAGGAATTTACTGACTTCTGCAACCAACACGGAGTAGTGAAGAGCTTCTCCGCGGTAGCCAGGCCTCAAACAAACGGCCACGCGGAAGCGGTCAATAAAATCCTAAAGGTCACCTTGAAGAAGAAGCTGATGGCCTGCAAAAACAACTGGCCTGAAGAGTTGCCAAGGGTATTATGGGCCTACCGGACGACCCCCAGAACCACGACCGGTCATTCGCCTTTTTCAATGGCGTACGGTTGTGAAGCAATGGTCCCGGTAGAAACATTATTCCCATCCCACAGGAGGACGACTTACGATCCTGCCACGAATCAGGCACTGCTTCAAGAAGCTTTGGATCAAGTCGAAGAACTCCGGGATGAGTCTCAAATACGGATGGCTGCTTATCAAAAGAAGGTGACCAAGTATTTTAACTCTAAGGTTAAAAACAGAAAATTCGCTATTGGGGATATGGTCCTAATAAGGGTTTTCCCAGCCACCCAGGAACTCGGAGTGGGGGTACTTGGGCCAAATTGGGAAGGACCATATGAGATCGAGGACGAGATCGGTTCCGACACTTACAAACTAAAAAGAATGGACGGAACCACCGTGCCAAGAGCCTGGAATGCCGATCACCTCAGAAGATATTACCAGTAGCGAAATAAAACTTAGACTTTGTTCAAAGGGTTTGTACCACCCAAATGTATACCTCCTCTACATGTTAAATAAAACCGAGTGCCTTAAAAACAAAGTTTCTATGCCACTCAGGGGGGTACTAGGGTATGCCGCACGGACAGACAGAAAAACAAACTAAGTAAAATATCCTGACCCAAAGGGCAGGTCAAAAAGTATGCGCAAAAAGAAAAAGCATAAGTATAAAAACCCTGATCCAAAGGACAGGTTAAAAAGAGAAGTATGTGGCAAAAGAAAGATCACATATAAAATATCCTGACCCAAAGGGCAGGTCATATACATATAAATGGCCCGGGGATAGGCCTTAAAAAATATTGTCTCCCCTTTGAATAAAAACTGCTACCTATATATATAGTTCCAAGGCAGCAGAAAATATGTACAAAAAAAAAAGAAGAGAATAATAAAAGAAGCGGGTGGAATCTTGGTTATACTGGGTCAATCATAAGGCAGCTCAGTCAATGCGCGGAGGAAGGCGAGGTCCGATACGTGCCTCTACCATGGCATCAAGTTTCTTCTTCTTCTCCCGAAATTTGGCAATCATTTCCTCGGGTTTGGGATAGAAGGTAAGCTTGATATTTTGGTCGTTGGTAGACCAAGCCATGTAGACCCCATCATCGAAGCGCTTTGGACACCGGGCGCAGGAAACAGGAGAAAGGAGCTCGGCTCTTTTTGCCTTCTTGATGGATTGCTCCTTGTAGTCCCTGAGCTCCTTCAGCTCCGCAGCTAGAGCGGCCTTGGACTCTATGTTCACCTGGTGAGTTTCCTCTAAGGATCTCACCTTGGCAACCATCTCGTCCAAAGCCTCCCTGGCCTCCCGGAGTTCCCGCCTGGCCTTATCAGCAGCCTCGCTTCGTGCCCTCAGCTCCTCCTGGTGTTGGGCCTCCAACCTGTCCCTCCGTTGGGCCTCGTCCCGGATCATGGCTTCCGCCTGAGCCTCCCTCCGTTCGGCCTCCTCCTATTTGGCCTTGGCAGCCGCCTCCTGGCGCTCAGCAGCCTCTTGGTAGATCTGCCTCTCCGCAGTAAGGTCCTGAAGGACCTTCCTGACGTCGTTCATGTCCCCAAAGTCAGACAGAACGAAGCCGTGATTTATGATGTTCTTGGAGAGGCGGCCAGCCTCAACAGCAAGCTGAACAATAACACAAGTGTAAGAGAAAAATTCCCAAGAAGAAAAATAAAGGGAAAAGCAAAATTGCGAAGTACTTACCACGGTGAGGGAGTGGCTGAGGTCCTGGACCTGGAAGATAGAGTTCAGGGAGGCACAAGTGGCGAACCGCTTAGGCGCGCATCGGGTAAGCTGAGAAGCAAACTCGCCGGTCATCTCCGCGGCAAAGGGAGCCAAGGTGGGCCCAAGGAAGCGGCGAAACCAGTCCGACAGGGGGTCCAAGTTAAGGTCCCACGGATCCTGGTACTCCGGGTTGTTGATACTCTCCATTACCTCAACCCGCAAAACCCTCCTAAGGGCTTCCACCTCGGCATACCCCCAGGAGTACTCGTCCATGGCATAGTTATGCTTGGCTATCCGAAGCTCTTGCCTCACCTCATCCCCCGGGACCGGAGTTAACACGATATTGGGGGGAGCAGGATTTTCTTCCATGGGAGAAACCCCGCCGTCGAGACCATGGGCAGGAGTGTCGGCTCTCCGAGGCTTCTTGGGCTCGTCCTGGGCAATCATCTTGCCCTTGCGCTTACGAATCAGAGCCACCTCAGGCTCCTCTTCGCCTTCTTCAGCCTCCTCCGGAAGGGCCCGGAGCTCTCCCGCACCCTCGGCGATTTCCTCAGAAAAGCCCCATTGCTTTCCTTGGCCTTCTCCCGGAAGCACCTCCTCGTCGTCCACTAAATCAATAGTGTCAGGGGGAGCGCTAGAAGAGACCTTCAGGGAAGGGGCTATGGGGGAAGAGGTAAAGGCCGGAGGAGCCACGGGAGTGTGAACTCCGGCAAGCTGTTCCAAGATGGCATCCATGGAGACACCTGTTTCACAAAAATAAGCAAGTGTTAGATATCCGTGGGAAACCACTTACACAAGATACAGCAAATAAGCTACTCCTACCCGGACTTCCTAATTCGGCCCTAGCAAAGTCCTGAACTTTAATGCTGGCAGCATCATCTCCGAGATAGCTGTCCGAAGGCTGGAACCAGCTGGACGTAATGTAAGCTGAAGGACCTAAGGGAATAGGTTCCGGAGGGCCAGAGCCCATCCGGGACCGACCTAGAAAATCTCCTAAGTTTGAAAAATAAAATTCCTTCAAACGATCCCCCCACCGGGTCGATGGCATCCTAAACCTATGAAGACGCTCGTCGAACCCTACAGGCCTACGACTGGCGTATTCGCCAACGGAAGGAACATAACGAATTATCAAAGGAGACTTACCGTCGGCACCGGAGGTGCTAGCACCAAGAGCCCCTGAGTTTGGCTCTGGAACCGAAGGCTGTGGCCTGGGGGTTTTTCTCTCCGAAGAATCCTCAATGCGGAGGGGCCTCCCGGCCGGACGATCCGCAATCTTTTCTTGAAGAATCTTGTCAAAAAATTTAGCCTTGGACTTCCCGGCAATCGTCTGGCTTCTTCGTACCACCGGACTCCCCACCCGAAGTCCCCTCCCCAAGGCCGCCTGGGCCTGAGAGTATGCCTTCTCCTGGGCCTTCCGGTAGAGATAGTCTTGATATTTTTTCTCTGCCGTGGCGATAATCTCGTCCCGGAAAGTCTTCTCCGCGACCGGCGCCCTTACATTGGGACAGACGACCCGTGAGAGGTTAGAGTCCTCCACGGATTGATGCGGAAGGATAAGTTTGGCCTTCCTGCAGTTTTCCGTGGTGACCAAACCCCCGACGTCAAGATCGGCTCGGTCGTAGGAGGCAAAGGCCTGGGCCCTCCGGAGGAAGGTCTGTGTAGGGGACGTCCGCTGATAGGGTGGGATCCTCACCCACTCAGTAAGGAGCTCCGGGTGATCCACTGCCCTGAACCCGGAGGAAAAGAAAAAGCGATGGCGATACTCCTTGACATGAGTCTGCCTATTATACGGAACCACCCCTTCGTTAGCGGGATGGATCCGGAACCCATAGAAACCATCCTTAAGTTTGTCCCCTTTCTTGGGGACGGATACAAGTTCATAAAAATATAAAATTTCTGCCGGGCGAGGAGATCCCCATCCACGGGCGGCATAAAAAATAAACAAGCCTGAGAGCAGGCGATAAGCTTGAGGAATGAGTTGGTATGGCGCAAGGCCGACAAAAACAAGAAAATTAACAAAGTAGTCCTGAAGTGGGAGCATGGCACCGGCCATCAGGTGCGTCTGACTCCAGGCTCCGAAGCCGCCGTAATTATGGTTAGGCGTCTCCGAGTCGCGAGGTGGCCGGTGATAGGTCCCCGAAGTGGAAGGTTTGATCCCAGCAACGTCCACAATATTCTCCAGTTGATGGGGACATGTTAAGGTGGAATGAAGCTCAGCCGCTTCCCACCCAGTTGCTCGGGACTTATACCCCTCCTGGGCAACGGGTCCCAGGGAAACCTCCTCCAAAGTGGCCATGCGCTTCCCGCTCTTCTTCGAAGACTTCGAACCAGAGGCAGACATTGTCTATTCTGTGAAAAACAAAAAAGAAAGAAAAAATTCCAGCAGTTAGGTCCCATACCAAACCCTAAGTCAAGAAAAAGGGAATGGGGGTCCCCTAACCGCTGGAAAGAGGCCCCCTCCGGACACGTGTCACATAGGAAACCCTAGAAAGGTTCCCTGAACAAGTGTCGGGTGCAGTAAAATTGCAGGAGGTGGTTTTACACAATAAGGAGAACAGAAAGAAAAAGACCCTATTTTATGCCCTAAGCAACCGTTGAACGAAGAATGTATGGTTTTCTTCAACGAAAATGCACAATAATAACAGAGGCATGATAATAGCGATCCTACAACTAAAGCAGTAAACACGAAACAGAATACATGAAGAACCCAAACACTTGCATTCCCAGAAATCTCAAAATGCGAACCCAGAAAAAACAAACAAAGCAAGTAAAAGCATGTCATTACCAAAGGATGCAAGAAACTTACAGTGAAGTGTTGGACTGGGGGTCCTGATTTTAGTCGAGTAAAGACGAGAAGGACTGATAACAGCAAGCAAGGAAGAACTGGGAAAAATGGCAAAGTGTTCAAAAGTTTCGTGCTGTTTTTGAAGAATTTTCTCTCTCGGAAATTCGAGCAAAAATGGCAAGGAATGGAAAGTAACCGAGATGAAGGAAAGGTGGTGGCTTTTATAGGCAGAAGTGCATGAGGAACAGGCGTCACCACCTACCAATCGAACGGTAGGGGAAACGCACGATTCAAATACCCAAAGATCAACGGGCCAGATTGAGTTGCAATAAAGGCGGTGGAAACGTTTGAGTATCCGCCTGACACCATTAAGGCGCCGCATCAATCAATGGGCATGAAACGAATCGACCTCTGCAAAAAGCGAATCGCTGCATTTAATGCCATCATTAGACGCACCCTCACGCGCCCCAAGCTCGTGCCGGGAAACCGAGGAGTCGGCCGGAGACACCTCTGTAAAAAGCGAATCGCTGCATTAAATGCCATCATTAAAAATGCCCCCACGCGCTCTGAGCTTGAGCCAGGGAACCGAGGAGTCAACCGGAGGCACCTGAGCAAGCCTTGGTTTATTTTCCAAGTAAACAAGGCTTGGGGGGTAAATGTTGCCCCTGATTTCACCCAATATACGTGGACCAATCGAACAGGGACACGTGGATCAGATAACTTGTAAATATTTGCTAAGTCTTTGCATGCCACAAGGAAACACCCTGGGCATGGGTCCCGGAGGAGGCACCCGGAGTGCAAGGTGCTCCCGGAAGCTCGCATAACACAAAGCTTCTCCGTGAGGTGTCAGGCTTCTCCTGAGCAATCAAGTCGCATTTAATGCTGCATGGGAGGAAGCGTGTTGGGACTGCAACACGCAATAAAGTCTGACGGCACAACCTCCAAACAGCAGCGCCACAGTAATGATCATTTAAGTCTAGCGACGGCTACTCTGCGAAGAGTCACATCAATCACAAGGCAAAAAGGACATTCCTCATAAAAACCCTACAACACCTAGGGATTTGACCATGCATTACTCATGGTATATTCATTGGGAATACCCAACTTTATGGATACTTACAGATACGTTTGTAAGAACAATGCTAGGGATTACCCCACCAAAACACTATAAATACCCCCTCAAAGCTCATTAAATGGGATCGAGAATCTTGGGCTGCATAGGAGCAAGAAGAGTAAATACTCACCAAGAGCATTCTCTGTATTTATAAGGGTGACATTCTCTCAAGTGTAGAATTTGTATCAAATACATCCATTAATAACAAAGACTCGTGGACTAAGGCTCATTAACGCCCCAACCACGTAAAAATCCTTCTCTCACTTTCTTACAGCTCAATATTATAATCATATTTTAGTAGTTGCCGAAAATCTCGGTCAACAGCACCTATTTTAATAATTTTTATTTTGGGTGACTACTCAATGGTTACATTTTTATTGTAACCTTATATTTTTTTTACCTATAATAGCAAGTTACCAATAGGTAAAACTTCTTTGTTTAGAATCAATTAATTATAATTAATTATTTTCATAAAATAATTAATTGAATATTTAACAAGACATCTTTTAGTAATTAATAATTAAATAATTTCTTATATAAATCCTTACTATAATTATTTTAATAGTTAAGCCATTTAATTATAATATTTACAATACTTTATTTTTTTTTTTTGCAAAAATTAGACTTCTTTTTATACAAATTAAAATTCTCTTCTTGTATAATAAATTTTTAATTATTTTAAAAGTGATTTTTTTAAATATTAGGATATACTTATCATGTTGTGGATGGAAATAAAATTCTCCTTATAATTAACTTAAAATTAAATTAAATATTTACCGGAAAACAAGCTTGGAGGTTAGTTACAAATGATCATTCTCTTGTTAGTCGGGTTTATAAGGCCCGATATTATCCACAGGGTTCTTTTTTGAGTGCTTCTCTTGGGCCGAATCCTAGCTTCATTTGGAAGAGTATTTTTGAAACGCAAGCTTTGATTAAGGAGGGCGCTCGTCGGGTGGTGGGTCCAGGTACGAACATTAGTGTTCAGTTTGACCCGTGGATATAGCGGATGATTCTCAACCGTGGGTTACTTCTAGGGCTAATGGTATGGAGACATGGACGGTTAATAATCTCATGGTGGTAGGAGAACGGGCTTGGGATCTAGAGGTGGTTTCGGATATATTCAATGATCGAGATAAAGAGATTATCATTTGAACCAACATTGATCAGGATACCCCCATTGACACTTGGTATTGGCATAAGGATCTTCATGGTTTCTATACTGTCAGGGAAGCATATCGGTTGCTGCACCATTCAGAGATCACTAGTACTAGTGAGTTTGAGATTAAGATATGAAAAATTTCATGGAAGCTTCATGTCCCCCCCAAAGTGCACCAACTCATGTGGTGTGCTTTATCTGGCTGTTTGGCTATTAAGGTTCAACTTACTACCAAACATATTCCTCTAGACCAAATTTGTCTTATGTGTAATCAGGTGCCTGAGACCATTTTCCATTTATTGGTGCAATGTTCTTTCGCAAGATCTTGTTGGCATCTTTCGGTTATAAATTGGAGTCATTCGCCTATGGAGTCTTTTTGGGATTGGTTTAGTCACATTCTGCTACAACACTCATCCACAGCCCAGGAAGAGCTGCTCATGGTTCTTTGGGCGATTTGGTATGCCCGAAATGAGGTGGTTTGGCGAGACAAATCAATGTCAGCGGCGAAGGTTATTCTGTTGGCAAGAGTAGTCCTTAATCAATGGAGAAATGCTCAACAATGGAGAATGGCGTCTTTACTTGTTCCTGCGGGTTCAAGATTGGACTTAGAGCATTGGGTGAAACCGGTTATGGAAAAGATTAAGGTTAATATCGATGGTGCAATCTTTGCAGATGATGGTCGATTTGGAGCGGCAGGGGTGGCCCGGGATTATTAGGGTCGATTCATTGAAGGCTTCACAGTGTTACGAATGGGGCGTGTGGATTCGGCTATATATGGCTGAATTGGTAGGGGTTAAGGAGGCTTTGAGTTGGATAAAGAGGAAACAATGGGGACCGGTTGAGGTTGAAACTGATTCTTTGGTTGTTGTCCAGGCAGTCCATAGTACGGTGGATATCCCTTCTCCTTTTGGCCTTCAGGTGGCGGTTTGTCGCTCTCTTATGGCTGAGTTGCCGTTAGTCACAATTAATTTTGTTAAACGTTCTGTAAACAAAGCTGCACATTGTCTTGCTCGTAGCTCTTGTTTGTATCCAGATCGTATGTTTAGCGAGGATAATGTTCCCGCTGATTTTCTTTCTAGTGTAATGGTTGATTCTTCTTATTAATAAAGTTACCATTTTCCTTTAAAAAAAAAATTAAATATTTACCAACTTTAGCCTTGAATAAAAAATTTGAGATATTTATATGAACTCATTTTTTTTTATTACATATTTATTGAGAAGGTGAGTCATCATGCCATGCAAGCTTAACAGCTTTTTGTAAGCAAAACAAAAATAATTAAATACAATATATTAATTAGTAGGCCACCACACCACGTGCATGAAATACTCAACCATTTTGACCAAAAAGGCTGAATATATAAAGAAGATGATGATGCTTCTCATTTTTACATATGCTTACATGTGAATCTATTTTGTTTCACATTTTGTTCTCTTCATATACCACTATACCTAACATAATATTCAATATTACAACAAATCTTTTTTTTTCTTTTTATTATTCTTTTCTTTTTTCTTGTGTTCTGTGATAATTTGTTATAAAGATGACAATACAAAGTGAAAATAATCGATCAAACAACATATAAGTATATAGTGACTCATGCTCACCATCGATCGAGACTTTTGCATTTGGATTCGCTCAATATTCCTTATACATATAATATCATTATTATATCAATATCCTAGTTAATATCAAAACCTGAATATCAATTGTCAACAACTTATTTATTTTATATATTAATATATATAAATACTGTCCCTAACTTCGGTTCAGTGATTCCATGGGAATTTGGATTGGGATCAATATATATAGAGTTTGATTGTGCTTGTTTTGACAGATCATATAGTTTGTACCAATTTTAGGTAAGTGCTGAATATATCTGCTTATATGTTACAACTCTAATATAATTACACTATGGGACGTTTTCCACTTGAAAATAATAATAAATGGTCAAAGGTACATAATCAAATGTCTATATCAAATTTATACAAGGAGCTTTTATATATGATGGTATAAAGTACTAAGTATTTATAAATACTGCTCAAAATTATGACATGGGTAGCTAGTAATAGTATCTCCAAATTTATAATTGTTTTTTGTTTTTTTTCTTAATGCGACTGATCATTGCTTTAAGCACTTGTAGCACCCGAATTGAAGAGGAGACATATTAATTCTCACTAGTCACGAGTATGAGTTTTATGAGGTTGTTTTTTTTTTTTTTTTTTTTTTTTGATTTAAGCGTTTATATATTACATCAGCATAATTTGGACCTCCAACACAAACGCACCCCCTATGGCCACTTGATCTAGCCTCAAGTGGTTGTCTTATGAGATTGTTAGTTTGGTAGAGAAAGAGTTTTTAAATGATTTGGTACGTAGTCCTGGCGCTGGACCTCCAAAATGCATATATATATATATATATATATATATATATATATATTTATATATACCTTTACCTACAACATTTTGCATAGCTAATTTTTTAAAAACTGCTAAATTATAACACACTACATTACTAATTTAACATTTTATTGGAGATGTTCTAAATATATATTTTAAGAAATTTTGATAAGGGTGTGTGCAATAAGTTTGTTAATCAGTATTTTGATAGTATAACCTTTAAATTTTCAACTCTACCAATAATAGATATATAGACTTAGTAATTCATCTAGATAGAAAAAGGGAGTTTGTGGGGGAATCTAAGCTACAAGTGGTCATTTTAAACTCAAATAATACATATAAATATTCTAGTGTTAGATGCTTATTATTATATATTGTTACTATAAATTTTTTAGTCAATTTTTGTGTCAAAAAATGTACTTCAATTTTTTTTTTCCCTTTTTTTTTTATGGTAGTATTTATTATAGTTATATCATTATTTTTGTAAATTTTTAAAAAATTTTGAATAATCGGTAGTCTCAAAAATAAGTTATAATTTTTTGAATATATATGGTAAATTGAAATATTAATAATTCTATTTTTCAGTACTATAAAGTATTCAGAACTCTTAAAAAGAATTATAAAAATTATATTGTAGCTATAATAAATATTGCTATAAAAAATATTTCAACATATAATTTTAAACACAAAGATTAATTAAAAAATTGTAATTAGCAATTAACATTGCTAAAGCTACTCTCTTTAAATAGGTTTGCAACGAAAATTGATAGCTTAGAGTCTTCATTTATCAGAAAATCAATTATTTATTTATTTCCTTAAATAGAAAATCATTTCCTTAATTAGAAAATAATTTCCATAAATAAAAATATTCTAATATTCTCCCACTTGGTCAGCATTTAAACTAAAATATTCAAACCCAACGTTCCTCATTATATAATAAACATACGAATCATAGCGACATGTCCTCATTATGAATCGAGTATTATCTTCCATGTATTACAATACATTTATTATATAACAATGTACTTTATGTGGCAATGTACTTAAGTGAATAAACCCTAAACCTTATGTTTATTCAGGTCCTCTGAAATTTTTCTCAAATGTAAAATTAAGATGCGCATAAATATGAGAAAATCAAAAATAAGAGTTTCATTAATAATAACTTTATTTGTACAAATTACATAAGGGAACCAAGTCCCATGTTCTCTACATGATCCTTGAATTTATGAGGTGGCAAGCCTTTTGTCATAGGATCGGCAATCATCAATTCAGTGCTAATGTGTTGAATGACCACTTTATTTTCCTTAACACGTTCTCTAATAGCTAAGTACTTAATGTCGATGTGCTTGCTTCGACTTCCACTTTTTTTGTTCTTAGCCATGAAAACAGAAATTCGAATTGTCACAGAACATCTTTAGCGGCCTTGCAATGGAATCAACCACTCTAAGGCCTGAAATGAAACTCTTTAGCCATACACCATGTGATGTAGCCTCAAAACAAGAAACGAACTCAGCCTCCATAGTAGAAGTAGCAGTCAAAGTTTGTTTGTTACTCCTCCAGGACACAGCTCCACCAGCAACCATAAACACGTAACCAGATGTAGATTTACGTGAATCACTGCAACCAGCGAAATCTGAGTCTGAGTAGCCAACTACTTCTAGATTGTCAGTTCGTTTGAACATCAGTTTGTAATCCTTAGTACCCTGAAGATACCTCATTACTTTCTTTGCAGCTTTCCAGTGGTCTATCCCCGGGTTACTCTAAAATCTTCCTAACATTCCGACAGAATAAGCAATGTCGGGTCTTGTGCACACCTGAGCATACATTAGGCTTCCGACAGCAGAAGCATAAGGAATGTTCTTCATTTGTTCTCTTTCAAAATCATTCTTTGGGCACTGGCTCAAATTTAATTTATCACCCTTCATAATTGGAGCAACGCTCGGTGAACAATCTTTCATATGAAATCTTTCTAAAACTCTGTTGATGTAGGCTTCTTGAGATAAACCTAAGATACCTCGGTATCTATCTATATGAATCTTAATGCCTATGATATAGGATGCTTCACCCATGTCTTTCATCTCAAAGTTCTTTGAAAGAAATTGTTTCACTTCACGTAGCAACCCTTTATCATTGGATGCAAGAAGAATATCGTCCACATATAAAACAAGAAAACAGATCTTACTCCCACTTTCCTTCAGGTATATGCATTGATCCATGACATTCTCTTCAAATCCAAAGGAAGAGATGACATCATGAAATTTTAAATACCATTGACGGGATGCTTGTTTTAATCCATAGATGGACTTGAGCTTGCATACCAAATCCCGACCTTCACTAGAGGAGAATCCTTCGGTTGTTTCATGTATACCTCCTCCTCTAGATCACCATTCGGAAAAGCGGTTTTTACATCCATCTCAAGCTTTCCAGCTCTAAATCAAAATGAGCAACTAATGCCAAGATGACTCTGAGGGAATCTTTCTTTTATACAGGAGAAAAAGTCTCCGTATAGTCAATTCCTTCCTCTTGAGTGAATCCTTTAGCAACAAGTCTCGCTTTGTACCTCTCAGTGTTGCCTAATGAGTCTTTCTTAGTTTTATAGACCCATTTACAGCCAATGGCTCTCGCCCCATTAGGCAACTTTACAAGTTCCCAGACTCTGTTGCACCTCATAGAATTCATTTCATCATTCATAGCATTGTACCACAATTTTGATTCTCTACTGTTCATAGCTTGTAAAAACGTTTCTGGATCATTTCCAATTCCAATATCAGATTCTAATAAATACACAACATAGTCTTTGTAAATCTTTGGTTTGATAGGTCTAGTAGATCTTCTTAAGACTTCACCAACAGGCTCTTGGGGAGCAGCAGCTGGTTCAGCAGGTTCAGCAGGTTGTTCAACAGTTGTAGGCAACTCTTGAACATTTTGATCTACTGGATTATCATTACCAACTTGTGGATCTTCAGTGATTGGTAATGGTTGTTCAGCATTCGTTTGAACTACAGGAGTGTTAACCATTATCAATCTTGCTTTTGAAGTGGAAGGTTCTGAAGGATCTTTCTCAGGACCTAAGTCCTTTGATTGATCACTCCCATTGATCAAGGCATTCTCAAGAAATTTTGCATTCCTTGATTCCACAATTCTTGTGCTATGAGATGGACAATAAAACTTGTACCACTTTAGACTTTTCGGCCGTACCCTATAAAGAATCCGCTTATGGTCCTTGGGTCCAATTTCTTCTCTTGTGGATTATATATTCTGACTTCAGATGGACATCCCCAAATGCGTACATGATTCAAACTTGGTTTCCAACCTTTCCATAATTCAAAAGGAGTTTTTGAGACTGCCTTTGTTGGAACTCGGTTTAATATGTACACGGATGTCTTTAATGCTTCAGTCCACAAGGATTTAGGAAGATTAGAGTTGCTACTAAGCATACTCCGCACCATGTCCATTAATGTTCGGTTTCTTCTTTCTGCAACACCATTTTGCTCGGGTGTACCGGGCAAGGTGTAATGGGCAACAATCCCATTTTCTTCAAGAAACTTCGCAAATGCACCAGGTGCTTGTCCATCTTCTGTGTATCTACCATAATACTCACCTCCTCTATCTGATCTCACTATCTTAATTTGCTTGTTGCATTGTTTCTCTACTTCAGCTTTAAATATCTTAAAGACATCTAATGCTTCACTTTTATTATGAAGTAAGTAGATATACATGTAGCGTGAGTAATCATCTATGAATGAGATGAAGTATTTCTGACCATGTGACTCCATATACGGACTACATATATCAGGTATGTATGATTTCTAATATTTCGTAACTCCTATGGACACCAGTTTTGACAGACTTGGAGGTTTGCTTTCCCTTAATGCAATCCACACAAGTATCAAAGTCAGTAAAATCTAAGGTATTGAGTACCCCATCTTTTACCAACCTTTTAATTCTATCAATGGAGATATGTCCCAATCTCCGGTGCCACAATGTACAGGAATCCTCTTTCATAACACATCTCTTAGTGCCAGCGTGAACATGCATAACATTATTAGTGGTATTATTTTGTAAATTAAGGCAGTAAAGACCATCAGACAAAATACCATTTCCAACACATTCAGATTTATAATATAAATTAAAATATTTGTCTGAAAATGTAAAGGAAAAACCAAAGGGTATAAGTCTTGAAACTGAAATCAAGTTTCTAGAGAAACTTGGTACATAAAAGGTCTTTTCTAACTTTGAAATAAAACCATTGCTTAAAACTAAATTGCATGTTCCAATAGCTTCCACATGTGAGCCCATCTTGTTTCCAGATAAGATGCTTTGCTCACTTGCCACTGGCTTCCTTAGATTTTGAATATCCTGCAAGGAATTTGTTATGTGAATTGTTGAACCTAATCAATCCACCATGTGTTAAGATTAACATTAGCCATATTAGATTCATAACATACTAAGGAAATTGGATTACCTTTGTCATCCATCCATTTCTTGAACTGGCTGCACTCCCTTTTAGCATGTCCCTTTTGTTTACAAAAGAAACATTTGATGGAATCTTTCTTTATGGCAGCCTTGGGAGCCATGGGCTTTTTCCCTTTGTTCTTCTTGAATGGCTTGCGTTTCTTAGGTTGAGTGGTCAGGTGAACACTTTCTCCTTGCTCCTGTAGGAGCCTGGCTTCCTCTTGAACACACATGGTCATCAATTCATTGATAGTCCATTTTCCTTTATGTGTGTTGTAGGAAATTTTGAAAGGCCCATACTGTGGAGGAAGATTGTGAAGGATGTAATGAACCAGGAAGGTATCAGGAATGATAATGTCGAGTTTCTTCAAATGAGCAGTGATGTCCCTCATTTTAGAAATGTGTTCTCGAACTCCTTTAACACCGGTGAGTTTTGTGGACGAGAACTCTTGGATGAGGTTGATGAGCAAGGATTTATCTGAAGTGTCAAACTGCTCATCCATAACTTTGATAAATTCTTTCACCTTCTCAGGTGGCTCCACCGATCCACGCATTCCCATAGGAATTCTGGACATAATGAACATGATGCAGAGACGATTAGATTGCTCCCACTTTTCACGCAGTGCAATCTCAAGCGACGGTGCTAGTATCAGTGATAGCAGCTGGTTCATCTTTCCTTATTGCATAATCCATGTCAGTGCAAGCAAGGTGGAGAAGAACTCGTTCCTTCCAGATTTTGAAGTTGTCACTCCTAAGCTCAGGGATTTCACTAGTAATTTCAGCATATTTAGAGGTGGATGAAATAGCTGCAAGAATAGGATTACAAAAAAATTTAGATGTTAAAAGAATTGAGGCTTTAATGAATTCATGTTTTACCAATGTAGAAACATGATGAAGATGAAAATTTTATTAAATCTAAAATTGCCTGTGGGCTAAATTTTAAATCTAATAAAATTATATGAACTTTATGATAGATTTAATGAAATATTTAATTTAGATTAATGGAGGAATGAAATCTATCTTTAAATAAAATTTGTGATAACACTATTAAATCAAATCCTCATAACTCCCTGTGGGGTAAATTAAGAGAATTTAACTTAATATATTATCCTAATTAATTATAAAAATATAATAAAATCCCTGTGGGGTAAAATTATTATATCCAAATAATTAATTACAAGTTTTGTCCATTAAGGTGAATTTTAATTAATATATAATTTTATATAATTAAAGATGCTGTGGCTACTCCCTAATTATAAAAAATTATATTTTCACTTTAGACATTAGGTATTGGGCTCTACCTAAAAGTAATTTCGTTATTAACATAATAGACAATCACTGAGATTAGTGCTCCTAGTGTGGTCGTCCGAAGATCATTAAAAACCGTTCTAGATATGAGCATTTGTCCTAGGTTCATGTTTTCTTATGTCAAACCACAAAACTACTTACGTTTTATTCATATTTTATTCATTTTATTAAGTTTTATGAATATTTTATGAATAATTTTATGAAGTTTTATGAAATTTAATTGCTAAATAAAATATTCAACCTATCTTAATGTTTGAATATTTCTAAATATATCTAGCACTATAAAAGGAATTTATGAATAGCATTTAAATCATACATATCTAAAGTAATTGCATTAAACATAAATTTATCAAATAATTACAAAATAATACAATTAATGTATGATAATTAATTAAATGCAAATTCCTTAATATGAAATTAATGGCAGATTTTTCAAAATTAATTTAGACAATAAATTGCAAAATTTTGGTAATATATAATTAAATGCACAAATTAGCACAATTTTTACATGCCTAAATAAATCATGTAATAAATTACCAAATTTAAACAAATTTCCATTTTCAATTTATACTATATATATATTTTAAACAAAAATGGAAAATTAACTAAATGCAATTTATTGACTAAGTTAACACAGAAAAATAGGAAAATAATTAATATTCCAAATAAATAAAAATTTATAAAAAATTCGGAATTTTTCCTTTTTTTTTTTTTTTTTGAAAAAACACACTGCCTGTAAACGACACGTCATTTTTATTATGACGGGCGCTGAAAAAGAATGAATAAACGACACGTCGTTTTCCCCAAAGGGAAAAACGACACGTCGTTTTGTACAATGAAGAGCTGCCAAAAAAACGAAAAACGACATGTCGTTTTCCACAGGGAAAAACGACACGTCGTTTGGGAAAACGACAGCAGGTAACGACACGTCGTTTTGGCTGTCTTCCTCAGCCAAACTGGGTCGATTTTGACCCGTTTTTCTGCACACGGGTCCGTCGAACCCGACCCAAACCCGATCGGAAATTGCGTTTTCGACGACCAAATTGCGTGTTTTCAAATCTAAAATGTTCTAAATCAAATAATAAAGAGATCCACATAGATTTTATGCACGAAAACACGAAAAAATATAAACTTTAATATCACAAAGTTAATCGGGTCCAAAAAAGTTTTAACTGAAAAATTTTTCCATCTTTAAGTTTTTCAATGGATTTTCAATGCTTAGATTGATCTATAATACTATACGAATATAGTAATGTATACAGAATTCGAAATAAACACCGAAAATAAAAATGAAAAACGGAAAAAAATAAACTTTAACCGATAACTTTATGTTATATATATATATGCATGTATATATATATGCATGTATATATCACATAATGAAAATGAATATTATGAATGTATTATGCGATAAAGCATATATATAATATACAATATATATATATAAACATATATACACGTGAAAATGAAAATATATATATATATACAGTATATAAATGTATATAATATATATATAAGAATAAAGATATATATATATGTATATACGTATGAAAAATATGTATATATATATACTTGGAATTATATGAATATGAGTATATATATACACCAACTAACCAAAATAAATATATATAAATATGAACAGTGTATATAAGTGTATATATATGTATATGAAACTCAACCAAAATCAAGGCAGAGATAAATCCGCTCTGATACCAACTGTTAGACTATATATATAGTGTATGTAATATAGCATATACAAATGATATGAAATGCGGAAAATTAAACTGTAATCATATCAATAATATATGCAATGAAAGGATCGATGTACCTCCAGCCATTGATCTTTGAGCTTCAATCCCTGCGATAGCTTCAGTATTGGAGTTCGGGCTTCCTCGCTCTCTCAACTCTCTTTAGATGGAATTTGCTGAATGGATTCAGAATGAGTGAGGAGCTCGGGGACCGAGACCCTATATTTATAGGTGAGATACTCCATCAGTATCTGCGCCACATTAATTGTCAGAATATTTTGACAATTAATTCAGGAAATCAAATCAGATAATGAATATAGAAATCTGACCATATATAGAATATTACATAATTGATTTTATCCAGATTCAATGAATATAAAATATTCATTTATCAGAAAATCAATTATTTATTTATTTCCTTAAATAGAAAATCATTTCCTTAATTAGAAAATAATTTCCATAAATAAAAATATTCTAATATTTCCTCCCTAAAGTTACTGTAAGCTATATTCCTAGAGGGGCAAATAAAGCCGCTCATCGCTTAGCTAACACTATGTTTGGTGAGATGGATGGAGAGGATAAATGATGGAGAGTTGAGGGAGGATAGAAAATATAAGAGAGGGAGAGTATGGAAAGAAAGATGGAGAGGCAGAGGGATACATTACTGTATACTTATAAAATTGCTTTATTATCCATTCATTTATTTTATTTTAAATTTTTTTTATAATGGTGTATTTGTAATTTTAAAATAAATTAGAAAGAAGAGTATAAGTCCTTCCATTTGAGGAAGGATTTAAAATGGTGGGCCCAAATATATTGTAAATCATTCCACCTCTCCCTCCCACAATCCTCTATGCCAAACAAATGGATTTTTCATCTCCCCCATCCCTCTCCATCCACTCATGTCTCCCTCTTTCCAAACACACCTTAAGTATACTTTAGGTCTAATTTAGGAAGCTTTATGGAAAGGATCTGACTTTCTTCTTTAATAATTTGTATCCTGAACTTTCATTTCTGATTTTTAATGGATACAGGTTCTTAAAAAAAAAATTAACATTGCATATAGATAACAGTACATGATTATAAAGAAAGGAGAAAAAGTGAAATTTATAGTTGCATCAATTCAATATATACTTTTCATTACTATGAGGGTACGAATTGATGTGAGGAATAAAGTATCTCCTAGATGTTTTTGGAGTAATATAGATTGTCAACAAAGTAGTAAAAAAATATTAAGAGTTGAACTAGTAAAAAAATGACACATATCATCTGACTCAGCATACTAACAGATCTAACAATAAAAAATTAACAAAATTATACTTTAATACATTTAAGTACTTATACACTATATATAATTTTACAAGATTATAAAGAAAGAAGAAAAAGTGAAAGGTATGTTGCATCAATTCAATATATACAACTTTTAATTACTATGAAAGTACCCATTGATGTGATGAATAAAGTATCTCCTACATATTTTAGGAGTAATGGATTGTCAACCAAGGCAAACTAGTGTGTGTGGTTGATTTTATTAAGACTTTATTTCTATAATTTAATAGTGCAGTCCTTAGAAACATGTGAAAATTCATACCTAACCAGACCATATTTATTTGAGCATTTTGAAGCTACCACTACCATCACACAAAATATTTTCTCATTTTAATTAAATGTGAAGTTTTAAAAAGACATGCTTAACATTATTAGGAAGTACATAGACTATAGACTAACTGTAATTAATTATCAGGCTTCACATATTTTGTTTTAATAATTATTAAGAAAAACTACTAACTATAATTGCAAAATACTATCTCATACTAGGTTTCAACATTCCTAGTAGAAATAACTCCAACCGTACTTCATAAATGCACTATTTTTTTTTTTTTTCGTAAATGCACTATTTAGTTTGATGAAAAACGGTAACAAAAATATTAATTTTTTATTAGAATTATAAAATTAAAGTGTAGGAAGTTATTTATTTTGTTTTTGAATGAAAGCAATCTTTATTAGACAGAAACACTCGCTAGTATAATGGACTGAAGAGCAAGGGGAACATCGCTCTCACTAAAAAGACGACCTGACCAATAACAAACACCACGTGCCATATGACCAGTAGAAACATTACTAAAGAAGATAAAATAAATTGACAATCCTGAACAAATAAACCAAAAATAGAAGGCATAGAGACCGAACTAAGAATAGCTTGAACAACTAAAATGCAATCTGTCTCTAAAATGACATTTAACTTGTTATTCCTCTTTATCCAACTAAGTGCCTCCTTGACGCTTAGAATTTCTGCAATTTCGGGTCTGCAACTAACAGAAGAAATAGTTGAAAACGCCTCAATTATTCGACCATCACAGCCGCGTGCTACAAACCCAATACCGATCTCATTTGTGTCTTCAAAAACCGCCCCATTCACATTAATTTTTATCTGTTCAAGAAATGGCTTGGACCGTTGTTCTCTCGTGTCAAGACGATTAGATTTCAAGAAGAACCCAAGTCCAGCCGCTTAGCCTGAGCACACAACCATTGTCGAAGAGTGGTACGAGCCAGCCAAACAACATCAGCAGCACTACAGCTTTTACCATTCCGAGCCTTCCAAATTGCTCAACCAACCAATTCAACCAACCCCATATTTCCTACTGTCAACACTTCTATAAACTAGTCAAAGAAATTGGTTGCTGCAGAGTGGCCAACACCTAATGCAGAGCGGAGCCAACAAGAATGAGCAAACGAGCATTGAACCAAAACATGGAAAATTGACTCTTCCCCATAGCTGCACAACACACAATGTAAATCCACAGGAACATGTTTACTATGAAGTTGAGTACGTGTAGGCAAACAACCCGAAAGAGCTTTCCAACCAAAATGTAAAACCTTGGGAGGGGCTTTAATCTTCCACAACATCTTCCAAACATCATCCTCCATGGAAGAGTTCCAACTACCATTGACCGACTGTAAGTGATTATAGGAGCTTTTCACAGTAAAAAAACCAGTTGGATCCTTGTTCCAAAACCAACTATCACTCACAAGATTAACACTCAAAGGCACATGTTTGATGAGTTCAACATCACGAGAATCGAACAAGTCCTCAATAAGCTCCAAGTCCCATTTCTACTATCTGGCTTCATGAGTTGAGACACTTTGTAATTGGTCAAGGCCGGATGATTAGATACCATACAAGGATTAGCCTCAGACAATAGCCAAGGTGTATTAAGCACCTCAGTGTATGAACCAGATCCTATTCTTCTACGGGCACCATCTCTGAGTAGCTTTTGTGACTCAAGGACACTGCGCCATATGAAGCTCGGATTGCCACCCAACTCAGCCTCCAAGAATGAACCGTTAGGAAAATATCGAGCCTTATATATCCGACCCACAAGGGAATCCTAGTACAGAAGTAACCGCCAACCTTGCTTACCCAGCAAAGATAGATTATACGCACGCAAATTCCGAAAACCCATCCCACCAGAGTTCTTAGTCTTGCCTAATTTCCTCCAACTAAACCAGCTCACACCTTTCCTACTACTCGAACTCCACCAATACTTAGACATAAGGCTCTCCAGATGTGAACAAGTTTTCAAAGGCAATAAGAACACAGACATAGCAAAACTTGGCAAAGCTTGTGCTACAGTTTTTAATAGGACTTCACGCCCAGCAGTAGACAAGAAACGACCCTCCCAGCTTTGAATGCGCTTCTGCAGCTTGTCTTTCAAAAACCCCAAAATGGCATCTTTATTTCTTCCCATGACACAAGGGAGACCAAGATAAGTACTATGTTCATCTGCAAGTCTCATTCTAAGGATCCCACACAATCGGTCCCGAGTAGCATTAGGCACATTAGTACTGAAGAAGACAGAGGACTTACTGAAATTAACTTGTTGACCAGAAGCGATCTCAAATAGTTGAAAGTTATTAATTACATTAATAAGTAGAAAATAAGTAAATAAAAAAAATATTTATTGTGGTATAAAATTTAACTCATCCTATATTTTGTGTTAAATTCAATATAATTTTTAACATGTGTTAAATTTATACCATTTTATATTGCAGTATGCTTTATGCTTTTATGAAAATAAATTAAAATATACATATACAATATACTTTTAGCATTTCATTAGAGATGATGTCAAATGAACTTTTTTTTAAATGAGTGTGCATTAAAATTTAAGGTTAGACCTCATGGTCATTACAAAAGAGATTAATCGGGATGGAAGAGATAGGGATCTCTCTATACCGCTTGTGGGTGAACGCCCACTTAGCCACATTGTGTGCTGCAAAGTTACAAATTTTACTAATATTAGTCAAAATACATTTTGTAAAAAAAAGGAAAAGACCTTTTACAAAATGAGGCATAATTGATACGCCTCCAACAAGATTCCTTTCCATTTAGCGAATTGATCACAACTTTGAAGTCGCTCTCCACAATTACAAACTAGTAGTTTTTATCTTTCACAACCTTCAAAGTCAGACAACAAGCTGCTGCTTCCCCACACAAAGCATAAAAAAAATTCGAAAGTTTCGTTTGCACCCAAATCACATTACCCTAATGATCTCTAGCCACAACTGCAATGTTATTATAGAAAGTGCTAAATAGCAATTATACCTCATTATCTTAAATATAAAGAACAAAGAGCTAAATAGCAATTAAAGCACTCACATCTTGTTACTTAAAATAACTCAAAAGTAATATATAAAAAAAACATTGTTAAAAAAGGGTTTTGTGCCAAAATAGCTCAAAATTATTGCCATCACATTAAAATTTCTTAATTTTAGAGGTTTGGACTTGGAAGCAAAGTAGAGGAACTTTAGCATAGAGATCCCCATACAGCAACAAAACCTCAAAAAACTAATAATATATTTCTCTTCATGAATCCAATCCATGCGTGTGTACGTGACTTGAATTAAATAATATAATTAAAGATTAGACCTCTACCATTTCTGGTCAAAGATTCAAAGAATGTATAGCATTTACTAGGGTTTACCCCTTTCCAACGGCCACTAAACTAATAGTCCCACCCCACATTGAGCCCCAAAACTCCAAACCCAAAATTATCTTCTTCTTCTTCTCCAAAAAATAAAACTGAAATAACTAATCTCTCTTCACAAGCCCCCCCCCCCCCCCCCCCCCAAAAAAAAAAAAACTTTATGAAAGATATATGTATATATATAACAGAGCAGAGGAGAGTGAGTAAAGTAAAGGGTATTCTTCTTTTTATTAAGTCATATCTTTCTCTGTCTTTTGTTTAACCATGTCAAACAAATCCCCAATATTTCCAATGCCTCAACACTTCAGTGACTATGGTTTTGACCCTCAAATCGACTACTTTCAGGTTCTTTTTCTCTTCTTTCTTTTTTCTTTTCATCCATTTTATTATTATTATTTTTATAATCATCACCTCATTATTGTTTTTCTTTTAGGTATTAGAAGAAGCAAGGAAGCACAAGAGAGATACATCAAGATCCATTGATTCCATACACTTCAAGCTTCAAAAACCTATCTCTAAGGAAGATTCTAAGAAAACCCAGAAGGTAAAGAAGAAGAAATGGTGGAGAAGTGCTCTGTTTTTCTTCAAATGGAAATGGGTTGCTTACAATCCCCATGGCCATGGCCGTTCTGATCATCATTATCATCATCATCAAGGTTTTGATAACGATGAGGATGTTCACCAGGTCAGAGCTCGGGCCTTCAGGGCCTCTATTTCAGGCCCAGTTTACATAACCGAGAGCAGAAGTGGTTCCACCACTCCTTACCGGACCACCAGCCGGCCCACATCAGGCCCAATAGCCGGAACTTTGAGTTCTCCCAATAAGGATGAGTTTGATATTCCTTATCTCAGTCTCAGACACCTTAATATGGAGCAACATCAGAGAGTCTCTACCTCTGCTTTGCCTATTTACTTAGTCACTTAAACTTACTCTATTTACTTTTTTTTTTCTTTAAAGGCCATATTAGATTGATTTTCAGAGCCTTTATTATGCAAAGCTCTAATCTTTTCTAAGTTTCTGTTAATGGGTTTGGCTCTTTTTTTTTCTATCCTTTTTTTTTGGGTTTTGCTTTCTACCACTGAAACAACCTTTGTTGGGTTTTGCCCCCTTTTTTTTTTGGGTGCTTTTGTAAACAGCAAAAGATCCATTGGAGTGGATGAAAAAGCTGGATCCTCCTCTTTTGTGCATGTTGTTCTCTTTTATTTTTTGTTTGGTTTTGTGGAACTAATCAACTATTGTTTGACCAAGTTATTTTCCCCAACTTTCTCCATCCCTTCTTTCATATCTTTCTTTTTAAGTTTTCTTTATTGTTTTCTTATGGTTAATAGTAAGTAGTGACAGTGAACCACTTAGTTCGTTGGTAATATCATTAAAACCGGATCTCAAACCCCCTTTTTGTCTTTCTAGTTAGTTTAATAAGTTTTGGATTCACAATCACAATTCTCAAAAAGTTCATTAATAAACTCTATCTTCTTGCCACGTGTTCCACAAAACAAGAGTATTGTATGATGTAGTAGTAGAGATTGGTTTTATTGATATCCTTTCTTGCTTGGGTCGGGTTTAAAATCCACCTACAACCTCTTCTTTAAAGGGATTTGCTTGACCATTAAGGTTAAAACTTACTATGGTGACACCTTTATTGCGAATTCTTGAAGGGATATCATAACTAACACATAATCTTTGAAATTATCAAAAAGATCAAAAGAATAGTGAAAGAATCTCCACGCTATCCCCTTTAATTTGTTAATTAAAGAGAAAGGAGCATAGACTATAGACGCATGTTAGCGAGCCTCATTAATTATAATTAGCCCCCCATTAATTAATGAACATTGCTATAACAATATTTTATCAAAACGTTATTATTTTAAAAAGAGAGGAAATGAGATGAGATGAGAAGAGAAGAAGAGTCCAAAAGAAGGAGCGGCGGCAGCATGACCATGTGCCTTATTTATTCTTACTGATTTATAACCGTTTTTGTCCGTTTTTTTCGAATCTGGGTCTGCTCTAATCAATACGACAAACTTCAATGGAAACTCCACTGTTTTTGAGCTATGCCATTGTCTAGTCTCTTTCACTTTTCACATTACATCTCTCCATAACCAATACAAACTCATCTCATGTGGCTCAACCAACCCAACTATCCAATTTTTATTAATTTTTAAATGAAATTTTCAAATTTAGCAAACTCTTTTAATTATAAATAATTAAAAAAAGCACTTAGTTGGATAAAGAGGCATAACAAGTCAAATGTCATTTTAGAAACAAATTGCATTTTAGTTGTTTAAGATATTCTTAGTTCGGCATTTCTATTTTTAGTCTATTTGTTCAAGTTTGTCAATTTATTTTATCTTCTTTAAGTAATATTTTTATTGGTCATGTTAAACGATCTGCTAACAAAGCCGCGCACTGTATGGCACGTGGTGCTTGTTATTGGTCAAGTCGTCGTTTTACTGAGAGCGATGCTCCCGTTGCTCTTCAGGCATTTGTATTAGCGGATGTTTCTGTCTAATAAAAATTATTTTCATTCAAAAAAAATATATAAATAATTAATATTTTATTTCTTGAATTTTCACGACTACTTAATCATGCTCTTTAAAATATACAATTTATTAAAAATTATCCTTAAAATATAATGATTACATAATTATGCTTCTTTTGATAGGTTTCGTTTTTGTCCCCTTTTATTACAAAAATTAATTTTAAAAATTATAATGTTATATTAATTCTAAAAAAATATATTAAAAAACCTGGTAAAAATATTAAATTTACTTAAAAAAAAAACTAAATTATTCTTAAAAAAATATATATTTTTCAAACTTTATTTTATTTATAATTATATATCTTAAAAAATCAAACTAAAATTATTGAAAAATCTAATAAATAATTTAATTTTTTTGAAGAAAAAATCAAGTTTATTTATATTTATAAACTCATAACTTAAAAAATAAAGAAAAATAATTAAAAATTCAATAAAAATATAAAATTATTTTTTTAGAAAAAATTAGAAATCAACTAAAAAAAATGTTATGTTTACATAAACAACATATTTAGAGAAAAAAAAATAGAATCAAACTTGTTCCCGTAAAATTTAATTTTTACACAAAATTGAATTTTTAATTAATTTAATTTAATATCTAAATGATTTTTTTTTTATGAAAATTAAATAATTTTTTAAATTACTTAATTAATTTTAAAATTGATTTTTTTTTTAATTATTTTAATTATTCAAAATGATTTTTTGAAGACCTAAATTAATTTTTTAAGATTTACTAAAAAAATGATGAATCTATCTTATTTTATTTTGAGGGTTACGATTTGATAGTTATCAAAATTTAGGGAGCAAAGTTGCTAATTTATAAAGATATGTCATCATTAAAACGAAATAATGAGACATAACCTAGTAAAATGACTAAATTTCTATAAATGTAAAAGTTTAGAGAGATTTTTTAACAAGGCATATATTTTAAGGGGTAAAATCAGTATTGTCGAAAATTCAGAGACAAAATTACTAATGATACTTTAATTATTATCGTGGCTTTAAACTTTTAATTATAGTTAGCTAGTGATTGTTGCAACACTAAAGGTGTTTTGTTATTTTGTACTCAATTTTTTTGGTGAGGAGTGAGTGAATGGTTTGAATTGAAATGTCCAAAGTAAAAGATCAAATCTCTAGGATAATCCTATATGATCCAAATTGTGGGGATGATAGTGTGAGATTTTAGTGGTGCCTATAAAATGGTCAAGTTAATATAAGTTCACTTGGATTTTTGGGAAGTGTTGTAGGAAACCAAAAGGTCCCCCACACTTGATTTTATTTAATTTTTAATGAATGAAAAAATCAGAAATTTGTTGCCGTATAGATGCATGCGTTCAGTGATGTCCAACTACCAATTAATTGAGAGTTGTGTGAGACAAACAAACAACACTTGTTACCAGCAAAGCACCAGCTTTTGTATGCATTACATATATCCTATGTATTCATTAAATAACACTGGTATGAAATGAATATGCAGAAGAGTTGGAGACTAGTCTCAACAAACAAATAAGATCCTGTCAGGTGTGCTAAAACCCACCATTTCACTAATTTAGAGCATCTCTAATAGTAGCATTCTTTGAAGATGCTCTAAATCTCCACATCATCCAAAATTTAATATTTTATTTTATTTTTCTTCTACATTATTTTTGGTACCTTTACTTTTAAAAATATTCCAATAGTATAATATCTTTTAAAAATGTTATAATTATAATATCACATATTATTATATACATATAAGTTTATTTTTATTAAACTATTATATATATTACACTTTTAATTTTTTATTGTATAAAAAAGACATAGCATCAATGCCATTGTGTGGCATCAATGCAAATTTCAAAAATAGCATTCTTTTATCTCCAATGGTATAGCACATCTATATTTTACTACATAAGCTTTCCACCTCATCAAGCATTCTCTAAAATATTACTATTGGAGACATTTTGTTTATTAATTTTGTTCAAATTTATTTATTAATTTTGTTTTATTATTTATTTATTTATTTTAGATGTACAACTACAGAGACCAATCAAAACCAAAGCTAGTAATAATATGTACATTTAAAATATGTACAGTATAATTATACACAGTAACATGACTATTTTTTTTTTTTTTTTTTTTTTTTTTTAACTAATCACATTTATTCAAATTAGGATCCACTATTTTAAAAAATAATCACATGGCTCATCATCACTACTAAGTATAATATTTTTAAAATATTAAAAATTGGATAGTTGGGTTCGTTATTCTTAAGGATGTGAGTAGGACGCACTTAGATTATGTAATGGGGTAAATTGATATAATTTCAACAATTATAATATTCTAATTGGTGTCTAGGAAATGTGACGACATTTAAAATATTGTTTGCTATCTCTAAGGTATTTTTAGAAGAGAAATGTTAAAGGGCACCAGTGGTGCCTAGCACCTTCCTATGTGTCAATATTGCTATTGGTACAACTAAGTATCGGGTCCCATATAATTTAATATAATAGTTTTTAGGGAGTATCGCTAGCCAATCGCAACGCGACATATCGCAAAGGTGCTAGGCACCACTGGTGCCTAATAGCAATGCTCTTTTTAGAATGACACTGATAATTGAGTAACTAGTCATTAAATTACGGAGTGTTTGAAATAGGTTAATGTTAGTAAGTGAATGGTAATGTTAAACATTACCTTGTTTGTTTGGAAGGTTTAATCTTAAAATGTCATTCCCACCCTTGAAAGGGTAATGTTGATACATTAAAAAAAGGTGGGATTAGTTATTCTCTTCCATTATATTAATTTAAATAATATTTTTAAATTAATAAATAAATTTAAATACCATTAATATTATGATTTATAATAAATAAAATATTACGATACATATATTTTGTCCGTAAGATCGATTTTTCTATAACTGAGTTATTTTTATGTTATTAGCAATAACATATATATGCATTATACATAAATTTTATGAGAATGGTATACATAAATGACATAGCGAACAAAAATAAATAACATAGTGATATATAGAAATATTTATTTTAATTAATAAAAAATACAATAAAATGTAATATTTTCTAATTAATAAATATATTTTTTTAATGAATAATTATTTTATTTTTATGTATAATTAACATTCTATAGATACAATAAAAAAATATTTTAATTTTAATTTTTTAAAATAATATATAGGGTAAATACTATTTTGGACCCCGTGTTTTGCAAAAATTACAGATTGGACTCTGTGTTTTGTTAAATGACAAAATGGACCCTGTATTTTTAAAAATAGTAAAATAGGACACTGAGCTTAATTTTTGATAACTTTTTTTTTAATGCAACCAACTTGAAGACAATGCCTAATAATACGAACAGATACAAAAAATGTAAACAGTTTTGTCATATAACACTTTTAGATCGGATTATAATTAAACTTTATTTTGACAAAAAATCAATTCAGGGTCCTATTTGTACTATTTTAGAAAATACAGGGTCCATTTTGTCATTTAACAAAACACAGGGTCCAATTGATAACTTTTGTAAAACAGAGGGTCTAAAATGGTATTTACCCTAATATATAAGATTCATGTACTCAATCAAACATTATAATTCAATTAACGGGAATATGATTACCTATTACCCTACACAACTAAACACAGTTTACACATTTCTCTATAATCATATTCTCCTTCATAATATTTCCTATAATCAAATTATTTTAAACACCTCATACCAAAAGGCCTCTTACTATAATTATGTGATGTGGCCCAATAAATTATACTATGTACGGTCACAATAGTAAATGTGCTTGTCATGTCAGCAAAATACACTAAAAAAAAGTCAGCTAAACTAAAATAGATAAGTAAATGACTAAATATTATAGGCAATGGGAACAAGAATAAGAAAATAAAATTTTGTAAAAGTAATTGAATTAGAAAAAGTAATGAGATAAAGATTCACTTATGTTTTTGTATCTTACATGCAAAATGATTCTAAATAAAGTTCACTCTATATTTATTTTTGAATATTAACTCCTTACAAGATTATTAATATACAATATTTAAAAACTGATAAAATACTGCTCATAGTAATTTTTTAGTAAAAGAGAATCATATATAAAAATGCTAATAATAACAAAATATTAAATTATATAAGTAGAGCATGATTAATACTTATATAAAATATGGCATAATAATACTTTATAGAATAACGAGAAGAAAAAAATGAAGACCACTTGAATAAATTCAAAATGTAGACATTATCGGAGGAAGAAGCTGAGTTGAATGAGAAATTATCCTTAGCTTGGAGATGTAAAGAAGATATGTGGTGCCAGAAGTCCAGGGATATATGGCTGAAATTGGGAGATAGAAATTCCCGATTTTTCCATGCCTCAGTTGCAGTTCGGAAAAGAAGGAATCATATATGGGGGTTGAGAGACAAACAAGACGTTCTATGGGAATCGAGAGGTAAAATGGAAGGAATTATAAACTCTTATTTCAATGAAATTTTCTCTTCCATCGATTCGAAGTTCTCTGATAATTTTGACAGCCTATTTCAAAATCAAATTAGCCATGAAGTGAATGAGGAGTTAACTGCCTTACCCTCACCAGAGGAAATACGAGGAGCAGTTTTTGAAATGCATCCGCTCAAGGCCCCAGGTCCCGATGGGTTTTCGAGTTGCTTCTATAGAAAGTATTGGGAGATCATTGGTCCGTTGGTTATTGATTCAACTCAGGAATTCTTTCGCACGTGAATAATGAATACTCAGGTGAACCACACATTCATTTGCCTTATTCCCAAGGTAGATCACCCTGAGAGAATTGACCAATTCAGGCCTATAAGTCTCTGCAACTTTCAATACAAGATAATAGCAAAGATCTTTTCCAATAGACTTCGCACGATTATGGAGGATCTAGTGTCTCCGGTGCAGTCAGCATTCATTCCTGGGAGGTGGATCGCAGAAACTTCAATCTTAACTCAGGAACTAGTGCATAAAATTCGTCGATCGAAGGGGAAAGGAGGACTCATGGCCATTAAATTGGATATGCACAAGGCCTATGATAAAATGGAGTGGAGATTTCTTGACAGAGTACTCATGAAGAATGGTTTCAATGAAAAGGTTAGAAGCCTTATTATGACTTGTGTTACGGGGGTTTCTTATTCGGTGTTACTCAACGGAAGCCCATTGAAGAAGTTTGCTCCTTTAAGAGGCCTCCGTCAAGGGGACCCTTTATCCCCTTTTCTTTTTCTGCTGTGTCAGGAGGTTTTATCAAAGCTAATTTTACAAGCGGAAGGACAAGGAAGAATACATGGGATTAAGATTGCTAGAGATGCACCAAGTGTCTCCCATCTAATGTTTGCTGATGACACAATTTTGTTCACTCGAGCAAATGTTAGAGAAGCTTCTGAGATCATGAAATGTCTATCAACGTACGAAGCTTGGTCGGGTCAGACGTGTAGCAAGACAAAGTCAAATGTGCTTTTCTCTCAAAATACAGTAAGGAACGCAGAGGTTCTTCAGGCGCTGGGAATTGATCAAGTCAATGGCCAGGAAAAGCACCTTGGGAACCCTTTTGTGTTTAAAAGAAGGAAATCAGAGGAGTACCAGTTCCTTAAGAATAACATGAGAAAGCGATTAGAAGGCTGGAAGACAAAGTTACTATCCTACGCGGGCAGACTTACGTTGATTAAATCGGTAACATCTTCCTTACCTGTGTATAACATGTCCACAATGAAAATACCTCTATCCATATGTCGTTATATGGATGCCATGGTCAGGAAATTCTGGTGGATAGGATCAGCGGATAAGGATAGATTCCTTGCTTACAAGGCTTGGAATAACATCTGCCAGCCGAAATCATCTGGGGGGCTTGGCATAAGAAGGTTTGAAAATTTAAATAGGGCTTTATTATACAAAATCGCTTGGACTGTGGCTCAGAAGGAAAACAGGCCGTGGGTTAATTGTCTGGTTAGCAAGTATTGTAGATATGAGAACTTCTGGACAGTCTCTCCAAGGCATAGTGACTCTTATGGTTGGAAAAATGTGTTGGAAGTCTGAAATGTCATCCTTAAAGGATCTCTTGCTATGGCAGCTGATGGAAGTCTGATAGACGCATGGAGACAACCATGGATTCCTTGGTTGAACCATGAAGAACTCGGCCAGCTGATGGAACAATTGAGGAGAAACAGATTCACTTTCAAAACACTAGCTGATCTGTCTGATGGAACGACTTGGAATGAGGAAATTGTATTTCAAGTCTTTGGGGAAGGCATGGGAAAGAGAATTATTGAAATTCCAAGGCTTCCACCAACTCACAAAGATCAAGTTATTTGGAAAGAAAACAAGAGTGGAGCCTTCTCTGTGAAGAGTGCCTATTGGGTTGACCAGGGACACCGCATGAATCCTAAAAAGGAAATTTGGAAATGGATTTGGAAAGGTGAGATGCACCCAAGACTCTCAGTGTCTTTATGGAGATTTCTCAATGAAGCTATTCCAACTAGGAATAAGTTGCCTTTTGTGGAGGATAAAGAGCGCCTGCTATGTGGTCTTGAACAAGAAACTTGCCTCCATATATTTAGAGATTGTGAAGTCTCCAGGGCCCTCTGGATCTCTGGTATTTTTCCTTTGACGATAGGCAACTTCCCCGGATCGTCAATGATAGAGTTTGTGGAACTTGTGATGAAGACTATCCCGATTGGTATTCGTCCTAATTTCTTAATGCACATGGCGTGTGTCTTTGAGGAAATATGGAGATTGAGGAATGGAATCATATTCAAAGGAGGTCAGCCTAATTTATCCTCATCAATAATGCGTGTTAGAAAGAACTATGGAGATTTTATGAGTATAACTGAGAGGGTAGAGCCAATTCCTATGCCTCTTCTAGAATCCCCCTGTAGCTCCAGAAGGGACTTCGATGTGGTTCTTGTCACTGATGCAGCCTGGTCTGAGGGTTCGGCTGGGTTGGCTGCAATTTTAATCAATGTAATAGATGGATCCTGGATGTATAAGGTGGAAAAGGCAGCCGCTGGTTCTGCACTGGAAGCCGAAACAAAAGCAATCTGGATGGCCATTTCTTGGATCAAGCAAAGGACAGCAGCAAGAATTGTGGTGTGCTCTGATTGTTTAACAGCAATTCAGGCTTTGGCAAAAAGAAAATGTGTGCCTGATTGGCAGTTTTTTAATATTTCCCTAGCTATTTTAGATTTAGTTAACAGTTTTAGACTTTGTAGTTTCAGATATGTTAAGCGTACGAACTTGGTTTATGTCGATGGGTTGGCCAAAAGTGTGAGAACTTCTGCACTTTCAGCTGGTGTTTATGTAGGGGAGGGCATTTCCCCTGTAATGCCCATTTTATTTTTTCAGTAATGAACTTATTGTTCCTTCAAAAAAAAAAAAAAAAACACACTCTATACATAAGCTCTCTCTAGCTAATCTCATCAATGAAAAAATTAGCTCAAACTAAACATTATGTTCACTCAAAATCAAAAAGATAAAGAAAAATAAGAGAGAGTTATACAAAATTAGTGTATAATTTTGGTAAGCTAAATTGTGATCCTTTACACTTTTCCAATGCTCCTATTTATAGAATAAATTTACTTCCAAAACACATGATTTAGTGGAGAAGTGGCTAAAAATGCTCATGGGAAATGGGAACATGGGACACGTGCTGGCTCAAGAGAAACTCGACAGAAGGTGGGAATGTTGGATTCCAACCAATCTTTACTCACCTAGCGTATGTTTCACCAAACAAAAATAGTGGGCTTTTAATAACAGAGTTAATCTTGGGCCTCAGTTTTACTGAAGGGAATTAAAGCCCATGTTGATTGAGGTGTCATGAGCTTGGAGTCATTCAGGTGTCGTGTATAATTTTGCAAGGAAACTTACAAAAATACTGGAATTTGGGTTAATTTTTATAAAAATACTGTCACACGGAAATATTTTCAAAAATACTATATTTTTATAAAATACCAGTAAAACACAAAGCAGAACAACTCAAAACAACAGTAGAACACCAGTAAAACACTAGTAGAATACCAGTAAAAACTTAACACAATATACTGCAGTATGAAACTTATAAAAAAACACAGTAAAAAAGTAAAAAATACTGCCTGACAGTATTTTTGTAAGAAAATAGCAAAAGTTAGTATACAATGTAAATTTCCCTTTTGCAATTGGAGAGAAGAAACTTGGATTGATGACGTAATGTTTAAAGGCCCAAATTATGAAGAATGACATGGACCATATCTGTTGGGGGTGTTTGACTGTTTGGAATGGGTTAATGCTAACAAGGGAATGGTAATGTTTCAGTAATGTGAAACATTACTTTGTTTATTTTGAGTCTTTAGTTTTGGAATGTTATTCCCTTAGGGCCCGTTTGGTACGCAGGACTGGATTGGATTATTTATCCCACCCTGCTGGATGGGATAAATAATCCCAGATAGATGAGGTTAGATAGATTAGTTATCTAGACTTCTAACATGCCCAAACACTGGATTGGACAAATTAACTTGTTTAATCCAATCTAGTCCTGCGTACCAAACAGGCCCTTAGTATTATAACTACCCTTGAGGAGGGTAATGTTGATACTTTAAAAAATGGTAGGATTGAATCATTACCTTCTATTATATTAATTTGAATATAATTTTTGAATTAATAAATAACTTTAAATACCAATAATATTATCATTTATTATAAATAAAATATTACGGTATATATTTAGTTTGTGAGATCGGTTTTTTTTAACTGAGTTATTTTTATATTATTAGCAATAATATATGTATATTCATTATACATAAATTTTATGCGGATGGTGTACACATAAATGACAAAGCAAACAAAAATAAATAATATAGTGATAAAATATATAGAAATATTCATTTTAATTAATAAAAAATATAATAAAATTTAATAGGGGCTTTTTTATTTTTACACTTCAAAATAGTTTTTTTTTTTTTGTTGCATTTTTACAAAATTCTACATAGAAACTTCTATTGCAACTAACGCTGCAACCTAAATTGTAACAAAAAATCGTATAAAACCCATATTGCAACTAGCGCTGCAACCACTTTAGAAACCCAAACCGTAAATTTGAAAAAAAAAAATTAAAAAAATAGTATATGGGGTAATTCCCCAATTTAATATTAACTAATTAATAAATAAATTTCTTTAATAAATAATTATTTTATTTTTATATATAATTAATATTAAATAAATATATAAAAAATTATTTTTATTTTTATTTTTTAAAATAATATATAAGATTCCTGTACTCAACCAAACAATTTAATTTAATTAACATGAATATGATTACATATTACCCTACACAACCAAACACAGTTTACACATTTTTCTATAATCATATTCTGCTTCATAATATTCCCTATAATCAAATTATTTTGAACACCTCATACCAAACTCCCCATTGATGTAATCCAATTCCAATGGCAAGTTCCTACAAAAAAAAAATGACATAAATTAAATTATCATTAAATATTGGGTAAATTCTATTTTGGACCCTGTATTTTGTAAAAGTTACTAATTAGACCATCTATTTTATCAAATAACAAAGTGGACCTTGTATTTTTCAAAATTGTACAAATAACCCTGAACTAATTTTTTGTCAAAATAAAACTTAATAATAATCTGATTTAGAGATGTTATGACAAAACTAGTTATATTTTCTGTATCTATTCGTATTAGAAATTGTCTTAAAGTTGGTTATATTAAAAAATAAAATTGTTAAAAATTGAGCTCAGGCCTCAGGGTTCTATTTTTATCATTTTGGAAAATATAGGGTCCATTTTATCATTTACCAAAATAGAGAGTCCAATTAGTAACTTTTGTAAAACACATGTTCCAAAATAGTATTTACTCTTAAATATTTCTCATAAGATAATTTTGCAATAATAACATAGGAATATAAAAGAAACTTTAATTTATTTATCAATTTACAAATTTTATAAAAGCGTATTTTTGAATACTTATTACTATGCAATACTAAGGTTTAGCAATAATGTGTGTTTTGGAGTACCTGGGTATAGTGTATATAATTTCAAGTTCAATTAAATGAACTTTAAACTGTATATCCATATTTATCACGCCAATTAGTTTGCAAAATCTTTAATTTTTTTTACCTTACTTGTGTTTAGCCATTTGTCTAAAATTCTTGAAACGTCTCAAACGTTCTAGATTCTTTGAGCATAAGGTAAAGAATGTCTAAAGTAATTATCTAAGATCGATAGTGATGAAATACTCATAACCACCTCTGGCTTGTACATTCTAAAGTTTATAAACTTTTATACCAGCTCAAATAGTTATTAGACTCTATATTTCTCTTTAGAGAACAAATGTTTGATCATTTTGTCTTCTACATAGAATTCGTAGAATAGTAACTTACCTAAGGTATTTTATTCCAAAGGTTACATTTGGTTAGTCTATTTGAATTCCATCATAGTCAAATATGATCAAGATGTAAATGCTATAGATATCTTATCATTATCGATCTTTCAAGATTTATAGTTTTTAGGTCTAGTTACTTTAAAGAGTTCTTTGTTAAATGTAAGTGGTTCACTTGGTCTTAGAATATAGAGTTCATTTCCATGCATTCAACACAGTTTAGATCTATATAAATACTTTATGACTTGTGAAGGTCTTAACTCATTGTTCTTGATGTAAATCTGAAATTAAATTTCTACTAAAATTTAGAATAACATAAACGACTTTTGTCCATAGAAAAACTTTTATTTCCAAATTTTAGAGGTATTTTTCTAGCTTGGACCGCCACAAAAGAGAATATTAAAAACTCTAAAGAGCATATTAAGTAATTTATTAATGAAAAAGCTATAGAGGAATTTTAAAGTGCAATTTCAATTAAAATAAGAATCCAACAATGTTCAGTTTAGGTGAGAGTTAAATTTATTTTTATTTTATGAGTTCTCTATTGTTTTAGAATTATAAACACTAGTCTAAGTTGTCATCTAGCTATTGGGGATGAGCCAACTAGATTTCACACTTACAAAATGCTTCTCAGTTGAGATCTAACACTTTAGATTGTGTAACGAATGACCATCCTTTGGGGATGGTCCCATTAAAAATAAAATTGATACTACATAATTAATAATAAAAATTAATACTAGTTCGATATAAATTTATACACAATTTTCATCAATTTGTAAACATTTAGCAAGTAATGAAGATATGAAAAAATACATTAATAAACATATCTCAAACATTTTTTAAGATTTTTAACTAAATGATATACAATGTTCTGTATTGGGCAGGATGCAAAGATATCACCAGTCAAATAGAGTAGTCAGCTCATCTAAAATAGATACATATTATTAACCTTTTATTCGATCAAAATAAGAATTTAATGTTGTCCCGTATTGGACGGGATGCAAGGTCAATCAAGATCTTAGGTTGTTTGATTGTCTAACTGATGACCACCTATTGGGGATGGATCCCATTATAACATATTAACCATGTAAGACCAACAATGGAGATCAAATATTTTAAATTAAAGCTCATTGTTTTGAAAAAAAAAATGTATTGTTATCTTAAATATTAATTTTAATCTATTTATTTTAACATTTATATATATATTTGATTAAAATTATTAATTTAGATAAAGTAAATATAAATTTTAATTTAATATTTATTGAAACATTTACTTAGGTTAGGTTGATCTGAAAATAAATTAAAATTTATTTTCCATCCTTAGTATATATATCTCGCAAATAAATATTATAAAAATTACTTGCTTTAAGTTGGTCTAAAATTAATTAAGAATTACTTTTTAACTCAAATTTACTTTTCTATAAATATATATTAATTATAATTCAAAATCTAATATATTTAGAATTATTTTTGAATTCATTATTAAAATAAAATAAAATAAATCTTGAAAATTTTCTAATTTCTGGTAATCTAAAATTATTTACACTTGTTGAGAATCATGGGGTTCCATCTCAAAACCAATTGGCAATGAGTGGAGTAGCCCATGTTCTTATATATGGCTCAATTCTCTACCATTTATTCCATGTGGGACATTGTCGACAATATTCCCCCTCAAGATGATGGCTATTTTTTGCTCATCAATCTTGAACCGTATCAGAGTGGACATGGTCACTATCTGTATAGGTGCGGATCGGATATGATCACTTGCCCGCAAGGGATATGGCTCTGATACCATGTTGAGAATCATGGGGTTCCATCTCAAAACCAATTGGCAATGAGTGGAGTAGCCCATGTTCTTATATATGGCTCAATTCTCTACCATTTATTCCATGTGGGACATTGTCGACAATAACACCAAAGATTTGGTATAGTCTATGGCGTCACACTGATATATAGTGGGATACTATAGACAATGCTATAAATAGGATAGTTTTTAAAATGTGTTTAGAATGAATTTAGTGTAAAATCTAATCAAATTTGATATTTTACTGTTCTATTGGAGCTGACTTAAAAGCTCTCTTATCATATACTCTAAAATAAAATTATTTAAAAATATTTTATAAAATTAAACTAAAAATATTATATGTTGTTTATTTTAATAAATAGAACTATACATTACTTGTGCTTTTATGTTTTCTTTCAATAGATGAATGTGTAAGGACAAAGAAAAGGCGGCCCTCAGTTTTCTTTTCTCATGATCACTTTATTATTCCTAAGAAAAATACAGTAGAAGGTAAATTATGCTCAATCACTTATGAGAATGACTTTTCGTGTAACACGTACTTCACAATGCCACCTCTTAGCTACCATACAATTATTATTGATGCTTTTAAATAAAATTTGGAGAAAATTACAAGGTTTTTTTTTTTTTTTTTTTTTTTTTTTTTATGGAAAAAAAGTTATTTTATAGAAAAATTGAAAAAAAAAAAGTTAAAAAATATAGAAAACCCAGTTTAGAGTACTAATTAGATACTTATATGATAACTAAAGGGTTAGCTAGTTCCCACGAAGGAATAATCAAATACCTTATGTTATATTTTCATTATTTTTAACTTCTTATGAAATTTTTGAGAAAACAAATTATATTCTTACAAATTATATTTTAGAAACTATAAAAATAAAAATTCTACAAAGTAAAATCTTTTAACATATTTGTACTATTACTTAACCCTAATTCTCTCACTCATTCTATATATAGATATAAGAATAATTCATTTTAAGTGATCAACATAATAACTTTGCTGAAAACCAAAGCAAAGCTATAGAGAGAGATGGAGAGCATAGAGCATAAAATTATAGAGGTAAATGGCATAAAAATGCATGTAGCCCAGAAGGGACAAGGCCCAACAATCTTATTCCTTCACGGCTTCCCGGAGCTATGGTACACGTGGCGCCACCAGATACTCACACTGGCTTCCCTGGGCTACCGAGCTGTGGCCCCGGACCTCCGCGGCTACGGGGACACCGATGCACCGCCTTCGGTGGGTAGCTACACGTGCATGGATGTGGTTGGAGATGTGATTGGGCTGTTGGATGCTATAGCTGCTGAGGAAGAGAAAGTGTTTGTGGTGGGACATGACTGGGGTGCTCTCATTGCTTGGTACCTTTGCTTGTTCAGACCAGATCGTGTTAAGGCTTTGGTGAACCTGAGTGTGGTTTTTAACCCTAGGAACCCTAAAAGGAAGCCTTATGAGACTTTGAGAGCCGTCTATGGTGATGACTACTACGTTTGTAGATTTCAGGTATATTTGTTATAAATCCAGAAAATTAAAAAAGAGTATGACTTTGCTTTTAAAGAGTTAATTTATTAGTCATGACATGGGAAAGATTACTACATCTTTATGAAATTAAAACCAAAATATATGGTTAATTTGATTAGTATATAATATAAATATTGTAACATTTAATTTTTCTTTCTTAAGCCGAATTTTTTTTTCTTATTTTGGTAAGATAATTTATTAAAATATGGTTAAGTTGATTAGTATATAATATAAATAGGCTAATTAGTAATTTTTTCCGCCGAACTTTGACATGTATTAAATCGTGTCTCCTGAACTTTTTTTGTCGTTAGAAATTCCCCTTGAACTATTGAGATTGTTAAATTTAAGGACTTTTGTCTAATTTCATTCAATTTTACTGTTTCAACGATTGTTTATATACTAAATCATGCTCCCCAAACTTTGATATTTACCAAATCATGCCTCTCAAACTTTAATATGTACTAAATCATACCCCTTTAACTTTCATCCATATTAGAATTTTTTTACTAAAATTAGACAAAAGTCCTCAAATTTAATAATCTCAATAGTTCGGGGGAATTCTTAACGGCCAAAAAAGTTTAGAAAACACAATTTAGTACATGTCAAAGTTCGGGAGAAAAAATTAGTAATTAGCCATACAAATATAAAGGTATAAAAGGATTTTAGACTGTCCTTATTATATCTTTCCTTTTAATAAAAGGTGAATAAATAATAATGTAATGCAGGAAATTGGAGAAATAGAAGGTGAGTTTGCCCACATAGGAACACAACAAGTGTTAAGGGAATTCTTTACATATAGAAATCCTGGCCCACTTATGCTGCCAAAAGGAAAAGGGTTTCCACACTCAAAAGATAGCCCAACTCCAGCTAACTTGCCTTCTTGGTTAACTCAACAAGACCTTGATTACTACACAACTAAATTCCACAACAAAGGCTTCACTGGTGGAATCAACTATTACCGAAACATAAACAGGTCTTAATTAATATCATTATCATATAATATATTTTACTTTAACCGTTATTTTTAATGAGCGGTTAGTTTTACGAGTTGCTAAACTCATTATCAATTAATTTTGAGATGGAATCCCATAATTTTTATCAGGACGATGATGATGATGTTGTGTTTTTCAATTACTGCAGAAACTGGGAATTGACAGCACCATGGAGTGGAGATAAAGTAAAAGTAGCAGTGAAGTTTATTGTAGGGGATGTAGACCTTACATACAATTCATTGGGAGCCAAAGATTACATACACAAAGGTGGATTCAAAAAAGATGTTCCTCTTCTTGAAGAGGTCATTGTCATGGAAGGTGTTGGACACTTCATCAATGAAGAAAGACCTACTGAGATCAGCAACCACATTTATCATTTCTTTAAAAAGTTTTAGCTAATTATTAATACTAATCACCATCATTCCTTATTATCATCACGTACTATTAGTAATTATATTATACAAATGCATCCTCTATTATAAAATAAGCATTATCTCTACTTTTTATTTGTTTATACTTAATGTCTATTTATGATTTAGTTTCTGTTTTATTAATATATACATACATATGCCTTACATGTAATAGTTTTCTATTAATTAATAAGACCATCTCTTAGTATTGTGCTTCTAATTAATGTTCTAACTTCTAGGAACATCACATGTGTATGCTTTATAAATAAGCTTATAATAATAAGTCTAACTTTATACTATTAAAAATTATGTTTAAATAAAATTTAATAATTAATATAAATAAAATATACATTTATTTAAAATTTTATTTTTACAAACTCTATAACAAGCGATCCCCGTATTAAACGAACAATTTTATTTATATAGTATTAGGAACAAAGCACTTTTAGAGAGAAAGAGTTTTATTGAATTGAACATTCTGTTTTTACATAATAGAAAAAACATATATATATAGGCAAAAGCCAATGAAAACTTGCTAACTGAAATAACAGAAAAACGGTGAAAATTAACTAATTTTTCCTAACTAACTCTTGACAGGCCCCTTCAAGTTGGAGCGTAGAAGTTTCGAACGCCCAACTTGGATAGAATGTCTTTGAAATGAGTAGGAAATAGTGGTTTTGTCAGTATGTTTGCTAAGTTGGCTTTTGATGGAACATGACTCATTCGAAGGATTCCTTGATTGACTTTTTTTCGGACAGTATGACAATCTATCTCAACATGTTTTGTTCTCTCATGATATACTGAATTTTTAGATATATGTATAGCAGTATTGTTGTCACAGTAGAGAGTTGAAGGCAGAGTCATATTGATGTTGAAATCGCTTATAAGAGAAGTGAGCCAAGTGAGTTCGCAAGTGGCATGAGCCATTGCTTGATGCTTTGCTTCAGCCGAGGATCGAGATATGGTTTGTTGTTTCTTTGACTTTCAGGAGATGAGGGATTGGCCGAGAAAGACACACTAGCTTGTTATGGATCGTCTTGTGTCAAGGCATGCTCCCCTATCAGTGTTTGCGAAGGCTTGTAGCTTGATTGTTTTTGTTGGGGAAGCATAGAAGAAGAGACCCTGTCCTGGAGAGTTCTTTAGGTAATGTGGGATTCTAGTTGCAGCTTGCATGTGCGGGAGTCATGGGGATTGGAGGTACTCAATGAGTTTGTTCACGGCAAAATTGATGTCAGGTCGTGTGATTGTCAAGTAAAGGAGTTTCCCTATGAGACTCCTATATTGTGTTGGGTTGGGAAGAAGTTCCCTTGAATCACTACTGAGTTTGGTATTGGGTTCCAGGTTTTGAGCCAAGGTAACCTGAATCCTATAAGAGTTGTATAGTGAAGGGTCTCTGTGAGACTGATACTCCTTTAGAACAACGAGCTATCTCGAGTCCAAGGAAAAAACGAAGGGGGCCAAGGTCTTTTAATTTGAATCTTGTATCGAGTGTGGTGATGAACTTTTGTAGTTCAGTTGTGTTGTTGGTGGCAACAACAATGTCATCAACGTATATGAGTAAAGCCATGAAGATGCTTGATTGATTTTTGATGAACAGAGAGTGATCATTTGGGGATTGAGTGAAATTTTGCTGTATCAGTGCAGAACTCAATGTAGCATGCCATTGACGTGAGGATTGCTTGAGACCATAAATGCTTTTCTGCAGTTTGCAGACAACATTGTGTGGTATGGGGTTTTTTGGTTTGTAACCTTGGGGAAGTTTCATGTAAACTTCTTTGTTCAAGTCCCCATGCAGAAATGCATTATTTATATCCATGTGATGTAGGTTCCATTCATGGGTGGCAGCTAGAGCAAAGATGAGTTTTAGAGTATTGAATTTAGCCACTGGGGCATAGGTGTCGAAATAGTCGATACCAGGTAATTGAGTGTAACTTTTGGCGACTAAACGTGCTTTGCAACGTTGGATAGAGCCATCGGGGTTGAGTTTCTTTTTGTACACCCATCTATTGCCAATCACATGTTGGTTTGGGGGTAATGGAACGACAATCCAAGTATGATTTTTTTCGAAGGCATCTATTTTGACATTCATAGCATTAATGTTCCAAAATTTGTATTTGGAAGCTTGTTTGTAGGATGTGGGTTCAAGTTTGAGGCTTAATGATAGAATGGACGCTCAAAATTCTGGTGAAAATTTATGGTAAGATAAGTAATTGATGAGGGGATGGTTTGTACTAGTGGTTTTTGTCACTAAGTCACACTGATAGTCGTTTAGATAAGCTGGGGTTTGTTGTGCACGATTTGATTTGGTAGTGCATGATTTTTTATTTGTGTGAGATGAATCTGTAGTCTAAGGGTGATGGAGTTCAGTAACTTGCCTCAGAGACATTTGGTTGAGAGACTTGATTGTCTCGATTATATATCTGAGATGGATTGGTCTCAGTAATGATGGATGGATTTTGATTTTTTCTGAGATGGATGAGTCTCAGTTATGTTGGAGAAAAAATTGTCTATGTGATAGGTTTGAGAGACATGGCCAAAAGGATAAATATTTTCATAGAAGAGAACATCTCTTGAATGAAATATTTTCTTGGTTTGAAGGTCTAGTAAAGTGCAGGCCTTCATGTTGGGAGGGTAACCAATGAAGGCACATGCTCTGGGTTGAGGGGAGAATTTGGTTGTTGTAGTAACACGTGATGCATATGCAAGGCAACCAAAGTTTCAAAGGTGTGAATATTGAGGTGGTTTGTTATGGAGTAGTTGATAGGATGTTTGATTTTCTAATAGGACAAATGGAGTCCTATTTAAAAGATAAACAACAATAGAAACCATAAAGCACCAATATTGCAGTAGTAAATTGGATTGGAATGCGAGCTTGAGCAACATTGAGTATGTGCTGATGTTTTCTTTCAACCACGACATTTTGTTGTGGTCTTCCTACACATGAGGTGTAGTGTATCACTCCTTTTGTAGCATAGAAAGTGGTGAGAGTGAGTTCTTCAGCATTGTCTGTGCGAATTGCTTTTATGTCTGATTTAAGTAGTAGAGATTGCCAAGTCTTTTAGCTATCCCAATCCTCGATGTCAGTAAAGGGTCCTGGATATCGCAACTATTATAGTATTAAACAAAAATGTAGTGTTGGTGTTGTGTGTGAGTGCACTGACAGAAATGAGATTATACTTAAAGTCAGGTACAAACAAAACATTATTGAGTGTAATGTGTGAATTAATAATAACAGTGCCAATTTTGTGAATTTTGGCCTTGGAACTAGTAGGTAGTTGAACAAAAAAACCAGTAGGGTTAGATTGAATGGAAGAGAAGAATTCAAGGTGACAACACACATGGTGTGTGGCACCACTATCCATAATCCACGAGAAAGGGTTAGATATACTTGAAAAATTGTTCACAACAACCTTGTCAGTAGATGTGGAGGCATCTGTGGGCTGCAATTGTTGTGCTAACATTGAAATGAGTTGTTGGCACTGAGCTGGTGTGAGTTGTGAGTTTGAGAGATCAGGTGTAGTGGAGGTGACTTTTGAAGCATGTGGATTGGTGTTGGATGTGGTACCAGCATCAGATTTTCTGGTATTGGTGGAGTCTTCTGATTTTCGATTGCCATAGCCAAGGGGAAACCTGATTGGGAAATAACACTTATCTTTATTGTAATGGCCAGATTTTTGGCAATTGGTACAGTGTGGTCTTGGTCTCTTGTTTTTGGATACTGCATTTGCTGCAGGAGTAGGTTCTTGGGGAATAGAAGAACTTGAGGTAGCCATTGATGGAATCATGCGATGGCCTAATGATCTTTGTCTTTCTTGGTTGATTGCCATAGAAAAGACTTTATTCAGAGGAGGGCATGGATCAAGAAGCAAGATTTTATCACGCACGACCTGATATGAGTCATTTAGACCCTTGAGAAATTGAAGCACTTGATCATGATTTTGATGATCCAAGTGTTGTGCAGCAGCAGCACATGTGCATGGGATTCGAGGCCTTAATTGGTTGATCTCATCCCATATGGCTGTGAGTTTTGTGAAGTATGCACTAACAGAATCATCTCCTTGATTGAGATAGGTTAGTGTTTCATTCAATTCAAAAATCCGTGGACCATTTCCTTGGTTAAACTGATTGTTTAACACTATCCACATTTCATGAGCAGTATCAAAATACATGATACTACTCTTGATTTCAGGAGAAACCGAGTGTAGTATCCAAGACATTACAAGCCGATAACCCGTGGCTTCCAAGAATTAAGAAGGGGATCATTATCAGGGGGTTGAGGAAGTGTACCTTCAAGAAAGGGTGTCTTATTTCTAGCTCTGATGGAGAGCTTGAAGTCTCTTTTCCATGGTTGGAAATTCTTGGCAGAAAGAACAGGAGTAACAAGGGATAAACCCGGATGATCAGTCGTGCTGATGTAGTATGGAGATCGAACATCTTTATAGGCTGGTCTGTCGACTGGATTGGGACGATGAACAGCAGAGAAAAAAGGAAGAGTTGTTCGAGGAGGGTTGTCAGCGGAATGATTTAATGGTGGATGAGCCATGGGAGCTTCGACTTTGGAAGGATCATCAGTAGTGGTAGCTGAACTTGTGGCTCGTGTGCGCACCATGATTGTGGAGGGAGGATTTTGAATGGTGAAGCTTGAAGGGGACTGCTTGAAGCTTCAAATTATTTCAGTTGATACCATATTAGGAATAGGGCACTTTTAGAGAGAAGAGTTTTATTGAATTGAACATTGTGTTTTCACATAATGGAAAAAACATATATATAGGCAACAAAAAACAGTGAAAAATAACTAACTTTTCCTAACTAACTCTTGTGTAGGAAATAAAGCATTCTGAAAATGCCCCTACATTAACACCACAAAGTACAAAAAACCCAAGGTCACACTTGACCTTTCCCCCTCAAAACCCTACCTTTATGGCAGTATAAAAACTCCTTTTATATGCAAAAAACCCTAGCAGCCAAAATACCCATTCAGCCTCTCTTCTTCTTGTCTTTTTCTTGCTTTGAAACCCTAGCAGCCACTCCTTCTTATTTCTCAAAGAAACCTCCAGCCAATGCTTCTTCTTCTTCTTCTTCTTCTTCTTCTTCTTCTTCTTCTTCTTCTTTTCTTACTAAAACTCAGCAGCCGAGCCCAATCAATTTCTTCTCTTCTTCTTCCTTTCCAAGCTCCGATTCTAGAGCTTCCTAAACCAAACTTGCTGCTGCCCTTTTTTTCTTCCTCCTACAGCAGCTCCTTTGCACCTGCAACACACACAAAACACAACCCGAAAACCAGAGAAAAAAACTAAAGAAAAAACCATCAGAAAAATAAAGAAGAAGAACACAAAGAAATGATTTCGGAGTTCCCTCTAAAACAGAGGTACGTCTCCGTCAAGCGACCCTCAAAGTTGCTTGTGTCCTCATTATCAAAATAATATCGGTTACAAGGATTGGAGATTCCTAGCCACAAAGCTTAGTAGGTAATCTCAAATTTTCTCTCCTTTCTTCACTCTATTTTTCTGGTTTGTATTACAATAGAACTCTCTAACTCTCTCTGTTTTTCTCTCTTGTTTGTGAGGTGTTTTTCTTCATGGAAAAATGCTGCTGCCACTCTCTATGGTTGAGTCGAATGTCTCTCTTCAAATGGGCAGGTTGCTCCTTTATTTATAGTGTTTGTTGACTGTGATTTTGTTGTGTTTTTGAGCTGAGAAAACAGTTATAAAAACTGTTATTGATATTTTCTTGTCTTGCTGAAAGTTGGTTAGAGTCTTGAGATATTGTTGTTTACTTCTTTATTGTAAAGAGCTTAAAGATCTAAGCTTATGAAAACAGATCCGACTACTCCAAGAGTTATAATGATCTGTTGAGGCTTGTAAAAGGTCTTATTATATTTTTCCTTGTAACTTGTTAATGAGACAGTTAGTATGAGAATTTATCTAATATCTTGACATATAGGAAATGTTTTGACAAAAGTCTAGGTCGAACACAGCAGACTTTTGGAAATCGGTTCCCAACCATTGACTCAATAACGTAGGCTGAGCAAGTCAGAACATATATACAAACTGCCTTACTCTCCAACTCAAGAAATATTCTTGTTTTTACTTACACAATAAAGTAACCATGAGCCACAAAGACTCAACAAAAAAAAAAGTAATAAAATACCCAAACAATTCTCACAAAAACAATCCAAATAATTCATAATAATCACAAGATAACAATAAATTCACTATCAATTTGCAAGCCAATTTAATACCAATAATTACATATATATCAAGCAATTCATTATACCAAATAATATAATAACATTAAATCACACAATTATTGCCTATTACTTGTTGTTGTTTATAGGAGGAATCTCTCGAAATTAAAGGGATCAATAGATTTGTAACATGTAAGTAAGTCTATCTTTTATTATTGTGTGGATGTTGATCTTTGTAGCATTTGTTTTGTTTTGGTTTATAAAATCTCTGCTTTGATAAAAAAAAAACAAATAGGCTTTTTAAAGAAAAGAAAGCAAAAATAAGATAGCATCTATTTAAAGGAAAGTTATCTAGAGCTAACGTCACTACTACAAAATTCACTATTCACGTCGGTCAACGCGACTATTCATCGCGTTGACCGACGTGAATAGTGTTATATTAAACGTAATCGTCATTTTTAAAATGACACAAATAATAGATATTTTGCGTCATTTGATATCCTTCACTAAATAGACAACCGACGGCAAAAGAGAAAATTTTAAAAAATATATATAAGATTCGCGTCCTTTTAAAAGTCTCACAAACATTATCTCTGTCATTTTCCAACCGACGATAAAAAAAAGTTGCGACTGTGACCAACAGACACAAACTCTCTTATGGCTCACTTACCCAAAATTTCTTAGACCAAGCAAATCATTCGTTCATACTCTCTGGTAGTGTGAACCCTAGGTGCGCAATTTTAATCATCTCCGCCCCTCTCTTAAAATTTTGCTCTACTGTGCCTCCATCAGCTCTGAAGCTCTTCAACCCTCTCTCAAATTTTTGCTCCACCAGCGTAAGTCTCCTCCACTCACAGTCATGGCCACATGTATTTATTTTTATGTATGTATATAATATATGGGTTTTGCAAAACTACCACACACACAAAAGGACCTCACTCATTTTAAGTTTGAAATGGCCTGGTTTGTGGTTTCTCAATATACAGTTCACTTTCCTACCTCATTTCATCTTAGCATGTATCAAATTAGTTTTGCAATGAGTTAAATATGACTCTTGTTGTTCAAAATTAGTTCTTTTTTATTTCTTAAAATTGTAGGGTTATTAGTTACAATTGAGGTATGGACATATTGCCTGACTATCATCCATCGCTTATTCTCCGTTGCTTTGTCATCATTGGTGCTTATTGTGCGATAGTGGCTTTGGGTTTTTTTAGAGCAAATTTTTGCTTTTGGTTTTGCTATTTTATAATTTTTACATGTTTATTTTAATTTGTATATACTAATGTTAAATTTAAGTCTTTGATTTTTGGTAGGGGTGGAGATCTAGAAATTCTATTAACTTCTTAAGGATGTCTATCGAATATCTTTGGTTTTCGAATTCTCTATCTGCAATTTCTTTTTCATTATGTTCAATCCTCATTATTTTTTATGGTTGACATTTAATTTTGTTTATTTCCATTATCAGTTACATAATTGGTATAAACTTATTGCAATTTTTAAGCAAATGATTGAACATTAGAAACCAAAAAATAATTAGAGTAGGTGCATGTGTATATTTTGGTTGTTGCCTTTAGTGGTTATGTCTCATTGACCCGCTATTGTGCTTTGGTGTTTCATTTCAGTTACTTATTGGGTGTAATTTAATGCAATACACTGACGTATTCTCATTAACCATAATGAGAAGTCCATCTAGTTTTTGCTAGATGTTGCAATGATTTTTTTCCTTCTTAATCCTTGTGTTTGTCTAGCAAGGCTCTCTTCAAGTATGGAAGTGACACAATTATGCTCTTACATAGAAACTTGAGATGCTGCTAGTTTTAATACTGTGGAGGTTGATTCTCTAAAATTGAACCAGCTAGTCAAATTACAATTCAAGAATCCTTTCCTCTTTTAGAGATATTAATTACTTAGATAAGCTTCTTTCAAAGATCAATGAGAGTGTTTGAGAGTCTTTAAGTTGTGAAAGAGCTTCTAAGGGAACTGTTTTGCAAGTTTGGGAGAGTGCTTGGTACCAAGAAGCCATTGCTGATCTTCAACTGTAAACAAAGTGTCTTGTTCAAAACTGAATGTAGGCTATTATCCAAACCAGTATAATACTTGGTGCCAATTTCTTTTATTATTTATAATCTCTATTTGCTTAAGTTTATTGCTTTGTGTTCTGTTCTTGAACTTGTGTTGTTGAAAAACACAACAAATATTACATAGCTAGTAACAATATAAGCACTTTTACAGTAAGATAACCATTTTTAATTCTCAAGTGTTTATCTTTTAGTTACAACGTGTTAAGCAAATGGTTCATTCCATTATTTTAAATTGTATGTGCCAATGTTATTATCAATCCTTATTTTAGTCTTTCTTGAACTAGTTTATTTTTTTATTGGGCGAGAATATATAAGGTCATTTTTTTACTTATCTTTTATTGAATTGATTTTTATTGCTGGATACTTGTTTTTATTTTTGTTCAAGTTATTGTTATCATACTCAATTGATTAATGAGTTGATTTTCATTTTCTTGTTTCTGTGTTAGATTAGACTAGACAATATGAAATAATGAACTAAATTTTGAAATGCTAGTGTAACTTTCGTATATATGTGTAGTGTAATATTTTAATTGTTTGTGTTTGAAAGAGCATGCAAACTTGTTTATTAGTACTTTTATAGTTATATATTAAAATATTATTAATCCTTAATAATATGGAGCATATGACTACTTGTGTTGGCCCATTTTTTTAACTTGTGTTTTTCCTACTTTCCTCCATTGCATTCATATTTTGAATTTTGTTCTCAATGAAAGGCTCCCTCCATTAATAAGCTCTAATATGCTTCTCTCTATATTTTCTGCTTGTAGATTTGGATTTTCATCAAAATAAAAGTGTTTCCTTGTATGAATGTGTTGTAGGTAATATTAGAGAAGCGAAGCGATAGCTTTATTAGATAAGGTAAATTTTTTAAATTTATTTATTTTATTGCAAAGTTTAATATTTGAGTAAAATGAATTTTATTTGATTAATAAATTGAATTGTCGTAGACTCATAGTAATAATTAATATTTTTTATCTTTTGTTTTACAGTTTAGGTTAGACATTCCCTACAGTAACAAGGAGATCAATGCAGTACGAGATGAGTGAGCCGCATTTATGAAGCCTTTGATTATTAAGTGAGTATAATATTACCATTTTTTGTTATGATGCGTGGGATATAATTTTTATGATCGTTGCTATTAACACTTTTGGTATTATATAATTGGTTTATAGTTAATTTTTATGATAATCCTGTAAGTTTTTTGAAAAATCATGTAAACATGAATAACTCTTCTTTATTTAGTTTGTATTTTAATTATACTTTTAATATAATGATTAATATTTTTTTATCTTTTGTTTTAGTTCAAGTCAGACGCTCCCTATAGTAACAAGAAGATCAATGCAGTACGGGAGGAGTGGGCCAAATTTGTGAAGCCTTTGATTATAGGTTACTACTTTTGTTATAATACACGAGTAACAAGTTTTATCATGATTATTGTTATCTTTTGCATATGTAATTAGTTTATATTTAGATTACGATATACATAGCATTTAAGTTTTAGGATCGATTCTATTAACAATTTTGGTATTGAGTGATTAGTTAATAGAATCGATTACTAATTTTATGTAAGTTTTAAAAATATTATTTTAAATTTTTTTTGTATTATGTATTTACTATTATATAGAGTTATTCTAAAATTTGATAATGCAGGTGGAGAAAATTGCATGAAAAATTTGCAATTTTCCCTTACTTATATTTGTGCTTCATTTTATAAGTGACGCAATAGGTTTAAAAAAAAAATTTGTAATAGATGTGGCATTTTTGAACAGACGTAATAAGGTTTTTGTGACAGTTTTAAAATGTCATAAATAATTTAGCGTCATTTCTAAACCGACGCATAAGATAAAATAGAAAAGTAAATCTTTTGCGTCGGTTTATAAATGTCGAAAATTGTTTTTTGCGTCGTTTTGAAAATGACGTTAATAAACAACTATTTGCGACTACGGTATATACGTCGGTTTTTTAAACCGACGTAAATTCTTTAAATGACACTTAAAAACCGACGAGAATTATATTTTTTGTAGTAGTGCGTTAACAAATGATAGTTGTAACAATTTTATTAGTTTGATATGGAGATTGGAGAGAGACACACTTTTGGGACAGCAGATTATCCTCCAGATAGATGGGCCAGGTCACAAAGTAACCACATGGAAGCAATTCCAAAATGATATCTTAATTAAGAGAATTCCAAACTAATATTTACAAAACTACCATGTATTTTTAACCTTTATTCAATCTTTATATACCATTATTTTTCTTCTTGATATGTGGAAAAGCAAAATGCCCATTTTATCAATTTATAACGTCCCATACTTACCATACATTACATATATGTGCATTATTGCCAAAATATTTTATAATATCTTTCCCTCACTATTCACTCTCTCACTCCCTATAAGATCCAATAGTTGTTTTTTAGAGAGATAGAGATAGCTAAAGTAAGATGGAGACCATAGAGCATAAAACCATAGAAGTAAATGGCATAAACATGCATGTAGCCCAGAAGGGACAAGGCCCAACAATCTTATTCCTCCACGGCTTCCCGGAGCTATGGTACACGTGGCGCCACCAGATACTCACACTGGCTTCCTTGGGCTACCGAGCTGTGGCCCCGGACCTCCGCGGCTACGGGGACACCGATGCACCGCCTTCGGTGGGTAGCTACACGTGCATGGATGTGGTTGGAGATGTGATTGGGCTGTTGGATGCCATAGCTGCTGAGGAAGAGAAAGTGTTTGTGGTGGGACATGATTGGGGTGCTGTCATTGCTTGGAATCTTTGCTTGTTCAGACCAGATCGTGTTAAGGCTTTGGTGAACCTTAGTGTGGCTTTTAACCCCAGGCACCCTAAGAGAAAGCCTTATGAGACTTTGAGAGCTGTCTATGGTGATGACTACTACGTTTGTAGATTTCAGGTATATTTGTTAATATTTGTTATTACTTTCAATTTTTCTCCATTTTATACATTTTTTTTAGTTTTATGATTAATCTTGTTTAGTGTATTTTAGAATTACATATATCTAGTTCTTTGATTGTGTGACCCATAATTGTGCAAAAGAATTTTTTTTTATTAATGTACTTACATTTCATTTAATATTTTTTAAAAGTAATTTATTAATGGGGAATTGCCTGTATTTTTTTTTTCTTTTTATATTTTTATAAAAGTTGTTTTGTTTTGAGGTTATACTAATTTTTATTTGTTTTTATTTTAAAATTATGTTATTTTTATTTTTATAAATAAATAAAAAATCAATTATAAAAATATAATAAAAAAGTATAAAATTATAATTTATTAATCCAGTTCAAATATTTAAGAAAATGAAAGTCATATTATTAAATTCAAGGCAAACAAGACTTAAGTAAATTAATTTTTTAAAAAATAATTAATAAAATGGTTGGTTAGATTAGCATATATACCCTTTGATGATTTTTTTTTTTTTTATATATACATAACTTTTACTGTTTGACATGAAATGATGTGACATGGGCAATAATATTTGAAGATAAAAAGGGGGACTCTTTTTGGAAATACTGTTTAATTATTATTATACAATAATGCAGGAAATTGGAGAAATAGAAGGTGAATTTGCCCAAATAGGAACCCAACAAGTTATAAAGGAATTCTACACATATAGAAATCCTGGCCCACTTATGCTCCCTAAAGGCAAAAGTTTTCCACACTCAAAAGATGCCAAAACTCCAACTGAGTTGCCTTCTTGGTTAACCCAACAAGACCTTGATTACTACACAACCAAATTTCACAACAAAGGCTTCACTGGTGGAATCAACTATTACCGGAACATTAACAGGTCTTAATTCTTATATATTTTTTTACTATAGTTTTATATGCATAAGATTCCCAATATATATTAACATGTAAATGTGTGTGTGTATTTGAATAATTAATGTAGAAATTGGGAAGTGACAGCACCATGGACTGGGGCTAAAATAAAAGTGCCAGTAAGGTTCATAGTAGGGGATGTGGACCTTTTATACAATTCATTGGGAGTTAAGGATTACATACACAAAGGTGGATTCAGAAAAGATGTTCCTCTTCTTGAAGAGGTCATAGTCATGGAAGGTGTTGGACACTTCATCAATGAAGAAAAACCTGATGAGATTAGCAACCACATCTTTGATTTCTTCAACAAGTTTTAATTAATAATAAATATATATAATGATGATATGATGATGATGAAAAATCGTTATTATAATTAGTATTATTAATAATTGTGTTTTTTTTTTGGTATGTGATCTATCGATAATTTGCTTTCATTTTTGCTTTTTTTAATAATTGTAAGAACTAATATTAATTATTTGCTATTATACATGTTATAACTCATATGTTACATGTGTTATATATCAGTATCATAATGTTTAACAATAATAATTCCAATAATAAAGCATGGTCTAAAATATAGAAGTACCTTTGGAAGAATTTGAACTACAAATAAACCAATTCTATACAACATATTATATGTAGATGTGTGTGTATAATATGATCTCTCTTGCCAAAAATGAAGATATAATATCTCATTAATAATAATAATAATAATAATAATAATATAAAATAACGCATACATAGTGTGGTCACCTTTAGTAAGTAGTAGACGATCGTTGGACAATAAATATATATATATATAGGGATATGATTTTGTTCCGTGATTATACTTTCACGGAATGTATTCCGTGATATACGACAGCCGTCAGATGAGAGACTTATTTGATCTGACGGCTGAGATTGATCTAGGGGTAATTAGGGTTAAAAAATAGAAACGTACCCTGACACTCATTTAATGTACCCTGAGACGCATCTAATGTACCACAGAATACATTTCGTGAAGGTACATCACGAGATAAAATCGTGTCCCTATATATATATATATGTTTTTTTGAAAGAATAAAATTATATGTTTAAATAATCATAAATGTTATATGTATAATGTATACGCATGGGCATGGCATATAGTGGGTGGGTAGTAGTTCTGTGGAAGCAATTCCAAAAGGACTTGTGAATGTGGTTAGAAATGTATAATGAGAGTTACAGAGTGTAGGGTCTGACTACATTGATGACTTTTACACAACAAATTAAGAAGATAGATAGGGACATTAATAGGTTTTGAATTGTTCGAAAGGTATATAAAGTTGGATCTTATCTTATCCTGATATGAGTTTTGGGAAAGATAAGACCGAGTGAGGGTGTTTTTGTTTTCTTGTAATATATGATAATATTAATATTCATCTTAATTGTATATCTATGAAAAATAAATTAAAACATTTCTCACTTTATTTATTTATTTATTTTAAAAAATTAATAAATATCAATTTAAACGATTAATATATATTTTTCCAATGTAATCATAAGTATAATTTAAGAACATTAATATATAGTATAGTATATTTTTTTCTAAATAAAAGAACATTCAAGTTCAAATTCCCCAATCCAATATCAAATATATATATAGGACTGCAATTTAGATCTAAAAATACGGACCGGTCTTGTAAAATAAGAATGAATTAAGTATCATGAGAGTGGGGCTAGTTAATGGTTTTGTAAAATATAAGTTTTAATTTTTGAAAAGTAGTATGAATTTAGATAGTTTCTCTGACCGAATAAATGAGCCCAAACATTTAGTCATTTAATATTATTTTTTGTAGGGTTATGACTATAATATTAAATAAAATGTAAAAAAAAAGTTTACTAAGAGAAATATATGCATTACCTGATAGAATGTTGTCAAATATAATTTTTGAAATTCCCACTTTTTGGTTTTTCTTGTTATAAATAAATCTATGGTTTGTCATTGATTCCAGTGCACTCGACAATGAAGTCGGCTAAGACTTGACTCTTGATTGAGATTTTGGGTTGGTATTGGATGTTAAATTGGCTAAATTCCATAGCCTATCTTTAATAATCTTCATGAGGATTTTGGCTTTTGAAGAGCTTGTAAGAGAGGGTGATTGTTAGTACTTTGATGGCATGAGCTTGAAAGTATAGTATCAGTTTTTTGGAGGCAATCATCAAGCAATAGGAAAACTTCTCGATTATTGGGTATCTAGACTCCGCGCCTAGCAATTTTTCGCTTACATAATATACCAGAATTTGGAGCCTTCCTTCTTCTCGCACAAATGCAACACTAATAGCGTGATCAAACACAAGCAGGTATAAGTACAATGGCTCTCCCTTAACTGGTTTCAACAAGATGAGAGCCTTGGCTAGATGCTTTTTCAAGTTCTGGAAGGCTTCTTTGCACTCAATAGTCCACTCAAATTTCTTACTCCCACAGAGGATGTTAATGTGGTTTATAAGATATGTTTCTAAAGTTTTGGCCGATAGGTTGAAAGTTGCTCTTCCCAGTGGTATTTCTGAAACCCAAAGTGCTTTTTTACCTAAAAGACTCATTATTGATAATATCCTGGTTTCATTTGAAGTCATGCATTATTTAAAAAGGAAGTAAGTTGGTAAGGGTGGCTTTATGGCACTTAAGTTGGACATGAGTAAGGCATATGATCGGGTTGAGTGGGGTTTTCTACAAGCCATGCTGAGGAAAATGGGATTTGCTGAACACTGGATTAAGTTGATTATGAAGTGTGTGAGCTTGGTCTCCTATAGTGTTAATGTTGGGGGTCAAGAGATTGGTCCGATTGTTCCAACAAGAGGTTTAAGGCAGGGAGATCCTTTGTCACCCAATCTTTTTATGCTGTGTGCAGAAGGTTTTTCCGCATTGATAAGAGAGTATGAGAGAATGGGGACTTCGTGGTTGTAAGGTTGCAAGGGGGCCCCCGGTATTATCCCACATGGTTTTTTTGCAGATGATTGCTATGTCTTTTGTAAGGCGTCTGAGGAATGTGTTGTAAATGTTTTAGAATTATTAAACACCTTTCAGATTGCTTTGGGTCAGGAAGTAAATAAGCATAAATTATCAGTTTTCTTTAGTACCAACATAGTGAATGGGGTCATGTTGGAATTTATTTTACCAGGATCTTAGATCTACTCACAAGTATGTTTATTAACATCCTAAATATGAACTTTCTAAAACGATGAAATAAACATATATAAAGTTTAGGAAACCTTACATTGGGTGCAGCGGAATAATATGACTCCTTCCGTTCAGATATCTAGCCCTTGATTCCTTTCTGTAGCAGAGCATTATCAATATCTGAACCTGGATCTCTTTCTCTGAATCTTTGATGCTGAAACTCCTTTGCTGATGATCTTTCTTCACGATCTTCCTCACTATGATTGAGGTATCACTTGATGTGTGTGGGCACTACTCTAATCACTAAGGATTTCGAAATTCTCAAGAGGGAAGAGAAGAAGTGACAGCTAAAGATAGGGAGAGAGAAGGCTCAGGTTTTTCTCTGAAGGAAAAATAGAAAATTTTAGTGTAATTTTCCTGAAGCCTTCACTATCTATTTATAGCATTCCACTAGGGTTAGGTTTGAATTATTTGGCATTAAAATAATGAAAATATCAGTTTAAATTTCCTACAAAAGTGGCAGGCCATACACTTAGTGGATTGGGCCTTGCTTTTTGCAATTTTGCAATTTTAACACCTTTTGTATCTGATTTTCTCAAAAATGCCAATTTCCTAATTCAACCATTTAAATGCCAATTCTAACTATTTAATAACTATAAGTAATTATTAAATAATATTGTCATTTATCATATTTATTAATTGAACCATACAAAGTATCATAATTAACAAATATGCCCCTATAAACTCTTTCTTTACAATTTCGCCCTTACTTAGTGAAAAATTCACAAATAGACATAGTCTAATTTGAGAATTATAATTGATTAATCAAAACCAATTACATGAGTCTTACAAGCAATATTATCTCAACTAGTGGGGGGACCATGGGTCTATATAACCGAGCTTCCAATAAGTAGATCAAGAATTTAACACTAAAATTCACTAACTTATTAATTCTTCGTTGAATCCACACATAGAACTTAGAATTGCACTCTCAGTATATAGAATGCTCTATATGTTCCACCATATAGACACATCATTAGTTATCCATTGTTATAATCCTAATTTGATCAATGATCCTCTATATGAATGATCTACACTGTAAAGGGATTAAATTACCGTTACACCCTACAATGTATTTATTCCTTAAAGCACTTGACCCCGTATAAATGATATTTCAGCTTATGTGAAATGAGTACTCCACCATTTATGTTCGTTTGGTCAAGCTCGAAGGAGATCATCCTTTGCTTACTATTCGCCAGATAGAAGCTATAGATTCCATGTTTATGATAGCGCTCCCACTCAATTGAACTACCGTGTTCCCAAAATGTACGTATCACCCTGACCTAAAAGTAGGCTTAACTAACAAATCAAAGAACACGAATAGCCTTTCAAGATTGAGCCTAATCATAACAGGATTAAGATCATTTGATCTAGGATCAACTAGGCGATATTGACTTGAATAGATATTACGGTAAGTTTAATAAATCTAAGTCAAAGTTCAATATCGGTCCCTTCCGATGCATACTCCATGCATCCAACCTGAGCTTTACTTTAACCAATGTTCTGGAAAGAACATAGTATTTCTCCAAATACAAGTAAACTCTTGTTGTAGATTATCATATCAGTAAAACCACGTGTACGATAAATCTAGGAAACTTTATTCACATAGTCATGTTTACTTTCCAATGTGTTGACGGCACAATAAACAGGATCAAGTATGTGAAAAGGGTTTCAGATGAATTTATACATTATGTACATATAATCATGAAATAAATCATGTGAACCATGCAACATTAAATGTTATTTCTGATCTATATTAATGAGTAAATCTGATTATATTGAAATGAGTTTTATTTAGGGCATAAAACCCAACAGGTCAAACATAGTATTTGTTCTACACTGGGCATTAGTGAAGCAGGGAAAGAAAGCACTTATTTGGAGCTGCCAAATATTGTGGGTCACAATAAAACTGCTTTGCTTGGCTTTTTGAAAGATAAAATGCGAAAAATAATTCAGGGGTGGGAAGGTAGGCTGCTTTTAAAATCGAGAAAGGAGTTGTTAATAAAAACCGTAGCTCAATCACTACCAAGCTATGCGATGAATGTGTTCCTTCTTCTGGTGGAGACCTATAATGAAATGGATCAGTTGATGTGTAAGAATTCATTGAAAGAGGTGGGACAAATGGACAATTCATAAGTCAAAAGGTGGCAAGGGTTTCGAATTCTAAGAGACTTTAACTTGAACTTATTGTGCAAACAAGGATGGAGACTCTTTAGCCGTCCGGATTCCTTGGTAAGTAAGATCTTCAAAGCTCGTTATTATCGAAATGGGAGCTTCTTGGCTGCTGAATTAGGAAGCAATCCTAGCTTTGTGTGGGAAGTATCTTCGAAACACACGAGTTAGTTCGTAAGGAGGCTAGATGCAGAGTTGGGACATGCTTTATGGTGAGTGTGCTATTAGAGCTGTGGCTTCCAAATGAAGAGAATCCAAGGGTGACTTCATTTCATACATCTCTTGTTGAACAAAATGTTCAGGCGCTAATGGTTACTGGTAGTTTGGCTTGAAATGTCAACTTGGTTCGTGATTTGTTTAATGAACGAAATGCTAATCTGATTCTTAGCATCCCCTTATCTTCAACTCGTTTGCATGATGTGTGGTATTGTTGTTGGGAAAATTCAAGCCATTTTTCAGTTAAATCTGCCTACAAATATCTGCAATTGAGTAAGGATCTTGGTTCTCAAGAGGATAACTCGACGTTTTGGAATACTCTTTGGAACCTTAGTGTCCCACCAAAGGTAAAGACATGTTATAGCGTGCTGCTACAAATTGCTTACCTACAAAGACTAGACTTAGATCAAGACATGTCGTTATTGATTCTACCTGTCTTATGTGTAAAAATGGATGAAACAATTTTTCACTGCTTAGTGGATTGTTCTTTTGCGAAGGCTTGTTGGAGTCAAGTCGACACTGGGTTATGTTCAGCACCTACAACTTCCTTTGCTAACTGGTTTGCCAACTTATTGCTTCAGCTGGACGGGGAGAGAAAGAGTGTGGCTGCTAAGCATCGGAATAATTTAGTTTGGTCAGACAAAGTCCCTTCAGTCACAAGTGTTCCCTATTTGGCTCACGCATCACTTGTGGATTGGACTTGTGCTCAAGATACAACCCGAACTCCTACTGCGGCCTGTCTTACTGTTGCAGATGGGGCAGAAAATGGGAAAAACCAACAAGTAACACCTTGAAAATCAACGTTGATGCTGTCATTTTTCTGGTGTTGCAACATACAGCTTTGCTGGAGTTATTAGGGATGCTACTGGTGCAATGTTGGAGTGGTTCAGTTGCTGCCGAGCTGGGATTTTGCAACTAGAAATGGTGGAAGCTTTAGGCATGAAGGAAGCGTTGAGTTGGGTGAAAAAAAAAGATTGGAAAGAAGTTGTAATCAAAACTGATAGTCTTACAGTTGTGCAAGCATTGCGAAGTTCGACCCTTTTATTTTCTTACTTTGTGAGTATTATTTATGATTGTAAGATGTTATTATATGAATTGTTTGATGTTTTTGTCAATTTTATTAGACGGTCTGTAAATAATATTGCACATTGCTTAGTTAGAACTTCCTATGTAGTTGTTGATTGTGAATTGATGTTTCTCCTGAATTGAGTCATGTAATCGCTATGAATTTTCTTTAATAAAGATGAAAAAAAAAAAAACTTAAATAATAATAATTACAAATCTGATTCAAATCTAATATACAGCTATGCATACATAAGAAATGTATTTATATTATTCATAACAAATAATAAAATAAGAAAAAAACGACATGGTTTTGTCTCATAGGATCTGCTTATGCACTTAGAAACATTGCTTATTAGTTTGAACATAAGAGAAGAACTTATTTTCATCACACTCACTCATGGAGGGCATACAGCACAGGACAGTGAAAGCTAATGGAATAAATATCCACGTAGCGGAGAAAGGTCAAGGCCCACTCATCCTCTTCTTGCACGGCTTCCCCGAGCTATGGTACACCTGGCGACACCAGATCCTTGCTCTAGCTTCCCTTGGCTACCGAGCCATCGCCCCTGACCTCCGTGGCTACGGCGATTCAGACGCCCCCGAATCTCCCGCCAACTACACCTGCCTTCATATCGTCGGCGATCTCATCGGCCTTCTCGACGCCATAGCCGCCGATGAGGACAAGGTTTTCGTTGTAGGTCACGACTGGGGCGCCGTAATCGCCTGGTACCTTTGCCTCTTTCGCCCTGATCGAGTCAAAGCTTTGGTCAATATGAGCGCGCCCTTTAATCCCAGGAACCCTAGGAGAAAACCCCTCAGTGCCATGAGAGCTGTCTGTGGCCACGATTATTACATATGCAGATTTCAGGTCAGTATTATTATTAATTAATTAATTAATTAATGTTTATTACATTCCTAATTTTGATTAATTAAAAAAAAATAGGAGAGTGGAATCATAGAAGAAGAGTTTGCCCAAATTGGTACTGAGAAAGTGTTGAAGGAAATTCTAACGTATCGAACTCCAGGCCCATTATTTTGGCCCAAAGGAAAAGCCTTAGAATCACCACCGATTGCTTTGCCTTCTTGGTTATCAGAAGAAGATTTTAACTATTATGTCACCAAATATGACAAGACTGGTTTCACTGGAGGGCTAAACTATTATCGAAACATTGATCGGTATGAGTTTAATCTTCTTTAATTGGGTATTGGTTAAAATTTATATTGTGTTAAGTTATTGTTTTTGGTACCAGAAATTGGGAACTGGTGGCGCCATGGACAGGGACACAGATAAAAGTTCCAGTGAAGTTTATAGTAGGTGAGTTGGACCTGGTTTACAATTCCTTTAATGCAAAGGATTACATACACAATGGTGGGTTCAAGAAAGATGTGCCTTTTCTGCAAGAGCTGATAATAATGGAAGGTGTTGGTCATTTCATCAATGAGGAAAGGCCAAATGAGATTACCACACATATTTATGACTTCTTCAAGAAGTTTTGATTACACATTTTTATTTGTTTTTGTATTCTCATTGAGTAATAAACATTGATTTTATGGTTATTATGATTGTAAATAAGGTTAAATGGAAGTGATTGTGTTCTTCTTAATGAAAATTTTGACCATATGGATGGAATTTACAGACAATGTTGTTGGGTGCAAAAGCTTATTATACCCCCGCAATTTATTTGAGTGTCACAATAAAGTTGTCTTGAAACAATTTTAGCAGACAGATAAAATGCAAACAAAATAGTAGGCGTTTTATGATGTAGAAGACATGGGTGAACTCTATTGCTTCTTCCTTTTCTCGACGTTGAAGTTAACATCAAGGAGGTCTGTAATGCCGGCAGTAATCTTTTGGCCTGCTTTTACTGGACCAACACCTTCAGGTGTGCCTGAGGAATCAATGATAATTAGCTGCATTCTAAGTAAATAAATTAGGAAAATAATCTCATTTTTTACATCTTGTAAAACATTCTTATGGTTGTTCAATTGTATAATATGAGCTATCATTAGTCATTTTCACAAGTACAAAAGGGAAAAAAAAACAAAATGGGGGAGCATTACGAAGAGGGCAACATACCTGTAAGTATAACATCCCCTTCAAAAAGTGTCATGAAAGAGCTTATGTGGCTTATGAGATATGGGATCTTAAATATCATATCCTTGGTCGAGCCTTTCTGCCTTATTTCTTCGTCTACCTATGGTCAATCAGTTTTGAGTTCATCAATATAAAATCTGAGCTACCTATAAAGCAAATGAGAAAGAGAAACTACCACCCACCTTCAACCATAGTTCTAAGTTGTCCGGGTCGAGAACTGATGCCTTGGGCAGCTGCAGGATTAATTTTTAAAAATGACAATGAGAATATGAGATGAGAAAAATTTTTAGTTTCTGGGCCATTAATCACTTTGCAGTTTCCAGCTAATGCATTCATATTAGAGCTACATGGAATAACCATCTGTCTGATTCTTTAATAAGGATACCATAAGAAAATCAAAGTGCACAGAAACATGCTTAGAGGAAAAAATACCAGAATTTAAGTAAAGCATCATAGATGAAAAGCAAATTAATAAATAAACATAAAGGGCAGGCATTTCTTACAACAGAACTGATTGGCGTGAAGGTATCCTGGCCTTTAGCAATTGTCCATGGAAGACCTGCAGCCTAGGAAAGCAAACCATTTCTAATGAGGTAATGACACTAACTATGGACAACAATCCAATCATGCATGTTTCATAGTTTACATAATACTTTGCAGCAGCAATGAAGCTATTTTCTCTATACAATTAGGCAGAACGTGACTGTTGGACCAATTAATCTATCTATGTTAACTCACAGTTGTGCCAACCTAATTAACAAAAACTTCACACAAGAAAATACTGCTTCTGTACATTTCGTTGTAATTAAAGGCTGCAACAGTTAATTGAGCTAAAACTAGACTAGGCTTCCCTAATCAACAAACTTAAGCTAAAATTGATGAAAAAAGATACAAAAAGCATTACCTTTGCTGAAGCTTGAATTTCTCTGGCAGTCATATCCAGTGCAAGAGCATAGCCTAGCACAAGAATGAAGCAATTAACTACATTTTAAGTGTGCCAAACAAGTATCAGTAAATTCATTAAAAGCCAAATTCCACACTTTCAGTTTCTTTACAAGTCCAGAAAAAAATTCACATCCATTGTCAGTAAGACAACATCTGCTGAGATTCAGATAGAGAAGAGCAACAAGAGCTAATAACCAGCACAAAAAGAAAAGCTTACGCCAAACAATCGAAAAACACTAGTATGAGACTCACTTTCGAAAACTGAAGCATAATTCTTTAGTTGTTAATAGTTATCTTTAAAATTTAGCAGATATTAAATTGAAATTCAAGATATCTTGTCTTACCAGTTACAAATACATGTATAAGTTTAAGGTTACCAGAAATATACCTAGTTGAACTAGGTGTAATTTGTAACTTCAAGTTCTAAGCTTCTACTGGGGACACAAGCATTTCCAGAAATTAGATCACAATCAAAAGACAGGTCGTGGCACACATAAAAAAAAAAGTCATATTCGGAAATGGAATGCATACTGCATAGTAATTCAAAATCAAAACCCAGAGGTTGATTTTAACTCCAAATATGCAGAAATCAAAGCTATACATACTAGCCAGATCAATACAGCAATTTCAAAAATCAAAATCTGTATTTATCAGTATAAAAGAGAAACTCGTTATAGCCCAATCAGAGATCAAAGAGAATAAGCCATCAAAACCCAATTTGAGATCATTACAAACACTTGACACAAAATGAACCCTTTTTCTTTCAAATTTCAGAGGCAATGATGATAATAATATTGAATTTTATACCTCCAACGTAATCCATAGCAGTGGACTGGGGAACATCGCGAGCTCTCTTACTGATCACGACTGCGAGCTCTACCTCATGATGAAGCGACTCCAAGGGATGAGGTATTTCAATGGTGCCTCCGGCTTCCAAATATGACGAAGTCGGTTTTAGAAACAACACAGGCTCCTTCAAAATATTTGAATATAATTTAAGTTAAGAAGACAAAGAAATCTAGAAAAAAGTTTCCTTGACTTTCCCAATATCCAAACAAAATCCAAATAGCTAGAGAAAGTAGAACCTTGGGAACGGCGTTGCCTAGTTCTTTGGCATGAGCAACGTAGTTTCTCCCGACGCCGACGATCTTCGTACCCACTTGCAAAAGATTCTGAAATGCCGCCGTTGCCATTTTCGAAATTTGCACGAAAACTCGACAGGCTCCGTCCGTCTGAGTAGTATATTAAAATGGCTGTTAAATAGTTTGTGAGATTTAGTAATACTAATTTTAATAGTTAGATAAATATTACTTTTTTTTAGAATAAAATTTGGTGTTATAAATTAAGATGGTAAATTATTTACAACAACAAAATTTATAGGTGGAGAGATACAATTCAATCAAAAGCAAGTTTCATCCACCCCTAAAGCAAATTTTGTTAACTTGTGAGTAGCCTTAACTGTACGTTTGACATGAGTTACATTCACATTAAGAAGAAAGGATACAAAACTAGTGAAATCTTAGAAAAAAAAAATTGCAGATGAAAATTTACATAAAACGTTGGAGACTCATAGAGCATCCATTTCCACTTGAATAATTGGCTAATGAAGTTGAAGTCCCAATTTAAGTTATGAAACATCGCCAATGCCTCCATTTCGTGAGCCACAAAGTTACCAATGATTGGTTTTGAAAGGGCAGTTTTTACATTGCCAAAGGAGTCACGAATAGTAGTCCCCACGCCAGTTACTTTTTTTGTTGAATCAACTGCTGCATCAACATTTAACTTGAGATTTCCAAGCATTGGAGGTGACCAAGAGACAGGTTTAGCATCTGAAGAAAGTGGTTGTGCTGGTGCGCTAGTTTTGGAGTTGTACTTTGCTTGTGCAGATAAAAAATTATGCAGATAGTTTCCTGCAAAAATGGCCAGGTCCTTTGCTGGTTTAACTTTGTGTCCATGTATCACTCAGTTTCTCTCTATCCAAATCAAGGATGCAAAAGATGTGTTCCATTTCAGCACATGTGTATATTATAGACAAATGAACTAGATATTCTCCCTTGCGTGTCGTGGACGAATTGGACTAGTCAATAACTCGATTTAAGTGTCGCCAAACCGCTCTTGCATACTTGCAAATGAAAAGAGCATGGCCAATAGATTCCCATACTTGGTTGCAGATAGAGCAAGTAGCATCCGTTTTAGTCTGACCAAAGTAGTAGCAATAGGGGAGCGCATCATTGTAAGTACGCTAGATAAAATTTTTGATTTTTTGTGGTAACATGAGTGACCAAAAGAACTTCCACCACTGATCTGTTGAAGACGAGCTTGAGCTGTTATTAATATCTTCAAGAGACGTTGCATAATGATAACTCGTTTGAACCGAGTAGATACCAGATGAGTAGTGATGCCAGACAAGTGTATCATTGTACCTAAAGAAACCCACAGGTATTGTCAAGATATGATCAACATCTAACGGAGAGAACCATTGGTTGAGGAGCGCCACATCCCATTGTCTATCATCAGTGATAAGATTTGAAACTACGTCATCTGAAAGACTCAAATAGAAAACTAGTTATAAAGGGGAGTGTCTTGGAATCCAAGGGTCAACATCACATTTAACTCTACAACCTTCACCTATTTTTCACTGCAAACCTGATGAGAGTAATTCTTTACTCTAATGTATCCCTTGCCATGCTAAGGAAGGGGAGTGCCCAAGATTAGCATCAAGGAAAGAGCTATGGGGAAAATATTGACATTTCAGAAACTTGGCAAGAAGAGAGTCAGGTTGTGTAAGAAGTCTCCAAGCTTGTTTTGCGAGCAGCGCCTGATTAAAATATACAAACGAGTGAAACCCCATACTTTCGCTATCCTTTCTTTTGCACAGTAGATTCCATGAATAGTGTTCGATAGTGCGCGATTATCTTGTTATATTATTTGATTTAAAGTATTCATTGTATTTGATGGCGTTGTGTAATTTAATTTTAAATTAATTTTTAAATTTTAAGAACTTTTTCTTGTTTAATAAATTACAATAATATTTAAATAATTAAAACTATTTTGGACTAATAAAAAATGACATATGTACATAGTGTAGTCAAATTTTTAACTAAGCAAACTAACAACCCCTTGAATTTGCAAATAAAATAGTTTAGAGAATTTTGTCCAAAATTTTAAACCAATTACATCTAATACGTTTGATTAAGAAAAGAAACTAAAAATGTTGATTTTCTATTTGGTTCATTCATTCCATTTTTTCAGAATATTTCTATTCAGTCCAACCATGAAAAATCATAATATTTCCATTCACTGAGTATATTGTTTTAAATCGTATCATGTGGTATCTCTCTTATAGTCATTTGGTATAGTACTTCCAAATTCTGCTTTTTACATTCAACTCAAGCCAATTTGAGTTTCAGTTGTGATGAATATATCACTCCCATTCAACTGATTTTCTTGGCAATGAATAGGCACTACACTTAAAATATTACCCAATAATACAATTAATTGCCTCATCTTTCAACATTGTAAGGAGAATTTCATACATTACATTACATATCCAATGACATACCTAAGCAAATATAAATTGCTAAATACGCAGTATTGAGAATTTACTAAAAAAAAAGTGATTAAAAACTTATAATAGAGGAGAGTTCTTAGTGTGTTGAAATTCCAAGTTGTTTTTCACTGTACAAGAATGAACGAGAACAACATCAATCAAACGGTCTTGAAATTATTAAACGACACTAATTGATTTGTCGTACAAAAAAGAAAACACTTACACTTGCTTTCAGTGAAACCACAGGAGTTTTGTTGATTCCATTGTTACTTCTTTCCTTAACCAAAGCAAAGGCACATTTGCATGTGAAAGATAAAACGACAATTCCAAGAGTAAGCACCACTATGGACTCAATCACCAATGCTGACCCCAAAGCTGCATTCATTAACTCAAAGTAAGAAATCTAGTCCTCTTCCAATGCTTAATTGGCCAACCCGAGCTCTCGCGATGCCATATTTGTTTTCGCTACAAAATGTGGCATTGCGAGCTAGCTGCTGGGAAATTAGAATTGGATCACAAACACAGCAAATTTATTTGAAATCCCTACTCACCATGAGATACAAATGAACTCATTGGCCTTCTTCTTATAAGATTAACATTAGCCTCTGTGTATAAAGGCACTGAAGCATTTTCAGTACAATCTGGGTAACACCCATAATTTCCCATGTCATTTACTGTCACTGATAAAACTGCCCCATGGTATCCACCCTACACCAAAAACAAAACAAACCCAAAAAAAGAAAAATTGAGTTAATACTAATGTAGCTTATATATATTTAACTTGGTACAATAGCAAAAGAAGATGATGATAGTTTACATTATAGTAAAGTTGTTTCATAACATTGTTGCAGTCATTAACTGTTCCCCGGAATCTGATTCCATTAGCCTTGACTTTAAAGTGTTTTGAGATACTGACATATGTCTGAAGAGGCTGCCACATATAACTATTCATGGTCTTAAGTTCAGTTGTGTTGATCAGCTCAGCTGGTAGACTAGTGACTAAAAATCCATTATTAACTTCAACAGAAAATAAGACCATGAATTGGGATTTATAGCCTGAAGAAACCACCAAGAGCTAGTTATACATTAATTCAAATGATGTTTATCATGTTTAAAGCTTCAAACACTACTATCTTCAATCTTAATCATTTATACCAGAGAAACTTTGAATATCAGGGTCTCCAATGAAAAACTCAAACTTGTCTCTTTTTGAGTCATATACCAGTGACTCATCTTCATTACTTTTCAATATGATGAATTCAGGGATGTGAATAAATGGAGGGTCATTGATAGGATCTAAGAACACTGGAATATTCAAGTTATTCACTCCATGTCTGTTTCTAGTCGAGATTCGAACTGTATCATTGCCATAGAAATTCTCATTCCTGTTTCAAGAAAGAAAAGAAAAACATAGCTGAAACACAATTTAACATGAACTCTTTTAAGCACTTTAGGAATTGAAAATATGTATAGATAGTACCCATAATACTGAATTGACTTGAGAGCAAAGTTGACCACTTCCACAGTGCCTTCCAAGACCAAAACCTTAGCTTCTCCATCCCCTTTGTATAGAGAAAGTTTGGTCTTTGTTGTTGGCCAAAATTGCATCAGCATTGGAGATAGGAAAATAGTTCCATATTGTGCACTAAGATTAACAGATATTTTCTCATTCATATCTGAATATCTTAGCTCAAATCCAGAGAAACCACTACACATAATCCAGAACTATACTATTACACACCATAAACTATAGTGGAAAACTAATGGTATAGTCTCTAGAGATGAAAGGTGACTTACCCGAATTTGGGACTTATCTCATCTTCGGTTGCTTGTAATTGACTTGGGAAAGAAATAAACTGGGGTGGGATTGTGAGAACAGATATGTTTACTGAAGCAGTTGCAAGATTACCATTTAAATCTGATATTGTGTACACAAAAGAATCATTTCCATAGTAGTCTTTCTGAGGCGTGTACCGGAGAAGCCTTCCATATTGGAGAAGTGTACCATGGCTTGGCTGACAATTTCAGAGTTAATGGTTCACTGTTAATGGTTGAACCACAGCATATAAGAGAAGAACATAATGGAAACTTACTTGTGAAAACTCTTGGATAGTTGCATTGTCACCAGCAAAGTAGTCATTTCCTAAAGCATCAAAAGCTGTCGATTCATCCTCCCAAACAGATATTGCATCATCATAAGCTCGGGGAAAATACTCGCCTACAAGATGATCAATGACAGCATTAGATAGGCAATGTTGCATTGTGGCACTTGCTCAATAAGTGGTGAAAAGCATCAAGTCCAGAAGTTAAGAATGGCAATGTTAACTTACTGCTATAGACATTGACCTCAAAAGGACAAGGGTTGAAAGTTTTGCCATCAAATGAAGCACATATTTGATAATTGCCAATATCCTTAGCTGTATAATGACTTGTATATGAACCATTATTGTTGTCCGAAAAATCCCAACTTAAAAAACCTGAGGCATTCTTCATTGAAGCAGCAACCTCTAGTTTCAGCTTTGATTGTTGTGACATGACAGGGTTATGGAAAGAATCCATGAGCTCCACAACTACTTCATTCTTTATCAACTTTGGTACCTTAGGAGCAAATTTTACAACCCTTGAAAGCGTTATATCAACCTCGCCTGCCAACAAAAACTTTACTAAGCAAGTGAAGAAAACATGGGAGATTAGAGCTAACAAAGGAAGTGATAAAATAGTACCTGCACTTACTTCCTTGGTAAATGAATGGCCACCATTAAGCATGATATTTCCACAATATACTCGAATTCCATAAACACCACTCTTGTCGGGCGTGTAAGTCACGTTGAAAGAAGTGGCTAGAACACTTGAATTCCTAGCAGGCTGGACCAGAAGCCAATATCAGTTGCTCTTCATGTCTTTTGAGGTTGAATGATAATAGTAATACACAACAGAACAACTGCATATATGAATGTACTTCTTACTGGATTTCTAAGGTTCACAGATGGTGAAGGAGCAACTTCTGCCTCATTCGAATCAAATCTCGGCTCCCTTGCTAGTGCACTAACTAAACAAAGATGGAAACTTTTGTAAAGTGAAAAAGCAATAACTTTCTTATCAAATAAGAAAAGAAGGGAATTTCTATTATGTACCATTGATAATCTGTATTGGAGATATGGTTGGCATTATGCTGTAGGAGTCAATTTCCCTTGTGATTTCTACTTGAAGCCTCTCTACTTCTACAGGAGAAGGATCTAAGAAACTATCTTTCAAATATACAGAGAACTCTGCTATTTCTCCTGCAATAGAGTTGTTCAAACCAGTTCCATTGACAACACTGTTTGATCCATTGCAATAACCTATTCAAGTAATTACATAAAAGCATAAGCACATTTTACAAAGAAGGTAAGAAAATTAACTAAGAAATTAAACATCACACACACACAAACACACCTACAAAGACATTATAAGGATATGGCATGTTAGAGATACTCTTGTTGTGCTTCATATCTGATATTTTTAGCAAGAAATTCCCTGGCTCCAGATTGCTGAAGGAAAACAATTGAATTCCAGGCTCCACTTCCTCGAAGTACAAATCTGGTATAGGTATAGACAAGTTTGCTTCTTTTTCGATGACTTCAGCATCGAATTCATAGAGTCCTGGAACTAGATTTCCATACTGATCTTGCTGATGTATGAAGAGTTCCATCTTGGAAAATAGTTGCCATGCCTTTGGTTCATAGTTCCACCTCACCACACAATTGGAAACCTCAACAGATCCTGATAAAAACAACTCAAAATACTTCATTACAAGGAGTCAAATAACTGTTAAAAGTATGTGCTTTGATAAATCACCTGGTTTCACCCTAAATGGAAGAAGAGTGCCACTCAAGATGTGGTTGCCACCATGAACAAGCAAAAAGAACTCTCCAGCTTTAACCACAGTAAACTCAAGAATGATATAACCAAATCCATTCCATCCAATTCCATTGATATTTGGAGAATCAGAAATGGAACCATTGGCATATAATGCTGACACAGTGAAGTTATATGAACTGAGATCTTCACTATTTGAAGTGACATTGTTCCCAAATGCATCTTTTGGAAGTATTAGAACTCTAGCTCTTGAACCCGCTTCGAACTCATTGATGTTTCCCATCCATGAAGCCAAACACACAGAAGGGTAAATTTTCCCTTCAACAGAACACATCAAAGTCAAAAAAACACTATAAATTCAGTTAAATGAAGAAAGCATTGTTTCCCAAATTTAAAACCTGGTTCAACTTTGAAATGCAATGAAGAATCAAAAACATGGTAGTGATCTTCGTTGATCATCACGTTGAATAGACCAACAGTTAAGGTGGTAAAAAAGATGTTCCAATCATCAGAGTCGTTGCCTTTGAAATCTGTAAGAACCCCAGATACGTAAGAACTGTTCCCAATCTTTCCATTGACAATTAGAATGGGATGAAAAGTGTTCTTGTCAATCTTGTCAAGATTGGTTAACACTTTAATCTTTATAGTAGCAATGTCACCGGCTTTGAATGTGTCTTTGTCATCTAACCAACTGAATGCAAACTCAGGTTTTGGATTTCCTTTGTTTACTTCTGCAAACACATCAAAGAGAAAAACGAAAGTTAATCATAACATGATAAGTGTGTTCTAAGAATTTGAGAGAAAAAAGAATGAAAAAGTTGATGACATACTAAGTTCATATGAAAGATTGAAGGGCAGAGATAAAGTAATGATTGTGATGAGAATGTATAATCCCATTTAGACAGTCATGAATGTAAGTTACGAGTTAAGAAATTTTGGTCTGCGAAATAAAACTGATAGGTTAATTATATTGACACATTATAAGTGACGGTTGGAAATGGTTTTTTTTTTTTTTTGGAAATGGTTAATTAATTGTTTTGATTATTTCTAACCACTTCCACAGGAGGAAATGGACCATAACTAACTTTTGAGATGAGGTTTGGCTACAAACCAACTAAAACATATGGTAAAAGGCAATATAAAAAAACTTTGGAACTTTGGAAATGGAGTTGACAAAAGCATTACTTTGGAACTTTTATGAATTTTTTTTTTTTAAAAAAAAGAGAGAACTGATAGTGTATGATAATACGAAGAGTCTCCCATAACATAGGAATACTTATTCATTTGTTGAAATTTTGAGACTCACCTAACTTTGTGTGAGCACTATCACATTTGATCCCAGAAAAAATTTATTTAATTGAAATACTTAAGATTACCACTAAGTTGCAGCGTAAAGAATCTTAATTATTATTTCTATTATAAAAGTCAGATTCATTTATTATTTTAAGAATACATCTCGTGTATGGTGTATTATAGAGTTTCATACTAGGCCTAGAGTTCAGAATACATTTTCAGGCCATTAAGAAAATTTTATGATAGATTCAACGTAGTATTTATGGCTAAAAACTATAAGAGTATTGGTCGAAACTAGCATATCGACATTAAATATTTAGTCATATAGAGACATGATAAATGGTCATTATATTAGAATATTTTTATTTGTGGAAATTATTTTCTAATTAAGGAAATGATTTTCTATTTAAGGAAATAAATAAATAATTGATTTTCTGATAAATGAATATTTTATATTCATTGAATCTGAACAAAATCAATTATGTAATATTAAATATATGGTCAGATTTCTATATTCATTACCTGATTTGATTTCCTGAATTAATTGTCAAAATATTCTGACAATTAATGTGGCGCAGATACTGATGGAGTATCTCACCTATAAATATAGGGTCTCGGTCCCCGAGCTCCTCACTCATTCTGAATCCATTCAGCAAATTCCATCTAAAGAGAGTTGAGAAAGCGAGGAAGCCCGAACTCCAATACCGAAGCTATCGCAGGGATTGAAGCTCAAAGATCAATGGCTGGAGGTACATCGATCCTTTCATTGCATATATTATTGATATGATTACATTTTATTTTTCGCATTTCATATCATTTGTATATGCTATATTACATACACTATATATATAGTCTAACAGTTGGTATCAGAGCGGATTTATCTCTGCCTTGATTTTGGTTGAGTTTCATATATATATATACACTTATATACACTATTCATATATATATAAACAAATTTCGTGGTGTATATATATATACTCATATTCATATAATTTCAAGTATATATATATATATTTTTCATACGTATATACATATATATCTTTATTCTTATATATATATTATATACATTTATATATACTGTATATATATATATTTTTTTTCATTTTCACGTGTATATATGTTTATATATATATATTGTATATTATATATATGCTTTATCGCATAATACATTCATAATATTCATTTTCTTTATGTGATATATACATGCATATATATATATACACGATCGGTCCATTTTGGTTTTTTCCATTTTTTATTTTTCGGTGTTTATTTCGAATTCTTAATATATTGCTATGTTCGTATAGTATTATAGATCGATCTAAGCATTAAAAATCTATTGAAAAACTTAAGGATGGAAATTTTTTCCGGTTAAAACCTTTTCGGACCCGATTAATTTCGTGATATTAAAGTATATATTTTTTCGTGTTTTTGTGCATAAAATCTATGTGGATCTCTTTATTATTTGATTTAGAACCATTTAGATTTGAAAACACGCATTTTGGTCGTCGGAAACACAATTTCCGATCGGGTTTGGGTCGGGTTCGACGGACCCGCGTGCAGAAAAACGGGTCAAAATCGACCCGGTTTGGCTGAAGAAGACGACGCAAACGACATGTCGTTTGCCAAAAAACGACGTGTCGTTTGCCCAAAACGACGTGTCGTTTGTCAAAAACGACGTGTCGTTTGAAAGCCTACATTTAGTTGTCGTTGTTGAAAAAACGACATGTCGTTTTTCACATTGTGGAAAACGACATGTCGTTTTCCGTCTTCTGAGGCAGCCTCTACATTAGTTAAACGACGTGTCGTTTTTACCTTGGGGAAAATGACATGTCGTTTTGTATATTTTCTCAGCACACTTCAGAAATTAAAAAACGACGTGTCGTTTTTGCCTTGTGCAAAAACGACATGTCGTTTGGCAGTATGGATTTTTCAAAAAAAAAAAAAAAAAAAAAAAAAAAAAAAAAGGGGAAAAATTCCGAATTTTTTTTTATAAATTTTTTATTTATTTGGAATTGGAGATCCAAAGCTTGTGTGGGATTGAAGCTCAAAAAAACAATGACGGGATATATTTCGATCATATAGTTATATCATGTATATGTTTGAATTATTACACATTTCATACAAGCATTCATTAACAAATCGTATATTTCAAAGAATAAAATCAGTATTGTTAAAAGTTTAGGAAGCAAAATTGTAGCAATTCTTCTAAATTAATTTTTTTTGTATGAATGGTATTGAAAATTTTGTTGAAAAATTATATATTACTGTAAGTAATTAGATTTTTTTTTAAAAAAAAAAAAATGCTAGAATACCATTAAAAAAAAGACAAAAATAAAAATAGAAAGCTCCATCAATTTTTTTCTTTTTTGGCCAAGCATGATTTAGTGGATAATAAATATGAGAGACACGTGGCAATTTTTATTTAAATGAGACACAAAATAGGACACAATAATGAGATAGAGGATTTGGATCCAAATCATGGGGCTAAACAATATTAATACAGTTTGGAGTAGAATTTTATAGCAGAATCAACAACCCAAGATTATCAAAAAAGCCACATGTTATGCATTGCAAAAACTTACTTTTAATTTTATTTTATTATTAAAATTAAAATTAGATATCATTTGAACTTTATATTCCAATTCAGTTTTTTGTTTATATATCAATCATCTTAAGTACAATGTAAGCAGCTCCGGATTCTCAATTAGCTTTTTCCACTCGTTGCAAAATCTAGCCACAGTTGCTCCATCCAGTACTCTATGATCTGCACCTATATTAGCCTGACCAAAACAACAAAATCAAAACCAAATCATGGTTATGTGAGTAAAGGTTATCTCATCTTATTCATCAATACATTGAGATTAACTCAAATCGGTTAGGATTCAAGGTGTGGAATGGAACAGTGGAAGTTAAAATGCTCAAATTTTAAGATGGATTCGAGTGCATTTTGTTTTTATATTATTGGCACAAGTTCCTTTTGAACAAGTAAAAAAAGTTAAAACACTCACCATCATTACTGATGCAGGGTATACATTTCCACCATCAGCAAACTGTGGAACCTTTTGAATTCTTCCAATAGCAATGATGCAAACCTCTGGCAAGTTAAGAAGAGGGGAGCCGTACTTTCCACCAATTGCACCAATATTGCTCAAAGTTATTGTTCCACCAGATATATCTTTTGGACTAAGCTTGTTATCAGTGGCTAGTTGTTGTAACCTAGAAAGTTCCTTTGTTATCTAAACAAATAGATAATACCTCACATCAGGGAAAAAAATTCTAGAGCAGTACTATTTTCAAATCCTGAAATCTTCAAGCTAATACTTTTAATGGCATTGACTTGCTTTCATCTGACAAAGTCATCTTATACTACTCGGTACAAAAAGCGGGTGGAAATCACATTGAACTAACCTCCATGATGGAAAGGGACTGAACATTTTTTATGTTTGGCACGACTAGACCGTATTGTGTAGCCATAGCAACTCCTATGTTGTGGGAACCTGTATAATAATTTAGAGCAACAATGAGCATTGTTAACTTCTACTTTTGCACATTAGATATTAGTTTCATGGATTGGGCAGCAATAAGTCGACAAACCTTTAAAAATGACTTCAAGTGAGTCCTCAATAAAGCAACTATTCACCGAAGGATACTTACTCAAGGCCAATGAAAGTGATTTTATCAATATTGGAAGGAAAGTGTACTTGATTTTTAGATCAGAGTTATTGTATTTGAAAGAGTCTTTCAGCTTCACAAGTGCATCACAATTTATATCTTCAACATAATGGAAATGAGGAACTCTTGCTGCCATGCTCATAGACTGTACCATTTTACGTTGGAATCCCCTGAAACAACCAAAAATGAACAAATTAAATTGATTCTAACGTACACTGATAACATTTGCATCTACACATCTTAAAGCTTTTGAAAAACATATCTCCACCCAATATTTACCTCAGGGTAACTATCTTATCCTCGTAGTTTGGTCCGATTCCATCTGCTGCATCTGCATGACTTTCAGATTCACCCAACGTGTGCTCAGAATCAGAACTTGAAGAGGCAGATGAATCTTCTATCTGACCCTTTTCTACAGCATACTTGAGGATATCATCTTTTAGCACTCTGCCATTTTTACCAGTGCCAATAACATCATTTATATTAATGTCATATTGCTTTGCAAGGTCCCTAACAGCCGGTGTAGATATAACTCCACCGATACTTTGTTTGTTCTGCTCAGACTCTATCCACTGAATAGACTCAGCACTCTTTATATCCTCACTTTTCTGTGTTGGAACTGAGAGATCTTCAACAAGCATTTTTAAGAGTGTTTCTCCAACCTGCATTTTCATTTAAGCTTAAACAACATATAAGAAAATATAAAAAGTAAAAATAACAAAGAGAAAGAAGTTTCATCCTCTTTATATTGGATTGAATGATAAATATTTCAGATAAATATGTTGCAATAATAATAATAATAATAAAAAACTAAGAAAAATCTATTTATTGATGTCAGTCAGGCTCAGGTAGTTCTACTCACCTTTACAATGTCACCTGGATTATAAAACATCTCAGCTACTCTTCCTTCGTAACGACTAGTTATTTCAATGGTTGCTTTGTCACTCTGAACTTCACATAGTGGTTGAAATTCTTCAACTTGATCCCCCTGCAAAAAAAAAAAATATGAATATCTAAGTTCCTCGAATTCTCTAACAAAGCACTAGGTCATTACAAAATTAAATTTTACTAAAGATACACATCATCCAGATCATGAACAATTAATCATAATTCAAAAGATACTTCTCATTTCAATTACATGAAATTATCTCGATCATTAAGGATGAAGAAACTTAAGTCTGTTAGTCAAACATTGATAGATATGTCCCTCCCAACATAACTATTTTGATTTGAAATGAAATTTTCTTAAAAGAATTCAATTAGACCATCTTTTTATTGATTTATTTCTAGACATGTTTCATAGTCTCCATTGTCACTTTTTGTCTAGCAGAGCAGCATGTCCATTAAAACATTTTCAGTCACAACGACTAAAATGAACGAATCTGGGAAAAAAGAGAGTGTTTTTGAGGCAAACACTGAACAAGCTTTAACCATTAACAACAACAGCACCACCAAAAGTCAAGACAACAAATTAACAAGCACCATAATCACTCACCTCTTTTACAAACCATTTGAGGAGTTCACATTCAGCAATGCCTTCACCAGTCTGTGCCAATGGAACTTCAACTACACCAACTGCTTTAACATCAGGCACATCAAGAGTTGAATAGCAACTCCTCTTTACAAAATGTGAAATCCTGAGCTATAAAAGTTGAAAATGAAATTAGAGGTGAATAACATCAGTTTGCTACTCGGCTTCAGTTATGCTCCCAGCAACAAATTCAGGCAAAACAAAACTATAATGACCGTAATGTTCTTCCCCTATAATCTTACTAAAATTCAATTGGGCAATACCCAATTTTGCACAAGAATCAATGAAAATTTAAAAATATGGTTCAATCTGAAAGCTTTAAGGCAATTTCGTAAACTAATACCCAAATCCCAATTCCCTCCACAACACAAAATTTCGTAAATGCAATACAATCAAACTAAGAAAACAAAACCCACCTCAGAGAACCGAAGAACTGGAGGACAGAGCTTGTGGTGAGAGAGATGGGTATGCAGGGACAGAGGACCTCGAGATACGGAAGAAGAAAGGCAGCGGCGGGCGGCGGAGACGGTAGCCCACCTCTGACATAGCCTCCGAGCGATCATGGGTAGTAGAATTAGATTGGGTAGAATTGAGTAGGATTGAAACGGAGTCAAAACTGAAAATGAAGACGTTGATGATTATTATGATTGTAATGTATAAGTAGAGAGAGAGAGAGAGAGAGAGAGAGAGAGAGAGAGAGGTTTGTGAGTTAGTTAGGCACAGAATTTGGATTAGCGCCAAATAGGCAGTATGAATGGATTTGGGTGATGACGCATCACCATGTCTACTTAACTCAAACTCTTATCTTTCATTTTTTTTTTTAATTTATTTATTATCCACATGCTAAACTCTCACTTATAATAATCTCTTAAAACCTATACCTATAATCTATATTGTATTGCTATACTTATACTTTAGGTCATTTAGAAAAAATAGAGGTGTGTCAAATTCGGCCATGCTAAAAATTAGATTAAATTTACTATAAAATATAGACTAATTAGGATTTTTGTCCCCTGAACTTTGACATGTACCAAATTATGCCTCTGAACTATTGAGATTGTTGGATTTAAAGACTTTTTTCTAATTTTAGTAAAAAAGTCTAACATGGATGAAAGTTCAGGGGGCATAATTTAGTGCATGTTAAAGTTCGAAGGGTATGATTTGGTAGATACCAAAGTCTGGGAAACATGGTTTAGTACATAAACAATTATTGAAATAGTAAAATTGAATAAAATTAGACAAAAGTCATTAAATCCAACAATCTCAATAGTTCAGGGGGCATTTTCAATAGCATTAAAAGTTCAGGGGGCATGATTTAGTACATGTCAAAGTTCAGGGACAAAAATCCTAATTAGCCTAAAATATAATATAGGTTAAAATTGCACTATAATAAATGTTACATTTATTATTTTTTTTTTTTAGATGTACATTTATTATTTATTGATTTGCGACTAATTAATAATTTTTGAGGCTTTCTTATTTTTACATTTTAAAATAGTTTTTTTTTTTTTTTTTGTATTTTTACAGAGTTTTATATAGAAAATCCTATTGCAACTAGCGCTGTAATCTAAATCGCAACAAAAAATTGTATAGCAATCCACATAGAAAACCACCTAAGAAACCACTTTAGAAACCCAAACAGTAAATTTGAAAAAAAAAAAAAAATTAAAAAAATAATATATAGAGTAATTCTCCTAATTTTTATTAATTAAAATTTTTTTAACATTTTATTTATTCATTTAAAGTATTTTTCAACATATAATTCCAATAAAAATTTAATAATTATGTTAGCTTTGAAAGTTAATTTGCATATTGTGCCTGAAGCAAAATTTTAAAACTTGAATCAAATATAACATTAAACTATTTTTTAAGCTATATATTTGTTATAAAATTTCCACCGTGGTCTTATCAAATATAAGACTCATGGTCTTATCTATCTATATCTATTGATCTATCTCTAATTATAAAATTTAGATGAAATTTAATATTGTCTTTGTCTTATTCAGCGAACCCATAATTTAATTTTAGGGTGAGCATAATTAAATTTTATAGTAAAAATAATAAAAGTACAAAAAATTTAAAATGATCAATGTATAAAAACATTCCGATAAACACTACAACAAATATTGGTATTACCGGCGGAGCCACCCGCCGGTAATAATAGAGGAGACCGCCGGCATTAATTAATACCGGCGGATTCCGCCGGTAATTATCCGCCGGTATTAATTGGTCGCTATAAGTTACTATTAGCGACGAAAATGGTATTCCGCCAGTAATAATATTAATACCGGCGGATTAATAGCGGTGGGGTCCGCCGGTATTAATATCTGCACTTTTCCACGCAGATGCATTAATACCGGCGGACCACAATCAATTTCCGCCGGTATTAATATTTATAAATTAAAAAAAATATATATTATCTTAAATATAATACAGTAGAACCTCTATCTAAGAATACACTTGAGACTAAGAAAATAATATTCTAATTGAGAGGTTATAACTAAATAGAGTTACACTTGAAAAAAAAATCAAAATATAAAAAAATATCAATGTAACAAAAATACCAATAAACAATTCTTAATACTATATTATATTAAAATTATTTTCGAGTACATATAATATTTATACATGTACTATAATTTGAAATAAAATTATTAATTCTACATAAATAAATTTATATAATATATGTATATATTTTTTTAAGATATAATAATTCTTATATAGAGGTATATTTTATTAATACGGGACTTAAAAAATGTATAACTAATTACAATATAGAGGTTATTCTTATTTATAACTGGCCCAAATTGGGACTTCATTTTTTTATAACAAATTAGAGGTTATTCTTCAATAGAGTATTCTTAAATAGAGGTTCTACTGTATATATAATAAAATTAATTATAATTAAATTAATATATATAATAATTAATATATTTTATAATTAAATTAATTATAATTATATATAATAATTATTTCATAAATATATTATTAATTAAATATAAAACATTAATATTAAGAAATTAAGCATTAATATTAATTTGTCCATTACAAAATAAACTTTATTATCTTAAATAAAATTAGATGAAGTTTAAAACATAAAAATTGACATAATTAAAAACACCTAACTATCATTGTTCAAATCAGTATATTCTAAAAATTCATCTGCATTCGAGCTAAGTCTTGAACCATCAAGATTATCACGGGATTGAGCTGGCGGGGCAGGATAATAAGGTTGTCCAGTCTGCGGTGTAGGTAAGATCTCCATAAACTGTCGAGGATGCGGGTGAACCAAAATAGGTTGTTGTTGTTGTTGCTGGCTCTGCGCACTGAAAATCTGACCATACATAGGCTATTGTGGAGATCCTCCCATTAAATTTTCAAATTTATGACATAAATTTTCAAATTTATGACATATTAAATTTTCAGGATTTTTTTTAAAAAAATAAATTATTATATTTAATAATACGTATTTAATAATTTAAAAATTATTTTACTATGAATTCATTAAATTAATTTTTCATATTTATACTTCTAAGTAAGTATTACTTTATATATATATATATTACATTTTTTTATTTAAAAAATTTATAACTAATTTAATTTATTTTTATTTTATTTTTAAAAATTTATTATTTCAAATTTTTTATATTTATTATTTATGATTTTTTATATTACTCTACTTAGTTATATTTTTGTATATTTATTTGTCAAAGTACTTTTAATTTATAATTTTTTTCATGTTAAATCTTTATTATTTATATACTACAATATTACATAATTATTTTATTATAATAAACTTTTTAAGTAATTAATATATTCTTATTCTAATTTTTTTAAAAAAAAATAAAAAACATTACAAAATTAATTATTTAACAAGCTTATAATTTTTTAACTATTCAAAATTCTAAATGTTAAACAAAAATACACATTTACTATTATAAAATACATTTATTACTATATAAACTTAAAATCTAAAATTTTACAAATTTACACATTTAAAACTTTTAAGCATATATATATAATATATATTATATTTATTATTATATAAAAATTTACATATGTAAAATTTTTAAACAATACATTATATATATTACTATATATACACACTAAAATCTAAACTTTTATAAATTTACATATTCATAATTTTTAACAATATATTATATATACATATAATATAATATATACACTATTTAAAAATTATATATGTATATACATATATACATATCATATATATAATATAATATATTGTTTAAAAATTATGCATTCATATAACACATATATCAGACATACACAAAATTATATATTTACTCATACACAAAAAAATTACTAAACAGTTGCATAAAAATTACTAAACACAAAATTATATATTTACACATACATTTGCATAAAAATTTACACATACACAGATATATAAATGTAATATACTAATTACTAAACATTCAAAGATTGAAAAAATAAAAATAAAAAAAAACCTGTAAATTTTTCTGCCAAGCTTTTACTCCTCCCTCGTTTTCACTTTCCGTTACTGTTTCGAGCAAAATATCTCCCCCAAAACTTCAAACATGGAGAAAAAACTAATAACTGTCAAAGAAAAATAAAAATAAGATGAAAAAAATGAAAAAACCATAATGAAAAACACATTACCTGTGAAAAAAAATGATGGTGCAATGGCGCTTCACGGTGGCAAACGGGCGGACTATGGCGGAGGAGGACGACTCGGAGAAGGGGACTATGGCAGAGGAGGGTCGAGCTTAGGGAGGAGGAGGAGGAGGAGAAGGGTCGGAGTGGGGTGGTGTGAAATGGAGTGGGAAAATGGAAAATGTTTTCTGAGTTATGGGGGGGGATTATATAGATATTTATTACCGGCGGGACCCGCCGGTGTTAATAGGGGTTCCGCCGGTATTAATAAAACGGTCAGAATCCCCTGACTAATACCGGCGGAACCCGCCGGCAATAATCCGCCGGTATTAGTCTTTTCAAAAATTTAGGCGGTAAAAATCCCGCCCAAACTATTAGAGGCGGATTTTCCGCCGGTAATACTAAAGTTCCGCCGGGAATACTAAATTTAAATAAATATTTAATTAATTTCTAATTATTCAAAAGTAATACCGGCGGAATGCCTTTTTCGCCGGTAATAACCCCATTAATACCGGCGGTTTGGCTCCGCCGGTATTACTTCCGCCGGTACTGAGTAAAAATGTTGTAGTGAAAGTTATAAACTGTTATAAATAGTATTAATTATGTGGATGTCCAAATCTTTTATTTATTACCATTAATGTAATCAACATTCCCTTTTTCTTAGTTTTTCTTTCTCTTAGTTTCTTAATATCTCACTCTTGTATTTGTATAAATAGGGGTTCACCCCCATTGGAATAAACAACTCAGAATTTCTCATTCACTTTCTCTTTCTCTCTTCATCTTCTACTTCTTTCTTCTCATCTACTTTATATTATTTTATATTATTTTATAACACGTTATCATCGATAAAATATTGCATATATATTAAAGATTATGCATCATCGATAAAATATTGCATATATCCTGAAGATTATGCATCATCGATAAAAAAAATTATATATATCCTGAAGATTATGCATCCTCGATAAAATATTGCATATATCCTGATGATTATGCATCATCAATAAAATCTTGCATATATCCTGAAGATTATGCAAATGTAATATTCATTATATAGTTGATGGATATATGATGAAAGAGATGAATACATATTTATATATATGTTCTTGTATTCTTTGAGGACAATGAAAAGTAATCTAATATCGATATAGATTTTGACAAACATTTCCTGAAGTAAATGTTTTAAATTTGTCAAAAAAAAAATGATTGTATCTATGTGAATACAACTAAAGAATCATTAAAAATGATTATTATTGATGCAATTTTATAGTGGGTTTTGAATATCCAAAAAGAATGTTAAAAAAAAATTGCATTGAAACATCAAAGTATAAGAATAACAATGAGCATGACTAATGTTATTTAAATACATGAGGCATGTATTTATTGTTCATCATTCCCTGCAAAGAATGATACGAATTGAAATCAATTACTTTTAAAGATTCCTCGTATTAGTCATGTTATTATACATTGTTATTACTTGCAATGTTGGAAATTATTGAATCTGACATATATTAAAGATTAAATTTTGCATACATCTGCTTGGAGACTATGCAAAAATTGCATTCATATATTCTTTGAAATATCGTAAAAGAAATTGTTGAATAATTTCTTATATTTTTATATATGAACAAGTAATAAATTTTTAAGAAATTTATAATAATGTTCTACTTGTTCAACGTCATTCCCCGAAGTGAATGTAATGATTTTAAACAATCGATGGCATTATTTACTCAAATATTTCCAGAAGAAAGTGGAAACAACCAAAAGATGAGATACCACACACAATCAAAGTGTATAAAATCTATATATCATGTGTGGAATTGAATAATAGTAGTCGCGTACCTGTAGTACGGACACACTTATAATCAAGATAAAAATATATTTGATTATTGAATAGAATGTGAATTGTACAAATTTATTGTACATTTAGAATATTTAAATATCATTCCCTGAAGAGAATGAATAGACATGAAATTCTATTTCAAAGAATATAGATTTCACATATATTGGCAATGCCAGAAGTAAATTAATATATACATATTTTATTATTTCTTGAAATCAATAGTTTCAAACTATTATTGGTACATGATATGTATATATATAGTTACTATATAATTCAGTTTGCATATTCCCAGAAGTGAATATATAACTTACTTATATTTGTTAGTGATCCAATATAATCAAAGTGATAAAGAATCACAAAATGATTATTTGAAAAGCTTCCTGAAGAAGTCTTACATACAATTGCTACTTTGAGTAGTAAAATATCTTTGTATGTACCTAAATGTATAACTTTTATCTAGTTATGAAAATAATAAGAAATAACTTATTATATGTACTTATTGTACATTTAAATATATAATATATCAAGTCATGATAATTAGACTAATTAATAGTCTATTAATAAATTAGACGACTTGTTAAAAAGATACCAGGAAAAATGAATGATATCTTACGGTTATATCTATTTGACAATTACAATAACATGATGAAGTTGTCATGTATTTTTCAAATTATACACATCATTGAATTGATGATAGTGATTCCTGAAGAAATATAAAGTTTGATAAACATAATAGTGACTCCTGAAGAGTGTATATGTTTTGGAGAATAATATAATTACATTATTCGTGTATATAAAAATGAAACTTGTAATGATTATGTTGTAATGAATTTACATTACCTTTTGAAAGTTTCATTGAAATACAAATTATAGTGAACTTGAAGTTCATGAATTGAATTATTTTGACATGATCAATCATATGCAATAAATTGTCAAAGGATTTGACTAAATTTTGTTGAAGAACCAGAAGATTCTTCTCATTGTTAATTTATAAGGCTCAAAAGAAGAATGTGCATATATTTGCACATAGAAAATATTTAAATTATATTTCTTTAACAATCTTGAGCCATTGTTAGATTTTTATTGCATAGTTTCTTATCGATGTGATAAGATTTTATGATCATGCATTTACAAAATGTGTAAATTTATGTATTTCTTATTATACACGTGTGACTCATTCTTAGAAATAAATTAAGTTCATAAGGATTGAACTTGAAACTGAAATTTATTGAACCTGAAGTTCAATGTCATATAGTATATATGGGTTTAAATAAATATTGATTCATTGTGATATATTGAAATCCCTACAGGTATATTAATATTATTAGATATCACAATTTTTTTAAAATTCTCTCGATCAGGGGGAGAGAAGCAGTTGGGATCGATGATAATTTTTGAAAAATGATCCTTGCACAAAGTATATAAGAACGCTATAGTTCAAAATGATATATACCAACTGCAAATCAATATTACTCAAAGTTGAGATAGAATGAGTTGAAAACGCCTGAAGCGTAAATGAACAATATAGAAATTATTAGTAAATGTTCATTTGATTTGCCTTGAAATTGTTAAATCTAGAGGTACTCATGAAGATACCTTAATGTTATAAAGTATTGATGATTTAAAAATGATAACCGTGATGAAAACGGTACTCTAGAAGAGACTCCCAAGAGAAGTTAGACATAACACATTTGATCATAATTGAATCCCTGAAGTGATTCTATATAGGTACCTATAAATGATAAACATATTTGAAAAATATGTAATTTAAAGAGATCTCTATAAGTTATGTCAATATGGGAGGAAATTATCATATAATGAAATTTTTGTCGACAATAGATGTTGAATGTTTGCATATGCAATAAACTAACATAAGATAGCAAGGATCATGGTATTAGATTTGTCGAGAATTATCGACATACATTTTAATTTTTGGCCAAAATATTATGACGCAGTCCAGGCAAATTTACTCACATAAAGTGAAGTAAGACCTGTAGGGTGTGCAAATAAATATTTCTAATGAGAAATTTGCATATATGTATTTGTACATAATGAATTGTTGTACAAAGTTTGCATAGACATGAAATTGATTGAAGTAAGGCTTAAATATTGAGAAAATATAATCATGATTTGATTATAGCCTGGAATATATTTTATGAGGATTTATAAGCGTCACATAAATGTTGCAACAAAAGGTTATTTATTTGGAGCTCCTAATATAGTGAGAATTTGAAATAAGCTTTATCTAAAAATTCTAGAAGAATTTAATACATGTCTTAAGTGATATAAATTCTAAGTCGCGCGCACTATATGACAAAGATCTTTGTATGAAATAAAGACATGTAAGTAAATTATTGTTTGAAAAATACGTATGGTTGTCTATGCAGTATAAATACGTAAATTATACGTTGTGATAGACTCTTGAAGAGTTTTTGATTAATTGCAAAACAAACTTTTATTTCTTTTGTATATCGAGAAATATTAAATGTATAAAGTTTGTTTATTAGTATTGAAGTCCTGAAGTACTTCATATGTATCAAGAATTATAGATATATGATCTTTTGATATGGAAATTAAGATCATACAACAAGATGGAACAAATATATGGTCTTGGAGTACCATCATTGTCACAAATGAAAATTTATAGTACCATTAATGTGTTATGTTCATATCTACTTGAAATTTTAAATTTTCGTATGAACAAAGTTGTGTACACACATGAATGATACAATTAGTTGGATAAAGACTAATGTTCCACGGACCCCTCATCTATAATTTAGAAGTCCATACATACTCTGGAAGAGTTATAGAAAATATATGATCAAAGATTGTATATGATGATATTTTGAAAGTGATAACAATAATCTCATGAGATCTATTATCACCAAAAGAATTATGGATCATATGTGCATGAGGGGGAGACATATTTATGTTGCACTCTTTTTCCCTTAGTTCAGGTTTTGTCCCACTGGGTTTTCCTGGCAAGGTTTTTAATGAGGCAACTTACAAATAGTTATGAATATGAAATATATATTGTACTCTTTTTCCCTAGCTCAGATTTTGTCCCACTGGGTTTTTCTGGCAAGGTTTTTAACGAGGCAACTATAAATCATGTTAACATACTTGCATTATATGAAGCAAGTAGAGAATGTGTGTGAGTGAGATCATTGACATAGCATATTTGGGAAACATATGGATTGCACCCAATAAAGAAGTATCAACCCAAGCAATTCTCTATGGATAATACTGCTTGCATCGCTCAACTAAAAGGATGGTACATTGAAGGAGATAGAGTTAGAACACATTTCACAAAATTCTTCTTTATACGCTTCAAGAAAATACATATAGGTGTTCAACATATTTAATCAAGTGTCAATCTTGTAAACTTATTCACAAAGTTATTACCAACATCAACATTTGAGAAGACGGCAGATCAGATCGAAATTCATCGATTAGAAGATCTCCACATGCTTAAATGAGGGGGAGTTAGTTTACACTATACTCTTTTCCTTTGATCAAGTTTTCAGCAAGATTTTTAATGAGGCAGTTATTATGGACATCCAAGGGGGAGTGTTATAAATAGTATTAATTATGTGGATGTCCAAATCTTTTATTTATTACCATTAATGTAATCAACATTCCCTTTTTCTTAGTTTCTCTTTCTCTTAGTTTCTTAATATCTCACTCTTGTATTTGTATAAATAGGGGTTCAACCCCATTGGAATAAACAACTCAGAAATTCTCATTCACTTTCTCTTTCTCTCTTCATCTTCTACTTCTTTCTTCTCATCTACTTTATATTATTTTAGGGTTCGTTTGGAACGCCGTATTAGGTCGTATTGTATTGTATTGTATTATATTGAATTATATTTTATGCAATATTTTTATGTAAAACTATATGTGATAATAACTTTTATGGACACCTAAATATATAATATTTTAGTATAAATTAAAGTTTAACATAGTATTATATAAAAATATGATATATAATCCAATTCAATATAATACAATACAATACAATACGACCTAATACGGCGTTCCAAACGAGCCCTTATATTATTTTATAACATAAACAACATAATTTGAGCAAATTTTAAGGTGTAATTAATGAGTGTAAAATTGTAAAAGTATATTAAATTAAAAAGGATTGTAACATATAAGTCATATATAATAGTTTGTAAAAGATTTTGTATAGTTACGTCATTTATATGTTATAATTTCAAGCCTTAGCGTAGGTAATAAATTATTTTTGGTATTGGTTATTTTGTATTTATACTTTTGGTATAAGTTGGGAATCTGTCTACTTCTCCTTTGAAAAAAAGGCTGTAATTGGTCATCTCCAATTATAGGCTATTTGAAATCAAATGTTGATGCAACAATAAATAACATTTCTTAGACGATCGGAATAGGAGCCATTATAAGGAATTCGAATGGTTCTATAGTTGCTTGCCTTTCTAAATTATTAATGAGTAATTTTAATTATTATTTAGTGATTTTTTTTTTTAAAGAAAACTCCCCTTCAATATATATACTACATATATTTATATTTATATATAATTTTATTATAATCTTAATATCTTCATTATTATTGTTATGATTATTAGCTTGAGTTAATAAGTTTGTCTTGTTAATTTATCTTTTATTAGTTCTTTGAGAGTTAATGCTATTTTATTGGTATTATTTTGCAGGTTGTTTTTCAGCTATTCAAGCAGAGTGTTTGGCTTTACTTGTAGCATTAGATTGGCCTCTTACTATGGGTCTTTCTGTTGAATAAAATCCACTTATAACCAGTCCTTTTACAAATATCCACATCAGCAATTACAAACAGATTTAAAAACAAGTAAGACTCGATCCTAGGGTGGCTTCGCCTCTAGTGGATCAAGACTTAGTAGTTAGTTACAACTGAAGTTGTAACTAACTCCTAAGGCTTTGATCAACCGACACAACAACATTATAAATACACAGATCAAAGCAAATAAACCTAGATCTACACAGAGAATACAGATCAGAAAAGAAATAGAGAGAGAGAGAAGGAATAAACCCTAGTTTGAGTCTTCAGCTCCAAGATCCAACCATGAGAACCCAGATCTCATGGTGAGAAGCTCGAAGAAGAAGTACATGCACAAAGAAGACAAAGCAGAGAGTTAGATCGAGAACAAATAGAAAGAAAACAACAAAAACACAAAGTGTAAAGAAAGAAATCGAGCTTACCTGGTCGATTTCTGTGACAGGAAGCTCCAAAGTTTGTAAAACAACCTTGTGATAGTGGATATCAAACTTTTATCTCTGAGAAGAGCTTGACAGAGACGTAGCCCAGATTTGGGTGAACTCTGAAACAAATTCTGGTGTTTTCTCTCCTTGTTTCTTTTTTTTTTTCTTTCATCTAATCTAAGCTATGGTTGTGTGTGGGTGTGAATCTGGATTTCAGATCTAGATTCGAGCAAGTTCTCAAGGAGAACTTGCTCTGCTAGGGTTTCGAGTTTGTGAGTGTGTGTGTGAATTGTGTCTGAGTGTTTGGGATTCTAGACTCTTCTATTGAGTCTTTGAATCAAAGGTTTCATACGACATCAAAATTGGTGTCGTGGGGTTAATACGGGGTCGTATTGGTCTAAGTTTTACTTAGACAAGGAAAGGTCAATTCTGACCTTAATACTGATATTATTACCTTTGTTGGTGTAGGGTTAAAACAGCAAATTCCTACAGTGGTATCAGAGCCTGGTTTGGCTAAGGAAGATCAACAAAGAATCAAGAAAAATATCAGGAAGGAATTGGCAAGAAAATCTTGAAAGAAAGATTGACAAAAGAACAACACTCAAACAGCAAGAAGATCAAGATTCATATTCAAACTCAAATTCCAGAAATACAAAAGTGAGAAATTCTAAAACTCTATCTGTTCCTTATCAATTTTATTAAAATGAGTAACATAAAGTTGACATTGATAAATTTGATGGTACAGGGGATTACAGGATCTGGAGAAGGAAAATTAGGTCACTCCTAGCTCAACAGAAACTACTAAGGGTGCTAGATGAACCTATTGAATGGCCAGAAGGAACTTCTAAAATACAACAAGAAGAATACCTAGAAACTGCTACTGGAATTCTAATCTTCAATCTATCAGATGCAATAATAAGATTGGTAGATAAAGAAGAGACTCCATCAAAGATCTGGAAAAAGCTAGAGGAGCAATTTCAACAGAAATCTTTGACAAACAAGATTTATCTCAAGGAAAGGATTTTTGGGTTCAAAATGAACCAATCCAAGTCCTTAGATCAAAATCTTGATGAGTTCTTGAGGATGCACATTGAGCTTGCAAACTCAGGGCAGAATGAGGCTCTTAGTGATGAAAACCAAGCCATCATCATACTTAATTCATTGCCAGAAACTTACAGAGAAGTTAAAAACAACAATTAAGTATGGAAGGACCTCAATCACTCTTGATGAGGTTATCTCTGCCTTAAAATCTAAGGACTTAGAGATGAAATCAGAAAGGAATGGTGGCTCTAATGGTGAACTAAATCTGAGTAGAGGCAGATCTACTCAGAAGAAGCCTTGGCATGGAAAAGGGAGGAGTCAAAGCCATAGCAGGGGTCCAAACAGAGGACAGAACAAGGGCAGATCTAATTCTAAAGGGCCACAAGACACAGAAGGATGTTACAACTGTGGGAAACCTGGACATTTCAAGAAAGATTGCTATTTCTTGAACAAAAACAGAAAGAACAAGTTTAATGGACAAAGAACTGATTATAATTCAGAATCTAGAAACCCTAAGGGCAAAACAGATCACCAAAATGCTAATTTCAGTGATTGTTATGAAAATGGGGAAGTCTATGTTACTGGATCATCTTTTAAAGATGATTGGATACTTGATTCAGGTTGTACATTTCATATGACTAATAATAGGTCTATTTTAACTGATTTCAGGGATTCAACTAAGGGAAAAGTGATTCTAGGGAATGACCAAAGCTGTGAAATTAAAGGGGCAGGAACAGTGGCATTTAAGATGCATGATGGGGTCACTAGATCACTAACTGGGGTAAGATTTGTGCCTGATTTATCTAGAAATCTTATTTCACTAAGTGTGCTTGATGATTTAAAGATCGAAAGTAAAATCAAAGATGGGCAAATGAAAATTTGCAAAGGCTCTATGACTATTATCAAAGGAGTCAAAAAGGAAGGCCTATACTACATGATTGGGGAACCTATAGCTAGAAGTAACAATACTGTTGGATAGAACAACATTCTACAAAGCCCTGAAGATGCTAAAGCTATACTATGGCACAATAGACTTAGACACTTAGCAGAAAAGGGTTTACAGATAGTAAATGAACAACAACTACTAGGCAAGGATAAAATCAGCAAAGTGGATTTCTGTGAACACTGTATACTGGGAAAACATCACAGACTGAAGTTCAAAACAGGGACACATAAATCTGAAGGTATATTGGATTATATACATTCAGACTTATGGGGCCCTGAAAAGACTCCAACTCATGGAGGTAATATCTATTTTCTGTCTATAGTTGATGATTTTTCTAGAGAAGTGTGGATTTTCTTACTGAAAAATAAAAATGATGCTTTTCAAAGGTTTAAACATTGGAAAACACTTGTTGAAAATCTTACTAACAGAAAGGTTAAAAACCTAAGGACAGACAATGGTCTGGAATTTTGCAACAATGAATTTGACATGTTTTGCAGAGAAACAGGTATTCAAAGGCACAGAACAGTTAGGCTAACACCACAACAAAATGGTGTTGCAGAAAGAATGAACAGAACCATTACGAACAAAGCCAGATGTATGTTAATACAATCTGGTTTGTCCCATGGTTTCTGGGGAGAAGCAGTCATGACATCTGCTTATTTAATAAACAGATGTCCCTCAAGTGTTATTGAATTCAAAACACCTGAGGAAAGGTGGTCTGGTAAACCACCTGATCTGTCAAACCTAAGAGTTTTTGGTTGTAGTGCATTTGTGCACCAGAGTATTGGTAAGCTTGAACCTAGAGCTATTAAAGGAGTTTTCCTAGGCTATCCTGAAGGAGTTAAAAGTTACAGAATTTGGCTAAGGGACAAAGGTGGATTCAAAACTATAATTAGCAGAGATGTTATCTTTAAAGAAAATGAATTTCCTTGTTTGCTTAAAGCTAACCCTGCAGGTACAGAAGAAACTAACCATGCAGGTACAATACAGTTTGACCCTACTTTATGGAGGCTAGATGACCAAGAAGAACCTGATATAAATCAGGTGGAACCAGCTGGAAGTGAACCTGATCAGGATCAAGTGGAACAAACAGAAAGCTCCAACACAGAAGGAACTGAAGGAGAAGAGCAACAGGGAGATGAAACTGAAGTTGTTCAACCCACTGAAGCTCTAGATGACTACCAATTGACCAGAGACAGAGAAAAGAGGACACCTAAACCTAATCCTAAGTACAGTTTCAATATCTGGAATGAAGACGTAGCCTATGCCTTCATGACTGCTATGAAATCTCTAAGTACAGAATCTCAAACCTATGAAGAAGCTATGACAGGGCCTAATGCTAAGAAATGGTTTAAAGCTATGGATTCAGAAATGGTCTCTTTAAAGAAAAACAAGACCTGGATAATGGTTCTAAGGCCTAAAGGTAAAAGAATAATAGCCTGAAAGTGGGTTTACAAGCATAAAGAAGGGATAATTGAAGGTGAACCTATAAGATTTAAGGCTAGGTTAGTAGCCAAAGGTTTTACACAGAAAGAGGGAGTTGACTACAATGAGATATTCTCACAAGTAGCCAAGTATAAGACCATAAGGATAATGCTATCTATAGCTAATCAATTTGACATGGAAATTGATCAAATGGATGTCACTACAGCTTTTCTACATGGAGACCTAGAAGAAGAGATCTATATGGAACAGCCTAAAGGTTTTGAGATTAAGGGAAAGGAAAATATGGTCTGCAGGTTGGTTAAGTCCCTGTATGGACTCAAACAAGCTCCTAGACAGTGGAACAGAAAGTTTGATGCTTTTATGATAAAGCATGGATTCAACAGAAGTTATCATGACACCTGACTATACTACAAGGGAGACTCTATAAAAGATGTCATCTACTTATTACTTTATGTAGATGACATGCTTATTATAAGTCAAGAAAGGTCTAAGGTTGACATGGTTAAGGCTCTACTTAAGACAGAATTTGAAATGAAGGATCTTGGAAATGCTACCAAGATCCTTGGGATTTCTATACTAAGGGACAGAGACAAAGGAAAACTAGTACTTAGATAGGAAGATTACATTGAGAAAATCATAGATAAATTCTCAATGAGGGATGCTAAGGTTGTTAAGCAACCTATTACTAGTCAGTACACACTTTCTAAGGAACAATGCCCTAAGACAGAGAAGGAAACTGAATCTATGAAGGATGTACCCTATTCTAATGCTGTAGGGTCTGTAATGTACTTAATGGTAAGTACAAGACCAGATTTGGGATTTGCTATGAGTGTACTTAGCAAATACATGGCTAATCCAGGAAAAGTTCACTGGCTAGCCATGAAATGGGTGTTCAGGTATCTACTTGGGACAACTAAGGTTGGTTTGACCTACAATAGACAGAAAGCTAATACTATAATTGAAGGCTACAGTGACTCAGACTATGCAGGGGACAGGGATAATAGGAGATCTACATCTGCCTACTTCTTTCTAATTGGAGGTAATTGTGTAAGCTGGAAAGTTCAGCTTCAACCTGTTGTGGCACTATCAACTACAGAAGCTGAGTATGTGGCCACAACTGAAGCAATAAAGGAAGCTATATGGCTAAAAGGGCTAATGAAAGAGCTTAACCTACTTAAAGGAGTACCTACTGTGTACTCAGACAGCCAAAGCTGCATATTTCTATGTAAGAACCCTATGTTCCATGACAGAACAAAGCACATAGAAATCAAGTATCACTTTATCAGGGATAAAGTGACACAAGGTGAAATAGATATTGAAAAGGTGCCTACTGAAGATAATCCAGCAGACATGGGAACTAAAATTGTGACTCTTAACAAGTTCACACATTGTATGAACTTGTTAAGAATCGACAAAGGGGACTAAGAGTAGGACCTATCAAGCTAAGACTCTCAGAGATAAACAAACAGACATCAGAACTAATTATAAGAGGATTTCAGGTGGAAATTGTTGAATAAAATCCACTTATAACCAGTCCTTTTACAAATATCCACATCAGCAATTACAAACAGATTTAAAAACAAGTAAGACTCGATCCTAGGGTGGCTTCGCCTCTAGTGGATCAAGACTTAGTAGTTAGTTACAACTGAAGTTGTAACTAACTCCTAAGGCTTTGATCAACCGACACAACAACATTATAAATACACAGATCAAAGCAAATAAACCTAGATCTACAACACAGAATACAGATCAAAAAGAAATAGAGAGAGAGAGAAGGAATAAACCCTAGTTCGAGTCTTCAGCTCCAAGATCCAACCATGAGAACCCAGATCTCATGGTGAGAAGCTCGAAGAAGAAGTACATGCACAAAGAAGACAAAGCAGAGAGTTAGATCGAGAACAAATAGAAAGAAAACAACAAAAACACAAAGTGTAAAGAAAGAAATCGAGCTTACCTGGTCGATTTCTGTGACAGGAAGCTCCAAAGTTTGTAAAACAACCTTGTGATAGTGGATATCAAGCTTCTATCTCCGAGAAGAGCTTGACAGAGACGTAGCCCAGATTTGGGTGAACTCTGAAACAAATTCTGGTGTTTTCTCTCCTTGTTTCTTTTTTTTTTTTCTTTCATCTAATCTAAGCTATGGTTGTGTGTGGGTGTGAATCTGGGTTTCAGATCTAGATTCGAGCAAGTTCTCAAGGAGAACTTGCTCTGCTAGGGTTTCGAGTTTGTGAGTGTGTGTGTGAATTGTGTCTGAGTGTTTGGGATTCTAGACTCTTCTATTGAGTCTTTGAATCAAAGGTTTCATACGACATCAAAATTGGTGTCGTGGGGTTAATACGGGGTCGTATTGGTCTAAGTTTTACTTAGACAAGGAAAGGTCAATTCTGACCTTAATACTGATATTATTACCTTTGTTGGTGTAGGGTTAAAACAGCAAATTCCTACACTTTCTTTATATTTTGTTGAATCTGATTGTTTAGCGGTTGTAAATGCATTTTCTAAACGCTCTTCTTTCCTCAATGAACTTGGTTCCTTGTTTGAGGATTTAGCTAGTTTGATGTCCAGTTTTCCTGGAGCATCCCTAGTCCATGTTCGTCGGTGAGCCAATGATGTTGCACATGGATTAGCTCGGCATGCTCTTTGGGTGGATAGAGAACTAGTTTGGTTTGATGAGATTCTTTTTTTTTTATTGGGGTTTCTTAAGACTTAAAGTTTGTATGACACTATGATTTTTTTTTCAATGAAATTATTCATTGCTACAAAAAAAAAAAAGGATTGTAACATGTTTCAAACTTTGTAAGTGTATTACCACAAGTATATATATATATATACATATATATATTTTGGAATTTTTTCTCTTCTTTTTCTATTTGTCTTTTTTTTTCCCCAATTCTTTCTCTCACTATAAAAAATCTTATTTTTAGTCACAACAAAACATGTGACTAAAAGTGAAAAGGTTGTGACTAATTATAAATAATCAATTCTATGTTGTGACTAAATGTATTTTTAGTCACAATAATTTTCGTGATTAAAACTAAATTAGTGACAACATATATCTAAATACTATATTTTAGTCACAAGTAACATTTTGTTATGACTAAAAGTCACATTTAGTCACAAAAAAAATTATGTTGTGACTAAAAAATTATGATTTGAAGTAGCAGTTTTTATCATTGTATATATATAATAAGTGTATATTTTTATATCTCATTTTTTAATACTTTTTCTCTTTCTTACAAAAAATTAAGGGCATTCCTATATTTTTTTATCTTTTACATGATTAATAAAAGTAGTATATATATTTTTTTTTTTGATATTTTGTAGTTTATTCAGAGTTAATAATTTATGAATTATTTACACATTTTAACAAGATTGATATCTTGTTATTTTTCTGTTGATTTATAATTATCTTTTTGCTATTTTTATGTTGTTGTTTAAGTGTTCTGTAGTTATTTTTTTATGTTTTTATATATTTTTTTTCTGTATAGTTGTTGTTTAGTTTATGTGAATTTTTTATCGTGTATATTTAGTTTATTCCAGATAATATTTTTGTTGTATATATGTGCATTTATTTTTTTTTATTAATTTTTATGTTATTTTTTAGTTGTTTTTGAGTTGATAGTTGTTTTTAACTATCACTAACTCAAAAAAGAAAAGAGAAAAAAAAGTTTAAAGAATAAAGTTTTAACAATAAATTTTATGAAAAAAAAATAATGTAATAGAATAAAAAAATAAATCAAGTTGTCAAAACTAAGTAAAAAAAATCGTAGAACAAAAATATAGTGAGGAAAGTTGATATTATTTTTGTTATTTTTTTGTTTCTTTGTAGTTATATTTTTGTTGTTTTAGACTATTAGTGTTGTTTTCTAATTGACACACACCGTGGGTCTACAATATCCAATACAAAAGGCAATACATGTCATTAAAGCTTCCCCAAATATCTACAAGAATTACCCAATAAAATAGACAAAGAGACAACTATTCATGTTCATATTTTGTAGGCCAAAGAAAAATTATGTTATTGTGCTCGTATTTAAAAAAAAAAATGCTATATTTTTAAAAATTACTACAAAAAATTTGTGTATATTTAAAAGGAAATTATTTTAGGAGCATAGGATTTAGACCTATTGTTACAAAAAATTTATGTTGTAATTAAAAAATTGTCACTAAAAGTAATTGTTTTTTGTAGTGTTTGTGAGAAAAGAGTGTCTTTTGTAAAAACTTAGAGTGTTCTGTTAGGTTTTTCTATCTTTGTGTAAAGTACTCTTGTTGTTCATAAAATAGGTGAAGAGAAGCTTTGAACAATTGTTGGTATTCGGGAGAAGACTTTTCTTAGTCTCATTTCAAGAGGAAGTGAGCATATATCTTCGGGAAACGATTTGTCAAACTCATTTTGGGAAGAAGTGAGCATACATCATTAGCTAAAGGGAGTTCACTACTTTTGGTCTATTCAGAGATTAGATTAGCAAGGTGGATTATAAAGAGTTGTGACAAATCATTATTAAGTCAATTTGCTTTTGTAATCTTTGATACTTTACTAATTGATTTTATTCTCTGAGCATCACCTCATGGACTAGTAGTATTTAAAAAAACACTGATACACATATAATTTTCTCGTGTTAAGCTTTAAATTTTGCAATATTTATTTCTGTAACTGTCTTGTTATTGTGATTTCGCATTCTACAAGTCTTTACAGTTACGATTTAGTTACAGTAATTAAAGAAATAAACTGTTATATGCAAAAAATACTATTTTCTTAATTTATATGTACACATATCTATTATATTATTGGTTTTGAAATATATTATTTTTTTTAAAAATAAAAAAATCAATTTCAGTTTATACATATCAATTTTAAACAGAATCTAACAATAAAATTTAGTGGGTTGGGCCCAAAAGAGATAGATGGTAAATATGAGGAGAAAATTAGACTCCACACTTCTTTTTTTTTTTTTTTTATATTGAGGAAAGGGAAATTTGATTTTTTATGCTTACATTTGGTTAAAAAAATTTTTTTAAACAAATAATAACTAATATTTGTAAGATATGACAACTTTTATGATATCCCTAAAATACCCCCATTTACATCACTCTATTTACACCATCGGACCACCCATCGGGCCACCATCAGACCACCCATCGGGCCACCTATCGGACCCATCGGACCACCCATCGGACCAAATCTGCTACCAATTTTTTTTATGTTTTTGTACATACAAAAGTAACATCAGGTGACCATCGGACCACCATCGGACTATCAATTTTTTTTTTTTTTTTTTTTTTATGTTTTTGCACTAAAAAAAAGTATGGAAAATTTGAGAGGGGTATTTTTGGGTTTTAGATAAATTGGTCATATATTTTCGATGGTGATATGTATTAGTTTAGAAATAAAATATTAGGTATATTTAATGATAGAAAATCAAATTTCCCTGAGGAAATTAGACTTTATATCCTTTTTTTATTGTCCTCTTTTATTTTTACCCCCTTGTTTAAAATCTATTATTTTTACCTTTTTTTTTTAAAACATTGTATCAATTTTGCTCCTGTCTCATCAAGATACTCTCCATGATGTGACTCCCTTATATCAGGATATTTTAGGTACAATACATATAAAAAGAGGTATGTAATTTCAATTAAATAAAAATTAAAGGTAAATTTGGTTAATTGATTAATAAAAGAGGTATTTTTCAACTTATCCCTTTTATATTGTCATCTTTTATTTTTACCCTCTTTTTTAAAGTCTTTCATTTTTTTCTTTTTTTTTAAAAAAATACTTTGACAATTTTGCCCTTGTCACTTCAATATACTCTCCATGTGACTCTTTTATATCAGAGTATTTTGGGTACAATACATATAAAAAGAGGTATGTTTCAATTAAATATAAATTAGAGGTAAATTTGATTGATTAATTGATAAATAAAAGAGGTATTTTTCAATATAACTCAAATATAAGTGATGTATTTGTTAAGAATAGAATTTAGTTGGGTTGAGCCCAAAATAGATAGATAGTAACATAAGTGATATATTTGTTAATAAAAAATAAAGAATGTTTGCGTTATCAAATCATATACAATTTTCTCAGGTACATAATTAATATATCTATTTTTTAATCAATATCAAAATTATATATGGGTGACTATTCAATGGTTATATTTTTATTGTAACCATATGGTTACATTTTTCTTTAACCTGTAATAGCAGGTTACTAATAGGTAGACTTTCCTTTTTTAGATTTAATTAATTATAATTAATTATTTTCTTAAAATAATTAATTAAATAGACATTCCTTTTTTAAAATTATTTAATTATAATTAACTATTTTCTTAAATAATTAATTAAATATTTAACAAGACCTCTTTTAGCAATTAATATTTATATTTAAATCCTTACTTGAATTATTTTAATAATTAAGCCATTTAATTATAATATTTACAATAAAATTTATTTTTTTACAAAAATTAAACTTCTTTTGACACAAATTAAAATTCTCTTCTTATAATAAATTTTCAAATAATTAATTATTTTTAAATGATATTTAATTATTTTGTTACAATTATATGAACTAAGTATGAGGCATCAAGCTAATCAATCGATAACAAGTGCAACCATCTTTTTTCTAAAAAATCCTTCAACTTATTTCATTTTTTACTTTTTAAATATTTAAATAAAAAAAATTAAATAATTAAGTGTAATAATTTAAAATTAAGATTACAAGAACAATAAAATTTAAATTATGAAATTATATGTGTATAATTTTAAATTATAAAAAGTTTTGCTATAAAATTTTAAATAATTTAAGTATAAAAAAATAAATTGCTAAAAGATCCTTATATAGTAATAAATTACAAAAAATTAATTAATAATTATAATTAATTTAATTTTAAAATATAATTAATCTTAATTAAAGTTTTAAAGGAAATAAATGATTAGGTTACTTTCAGGTTACAAGTTATTTATTATTTATTTTTATTTAATTTCCAAATTAATCACAACCATTTAATAGTAATCCAATAGCTTAAAAAAAATGTAACCATGATAGTTACAATAAAAATATAACCATTGAAACATCTTCCATATATATATATATATATATATATATATATATATATAGATATAAATGCCATATTGCCATTTTTTAAAGGGATCATATGTAAATGCATGATTTTTTCTTTTATTTTACATTAGGTAATGGGCTTAGGCTAGGTAACAAGATATTTGTAAAAAAAAATTAACCTGATTTATATTTAGATTTAATATTTTTGTTAATATATAAATTAATATAGTTTATATTTGTATCTATATACTTGATTAGATTATTTTTAGTTTTATTAATATAACTTATATTTATATATATATATATGGAACACTTCTTAATGAGTATTATTTAGATATGGTTACTAAACAAATTTATGTACATATAATTAATTATTTTGCATTACAAAGATAAATACAAATTTAAAATTATAAGTATATATTTTAGTCAGTTTTTGTAATTTTATGGCAAACACTAATAAATAACGATCTAAAAGTTAGTTAAGTTACTTACATCATCAATATATGAGATTAATATTTTTGAAAATAAAGATTGAAATTTATTATTGAAGAAGCAAAACAAAGAAAAAGTTAATATATCTTCATCTTTAATGTGATATTTTTAAATAATTAAACAATTTAAATTATGAAATATGTAATAAATATTTTAAATAATATTTTTATTTTAAATCATATTAAAAAAATCAAGATTACCAAATATACAAGAATTTCAGTTTATACTCTATTATGAAGAAGCAAAACAAAAAAAAAAATTGCTAATTATTTGTCTTAAATTATAAATTACATATAGCTAATATTTTATGAATTAGAATAATAACAATCTAATATGTTTAAATAATTAAACATCTTATTTAAAAAAAAAAAATAAAACTTATAGAATATGTAAAATAATATTATATGTAAATATATAATGAAACTTATAATAAAGATCATATCTTCCATTTGCCGCCTAATATATATTATATATAAATCAATTTCAAACTATTTTTATGTATGATTCAAACGTTTCAACTTATTATACCGTTGGTTGTTTTTTTTTTTCTTTGTTAAACAGTGCAAAATATTATATATATATATATATACACGTTTTTGGGAGTCTTATAATACTCATTTATCACATGCATACATATATATTTTCTTAGAGAAATTAAGACGGTCACATGAAAATGTGGCATATATATTATCATATATCAAATATAACCAAACTTATCCACCACCACCATAGCTTATATATGTTTTTTCTTCCATTATTGAGAGGCAATCGTTGCAAGAACATGTTCAACTTCCTACCTTCTTAAATTAATTACGTAGCACATGCATGCATATTATATTATATATGATAGTCATCATCTATATTGATATGTCAAAATCTCTCCAATCAGCCAAAATTTCACGTGTAGTTATAGTGCTACATTCTACATAAGTATATATATGGACAAAACTTATTTACCTTTTTTGCCCTCATCATAACTGTAATTGTATACACCCATATGCCCATGATATAAATGTGATCAAATTAACGATTTGAGGCTAGTTCAAGTGGCTATAGGTAGGTGTGTGTTGGAAGTTTTAGGTTCGAGTCTCAAGTAAAATATGGTTGTAATATATAAACGCTTAAATAAAAAAAATAATGTGATCAAATTACATGCATAAGGCTCATCACTTTTTAATTTTCAAAAGATGAAGAAGAAGCTCAACAAAAAATGTGTCTTGAAATATAATTTTAAAAAATTATTAAAACTGCGCAAAATGTAAATCAATTCCCTGGTATAAAATTTATACACTACAAAAAATTATTACTTTTAGTGATAACTTTTTAGTTACAACATAAATTTTTTGTGACTAAATGTGATTTTTAGTCACAACTTACTTGTGACTAAAACATAGTATTTAGATACAAGTTATCAATAATTTAGTTTTAGTCACAACAAGTATTGTGACTAAAAAATATACATTAATTAGTCACAACAAATTATTTTTGTGACTTTAATACCTTTAGCCGCGTACTTTTTAGTCACAACATAAGAATAATGATAATTAGTCACAATTTTTTTATTTTTAATCACAAGTTTTGTTGTGACTAATAGTTAATTTTTTTGTGCTGATAATAAATCTATATAAAATCCCTCTATGATTAACACAAATATTAATCATAATACAATAAAAATAAAAATATTTTTCGCATAAAGTTATTTATAATTGTTAGAATTTAGAGATAAGATGAATAAGGTTCCATCTCAAAACCAAATGGCGATGGAAGGAATAGTCCATTCATCTTATATATGACAATTGATTTCCACGTACATAAGTAATATTGTGGGACTAACTCTAATACACCCTCCTCATGTTTGTGCCTGAAAAGTGTGGGTATAACAAATGACCTTTAAGAGACTACAGGACCGAACGTGACATTTGAAAGAATCCCAAAAGGCCAAATACTGAAAAATTTGTGGGTGTAAACGTCAGAAAATTTGTGGATTTTGAAACATTCAAACACTGGAAATTGACACACATTAGTCGAAAGGTCCCAAATGGAGGTTAGTTAAAGGGGAGACGGAAGTATCTTTTTGGACTGGTAGCACTTTGACTCACAACAGATCACAAACGACTTTTTGGACCGGTAGGGCTCACAACGGATCACAAGTGGCTCTGATACCATGTTAGAATTTGGGGATATATAAGATGAATGGGGTTCCATCTCAAAACCAATTAACAATGGGAGGAGTAACCCATTCATCTTATATATGACAATTTATTTTCACATATAAGTAATGTGGGACTAACTCTAATAATAATCATTAAAAATTATTAAAAACATACATTCTTAAAAAATGAGTGAGACATGAATAATGGTATACGTTTTTAAGCAATTGAAAAAAAAATATTATATTCTTTTTTATTCATTATTCCTTTATAGCAAAACTTAGTCTTTTAATAGTAAAATATACATCTACTTTATTTTTATAACTTGAAAATAAATTCAGGTAGGTAGGGTTGTATTTCATTTAGTGATAATAATTAAGTCATAAAATTATATTAAAATTTTAAATGTTAATATGAGTAACTATATTATTAAATTTTTATTTTTCTGAAAAATAAATTAATATTAACAAATATATTATTATTGAATTAATTTTCAAAATATAAATATAAATTGACTTAAAATTTTTAAAATATATATTAGTTGATAAATTTAGAAAATATTTCAAAATTTTATCATTTTTAAAATTTAAAATAACTATGAAATATTTATTTTGTGATAGAAAATTATGAAATATTTATGCATATGAGTTTAAAAGAAACTACAAAAAAAAAAACTTTATATAAATATATATATGTATATTTTAAAATTATATAACAACAAATTAATTAGGATATTGATTATACTCCATATTTTATAAAATTGAAATAAAAGATTAGTTAGAGATATTATTATATTTTAATATAGATTTTATAAATAATTATGTTTAATAAATTATTATTTTTTTTTTACAAATATTAATAATTAGATCCACGATTACTTATGGAATTATAAATAATTATGTTTAATAGTTAGGAATATTTTTATAGTGATTATTTATGTATATATTCAGTGATTTTAGTTTACTATACTTGAAAGGGCTATTTAATTAATTTAAAAAATGATTTATTTATTATAAAAGTAAATAATTACTATTTTTCTAATTCAAAATAGATTTTTTCGAACAACATTATATAACTCTTTATTCCTTCTCTTAACAATGTTTAAGGTGACGATTCGAAGACCATAGAGGCATAGACCTATAATTCTAAGCTCCAATAAAATATATAATTTATTGAGTCCCTTCAAGTAATTTTTTTTTTCATGATTACTCCACTATTAATATAGAATTGAATTCATAGTAATATATAAAATTATATTTACTGAGTTTAACTCTAGTGTCCGTTGATATAATTAATTCCAGTGATTAGCCCTCGATGTGTTGGTTTGTAATTAGTTTTGGTCATATTACCGTTTTACCCTTCCAATTACTTGTTTATCCTTTAGTACCATTAATTCACTAGTGGAAGTAAATTTGTGCACAACTTTTCAGATCTAGAATTAACACTTAAAGAGAATCAACATTGAATCCGTTAAGAAAGTCAAGATTCTATAACTATAGATCATGTTCCCAGTCATCCACATTATTAGATTCCCAAAACAGAAGTTGTAAGAATCATCTTCTCTAAGAAACTTTAACGAGTGAATCAAAGAAACTAATAACATGAACAAAAGTTCATGTTTACTCAAAATTTAGGCAGATCTACTATTAATCATCGTTATGATATGAATTAGGTCTTTACAGTAAACAAAATTTTAGATAAAGATAGCTTCATTCATATCGATCCTTGTCATATATAATCTCTATTATATACAACACTTTCACTTTGATGTCATACTATATCTGTAATTCGAACCAAGATTACTTACACCAAAGAACAGGCATTAGTGAACCGTACTAGTAACCATTGATAAAGGATTCCATAACTTTAATATGTTGCCGACTGTTTTATTCATAGCTAAGTGATCTTAGTTCTTTGTACAGCTACAAGTCATAGCCTCATATATGAATAATGAATTTTCTGATATTTATTTATAAATCATTCAATAATTAAATATTCATGTATATATCAAAATATTCAACTCTTTATTAATAATCAAAATATATTTTTATAGGCTTTTCAGAGCATAAACCTTAACATGAACATCTATTAATTTCACTGACTTAAATAAGGCATGCTCCAAGAATTGCTTCCTGCTTCCTTGCATTGATCAACTAGTCGGCACTAATTACAGTCCATGTACTGATCATGTCTTTTATGGATGTGTATTCTAGATATAACATGATACCCATCAACATGGGAGACTAGGATTACACGAGCTTCACTTTTGACATAGGGCTCTATTATTAGAACATGATGTCCTTTGAGTTGAAGAATGTTGGTGCTACCTACCAGCGACTTGTAAATAAAATGTTTACAGATCAGATCTAGATCAACGTGAAAGTGTATGTAGATGATATGCTTGTCAAGTCTAAACTTTCCAAGAACCACATTGACCACTTAGAAGAGAGTTTTTCTATACTGCAAAGATACAACATGAAGCTAAATTTGCTTAATTAGTGCTCGTTTGGGGCAATCATCAAGAAAATTCCTTGGCTTTATCGTCAACTCACAGGGTATCAAAGAAAATCTAGAGAAGATAAATGCATTGATAGACATTCTTTTCCTAAAAATAAAGAAGAATGTTTAAAGCCTTGGGATGCATAGTTGCACTCAACTGGTTTGTGTCCAAGTCCACCGATAAATATTGACCATTCTTTAACTTATTGTGAGGAAGCAATAAGATTGAATGGATGGAAGAGTGTGAATAAGCATTTTAGGCATTGAAGAAACTCATGGGTGACCCCCCAATACTATTAAAACCAATCAAGGGGACAATTCCATCATCTCGGTCCTAGGTGGGTGACTAATACCATCACATAGGCCCTAAACACTCATCTCGGCCCAAAGGGGAGACACTCACCTCGGCTCAACTTGGACTTCAACATGTTCATTCATCTCGACCTGCGGTGTGTGACCAACACCATCACCTAGGTCGTAGATGATCATCTCGGCCCAAGAAGGCTCCAAGACACTCATCTCTACCCAAGGAGAAGATATCACCTCGGCCCAACTTGAGCTTCAACATGCTTATTCATCTTGGCCCTAGGTAGTGACCAACACCATCACCTAGGCCCTAGATGATCATCTTGGCCCAAAGTGGGGAATGCCTCACGTTCTTCTCATGACTTACCAACAACACGCGATCTTAGCATGTGTTCCTCATGACAAAAATAAGCAATGGATAAGATATCTTCAACTTTTGTCATTTTTCTAGATATTTATTTAAAATGTTATTTTATTATTATTTTAAACTTTAAATTTGACTAAACAGTAGTTGGGAGGCAAATATATCGGAGAAAAAACTTAAGTGAGTCCTAAATGAACACCAATATAAAGGAGGTGATGATATCAATTGTAAAAGACACACTTAGAACACTCTGAATACACTGAAACTCGTTCTCACGAACTCCCATTGTCTTACTCCAAAAACTCATTTGGAGAGTAAACTCTTGGAGAACATAACCCTAAAGATCTATCCTCAAGCATTGAGAATAATAAAATTACAAGTGGATTAGTCCATTACCGCTGAAAGGGGGTGAACCACTACAAAATCCTCGTGTTCGTCTTTGTCAAATTTTCTTTCACAAACAAGTTCACTTTGATTAACAATTTCTTATTTTTGTCATGCTCATTTATGATCTTCTTATATCCGTTGATAAAAAACTGCATCAATAGAAAGTAAATGAGCTAATGGTAATTTGTAACAGAATTAACAAATTCTATTACAAAACGTTGAGCTAAGTCTTGAGTCTTGGACTTAGATTGATTGTTACAACTAGCAAGTCTTCAAATGCAATAAGAGTCTGAATAGATAAGTCTTGCAAGATTCAGAAAAATAATGACCAATTTTCCACATAAAAGAAGCACCAAAACCGATAATACCAACAACTAACAACAACAACAAAAAAAAAAGGATAAATTTTTTTTAAAAAAAAATATCACCCTAACACCTTACTTTCATAATAATAAGATTAGTATATAGATATCATTGCTCTATATATAACAACCCACTTAATAATACATAATTAAACAGCAAAATGTTTATATATCAATTATATTTTTTTTTTTAATAATAAACATATTATTAAAAAAAATAAGTAGTGTACGGATCAAGTCCAAATCATAAAGTTGTTTTTTTATTTTAGTGAAAACGGCACCATTTAATTAAGTGGTTAAAATTTTTTGCAGTTCGACAATGGTAACAGATGACTCGAAATGTCTCAACACAAATAATATATTTAAGTTTGTATAAGTATGTAGGTCCTCTTTATTGTTAGAGGAATTATTAGTTTGTACAAATTATATTTTGGAGTAATGATATACTTTTGATTCTTTAAAAAAAAAAAAATACTTTGTTTCCTTTGGTAGATAGGACTACATATGGCTCATTAAATTTCCAATTACATAGATTCATGTACCGTACATACAATAGTTACTATTTTTAATAATATTCTCTAACTAGATCTTTATTTTCTCGCCAACTTTTAATAAAATAAATAGGTATATATCCGATAGAGATTTTATTATTATTATTATTAATAATATAATAATAAAAATTATTCCTTAAGTGATCCCATATATATATATTCATCATGTCCCTTTGACTATATGCATAAACTTTTCTATAGTATTATATCAACAAAAAAATATATAATATTATTCTCAGACCGTACGTTATTCATTTCAGAGAACAAAATCTATAATGTAATGATATAATTAATTATATATATTAGCATATATGAAATCTATATAATCATTATATATATGACATGATAGTGAATTAGGTTTTTGGACATTGTTGAAGCAACATCATAGAAAAAATGGGTAGTTTTTATATGCTTTTCTTCTAATATATCGACCGTTTCTAAAAGTGATACTAACTAATTAATTAAAATACCAATAGTCGGCGCATTCATGCTTATTTTAACTTAAATATATTTTAATATGTATGGGATTTTCCTAGTACAATGTTTAATGCATATATATATAGTCAATGACAAGAATAAATGTATGTAATATGTACAATTATAATCAACATATATATATATATATTATCATAAAAATTAATATGTTGTATATATGTATAATCATATACCTCGATGGAGTAGGGTCAAAAAGGTGTATTATTTTATAAAAAAGCACACAAATTACTACTCATATGAACTTTTGACTCAAGGACCGTCCAATATGAATATGATTCTAAGTTAATAAAGCCATTTAATAAGGGTGAATATGATATATAATGCATGCCATGTGGACAATCTACTATAAGAGATTCTATCTATTTAAGATTTCTTATCTTGGATTGAGATACTAACAAATAATATACCATTAGGTGTATATGGTTCAACACAAATAGAGAGGGGTATGTTGACTTTAACGCAAAATTAACGTGTCTTATCAAATTGGAAAATTAGTCAAAGTCATAGATTTTCACCAAAGATATAATTATGTGTTTTTACTACTTTTCTTTTGTTTTCTTTCTTTACTCCAAAGATATATCCACAAGATCTGTTTTTACTATATGCATGGTTTTTGACTAGATCAGTTGGTTTATTTGGTCAATTAATATAATGAGTAATGCTATAGTGCCTATATTAATTATATTAGTGAAGTTTGTTATTGCCTCTCACTTATTTTAAATTAATAAAAATTATAACTAATTATAATAAAATATCAAATTATACATGCCCATAAATAGCAATGCTTATGAATAATGTACTACTTAAATCATGATCGTGTTACAAAGATTTGCAATATCTAAACTCAATTATTACAAAAAAAAAAAAAAAATAGTTTTAGTGATAAGTTTTAGTCACAATAAATTATGAGTTTTGTGACTAATTAATACTTTTAGTTACGAACTTTCAGTCACCATATAACTAAGAACGATGATTTATAATTAATCATAATTTTTTTATTTCTAATCATAAATTTTATTATAACCTAAGACTAAGATTTTTTATAGTAATATATTGTATAATATATATTTGCTAATAAACTATCGTATTTTGATTAGTCTATAAAACACTATTAAACAATATGCAACGTCGTGTCGTGTGAGTTTATCTAACATATAAACATCTTTTGACAAAGGGAAGAAACTGTCTATATCTAATTTAACTTCCTTTTTTTATTAATATCGATCCTTTTGACTTTTTATAGTTTATGCAAACACATTTAAATGTATACAACGTACTAGTTAGAGACAAAAGCAAGACGATCGAATTTATTAATACCAATAACCAACAATACAAAACTGAGAGCGAACAAAGAAAACAGGGCAGCTAAACTAATCCAACATAATTTTTCATATAGATCCTAATTTATTTACTTACGTATACTTCGATTAAAATTTATTCAGAGTTTTGAATGATGATGTACAATAATTAATCCAATGGTATGAAGACCAAACAAAATATATCCTTCTAATAGGACAAAATTATATATACATAGTGTGGGGGAATATTGGATTTTGTTTTTGGTATTGAAAAAAGTGTCTTGTGTTTAATCAAAGTTGAAGGGATTCAACTTTAGACTAAGTGAGTAAATAATATGATGAGATGTGGAAAATAAGTGTAAAAATGTCACACAATACACATAAGGGGATATATGAAGGGTAAGTATTGTCGGTTATTGTTTGAGTTGTTCCCTACATTGCCGGGGAATTTGGGACCAATACATCATAAAAACCATGAGCTCTATTAATTGAGATATGACCGTTGTTGGATATGATGTCCTGTCTAATTAAACCCTAGCTAGCTATATAGTTAGGCCTATACCCTATATAACAACCACTCCATTATATGTATCTTATATACATGATATATACATTATTCAAACTAATTAATTATGTATACATAATTAGCAAAAGATGGTAAGAAATCCCATCTCACGATATAATTATATATAGTCATCAAAGAAAAATAATGTATGTGTGTTTGTGTGTGTGATCGACAAGATTATGGAAAGTGGGTGTAATTATTGTTGATATAACGACTGAATTTATTTTTAAGTAATTTGGTGTAACTATATATAGCACATGCACGGTTCCATGCAATTGCGACAACAAGATAATATTTTGTTGGTAGTGATGATTTTTTTTATATATATATATGTATGATCATTTTTGTGTGCATGACAAACAATTGTAGAGGGACATGAGAGAAGAGAATGTGTCTTGAGTTTTCGAGAGGACCCTATAGATTTTCTTAGAGAATGAGACTAATAATTAAATATATGAAAATAAAGTAAAGTGGAATATTTTACTCAATGGAAAAATAGTTAACCAATTCATTGTGCGAGATTTTCATTTTCCAAATATATAATATACATTTTGGGCTAATATAGGGTTTTAGAAAGGAACCTAAAGATCATTTCAAATTGTGTAGTCTTGCACATAAAAAAGGTTCTCAAGTCATGTATATATTATACATATTTTGTCACTAAATTTGTATAACTAGCTCTCATAAATAAAATGCAATAGAAAATAGAGGCATGCATATGCATATTATTTAAATGGTTCGACTAATAAGAAGATCATGTCATCTCATATTTTTTTTTTGTTAGAAATAAAAAGCTTTCTCTGGTTTTGCTTTGCTAGGGCACTGACTTTCAGCTTCGTGCTGTTTGCAATGACAAATTGAGGTCACCTGAGGAAGAATTCTGCTCAAGAATTGGTGTCAAGAAAGCTAAAGCAAAGAAAAATGCCCCTACATTTTTGGATAGGATTATTAAAACCAGATCTATGGATGCAATGTTAGGGGTGAAGGAACCGGAGATACCAGATCGACAATGGTAACAAAGGATCTCATCTAGTGTGGAAAAGTCTACTCGCTCGAGGAAACAGAGGAGATCTTCAATCAACGAAGTGAATTCGTCAGGATTTCTCAGACTAGCTTAGTGCAACAAATCAGGTTACTCAAGATGTCACTGTTGGGAAGCAAGCTACTCTCCCAATATGGTTCTAATGTTGTCCGTAGCTTGGAGAGAAGCTTTGATGGTGCCAAAGTGGAGGATTCCCCTTCAAAAATTTCAATGGCAGCTGAGAAAATGAATTCAAAACAGAGACCTAAAGTGAAAATTAGCTTTGAGGATATTGCGAAAGAGGCAAATTACTAGAAACTATCTATTGTGTGCCATGTGATTGGGGCTAATCCCCCTATCAATATAATAGATGGTTTTGCTAGGGGACTATGGAACGATTCAATGGTGAAAGTGTGAATGGTCAATCGTGGAGTCTTCATAATTCGTTTTTAATATATAGAACAGAGAGATAAGGTGTTGAAAGAAGGATATGTGTTTTTCGATTAAAAACCAGTGGTCATGAAGCCATAGAATTTGATTGACGACTTCACGAAAGATGAGATTACTACTGTTCCAATTTGGATTAAGTTGAAAGGCCTAGACATCAAGTATTGGGGGAATCTTCTCTGTTTAAGATTGTATCTCAACTAGGTGAACCCCTCCAAGTGGATACAGTCACGAATCCTCATCGAGGCCAGTCTAGCTCAAAACTTCCCTGATATAGTATCCTTTACGGATGAATTTGATCATGATATAAATTTGGAAGTTAAATACGAATGGATTCTATTAGTATGCTATAATTTTTTAGGAATAGGACACGATATATACGAAATTATGCAGGAAAAAAGAGCTAATGAAAGAAACAAAGTATGTATGGATTCCTGAAAAGACCACAGAGGCACCTGTTGTAGATAATTAGATGGCTTTCAGATAGTTTCTAAAGGAAAAAAAAAAGTAATGGTTGAAGAAGCTCCTGCAAAAACAAAACAGGTTAACAAATTTAAGGCTTTGGAAAATGATCAAGAAGTGGGAGACTTTTTAGCAGATGGTCCAATGTTTAATATGGGAGAGGGTGGATCCCTCTACTTCCAATGAATAGAATCTTATGTTGGAATGTGAACAGCCAGCAAAAACATCAAAAAATCAAGCAATTGATTCATTTAAAAAGAGCTAGGTTGGTTAGTCTCTTGGAAACAAAGGTGAGATAAGAATATGGGAAATCTTTATGCTAGTTTATTTCATGGCTGGTGTTTCGCAAATGATAATCCATGGATAGATAAAGGTAGAATAACGTAAACTTACACTACAAAAAAATCTTAGTTTTAGTCACAACAAAACTCGTGACTAAAAGTAAAAAAGTTATGGCTAATTATGAATCATCATTTTTATATTGTGACTAAAAGGTCCGTGGCTAAAGGTATTAGTCACAAAGGTTACAATTTGTTATAACTAAATGTACTTTTAGTCACAATACTGTTGTGACTAAAAGTAAATTAGTGACAACTTGTATTTGAAAATTATATTTTAGTCACAACTAGCAAATCACTATTGTCCTTACTAATTATAGGAAATGTCTCTAGTTTTAATGTTTACAAAATTTATAATTAATTTTTTTTATATGTTTGTGTACATTGTAATTATACTAAATATTCTACATTTAAAAATTTAGAATAATTTGTAGTGTCAGAAACAAAATTTCAAACATTCAACTGAACGCATGCAAATTTTTAATAAAAAAGCCAATAATAATAAAATTACTCGTACAAATCTTTAAATTTTATTTTCGATATCGTAAATTATTTCACAAATAGATAGAATGCTTATTATAATGGGATATTGGCGGCTAAACTACCTGAACTTTTAATTTAGCATTCTATTTATTTTTAATAAGCGTTATAAGCATTCTATCTATTTTTTAAATTAAAAAAAGAAAAAAAGAAAAAAATAATAATTTTTTTTTCTGATTTTTGAATTTTTTTTAATATTTATAATTATTTTTTTAATATTAATATTACGTGGACCACTAAAACTTTGCCACGTGTACAAGTGTGTTAACGTGGACAGTCTACCGTGGCACTTAACTGTGATTTTTGGACGGAGGTGTGCAGAGCAAAACGGAACCAGGGTTTAGGTAGTTTAGCCGCCAAAATTTCAGTTTTTGTGGTTAAGTGTTACAAACCGTAAAGTTCAGGTGGTTTAGCCGCCAATATCCCTATTATAATTAATACCATATAAAAAAATGGATTGTAATATTTTAAAATGCCAAAAAATGTCCTTATTGGTGAGAATAATATTGGTGTAATTAAAGTTGTGGAAGATTAGTGAGCCAAAAAAAAAAAAGAGCCAACAAAAATCTAACTGATCTAAAAAATAGAGCAAAAAGAGTCACTTGTGATCAAAGATAATGAGCTAAAAAAGAGTCATTTATGATCGAGTTGTCCAACATGGTAAACAAATAAAATAACTATCATTTTGAGGGGGTGTTAAAGAGTCTCTTATTACTAATATGTGTGGAAAAGTGATAGAATGTATAAGATGAATGAGCTACTCTTTCCATTATCAATTAATTTTGAAGCAATTACGCCAGAGGGTAGAGAGAATGGTCTTCTATCATTCTCTCTTAGTTGAGTCTTTTCTTCCATTTTCCTTTTCTATCTCTCTCTATGTGCTTGTGTTTTCTGTTTTCTATTGTTTGGCTGTTGAGCTGTGGTCTTTCTCACCACTTTTGAATTTCTTGTGTTGTGGTTCTTTGATCCTTTTATCCTGGGTAGTTTTTCTTTGGTCTGAGGGTTTGTTTATGGTTGGTATTTTTCTTAGTTTGGTGACTTGTCTATGTATGTCGGGTGTAATGGCAATAGTTAAATGCCACCATCTCCTCATCTAATGGTAAGTGCTTTTGAGTTGGATGGAGGTAATCCGACCCTATGGAGTAAGTTTCTCAAAAGTTTTGATTGTTTTGAATTTTCATCAACCTCTATTCTCCGGGTGTTATTTTGAAATGGTACCTGGTAGCCATTGTTGGTTACACTCAATTATGAGAAGTTGGGTATTTTCTGCTATAAATGTGGAAGATTTGGCCATCAAAGAAGAGGACGCTCCCACTTTTTAACTCCGGCTTTGGTTTCGTCGGCTAGCCCTTCCCCTGGTCTGTACCGTGCCGGTCACCTTCAGTCGGCCATGGTTGCTAGTGCGTTTGGAACTGTTAGACTGAAATCGGTGGCTCGCTATTCGAGACGTGCTTCGATAACGACTGGACGTAGATCCCAGGAGGCGGGACTGTCGAGCCATGCGATGTGGGTTCCCAAAATACAGCCTGCCTTTTGCAAGCCTGGATCTTCCTTTCTGGGTAATAAGTTTCGGTCTGGAGAGTTTGAAACGAGAAAGGAGTCTGAGTTCGATCCCTCCTTTAATTTGAATTGCGTTGACCGAAGGTTGACTAGTGGGAATGAAATGTGTATTAGACTAGGGCCTATTGATTGTGCTATTGGGCTGGCTATTTCCTTTTCTGGGCCGGGTTTAAAGAAAAAAGAGCCAATTGAAATTGTTATGCCTAATGGGCCGATTATAGCTGGTATAAATAGAAAAACTGCCCAGAACTTACCTCGTGGGACCGCGCCCCCTTTTGAGCACAAGGAAGTAAGTATGAATATGGATGATGGTAAGAGGATGGGCTCGTGTGTTCTTATTGGGCCGGCTGTGGAAAGTAAAAATTCAATGGGGTGCAATAGCATGAATATGTTTGAGATTAATAAGACAGCTAAAGCCACTTCTTCTGTTAGCTCCTCTTGTGGGCAAGAGGTTAATGTTCAGCATGATGAAATCTTAGCCTTGGCTAATTTTTTTCAAGCTCAAGGTTCTCTTGTACAAGAGCTAAAGAAGTTTAGCAATTTGGACTTATCTGAGATTAAAGCCATTGGCGGTGACTTTGGGGTTTTGTCTTCCTTGGAGACCAATGCTAGAACTAATCCTTTTAAGAAGAGAAAGTTGGACGGGGCATCCACTTCCCTTTGTTCACGGCCATGGAAGGTTCCCCGCTGTCATCCCGGTGTTGTCCGAGACTTCCCTTGGGACACGGATGTCAATGCTAATGCTTCCAAGGATGCGGAGGAACAACCATCGGAGGATATCTCTTTATCCATTAGCGATTTCAGTGGAGCGAATGTGTGGAATACTAAGGGAAGAAAGGTGATCTCATCAAGGCCTATGGTTGGCACTTTCGTGGTGGAGGATACTGGTTCCTTTGGGTCTGCTCACTCTCATACCCCTGTAGAGGAGGTCTCTACTCCTCCACAGGAGCCATGCGAGGCATTGCTTGGAACTGTAGAGGGTTAGGGCAGACCTCTACAGTTCGTGAGTTGAAGTCCTTGATTCGGTCGAGATCCCCGGATTTCATCTTTCTGATCGAACTCAAAGTTGATGCCTCATCCTTGGTACGTACCCTTCACTCGCTCCATTTTTATTTTCATATTACTGTTCCTGCGGTTGGTAATGCAGGAAGTATTATTTTGGCTTGGAAAATTGGGTTTGAGTTTGAATGTATTGCGCGTTCCCAAAACCATATATCGGGTATTGTTTTCTCGGACCCCCCCTCGCATCCTTGGCTTTTGTCCTGTGTCTACGGCCCCCTTTACTTCCATGCTAAGAAAACTTTTTGGGAGAACTTTATGAAGACTGGGGATAGATTTGGAGGGCCGTGGCTTATATTGGGTGACACTAATTTCGTGCTCTGTGACTCGGAACGTGTCGGATCTAAAGGTAGAGACCAGTTCATTCCGGTTATCTCCCGTTTGGTGAATGCTCGGGGTCTGATTAATTTGCCAATCCAAGGAGACAAGTTGACTTGGGATAATCATCGTTCTGGGACAAATCATGTTAAATCGGCCCTCGACAAAGGACTTGTTAATGGTGCTTGGATTAGACTTTTCCCAAAAGCTGTTCTCTGCTCGTCCCAGACCTCCAACTTGAATCATCACCCTCTTTGCCTGTTTTCGGAAGGGATGGAGGAAAATGTTCGAAGAAGTTTTAAATTTGAAGAAGCCTGGACTAAGGATGATCGGAGCAGACTAGTGGTGGACTCTGCTTGGAATTCTGTAAGTTACCCTTGGGCCCCGGCCAGAATTTTTAAGAAGATTGGGGCTACTCGGGTTGCGCTTATGCACGGGAACAGATCCCAATTTGGAAAATTTGATACTCTGATCTGTGATCTGGAAAAGAGACTTGATTTTATTCAAAAACTGCCTGTGGGATCTAGAGATTGGGCGACTGAAAGAGCATTACGTAGCTCCCTTAACGAGGTTAGAGTAAGGAAAGATTTGTATTGGAAGCAGAGGGCCAGGGTTTCTTGGCTGAAGAAAGGGGATAAGTATTCTAAATTTTTCTTCCTTTCCGCTTCAATCAGAGGTAGAAGGAATGCCATTGAGAGCATCCTTAATAAAGATAATTTGTGGATCGCGAAAAGAGAGCTGATTGGCAATGAATTTATGGAGTTCTTTAATGGCATATTCTCTGGTGTGGAGATTGGCCATGATCTAAATTTTCATGACTTAATCGAGGATAAAGTCTCAATGGACGATCAGGCAGAGCTTATCCGGAGACCCTCTCTTGAGGAAATTAGGGCTACCTTGTTTGCTATGAGCAGTAACAAAGCTCCGGGACCTGATGGAATGTCAGTCCTCTTTTTTAAACACTATTGGGATTCTGTAGGGAACGACTTCTGCGATGCAATCCTGGATTTCTTCCATTCAGGGTGTATGCACAAAGGAGTCAATGCTACTAATATTGTCCTGATTCCTAAGATCCAGAATCCGAAGAGACCGAATCACTTTCGTCCGATCTCTCTCTACAATGTGGTGTATAAGGTCATTTCGAAGATCATTGCTAACAGGATCAAACCGTTGTTACTTAAGCTCATATGCCCCACCCAAGCTGCCTTTGTCCTGGGGAGGAATATTCAGGACAATAACGTGATTGCCCAGGAAATAGTCCACTCGTTTAATAGGAAAAAAGGCAGAGAGGGTTGGTTTGCAATTAAGATTGATCTTATGAAAGCTTATGATAGGATGAGTTGGAGATTTATTGATCATGTGCTTGAGTGTTTTGAGGTGCCTCTTGAGTTTCGTAAGTGGGTCTCTCAGTGTATCACAACCACCTCCCTCAATATCTGTCTTAACGGAGGCCCTGTTGGCAAGATTAAACCGGCGTGTGGTCTTCGTCAGGGTGACCCTCTTTCGCCCTACTTATTTATCTGGGCTGCAGAAATTTTGTCAAGGCTGTTGAATGAAGCCTTAGATAAGAAAACTATTAGCGGTATCAGACTTAGTAGGAGGGGCCCTGTCATTTCTCATATCTTCTTTGCTGATGATCTCATTCTTGTCGGCAAAGCCACCTTAGAGGAATCAAAAGGTTATTGGGACTGTCTTGAAAAGTTTTGCTCTTGGTCGGGGCAGAAAGTGAATAAAATGAAGACCTCAATATTCTTCAGTAAGCATACACCTGCGAGCATGAAACAAGGGATCAAGGATTTGTTGGGTATAGGTTCGCCGGAAGGCAAGGTCAATTATCTAGGGCTTCCTTTATTCAGATCGAGACAAAAAGATGCAGACTTTAATTTTATTCTGGATAACCTAACAGCGAAATTGCACGGCTGGAAAGCTAAGACTCTCTCTAAAGCAAGGAGGGCGACTATGATCAAGTCAGTGGGCTTATCTCTTCCCATGTATCCTATGCAAACAACTAAACTATCCAATCGCCTTGCCGCTAAGATTGACGGATTGGCTCGGGATTTCTGGTGGGGTTCCGAAAAGGGCAATCACGGACTTCACCTTAGAGCCTGGGACAAACTTTGCCTCCCCAAGTCAGTAGGAGGCTTGGGCTTCCGGAAATCCAAAGAAATGAACCAAGCTTTCCTGGCTAAATGGGGGTGGAACCTTCTGACTGGAAACCAATTCTTATGTTGTCGAATACTGGAAGCAAAATATCTTAGAGGTAAGTCTTTTCTTGAATGCAACCTAAAAGCCTCGGACTCGTGGTTCTGGAAGAATGTGGCGAAATCAAGACCTATTATCAGCAAGGGTGCCTGTAAGCGAGTTGTGGATGGTCGGAATATTATCATATGGCATGATTCGTGGATTGCGCATTTGAAGGGATTTCTTCCCCACCCAAGAGGACCCTCGTTGAATGGGGAGACAAAAGTTGCAGAGCTTCTCCTGGACAATGGTGGATGGAATACCCAAAAACTTAAAAGTTTGTTTGATAATGAGACTATCTCGGCTATACTGAAAGGGGGCAACCCGTCTGGTGATGGAGAGGATAGATGGTTCTGGATCTTGGAACGTAATGGTAAATTCTCATGCAAATCGACCCTTAGAGCCTTGGTGGCGGAAAGAACGAATCCTTGCGAGGTTGCCCCTTCTATGTGGAACAAACTATGGAACAGTAAAATCCCCGAGAGGCTCAAGGTTCTTTGGTGGTGTATCCTATCCAAGGCTATTCCTGTTCGTTCAATAATAGGCAGAAGATTTCCTATTGAGGATGAAAGCTGCCCCCTGTGTGGTTCGGAGGTAGAAATAGTGGAACACCTGTTCTTGTCTTGTAATTTTGCCTTTCACTTATGGCGGTCTACTCCTTGGGGTATATTCCTCATCTGTGATACTGGTATTCGTATGTGGGACTGGGTGAAATTCTTATGGGAGCTGGGAAGTAAAGGCGTCAACGCAGATGAGGCCTTCCTTTATGCTTCGTTAATTATTGACTCGATTTGGAGAGCACGAAATGACAAGGTACATAACAATCTCTCTGCTAATATCTTTAATTGCATTGACACTATCCGGTTCTCCTTTGCAGATCATCATGCTTATTTGCTCCCTTGCCCCATATCGCGCTCATCGGATCTTTGGCGTCCCCCCCCCCCCAGGATTGGTTGAAGCTCAATTGTGATGTAAGAGTAGGGTTGGATAGCATGTGTGCAGCAGTGGTGGCAAGGGATCACGTCGGCAAGGTGATCTGGGTAGCCACGTCTAAATTGGAGTTTGATGATGCTCTCTGTGGGGAAGCGATGGCTTGCTGTTTGGCATTGGAGGAAGCTAAAGCTCGAGGTTTTAAGTTTATCATAGTTGAGAGTAATTCGAGGGTAGCAATCAATGCCCTTAATGGGAAGGAATCTCGTTGGGAGATTGAGAACTATGTCTCTTTTTGTAAAAGAAACTCTCTTTTTTTTATTGGTTGTAGTTTTCAGCATGTTAGTAGACAATGTAATTTTATAGCCCATAATGTAGCTAAGTGGGCTTTTTCTTTTCAGAGGTTTGGTTCTCTGCCACTATCCTCTATGCCTGATAACTTATTCTGTACCGACCGCGAGGTCTAACTATGTTTATGTTATATAACAGCACGCTTTTCTTCAAAAAAAAAAATATCAATTAATTTTGAAATAGGATTACCTTATCGTAAATTCTACCACGTGGAAGTGATGTCGAGAAACAATCATGTACACTATTTAATTATTAACTGTGGTGTAATATGAGTAGTTGTCTAAATTTACATTTCATATCTTAAATATGTATAATATTTTTGTAACATTGTGTGTAACATGCATGTTAAACAATTAAAAGGAAAAAAAAAATAAGAACCATGACACTAGCTAGCTAGTACTACTTCTTTCGATTTTAAAAATTATGTTAATTTCTCAACCCACAACTCACTTTTGTGATGAAGGGTTTTCGTCATTGCTTGCAATATAGTGATTTCTCTCTATATATATATATATACTAGCTAGCTATTGAATATTGGAGAACCAACTTCATTGAATATACATTGATATTTATTGACATTTCTTATTAAGAGACAAGAGTTTTCCACCAAAATTTACTGTTGGTAAGACTAAGTAATAGCGTTTAGGGTTTTCTTTTCATATATAATTCGATCTGTTACGTACGTACGTGGAGTGCATGCTCTCCTCAACAACCGCTATATACAATGGATGTAGTACTCTGCATAGCTACCTCTTATTATATCTTTTTCTATCTAATTAATAATATACAATAAAATTCAAATATAAAATAACTATCATATCTATAGCTATGCCTAGCTATCATCGTCAATGCATAATTAATAAAATGAAGTTTATATATATCTGTTATTAAATTTAATATAAATTTTATAAATATATATATAAATATATATAAATATAAATATTATTTATTTTAATTTAAATATAAATTTTATATTATTTTTTTCAAATTTTTAAAAATTTAAATATTATTTTTTAAAAAAATTAAAAAATTTAATAATATATAATTTCTTTTAATTTATAAAAATTTTAAAATACACATAACAAAAATAAAAATTAAAAATATAACTAAAAATACGTGCATATATATATATATACTAGTAAAAAGTTACGTGCGAGGCACGTATATTAAATTTTATGCTAGTTTTTTTTTCTACGTTATTAAAAAGTGATACAATTAAAAATTAAAAAATATATATATTATTAGTTATTAGGTTCAACATCATTACTCTGTGTTCATTTTTAAGGAAAAAAAATATATTTATGAAATAATAATTTGTTGCAACGCGTGTACAAGCAAAATTCAGAAAATATAGCATTTATTAGTAGAGTATTGACAATTTCAACAATAAATTAATTGATTGTATACTTTTTTGTCTGCTGAAGATTGAAGTTTTGATTCTCAATAAATAGAATGAATATAAGTGTATACTTTGTATTAGGTCATTATTGTGTCATTTTTAAGTTAATGTGTCAACTTGAAAATAATTCATTTAATAAACGGAATAGAGGAGTCAATCTAAAAATATTTTTCTACCTTAATAAGTAGAGCTATAGAAAACAAGCTTGGTAACTTTTTGAGTGTTAAAAAATTGTAAATGGTTATAAATTTAGAGTAAGTAACTTGTGTGTGGCAGCTGGTTAAAGAAGCCAAAATTGAGGTTTATGTATATACTGACAACTCAGGTTCACATTTCAAGTTCTGTAAGACTATACTCTCTTCCCTGTCCTATTAACAAAAATTTAACGTACACATAACACATGAATATGACTTTCTGCCCGAAACCAAGAGATGATTAGAAAATAGAAGCATTGCTAGAACTTTCCTTTGTTTGAAGTAATAATATAATAACTAATATCTTTTATTACATATTAATAATTAATTCAAGATGAACTTTCTATAGTATTTTTGAAACATCGTGTAAATGCAATACTTTTGTATAATAGCATGTAGTATGTGTCTTCATTAGTATTTTTCAAATTTTAATATGAAAATTAAAATTATAAAATATAGCTTAAGAAATTACAACTAAGGTTATAAACTGGTAAAGGTTGTGTTGGAGGCTAGGGTTTTTGCTCGAGAGAAATTTGTTACATTAAATTTTGGTAGGATTATTTAGCTAAAATTAATCAATTATAATTAACGTTTTCTAATTAGAATATTCTGTCAAATATTAGAATATGCTGTTAACATTTTGACAGAAAAATAAATAATAATATTAAACCAAGAATTCTGTTACATAGTATAATAGTCGTTCTATTTTTTGTTGATAGTTTGTCTATGATATTATTGATAAAGTTGTGGTGTTCCAGCAAGTATTTATTTTTCATACAATAATTAAAGTAGTCTTGGATTAAATTTCTAATATTAGTAAAGCCATAAAAATTAAAGGAAGCTAAATAGTTTAAAACATTCTAATAATTAGTAAATTGACTAAATTCATTCATACTCTGTAATATTGTATATGACATACTTTTTTTATTATTGGCAATTAACTACAACACTTTCATCATATACAAAACAAAAACATAAAAATATAAAAAGTGTTTAGCTGACACGAACTCAAATAGATTACCCATATTGTATTGATGCTTTCATTGATAATTGTTAATTGAAGAAGGAAAGACAATGTAGATGAAAGCATAAGACCAAGCAAAGAGAATGACCCACATAACTGAATTTCCTGTGACCAACTCCCTTATCCAATATAAAAAAAGACCTTACATCATAAGTCTGTGAATATAAGCAGTACAAAGTTTTTTATTCAATTTATTTATAAAATAACATAAATTATCTCAAAGTCACCAAGATGGTTCAGCACTTAATAAATATAATTTCATGGTTCATTGAAAGTAGAAACTCATTAATTATTAGAAATCAACAACTACATCTTCATCAAATTATCATAATTGAGCTTGTTATATATATAGATGAAAGAAACTACAGAAGAGTTCAAAGTGAACAGTGCAAACTCCAAATCTAATGAATTGATGCATTAGGGGTATTGAATATAGATTAGGAGCAGAGCACTGACTATCGACCAATTCTCTTATTCTCTGTAAATGCATAATAAGTTCATAAAAATTCATGTATAATTGAATGAGATGGATTTATTTATATGTATTTATTCAACATTAGATTTGAAATTCAAACAATTACCTTTTGGTACAGCAGCGCCTTTGAAGCAGCTTGCATAGTCAGATAAAATTTACAATCTTCTTCGTTAACAATTCAATTTTCTTAACCTCTTTATTGGGGGACTTCTATTTGGATTTTTTAACTTTTTCCAAAGACTCTGTCTATAAACAAAAAAAAAAAAAAAAAAAACAAACAAACAACAATACAAATATTTTATACCTTTGAATAGTTCAATGGCAAATACATTTACGAACACAAACCAGATAATAATACATTTATATTTGAAAAGGACAATACAAACCAGAAAATAATACAAATATTTTATTCTATTTACAAACAGTTCCAATACCTCTAAAAAAAGGCAAATACCTCTAAAGTATCTTTACAACCAGAACACAGACGATTTCTAGATCGTCGCCTTTGTCATCATCATCGAAACCCCATATGGGTCATATCGTCGTTGTGTATACCTTTGAAATCTAGTTATAAAAATCCCAAATCGTCATCTTCCTCTGTCAACTAAATTGCATTCATTAATAGATATTGAGTTGTTTCAATTTTAATCGGTAGATATTAGGAGTGAAAATTTCAATCGTATATTTTTTTTTCCTTCCCTCCTCAATCACTGCAATTGGGATTGAACATTTCAATCGTATAATTGAAGAAATTGGATTTGTTTTTTCAAAATTTTAATCGAGTGGAGGAATATTTCAATAGTAGAAGTTTTTCTCAATCGAGTGGAGGAATTTTTCAATCGTAGAAGTTTTTGAATTCTGTTACATAAAGATATAAAAATATTACTGAATTGTTTTGGTGAGAATAGGAAGTTTTGATTTTTTGGGTTTAATTATTGGGTTTATTTATTAACGGGAGATCAAACCTAATCGTTAAATTTAACAGAATATTCTTTTTATTTTTAAGTATATTCTGTTAAACCAAGAAATGCCGTTAGATAGACACTTTTAATATATAAAGATATAATTATTTGCATATATATGGGCGGCTAGAATTAATTTTTTGTTAGAATTTTTTTTATATATATATATATAGGGTTAGTAGGGTCATTCTATAAATAGGTGGAAGCCTATTATATTAGACCCCTTTTATTTTATTTTTTCATTTTTTTTATATCAGCATGGGTTTGCATCGGTTGTCTACGGACTCAATTTAGCGTCAATTAGGGTCGGTCCTGAGAATATATGAGCCTAAGGTGAATTATATTTTGGGGCCTTCACAAATATATATATATATATATATATATATTAAAAAAAGAGTATTATAGGATTCAAACTCATGATATTGTATAATATGTCGTACACCTCAACCAACTAAATTATGAATATTTGTTGTTTATAATACACTTAATTTTACTTAAATAAAATCCTAATGATATTTTTTATTTTTTATTTTGGATTCTCGAAAAATGTGGGTCCTAGGCACGGGCCTTGCCCGCCTATGCCTAGGACTGGCCCTGGCGTCAGTGCACAACAAAAGCAAAAGATGTCATAGCCGACGTGAAAGCTATGTCATTACACAACCCATGCAAACTTTGCCCATTAATTAATTGCATCGGTTTTATAATATTTCTAATGTATGTCAAAATAGACGCAATTTCATGATTTTGTAGTTGTGCCTTTGGTCGGTCAACTTCACATTTTTCAAGAGAGCCATTTTTTAAGCCCAACTTGCATAAGTTTAACTTTTCAAGACCATTTTCACCAAGTTTGATCCTAGAACTTTAAGGATTATAATTGATGCCTAAATGATTTTAGAATGTATAGTAGGAGTCGAGATTAGAGTGTTGGTAGGTTTTTGTTTATTGAATCATTTATCCATAATAATAGAAAGATAGAGAGAACCAGATATAGAACCAGAGAGCCAGAAAGAGAATGAAATATTGAACATAATGAATTGTTATCCATATTACATTGAAAATAGAGGTCTATATACATGACTGAGCTTCAAAACCAATCCATCACAGAATTGGGAGAAAGTGGCTAACAATGATGACAAGGACAAAAACCCAACTAACTAAGCTTAAAGACAAACAACCTTAACTGTCTATTGTAACATCTTCCCTCAAACTCATAATTGAATGATCATCAATTTTGAGTTTGTGTCTGAAGTCTAAAAACTGTTGGCTGGAAATGGTTTTAGTTAATCCATTAGCTATTTGATCATAACATGTCACATGTTTGATCTATACCATCTTATTCATCACCTTTTCTCTCACAAAGTACAAGTTAAGCTCTATCTGTTTTGTTCGAGCATGCAAAATGGGATTCCAAGTGAGAATCACAGTACTCAAGTTATCACATCAAATTGTTGGAGATTGAGGCAATTGAATTTTTACCTTAGAGAACAAATAATGCAGCCAAGTTAATTCAATAGTAACATTAGCAACACTTCTATACTCGGCTTCAGTACTTGAACGAGATGTTGTTTCTTACCTTTCCAAGCTATTAGATTTAAGCCAAAGAATATAACAAAACCAGTGGTATTTTTCTGTCATTTGGATCGGATGCCCAATCAGCATCACAGTAAGTGACCATATCATGTGAAGAAGGTTTTGTGAGATGAAGACCAAACTCAAGTGCCACTTATGTACATGAGGATTCGTTTTGATAGCCATCCAATGAGTACGTAGTGGTATTTACATAAACTGGTAGACCTTGTTCACAGTGAAGGACAAATCTGGTCTTGTGATGGTGAGGTATTGTAATGCTCCAAAAATTACTTGATACATCTAAACATCTTCTAGCGACATATCCTCTTAACGAGCTGACAAACGAAGCTCACTTGTCATAGGAATTGGGACAGGTTTAGCTCCAGTCATCTGTGTTTTTTCAAGTAGGTCTCTACCATATATTTGGCTTGACACAGATGAAGATCATCTATTTTCTTAACTTTAATTCCCAAAAAATAGTTGAGAGGTCCCAAATCTTTAAGAGAGAATTGACAGTTGAGGTCAAGAATGAGAGTTAAGATCACTCCCTGTTATTATTATGTCGTCTACATAAACTAAGACAAGTATTGTAGATTTAGGAGAGTGATTAATAAACAGTGAGTGATAGATTTTGATAATATGAATCCAACAGAAAATAAATTGTGTTGTAGCCCTTCAAATAATGCCCTAGGAGATTGGTTAAGCCCATAGAGAGTCTTGTTTAACTTGCATACAAGATGAGTTTTGTCCAGGAACTTCAAAACCTAGTGGTTGTGTCATATACACTTCCTCCTACAATTTTCCATTGAGAAATACATTATTGATATCATGTTGCCTCATTATCCACCCTTTTGATAAGGCAAGAACTAATACCACTCAAATAGTTAATGTTTCAACCACTAGACTGAATGTCTCATTCAAGTCAAACCAGGCTACTGATGGAAACCCTTGGCAACAAATCTTTTCTTGTACTTGTGAACTGTTCTACCAAGGCTTTCTTTGATCTTGTAAACCCATTTGCATCCAATGGTTGTTCTCCCTGCAGGAAGATATACAAGTGTATAAGTTTTTTTTTCTTACCAAGGCTAAAACCTCATCATTCATAGCCTTATTCTGATGCTCATGAAGAAGAGCTTCCTGAACACTAGCTGGTTCTTTGGAAACCAAGAAAAATTTTGGTCTAAGAATTCTAAATTTTGATATAGTTCTCATTAGATGGTTATTTGTCTTTCAAGGAGCATTAGGACACCTTGCAAGTTGAGGAGTTGAAGTGGTATAACAAATTGAAGAGCAGTTGATAGAGCAACTCCATTTTCTGCAGTTGGACCATCAATAGGACCAAATGGAATCTAAGACTGAGATCAGGAACACTAGGTGTTGGGGCATGATCTGGTGAGTTGTAATGAGTGAGACCATATTTAGGAATATTCTAGTTTGCAGGAACATCAACTTGACTTGATGATTCTCTTATAGCAAACACAGATGGTTGGCTATAGCACCAAGTGTTAGCAACATGAACGTACTGAGCATGATTAGGTGTATTGTTATCTATAAAAATATTTTGATCAATTCTTGAGTTAAGACATATGCGGTGGTATGCCAAGTGTTGGGATTCAACATATCAGACATAGAATAAGGTTTTTTTATACTGAGGATATTTTGGAATTAATTAAAAGAGAAAATTAAGTAGCAAGTGGTGACTCGTGTGGAGAATTCTACACATTTTTTCACAATGGAATGAAAATCCATCAAAAACTACATCCCTTGAAATATAAAGTCTTCCATTAGCATCAAGACACTTGTATCTATTATGGTTGAGGCTATAATCAAAGAAAGTGCAAGGTGCAGACCTAAATTCTAATTTGTGCTTACTATATGGCTTGATATTTAGGAAACACTTGCACCCAAAGGTTTTGAAGATGGTGTATAGTTAGGCTGCTTATAGAATAAAACTTCTAAAGGTGACATGTTATGAAGCATAAGGGTGGTAAGTCTATTGTTTATGTATACAACAGTCCTAAAAGTCTCATCCCAAAATTTGAGAGGTGGGGAAGCTTGAGCTAACAAATCCAGACCATACTCCACAATATGTCTGTGCTTGCGCTAAGCCAAATCATTTTGTTGATGTGTAGTTGGGAAAGAGTGTCTGTGATGGATGCCATTTTTAGTAAGGTAATTGGTGAAAGACCTAAACTCACTCCCCCCCCCCCAATAAGTTTGAAGAGTTTTGAGGGATTTCGTATGTTGTAACTCCGCCTCAAATTTAAAATTAATGAAGATCTTGAAAGTATCAAATTTGTTCTTTATAAGATACAACCAAGTAAATCTTGAATACACATAACCATTATATAAAATTGTATGAGATGGTCCCCAAAGATCAAATATAATTAATTGTAATGGTTCAGAAATAAATGTGGTGAATGCTTTAGAAAAAAGAAACTTATGGATTTTTCCAAGACAACAAGCTAAACATATGGAATATTGAGAAATTTTATTACTAATTGGCAGATTACAAGATTTGATGACAACTTGTAAAATTTTATTTGAGGGATGTCCTAATTTATTATGACATAGAGTAAAGTCATTTTCAACACTATAATTACACTTATTACATCTTACAATTGTGATTACTGAGTTGTTTAGAGTAACAGTGAATGTGCTCTTGGATTTAGAACTGCAAACACTGTTACAGATTTGTGAAGTGTGAGGCTTTTTATGATAAAAAGTGACTCCTCCCTTAGGACTTGGTGATACAAAGTTGATATGTGAAGGATCAAAAGTATATACGCCATTCTTATGCATCCCCAGCAGCAAGATAATATAAGTTAAATTGTCATTTACATAACACATGTTAGCATGAAATTCAAAGAACACATTATTATCTTGAGCAAACTTTGGCACACTAATAAGGTTCTTGGTTATTTCTAGCACATGAAGTGAATTACTAAGAACAAGAGATGGTGAGGAACAATTAGGAAGAATAAATGATTGACCAATATGTTTTAGACAAATCTACACCATCTCCAATATACATTTGATATTGTCCATCATAATCAAAGAAATTTGCAAGATTCCATGCCTAAGGTGTGTAATGATTTGTGGCTCCTGAATCTGGATACCAGTTTGCATCACTAGTATTGTTTGAAGTTGTAAGGTTGACCAAAGGTTGAAATGTTGATGATGAAGATGCTTAATTGCTACTAGATCCTATGAGAGGTCTTGAGAAATTCTTGTCAAAACAATAAAAGCAATCTTGTACAACATGACCAAACCTTAAACAGAGTTGGCTTTGAATTCTATCGTTGAGATTCAAACTAGATTTACCACCTCGATTAACTTTGAGAGTACCTCTACCTCAAAAATTTTGACTTGAGCCTGAGGAAAAATCATTGTTGTGCATTGAGTTTGGATTATTGAATTCGCCTGGTCCATTGAAAAATCGTGAGTTGCATCGACCTGCAAACTGCTGTTGCCTGAATCTTCTAAAGGCAAGATTGGATTCCATGATATAAGATTTGGTTCTCGAGTGGTGAGATTGGCACTGAGATCAACTTCTTTCCTCAATTTTTCAATTCTTAATTCAGAAGCCAAAAGCAAAGTCTCGTTTTCTCTAACAGTATAATTTTCTATCTGAGTATTTGAGGAGATGACAAAGGAGTCATACTCCCTTGGAAGACCTTTAAAGATTACTGCAACATAGCTCGATCACTGAGAACTTCTCCAACTGATAATAGCAGGTCAACTATTTATTTCAACTTCAAGAGATAATCATTGAGAGTGAGATCCTTTCTTCACATTTTCTAGCTTCGTGCAAAATTTGAGAATTTGGGATGAGACTTGTAAGGTGAAATGGTTCTCTAGGGAGGTTCAGATCTGTTGAGCAGTGTTACAACTAACCACTCTCTTGTAAGTAAGCTTTTTGTCAAAGAGGATAATAACCATGACACGATTAGCTAATCTCGAACTTCCCATTCTTTATAGACTGGATTTTCCATGTTTGTTGTTCGATTTTCATCAGTCAAGAACTTAGCTAGAAGAGGCTCTTTGATGTACTTGAGTAATCGATTTCCTTTGATAGCAACTAGCACATGTTGCTTTAACAAGAGGAAATTATGATCATTCAATTGGATCAAAATATTTATGATTGAGTAAGACAGGATCTTGAGTGGTCTGAATTGTGTGTGTGGTTTGTTTGTAGCTTGAAGTTCATCATTCATGGATCAACAATGTTGTTACCAAGGTTCGCCATGTCAGCCACAAGAGAAGGGAACTGCTCTGATATCATATTGAATTGTCTAGCCATGATAACAGATTGATAAAGTGAACCAAAGAGACAAAAAGAGAATGAAAGATTGAACTGAATGAATTGTTATTCATTACAATGAAAATAGAGGTCTATATACATGACTGAGCTACAAAGTCAATCCATGATAGAATTGGAAAAAAATTAACTAACAATGCAGGGATTAACAACCAACTAACTAAGTTTAAAGAAAAATATACTTAACTATCTATTCTAACATTGTTAAACTATTAAACTAAACTTAATTAATTTGTATTGTGAATGAGATTTCAAGGAAGCATCAACGAGATTGCTCTTAAGGTCATATTGTTTGTATTTTCCAAACTCATGTAAAAAAAAAAAGTGAACATCACATAGCACGCATTCATTGGCAAAGGTTAGAGAGTCACAAATTGCTAATGTGTGGAAAGATAATAGAATATATAAGATGAATGAGCTACTCCTCCCATTGTCATATGCCAATTGGTTTTTAGATAGAACCACATGCACCTTGTTAAATTCTAACACATGGTATCAGAGCAACAAAGAAAAAAAAAACCCCTCTAATAACTATCTGATCCAAAAAATAAATAAATAAAAAAAGTCGATTGAAGTAGAGCCAAAAAAAAACCACTAAAAATCTATTAAAAAAAAAAAAACTAATCCAAGAGCCAAAGTTAAAAAGCCACTTGTGATTCGGAGATAGTGAGCCAAAAAAAAAAAAAAATAAAGCCACCAAAAATCTAGAAATACCAATCTAAAAAATAGAATAAAAAGAGTCACTTGTGATCATGGGATAGTGAGTTAAAAAAGAGTCGTTTATGATCGAGTTGTCCAAGATAGTGAACAAATAAAATAGTTATCATCTTGAGAGAAGATGTTAGAGAGTCACATTGCTAATGTGTGGAAAGATAATAAAATATATAAGATGAATAAAGTACGTTTTCTTTAGTTGTCAATTGATTTTAGAATGAAATTATAGGCATCTTATCAAATTTTAACAGGAGAGGATGTGTTAGAATATCAATAACTGCATGAATACGTATGATATTACATGCTAATTAATTTGTTTATCACACCTGTGATTATTATGAACGTTATGATCAGAAGTAAAAATTTTGATGACGTCGTAGCATTAGACTCAAGTAAACTGTCTATGCTGTAACACTAGCCTATAGTTGAGTTGTCAACACCGATCATTGACCCTATCCTATCAATATATGATTAAGTTGTTATTTATAATTTTGTTGTTGATTAGTCATTTAGTTCATGGGTAGTGCTCTAAAAATATAGTACAAGTACAATTGTACAAATACAAAACAAAGGTTGAGGGAGGAGCCATAAATAGCAGAGCTTTAAGAGATGTACATATTTGACTGGCTTGACCTAGGGGTATATATAAATATTTGGCTAATTAGAATTTTTGCTCTTTGAACTTTGACATGTACCAAATGATGCCCCTTGAACTTTTAATTAAGGTCGTTAAAAATGCCTTCTGAACTATTAAAATTGTTGGATTTAAGGATTTTTTTCTAATTTTAGTAAAAAAGTCTAATATAGATGAAAGTTTAGGAGACATAATTTAGTACATATTAAAGTCCGAGCGATATAATTTGGTAGATATCAAAGTCTAGGGAACATGATTTAGTATATAAACAATTGCTGAAATAGTAAAATTAAATGAATTTAGACAAAAGTCCTTAAATCCAACAATCTCAATAGTTCCAATGAGTATTTTTAACGACCTTAAAAGTTCATAAGGCATGATTTGGTACATGTTAAAGTTCAGGGGGCAAAAATTTTAATTAGCCTAAATATTTATATGTGTGTTAAAAAGACGGATTGGTAAACATGAGTCTCTCTTCAAATTATAATGAGAATTCCTAAAAGATACTATTAGTGTCTAACATCTTTTTCGGTGTCATACTGTTATTGATGTAATTAAGTCTCGGGTCTCTTATAACTTAAAATAATAGCTTTTAGAAATATCACTAACTAATCGTAAATTGCCAAGAGCACTACTGGTGTGCAATAACAATCCTCAATTATAATGTGCTTTAGATACATTGAAGAGTGTCTTACGGAAAAGCATGTGCTGCTAGCTAGGAGAAAAAGAAAAACAGAAAAGAAATTGCTTCCGGTACAATCTAAATTCTCTACTTTTTTGTAAGGAAATATGATTTGGGGCGGTCATGGGCTATCCTATAAAAATGCTCATTTCTTGCCTTCATAAATACCTATAAAAATAAAAAAGAAGAAAGTGACACATTACTAACATTTCAAGGCTAGTACAAAACAACCGACTATCGTATTAATTAACCCTACTCAAACAAAAATACTAATAGAGCATGGATATCAGCAATGTCTAACATTTTTAGACATGTTGTTTTGTGATTGGCTAACGATACTTTTTAAAAAATATTATATTAAACTATATGGGACCCGATACTTATTTATATCAATAGCAATATTAAAAAAGTGTTATGTAGCACTAATATATTTTAACATTTCTCATACTAATATATGTAATCATCCTTTATTTTCATCAAATAAATAATTATTAATTAATTGGTTTTCTCTCCCAAAGTACACACTAGTACTCTTGATTAATTAATCATCTCCTAATAGTAATTAAAATGGACTTTGAATAACACACACTAATTAAAATTTAAGTAATTATATTACTTAATTAACGACAGGGCCATAATATTCCAACACGTGAAGAAATGAATAAGGCATTATTTTCCATGAGGTACTATATACTAAGAACTTTGGTATATTATGTAGTTGAACAAGATAAAATATAAAAAAGTGGCTTTGTTCCCATCTATTTTTTAAAAATGACAAAATCTCTAATTTGGAAGAAACAGATGGGTGTGGGCAAAGACCCTATTCAATATTATCGCACGGTTTAAATGAAACTTTTTCTTTTTAATTATTTTATTATATATATCGTAATCTTCTCATGTAAAGGACCAAAAACCCACAAATCAAATTAAGTGGATATCTATTCATATACATATATGTTAAATAGCTTTGCTATCAAAATTGGTGCATTCTGGGTATATATATATACTTTACTGAGTTTACTCATATGGCTATTGATATAATGTAATCTAATTTTCTACTATGGCCTAAAGTAGTATTGGACACTATTAATCTTTAATGTTATTGGTGTAATTTAATATTAAATTTAATTTAATAAATAATATAAAATACTGTAATTATTAATTATAAAATATCATATCTGAATTTTGTGAGAAATAAATTGGTAAATAGCAATTCTCTCTTTTCTAAATTTACCACTTATCAAAAAGCAAAGTTATGGCCCCAAAACTTGTTATAAATACCCTCCTCTCCTTTCATTTTAATTATTAATTTCCAACTCTAGCTCTTTCTCTTTCTCTCTCTCTCTTTCTGACCAATATTAAGGTGTAAGGACATACATAAAGGATTTAATAAGATGGTTCCACAAGTAGAGCCAGAGAATAATAAGGTTCAAAAGTACCCGACAATGCCAGAGGTACTACTACTTCAAAATCTTATATATATTTCTTATTATTCTTTAATTATATATAATGATTTTATTTTATTGTTTTTGTTAGGTAGTGGAAGAGCTAAAAAAAGTGTCAAACATAGGTTTCCCTATTTTGACCATGAGTTTAGTGAACTATCTAAGAAACATGGCTATGGTGATTTGCATGGGAAGATTAGGAAGCCTTGAACTTGCTGGTGGTGCTTTAGCCATTGGATTCACCAACATCACTGGCTACTCACTCTTATCTGGCTTAGCCATGGGTATGGACCCACTTTGTAGCCAAGCTATTGGTTCACAAAACCACGCCCTTGCATTCTTAACTCTACAAAGAACAATCTTCATACTACTCTTTGCTTCACTACCAATCTCTTTACTTTGGTTCAACCTTCAACCCCTTATGTTGATCCTTAACCAAAATCCAGATATAACAAAAATAGCAACAATATATTGTAAGTTTGCCATACCTGATTTACTAGCTAACTCTCTTCTTCACCCTCTTCGTATTTTTTTACGTAGTAAATCCATTACTTGGCCTTTAATGTGGTCTAATTTACTAGCCATGTTTCTTCACATTCCAATCACTATTTTCTTAACTTTTAAACTCTCACTTGGGGTTCAAGGAATAGCTATCTCCAATTTCATCACAAATTTCATTACCCTTTTCTTACTTTTACTATATCTCTATTTTAACACTAATTTTAACAAGGAGTCTTACTACTCTAACTCTAATTTTACTACTAATTTGAAAACACCATTTTTGCCAAAATCATGGCCAACTTTTTTTACCAACTCAACATGGGAAGGTTGGGGTGTTTTGATTAGATTGTCTATACAAAGTTGCTTAGCCGTTTGCTTAGAGTGGTGGTGGTATGAGTTCATGACTTTACTAGCCGGTTACCTTCCCAACCCTAAGGTGGCCTTGGCAACCTCCGCAATTGTCATCCAAACCACTTCTCTCATGTACACCATCCCGTCTGCACTCAGTGCTTCGGTCTCAACACGTGTTGGGAACGAGCTAGGTGCAGAGCGGCCGGAAAAGGCTAAGCTGGCAGCATCTGTTGCTGTCAGCTTAGCCCTAATAACTTCTTTAGTGGGGTTGGTGGGAACAACTTTTGGGAGAGGAGCTTGGGGGAGGGTTTACACTCATGATAAGGAGATTTTGGAGCTTACTATGGCCGTACTACCTATAATTGGTGTGTGTGAATTGGCTAACTGTCCACAAACGACAAGTTGTGGGATTCTTAGAGGGTGTGCTCGGCCAGGGATTGGTGCAGCCATAAACTTCTATGCGTTTTATTTGGTGGGAGCTCCGGTGGCTGTCGTTTTGGGGTTTGTGTGGAAGTTAGGCTTTTTGGGGCTGTGTTATGGGCTTTTAGCAGCCCAAATTGCTTGTGTTGTGTCCATATTGACTGTGGTTTATAACACAAATTGGGAGAAGGAATTGGAAAAGGCCAAAGACTTGATGATGATCAAAGATATTACAGTTGATAATGTTCATCATAATCATGATTATGATAATAGTCATGGTCATGATCATATCACAGTGGTACTTCAATAACGTGATGATGAAGAATGTTATTATTATTATTTTAGAATATATACATATAATATACACACTTTAAGAAAAGAATTAATTAATATAATGTTGTAGCGCTAAATTTAAATCAGATTGTATGACTTTATAAAATTACAGAAATATATAATTTTGTTTAATTAACTGATCATGATTATGTTATGTATCTCCATATCAATATATTTGTTGTTATTATTTGTTAAATCAATCAAACATTAATACAAATTAATCACTTTCTAATTATAGTTATTCTATGGTTTTTCACTACAAGAATAATGGTTAATACCAACGCCACTATTACCAACGCCTAAAAGTCCTCATTAAAAATGAGGGTATCAATAACGACATTCGCCTGTCGTTGGGAAAGCTATTCATTTTTTTTTAAAAAAAAAAAAATAGTTAATTAATAACGATTTTTTTTTCAATAACGACAATGTCGTTATTGAAAAATCTTCAACAACGACATTGTCGTTGGGAATGTGTGTGTGGTTTTTGAAAATGAGCCGTTGATTTAGGCGGCAAATTTCCCCCCAAAATTGTCCCCAACGACATGCCCCAACGACTATGTCGTTGGTGGCAGACTGACACCAACGACATAGTCGTTGGGGCATGTCGTTGGGGACAATTTTGCTATAAAAAAAAAATTGCAGAGGAAACCATTTCATTTCCTTCTCATCACAGTCCGCCTCTCCTTTTCAAAAACCCTATTTCAGAAACTCCGCCTCTCCCCCTTCAAAAACCTCATTTCAGATCCTTCCGCCCACCACCACTCCGTCCCCGACGTCGTCTGACCGCCCAGGCTCCGGCTCCTCCGGCTGTAGCGTCGGCCCACCACCGGTGGCATTTGTGAGGTAATATTTCATTATTTTTTTTAGTAGCATATATTTTTATATATGTATTTGTATTTATAAATTTTTTTTGTTTTAATCTTTGTAGCTATTTAGTTGTATTTATTTTGATTTATAAAATGTTATATGTGATTGTAGTTGTTGTTTGTTTTATTTTTAATATATATGGGTGAATATTCTGAAATTAGTTTTTTTTTAGATAATATTTGTATTTGTATTTGTTTTTGTTATTGTGTAACTCTAAATCTATTTGTTAAATTCAAGAATATTAATAGAAACAACAGCAGCAACAATATAATAATAATAATAATAATAATAATAATAATAATAATAATAATAATAATATCAGACTTTTAAAAAAAAATTAGTCTTAATTGAATATATATCTTAATGGAGGATAGGAAATCAACAAATATAACACAAAATATATATCTATAGATATTTAAATAAAAAAGTTGCTATGTAAGATTGTAAAATAAAGAAAAGATTGTGGTATTTTATACCTAATTTGACTTGTTTACTTTGATGCTTTGGTCGATCAAAGAATCTGTAGGCTTACTTAATTACATTGGCAAAGGAAAAAAAAATCATGTGTTAATTTCTGTTTATATATATAAAAGATATAGATGCGGCTGGTTTATTTGTTTTTTTTTATATATATATTTTAATAATTTTTTGGTTTATATTGATAATATGAAATATTTTAATATTTGTGATGTATTTGAAAATTTTTAGATTGTGTAAATTAGGTTTAAAATTTTTTGGGTAGTTTAAAATATAAATGTTATTTTGGCCAAATTTTATTAAAATTTTGATATAACTAAAAAAACATAGAAGTTATATTTAAAAAAGAAAATTATAAGTTAACAATTATTTATAAAAAATAATGAAATTATTCTAAAATTAAGTAATTTAACTAAATAAAATTTGTATTTTTTTTAAAAAAATAATAATAAATAATTAAAAATTAATAAATAACTTTTATTAGTTGAAAATAAATAATTAATAATTGAAAAAGTAATGAGTTTAATAATTAATAAATTCATACAATAAAAAATATTAATAAATAATAGACTAATAATAAAAAAATAATCTAATATTTTATTAAATAAAAATAATTTAAATGAAAAATTAATATTTACTTTTAGTTAAAAAAAAAATAGACAATCTTGTATTGAAGTTACATGCAATTTTATTTAAATATCAAACCTACACAATTTTTTAAATAACATTTTGATATATCAAACCTAGAAATTACGTATATATATTCTTATATATATTTATATAAGTTAGTTTTATTATCATATGAAACGTATAAAAAGTGGTAATAAAATACAGTATACTTATTTATGGGGATAATCAAGGTGCTAATGATCTAAGTTACTACTAATTAAAGTTTTTTTTTTTTGAAGGAAAAAAAATGGATGAATGACTTGTATAAGAACATAAAAGCTATGATATTGTTACATAATTGAAAAAGTTTTAGCATATGTTTAGTAATGAGGTTCACCCCAACATATATAGTTTACATATATCCCATTGTAGTCTTGAGAAGTGGGACAAGAGCAAAAGGAATAAGCTCAAATATATAAAGAAATGAGGGTATTCATAAAATATCCTAAAATAATAAATAATTAAATACTTAATAAATAAGTTTTACTAGTTGAAAATAGATAATTAATAATTGAATAAATAATGAGTTTAATAATTAATAAATTCTTACAATAAAAAATATTAATAAATAATTAGATTAATAATAAAGAAAATATCTATAAATAATAAAAATAATAAGTTAATAGTTTCTTATAAAAATGGTAACAAATTATATTTTAAATGGACAATTATTTAACAAAATTAGTGAAATAAATTCTAAAATTTAGTAATTGAATTAAAAAGATTTTTTGTATATTTATAAAAAATAGTAATAAATAATTAAATAATTATAAATAACTTTAATTAGTTGAATATAAATAATTAATAATTGAGTAAGTGATAAATTTTATAATTAATAAATCCTTGTAATGTTAAGTCTAGAATGTTAAGTCCTGAGGAATTTCACAGTCAAATGTACCAGTCATACTTGCAGTTTGTGTTTCAGTCGCCAAACAATTCGCAAGTATTGTTGAATATGATGGCGCAGTCGCCTCAGACGTCTCATGTGTCAGAGCCTCGGATGCCACAAATGTCACAGATGCCGCAAAATGTTCAGATGTCGACACAAGGGCAGCAATATCAGAACACATCGCAGACGATGCCGACACAACCATGGGAGCAGACATCTCAAATAATGCCGACACATCTAGGACAACAGACTTCTCAGATGATGCCGACACAACAAGGGCAACAGACATCTCAAATGATGTCGACACTACATGGGCAGCAGACATCTCAGATGATGACAAGTTCGCAAATGCCGCCATACTACCCACAGATGCCGGATGTTCCTGGGTCGGATGTTCCTGGAGATGCTAGTGATGAGGACGATGCTACTACAAACTTCTTTTAGAATATCTATTTTAATTTTACGAACTATCGATCTAATATGTTTGTTAATAGTTTATGAACACTAATTTATATTTAGGTATGCAGTACTATAATGTTTATGACTCACTTTTTATTGTAATATTAGTGACTCTAAATATTTTCTTTTAGTTAAATGATTTCATATCTTAATTAATTCAATAATTTTATATATTAATTAATTAATTAATTAAATAATTAAAAAAAATCAAAATTTAAATTAATTATTTAATTTAATAATTTTAATATAATATTATATATTAATAATTAATTACAAATAATTTTAATATAATTATTTTTTTTTTCGAAAAAGCTCTTCAATAACGATATTGTCGTCATTGATAATAATATCAATAACGACAATGTCGTTGTTGATGTACTCAGGTTTTAAAAAAAAAAATAAATAAAATATTATTCCCAACGACAATGTCGTTGTTGATAATTTTTATTCCCAACGACTTAAAAAGTCGTTATTGATAATTGTTTTTACCAACGAAGTATTCCCAACGACTTTTTACCAACGAAATGTCCTCATTGATGCGCAATACTGACGAAAATAGGGGTTTTTACCAACGAAATTTGTCCTCATTAATGCTCATTTTTCTTGTAGTGTTTCGTTACTGCAACGTATCTAGCTAGTGAGTGCAACCATATACACAACACAAATATAAATTAATATATGTGTTTGTATAAATATATAATAAAGTATATATATATATATGTATATATAGGGTGGGGCCAGTAATTAATGAGAATATATAATGGAGGGCTAAGAAAGAAAAAGGACCTACATGGGTACAAATCTTGGAGTAATATAAATATCCAACACTAATTTGATGTGTGCCATTAAGAAACATGCATGTGCAAGAACACATGCTACTTATCAATAATTGTAACTTAAGACATCTCACTCCACATGTGCTAATATTGATTTATTTTCAATCAAAACATTGATCAAATTAGTTAGTATGTCATCACTCATGATTATATATATGTAAGAAACTAATTATATAATTTAATTATATATTATATATGGAGGAAGATATATATATATAGTAAACAATATTGTAGGAAGATCAGACATCCCACTAACTTGGAGTGTCAAAAATAGAATTAGATTTAAAAAATGGACTTTTTTTATTTTTATACTTTAAAACAGTTTTTTTTTACATTTTTATGAAATTCTACATAGAAATCTCTATTGCAACTAGCGCTGCAACCTAAACCTAAATTGCAACAAAAAATCGTATAGAAACCCCTATTGCAACTAGCGCTGGAACTACTTTAGAAACCCAAATGTAAATTTGAAAAAAAAAATTAAAAAAAAAAAAGATAATTCCCCTAAAAAAAACTAGTTGTGTAAGCGTGTTAGTAATTCTGTGGAACAACTTATTTTGAATTATATTTTTAATATGGTAAATTATTTTAAAAAATAAAAATAAAATATTGATTGAATATCTACCCTAACTACAATGTACATGGGAAAAAAATTAAATTAAAATTTCTTCACTTGTCAAAATAAGAGGTACTACTCCTCAATACCCTGTAAAGGTAAAAACTGATGCTCCTATAAAAATTTCTATATATATAAAATATGAATTGCTGCAGCATATATATATATATACTAGGTGAATATACGTGCCGAGCCACGTATTGATAGTTTTATTTAAGATTTTAGTCTTTTTAAGATTTTGAATATATTTTATTTTTAAAGATTTCAAGTTTTTTGTTTGAAAAAATTAAATATTTATATTTGAAATATTATTTAATAATGTATTAAAAATAATATTAGTGTAATTATAAAATTGTAAATAAATTTATTATTGGAATAGTAGATTATTCTATTTAGTTCTTTTTTTAACATAGCATTGTAATGTAAGTTTATATCTATAAATATTCTGTAAAGTGTTAATATTATATGAACATCTGCATTTATAAAGCTAAAAAGTGGGTCAATGACAGAAGTGGTATATCTGCAATCACACAAAGATAGAAGTGGTATTTCTGCTAAACCATGACACTTGAATCATCGGGCCGAATTAACACCAACCAATAAGAAAGAAAAGAAAAACAGAGAACGGTTTCAAGGTGGAGTATTGTGTTTAATATATGAGTTTGCACGATCAGATTTAGAACAATTACAAATAATGAGAAAGTAGATACAAAATTAAATCTAATTAAATTTAAATTTAAATAGTATATGATTTAGATATTTTTAATTAATCTATTTAATATTTAATAATTATTTAGTCAAAAAAAATATCTACAAACATCATAGTGAAAAAAATAATAACAATAAAAAAAATAATTATCCTTATATAATAGAAAAATAGAAAAATTAAATTTTATCATCAATTAAAATTAATAATTTAGTTGTGATGATGAGTAAAATCATGCAAAGCAATATTGAGATTGGGTTTGAGAACTTCGATATATCCAACTGGGAAAATCCCACTTTAATTGCTCAAGAAAGAAGGAAATAAATATAAATATATACACTGATCATTCAAGATCTGACATACACAGGTCTCAATTCTTGAATTCTTGTTATTTTTTTTAAAAAATAAATAAAAAAAATTATTAATATTCTCCCAAGATAGGTTTGTTAGAAAAATATATGGTTAAGATGATTTTTTTTTAATTTAAAAATAGATTATTAATATTTAAAAGATTGTTTAATTTTTTGGGTTTAATTATTGGGTTTATTTGTTAACGGGAGATCAAACCTAATCGTATATATATCTTTATATATTAAAAGTGCCTATCTAACGGCAATTCTTGGTTTAACAGAATATACTTTAAAAACAAAAGAATATTCTGTTAACTTTAACGGAGAAGAATCAAAATACATTTTTAAAATTAACACTGTTAATTAGTATATTTGATACTAATTAAATCGAATCATCGTTAACCATTTTTCTCTATCATTCTTCTCTAAATTTGTTATCGATTCTAATCCCAAAAGCCCTATCAAAAGGTGCGATTCCAGCTGCTGCAATAATATGTGCGACTGAACAAGCGGAGGTCTATGAATCAGAAACCCAAAGGTGCGATCGACTCCAGCTACGACAATGGGTGCGACTAAACGGGCAAAGGTCTATATGAACGGGCTGAACCCTCTTCGTTGCTGCGATCGATTCCAGGTATTATATATATAATATCAATATACATATGAAAGAATGTATATATTACCCTATTTTAAAGGTGAATTACCTTTTCGATGATTGCAGTGAGACTTTGCTTAAGGTAAAGCAAGCTTTTTTCATCGAAAGCTAACATAAATGCCGCTACGAAGCTTTCTTGGGTTTCCAGTTTCGCGATTGGGACGAAGAAATGGGTTTTCGATGTGGGAATTGGGATTTTAGCAGCCTCGATTGTTGCGATTTCAGGTGGGCAAAGGTTGAAACTCTCAACATTTTTGAACCACCATAAATAAATCTCAATCTCAGTGGGCAAAGGTTTGATTTTTCTTCTTCTCGATTTTTCATTCTTTACCCCAATTATTGTATTGATTCTTCAGTTGCTGGAGCATGTAAGTTATTTTTGAAATTTTAAAAATCAAAACACTAAATTTTGTTTCTGAAATTTTTGCTTCGGTATTATTTCTGGGGAAAAGAAATTAAATCTTGTGCTTTTTAACTGTTTGAGAATAATGTCCATTGCATGTTTCCCTTTTTTAATTTTTGTCAACATACATATATATGCATAAAGCTCTTTATCTAATTAAAGTGAAACTCATAAATTTCAGGTGGCTTTTGATATAGCCATGGTCGAACACAAACGTTTAAGCAACCAAATAATTGTATCAAGCTATGTAAATGGTAGCAAACTCTCATCAGAAAAACTTAGAACCTTATTGCTTGTATGCAATCCACTGGGGCTAATGTTATCAAACTAATAGTTGAAGTGCATAATATCATAGATGTAACTCCAATTTTCCATTTGCTTACTCATTGTCAGGTAAATTAGAAAATAGAGAAACTTTGTTTAAATTTTCTTATTTTCCATTAACACCAATTTATTCATTTTTCAATGATGAAAATTAGGTGCCATTAATTGCTACTGCAGTGGGCAGCAGAGGTCTTATAAGCCAACTTTTGGCACCTAAGTTTGGTGAATTTTTAGTGTATGGTTATCTAAAAAGCCACCCTATTCCTGGCTTACCAACTTTGGTTAGCCTTAAACAAATTTATGAGCTTGAACATGTAAATGAGTACACAAAAATCTTTGGCCTTATTTCAAATCCTGTTGGTCATAGTAAAGGTCCTATTCTACACAACCCTGCTCTGAGACATATTGGATACAATGGAATTTATGTTCCCATGATGATTGATAATGTCAATGAATTCTTTCAAACTTACACAAGCATGGACTTTGCTGGTTTCAGGTATACTCGAGCTATCGAATTTATTTACTTAAAACAAATCTATAATGGCCTTCATGTTCTAAACCAGACCTTATTTTAGTTGTTGGCCTTTTATAGTTTATACTCATAACAACCACATTGTTGTTTTTTCCTTGTCCATTAAATCTTGGTTGGTTTAGATGAATAAAGCTTGGATGATTCTGGAGAATGCGACTCAAGGGACTTTAAATAACAAGTTACATGGGTAAACATCTTTAGTTATTTAAATGTATGTACAATTATGGATCTAGCAATGATATTGTGTTGACCCTTTTAACTTGCATTGACTTAGATTGGGGTTGCATCTCTTAGCTGGGGTAAAGCCATCTGAGATGTTTTTGAAGTCTATACCTAAGGAGGTCACAACTGTCGAAGTCACCTACCCTTCAAGGTTTCTTTCTTGCATTGCCTAAAAATCCACTTTTCTTCTAATTTTTGTCGTGTGGAAAATAAATTTAGGCTATGTTTGGATCTTGCATTTTACCACAGAAACAATTTATGTGGGAAAAAAATTAGAGATAAAATGGTGGAACTTGTTTTATACACTTATAAATTTTCTAAATTTTATACTACATTTAAATTTAAATTTTTTTGAATTTTTAATTCAAACACGAGAAAAGAAAAATCTTTCTAAATTCATTTTTTCCCGGGCTAATGTTGCAAAGGGACACTGTAGATTGAAGAAGATTCTGATAAAGCTGTCTTAATTGGTGCTCTTAGAGTGCTGGTGTATTATCTTTTATGTGGAAATTTATGTGTTTTGAGGAATCTAATGAGGAATTTAAACGAGCCTATATTGGCCAGATTGTGAATTTGGGCAGAAAAATACACTTCAGAGTCCAACTTTTAATTTGATCAAAACAAAGACTTTAGAGTTGAGTGGCACAATGATTATCCCTCTTCTGCTTTTTCTTAGAGGTTTAACCGTTTTAATACTATTTGCAATTGCTGTCTAAATGGTTCTTATGCCTCTTGAAATCCATTCTTGTGGTGGTCAATAAGTTTAGGTTTCCTTCCTAAAGTTTGCGAATTGTGGCTATCCGTTACTTTCCTTTGTTTGTCTAAGTACTAGATTTGATTTTGTTTCAGCTTTGGTAAGGACTGAGAACAGAATGTTGCATGAAATAAATTATTCTTAATTATTGTACCCGATTCATCACTAAAGAAGTTTTAGTTTAGAGAGATGCTACTGCAATGGTTGCTTATTATATAAATGTGTGACAATGATTGGTAGTGTTGCTTCAATTGGCTATTCCTTGGTTGCAGGTGGACATGGTAACTCCTATGTCCTCTCAATTAACATATGAGGGGCTTTTAAATGAGGTAAGTTACTATAGCTGGAGTGTGGCAGTATTTTACGTATTAAATAACTTTTATGCGGTATGATTTGACTAGAAATATTTACGAGCAAAAGAGATGCTGATGATACGAGCAAAACAAGCACATGTTGTAAATCTTTAGTTGGTCATGTGATATTCATTCTCACTGTTCTTGTTTAACCAGCATGTAAACTAATTCATGATTCTCTTCTCTTTCCAATTAGTCTGATTGGTGATATTTTTCTCTGTTATCTTTCTCTCAGATAATCTATATTCTATTTGATATTAAATACCTAGATCTGGCAGCAGAACATTTAGTAGTAAGTATGTATTATCTTTTCATTTAGTATTATGTATTTTTTTTTTTTTTGCAGAAAGCATACTATTGGATTGAAGCTGAAATCATATTAAAAAAATATCAACCAAGATTTTTTTACATGTCGTGTGATTTTTGTAATAAGGAACTTATATTCTACAACGACAATGAAGAAACAGATTGTGAAAATCCAAAATGCGGAAAAAGATGTCTTCTTACACCACGGTAAGCACATCATAACTAAATTCATATTTGAACTTATTTGATATTCATACTAATCGTTACATATTCTGTATAAATTATTAGTGCAAGGACATATGTACAACTCGACGATGGTACCGAGTTGCTAGATGCTGTGATGTTCAGTGATGTTGCAGAAAACATATTCTCATGTACTGCAGTTCAATTAAAATCATATTAGGACGAGGTAAATATAAAAAATAAATATGTAAAATTTATACATTTTCATAAATAGAAATATATTAAAACTTATTACTAATTATTCTTACAGAAACATAAGTTGTTTGTCCAAAAAAATTACGGAGCAATTATCAGCCAAAAAGTGGAGAATTCAGTTGTATGTAGATCCAAAACGAACAATGAGTTCAAAGTACAATCAATTCACCATTCAAGCAGCTGAACCAATGGAAGATTAAAAGGTAAGCTTTCACTATACTCTTTTTAGTTTTACTAATAATATTCCATATATTAAGAATTTTTTTTAATTTTTTTTTTCTATTTTAAGATCGCACATTCACTTTAATTTTTGTGTTCATAATGTTTGCTTTAAAATCTGCAAAACTTATGACTTGTTCCTCCAAATTTTTTATAAGTAAATAATAAGTATTATTTAGTTATGACTTATATATACCCAAATTTATTTGAATAACCAATTATAATAGCACAAATATTACTTTAATAAAACAAATCATTCATATGATCATACCTTCACATACAATCTAAATAAGACAAAATAAAAAAACTTAAACTTTACCTAAAACTAATATTTACGTGCCTCGGCAGTAACTCCTACCTAGTATATATATATGTATGGTCCAAATCTTTAGAGACGCTTAATGTGAAAAAAACAATAGAGGGGGGAGAGAGAATAAATTAATCAAGAATAAATGAAAATTCTGTTCATATTAAGATCGCCAATATCAAAATGAAGTGTTATATTATTCGGTCAAATTATACAAGTCTGTGTATATATATATGCAGAGAACCACACGAATCTTCCATATATATATATATAAAAATATATACATAAGCATCTTTAATTAGACGACTTTTGATTTCTGTCTGAAACAATAAACACAATTTTGATTTCAGGCCACAAAGTTGTCAAAGAAACAAATGCTTTTTATTTCCAAGCAAAAAGAGAAATGAAAAAAAGAACAAGTGTTTTTCATACATATTATTTGCATTTAATAAAGAATAAATACTATTTTAGACTATGCGTTTTGCAAAAGTTATCGATTAGATTCTTTGTTTTGTTAAATGACAAAATGGACTATGTATTTTTCAAAATAGTAAAAATAAAATTCTAAACTTAATTTTTGACAATTTTTTTTTAATATAACTAACTTGAAAACAAATCATAACACGAACAGATACATAAAATATAAACAGTTTTGTCATAGTACACATTTAGATCGAATTATTATTAAACTTCATTTTGACAAAAGATCAGTTTATGGTCATATTTTACTATTTTAGAAAATACATGATTCATTTTGTTATTTAACAAAATAGAGAGTTCAATTAGTAATTTTTACAAAATACGAGGTCCAAAATAATATTTACCCTTTAATAAATTAATATATAAATATATCTATATATCTTTATATATTAAAAGTGTCTATCTAACGGCATTTCTTGGTTTAACAGAATATACTTAAAAATAAAAGAATATTCTGTTAAATTTAACGATTAGGTTTGATCTCCCGTTAACAAATAAATAATTAAACCCAAAAAATTAAACAATCTTTTAAATATTAATAATCTCTTTTTAAATTAAAAAAATTATCTTAACCACATATCTCTCTAACAAACCTATCTTGGAAGAATATTAATAATTTTTTTTTTATTTATTTTTTAAAAAAGAAAAATCTTTATATATTAAAGTTAACCTCACTTATCTAATGTTTTCTCTAGATAAGCATAGGAAGCAGAAATACCACTTCTATCTTTGAATGATTGCAGATATACCACTTCTGTCATTGACCCACTTTTTAGTTTTATAAATGGAGATGTTCATATAATATTAACACTTTACAGAATATTTATAAATATAAACTTACATTACAATGCTATGTTAAAAAAAGGACTAAATAGAATAATCTACTACTCCAATAATAAATTTATTTATAATTTTATAATTAAACTAATATTATTTTTAATACATTATTAAATAATATTTCAAATATAAATATTTAATTTTTTCAAACAAAAAATTTGTAATCTTTAAAAATAAAATACATTCAAAATCTTAAAAAAACCAAAATCTTAAATGAAACTAGCAATACGTGGCTCGCCACGTACATTCACCTAGTATATATATATGCACATATACGACTTTAAGATTGAACCGAAAGAGATGGACAATAATAGTGGGAAACAATAATATACTAATGCTTTTTGTAGCTTTGTGCATTAAATTTCAATGCTAAATTTTGTGATTACTCTCTTAAACAGTATTCTTTTCTACGTCCATAGTTTGAATTGAATTCTAATTTGTCTAACTTGTATTTCGAATTGGTATTGATTTTTATTTATGTTAAATATATGAACTAAAAATGCCTAAAAATTTATCATGGAAAAGTATTAAGTCACATACAAAAATATAATTTTTGTAATTAAATATGTTTATTTTAGAGGCATACTATTGCTAGCTTTCAAACAAATACATTATTTTTGTTGATTATAGTTACAAGTTTCGTCAGAAAACTAGTTGTTACTCTAGAAAAATTTGGTGTTCATCCGAAAAACTTTATTTGTAAAGTTGTGGCCAGTCCAAATGGTTCTTTTGGATAGCTTGTCTTCAGTAAGTAGAATCTTCTAGATAGCTTGTTATAAATCCAGAGATGTCCTTCTAAATAGCTTGTGTCAACCTTGAACACCTATCCAGAACATGTAATTGTCTTTTAGATTGTCCGAACAAAAAGCTTATTTCTGAAGCTGACGTAGAATATGTGGGCGCTAACATGAAGAATTTAAGACAGCACAATTAGCCACAATAGAATTGGAGCTAATTTTAGCAATGTGAAATCTATATATAGCTATCATCTTTGTAATCCATAAATAATCAGACCATTGAAAGCTTGAGCAAAAATTGTGATTGTGTATAGTTAAAGAGAGAAAATCTAAACTAGGGAGAAAAAGTTCATCTTGTAATCTCTGTAATAGTTTGAAAGAATTCTTGTAACCTTGAAAACACTAAAATCGATAAAGATATGAATGTTGTTGTTTCTACTGAGACGTAGCGTGTTGCACAAAATCAAAAAGCTGTAAGTTTTAATTATTAATAATAGTATTTATTATAATAACAAATAATAATATCTATAAACTAATATAAATTATTACTTTTTTTCACAGTTTGGAGAAAAGCACGCATACAATTCAAAAATTGAATTATTACCATTACAGTAACAGTGGATAGAACGGTTTATAGCGATGATTCACAAAGGCTTGGTATGAAATAATGAAATTAAGCATATTGATTAATCATAAAACTAATTTAAATAATATTTAATTTAGCTTTTTAAGAAATAAATATTTAATTTAAATTTAAATTAAATAATATAATATATAAATTAATAAATATAATTTAAATAAATTAAATTTCCTGATTTATAATAGTTTTTTAATTGAAATAAAAAATAATTTAGCGTCAGTTATTAGGCCTATAATGTCGGTTATAAGGCCATATAGCGTCGGTTATTAGTATATAATCGACGCTATAGGGTACATATGGCGTCGATTCTGTTGTAATAACTAACGTTATTGGGTAACTTTTAGCGTCGGTTGTTTTCAACCCTACAACGTTGCCTGGATCCGCGCCGATAGCGAATTTTGTCAAAACCGACGCTGAAAGGCTTTAAAAACTACCTCTAAAGCCTAGATTTGTAGTAGTGAAAATATCAATGCAGGGGTTTATTTGTACAATTTTAGAAAATTAAGATCTATTTTGTCATTTAACAAAACAGAAGATCTAATTGGTAACTTTTGTAAAATATATAGTCCAAAATAATATTTACCCTTATATATAAGTTATCAATGAAGAGTTCGATGCCAACATGACAAGATAATATTTTTTTAACTTGCAGTCATAATTTTTCCACTTAATCCTTCAAAATATTTTATAAAAATTTTATAGTTTTCTATCATTTTTCATTTAGATAATAATATTTTATATACATGAAATTTTATATATTTTGTTATATATATAATATATTTACAAGTTTGTGATGTGTGAATGAAAAGTGAAAAAACAATAAAATAATATTTTATATGGAGAGGAAAGAAAAATAAATTTAAAAATGTTTAGGATATCTTAACTACATTTAGCTAAGAATTTTGCTTTTGAAATAATGCATGTCTATTTAAGCTCATTCATGTATGAGTCAAATTGCAAGTTTTGGTTAAATATTTAGCTAATAAGATATTTTACCTTTATAGCTCCATCCTCATTGTTTTGTAATAGCTGGGAGCACTCTTATTATCAGCTTCTCTTCTATGTTTTAAAATATATTAATGAAATTTTAATTTTTTTTACTTCACATATTTACATTAGTACACTATATATCAAATCTTTTTTATTTTTTTCTTTATATCATTTTAAATTATAACTTTTTTTAATTTTATTTAGAAAGAGAAAAATATAAAAAATCTCATTCCTCAGCAAATCTTATTTTTTCCACAAAGAATCGTGATATTTTTCTATGGATGCGGTTTTTTTTTTCTAAATTCTTATTTGTGGTGTATAATTTCGTGAAATATGAATAGTTATGATCAATTTAATCTAAAAGAAGGAATAGTGTTATTTTTTCTTGGGTGAGCCTCGAGGAAAAATATTTTTCTAGAAAATAAATTTGTAAGGTAAAAAAAATGATAAAGTAATTTAAAAGATAGTAAGAAGTACGTAGCTAGGGAGTATGCTCGTCTTAATTATTTTTCTATTTGTAAATATGTTATAATTTTAGTTTTTTTTTCAAACCTCTAAGTTCATGTATGCATGCACTTTATATATATATATATATTTAATTAAATAGTTTTGGAATTTATTGACATTTTCATATTGTATATTTTGTATTCGATTGAGTTTATGCTCTCTATTAATGATAGTCTTTTTTCCCACTAAATTTTAATGAGGTTTTTTGTTAACTTGTAATAAATTATTGAAAAAATAAAGTAAAATATATAATGAATATATATAGGTAAATAATTATTAATTAAGTAAATTAAGGTCATATAAATATACATATACACTTAATTAGTTACGTACATGCAACTAAAAGCACTGGGTGCATATATAGTATATACACCCTTTTTCGTGAGTGATTTTAATTTATTTTGTTTTATTTCTTAATTATGTATTAATATTACACATGTAGAGATCTCTAGAGAGACAATATGATTATTATTATTGTAGGAATTTTGCTTGGTGAAATTCCAAGTTTAACCTACACCAACTCAATGTTCACGGTTAAAACGACAAGGACAAAATTGTCCTTTCAAATCAATTAATATCAATTCACACGACAACCAAGAATTGGTCGTTTTCACTTGCACGACAAAGGAACTTGTCGTTCTCACCAACACGACAGATCGTTTGATTCTCAAAACGATCTGTCGTTCTTCTTTGAATAAAACTCGAGAGTTCAGAGCTAACCCTAGCTCATTTCTCTCCTCGAACCTTCGAGAGTTTCAAACTCTCTCTCTCTTTCTCTCTGCCTTCTCTCTGGTTCTCAAACCCTAGAACCAGAGATCTCCCTCGATCTCTTGATCGATCTAACCCAGAAAATCACCCCAAACATAACACACACACATATTCACAAAGATTAGCCAAAACACAGTAGTTTAGAGTAAGAAATCAAACACCAGAAATATAGAGGTTCGCCCTAAATTAGGGGTACGTCCTCTGATGAGCTCGCCTTGAAGATCGACCTCAGATCTTGCACTATGTGAAGGAATATTACAACAGGTGAGAAATCCGGTCACGGATCGGCGGTATTTCTAAAGTATTCTCTCTTTTGTTTTTCTGTGTTTATTTCTCTCTTATTTTTCTGATTTCTCACACGAACTTTCTTTGTTTCTTTTGCATGAACTTGAAAACAACATACGGGAGTGAACAATCTCTCAGATCTGGTAACCTAGGGCTTTGTGCTTCGGTATATCTTTTTTCTCTTCTCTTACTTTCCTTTATTTATAGTTGTAGTTCTAGGGTTGATCACAGAACTAGGAGTTAGTTACAACTTCGGTTGTAACTAACAACTAGTTCTTGATCCACTAGAGGCGAAGCCACCTAGGATCTGATTTCTGTTGTATTATGTTTGCTTTTATTTGTAATTTTCACTTCATCTGTAAAACTGTAATAATAAAGGTTACAGTGAGGTCTAATTTTAACAATTTCCACCTTAGATCTCATCTGTAATCTTTATTATCATAGTTCTTCGTCCTCGGGTCTTAGCTCATAGTGGTAGTGGTCATCCACCACTACCAACCCCTAACAAGTCCAAGCAGTGCTTGAACTTGGTTAAGGGTAACACCTTGTCACAGATATCGGAAGGATTCTCTTCAGTGGGAACTTTCTCTATCTGTACAACCTTCTGTGTCACTTTATCTCGTATAAAGTGATACTTTATTTACACATGTTTGGTTCTGTCATGAAAGACGGGATTCTTACACAAGTGGATACAACTGCGGTACAATACGAATAGATTGTAGGTTCTTCATCTAGGAGTTTAAGTTCATCTAGTAGTCCTTTAAGCCAAATGGCTTCTTTAATAGCCTCATGTTATATACTCGGTCTGTTGTAGATAATGCTACAACGAATGCGGTTGTACTTTCAGTGATACAATTCCCCCATAGTGTAAAGAAATAGGCGAGAGGTGGATTTTCTACTATCTCTGTCACCTGCATAGTCTGCATCACTGTACCCAGTGATCATTCTGTTGTTGTCCCTTCTTTTGTAGTTTAATCCCACTTCTGTAGATCCTAGTAAGTATCTTAGTAACCATTTCATAGCCTCCCAGTGTTGTTTACAGGTTAGCCATGTACTTACTTAGTACACTAATGGCATAGGCTAAGTCGAATTGCTTACCATTAGGTACATCTGATCCTTTGCACTAGAATAAGGTACTTCACTCATAGATTCTTTCTCTGCTATAGTTTTAGGACATTGCTCCTTGCTTAGGTAGTATTGATTAGTCATAGGTTGCTTAGTTTGCTTTGCATTAGTCATAGAGAAATTCTCTAAGACTTTCTTAATGTAGTGTTTCTGATGTAGCCTTAGTGTCCCATGTTCTTTTGTCACTAGAGATGTTAATGCCTAGGATCTTAGCGCCTTGCCTAAGTCCTTCATCTCAAACTCTTCCCTTAGCCAACCTTTCATTAGGTCAATCCTGGTCCTTTCCTTGCTCACAATGAGCATGTCATCTACATACAGCAGTAAGTAGATGACTTCATCAATCTTAGTGCCTTTGTAGTATAGACGGGGTGTCATAATAGCTCCTAGAAAACCCTTTCTTGATCATGAACTCATCAAACCTTTTGTTCCATTGTCTTGGTATTTGTTTAAGTCCATACGGGGACTTAATCGGTTTGCAAACCAAGTCTTCTTTACCTTTTCCTCATATCCTTTAGGTTGTTGCATGTAGATTTCTTCCTCGAAGTTCCCCATGTAGAAATGCGGTAGTTACATCCATTTGATCAACTTCTAGGGTCAAATTGAGTAGCTATGGTAAGTATAATTCGATGGTTTTATACTTAACCACAGGTGAGAATATCTCATTAAAGTCTATCCCTTCTTTCTGTGTAAATCCCTTAGCCACTAGTCTTGCCTTAAACTTCTTAGGATCTGTCTCAGTGAGTCCTTCTTTGTGTTTGAAAAGCCACTTGCATGAAACTATGCTCTTCCCTTTAGGTTTCTTCACTAGTATCCAGGTTTTGTTCTTTCTCAGAGATTCCATCTCTGTGTCCATTGCCTTGGACCATTTCTTGGCATCTTTATCAGTCATGGCTTCTTCATAGGACTTAGGTTCTGTCATTTCCACTCCCATAGCACGAGAAAAATGCATAGGCTAGCACTTCTTCCCAATTTGTGATTTGAATCTACGTGTAGGTCTAGGAACCCTTCTAGTTGTCTGCGGTCGGTTGGTAATCTTGTATTGCCTCATTTTTCTTGTCCTTCTTCGGTAATAGGTTCCACCGAATGTTGTCATCTGAACTTGGTCATTTCCTTCCAAGTTTTCATCTCCCCGAGTATTTTCCACCTTGGTTCCACGAACGGTATTAGGTGAGTGTTCCTTGTTTGCATGTCCACAGAGATGTGCTGCGGGGTTAGTGTCTAGAGTAGGACTAGATATTGCATTATTATTAGTAATACAAGGGAATAAATCTTCCTTAAAAACAACATCTCTCGTTGTTATGGTTTTAAAACCTTGTTTCTCTCTTACCCATAATGTTGTATCCTTTAGTACCTTCAGGATAACCTAGGAACACACATTTTAGAGCTCTAGGCTCTAACTTACCTACACTTTGATGTGCATAGGCTGCACATCCAAATACTCTTAAGTTTGAGAGATCAGGGGGCTTACCGAGGATCTCCTCTACGGTGTCTTGAATTCAATGGCCTTTGGATGGGCTTGTTCACCGGGTAAGTGCTGTTAACACGGCCTCTCCCCAAAATCCTTTAGTAAGCCCGGATTGTAATAATAGGCATCGACCTTGTTCATCAAGGTCCTATTCATCTCTCGGCTACCCCATTACGTTGAGGAGTAATTCTCACGGTTACGTGCCTTTGAATTGAGAGCCACAATATCTGTTAAATTCATCAACTTTGCAAAACTCTAAGCCATTGTCAGTCCTTAGGGTTTTAACCCTTTGATTAGTTAAATTTTCCATTAGGGTTTTCCATTGTATGAATTTAGATAAAGCCTCATTTTTATGTTTAAGTAAAAATACCCAAACTTTTCTAGAGTGGTCATCAACAATAGACATAAAATACACATTTCCACCAAGTGTTGGAGTTTTCTCTGGTCCCCAAAGATCGAGTGAACATACTCCAATATATGCTTAGTTTTATGAATGCACATTTGTTTTAAATTTCGATCTATGATGTTTACCTAAAACACAAGATTCACGAAGTCAACTTTACTTACTCTGTCCTTACCCAGTAATTTTTGATCACTCATGATCTGTAGTCCTTTTTCACTAATATGCCCCAGCCTTCTATGCCATAGAACAGCCTTTAGGTCTTCTGGATTGCTAGTGACTGCATTATTGCAGTGAGTCACTGGTTCTCCATCTAAGTAGTATAACCCTTCATGTTTGTGGCCTTTGATTATTGTCATAGCACCCTTACTTAGCTTCATTGAACCTGCTTCAATTTTGCTAACAATACCCATGTCATCTAGAACACTTATAGAAATCAAATTTCTAGCAAGATTAGGGACATACCTTACACCGATTAGGGTTCGACAATCCCATGAAACATTTTAAAACTTACATTACACAGACATACATATTGCATGTGTTGTTATTTCCCAGAATTACTTTGCCACCATTAGAATTTACGTAGTCGGTTAGGATTTCCCTAGAATTTGTCATGTGAAAAGTACACCGAATCCAAAATCCGGTCATCTTTGAAAGATGTAGATGCAACATAGACTTCACCCTATCATAGCCATACGAGTAGTTTGCTTCTTGTTGCTTGTCATTTTGTCTGTTTTGATCGATCTTTACGGAAACCTTCCACCTTTCTTGTTCTTGTATTTGTTGTTGTAGAAATAGCGAGTCTTTCTTATAGTGTCCGGGTTTTCCACAATAGAAACACCTGTAGAATCAGGAATCTCTTGATGGTGATCTACTCTTCCTTTGTTTGAGTTTACATGATGATGTGCACTATTACTTCTACCCATTGGTAGGATTTCTTGTGAGATGGCCTTCCCCTACTTAGGTTCATTTCACCATGTCCCGAGAATTGGATTTTTCACTCTTCATCTCTAAGTCTTTAGATTTTAGGGGTTTGAGATGACTTCATCGAGTGTGATTGAAGTCCTTCCATACTTGATTCTTTGTCTTTACCTCTTGTATGAATCGGCAATGAATTCAAAATGATTATTGCACTGATTTTCATCTTAGAGCTTCATTCTCTCTGAATTAGCCAATTGAATGTGCATTCAGAAACTCATCAGTTCGATCTAGGGTTTTAGTGTGGCTCATCTTAAACCCAAAGATCCTTTCTTTTAGGTAGATCTTGTTAGTTAGGGATTTTGTTGAAGCTGCTCTTCAAGTTTCTTCCAAATTTTAATTGGTGTTTCTTCTTTATCAACCAATCTGATAATGGCATCAGAAAGGTTGAAAATTATGATTCCATTTTGTTTCAACGGTTCTTCTTGTTGAATCTTTGAAGTGTTTTACGGCCATTCAATAGGGTCTTGAGAACCCTAAGTAGTTTTACGTTGAGCCGGCGGGGATCGATCTTTCTCCTCAGGATCTTTGTAGTCACGGATCCATCAAAACGATCAATGTCAACTTTGATATTGCTCGTGTTAGAAAAATCAAAATTAAATTGAGTTGAGTTTAGAAAGATTTGTTTATTATCGGTTGTGGAATTTCCTGATTTTCCTTGTCCACAACTTCTTGTTGTGTTTCTTCTTCTTCTCCAGTCTTGATCACTTTCTTGAATCTTTCTTGAGTTGATTTAAGCTTGAACCAAAGCTACGATACTTTGTAGAATTTTGCTTGGTGAAATTCCAAGTTTAACCTACACAACTCAATGTTCACGGTTAAAACGACAAGGACAAAATTGTCCTTTCAAATCAATTAATATCAATTCACACGACAACCAAGAATTGGTCGTTTTCTTGCACGACAAAGGAACTTGTCGTTCTCACAACACGACGGATCGTTTGATTCTCAAAACGATGCGTCGTTCTTCTTTGAATAAAACTCGAGAGTTCGAGCTAACACTAGCTCATTTCTCTCCTCGAACCTTCGAGAGTTTCAAACTCTCTCTCTCTTCTCTCTGCCTTCTCTCTGGTTCTCAAACCCTAGAACCAGAGATCTCCCTCGATCTCTTGATCGATCTAACCCAGAAAATCACCCCAAACATAACACACACACATATTCACAAAGATTAGCCAAAACACAGTAGTTTAGAGTAAGAAATCAAACACCAGAAATATAGAGGTTCGCCTAAATTAGGGTACGTCTCCGATGAGCTCGCCTTGAAGATCGACCTCGGATCTTGCACTATGTGAAGGAATATTACAACAGTGAGAAATCCGATCACGGATCGTAGGTATTTCTAAAGTATTCTCTCTTTTGTTTTAAGTGTTTTATTTCTCTCTCTTATTTTTCTGATTTCTCACACTAACTTTCTTTGTTTCTTTTGCATGAACTTGAAAACAACATGGAGCTGAACGATCTCGGATCGGCGGTAACACAGGGCTTTGCTTCGGTATATCTTTTTCTCTTCTCTTCTGTTCCTTTATTTATAGTTGTAGTTCTAGGGTTGATCACAGAACTAGGAGTTAGTTACAACTTCGGTTGTAACTAACAACTAGTTCTTGATCCACTAGAGGCGAAGCCACCTAGGATCTGATTTCTGTTGTATTCTGTTTGCTTTTATTTGTAATTTTCACTTCATCTGTAAAACTGTAATAATAAAGGTTACAGTGAGGTCTAATTTTAACAATTATTATTATTATTATTAAGTAGTCGATGATGATTTACGAAAGATTCTAGCTTCTCCTTTCGGTAAATTAACTTATTAACAAATATATATATATGTTACTGTAACTTCAAAAAAAAAAAAATACTTATATGTGCGCATGTCCTATAAATATATATATATATATATATATATTTATACACATCATTATTTTCATCTTTCTACAACGTTAACTCTTTCTTCAAGTATTGAATAGTATATAAAATGTTTCGATCATTAGAAACTTTTATATAACATATATATTTCGAGTCATCTTAATCATATATATACATATATATAAGGTTACGTAACCACTTGAGGCTAGCTCAAGTGGTTATAGATGATTGTGTGAGTGTTAGAGGTCCTGAGTTCGCGTCCCAGGTAAACTCTTCCTCTCTATATATATATAAACGTTACGTGTACGGTATTTCATTATAAAGTCTCATCATCATCCTCTCTCTATATATATATATATTGCATGCGTTAACTCTTCCTATATATATATCATAATCATGATCCATAAGCTAGGAATTTATATATAAAGATGGTAATCCATGGAATTAAATTTCTAGTTATTAGGGTCTTTTTGGGTAAGGGAACTATAGGAAGTCACCATTTAAATGAGGAAAAGTATTTGAAAAGATAGAATGGGAACAAACGATGGATTGGATGGGTGAGCATAAGAGGAAAGTCCCAAAATCAGAGAAATACTACAAAATAAGAACTCACTTTTAGTTGCAATAAAATAATTGTGACTAAAAGTAAGCAAAAAAAAAAAGTACTCTGGGACTAAAATATAAATTTAACCATGCTTAAAAGTTTATGGCTAAAATTATTATATGAGAATTACATAAGGTATTATTTTTTTTTGTAAAATAAATTACATTTTTATATTTAAAGATTTTTTTTATATTTTTACGGTTTTTAATAAAAACAACACGAAAAATAATAAGAAAACTATATAAAAGTAACATGAAAATAACATCTAAATAACATTAAAACAACAACAAAAAATAATATACAGATAACAAAAAATATCAACAAGAAATTAACAAGAATAAAACATAAAAAGACTGTATTTTTTGTAAATAAAATCAAAAAAATATTTAAAATATTTAAAATTCTGTAACACCGTATTTTTGTAATTTTTTTTTTTTTTTTTTGTGTGTATTTGTGAAACAATTCCAATTATTATTAGCCAAAAAAAAAAAAAAACACAATTTTTTATGATTAAATGTGTTTGTCACAATAAGTAAAATTTTGTATCTAAATATTACTTTTTAGTAATAAGTAACTTTACATTGTGTAAAACAAATTATTTGTGACTAAAAATGTTGTCATTCAAGAATATATTTTTTTAAGTGAAACTGTTCCTCAAGATTCTATTAATATTCAATATACAAAAATATAAAAACAATAAAAAATTTACAAAAATACGGTTTTACGGAATTTTAAACATTTTACGATTTTCTTGACTTTATTAATAGAAAATACGGTCATTTTATGTTGTAATCTTGTTAATTTGTTGTTGATTTTATGTTATCTGTATGTTATTTTGATGTTATTTTCATATTACTTTTATGTAGTTTTCTTGTTGATTTTATGTTGTTTTCGTGTTATTTTTTGGAAAACTGTAAAAGTGTAAAAAAAAAAACATTCTAAAAATATAATTATTTTACAAAAAAAATAGTATCTTATGTAATTATTCAATTATTAATTGTGTCATTTCAGTCTTTGATTTCTTAGGCTTAAATAACTTTGTAACAAAATTCTATACTATTTTTAGATAAATACGTATTTACATGAAATCCTCTAACACAATTATACTATTTTAGAATATTTTCTACTATTTTTGTAGGTATATTACAAATACAAAAACAAAAAAAAAGAAATACAAAAATATAATTTTACAGAATTTTAAACATTTTTAAGATTTTTATGATTTTATTTACAGAAAATACGTCTAATTTTGATATATTTTTATGTTATACTCTTGTTAATCTGTTGACGATATTTTAATATTTGTATGTTATTTTTTGTTGTTATTTTGATGTTGTTTGAATGCTATTTTCCTGTTATTTTTATGTAATTTTCTTGTTAATTAGTATTATTTTTATGGATACCATAAATATATATATAAAAAATCTTTCAACGTATAAAAATATAAAAAATAATATTTTATGTAATTATGTCATTTTTCTATATCATCCCAGACTATCAAAGAGCTCATGACCTATGTATATATTGAATTTTTATACAAAGTAATTAAAATGGTAAAACAATGTACATTTTTATGAACAATTCTAATTTATGAACTTTTTAGAAAAAAAAAATAACATTTTTACGGAATCTGATGAAAGAAACATACAAACAACAGTCAGTATTTTAAAAATAAAAGAAAAATTAATCTAGTGAAAATGCTAAAAAGAAATTGTAGATCTATATTTTTATAATTTGTTTTGTCATTTTTTGGTACTTAAGAAAATATCCTCATATATGTGTAATCTGTAACAAAGAAAGAAATTCCTTCAAAGCTCATCATTCCCAAATTCAAAATGGGCCACAAATGTTTTGAGAAATAACATAAAGAGTAATCGGCCACTTTTCCAAAAGCCCAAAAGCAAAAGTGGAAATAAAGTATATCAAATATAGCTGTAGGCATGCCTAAAATAGGTAGGGATAAGGATTTTCTAGGAGTGGTGCTTTTTGTTTTGTTTTACTTTTGTTTTTCTTATTTATTCTTTTTTAAAGTCTTTATTTATGAGAGAAAATGTGAGACAAATCACTCAATTACAATTACTTTAAAAAAAAAAAAAAAAAAAAACTCGTTACTATCCGTTCTCATTTTCCAAATCATCCTCCCATGGTGCACTTTTGTAAAATTACAATGTCCCTAACCATGCATCATAGATATATATATATATATAGAGAGAGAGAGAGAGAGAATTTTATAAAATTACCATTTTTTGTGCTTTATTTACAAATTTATGGCCTAAAGTTTTTATTTACAAAAATATACTTGTAAAATGTAAAAAAACAAAAATACATTATAAAGTTTACAACCTAAAGTTTTTATTTACAAAAATACACTGCTCAACAAAATGTAAGAAAACAAGTAAAAAATAAGAAGAAATTAACTTCACAACAACCATACATCAACTGTAATACAACTATAAAATAACAACCAAAAAAATAATTCATTATTTTTACTAAAGAAATATTTTTGTAAATAAAAAGTTCAAAATGTAAAAATGAAAAAAAAAAATCCGTGTTGTGGTATTTTTATAATTTTTTTCAAATTTTTGGTGTATTATTCAAATTTTTCAAAAAATAATCATAAATGGGCTTTTTCTCCACCCAACCAAATTAAAATTTTGGGCCCGTTCAATGTTAAAATGGTCCATTAAATGTCTCAACGAAATTTGTAGAAATTGCATAAAATATAGTTCTTAAAAAAAGGCTAATTAGTAATTTTTCCCCCGAACTTTTAATTATTAGAAATTCTCTCCGAACTATTGAGATTGTTAAATTTAAGGACTTTTGTCTAATTTCATTCAATTTTACTGTTTCAATGATTGTTTATGTACTAAACCATGCTCCCCAGATTTTGATATCTACCAAATCATGCCCCTCAAACTTTGATATGTACTAAATTATGCCCCTTAACTTTCATCCATGTTAGAATTTTTTCACTAAAATTAGACAAAAGTCCTTAAATTTAACAATCTCAATAGTTCGGAGGGAATTTTTAAAGGCTAAAAAAATTCAGGGGACCCGATTTAGTACATGTCAAAGTTCGGGTGGAGGGGGGGAATTACTAATTAGCCTAAAAAATAATGGATTTTAGTCACAACAGAATTTTTTATAAAAATACTTCTTTTTATAAAATAACAGTAAAACACTAAATGGAACAATTAAAATTAACAGTGGAACAACTAAAAGTAATAGTGGAACAACAGTTTAAACTTAACATAGTACACAATATAAAAAAATACACAATATTTTTAAAAAAGATTTCGCGCCACAGTAAAAAAAAAAAAAAAAATTAGAAATTTTTGTAGTGTAAAAATCCCTAAAATATAACTTTTTTAACATTTTTACAAAAATATATCGCATATTTTTTTGCTTTACAAATATATGACTTTTTTTAAAAGTTAATTATATGGATTACATTTTCCTCATTTTTGTATATTATTAAAAAAAAAATACCATATGCTTTGATAAATTTAGTACTTTAGGTTTGAATTAACTTTAAGTATTTTTTTAAATTTAGCTTTATTATTTAGGCTAATATGATAATTGTATTTCCAATTTAGATTTTTTATTATTATTATTGTTGGTGCTATTTTTGTCTCATAGATCTAAAAAACATTAAAATAGAGATTAATCACAAAATAAATATACTTTAACAAACCGAATGAGAAGATGAATGAATGATTGAACACAATTGTTAATTGTTTATATAGTTTTTTTTTTTTTTTTTTTTTTTTTTTTTTTGAAGCAAAAGAAATCAATTTTATTCCATCTACCAAAAAAACAATACAAAAACAAGCTGCACCAACAGCCAACACCCCTTACAAAGCTTTAATCAAATCCATTACAATAGACTCTCTTTCAAATAAATTTAACCCAAAACCAATTTAAGCTCTAGTCTTAACTATCATCTTAACATGATTACTAATGGACTTAGTAGAAGCACAAGTACCTTCAAAAGATGCAACGATTTCTATAATGGACATAGCAATAATAACAACTGAGTTTTTCAACCAATTTTTATCCCAACACATCATTTCTTGTAAGGTTCTAGGCCACTCAAAAGAACCAAATCAGCTAGAAATCTCAGCTAAAACTCTTCTAGAGAAAATACAGCTAAAAAAAGATGGGAATGAGTCTCATTCTCCACCTGGCAAAAAGGGTCAGCAGATGACACTTTAAAGCTTGCCAAGTGATGAAACAATGCTTCGGCACAACCTCTCTATTCCACACAAAGTGATCATAGCTGACTTTATCTTTGTTAATGAGGGATAAGTAGAATAGATTAGCTTTGAACTTACCTAATTTGCCACCTTCTAACACAACTTGTATATCAATACTACCTCTGAGTTTAACTAATTTCTTAAAATACCAACTAGCAACAGTACAGGGTCGGTTCTGAATTGAAATGGGTTGTAAGCAAAAAGAAATTTTTGGGCCCTTACTATAAAAGATAAATAGTATTTTTAAAAATTATTAAAAAAATATATGTATATTTTTTAAAAGGTAATTTTTTTTATTTGGGCCCCTAAAATGAGTGGGCCCTAGCGCCTATGCCCAAGGCCGACCTTGCATCAGTATTAATCTTCACGTTCCAAAAATTAGTTTTGTTCATATAAACAGAGTTAATACATACGCAATCTTGCTTAGTAGAAATAGCTCAAATGTAATTAGTCATCAAAGCTAAATTCCACTTCTACCTTTCTTTAAAACATAGACCACCAAAATCCTTTGGCAAACAAACTTGATCCCAAGAACACCAATGAAGCTTGCTCTTATTTCCACTACAACCCCACAACAAATTTTCACATATTTTATCAATAGTTGTTGTAACTTTTTGAGGCAAAATAAAGATTCTCATCCAATAATTTTTTGGGCTTTTTTCATAAATGTACAATAAAAATAACATAATTACAAAAAATGTGCAAAAAAAAATTATTTTAAAAACTTATATATTTTGAAAACTTATTACATGAAACCATACATTTTAATCATTAAATAATAAACTATGTTTATTAAAACTCAAAATAAACAATTTCGTAAAATTAATTAAATAGTTTTATAAAAATAAACAAGTTAATTTTTTTTTATTAAAAGATAAATGTTTATTATTTATTTTAGTATGAATTATTATAATTTAATAAGATTTTTTTTTAATAAAATACAATATCAAAATTATAAACATTAATGCATATAAATATAAATCAATACTTAAAATTACTAAAAATAAACATGACACATAGAGTGATATAATAAACATATCTGAATATTATTATTTTATTTATTAAATTAGTATGTTTAATAAATAGAAAATAAAATAAACATATATATACAAAGTATTTTATATTATTAGTATGTTTATTATAATTGTAAACATAAAAATAGACATAGACAATTTATACTATACAAAAATAAGTATATTTTTTTTTCTATTGTTTCTATATATTGATTATTTTCTAATGAATTAGTGAACGAATTTTCTATTGAAGTATAATTCTTACATCAAAAAATAAATAAACAAACATAACTTTATAAACTCTAAAAATTATTTAATTAGAAAAAATAAACATGACACAATAAACAAAGAAAAAAATAAAGATAAACAATTTTTTTATATATATTATTTATTATCTAAAAAATTACTAAAAAATAAACATAACACACATAGAGTGATATAATAAACTTATATGAATATTATTATTTTGTTTATTAAATTAGTATGTTTAATTAATAGAAAATTTAAAATAAACACACATATAAAATGTTTTATATTATTGGTATGTTTTTTATTATAATTGTAAAGATAAAAATAAACATAGCCAATATTACCATATATATAATAATCAATAATTATTACCATATATGTATTATAAAAGAAATTGAAAAAAAGTTTTTAATTATATATAAAAATGTATGAGAAAATGATGATAAGTTTCTTTGCACATATTTTGTAATTAATTAAAATAATGTAGACAAAATTGTAAAATGCCCTAATTTTTTTTGCCTAACAAAATAAAAGGAATAAGTTGAGCCTTACTCGCAAACGAGAGATGCTGAAAATTCAGTCAGTAAAACATAAGTTAATTCCATTTAGTCAATATTATTGATCTCAAAACCCTAAATATTTCCCTAGAGTTGTAATTCTCCAAGAGTTCATATGAATTTATAAGCAAGTCATCAACCTATTTACTTTCTTTGAAAATTGGAAGATATTTATAATGTATTTGTTTGTCAATTATAGAATTTTATTAATAACAATTAGCTAAAATAATAATTTGTAATCCAATCAGGACATCTCCCCGTTAGAAATACAATCAGGATTATAATTTAAAAAATGAGTCAGATTATCGAAGCCATAAGGAGCCTTTTGCCTTCAATTATTTTTTACCCCTTTTGCTTCGTCTAGAACGCCTTCGGCTGCGAATTTTGTCAAAACTGAAGCTAAAGGGTCATTTTTTATTATTGAGTACTTTTTTATAGCGTCGATTGGGATCGATGGCTAAAGTGCCCAAATTTATAGTGCCCACATAGTCATTGGTTATCTGAGCCGACAAAAGAGGTAATACAGTCGGTTCTAAACTAACTGAAAATTCTATTTTTGTAGTAGTGAGTTAAATATTATATATATGTTGTAATTTTTGTTGGAATTTATAAAATTTCAATAAGGGTTCTAATAAGATAAAAGAAACAATATATATAATCAAAAGAGTTCTTAAAGGATTAACAATAGAGGATCAAACTAAAATACAAAGAGGATAAAAGTTAGAGATAACCAAAATCTGATTGGAAAAATCAAATCTTCAAGAGGCTTGTCACATTAAGCTTAATGTTATTCGAAAAATCTTAACTCCAAACCTCCCGTAGATTGCTAATGTCTTCTTTTTGGAATAAGATCTGAGACTTTAAGACTTGTTATTTAGGGCTATGAAAACCCTAGAGCAATTGGAGAGAGGTAGAAAACTTGTTTAGAGAAAAAAAAATATAGAGAGTCTAAGAGAGATAGCAAAATGATTGATTAAGAAAGTTTGACTCACTTAACACCCTTATATTTTTTAGGGATCGTCGTTAATACTAATCCATGTGATTAGATCACTTAATAAGGTTATTTGGATCATTTCTTGCATTTTATGAAACCCTGAAATTTTCCATGCAAGGCTTCAAGCGACATGTCACCTACCACTGGGAAACATGTTGAGATGTCAGAAAATAAAATTGCAATTGGGGAATCATCGTCATGGTCCAGGCGACATGTCGCCTGACACTAGGCGACATATTTCCTCTAGGCAATGTGTCGCCCAAACTTGGTGACATGTCTCCTGGGACTTTGATTGTATTTTTTATTTCATAATTCCAAAAATGTTCCAGGCGACATGTCTCTTAAAACTGTGCATTTTTCTCTAAAATATGTGTTTGACACTTCCAATCGACCCAGAACTTTTCAAGTGGTTTAGTTTACTCAAAACCAAGTTTAAGGGCCCGAGAGAAAGTTCAAACACATCCTACAAATACAAGTTTAAAGTGCACGTTCTCTTAATGTGTTTTGGTCTTTTAACTTGTATCATTAGATTATACATATCTCATAAATTAATCTCTATTAATCTTAATGTATTAACCTTACTAGTATTTAATCGATTCCGAGAGAGAGAGAGAGAGAGAGAGAGAGAGAGAGAGAGAGAGAGAGAGAGAGAGAGAGAGAGAGAGAGAGAGAGAGAGAGAGAGAGAGAGAGAGAGAGAGAGAGTTTGTCTGTGTGAATTTTAAGAGATAACAAGAGTTTAGGGTTCGATTATTTGAATTTGAAGATTTTTCTTAAAGTGGAAATTATATTTTAAAAAATATATTTTTAAAGTTGTTTCGAGTAGGTTCGGGTTACACCAAAATCTAAAAAATGTTAAAATGTGGCTCTAAACTTGACTCATACAATGCTCGGGTGTAACCCTAACCTCCCTTTTATATCATATCATTTCCTATAAGCGGCGAGACCACCCATTGCTAGGGAGGCATATACATAACCAGTGGAGTCGTGCCATTCCTAGCTTATGGCTAGGTATAGGGGTAGCTTTATTAGCATTGCTTGTGAATCTTGTTTAGGCAACCACTTATAATCAGAGGATCTCGATCACAAGAGAGAGAGAGAGAGAGAGAGAGAGAGAGAGAGAGAGAGAGAGAGAGAGAGAGTAAGAAAGAGAGAGGCGAAGAGACTTGTAGAGTCAAAGGAAGGAGAAGAAAGGGCTCGTGCAGGTATATATGCAAAAAAATTTTACCGGCGCAGTTCACTTTGCCTTGCAAAACTTTTTAAAACCCTACTTAATTGAAAAACATCGATAAATTTTCAATTTTTTCAGTGCATAATATCACCGACAAAATCTTTCCCACCAAATTAATATTACACGTTTTCCTCGCTCGAAAAATTTCTCACCTATTTTTTTTTATCACTTTTACCAACAATTATATTCAACAACAAAACTAGTTAAAGCGTCGGCAAAAGATGTTAAAAGGCGCCATAAATTTACCACCTTTTGGTAGTTGGATATACACGTTTTCCAACAAAATTATATTATTTCGCTGGTATAAATTGTCTTTGCTGGCAAGTATAAGCGCTAGCAAAGTAAACTTCTTAAGCCAATTTGTTGGGTTAGTTATGTTGACAGAATTTGGTTGTTTCGCCGAGAAAATTTAGCTTTTGTCAGCACACTTCATGAATTTCGCTGGCAAAACTCTTAATTCTTGTAGTGTATTAATCTTGTATTCTCATTTTCTAATCTTCCACTGTCACCTATAAATATGGTAGTGAGGGTTCTTTGTAAATACAACAATTCAGGTGCAAAGTCTAAGTTCTTCTCATTTTTGTAACTCTAAAAAAAATTGAGCTATCTTGCAAGTTTTTAATGTGAAATACAGTGACTAGTGAATCGAACTTTCTTAACATTCCAACAATGTAAAAACTCTATTTCTGTCATTTTTTTATTTTGAATTTCTCAAATTATCTGCATCAACAACAACATTTTAAACATTTACCAAATACATGAGCATATATTTTTCTTACAGTTGAAACCGATTGTGGTTGCATAAACCCTACTATACCAAATTGACCCATATCATATAATAAGATGAATAAAAATAATTCTTTAAACCACACTACACCAAATTGGCCCATCAATATCATATAATAACAAGAAAATAGTTCTTTGCCTCCCAATCCATTAGCATGGTACTAACTGCATCATAAATGTACCAAATTAATTCATCTCATTTTTTCTAGAGGAAATATTTCATCTCACTTTTTTACCGACTAGTTAAACTTGTAAACATTTTATTCAATGGTACCAAATTGATTTGCCATCTTAATTAATAAAAAAGGTCATTAATGCCATGCACTAATTGCAAAGTACTATTACTATATCAAGTCAACTTTAACAAATTAAGATAAATCAAATTAATAATTTGGTACATTTAGACAAAGTAATAATAGCATTGATTATACTAATTAATTATCCATTAGTAGCCTATATATATAGTGGGATATATTGGCAACTCTACCAAACATCTTCTATATATAATAATTAATTGTAGTAGTAAGTACACATGTAAAACCATTCTATATATAAAGAATAAAGATACTAAGCGCTTGGGACTTATGATTAATGTTCATTCAATACCCATGTATATATATAGGCCAACCCATCATCATTATTATTATTATTATTAATACAGCTTAGTAAATTTAATTTGATCCTATGGATATATTTATGAAGAAGACAAAATTCTAACTAGTGGATCAATTTGATTTTCATCATAAAACTATATCAGTACTACTTTATTATGGTAATTAGTTTCCCAAATCTTAATATGAAAGGGTACTATTTACTATTTAGCCACATCAAAGAGTCACAGACAGCTAGCGTAAGGACTTGTTTGTCTTTTCGTTTGTTGGGGGTAACCATACTGAGTTGAGCAATAATAGCAATCTATTTCTTTTTTAAAAAAAAAAACAAAGAAAATGTTAATATTGAAGGGGTACACTAATTTTAGAAATATATAATAATTTTATTTGTTTGACGAGGTGAATAAAGTTATTTATGATTAATAATGCAATACATTATAATCGGCGGTGAAATTTTTTAAATTATAATAGCTCATCGTCTAATCGAAAAATATGTTTTGTTAAACTATGAGCTGCAAAAATTAAATCGCGAACTACATGAGACAAAACTGTTCCGAAAATATATAATAATTAAAATATGAATTATTATGATTAAAGTGGGGTAGCAAAGATGGTGTAGGCTGAAAAGGAGGTAGGCGCCATGTCATTTGCACAACTCAAGGTTTAGGTGCTATCGTTCTCAATTCAGTCCCCACTCCTGTCCTAATCATTGTACACGTGTCGTTTCATATGACCCCTGACTCCAAGTCTCTCAACTTTATTGTATATATACTATTACTTCTTAACATTTACGAAAATAAAACATTATTATTATTATTGTAGGATCCACAAAAACCAAATCAAACTGAGGACCAGTCCTTGTATATGTTGTGTATTGGGAGAAATTGAGATGAAAATATATAAGGTTAATATTATTGTAGGATCCAAACAAGTTAAATTAAACACGATAACACGATTTGAAATCCGCACAAGAATTAGTGGGTTTAGGTTTATTTTAAATAGGTTCGGGTCGTATTCGGGTTGACTTGTCTAACCCGTTTAATAAACGGATCGTATTCAGGTTGACACGACTAATACGATATTGACCCGTTAATGACTCCTTCAAAGTTATTTTAGTACTTTAATATATCATAAATGAATTATAAACATGTTGAATACTTCTTAATCGTGTTATTGGTTGACATGTTTAAATAAAATATATTTATAAACGATTTACACGGGTCGTGTCGAATCAACCCGTTTATAAACGGGTTGTGTTCAGGTTTTATTTTTTGACACGATTATTAAATGAATCGTGTTCGGGTCAAGTATGTACCTGTTATACATACATGGATCACGACACGACACGAACACGAACCGCGAACACAAATTGCCACCACTATATCTATGCATGCAGCAGTATTATTTAATCTAATTGGATTTCGGTTTTTTATTTGTAGTACACTAATTAATAAATAATATCATGCAAATGTACAACTAATAATTAATTTTCATGTGTTATTAATTAGTATTTACTACAAACAAATTACACCAAAATTCATTTATACTAAATATTACTAATTGGATTTTGGTGTTTTATTTGTACACTACAGGAAAAGGACTTTTTACCGGCGCAGTTCGTCAAATGCGCCGGTAAAAGTTGTCGAGGTAAAGCAAAAACTGAAATCCCATTTGCATTTATGCTTTATTTTTGCTGGCGCAATAATGCGCCGGTATAACTTTATTTTGCCGGCGCAACAATGAATAATGCGCCGGTAAAAGTGATGAAATGAAGCGCCAACAGGCGCGAAAAGTTTGCCGCCTTTCATTTCATTTATTGTGGCGCTTATATACTTTTACCGGCGCATATATGCGCCGGTAAAAGTCCCAAAAAAAAAAAGAGAGAAACTTCCCGCGTGGATTTCCTTGATAGGTGGGGAAACTTTTACCGGCGCAGACTTGCGCCGGCAAAAGTATTAAACAAAACGTGTGGACTTTGACGTGGCTAGTGGGGATACTTTTACTGGCGCAATTGTGCGCCGGTAAAAGATGTAAATGAAACGCGCGTTTGACTTAGGTCAAACTTTTAGAAGAACTTTTACCGGCGCATTTGGATGCGCCGGTAAAAGTGTATATATGATTCAGTCGAGCACGAAGCCCCCCCTTCTTCCCCATTTTCATTTTTCATTTCTGAAAAAAAATTTCTCTCAAAACCTCTCTCAATCCCTCTCCGATTCCTCTCAAACCCACTCTCAATCACTCTCTTTCTCTATCAATCTCTCTCAATCCCTCTAAATCACTCTCAATAACCCTTTTTTTTCTTCAAAAAAACCACCACCGCCACTTCGTCGGCCACCACCGCCACCACCATCGGCAGGCACCGTTCCCATCGTCGACGGCCGAGCTACGACAGCCACCACCGCAGACCACCTCCTCCAATTTATTTAAGGTATTTTTAATTTTTTTAATTTTAATTTTTTTAATGTGGGTATAAATGTATGTGTATGTATAAATACATGTATGTATGTATATGTATGTGTATATATGTTGGATTATGTATGTGTATGTGTATGTGTATGTGTATGTGTATGTGTATGTGTATGTGTATGTGTATGTGGATGTGTATGTGGATGTGTATATATATGTGTGTATATGTATGTATGTGTGTATGTGTGTATGTATTTATGTGTATGTGCATGTGTATGTGGATGTGTATATATATGTGTGTATATGTATGTATGTGTGTATGTGTGTATGTATTTATGTGTATGTGTGTATGTATTTATGTGTATGTGTATGTGTATGTGGGTGTGGGTGTGTATATATATATGTATGCATGTATTTGTATGTGTATATTGGTGTATGTATATATATATGTATGTATGTTTGTAGGCATATATGTGTATGTATGTATATATGTATATATGTATGTAAATATATATGTATATGTGTGTGTATGTGTGTGTATAAGTGTATGTGAGTGTGTGTGAGTGTATGTGTATGTGTGTGTATATGTGTAAGTTAGTGTAGGGTAATGGATATGTGATTAAATTTTGAAATTTTTATAGGTATTAATTGAATGTTTGGTTTTACTTTTTTATGGAATTAGGTTCGTGTTCGACCGCTCCGGATTACCGCTAGCTGCAAGCAGTTGTCATTTTTACACTCGATTCAGGTATGTTGTTTTGCTTTCGCTTAGTACATAGTAGGGTTTGTTACTAGTTAATATGTCTATGCATGTTAGAGAAGTAGGTTCTGTGATACAATTGACTGTTGTTTGATGGGTGAATTATTTTTTTGTTTATATATTGTCTGGAAATATTTGTTTGTGTTATTTTTAGGTATTAAAAATTTTGGGTTTACACTTTTTAAGCTGTTATGCTGCCGAAATTTTAGTAGAGAAAATGTAAAATTAATTGAATGTTTAAATGAAATAAAATTGAAATTGAAATTTAAAACATGTAATTAAAAAGTTAGTAAAATAGTACTCGTTTTTTTTAAAAAAGAAAAACATTTTCAATTTAAATAATAAATAATTATGAAAATATTTAATTATGAAATGTAATATATAAATTTAAATATAAATGATTAAAAAATGATTAATAAATTATTAATAATTAATAAATGATTAAAAAAAATTAAAGAATGTAAGATATAATTTAAAATGTAATAAAGTGGTATTAAATTTTTTTTAAAAGGTTAGTACTTTTAATTTAAATAATAAATGATTAAAAAATAATAAAAATGAAAAAAAAAATGTAATGTATAATTTAAAATATAATAAAGTGATATTATAAATTTGAAAAAGTTAGTAATTTTAATTTAAATAATAAATTATTAAAAAAATAATAAAAGTAAAAAATGTAACATATAATTTAAAATGTAATAAAGTGGTATTAAATTTTTTTTAAAAAGTTAGTATTTTTAATTTAAATAATAAATGATTAAAAAATAATAAAAATGAAAAAAAATGTAATGTATAATTTAAAATATAATAAAGTGATATTATAAATTTAAAATATTTGTAATTTTAATTGAAATAATAAAAGTGAAAATGTAATAAAGTGATATTATAATAAGTATAAATGAGCATAAGATATTGTAAAGTATATGATAAGATATTGTAAAATAGCATAAAATTAAATTGTTTTTAAAATTTTAAATTTTGGTAATGTTTAATTTATATAGTCAATAATAAATAATTAATTGTTAGAAAAATTATTAATTTCAGGCGAGAGCAGCGAAAAATAAAGAAAGTCGGGGTAAGATGAAATTTCTAGGAGGCTGGGGCTCCAAGCCCATTGTTTCACATGTTGTCGAAGGGGTAAGTTTATATTTAACTATCATTCATTTAACTTTTTCTAGTAAAATAACAGTACTAATATATTTTCTCTTGAAAATAGGCTAACCCCGACACAGGAGAACTGCCAACTGCGGTGGAAACTTTTCAAAAGTTTCACCATAAAGGCAACGATTGGCGCAACGAGTTCGCGCAACAAGCTTACGTAAGTTTACGTTTTAATTCAATTTTTATTTATTTCTTTCAATTTATTTTGTGTTAAAATTAACCATTTAACTTACTTGTTTAATTGTTTTAGGAGCAAATGGTTGAAATAGCGGCAACTCAACCAGCGCCCACTGCAGATGAGCCCGAAGAGCCTGCTATCGATCCTACACAGTACCCCCGAGACTTACCTGTTATGACGCAAGTACTCGGGGAACGATCTCGGCATCTTAGAGGCTTTGGCCATCTCCCCAGACTGAAGGGAGTTGGGGCCAAAAGAGCACCTGCCACGCATCCTTCAGCCCAACCGACTGTTACAATGGAACAGTACGAGGCTTTACAGAAAAAAGTGGAGGAAGCGGAGCAGACAACTCAACATACGAGGCAGCAGTATGAGACACAACAACTCTACCTCAGACGATTCCAAGATCAGTTTGAGTATCTTTCTCGAGCTGTGCCGGGTTTCAACTTGCCTCCCATGGATCTTCCACCATTGCCCACTCCTGGTGCTGGATCATCGGCTGCTGCTGGTGCTGGATCGTCATCGCAGCCTCCCGAGACTCAGAGAAACAACGATGACGACATTACCCGCCTATAGAACTGTACTTTTTTTATTATCCAGTTCGAACATTTAACATTTTGTTTATATACTGATTTTAGTAGTAATTAATGTTGGTTTATCTTGTAATGTAAATTATGTTGGTTTATTTTGTTAATATAATATTATTATTATTTAAAAAAAATATAATTAATTATATTTAATTAATTAATATTAAAATTAATTAAATATAATTAATTAAATTTTTTTAAAAATAAAATTTAATACTTTTGCCGGCGCAATAGTGCGCCGGTAAAATGTGGCAAAAACAATTGGCGCCAACAGTCAGATTGGCGTCAATAGTTTTGCCAGTGCACTATTGCGCCGGCAAAACCTAATCATAGCAGGTTCAAGGCGGATAAGGGCATTTTTTAACACCGGCGCTTATTTTTCACCGGCGTTATTCCTCGCCGGTAAAACTTCAAAAGGAAGTTTTACCGGCGCAGTTACTATACGCGCCGGTAAAAAGTCTTTTACCGACCAAGTTTCCCAGATAAGTTTTGCCGGCGCAGTCAGGGTACTTTTGCCGGCGCAACAATGCGCCGGCAAAAGCTGATTTTCTTGTAGTGGTAGTAGTCTAATTAATAACACATGCAAAGTTAATTATTAGTGGTACTTCATTTTTATGATATTATTTATAATTTATATCTTGTTAATGATGTTACTTATAATTCCATCAAAATCAAACATGAAAATTTTACAGTTTACACGTCATTGTTGAAGAGAAAAGGAATGATCAATATATTTATAAATTGATCTGCCTTGTATGCTATGCTATGCTTAATTATATTACAATATATCATTGTATTTGTATATAATTTTAATCTACATGTAATTCATGTAATTCTTACGTCAAGTAAACAAGCTTATAAATCTGTTTAATTATTAGTTCTCAAACTATAAATGCATAAAAAAAACCAGTTAAAGCATAATAATATGATCTAAAAAAGAAAAGCAAAATAATATTAATCATGAGTACTTGATCACTTATCAATTCTTCTTCTCTCTATTTTCATATATATGAACTAAGACATGCATTTATTATTTATAGACAAATTAGCTTATTATTTGTCGGCCAACGAAGTGGCACATCGTATAGCTAAGCATATTTTTTATTGTAAATTTTTTAATTTTTGGGGTGTTCCTGTAATTAAAGGTATATATAAATTGATTCAATTTTTAATGACAATTGATTGATTTAATTAGATATATAATTATGGTTGTTTGATAAGGTGTTTAAAAATTTAATATATTCAACATTTAATCTGTTGTGGATATTGTCCCACATAAAATAAATGGTAGAAAATTGAGTCATATATAAGAACATGGACTACGTCACTCATTGCCAATTAGTTTTGAGATGGAACTCTATGATGACTGAAATTAATTGAATCGGATTTGATGTTAAAATTTAACATTTCTATCGAATATAGATAAATCTAAAAATATTAAATGTAGTTCAATAAACACCCATATCTAATTCCCTAATAGAGGATTTGCCTATATTTTTGTAGTTATTTTTTGATAATGTGTTGATTCTGTTAAAAAAAATAACTGAGGAAATACGAATTCGAGTTATGTTGATAACCAAACGAAACAGGTAGAGACATAAAATATGTAATTATTATTATTATATATATATACTAGAAGAAAGTTACGTGCAAGGCACGTATACTTAATTTTATGTTAGGTGCTCTATAATTTAATTGAGAAAGATTCAATAAATAATCATATAATTTAAAATGGTTTAAAAACTAATTTTAATTAGTGTGTGGGGTTATTTGAAAATCAATAGTGAAAAGTCAAATTTATTAAAATTTGCAGAAAGAGAAGAGGAGAATGGAGATTAGCTTGAAATATATTTAAAAAATAATAATGCTACACACTTACTATGGACACTTAACTCGAACCGTAATAAAATTATAAAGAATAGGGGTAGCAGACATATAACTGGACATATGAAAGAAAGAATATAAAAAACAAGAAATATGATAGCTTCCAAATAATATTATAACAAAGCAATGCTCTCCAAATTTATCTTAATATCATTCTTCTCTTGAAGCCTCTCATCAATCTCATAGCACTCCATGATAGACTCAAAAAAATATATGTGTTTATGTATATTTAGATTCAACAAAATATATGTGTTTATGTATATTTGTTTTGGGCAAATCAATAAACATATATTTTCAACAAATTAACCCGATAAACTCAAGATCCACATATATATATAGCTAAGTATTCAAATACAATTGTAAAATCTAAACTTAAAACAAAATCAAATGGACAATTCATGCTCAACTAAAGCTATATATATACTGTTATGATTACATCAACCCAAATATTCTTATTTGCTATAACCGAATTATAAAAATTAAAAAGTATAATTTGAGATATATAGACTAAAATCATCCAAATAAACAAATAAATTAATTAGTTACACATAGAATTATAAATGATACTTTTTTTTTAGAGTGTGTTTGAAGCTTATGTGAAATTTTTTAGATCTCTTCACTACTATTTTTTATCTCTATTTTTTTGTATAAATATATATGTATATAGTAAATTTATATTAAAAAAATGAAAAAATATACGTACATATATTTTAGGGTAAATACTTATTTGGTACCTTGTGTTTTGTTAAAATACATATTAATTTAGTACCTTATGTTTTAAATAATGATGAATTGGTACCTTCTGTTTATAAAAACTACTCATTTTAAATAATATCACATGAGAACAATATATAATATTGTATATATATAAATAATATCAATTCAAATATCAAATATCAGTTTAAATGTAATTTATTTTATTTTTATTTTATTATTTTATTATATATAAATACTATTTTATTATTTTATTAAATATAAATAATAAGTCACACCATGAATTTCTCATAAACCAAGAATTCAGTTATATAGGCACACTTTAGAATAGAGATATGGAATTAAAATTTAAAAAGATTTAACAGGGGTCGGGTGAGAAATTAGGTGGGTAAGATAATTGGCTTGGGTGACACGTGGTCCGTCGATGGTGGCGCCGGCTTTTATTATTATTACTATTATTTCTTATTATTAAAGAATCCAATTGTACGGAATCTTTTGTTAGGACTTATGAGTAATAATTAATAATGGGAAATTTTTATAATGCACCGTTTAAAAGGAATACACTGATATATCTTTATCTCTTTTAGTATCCGAAATAATTTTTTAATCAAATTTTTTCTCATGGTCATGTAAATTATACTTATTTAAGACATCCTGCAAAATTTTAAGAAATTCGAAAAAGTTTAACACGCCAAAAATTGCGTTTAAGTAGTGTGTTGCACGCGTGACTATTTTATTTTATACGCGTGTAAAATAGACTATTTGAATATTGTTTTCTATATCGTAAATTATTCCAAATTTCTAAAAATTTTGTAAGATATCTCAAATAGCTATAACGTACATGAATATGAAAAAAATTAGACTAAAATTTTTTTTAGATGTCGAAACAAGTAGAGGGTACATCAATACATCCATTTTAAGGGGGTGCATTGTAGAATCATCCATTTTAAGGGGGTGCATTGTAGAATCACCCATTAATAATAATAATATTCTACAAATATATAAATATAGGGTGATACTACAATGCACCCATTAAAAGAGATGTACTGATACACCCTTGACTTGTTTCGGCATCCAAAAAAAATTTTTAGTCTAATTTTTTTTCATATTCATGTACGTTATAACTATTTAAGATAACCTACAAAATTTTAAGAAATTCCGAATAATTTACAATATAGAAAACAATGTTCAAATAGCTTACACGCGTATAAAATAAAATAATCACGCGTGCAATACATTGTTTGAACGTAGTTTTCGGCGTATTAAACTTTTCCAAATTTCTTAAAATTTTGCAGGTTGTTTTAAATAACTATAACATACATGACCATGAGAAAAAGTTTGACTAAAAAATTATTTCGGGTGCTAAAACAGAGGGGTGTATCAATATATCTATTTTAAGGAGGTGTATTTTAGATAGAATTTCCCTATAAATATATATAAATAAATTATTGGACTTTTATTGAGAAGAAAATATAGTATTTTTTAAAATTTGTAAAAAAAAATATAAATTTGAAAGGAAAAACAAATTTTTAGACCCTTAAACTAAGTAAACATTTGGTACAGGCTTAACTCATCTATGTTTAAGGCTACTATACATTATGAGTTTTTAGGACTATACGTTCTTGTTTATGAGCAAATGTCAAATCTAAATTTGATTTATTTATTATTCATATTAAAAATTAAAACACAAACTGATCAATTTGTTAAACCTATTTATATAAAAAAGCATGTTTAATTTTAGTTAATTTATAATACATTAACATATTTATAACAAGTTTAACATGTTTAAAATCTTATACATTTATACGTAATTTAATATGTTTATGTTTTATTTAATTAAAAAATATATAATTTATGTGTAATAAATATAATTTAAAAATGTATACTCTTTATATATTATCGTGTTATTTCTAAATTAAACGTATGTATCAATTTAAAAATGACTCGTTTAATAAACAGGTAACCGTAATTAATTTGAAAATGACCAAAACTCATTTAAAGTAAACTTAAACTTATTTATTTTGTGCGAATTTTGAGTCGTCTTATTGCATCTAACCCAAATTACCACTCTACCTAGGAAGAAGCAAGACTCCCATATACACGATAAGTGGATAGCCAGTCAGCTTAGACATTGCATTATTGATCTTCCTTCCTCACCTCTATTCTTATCTTCTTCTTTATTATTATTTGTTTTTTCTTCTTATTTACCTATACAAATATAAAAAAGCAACATTTCTTCTTTTGTTTGTGTTTACTTAATGTATGGTATTACAGGTTGTGGGGCTTATCTAAACTACATGTTATCATTAATCATTAGCTACAACTACAAGTGTTGATCTTTTTTTGTTCATTTAGAGGTTATTTTTTTTAAGTTATATTGTATTTTATTGTATTAGTATTATTTAATATTGTATTATATTTGATATTATATTTGATAGATTGTGTAAAGTTATAATATATTTTTAATAAACTCGACGCAAACATAGGCTACGTGTCGGGTCTGGATCTCGGGTCTGGGTCTCAAGTTCCAGTTTGGGTTCAGGTCCAAGTTCGAGTCCTGGTCCCGGTTTAAGTCTGGATCTCGATTTGGATCCCAGTTTGAGTCCGGGTCCAAGGTCCCGGGTTGGGCACCTGAGTCCGAGTCTCGGGTCCGCATTCAAGGTCCTAGTCCGCGTCCGGGTCTTGGGTCCGCGTCCTCATGTGGGTTAAGGTCCAGGTTTGGCTTCGGGTTCAGGTTTGTGTCCGGGTTCGGGTTTGAGTCTGGGTCCCGAGTTCTTGTCGGGGTCCGGGTCAGAGATTAGGGTTGACCTCGGATTCTTTGTAAATGTTATAGTAGAAGCTAATACAGACCATTTGTTATGTATTAAATAATACAACTTACATTGTATTAAAAAAAAATTATCGTAATAATTAATACAATACATTGCTTTATCCAAACATAGTGTTATTTATTATTTAATACAATACGACCCTAATACGGCATACTAAACGAGCCCTTAATGTAACGCCCCAGTATTTTGCCTTATTTTACAAAAATACTATTTTCATGCATAATTTGAAAAGATAAAAAAATAATTTAAATACAACAGTGGATTTTAAAAAAAATCAAAATGCAACAGAGAAGGATCCTTCATTTGTAAAACAAGATACAGTAAGTAAATAATTTTAAATAATGCATTTCCACTGTGTTAGATTTATCAACTGCTTAAAATAAAACTAAGGCACCACCGGCGTTCTAGATCGTTTGTCCGCCCGTAGCCGCTCACAAAGATAATGCGTACGTAACCGACCTCGCTCACTATACATACTTCCCTGTCTAATACCTGTAGGGGGAAAGTAAGGGGGGTGAGCTAAAAGCTCAGTAAGGAAATGCTTATCAAACAATACCATATAATATCACACATACCATTAATGTATTTATTAAGTTTTAGCAATATCATACATGCTCTTTTATAACTATAACCAAATAACTGTACATATGGAAACCTTTATCATACAAGTCTATACTATTTGTTCACACCGTACACATATACAGAGATCATAACTCCAATATCATACTCATAACATAATCATATCAATACTATAAATAATAATAACATTATCACAATATTGTCATATCATAGCCATTACTTACATAACCCGGGCCTAGCCTGACCCTACAATATCCTGGGCCTAATCTGCCCATATAATAACATGGGCCTATGCAGCCCTACCATTGTTATAGGATAGGGTATCTCTATATTCAACAGTATACATCACTGTATCATACCCACCATAACAATCTCATACACGACTCAGTAAAATGCAGGGTAGGGTATCTCTACATTCAACGGCCTTATCCCGTATCATACCCCACCATGGTCCCCCACTTTACCTGAGACGTTAGCATACAGCATACAACATATAACATGCAACATACAAATATATCATACAACATACAACCTGAAACATACAAATACAACATACAACATACACAAGTCATACAACCATAATCTATGTATCAATTCACAAACTCATATTGTGTCCATACCACACATTCTCAGTACCATATACATATTCATAATAACAAATCATAAATCATATTTCAATATATAAAGAATTTAAATTTATGCAGATAAACACATAGAAAACTATCTAATTTCCTTACCTCAAATCCTGCTGCTTAAGAGTTGTTATCTCGTCACTACTACCTCTTGATGACTCTTCTTAATCAGTGCTAGATCTTGAAATCTCAAATTATTAGAATGGTGATGATGATCTCAATGTTATGTTGATGAAAATCATGAGTGTTGTTTGGCGAAGAGAATGAAACAAGAAGGAAAATTATAAATCTTTGATAGGTAGCGAGATGGATAACTTGTAGGATATAGGATTTTATGAGTGTCCTCTCTAAGAATTGTATTCAAAGCCGAAAGAAAGAGATTGAGATTGAGTTTTATTTTTCTTAGGGTTAGAGACTCTGCATATTACGTATCAAGAATGTGATAGATTTAGGTTTTATAATCTAATTAAATCTATAAAAGAAAATAATAAAATAACCCCTATAATCTGATGCTAATTTAACTCTAAAATAGAATAATTAAATAAAAATCTTATTTGTTAGATATAAGTTTTAAATTTTAAATTTTAAAACTTAGGGTTTCTATACTAAACTTAACAGGTCGTCACTTTGTAACCTAATTTTGACCCCAATAAAGTTAAAATTACGATAAATCTATTTCTACATAATTGATAGATCTTTGAATTATCTTTCCAACGCCACTGAAATCATCTCAATCCGAGCTCTAGAACTCCAGATATGATCGTTTTAGTAAAACAGATTTTAATCCTGCGAATTTATCCAAACCTACGAATTTTTAACATTAATTAATTAAACTCACTAAATATATTATAAAACCCTAATGGACCTTCATATTGGGCTTTAATTAAACGATTACTTACTCTGTAAAAATACCATAATATTTTACTTTCGTAGTTAATACAACTTTAAATCTCTAGAAAATTGGTACAACTACTCTAAGCAATAATATCAACTCACTAACAACACAAAGAAACAAGATAATTATCCTCGCTCAATTAATATCCAAAAAAAAAAAATTAAATACTATTTTAATCTGGATATTACATCGATGGATTCCATTGTCGCCTGAGTCCTTTGCTCTAGCGACTGATGCTTCGGTGGTATAAGGCAGGGGTTTTGTCGGTTTGGGGGGGGGGAGTGATACAGGATGCTACGGGTGTGGTTTGGTTGGCGTGATCATCTAGTGTATAAGGTGATTTCTCTGTTAATGTGGCGGAGTTGCTTGCCATTCGGATGGGTCTGTCTCTTGCACTTCAACATGGTTTTCGTATCTCCATTATTAATAGTGATTCTACAATGGCAATTGGTTGGATTAATAAGCTTCACATGAATTTTAGTGTTCAGTCTATTTTATTATATGTCTATTCTTTATTAGTTGTTGTTGGTGGTGGTTCTTGCAGTGTTGTTCTGCGTTCGGCGAATGGTGTTGCCCATACACTGACAACCTCTGTTACTAGTTTATGAGATTATGTTTGGACAGATGCTTGTCCACGATTTTTGAGTTCTTCTGTAACAGCGGATTTAATTCAATGAATTATGTCTTTTTCTTAAGAAAAATAGATCACTAAAATTATATTTTCTCTATTTTACAACATGCTTTTACATTGTAGCATACATGAATTTATTTATATTTTTCTCTACATCATTAAATTAATATTATTTTTATTTTTTACACTATTAAAATAATAATTTTCAAACATATATACAATATACATAAACAAAATATTATTTATATGTTATTAAAATAAATTTAAAGAATGTACTATTCATTCTCTACATGTAAAGTAAGTTGTATTGATTTGAGTGCATATTTATTTTACATATATAATTTAAAAGAGCTGATGAAAGCCCTTTTTTTTTATCATATTTAGTTAAAAAAATTAGAGAATCTTTATTATAAAGTGCTCTGTATTTTAAATGATAGAATAAATTAGGAGTATTCTTAATTAAGTAAACTAAGTAAGACCTAATTAAGATCCGATATACAATTGCACTAATAATGATATTATATCTTACATTGGTGTCAAGTACTATAAATGTCATTTAATAATTCTCTATTTAATTAGGAGGAAATTATTATAAGAAAAAATAAAAATAAAACTAGCAAGAGTTAAAAGTAGAATATGTATAGATAGCAATATAGCTTGTACAAAAATATAATGGAGAAAATAATGATTGAGGATAAAAAGGATAGGTAGGCCGATAAGGATGCCTTATGAAACATATTTTTAATTTATTTATTTATATTTTACTTTACATCTGAGAAAAGGTTTTATTTTATTCAAATGGGACCTTTTGTAGTACTAATTTATTTTGGCTGAAGGTGGATATGAATTTCATACAAATTCATTGGATTGGAGGACAAAAATAGACTTTGATGTACATTCGAATTTAGTCCCAAGCCTTCTTTATACATAAATATATATATTTAAAAAACTTATTGACTTTAATTCAAATATTTTTGTGATGATATGGTAGGTGATGGGGTATAATTAGTGTGAAAAAGTATATTGTATAATTAATTATGATAGTGTTTGGTTAACATATATTTTTATTAATATTTTAATTAAAAAAAATTAAAAGTAAAATTTTCGTGTTCTATAACTCTTTTTGTTTTTTTTTTTAAATTTAATAATAAAAAATAAAAAAAATATATTCTATAATTATTTTTATTTTTTTAATTTTAAAAACAAAAATAAAAAATGTTATTTATAATTATTTTTTACGAGTCTAGGTTGAGGTTCAGGGTCTAAGGTCTGGGTTAGGTTTAGAGCCCGAGGGTCTGGGTCGTGGTCCATGTCTAGGGTCTGAGTTTGGGGTCGGGGTCCAGTTTCTTGTTCGAGTTTGGGTCCAAGTTTAGGCCAGGGTCCTATTCTAATCCGAGGCTAGGGTTGGGGTTAGGGTCTTGGTCCGGATTTAGGTTCGAGATCAAAGTCGGGTCCATTTCCAAAATATTAATGATAAAAATATAAATAGATTATAATTAATAAAAAAATTGGTTAAATAAATTTTGAGTGACTTTTTTTTGTTTTAATAATTTTAAAATTTTGATTCTCAACATTAAAATTAGAAGTGAAAAGTAAATTTATAGAACATATTTTTGAAAATATTTCTATTTTTCTAATTATAAAAAAAAAACTAATTAAAAAAATATTAAATTGTACCCAAAGCTTCTTTGCTTTACAATTAATAAATCAGCCTAGTTCAATTGAAAAATACCCATAGTTTTTCTTTCCAAAAAAAAAAAAAAAAAAACTACCCATAGTTTTTATTAGGGGTGTTCAACAAAATTTACAAACCGCCCACACCAAATCGAATAAATCGATAAAAAAAATATAACCCAAAATAATATAATAAAATAATTATAATTTTATGTTTTCAGTAATACTGAATTGATTACAAATCACATATGTTTTCTTTTTTATATTTAATTTTTTTTAGTGACAGTATATATTATAATTATAGTAGATATTTTAGCTATTTTAATTTTTTTTTAAATAATTTACTGTGTTAAATAAATTTCAAAATAATCAATTAATTTCACGCATATAAATAAAATAAACATGTTTACAACTGAGTATTTAAATTTTATGTTCGGTATAGTAAAATATTTTTTATTCTTATTATAATCAACATAAATATTTATATTTTTTTAAAAAAAAATTTAATTCTCATATTAAAAATAGCAACAATTAGTCTTATAAGATCAGGGTTTTATTTAAAACGAAACTAATGAAAAAAAAAAAATCAATATAAACGCTAATATAGATAAATGAAAATATTCTAAGAATTGAATGTAATTTTGTTGTAAAATAATCACACATAACCATTAAATTTTTAATGATAATATTAAGAACATCCCATACATAAATGTAGAGCATTGTTATGAGACACTTATAGTGTTATATATACTACAATAAAGTGTTATTTCTATAATTAGTTAGCGATTTTTTTTATAATATTTATTAAAATAAAATAAATGAGATTCGATATTAAGTTACACTAATAATGATATCATCCTTCATAAATAAATATGTTAGGTACTATATAGGTGCCCAATAATATTTTTCATAAATGTATGGATTCAAGTCATGACTTTGTTTGTAACAAGCAAAGTAATCAGAAAAATGCAACCTGTTGGACTAAATAAAAGAAAAACCAATAAGAAGAAAGTGGGTTTAGATAAGAATATTAAGATATTAATAAGTGTTATTGAGTTGATGCCTTATGTTTTTAATAATATAAATTCAATACTTTTTTTTAATAAAAACTTTATCTTTTGAAATCATAAGTAACATATCATCATGTCAATACAATAATACAACACAAATTTAATATAAATTATTACGAGTTAGGATCATAAAAATATACATATGTAGAATTGGGTTGAACCATCACTAATAATTATTAAAATTGGACTATGATCTAGTAGTTGTGTAACACGAAATTGACAATTTAACATATTTATATTCATTAAAATTATTGATTTATAGTCAAATTATTATTTATTTTATAAAAAAATAAATCTAAAGTAGAAAGAATTAATATAAGATAGTTTATACTAAGAATTTTGTTCAAAAATATATTGATAAATGAAAATTTTACATAATAAACTAAAAAATTACAAAAATATGTTAACATAGAGAAATTTTTATTTTTACGGTCTGTTCTTTTTATTTTTTCGTTTTTTTAATTATTTTATAGTTATTTATAATTGATTTATAGTTAGTGTGACTTGTGGGGTTGATTTTTTTATTGTTTTTGTAGTTATTTTTTACTTTTTATTTGAGAAAATTGTATTTTTATAAAGAAAAATTTTAGACTCTAAAATAATAAATAAAACATAAAAAAAATATATTTTTGAAAAATTCCTTGATAATTTACCATAAAATATGTAATTAATTAATTTTATTTATTTAATTATTTCAATGAGTCAAATAAATTGATACAATCAAAGATATAGATACAAAAATTAAATATATGATAATAATCATGTTGATCACTTGACGATAGTTAGGGTTAAAATTTCTTGATTTAAGATTAATTGATTATTCATGTCAATATGTATACATAATATAAATACAAATATGACACACCACCATTAATTACTACCCCTAACATATGGTACTTTGTATTTAAACAAGTATATCTTAAGATATTTTTTTTTATAAAATTACACTAAATATAATATTTATTCAATTTGTCAAAACCTTATTAAAAATTATGGCTGATAGATATTTTAAGATATTAATTGGTATATTAAATCTCTCTAAACACAGTAGCAATAAATTTATTTTGGGTTGAAGGTTTTGAGCTTTTGTGAGTATGAAAATACCCTCAAAAGAGAAAAAAGAACAAGAAAAAGGAAATTAAATTAATTAAACCACTAAAAATTTATTTTTAACCTTTAGTTATGTTTAGAATATCAATTATCGATCTGAACCTTGAAGAGGCATTTATTTCCATAGGGCTGGCTTTCCAATGCACTGATCATACAGCTAGCTACCAGAACAAAAACACAGATCTTCCCCTTAAATTAATCATAATTATTATAAAATACCCTAATAATAAAAATATTAGGTATTGCTTAAATTTTAATTTAATATATCACACTTTCATTCACACAAGTGTTTAATTTTTTTTTTTTGTTTTGAACAATATATAATTCTTTCACACTGTTTTGGTTTGGGGTATGAAACAAGGTTTTTAAGCCAACAGAATGAAAGTTTGCACATTGTATAATTAATTATAAAAATACAAACAAAATAATAAATAATAATATTATGATGTGGCAAAAAAAAAATGCAATATTTGTGTTCTGTATATTTTATATATAACACGCATTTAATTCCAGTATTTCAACTCACACACAAACCATGCAATACAACACATTTTGTCATACCAAATAAATCCAATTCCCTAATTAATTTAAACACAATCTCTAATTTTCACTATATTGGATATAGAAAATACAGTTTGTTTTTATATAAAAATTGTACTGCATAGAAATGTGTAGTACAATTTGTTTTTAAATTTAAAAATGATATAAAATCTCATATCACAAAGAAAGAATACAAAAATCATGTTTGTACAACAATATTTTGAACACAAGCAACTTAATTGAGGTTTAAAGGGTAATGAATGAGATTGAAAGTAAAAAACTTAATCAGAAAAAGACAAAAAGAAAATGGAAATAAAAGTGGGGTACGTGGCAGTTATTGAGCAATAGTAGTCAAATCGCTTGCCTACACTTAAATCGTCCTTCTTACTGTTCTCCTCCATAGCTGTAGTGGGTCCCACCAAACCCCCAAAACCCATTCCATTTTCTTTCTCTTTCTCTCTTTATCTTCTCTATTTATTTATATTTTGCTTCTCAATCAAATTAACACCCCCACAACAACAACAACAACAACAAAGCCATATAATAGTCTAGTCTCTCTTCTTCTTCTCTACTACCAAACGACACTAAATTCCAAAAACGACATTAAATGAGATATGGTGGGACTGAGTATATTATTGGAAGGTCATCAACATGAGCAGAGTAGTAGTAGTGTTAATAATAAGAGCAATAAGAGTAGAAGTAGTTGTAGTAGTAGTGGTAGTGGTAATAGGAGTAGTAATAGTCCTCAAGTTATTAACAAAATCACCATGATCAACACAAATCAATCTCCTTCTTCTTCTTCTTCTTCTTTTGTTTACAGAAACTTTGCTTCGGTTTCCTCTGTTCAAACTCCAACTTTTCTGGACCATTGTTTTCTCTGCAAGCAGAAACTTTTGCCCGGTAAAGACATCTACATGTACAAGTAAGTCCAACAACAACAACAATGAAAACGACAATTTTTTTTGTTTGTGTATTGTTGTCGTTTACTTCTCTGGTTTTTCAAATTTCCTTCCTTTTGGAAACTGCATGACTCAAGAGCCAACAAGTTTCGGTTTTTATGTGTTGGGTTGGTTTTGTTGGCTATTTTGAGTAAAACCCAGATCATGATTTTCGAAAATATGGTCAAAAAAAGGTTGTTTCCTATGTGGGGTTTGTGTATACATATATATATATAATATTTTATATATATTGTATATGTGTTTGTTATTGCAGAGGAGACAAGGGTTTTTGCAGCGTGGAGTGCAGAGGAAGACAGATTTTTATGGACGAAGAAGAAAATCTTTTCAAGAACAACTGTTCATTGTCTTCCATGAAACCCTCCTCTTCTTCATCATCATCATCTTCATCTTCTTCTGGTTCTCGGCACCGGAAAGGCACGGCTGGAAACTAGAGAGTAAAAAAAAAGCCAGTTATAAAAATTGGTTTTTTACTCTTTCTTTTTTGCACTTTAAACCTGTTTTGACGGTTTTACCCTCGGTTGATTTTGTAATGACTGTAATGCCCTTTGCCTCCTACTATGAAGACAAAAGAGTCCTTTAACTTGTTTATTTTGGTGTATGGAGATTTTGGGGTTGGCCTCCTCAATCCTCATCATCGTGTAATCTCTGTGGGTTCCCCCATTCCCATAGTTTAATTATCAGAAAAACAAGAGAAAAGTTAAAAATGATTTTAACCTTTTTTTTTTGTAACGGTTCAAAGGGCATGTATGGTATTTTATTGTATGCTTAATGAGAATTAAGTGTAGTTGTTTATTAATTAATTACCTTTCTTCTTCTTCTTCTTCTTTTTGATAAATCACCTACCATTTATGTTACTTTTGGTTATGGTGATTTGCACAATTCCCTTTAGTGGAGAACATAATGAAGAAAGAATTAGTACTTAGGGAACAATGTCATGGTCCCAAAAATAATGGAATTTTTTTATTTTTTTACTTTACTATTTTTTTTTAAAAAAAAAAAGAGATAAAAAGAAAAAAAAAAATGTGTTAACTCTTGAGAGACCATTAGTTTGTCACTTTCTTTTGGGTTTGGTTTTGTTACTTTTTTTTATTTTTTGTAGCCATTCTACTACTTTAATTCCTAGTTGTACTTTTGCCTTTTTTATTAGAATGGTACCTGAAGGTCCACTCAATTCTATTGCTTCTAATTACATTTACATAGACTTACATTAATACTTACTGAGTTACTGATGGATAATCAATGCTTCTTATCCTTAACCACCTTTTAATTTTGTCTTTATATATATCTATGTAATTATGAATAGACAAAAAAAAAAGGACAGAGTAGGACCAACAATGCTTTTAACTTAACACACATTTTCGTTCTTGAGGTTTCTAAGGTGGGTACGCCTCATTAAGAATTCAAGATTCACAAGCATGGTAATTTTGGTCGTTTTGATCATTAAAGCTATTATTATTATTATTATTATTATTATTATTATTATTATTATTATTATTATTATTTCTCACTATAAACCAAAACAAATAAATAGGGGAAAGATAAAATGTTTAAACGCTAATTAGGATTTGTGTTTTAAATTTTGACATATTATAAATTGTCTTTTAATTTTTTAGGTCATCAATATTTTTTTTTTAATTATTAAAATTATTGGATTCATATACTTTTATATAAATTTGGTAATAGATGTATGATGTAGACAGAAGTGAGAGCTTGATTTAATTCATATCAAAGTTCAGATAGCACATAAATTTTTTATCACATTACATTAAGTATCTGTTAGTAAAATTTTACGAAATTGGATGGAGTTTTTGAATCTAATAGTTTTGTTTTTAGTTTTGGAAGAATTTTAACAGCCTAAATGTGGAAAAATTACAATTAATAGTGCAAAATCGAAACGATAATCAAACAATTAGCAATGACAATATTACCAAACACAAGCAATATTCTCTCTCTTTTCTCTGCACATTTCTCTCTCTACCCCTCAAATTTTCTCTCTCAATCTTAAAACTCAATTCGATCGTCATGTTTGAAAAGATAAGTGTTGGTGGTGTTAATAGGTTAAGGATCAAGATCCTAAAGTCGGTGGTTGCAAGAAGCGAGGTTGTTAAGTTAGTTAGGCAATAACCAACTCTTCTTTGAGCGAGGTCTCCACGTCAGCATAAGTATGATGAGTGCATCCAGGAGTGTGTATGAAGGCTTCCAGAATCACGGAGTAAAGCACTCGCTGAAAAAACTTCCCTGATAGGAAAGTGGCAGTTGGACTCGACTATCTGAGACTCCTTTCCTAGAGAAACAACTAGCCATCCTAAACTCCTTTCCGAAGGAAGGATAACTTTCTCGAGGACTACACTTGTAGTGGACATGATGGTCATTCAGGAACTTCCTTTCGGATGGCAACCATCATTCCACAAGACCTTTTTCAAATGGACAAGTAAGCAGTCTGGGAACATACTTCCGGGAGACAAATAACTTTTGAGGAATAACTTTTGGATACCTTTTCATTTAGATGAACTATACCACAAATTCTACCTAGTTACTTCAAATTAAAAGTATTAACAGTGATAAAGAAAGAATGCAACCATCATGGTTGGTGTTCTAGGAATCTCAGTATACTAACTTCTGAGAATTATCAAGTTCAAGCAATGCTTGAAGCTGTTAATAGTTAAGACCTTAGTTTTAACATTAGAAAGATTAACTTTTATTCTGACCTTTCTAAATCAAACAACCCTTCTTCTATCTTCTCTCTAATCCAGTAGAGTCTTATATCTATATGAGTTGCCCTTTTCATGATAAACTAGGTTATTACAAAGATGGATGGATGACTGGCTATTTGAATACACATTCACTCCCCCTTTGATTTGTTTCAATTCAATAAGAACTCCCCAAAGCCATAACGCTTCCTTGAATGCTTTCGCAATACCCATGAATTGTGCTTTCATGGTGGAAAGAGAAACCACAGAATGTAGTTGGGCCTTCCAGCTTATACAGTTTTGGTTTGTCAAGAAAACGTAGGAAATGGTTGATTTTCTGGTATCTTTGTTCGAGGCATAGTCAGCATCCACGACCTATTCTTACTCAATTTATCCTTTTGTTTTCTCATAGGTTAGACCATAATCTAAAGTGCCCTTCAAGTACCTTAATAACCATTTGAGGGCCTTCCAATGTTCAATGCCAGAATCGGACATGAAACGACTTAGGATGCTTAGAGCATGAGCTATATATGGTTTGGTGCTCATCATCACATACATTAAACATCATAAGACCATAGCATAGCGTACATCCATCATTTTCTCTTTTTCCTTAAAACTTTTAGGACATTGTTCCTTCGACAAAATAAATTTCTCCCTAACGAAACGGATGTACTTTTTGCATCTTCCATGTTGAACTTCTGAATAACTTTCTTGATGTACTCGGACTATTTGAGGATAATGGTCCCTTCCTTCAATACCAAGTATTTTTTGAACTATTCCAAGGTCCTTCATCTCAAATTCTTTTTTCAGCTTGGCTTTGATACTTTTAATCACAGATTTATCCTTGCTCATGATGAGCACATCATCCACATAGAGCAATAAGAACATGATTGTAAATTGTTCAAGATTCTTAAAATACAAGCAGTGATCATATGCAAATTGTTTGAACTCGATTTGTTGCATATAGGTATCAAAATGTTTATTCCATTATCTTGGAGACTGTTTCAAGCCATATAAAGATATATTAAGCTTGCATACCAATTCAACTCCTTTCCCTTTTACTTAAAACTCAGATGGTTGCTTCATGTAGATCTCTTCATCCAAGAATCTATTTAGGAAGGTAGTCTTAACATCAAGCTGTTCAACTTCAAACTCCATTTGAGCTACTAAAGATAGCTTCAATCTTATTGTTTTGTACTTTACCACAAGTGAGAATATTTCAGTGTAGTCCATTCCTTCCACATGAGTAAAATCCTTAGCCAATAATCTGGCTTTGAGCCTCACTAGTTCATTCTCATTGATTCCCTCTTTTACCTTGAGAATCTATATGCACTCCACAATCTTTTTATTCTCTCACTTTGGTACAACAACATAAGTCTTGTTCTTCTGGAATGAATTCATCTCCTCATCTATGGAGTGAAGCTATTTTGACTTATTTCTACATGAAATTGCCTCTTCGTAGCTTTCGAGTTCTTTAATTCTAGTTTGTTGTACTGCTGCCAGTGCAAATGCTATTAAGTCTGCTTCTGCGAACCTTTTCAGAGGGTAAATCTCTCTTTGGGTTCTATCATGTGCCAATTGATAACCTTCTAGACCTTTTTGTTTGAATCCTTCTAGAACCTCTATTTGGTCTTCATTATCTTCCATCTCTACACCAGCTTTCGTCTGAGCATTGTCTTTTGGTTCCACACTATAGCTTTCGTTTGTGAACCTTCTTCCAAGAGTTTCATTCCGTAATCCACTTCCATGCATGTAGTGTTCTTGTTTCTTGTTTTTCTTGCATTACACAAAGACACACTACCTTTCCCAGAGGTCAAGTGAGGATATTCCAACTCATTGAAAACAAAATTTCTAGCAATCACAACCTTTGGTTTACCCTTCCTAAAAATGCAAATTCTATACCCCTTGGTACCTAAGGCATAACCTAGGAAAGTTTTCTTAACGGGTCTAGGTTCCAGCTTGTCAATAGATTAGTGTACATATGTTGTGCACCCAAATATTCTTAAATGTGTTAGGTTAGGGGTTCTGCTGTACCAAATTTCATAAGGTGTTTTTAAGTCTATCACTCTATTTGGGCTTCTATTTATAAGGTAGGTTGCGGTTTTTAGAGCCTCTCCCAAAATAGTTTTTCTAATTTGGATCTGAATAATAAACATCTAACTTTGTTTAACAGGGTTCAATTCATCCTTTCAACAACACAATTTTGCTTCGAGGTCTTCACTATGGTTCAATGCCTAGTGATTCCAAATTCTTGACACAACTTGTCAAATTTGAAGTTAATAAACTCCAACCCATTATTCATCCTAAGGTTCTTAATTTTAAGATCTATTTGGTTTTCCACTTGAGTTTTCCAACTCTTCCAAGCACTCGTCATTATTTGTTAGCAAATAGGTCTAAACATACCTACTATAGTCATCAACTATTGAAAGAAAATATTACTTACCGAAGTGAGTAGGCACCTTGTATGGCCCCCAAAGATCAGCATGCACATATTCGAGTATATTCTTAGTTGTGTGCCTTGCCGGAGTGAACTTCAGCTTATGTTGTTTCTCTAAAATACAAGCTTCACAAAATGGTAAGGAAAAAGAATTTAAATTTTCAACTATACCTTATTTGTGCAGTTCTTTGAGGCCTTGTTCACTGATATGTCCAAGTCAGTGATGCCACAGTTGCATACCCAATTCTAGCCCTTTCACCATGCTTGCTTCTACGATTGGGATAGTTTCTCCTTGGAGAACATATAAATCATTGATCTTTTCACCTTTCATCACTACCAAAGAACCTTTGGTGATCCTAAAGTTTTCGTGCATGGACTTGTATCTGTATCCTTCATCTTCAAGCACACCCAGAGATATGAGGTTTCGTCTAAGTTCCAGGATGTGCCTTACGTTCGTTAGCACCTTGATTTTGCCATCATATTGTTTGATGGCAACCTTCCCAATTCCAATGACCCTGCATGAATGATCATTTCCTATTAGAACTTTACTTCCATCAACTGATTTATAATCAAAAAATGATTCTTGACTTGGACACATGTGATAAGTGCATCCGGAGTCGAGAATCCACTCCTTGTTCATTGAGGACTCCGAGCTGGAGAATCATTCTCCATCCATGGAGCAGACATCATTATCCTTTGTAATTGCAGTAAAATCCTTCTCGTGGTGATGATGTCGGTTGTCCTTCCTATCTCCATTGTGAGATTTGTTGAAACCTTGTTGCTCCTTGTACTTCTTGCAAAATCTTTGCAAGTGTCCAAACCTTCTACAGAAGTAACATTTTTGAGTTTGCGTCTCTCTGGAATTTGATCTTGATTGAGAGTGATGGTGTTTACTCTTCGAACTTACTTTCTCAGGTGATCTTTATCTTTCCAGATACACTTCTTTTTTCTTGGATTCCTTCTCCAATTGTAGCTTAAAATCTTTCAACTTAAGTGCGGTACGAACATCCTCCAATGCAACCACGTCTCTGCCATACTTGATAGCGACCTTTACTTCTTGATATGAAATTATAAGTGATCTCGACAAAATGATGACCTAAATTTCTTTATCAACCTTGTGATTTATATTAACCTATTCCATAATAATCTCATTAAATCTATCAGTGTTATCATGTAAAGAAAGGAAAGAACCCATTCTAAAATTGTATAACCTTTCTAGCAAATTGATCTTGCTAGCTATTGATAGTTTTAAGTATAATTCTTCCAACTTGTTCTAGACTCCTTTTGCTGTCTTCTCTATAATGAGTTTTCTTCGTACACTGTTTGACAAATACATGATAATTGTCTAGTACATCATCTCCTCCATTTCTACAATTTCCTCTGGTTTCTTCTCGGCTAAAAGTTTCTCATCTCCAAGGACCTTGGATACCTTCTGGTGCACTAGGATTCTTTTCAAACTTTCTCTCCATAATGTAAAGTCTCATGTTCCATCAAATTTCTCCAATTCGAATCTCGCCATTGATGACATTTAAGTTTCTTCAAGAATTGCAGCAGAAAGAATCTTGATTCTGCATTCTTGATTGATTACCAAGCTCTAATTTATGGAAAAATTATAACTAATGATGCATAATTAAAATGACTAAACTTTAAACAATCAAACAATTAGCAATGACAAGATTGGCAAACACAAGTAGTAATCGGATGAAAAAAAAAATAGTTATGAACAGAGTATGAACAACCAGAAACAATTAAAGCAGAAAAAAAAAGAAATCACCAACAAGATATATACTAGTTTAAGTCTGACAGATCGATATTATATATGGCTCTACTCCAGTTCTGGAACACATCCAAAATCTTCTTTGTTGATTGAGTAAGAACAAGTTCCAATACAGTCAAGATCGATTCTCTAATGAGTTCTCTCAAAGTATTTCAACTCTCACACTCTTATCCAATAATCTTCTTCATCTATAGGAGATTCTTCATACAAAATCTAAACCCAATCTCTCTCTCTCTCTCTCTCTCTCTCTCTCTCTCTCTCTCTCTCTCTCTCTCTCTCTCTCTCTCTCTCTCTCTCTCTCTCTCTCTCTCTCTTTTCTCTGCACCTTTTTCTCTCTCTACCTCTCAATATTTTCTCTCAATCTTGAAACTCAATATGATCATTACGTTTGAAAAGATAAGTGTTGGTGGTATTTATAGGCTTAGGATCAAGATCCTAAAGTCGGTGGCTGCAAAAAGTGAGGTTGTTAAGTTATTTAGACAATAACCAACTTAACCAACTCCCCTTTGAGCGAGGTCTCCACGTCAGCATAAGTATGAGTGCATCTAGGAGCGTGTATGAGGGCTTCCAAAATTATGGACTAAGGCACTCGTTGAATGAACTTCTTGGATAAGAAAGTGCCTGCTGAAGTCGACTATTCAGGACTCCCTTCTAAGAGAAACAACCATCGGGAACTCCTTTTAAAGGGAAGGATAGCTTTCCTGAGGACTAAATCTGGAGTGGACATGATGGTCATCTGTGAACTCCCTTCGAGATGGCAACCATCATTCCACGAGATATTTTTCAAATGGACAAATAAGTTGTACAAGAACATTCTTCCGATTGGTAGATAACTTTTCAGAAATAATTTTTGGAGACATACTATACCACACTAAAAAATTTAAAAATACGATTTAATACATATCCAGGAAACAAAAATCTTAATTAGCTTTTATAAATGTCGATGACTCTAAAGTTTATAATGGTTGTACTAAGTTTAGATGATATTGACAATAGTTCCCTTCATCATATATAGATGAGTTTAATTATTACTTTTCTTTAACAACATTGGCAGCCATTCATTTAGTCATCCTTTAAGAAAGCATTATGACAATTAGGAGTATGGATAAATCGATCCAATCTAATAACAATTGACCGATTCAATTATAACTGACCGCTAAACATTGGATATCCAATTGTGATCGGATTGAATTGGATATTATTTTTGAATATCTAATTGGATCGAATCGGATGTTGGATGGAGTAGCCAAAAATTGATTACATTTAACATCTAATCGAACTAATTAATATTTTTATTTATTTTGAATGAATAATTAGATTTTATGTTGTTATACGTAAAAATATATATATATATATATGAAAATTAATATCAAAATTTTACTTTTTTTTTTGGATTGGATAGATCTAATTCAATTCAATAAATACTGATCTAAAATATTAGATAGATCGATTTGATTCAATCCAATAAATACTAAGTCTAAAATATTGGATAAACCCTAATTAAATCAATAGATATACATGAAATACATCTAATAGATAGAAGCGATCCAATTTAACATTCATTGGATGTTGGATCGATTAGATGACTGAAATTGATTAGATTGGATCGGATGGTAAAATCTATCATCCAATATATAATTGGATCGGATCTGAATAAGCTTAAAAACATTAAATGTGATTCAATAAATACCCCTAATAACAATGCATAATCACATTTGCAGTGTTCAAATTAATATAATCATCCTTTAAAAAAAATATACACATTTATGCATATATAATGTAAACTTTAGCATAAAAATCAATTATTAATTATATAAATAATGATAAAAACTATCATCAATGATAATATTATGTTTTAAAAAAATATATATATTAAAACCTTTCATTAATAACAATTTTTCTTCATAAAAAAATAATGACTGATAACATTGTTATTCAAAAAAAAAATGTAGTCTTGCAGTATATATATTAATACATATTTTCTTTCAAAAAAATAATCAAAAATTTACACAATACACTTAAAAATAAACTTTATTTTAAATATTTACAATTTTTTTATATTTTTACGAATTTTATTTTACATGTTCTTACTTATTTTTTTTTTACAAAATAAAAATATATGTTTTACATTGTTTTCTCATAGCAACAACCTAAAAACAACATTATTCTACAAACAATTACACCATGTATTGCTATAAAAAGAAATCCTATTGCTTTGTAACAGCAATATAGTTTCGAAAACAAAGAAAATATAATACTCTGCATTTTTGTAAAAAAAACTCGTAAAAATATAAAAATAATATTAAATTGATTAAAATATAAAAATTTGTCAACTTTATATATTTTACAAAATAATCCAATAAAAAACCAAGTTAGTACAAGTTTTTTATTTCTTTCTAACTTTACAGAAAATACATAAATATAGTATTACATCACCGATTTAACACTTATTATTCTATTAGAAATTAATATTGTTTTTTTAAGTAGTAAGACATGGAGGGATTGGAACAAGAGTCAAGAGACTTAAGACCACAATATTTGTGTGTGTTTGTATGTTTGTATGTGTTATATATATCTTAAATTAAATTAAATATTTCACCATGTATATATAGGACAAAATAAAGGTTGGTAGTAATAATAGGATAGTGGGTGAGATTAATTTTGCTCTTTTGTATTTGCTCATACCATAAAAATTGAAGAAATTTCAAAGTGATGTAATGTGGTCATAGAAATATGGTAGCCCACACTCTTTCTTGCACTTGATATGATGAGATCTGATTTGTTTTGATTGAAGATAATGCAAAATCTCTTGAGATATGTACTATATATGCAAATAACAACAATTTGATTTCAATAATGGGAAAGCTAAATCATCAAGCAAGAATGAGTTAAGGAGCAATAAGTAACCACTTGCCATTTTTTCAAAAGAAAATATCATAAAAGGGAATGAGAATCAAGACCAAGGAATCAAACTTTTTTTCTTCTTTTCTTTGAGCTTGTCAAATGCAGTTGTATATATACATATATAGAAAAAAATATATATTAAAAGCTAAAGTTAGAACCTTAAGAAAAGCATTATACAGTTACAAGGAGTGAAGAAGAGAATGCTGGCACATGTTAATAAAAATTAGGGACTTGTTTGTAAAAACAAAAGGAAAGGGCTAATTAATTAATATATTAATAAAGAGGACTGTATTGTAATAGTACAAGAATTGAAAAAGATGTTCAACTGAAGGAAGCATAAAGGATAATCAAGACAAGACCAAATATGATAAAAAGATGTTTCTTTTAAAGGAATTAGAGGATACCATAACCAACCACACACTCCGATCTTCTGTTAGTATATGGAGATTCTATCTTCTTCCTTAGTATCAGCATTAATGTCTTCTGATTCTGTCAGACAAATACCCATTATTTTTCTCAATGTGTTTTAGCTTCCTAACAAGGTAACAACATTTTTCACTAAGTTTATCTCTATTTCCTAGAAGCATCTTTTATACCACTGGGATTAGGTAAAAGACTTTAGCAACATCGCATTGAGATTTGGGGTGATGATCTTCATCTCATTTTTAATTTTAACATTTGAGAATAGAATAATCTACATGGGATATTTGTGATGAAATTCTTTTAATATTTATAATTGTTACATATATATAGGGATACAATTTTATACTATTAGTGTACTTTCACGGAATATATTCTGTGATGTACGGCAGCCGTTAGATGGGGTAGTTATTTGATCTAAGGGCTGGAGTTGATCTAGGGATAATTAGCGTTAAAAAATGGAAACGTACCATGAGACCTATTATTACATACCCTGGGACCCATAAATAAATTCACACACATTATTACATATCCTGGGACCCACCTGCCGTACAACGGAATGTATTCCGTGTTTTGCATTTCAGGGTACAAAATCAGCTGCCTATATATATGACTCTAATTAAAAAAAAAAAGTGACAGCAAAAATACCTTATCTTACGATTTTGTTGCGGTCTTACTACTTTTTGGCTATTAAGTGTCAACTCAGAAACACATGGCGATGTATTATTAGACTACGTATTAAATAAAGGGAAATTTACATAATATACTTATTTTTGCTATTTTTTTACATATATACTGTGAGGCGGTAATGTTTACATTTTTACTGTGTATATTATTTAAATTTTATACGGCATGCTTTTTCTTTTTATTTTTGACAGTATATGGCAGCTTTTTTTTAAACCTTTATTTATATATATATATATTTTATAGTGACAAAAGCTGTCACTTTTAATTGAGTTTCATTTTACGTTTTGATGAAAGTGAGTCACACTCCATGAAAGTGACAACACACCAACTCCTATCACACCTATTATTATATGAGCCACTGGTCCATGTCGTCTCTACTCATCACATTCACAACCACAAATAAATTAAACTTTCAGACCAAATATTTTATCAAACACCTTTCCTTCTAAACTATTTTCGTTAACAAGAACAACATGAAGCACCGTTCTTTTTAGAAGATGGGTGGACTCATATGATGAACATGAAGATAAGGTGTCATGTAATAAGTTAATCGCTCTTCTTCTCGTTCTTCTTCTTCATGGGTCTCTTTCTTTTGTTTTTTTTTTTTTTTTCAAAATCCATACTCTTATCATATTTTTTCTCACTATCTTCCTCTTTAAGTTCTCTTACTCTCTCCATTAACATATAAATTTTTTATTTTATTTCTTCTTCAGTTCTTCTTCTTCATCTTCTTCTCATTTTTTTACTTTTTCTAATTTTTAGTCACACTTTTGGGAGGAAATAAAAGAGTGGTTTTTTTATTTGATTTTCTAGATCTGTTCTTGTAAATATAGGTTCTAGTACTTCAAAGAACACTAAATCAAAAATACCCTCAATCTGTGTTGGAGAACTCCAACTCTGATTTTGAGTTTGAGCCAAAGTTCCAAAGTCTCCCAAATCTCATAAGGTTTTTTTCTATTGATCTTGTGTTGTTTTAAGGGTTTTTTCAAGTTGATTATATTTCCTATTTCTTTTCTTTTTTTTTGGATGTTTTTTTTTTGTTAGTCCTATTCTATAGTTTTCTGTTTTTTTGACTCTGTGTCTTGTTGTTGTTTTGGTTTTATTTTGTTAACTCTTAGGGAAAGGGTAAACACCAAGTGAAGATTGTTCAATCAACTGATTTGTTTGAAGACATAATTAGGAAAAGAGTTGTCGAGGTGTGTCATTTCATTATTTTAGTTTTAATGTTTTTTTATGCTTGTTTTTTATGTTCTTTATTATTTTTTTTTTTTTGTGTTGTTTTAGTTTTGTTTTAGTAGTGTTTTCTTATGTTTTTTTATAGGATTGGGAATCCAAGTACACCCGGTCGGAATACTACCATTCCAGAGTTTTTTTATGCTCGTTTTTTATGTTTTTTTTTTTTTGTTTTAGTAGTGTTTTCTTATGTTTTTTTTTATAGGATTGTCACATTCTCTTGAAATAATTATGTTCTTTTTCCCATTGTCCATTGCTCTTTATGAGAACTGGTATAGATTTCATGTCCTGTCATTTTTTACAATATTTCATTTATGTGGCCTTTTTTCATATTAAAACAACAGTAAAATAACACTACAAAACAGTAATTTGTTGTTGATTTAGTATTTTTTTCTCTTTGCCAGATTTTATAGTTTTTTCCTGGTGTTTCTATAATTCTGGTGTTGATTTGTCCATCCCCAACCACGAAGGAGAGGTGATGTTTGTGTTTTGTTACTGTTTACAGTATAAAAGTAAATATATTGGGCATGGACAGTATAAAAGAAATAAAAATGGGCTTGGACAGTAAAAATGTAAATTTTGCCGTGTCCCAGTATTTTTGAAAACATTTGGTAGAAAAACAGTATTTTTGTAAATTTCCCTAAATAAATTAAAGAAATATATCGTCACGTATTTCTGAGCTTGCACTTAGTAAACTTAATTGACACTTAATAATTAAAAAATAATACGATTATAACAAAATCGTAAAATAAGATACTTTTGCTGCCAATTTTTTTAATTAGGATCATATATAACAATTATAAATGTTAAGAGAATTTCGCTACAAATATCTCTAATATACATTATTACTCCCCACTCATTATTTTGAAAGTGACCACGAGTCACGTGGTTTGGGACAGCCCATTAACACTAAGAAATAAGTACCTAATAATTAAGAAATGTTAAAAGATACCAGTAGTGCCTAGCACTCTCATATATATCAATATCGCTATTTATCCAATTAAGTATCAGATCTCATATAGTTTTTTTTTTTTACGTATGGTCCGATATAGTTTAATATAATAACTTTTAGAGAGTATCGCTAAAATTGTAAGGCAACACGTGAAGGTACTAAACACCAATATCTGATTGGAATGCTCCTAATAATTTGTTTCATTGTTTATTGTGATTTTTGATTTAGCAATATAGACAAGTAAAAATAATTGAATAGAAAGATGGAAAGTCATATAATCTAAAGTCCAAAGCCAAAGGAAGTGGATATTAAAATATACAAGTTAAGCACAAGAATGTTCAGAAACTGGTTTTAGGTGGTAGAGTATTTCAAATAATACATACAAGTGCTATTTAATCATATGATCATTAATAATCACAGCTCTCATCACCTTCTCTTCTTAGTCAACAATCCTTAGCCAGATTTGAACAGCAAAACTGCTTTCTGATCCAAGTAGAAATAAACAAAGTGGTTTGTCTCGTGGGTCACGTATGAACCTGCAAAACGAAATGCGAGAAACGAAGACTGAACATTATGAACGTAATTCGATCAATAGATAAATAAATTTGTTCTTTCAACATTACATCCAAGAAATAACCAAATGTCTGGGAAAAAGGATGAAGCAAACTCCTGATATTTTCTTATAAGAACATTATCAGACAGATGCAGCTAGAACGAAATCATAGAATACCCTATTGGAGCTTTCATTGAAGATTCCAAAAGCTTCATGGAACTTCACTTTTAGACAGTAATTACTAAACTTTCAAACCTCTGCTGCTATTTCTACTCTTCAAATAATCAAAAATGGGATATTGCTTTGCAGAAAGGAAATAATTTGACTCACAACTAGTATGATTCTCACTATACATTCCTAAAGTAAAACCACAAGCTAAGTTGCTCCAACTACAGGACTTAAACTACAAATTAAAAATGCCCAAAATGTAAATCTAATGGACTAGCAGTAACTTGAGAGTAATGATAGAGCAAATAAGTATTACACTCACAGACAAACAACATTTTAAAGTTTAGAAGCCATGCAACATCACTGAGTAGAATGCTTTGAGTGTAATATGCGAGTCTACCTGTCATTACATCTAACTTAATACTGTATATGTAACATATACCATCTTGTTTTTGCATTATATGAAATACTGAATCTTCTAACTCCTGACCAAATATGAGTTGAAATTGCCTTTAACACAATCTGAAAACACCAACTTGTCCAATGCATGAATAGGAGGAAATTCTTAAAGGTATTCAAATTTTAAATCAATTACTTAAACCAATCAAGGCCTATCTACAAAATGACCAATTGTTTAGTTAATTTGTTGCTTTTGAAGTCCAGATGTCTAAAATGTAAACCTCAGACATTAGATAATATTCTAGAAAGTCAGATTCTAAAATTTATAAAAAGATATAGATACATAAATTTAATTCAATTCTGTTTTAGTAAATACTCAACTATTTTATCATATACTTGTTTGACAGTTTACTCTTTTTTTTCCGCAATTAGGTTCTTGAGTTTCGCAAACAATATAGTTAATTAAGTCCTTAATTTATTTCCTAGGCAAAAATAATAATCTCAAGAACATTACCAAACATCGAAAAATCTAGAGAGCAAATATGCTAATAACCCTTACTTGAGCTTAATTATAAGGACCAGTATAATCAAACACTATAAGCACTCATAAGGAATTAATTGTAATTACAAAAATTGGGTATGAATTGTTGGATGAGATTTTGAACGCAATCTTTATGCAGCAGATGAATTATAACACGAAAAAGTAATCAACCCGATGAAATATAAAATTGAAGTGTTGAACCAGCGAACACATATCAACTTACTCTTCCAATATTATAAACTTTCCATGAGTACACTAAAAAGGTAGAAAAATACAACTTATCTAATTCATTTGTAGACCTGACAAAATAATGTATAAGAGAAAAAAACAAAAATGAAGAGTTGAAGAGATTGACTCATAGAGTAAAAGATCCAAGAATGACCTCTTCCCATGGCGTTCATTATGCTTGATGTGAACCATAACTAACATAAGCTTATAGGCAGGTAGGATCTTAACTTAAGACCATGTTAGGTAAAAAAAAGATGAATCTGATCTTATGTCATTAATGAACGGACTTTTCTAGTAAACCTTGAACCAAAGGAACAAAAGAAAGACAGTGCTATCGAGATTGAGATCAAGAATGTGCTAGAGTAACTTCTATAGAACATCAATCAAACTGGCCTGTGGCCCTGTGGTCCTGGTCCAGCCATTCAATGGTAAACCACTAATCGAGTGTGATCATTAATACTTAAATTCTTCCAAATGAGGAACATGGTAAGAATTTCATTAATCAATTTCCATACTGCTGTATTAAATATATGCCTAGCATGCTCTTGTTAGACATAGACAGCCTCAATAAGCTAGGGAAAAGGACTAATGTAAATCTAAGAAAGACAATAAATGATGTCCATTAGATACTCTAGAAACAGACCCACCTTATTATGGGGATAAACATGTCAAGCTAATGAAAATGCTAACACAAAAGGATAAACATAAAAACAATTGATCAATGCTTAGATCTACACACTTCTGATCACACAACCCTATAACTTGAAAACCCCAAATGGAAACTAACAAGCAAAAGGGGGCTTTCCAACAAGTTGATCATCACTACATACTAAATCTGAACAAGACCCATCACAGAAAACCAAGAAAAATCATTGAAAGAAAGTTGAAGAGAATTACCAAAATTTCTACCGACGATGCAATGCCAAGTGGGTCCGTGCTTCTTATCGAATTCTTTCTTTATATGCTCTGCAACATCCTTTTCCACACCATTCTTCTCAAACGCCTGCAAATCAAAAACCAAAAACAACAAATTTCTCAATAAAAAACGATGCCCATTATAGAATTAAGCTTAACAAAAACGAAAAACATAAGTGGAAAAGAAAAAGAAAAAAAAGAAGCTAACAGCTATGGCGATGTCGATAGCTTCCTTCTGCATGTCCCCAAACATGTCGGCGCTCTTGATGACCACACGCTTTCCGGCGGGTGCAGCGGTGGCGGCGGCCGACAAGGGTTTTCTGTCGTCGGAGTTGAGCTTGGCCGTCAGAGCTCCGGGGACGCTTCTCTTGGCGTCTTCGTTCATTTTCGACTGGTTTTGCTTAGCTTCTACTCAAAATGATTTGGTACAAGTTCAACACTCACAATCACCAAAAAAGAATGGATTTTTTAGAACAATAATGAGAAAGAGAAAAGCTTTCTCTCTCTTCCTCACTTTCTCTCTTTAAGTTTTACCAGAGTGTTGTTTGGTATTTAAGAAAAGGAAAGCTGAAAATCAGTAGTGTAAATTTACTGTCACAGAATCTTATTATTGAAGCTTTTTTAAGCATCTCTCATTAGCTTAAAAATACATTATTTTAAAGTCTATAAATAGCAATTAGTTTTTTCTAAAAAAATTAAATAAATTGAAATTAGTACTACTAGTATTCAATTTAACTTTCTTTCAAACAATTATTTATTTTTTTTATTTATATGTTTATGGGTGTTTGGAAAGCCGAGAATTAAAATTGAATGTAATGGAAGGTAATTACACAATTTTACGTATTTGTTTGATTACGTAATTACATTATGAGAGGTCTTAAATTATAATCTCCAATTCTCATATGTTAGAAATTAGATCTAAAATATATATGTGTTATCCGTATTTTTGGATGTCTGACACGTGGCCATCATGGAAGGGTGCCACTCTGGATCATCCGTGATCAATATATGCATTCCGCTTAATGACACTGAGGAGATTATTATATTCCGGAAGCCAATCAAAGGTCTTCAAGGCTAGTGAGTACAGATAGGGCTACAGGTCTTTCACTATCCATCCGCAATTGGGGAGGATCAGAGTTACCCAGAGCTTCAAATATTTCATAGAGGTAGTGGGCCAGTGTAATCTGGGAAGGCTTTGGCTCATTGATCCTAGAACTTATTCGACTATACCCTATCTGGAACGCAAAGTGACGGTTACCCATCCTTTGACACCGAATCAGATCTTGTCCCCTGCATTAGACCATGGTAGTGTTCGTACGAGCCTTTGAAGCCCCCCTTTTGTCCAACAGCTTGTCTAGGCAACAACTTTTCAAGGTGAAACCTTTGAGTAACGCGTGTCCTTATTCACATGAAATCCTACTAGCCAACAGTCAGATCTTCATGTTGTAGTTCCTGCCCTTGCAGCATACTTAGTACAAAATCTTAGGTGGGTAAAGGGAATGCACTTACCCACATGTAAGCCTATAAATACTCTTATTTTTTATGTACAAAGGGTGAACAATTTTATTGTAACGTCCTTGCTTCAAGCCTCCATTGGGCTCTTACACCCACGAAATGATTGTTCTTATACGCGTGCACGTCACTTTGACTGCTTCATGGAATGACGACTAACCCTACAAACCAACACGAGTATCTCTAGCGTGCTTTGTCCTCGCTCGCACACTTTCTAGGAAAACTTTCCAAGAGGTCACCTATCTTAAACCTACCCCAAGTCAAGCACGCTTAACCGTGGAGTTCTTTCGTGATGGGCTACCGAAAAATAAGATGAACCTTGTTAATATAAGTAGTACCAATCAATCCATTTAAGCCCTCTTCAACTATGTATTCTCATACCTACACAGTCTCAAAATCATCACACATGACCTTCCCCAAGTGATGTGGGATTGTACAGCTCCCGGTCATTCCCCTTCAGATCACGGGACTTTGACTGTCACAATCACCCCCCTTTGGGGGTCCGCATCCTTGTTGACTACACTTCCGGTTGGGCAAGACTCTGATATCATTTGTAATGTCCCCGCTTCAAGCCTCCATTGGGCCCTTACACCCACAGAATAATGACTTTTATACGCGAGTACGTCACTTTGGCTACTTCATGGAATGACTACTAACACTATAAACTAACACGAGTGCTTTCAGCGTGCTTTGTCCTCACTCGTACACTTCTTGGGAAAACTTCCCAGTAGGTCACCCATCTTAAAATTACCACAAGTCAAACACGTTTAACCGTAGATTTCTTTCATGATGGGCTACTAAAAAATATGATGCACCTTGTTGATATAGGTAGTACTAATTAATCCATTTAAGCCCTCTTCAACTATGTAGTCTCATACCTACATAGTCTTAGAATCATCACACATGACCTTTCCTAGGTGATGTGGGATTGTACAACTCCCAGTCTTTCCCCTTCAGATCACGGGACTCTGACTCCCACAATCACCCCCCTTTGGGGGTCCGCATCCTCGTTGACCACACTTCTAGCTGGGTCAAGGCTCTAATACCATTTGTAATGTCCCCACTTCAAGCCTCCATTGGGCCCTTACACCCGCGGAATGATGGCTCTTATACATGAGTACGTCACTTTGGCTGCTTCATGGAATGACGACTGACCCTACAAACTAACACGAGTGTTTTTAGCGTGCTTTGTCCTAACTCACACACTTCTTGGGAAAAATTCCTAAGAGGTCACCCATCCTGAAATTACCCTAGGTCAAGCACACTTAACTATGGAGTTCTTTTGTGATTGGCTAATGAAAAACAAGATGCACCTTGTTGATATAGGTAGTACCAATTAATCAATTTAAGCCTTCTTCAACTATGTAGTCCCATACCTACATAGTCTCAGAATCATCACACATGACCTTCTCTAGGTGATGTGGGATTGTACAGCTCCCCGTCTTTCCCCTTCAGATCACGAGACTTTGACTGTCACATTTATACTAGTCGAACCTCTACAAAAATTCCTACTTGCTTTTTTCTTCTTCCAGAGAAACAAAAGGAGTGCAGAGCTAGGGTTTACACAAATAACATATATTGTATTATTCAAACACTCATGTGTAAGGCCAATACAACTGACTCATAGATTAGGAATTATTAACGCTCGAACCACATAAAAATCACTTGTGTATTATTTGCTATTTTATTTCTTACTTAAGCTCTACTTTATTAGTTTCTGAAAAATTTTGGTAAATATTTTAGTGCTTTCATTGAGAGCTGAAGAAAGTTTGCTAGCCTTCGTACCACCTTAGCCATGGTGTTTACTCAAAAAAACGTAGGCAAGAAAGCTCCTCTAGATATTGTTATGTAGGAAGCAGACTCCTTTGCCCCCGGTCTCCAACCAGGTAGTGTAAGAGAAAAAGGTGTTGTCAATGCTGATAACTGAGGAGAGGACACTAAAAACATGTATGAAAGCGTCGATGATGACCAAAACCTTAAAGACAGGGAAGAGGACAATGACAGTGATGGTTACGTGAAAGAGAGGTATTACAAAGATGGTTATTATTATGACCATGACCCAAACTTGATGCGAGTGACTAAAGAACTAGAAGCTACTCAGACGAAGTTAGCAGAGCAGAAAAAACTCACTGAGAAAATGAAAAGAATCATGAAGCGTCTCCAAAATAAGTTTGAGGACTTGACAGAGTTTGACGATGACCCATCAGTGGAAATAATTATGGCTGAAGAGCGTGCTCCTGGGCAAACTAATGCCGAAACACTACTACAATGTGGGCTTTTAGAGGTTGTTTTTTTTAACCAAATTTAGAAAGAGGGAAGCTAAAGGGAGTGAAAATACCCGCCTAGTTCGAAATTGACATTTAGAGGCAATTTTTTGATAAAAACCGTACGTATAAAAATTAATAATGCTTATGCCGTCGGTTGGGGGTTGGAATTTTTCAGCTGGCATTATTACACATATGGCGTCGGTTATTAGGAAAATAACCAACGCCATAGGTGGACACGTGTTACTAAACCGTGCTCCTATGGTGTTATACCGACGCCATAGGTGGTATATATACACTATCAGGGCTTCGTCTTCCCCACTTCAACCATCTTCCTCGTACACGATAACCAGCATCCATAACAGCACCCATACCCACAGAAAAACCCTTGCCAACCACCCATAAAAAACCCTCATTCTCCCTCATTTTTTCACAAATTTACCCCATTTTTATTTTAAAATCTTCTATTTTCAATACCTAAACCTATATTGTAAAAAAATTTAGTTTTTTTCCCTTTATCACTATAACTGAACCTATTAAGAAAAAGGTGGTGGTACTCCGACTACCAATTTTGGTGGAGAAAACATTGAATCTCAACATCCATTAAGGTATACATATGATTTCTATTCATTTTATTAATGTACATTACTTTATTTTTGTTTTTGTAATTTTTTTTTTTTGGATTTTTCTATTTTATTAATATTATATTGTTGTGTGTGCATGATGGCCAGATTTTTGTTGCAATTTGTCGCCGGATTGCGTTTATAAGGTACATATTTATTAACTTGATATATAATATTTATGTATATATTTTGTATTTTATTAAATATGTGTTTATATATATTGTGTGTATATATATTGTGTATATATTATTTGTGTAAATTGTGTAACTGTATTGTATATATATTTATTGTGAATGAGAATGAGGTAGTAGGGATTTAATTAGTTTACAAAATAAAGTTTTTAAAATTGTGTTATGTTAGCCCAAGCTATGTTTCCAAGAGGGGGTTGAATTGGAAATTTAAGCTAATTTTAAAAATTTAAAAACCCCAAAGACAATTCATGCAAATATTCAAGTTTAATGCAATAACAAAGATAATCACAAGTATAAACAAATAACAAACTACAAATGTAAAGAGTTTAGGGATAGAAATTGCAAACTCTTAATTTTTACAAGGTTCAGTAGAACTAAGCCACCTACATCCTTGGTCTTCAAAGCTATGGACCTAGCTTTGAGTTCAACTATCGAGCCAAGTTAACGGGCTTGACTAACCCTTACAACCGGGGAATTTTTCACCAAGGTTTTTCCCAAACCTCTCACAAGAGTTTTCTTCCAAGAACTATCAACCTCGACTGATTGTTGAAGTGTCAATCTCACTTTTCTCGGGTTGTTTACAAAACCGGTGTCAACCTCACCTACAACCGAGTTGTTTTTCTACCGGTGCCAACCTCACCTCTCAATACAATGAATATGTAATTTTGAAATACAAAGCAAACTCTCTCTAATAAGATGGAAAACAATGTAAAATCCTAGAGAGAATTGCAAGCACACTAGAGAAGATAAGAACAAGTTTGGCTCAAGTGTGTGTGGTTGGTGTGTTTATGAAAAGATGATAATTCTTTAGTTTAGAACAATTAGAATGATGTTATATGATGAATAGAAGCTCAACCAACCTTAATTTTTGAGTGAAAAACGAGTTTATATAGTGTAGGAATGAAAACTAGCCGTTTATAGCTGTTAGCATATTTTTCGAGGCCAATTCAGTCGTGATTCGGAATTCCAGATTAGTTACAACCAGAATTCCAGATGCAAAAGGTTCATTTTTTTTGAACTAAAACGTGCATAACTTTTTACTCGTTAATCCGATTTCAAAAATTCCAGTTGCGTTCTCTTAGTTAAATGATATGTGATCTTAAAAATTAATTTAGAAAATTTAGATATCATTTTTTGTGAAATAACTTGTCGCACAAGTTAGTGAGCCAAACTTTTGAACTTATAAATCCTAGTGTACTATGCAAATCACTTTAACAAGACTACAGCAAATTTATACCATTTGATTGTTTGTAGTCTTGATGTAGATGAGCTTCCTAGCTTGATTTGCATGTTTTGATCCAAAATTGACTTTTCCTGAGAGTTGACTTTGACTTTGACTTCAGGTTGACTTTTGACTTTGGACTTTTGAAGACCTCTTTTGAATAGGGTCTTGGGTTGTTGATCCCTTGATGTTGCGAAAATTATTAATTACTACGCAAGTGCACGCAATGAAGTAGTATACTCACGTAAGTGAGGTCGAACCACAGGGAATTGGATTCATTACTACTAAACTATACTTATAATTCTATTTGGCAAATCAAAAGTATTTATGATTTAAAAAGAATGGAAGTAATTTAGAAAACTTAAATAACACAATTGAAAGTTTAGCAAGATGAGATAATAGGGAGGAGAATCCTGTTGTATGTTTACCTAAATTGTTAATGCCTAATTGCTATCCTTTTCTTGAAGTGAATGACAGATTATAAAATAACCTAGCTCTTTTCAGATCTTCTAGATTCTAAATCTCATGTTCTCTAATTAATCTCTTAATTAAACTAACATGAAATCAGCATTAAGCAATAATCTACTTGTCACATAAGTCATGTGAATACTCTCGTTTCACATAGAACATCGATTATCCAATTTTAGCATTCTCAATTCTCACTTTTCAGATTTCAAATTGAGATCATAAAGCATGCACAAGGTGATCAATCTTAAACATGGAATTAAGCACAAATAAAGATAATTTCACAAACAAGAATGAAGGAATGGCAATTAAACATTAACTAAGCAAAACATTAAACAACAATCATCATCCTCCCTAAATGGGAAATTTAGTTCAGAAATAAATTCATAGCCATTCCTATAACAATATTCAACATAAAGAAATTAAAGAGGAATAGAGAAAGAAACTGTTGGTGGAATGACTCTGGATCTTCAATTTGATTTCCTCTACTCTTCCTGCCACTTTCTGCTGTGTTTTAGGGTTCCAAATCGCTTCCCCTAACTTCCAATCGCAGTTTTCTATTTATATCTAATTTTTAGGGTTCGTCGGACAAAAATACCCCTGACCGTACGGACGCTCGCCGCGGCCAAAAGTGCATCAAAAAACCACGTTTCTGCCCAGACTTTCTAGCCGCGGCCATGGAAATCTCGCCGCGGCGAGATGGAATTTTCTACTTCGATCTCTTTTAGTAAAATGGGCATAACTTTCTCATACAAACTCCAAATGAGCTGATTCAAGATGCGTTGGAAAGAAAAAAAAGAGATCTAAAATTTTTATGTTTTGACTTTTTCCAAAATATGATCAGAACATAGTCGAATTTAGGCTTGAAGTTTCAGCTTTATTCTCTTTCAAAATTTTCTCTATTTTATAGATCACTATTTTCTGAAATTTATCCAATTTATACATCCCAAGTGTAGAAACCTGAAACCAAAGAAAGCAAGCATAATTCTATTCCAAAAATAATAATAAAGAAGAAAAACAACTATAAAATGTGACCCAAAACTTAGGTTAAAAATAGCCTAACAAATTCCCCCAAACTGAATCTTTACTCGCCCCCGAGTAAAGCTAAAACTCAACTAAACTAAAAAAAAACAATGCAATAGATAACTAAACCTTCCAATGATTGAACTACCACTACCACCTGCACAACTTCAAGCAAATCAATAACCAGAATTTTCAACTCAATAACTCTAAGAATTAACTTGGATGCACAATTCAGAAGTAAGCAATTCATATGGACACAAAACACCTCTTTTGACAATCATATCACAGTCATTCTACACTCTCTGACATTTCGCTAACCCATGTTCAATAAGCTTGAGTGACATACCTTTCTCCACTGATGTTGACAATTCTTGCTCGGAATCAAAAGGTCTTTTTCGGTTATAATAGCATGGCTTAGGTAAAACGGGTAGATGAGAAGTCATTTAGGCTACATTATACCATAAGCACAATAATACCAAACAAGCACCCACACTTATCCATTCTTTCATCCCAAAGAAGATAGTAAGAGATTGCATATTTTTTCCTATGTGCCTACCTCATTGTTCACATTTGATTCTCAAGAAGAAATTATCACATTTATTTTTCTTTTATTTTTTTCTTTCTTTTCTTCTTCTTCTTTTTTTTTTTACAACAGAGGTACATCACATAACAACTATTTTTTCCAATCTCTTACTCTCAAAGATTATTCCCCACTTACAACAATTCATTCCCCCCCAAACTTGCTTAACAGCTTATGGCATAATAAGGCATGTTGAGAAGGAAAATAGTTAAAGATAACGAATTCAGCTTAGTTAAGTGGTGAAATTTTTTTAAAATAGGCTAAGGCTCAACTTTGGGTATACTAAGGATAAAACTTTTTTAGGTAGGCTTGAAAGGCTCAATCGATCCAAAGAAAATTTGCCTAAATCACTTTCCAAACAAAAATCAACAAGAATTTCGCTTCAAGAGAGTATGTCAAACAAATTTTATTCCATGTCAAGCCGACATTCCACAATCCAAATAGAACAAAAGTGATACGCGTCAAAAATAAATGTTTGACATCAAAATGAACAACCTTCTAATACACATCCAATTTAATTCAAAGAGTTATGACTCAAGCACACGGTTAAGATTTCAATCAATTACACAAGTGAATAACAGTAAGTCAATCAATATTCCAGCTCAGTTATCAACACATGACACTAACAAAAACAAAAACTAAACTAAAAAAAACGAAAACATAAACTGAAAAAACTGAAAAAAAAAATTAAATCTCTCTCCCCCCCCCCCCAAACTAAAGATGCACATTGTCCCCAATGTGTTATTAAAGAAAAAGGAAAAGAAACTTACCTGAGTGCCACATCAACAAGCGGTTGACGCCCGTAATAAGCGTCATGCAAGACAACTTGAAAATTGTTGTTGTACTTGCCTTCAAGCTTGGCAAGTGATGAGTTTGAACCAAAATCAGCACCAACAACATAAGACTTTGGATGATGTGCTTGGGGAGAAGCCTTTCGTAGCTCGTAGAGGATATAATATGATGTAGATGAAATATATGGATTCATTGGTGGTTTATTAGTCAATATCATTGATGAAGTCGAATTAATGACGCTATGTTCTTCCTCATCCTCCAATGTCATAGTTTCTACACTTTCATCTAACAACCCTTCTTCTTGTTGTTCACTCTCCACTTGGCTATCCATACCCTCACTTGTGATTTCATATTCAATGATTTCCTCTTCACAAGGATCTTGATCTTCAATTGTAGGCTCATTATCTTCCTTGTATTCAAATAATGACCCTTCTTCATTGTACCAACAACTCTCATAACTTTCATCATTGGAGTTATTACATTCTGAATCTTGAGTCATTGAATTATCACATAAGGATCTCACTATGTTAGTTAAGCGATTAATCTCTCCTGGAAGTGATTGTAGAAGTGCTAGTAGTTGCTCCTCTTTTTCAGTTTGTTGGGATGAATTTGGGCAATAAGGTGGGTATTGGTGACTCTAACCCTGAAGTGATGGATCCCAATGCCAGTCGTAATCAAAATCTGCCATATCATTCAACAGATTTATTGCTTCTTAGCCTCTCATTAATAGAGGCGCTCCAGTGACCTCTGCTCCATAATTAACCCAGTTTCTTATTTTATCGTTAAGTCCATTATAAAAGAGCCATGTAAAACATCCACTTGAGAAAGTAGGATAACATCTCTCTCCAAGCTCTTTAAATCTCCTCCAAGCAGAATAGAATGGTTCATTGTGTTGTTGGACAAAATCCTCAAGATATAGCATCTAGATTTATCTTGCAGGTCAAACTCATAAGTAACACATTAGTAAAATTAAAAGAAAAATAAAACTAAATTAGTACTAAAAAGATAAAAATTTGAAACAACAAAATTAATACTAAAACTAAAAAGTAAAACCAAATTAGAACAAAATTTAATTTTTAATAATATTACAAAATTTAATCTAAAAGAAACAGATTAGAAATAAGCAAAAAGAACCAAAGTAGAAGTTAGTATAATTTTATGTAATATCAATCTTTATACAATTCCCCGGCAAAGGCGCCAAAAAAACTTGTTGCGAAAATTATTAATTACTACGCAAGTGCACGCAATCAAGTAGTATACTCACGCAAGTGAGGTCGAACCACAGGGAATTGGATTAATTACTACTAAACTATACTTATAATTCTATTTGGAAAATCAAAAGTATTTATGATTTAAAAAGAATGAAAGTAATTTAGAAAACTTAAATAACACAATTGAAAGTTTAGCAAGATGAGATAATAGGGAGGAGAATCCTGTTGTATGTTTACCTAAATTGTTAATGCCTAATTGCTATCCTTTTCTTGAAGTGAATGACAGATTATAAAATAACCTAGCTCTTTTCAGATCTTCTAGATTCTAAATCTCATGTTCTCTAATTAATCTCTTAATTAAACTAACATGAAATCAGCATTAAGCAATAATCTACTTGTCACATAATTCATGTGAATACTCTCGGTTCACATAGAACATCGATTATCCAATTTTAGCATTCTCAATTCTCACTTTTCAGATTTCAAATTGAGATCATAAAGCATGCACAGGGTGATCAATCTTAAACATGGAATTAAGCACAAATAAAGATAATTTCACAAACAAGAATGAAGGAATGGCAATTAAACATTAACTAGGCAAAACATTAAATAACAATCATCATCCTCCCTAAATGGGAAATTTAGTTCAGAAATAAATTCATAACCATTCCTATAACAATATTCAACATAAAGAAACTAAAGAGTAATAGAGAAAGAAACTGTTGGTGAAATGACTCTGGATCTTCAATTTGATTTCCTCTACTCTTCCTGCCACTTTCTGCTGTGTTTTAGGGTTCCAAATCGCTTCCCCTAACTTCCAATCGCAGTTTTCTATTTATATCTAATTTTTAGGGTTCGTCGGACAAAAATACCTCTGACCGTACGGACGCTCGCCGCGGCCAAAAGTGGTCTCGCCGCGGCCAAAAGTGCATCAAAAAACCACGTTTCTGCCCAGACTTTCTAGCCGCGGCCATGGAAATCTCGTCGCGGCGAGATGGAATTTTCTGCTTCGATCTCTTTTAGTAAAATGGGCATAACTTTCTCGTACGAACTCCAAATGAGCGGATTCAAGATGCGTTGGAAAGAAAAAAAAAAGAGATCTCAAACTTTTATGTTTTGACTTTTTCCAAAATATGATCAGAACATAGTTGAATTTAGACTTGAAGTTTCAGCTTTATTCTCTTTCAAAATTTTCTCTATTTTATAGATCACTATTTTCTGAAATTTATCCAATTTATACATCCCAAGTGTAGAAACCTGAAACCAAAGAAAACAAGCGTAATTCTATTCCAAAAATAATAATAAAGAAGAAAAATAACTATAAAATGTGACCCAAAACTTAGGCTAAAAATAGCCTAACACTTGATGAATCTTTTGCTCTTATGAAGTATGAAGTAGTTGATATACTTGTTGAATCTACTTCTTTGATTATGTTCGACTTTACCGAGCAAATATTGATACTTTGTGAACTTGCTTGCAAAATGATCAAGAAAAGATTAGTAACAAATAATAATCAAATATTTGTTTATCATCAAAATAAATGAGTGATTGACTTTTGGTCAACATGTTAGTGTGATATATAATTGATTATATATGTATATGTTATTTTTTTTTAAAAAAAATAATATATAGAATTTAGTAATTAGTAACTTGTTATATTTTTTAATAACTAGTAAGTAATTAAATAATTAAAATTTTAATTTCGTTGTATTTCATTATATTGTAGGTTGTGAGTTAATTTTGAGATTCAACATATTTCGCTATTTATCAAATTTTAACTTGTTATAGGTATATACATTCACTAACGTTTTGTTATTATAATTAATTATCAATACATGCTTAGTGGAGTTTGAATATCTTAAATATTCATCCGTAGTGAAGTAGATTCTGCGAATACATGTACTGCGGATGGGTGGATAAATTTTGTATTGTTAATGTTATTTTATTTGTTCTGTATTGTTTGATTTTTTTTTGTTTGTTACTTTAGGCATTTTTAAAAATTTTGGGAACGTCCAATTACAGTCGTTATGCTACCGAAATTTCGATAGAATTAGGATAAATTTTACTGAAAAACATAAATATTGAAGGAAAAGTACATAACACAAATAACTAGTTAATTACAACCTAGTTGTAAGAAATTAGGTGACATAACACAAATAATTATATACACATTTATATAAACTTATCAATTATAAATGAAAACCAAACAAATGAATGGATGCACTTTAAGAAAAATCATTCCATTCCCAGATCCATTCCAATCGACTAAACACTACCTTAGTTAATTATAACTTATACAACTTAACAACATGAACAAGAATTATAGTAATATATAAATTAATATGAAATAATTGTGAGAAATCTAATTAGTTACATTGTGTAAGTAGTAACTAGTTGTAATTAGTTACTAAATACTGAATATTTTTTAGGATATTTGTTATGGATAAATCATGGATGCGTGAGGAGAGAGACACACTGCGATTTCAAGTAGGGTTCGATGCATTTTTAGAGTTTTCCTTAAAGAATTCTGAAAATCCCGAATGTATTCATTGTCTGTGTGTAGATTGTTGTAATGGATCTAAAAGAAATATTATAATAATTAAGGACCATGTGTATTTACGAGATTTCAATAGAAGCTATACTACTTGGTATTGGCATGGCGAACATTTAGTTGATGATCCATATCCATTAGGGAAGCTGGGGGTAGATGATATGGAGGGTAATGATTTCGATGATCATCCATTGGACTTGCTTAACGAAGCATGGGATGAATTTCTTAATGATCCTGAAAAATTCGATAATTTTCTAAGTGATGCATATAAACCCCTGTTCGATGGTTGTAAAAAACTAAGATTACCAACAATAGTAAAGTTTTACAACATCAAAGCAGAAAATGGAGTGAGCCATAAATGTTTTACTCAATTTGTAGCTGCTTTTAAAGATATATTTCCATTTGACAACTACTTCCCGGAATCTACATATGAAGCGAAAAAAACTTTAAATTTCATAGGATTGAAGTATGAAAAAATTCATGCATGTCCGAACGATTGCATTTTATATCGTAAGGAATATGTAGACATGAATTATTGCCCGACTTGTGGTTTATCCCGCCATAAACTAAACAAGAGTAAGGAGAATAGGAAACTTATCCCCCAAAAAGTGATGTGGTACATGCCTTTGATTCCGCGACTGAAACGATTATATCGTAGTGCAGAACATTCTAAAAATTTGATTTGGCATGAGACCAAGAGAGTTAAAGATGGAAAACTCAGACATCCTGTAGATTCCGAAGCTTGGAAAAAAGTAAGCTACATAAATCCTGAATTCAAATCTGAACCAAGACATATTCGTCTCGGTTAGTCTGCGGATGGAGTAAATCCACATAGATCTCTAAGTAGTCGTCATAGTTCATGGCATGTCTGTTGGAAATATTTTACCAGGATTTAGATTTACTACCATGTATGTTTCATTAACATCCTAATATGAATTCTAAAACAATGAAATAAACACATATAAAGTTTAGTAAACCTTACATTGGGTGCAGCAGAATATAATGACTCCTTCCGTTCAGATCTCTAGCCCTTGATTCCTTTCTGTAGCAGAACATAATCAAGATCTGAACCTGGATCTCTTTCTCTCCTTTCTTTGATGCTGATTCTCCTTCTTGTTGTTTGGAATCTCCTACAGCCTTACACACCATGATTGAGATACCACTTGATGTGTGTGGGCACTCACTCATTCACTCAAGGTTCGAAATAGAAGAGAAGAAAAGAGAAGGGAAGTGTTTTCGGCTATAGAGAAAAGAATAGGAGGCTCAACTTTTCATCTGACAAAGTTAAGTGTGAATGAGAGCCATCACTATCTATTTATAGGTAACCACCTAGGTTTAAGTTAGAATTATTTGGCATTAAAATAATAAAAAAAATAAATGATAAAACCCATTAAGTGTGGTCGGTGATGGGCTTTGGATAATGGGCCTCACTTATGCAATTTTGCTGTTTTATCATTTCTGCATCTCATTTTCTCAAAAATGCCAATTTTCAAATTCAACCATTTAAATGTGAATTCCTATTATTTAATAACTAAAAATTAATTATTAAATAATATTGTCATTTAATATGTTTATTAATTAGACTTATAAAGTCTCTTAATTAATAAATAAAACCTAGAATCTCTTTTCTTACAATTTTGCCCTTGCTTAGTGAAAATTCACAAAGTAGACATAGTCTAACTTTAGAATTATAATTGATTAATCAAAATCCATTAACTGAGTCTTACAAGCAGTATGGTCTCAACTAGTATGGGGACCATGGGCCTATATAACCGAGCTTCCAATAAGTCGAACCGAATTCATCAAGTAAATTCCCTAACTTATTAATTCCTTATTGAATCCACACTTACAACTTGGAATTGCACTCTTAGTCATATAGAACGCTCTATATGTTCCACGATATAGATTCGTCATTAGTTATCCATTGTTATAATCCCAATTTGATCAATGACCCTCTAATAGATGATCTACATTGAATAGGCACTAAGTTACCGTTACACCTTCAATGTATTTTATCCTTAAAACACTTAGCTCCGTATAAATGATATTTCAGCGAAGTGAAATGAGATCTCCACCATTTATCTCTGTTTAGCCAAGCTCGAAGGATATCATTGTTTCACTTTTAAATTCATATAGAAGTTATAGACTCCATATTTATGTTAGCGCTTCCACTCAATTATACTATCATGTTCCCAAAATGTACGTATCACCCTGACCCAAAAGTAGGCTTAACTAACAAATCAAAGAACATGTATAATAATCTTGAGATCGAACCTAACCATATCAGGATTAAGATCATTTGATCTAGGATCAACGGGTGATATTGAATTGAATAGATATTACAGTAAATTTTAATATATCTATTCAAAGTTCAATATCGGTCCCTTTCGATGTATACTCCATACATCTGATGCTGGTAAACTTTTCCAATGCCCTGAAAAGGACATAACACTTATCCAAGGTGTAAGAATACCTATCACTGATTATACCATATCAGTCTAAATCTAATGTTCTGACAAATCAGGGAATAAACTTTCGAACATATAATTAAGATTATATTCCACTGTGCTGACAACACTATAATTATTAACAAATTCATATGTTCTGGACTTAAATAGAATTCATACATTATGTATATATATAATCATGAAATAAATCTGGTTCATCTTGTGAACCATGCAACATAAAATGTTATTTCTGATCTTTATTAATAAGTAAATCTGATTATATTGAAATGAGTTTTATTTAGGGCATAAAACCCAACAATGTCACTACTACAATCTTACCCTTTAGTAACACTCTTTAAAAAGATTAGGGGTGAGTCACACAAAAAGACTCTAAAGATCAGTATTAGTAACTTACAATGTGGGTCACTAAAAATATGAAGTGTCACTAAAGATTAAATTCCTTAATTTTTATTATATATTTTTTTAAAAAAATATTGACCTATAGTGACGCGCCATGCGTGATTGAATAAATATATCCCAACATTTCTGGCGCATCACTATATCATGACCATTATTTTTTTAAAAAAAAAACTAACTGTAATTAATATATTTTTAAATTTATAAATATATTATTTTTGGAAAAAATAATGCACACACGCCTAGTTATTACTATTTATTAATGCACTTTATTGTTTTCTAAAAAGAGTACATAAATGAAAAAATAAACCCTAGCAGGCATGTGACACGCCTGAAATAAATTAAGGGCATTTAATAAAAATTAAAAAAAATTGCTAAAAGGAAAATAAATTTCCTTTACACTCAGCACTTAACTTAAAACTCTATTACACTCACCTACCATCTCTTTCTTTCTTCTCTCTATCTACGCCTCCTTCTCCTTCCTCTTTTTTTTTCTTCTGTCCAGAGCTAACCCTAACTCCGGCGACTGGCTGTCAAAACGAACAACAGAACCAAAATCCTTACCCCTAAAAACCTATGGATCTGCCACTCTCTTTTGTCTTTCGTCCGATAAATCTCATATCTGCATTTGTCTCTCTTTTTCTGTGTTCTTCGTCCATGTCTGAATCTCTCTCTTTCTCTATTTCCTCAGGTCGATGAAGGTTCGTGTCGATGAAGCTTCAAGTTTCAAGGCAGTTCGTGCACGACAACTTTAGAGCTTCGAGAATCAGGGTTATTTTACTGATGATAGAGCTTCAAAGATTCAAGGTTCGTGATTGTTTGAAGTCGACTGAGCTGTGCGTTCATAGTGGTTCATTGTCGACGAAGGATTGGGGTTCGTCGCTGTTCGTGGTCGACGGAAACTGGTTGTAAATTTTTTTTTGTTCTTAAATTGTTTTGTAATTTTTTAGGTTCAAATATATAATTTGTAGAATTTTTTTGCTTGCTGTAAGATTATTTTGTGTATATAATATTTATTTTTCTTCTAAAATTAAAATTTTTTGGTATATAATATATGTGTTAGTTTATTTTTAGTATTAATTTTAGATTAAGTTTAGTATATTTTTAATTTAGTTTTAATCGTGTTAGGAACATTTTTACGCTTGTAATCTTTTATTTTTGCAGATTTAAAATAGAAGAAGATTATAAAATATCAGAGAAAAAGATGGAAAAAAAGATATAAATATCTCACAAAAATGAAACTTCATGCCTGAATTCGACTGTCTTTTGATTGGATTTTGGAAAAAGTCAAAACATAAAAGTTTTAGATCTCTCTTTTATCTTTCCGGAACATCTTGAATCGTCCAATTCCGAGCAATATTGAGAGAGTTATGGCCAAAATACTATCAGTCAACGCAGCAGAAAAATCACTTCCAACACGGGCCGCGGCATGGCTTTAGCATGCCGCCGCCCGTCTCCCGAAACAGCACAAAAATCGTATTTTTATCTCACGTGGGTGTTGGGAGTTTCCTAGTTCGAATGGGCATTTAACATGTGCGTTTTTCCATCTTTTTAGGCCCTGAATGCCTATATAAAGAGCAGAAGAGAGTTGATTTCATGAAGCAATTTTAGAGAGAAAAACAGAGAGAATACAGATGCAAAGTGGAGAGATCAACTGCAATATTGGAGGCATTCTTCAGAGGGTTTTCAGCATTCTTCTCTTCTCTATTTTCATCTCTTTTCTTAAAGTTAATATGTGTGATTGTGCTCTCATGAACATGTGTAGCTAAACACTTTAATTAGGGTTAGATGGATATTGTTTAACATTGTTTATGGTTTTAATATGATTAATTTTCCCCCTAATTTCTATGTATTCTATTTTATTTGTGCTTAATTACTTTTAATTGCCTGATCACCAATTAACTGTCTATGATTTTGATGCGAGATCTGAGAAGTGAGTGTCAAATATGCTATAGTAGAATAGAACTGAATTTCGATATAGGACGAGAGTACCTATATGGTTTAGATAGCTTATAGGGTTTTTATGCTTAATGCCTGTTGCATGTTAAATTTATCACGAGAGTAGAAAGTTTGCATGTAATTGAGATTTATATATCTGAGAAGACTATAAATTACCTTAGTAAACCAGCTATTGCATAGAGATTAATATTAGGAAAATAATCATATTAGGCCATATTCAATAGAAACAATTGAAATTGAAGCCCTAGTTTTTATTAACTATTAATTTTCTTGAATAATTGCTTCTTACTAGTTTCTTATTTTTAATTCTTTCTTTATTTTTATTTAATCAAATAGAAGTAAAAGTTTAATTTTAACGTACTTAACTACACTCCCTGTGGGATCGACCTCACTCCTCATGAGTTTTACTACTTGAAACGATACGTACACTTGCGTGTGCAAAATATCGCAACAAGTTTTTGGCGCCGTTGCCGGGGAGTGATAGTTAATATTATTAAAAATTAAATTTTTTTCTAATTTGGTTTTTCTTTTTAGTTTTAGTATTAATTTTGTTGTTTCAAATTTTTATCTTTTTAGTACTAATTTAGTTTTATTTTTTTAATTTTACTAATGTTTTACTTATGAGTTTGACCTGCAAGACAAATCCAGATGCTATATCTTGAGGATTTTGCCCAACAACACAATGAGCCATTCTATTCTGCTTGGAGGAGATTTAAAGAGTATGGAGAGAGATGTTATCCCACTTTCTCAAGTGGGTGTTTTACGTGGCTATTTTATAACGGACTTAACGATGAAACAAGAAGTTGGGTTGATTATGGAGCAGAGGCAACTGGAGCGCCTCTATTAATGAGAGGCTATGACGTAATCGATCTATTGAATAATATGGCAGATTTTGATTGTGACTGGCATTGGGATCCATCACTTCAGGGTTGGAGTCACCAATACCCACCTTATTGCCCAAATTCATCTCAACAATCTGAAAAAGAGGAACAACTACTAGCACTTCTACAATCACTTCCAGGAGAGATTAATCGCTTAACAAACATCGTGAGATTCTTATGTGATAATTTAGTGGCTCATGATTCAGAATGTAATAACTCCAATAATGAAAGTTACGAGAGTTATTGCTACAATGAAGAAGGGTCATTAGTTGAATACAAGGAAGACAATGAGCCTACAATTGAAGATCAAGATCCTTGTGAAGAAGAACTCATTGAATATGAAATCACAAGCAAGGGTATGGATAGCCAAGTGGAGAGTGAGCAACAAGAAGAAGGGTTATTAGATGAAAGTGTAGATACTGTGACATTGGAGGATAAGGAAGAACATGACATCATTGATTCGACTTCATCAATGATATTGACTAATAAACCACCAATGAATCCATATATTTCATCAACACCATATTATATCCTCTGCAAGCTACAAAAGGCTTCTCCCCAAGCTCATCATCCAAAGTCTTATGTTGTTGGTGCTGACTTTTGTTCAAACTCATCGCTTGCCAAGCTTGAAGGCAAGTACAATAACAATTTTCAAGTTGTCTTGCATGACGCTTATTACGGGCGTCAACCGCTTATTGATGTGGCACCCAGGTAAGTTTTCTTTCCTTTTTCTTTAATGTCACATTGGGGACAATGTGTCACTTTAGTTTGGGGGAGGAGTGACTTAATTTTTATTTTGAGTTTTTAAGTTTTATGTCTTTTAATTTTTAATTTTTAGTTTTTTATTGTTTTGAGTCAATTTGCTTAATATGAGTCAATTTAAAAGTAGGTAGATAGCATGATTTGAAAAGTTCACTTATTTTCGAAAAATCTGTGTGCTTGGCAATATTATATTCTTGACTAATTTCAATTTTATACTTGAAAGAACATGAAATCATATTAGGTAATTTGCTAGTAATTGAATTATTTTATGTATGCTGATTGTGGAATGTGGAAAGTTGTTTGAAATAAATTCTAGAACTTGCTTGCTTGCTATTTGAGGCGAAATAATAAATTATGCATGACTAGGAAAGTGATTTAGGCATTTTTTTGGATCGATTGTGCCTTTCAAGCCATCGATGTAATTTTATCCTAGTTACCCTTTTTTGAGCCTCGACCTATTCTTTGTTCTACACATATTGAGCCTAAAAAGATAAACCCATGAATATCTAAAACTTAACCCTAACCATACCATAAGTAGATCTTTAGTTTGGGGGAATTCAGATGGGAAGTTTGTTGTATGTGTGTGAAAAAAAAATGTGAAAAAAAAATGATGATTGGCAACAACTTGAAAAAAAAGATAAAAAAGAAAATCTGACAACCAGTGTCAAATCTAGAAAATAAATAAATAGAAAGTTGTTGCAATCTTGTTGAAAAAAAGCAAAAAAAATATATCTCTCATGTAATTAGAAAAAGGGGTATTGGGATTGGCATGATTGGAGAAGCTTATGGTATAGACAAGTCTAAATGACCATTTCAACTACCTTTACCCTAAGCTTAACATTACAAGCCTAGAAAGACCTTCTGATTCTTAGTTGTGCATTAATCTATATTAGTGGAGAATAGTAAGTATTGCAAGCATATGGAATTTTGGGTTAGTGGATTGATGATTGTAATTGGCATGCATAAAGTGGTTTAATTGTTAGTTAATTACATTCTATGGTTTCACGAGCTAAATGAAAATAAATTGAAATCTGTCAATGGTGTAATTGAACTGAAATTCTGGATTATATGCATAAGTGAATTTTTTCATAATCATGTTATTGAAGCTACTTGAAAATTACTCATGTTTTGGATATTGACTTGTTTAATGTTTATTTAGTGTTTTACTCGAGGACGAGTAAAAACTTAGTTTGGGGGAATTTGTTAGTTTATTTTTAGTATTAATTTTAGATTAAGTTTAGTATATTTTTAATTTAGTTTTAATCGTGTTTGGAGCATTTTTACGCTTGTTATCTTTTATTTTTGCAGATTTAAAATAGAAGAAGATTATAAAATATCAGAGAAAAAGATGGAAAAAAAGATATAAATATCTCACAAAAATATCATGATATTTAAAATAGAGAAAACTGTGCAAGAAAATAAAGCTGAAACTTCAAGCCTGAATTCGACTGTCTTTTGATTGGATTTTAGAAAAAGTCAAAACATAAAAGTTCTAGATCTCTCTTTTATCTTTCCGGAACATCTTGAATCGTCCAATTCCGAGCAATATTGAGAGAGTTATGGCCAAAATACTATCAGTCAACGCAGCAGAAAAATCACTTCCAACACGGGCCGCGACATGGCTTTAGCATGCCGCGGCCCGCCTCCCTAAACAGCACAAAAATCGTATTTTTATCTCACGTGGGTGTTGGGGGTTTCCTAGTTCGAATGGGCATTTAACATGTGCGTTTTTCCATCTTTTTAGGCCCTGAATGCCTATATAAAGAGCAGAAGAGAGTTGATTTCATGAAGCAATTTTAGAGAGAAAAACAGAGAGAATACAGATGCAAAGTGGAGAGATCAACTGCAATATTGGAGGCATTCTTCAGAGGATTTTCAGCATTCTTCTCTTCTCTATTTTCATCTCTTTTCTTAAAGTTAATATGTGTGATTGTGCTCTCATGAACATGTGTAGCTAAACACTTTAATTGGGGTTAGATGGATATTGTTTAACATTGTTTATGGTTTTAATATGATTAATTTTCCCCCTAATTTCTATGTATTCTATTTTATTTGTGCTTAATTACTTTTAATTGCCTGATCACCAATTAACTGTCTATGATTTTGATGCGAGATCTGAGAAGTGAGTGTCAAATATGCTATAGTAGAATAGAACTGAATTTCGATATAGGACGAGAGTACCTATATGGTTTAGATAGCTTATAGGGTTTTTATGCTTAATGCCTGTTGCATGTTAAATTTATCACGAGAGTAGAAAGTTTGCATGTAATTGAGATTTATATATCTGAGAAGACTATAAATTACCTTAGTAAACCAGCTATTGCATAGAGATTAATATTAGGAAAATAATCATATTAGGCCATATTCAATAGAAATAATTGAAATTGAAGCCCTAGTTTTTATTAACTATCAATTTTCTTGAATAATTGCTTCTTACTAGTTTCTTATTTTTAATTCTTTCTTTATTTTTATTTAACCAAATAGAAGTAAAAGTTTAATTTTAACGTACTTAACTACACTCCCTGTGGGATCGACCTCACTCCTTTTGAGTTTTACTACTTGAAACGATACGTACACTTGCGTGTGCAAAATATCGCAACAATATGCAGTAATAGTTTATAAAAAAAAATATACCTAGTATTGTATTTGTATATTTATTTTGATTAATTTTTCTTTCTAATATTTTTATAACATTTATATATTTATTTATTTATTTATTAATGAATGCTGAATATATTATTGAATATTGTATTCTAAAAAATTAAATATAGTTAAAATAGTGAAAATAATTAAATATTATTTACAATATATAAATTTGAATTAATAAAAAAGAAAAAAAAAAGGATATATTGACACTTCATGTGTGTAGCTGTTACCTTTTCAATCTGATATAACCTGACTCTATATGCCTATAATGACGCGCAAAAAGTGAATGTAAAAGGGTTCAGTAACACGTGTGAAGTGTCACTAAAAACTATCTTTCTAGTCACCGACGCGCGTTGAAGTGTCACTAAACAGTTTTAGAGTTACTCAATGTGTGTCACTAAAACCCGTTTTTCTTGTAGTGTGTCTTCCTTGTTATGTACAATCTTCCTCCCTGGTTAGTGATAAAGAGGAAACTTAATATGCTTTCTTTAATGATATCAGGCCCGCAACAACCCGGACATAATATTGATGTATATTTGGGACAATTGATTGACGATTTAATAGAATTGTATGAGAATGGTGTTCAGGCCTATGATGGCTTTTAAAAAAAAAAAAAATAATCTAAAAGTAGTGCTATTGTGGACTGTTAGTGATTTTTTAGCTTACAGTAATTTATCAGGCTTAAACACAAAAGATTACGAAAGTTGTCTGATTTGTTACACTAACACATGGGCTCGTCGCTTGGCAAATGGACACAAGATGTATTATATGGGTCACAGACGGTACTTGTATACAAATTATCTTGATAGACGGAAGAAGAAAGCATTCAATGGTACTGAAGAGGGAAATATGACTCTTTTACCACTATCAGGAGAATAAATTCTCCAACAAGTAGAACTTGTAGATTTTAAGTATTCGCAATATATTTTCAATTATGTAGTATTTGGGTTGTTATTTTTAATGTATTATTTGTGAAGTTTGTAAGTTATTTTGTTATTTGTATTATTTTAATTTTTTGGTTATTAGTTATTGAAGTTATTAAAATTGTTTTTTGTTATTACTATTTATAAATTTTTTTATGTAATTTCACTAATATAAATGTTTTGTTTTTTTTAGTGTAACACGTAATAGTCCGAGTTGAATTTTATTTTTAATTGCTCTAATTTTACTAATACTTTTTATTTATTTATTTATTAAGCAAGCTAATGTTATTTTATTGTTTGTTAATGTTATTTTTTATTGGTTTTTTAATTTCTTTTGTAGGTTGTTAATGTTATTTTGTATTGACTCTTTTCATTCTTTTTACAGGTTACTAATATTATTTTTTTATTATTTGGTATCGTTTGTAGGTTGCTTTTCAGTTATTCAGACAAAAAGCGTAATTTTTTGGGATAACTTGAAAAATACCTATTTTTTGTATTAGTTATCCAAAACTATTAGCAAACTATATTCATTTAAATTATACCCACTTTATAAGTAGGGATAGACCCAGAATTTTTACTTTATAGGGGCTTATTTATTATTAAAAAATATTTATACATATCTTATAATCACTCTTATTAAATTTATTTTATTTTATGGGGGCTTTTCTATTATTTTGGTCTATAATTATCAAATTAAAAAAAATTACATTTAATTTTTTAAAAGACAATATTTTTGTTAGTGGGGACTACAATCCCCACATTGTTACTTGTGGGTCCGTCCCTGTTTGTAAGGAGATTGTCCAATATCTCCCCACATTAGCATTAAAGATTAAAAATTAAGTCTTAATGTTTTGGGTTGAAGAAAGGAAACTATAAGACATTACTTATAAAAGTGGATAGAAAAGATAAAATATTAAAAAGAGTGTAAAATATAAAATAGCTAACTTAAATGGGTGTCCCACCTAATTTGTTTATGTTTTTATAGCATTGGATTGGACTTTTACTATTGGCTTTTTTATAATTTTTGTTGAGTCAGATTGTTTAACGGTTGTTAAAGCTTTTCTAAGCGTTCTTTTTGTCTTAATGAATTTGGTTCTTTGTTGGAGGATTGACAAATTTTGATATCTTTTTTTTGAAGCGTTCCTAATTTATGTACGTCGGTCGGCCAATAAGGTTGCTTGTGCATTAGTTCAGCATTTGTATGATTAGATAAAAATTCTTTTATAGGAACCCAAAACGTAAATTTGAAAAAAAGTTAAAAAAAAGTATATATGGGGTAATTTCCCAAAAAAGAACAGTAATAATTAAACGGTAGGGAAAAATAATGATAAATGCTAAAAAGTACTAGTTGTGTTTAGTACTCTCTTATATGTCACTATTGCTATTAGTGCAATTAAATATCGGGTCTTATATAGTTTAATGTAATAGCTTTAAGAGAGTATCGCTAGTTAATCGCAAAGTGACACATCAAGAAAGTGCTAGATCTACTAGTGCCTAATAGTAAGAGCATTGCTATTAAGCACCTGTAGTGCCTAGCACATTCTCGACATGTTGCATTATAATTGGCTAATAATATTCTTTAAAAACTATTATATTAAACTATATAGGACTCAATACTTAATTTGGCCAATAATAATACTAACACATAAAAAAAGTACTAGATACCATTGGTCCCTATAACAATTCTCTAAGGGGGCGTTTGGTATGAGGTGTTCAAAATAATTTGATTATAGGGAATATTATGAAGGAGAATATGATTATAGGGAAATGTGTAAACTGTGTTTGGCTGTGTAGGGTAATATGTAATTATATTACTGTTAATTAAATTATACTGTTTGGTTGAGTACAGGAATCTTATATATATTATTTTGAAAAATTAAAATAAAAATATTTTTTTATTATATCTATTTAATGTTAATTACATATAAAAATAAAATAATTATTTATTAAAGAAATATATTTATTAATTAATAAACATTAAATTTTATTATATTTTTTATTAATTAAAATGAACATTTCTATATATTTTATCACTATGTTATTTTTTGTTTGTTCGATATGTTATTTATGTACACCATCCGCATAAAATCTTTGTATAATAAATATATATATGTTATTGTTAATAATATAAAATAACTCAGTTAAAAAAAACTGATCTCACAGACTAAATTTATATATCATAATATTTTATTTATAATAACTGATAATATTATTGGTATTTAAATTTATTTATTAATTCAAAAATATTATTCAAATTAATATGATGGAAGGTAATAATTCAATCCTACCTTTTTTTAAGGTATGAACATTACCCTCCTCAAGGGTAGTTATATTACTAGGGGAATAACATCCCAAGGCTAAACCCTCCAAACAAACAAGGTAATGTTTCACATTACCTATTCCAAACAGCCCATAACAGTAATGCTCAAAAAAAACAAATAGTGGCAAAACAAAAATTTCGGCACACACATCAAAGTGCGCACAAAACTTTACAAATATATAAAGTATCATTTATTTAAAAACAATAAATAAATAAATCCAAAGTGTCATCTTATCACAAACACCGTTTTGAGGGAAAAAATGTTATCTACACCACGATCTGGACTTTGGTTATACATTAACCAATCATAAATGGCCAACTCATGTTCAGAGGCTTTCTCTTAAAAAATTTCCGTTGACTGACCAATAAAAATGAAAATAATCATATCCACGTGGTTATTATGGTCATTGCAGTTGGTAATCCCAATGTAACTAACTAATATTATCCTTGAATGAAAAGGGCTAAGCCTTCCTACAATCACTTGCAACGCGAGTGCGTGTGTGAGACATTGCTTCAATGCTATTTATTTTTTTTAAATGGGAAATTTGATTTTATATACTTAAAAAATTAAAAAAAATTATTATTAAACTAAAAATCTAAAAAAACTACGCTTTTTTTTTTTCAAAATTCCAACAATACCCCCCTCACAATTCACCCACTCTCTTTGCATTATATCTCTCTCTCTTTATCTCACATCCCAACCGCCCACCCTCACCACCACCTCCGGCCTCCATCCTCCGACCTCCGACCCTCACCACCACCTCTGACCACCCGCACCAACACCCTCGACCCAGCCCCACTCTCTCGGACCACCCAAAAGTCGCACTCCCTCAGCCCACTCTCTCTTCTTCTCTCTGAAATCGCAGAAAAAAAAAAAAAATTCCCCAAGTCCGATGGGTCCGATTGGTCGGACCCCATGGTCCGACCATCGGACCTGGGTCTCTCTTCCTCTCTCTGAAAACACACAAAAATAAATAAATAAAACACATAGGTTCGATGGTCGGACCATGGGGTCTGATGGGTCCGATTGGTCGGACCCCATGGTCCGACCATCGGACCTGGGGGGAATTTTTTTTTTTTCCTGCGATTTCAGAGAGAAGAAGAGAGAGTGGGCTGAGGGGGTGCGACTTTTGGGTGGTCCGAGAGAGTGGGGCTGGGTCGGGGTGTTGGTGCGGGTGGTCGTAGGTGGTGGTGAGGGTCGGAGGTCGGAGGTGGTGGTGAGGGTGGGCGGTTGGGATGTGAGATAGAGAGAGAGATGATGCAGAGAGAGAATGGGTGATTGTGAGGGGGGTATTTTTGGGGTTTTGAAAAAAAATGTCATAGTTTTTTTAGGGTTTAGAGTTTTAGTTTAATAATAAATTTTTTTAATTTTTTAAGTATATAAAATTAAAATTCCCTTTTAAATTAATGTATTATAGATCATATCAATATTATTTGGTGATTCTAAGAAGTACCTCTTAAAAAGAGTGCTTTAATGTACTTTTACTTATTTTGGCATCTAGATAAATATTTTAGTATGATTTTTTTATATTTATTTACGTTACAGTTATTTAAAATATTTTACAAAACTTTAAGAAATTCAGAATAATTTACAATATAAAAAGCAGTATTTAAACAATCTATTTCACACGCTTATAAAATAAAATAGTCACGCGTGCAATACACTTTTTGAACCTTATTTATGGCGTGTTAAATTTTTCTAAATTTCTTAAAATTTTGCAGGATGTCTTAAATAGCTATAAAGTACATGACTATGAGAAAAAAATTAGCTAAAAGATTATTCCAGATGCTAAAACAAATAAATGTGCATCAGTACATTCATTTTAAGAAAGGTACATTATAAAATTTTCCAATATCATTATACTTATTTTTCCTTTGAAAAAGAAAAAAAAATTATATTACTCATGTCACTTACATAATAAATGGTATGTGCAAATATATATATTTTACACTTTAAAATGTTAATTTATTTGCTGAGTAAAATGAAACAATAAGTTGTATTAAAAGTTTTCATTTTTATGGTAATTAATTAGGAGAGTAAAGTAAGGGTTTTTCATTCTTAAATTTATAGCTACATGAGGTTGTCTTTTTTTTAGACATAAATGCAGCTTGGTTGAGGTTATGTTTTGCTATTGTGATTTGATATTTTTTTATTACGATTAGTCTTGTCTATGTAGCACAGTTTTGAGTGTTTTAGTCTTATCTCTTCTGTGACATGATTTTATTTTATTTTGTTATTGGTTATTCTTTGTTTTTTAATGACTCGTCATCAAATGGTTATTAATGGTTGAGAATAACAAATTCTCTGCAATTGAAAAGGTAGTTAGTAGTATATATAGTTACGTACCTTGCTTAATAGTTGAGTGCTCAAGCTATGAAGTTGAATGAACCTGCTGGAACAATTTTTACTGTTGTGTCTTCTGAGCAGTAAATAAAATTGAATAAGTAAAATAATAATTAAGAGAGTTTAGCGGCCAAATTAATAATAATCAACATCCTAAAACGATATACTAATAATAATCAACATTCTAATGAAGTCATTGAAGCCATGAGGATTAAAGAGGCTCTCAGTTGGTTAAAGACCAATAATTGGCAACATGTTCAAATCGAGACGGACAGTCTTGTTTCAGTACAAGCTATTCGAAGCAACCAAGCAATAAAGTCCACTTTCGGCCTTTTAATTAAAAGACTGCCTATTTTTGTCATCTACCTTCCCAAATGTTAATTTATTTTTCATTAGACGATCAGCAAACCGAGTAGCACATTATACTGCTAGACATTCTCGGTATCAATCTAATTGTAGTATTTCTGATATTTCTATTTCTAGTGAACTCTTACATCTTTTGTATTCAGAATGCTGCTAATTTATTTCATGAAGTTGATATTTTATCTCAAAAAATTATTATTTGACTTAAGTTAGTATATTCCATTTCAATACGACACCTCTATATATATAATTCTTATGGATAGATGTATGACTTGGAATGGAAACAAGATCAAGGTTTGAGAATCAGACGGCAGAAAAGGCGAGTGGTGGAGGAGCATGGGCATTCATAAAGCATGAACATGTATACATACATACATACATTACATACATATGTGATGATCAAACTCTCCCAATACAAATCCCAACAAAGCTGACATTTTTAGTTCCAAAAACGTTGCATTTAGTACGTCACACTACCAAAGTCGGGTCGGGCACGACACCGATTCCCACGGCCGCTACAATAATAAAATCATATTCATACCTATTCCAACTACCTTATTCATTCCTTCCTTCCTTCACTCCTTTCCATTTTCCTTCCTTTCAATTTAAGCTGCAAAATACCTTCTTTTTCTTCACTTCAACAACCAGAGTTTAGAGAGAGAGAGATAGAGAATCATGGGTACCAATGCAAAGGGTCGGACTGTCATGGAAGTCGGTGATGATGGAGTGGCTTTGATCACCATCATCAATCCTCCTGTCAATTCACTATCCTTTGATGGTAATTTCTTATTCGAGATCTTATTCTAGTTTTTCTAGTTGATTTTTCACGTGCCCTTTTCGTTTTTAGCATTAATTTTGTGTATTTTGCTTGATTTTCGGAGAGAATATTGAAATTTGTTCATGGTGTTGCCGAATCTTTTTTGGGTTTCTCTACTTGAGTTGAATTCCGTGCAATCTTCAATCAATAAAAGAAAAAGAAATTTTTTTTGAGTGTTTAAATTTTTGATATGATTTTCCCAATGTGGTTTTATGTGGGAGGTACTAGAATTTTTTAAAGCAAATGAAAAATATGTTTGAGAAGAAGAAGAAGAAAGGGACAAAATATTGCAGCGTTAGATAAACTTCTTGATTGGACAACATTTTCCTTGTTTTGACTTCCTCTGTGTTCCACTTCCACAGTCAAAACTAGAATTGAACTAACCTTAGTTTAACTATGTGCTGTAGCTGATTTAATAATTTCTGACTAATAAGCTTTTATGGTATTAGGTTTTGAAATGTTTTGATATGGATCAATCGATTCCATTTCAATTACTTTCACTTGTAATTGATATAATTAAGCAAATGGCTTACAAGGAAAATTGGATTATTAAGTTAGTTGTTGGGATATTGCTTCCACGTCTCTTGTTTTAGAGTTGAGTGAAAGGTAAGGTGTTCAATGAGTCTCAAATTCAAACATGGACAAAACAAATACTGTATAAAAATCAGTGCTTTGCAATCTCTTTGGTTCAAAATTGTGGAAGAAAGATTAGTTAGCTATACAGTTGTCTCAGAAAGTGTTAAGTAGTTCTGGCAGATAAAATAAAGCTCTTTCTTTCTCTTTCAGTGCTGTTCAGCTTAAAAGAAAATTACGAGCAGGCTTTACAAAGAAATGATGTGAAAGCAATCGTAATCACTGGTTAGTTTGCTGAGCTCAATTTATTTTGGCCCCGTTTAAGTTTACATTGTTTTAGATATAATGTTAATTACACATATTACTGGTGCAGGTGCCAGGGGAAAATTTTCTGGTGGCTTTGACATCAGTGCTTTTGGTGGTCTGCAAGGGGGACAAAAGGGTCTGCTCATTTTTCATATGTTTTTATAAATTCATTTTCATGGTCTATTTGACTTAAGTTTTCTATATTTTGCAGGTCCGTTTTCGAAGCCTGGTTTTGTAGCAGTGGATATTCTGACTGATACCGTAGAAGGTACTTTATGTTATTCTATTTTCTTCTTTTTTACAATCACCTGGAAGAATTGTTATTGACGTTTCTCTTTATGTTTCAGCTGCAAGGAAACCGTCGGTTGCTGCTATTGATGGTCTTGCATTAGGTGGGGGGCTTGAGATTGCAATGGTAAGTCTGTTTTTTTTTTAATACCAAAATATTCCTTGTTTGAATGCTGGAATTGTTAATATTTCTGCATGGTTTGCCATTTCAGACATGTCATGCACGAATTTCAACTCCCACTGCACAATTAGGCTTGCCTGAACTTCAGCTTGGACTAATTCCTGGATTTGGAGGTACAGATACTGTTTTTGATTGAGGCTAACAAGTTTATTGCTATTAATAAAGTTATAAAACATAAACATTTGAACTCTACTACTAAAATGGTCTAGAAATGTCTTTGGTTCGAATACGACATGTTTAATACTGATGGTTACCGATTGGTGATAATGTTTCTGATGAAACCTGAATTAATATGCTTTCTGTTGATCAACGATTTTATTGCATGAATTAGATAGAAAGTGTTGGTATGCTGTTCTTCCTTTCTTTTTTTTTTTTTTTTTTTACTTTTTCAAATTAATGCTTGTAAAATGGCTCAGGCACACAGCGACTACCTCGACTTGTTGGTCTCACAAAGTCACTTGAAATGATGCTGGTATGCTTTTGGCCAGCGTTTTTGTTTTTGCTTGATCTAACAACTTTTCCAAGAGTCAAACTTTTCTTGTTGAGTAAATACAAATCTAATTAACACCTCCCTAATGTGTCCATTTAGACATCAAAGCCTGTTAAAGGGGAAGAAGCTTTTGATTTGGGTCTTGTTGATGCACTTGTTTCACCTGATGAGTTAGTAAGTACTGCACGTCGATGGGCCCTAGAGATTCTTGAGCGTAGAAGACCTTGGGTTGCTAGTCTTCACAAGACTAGCAAGTTGGAATCACTGGGGGAGGCAAGAGAAATACTTAAGTTTGCAAGAGCGCAGGTCCGCAAGCAGGCTCCAAATGTCAAGCACCCATTGGTTTGCATTGATGTCATAGAAGAGGGAATAGCTTCAGGTCCTAGGGCAGGACTTTGGAAGGTTGTTATCCATCTAAAAGTTATCCTACTTCTCTTCAAAATTATGGAAAATGTAATTGTGAGACATGTTTTCTAACTCTGAAATTGACAGGAAGCTGAAGCTTTTCAAGAGCTATTGCATTCTGAGACTTGTAAGAGCTTGGTTCACATCTTCTTTTCTCAACGTGGAACATCAAAGGTTTGATATCTGATTTTGAGCATTGTATTTTTTTTTAAAAGTTCATTATCTAGTCCTCTTCTGTAACAGCATTTGAACTTCACAGACAGATCTCTTGTTTTTGAATTGACTTAGATTTGTGTTCATTTAGCATTGTTTCTTCTCTGAGGAAATTTCTTTTGTGGATGGTCACTGGAGTAAGATTCTTCATAATATTGATCTGATTTTAAATTGTGGTTCTCCATGATCCTAATAAATATTGGAGGACACTGATGAAGTTTTTGTATTAGGGGAACCGGATTAGTGACTTTATTTTTGGTTCATTCTTTTTTCTGTGGAATCCTGTTTGGCTACATTGCTATAATAATATTATGTACTTAAGAAGTAGAGGATGGTGTTTAAGCTTCGTGGGTTTAAGTTTCTTAAATATTAGCTCAAACTTCTAAGCTTTGTCAAGTTACCGAATCATTATGAATCGGCACTATGTTAGTTTGAATATTCATTTCATTATTTCTTAAGTAATGATAATTACATCTCAGTGGCTTCACCTGGTCTCAAGGATATGGAAAAATGATTATTACACTTCTCTTCCGCGAACTGATAACTTCTTCACTCTTGAAGTTGCTTTTTGATCCAGTCTGATCAATTTTTTGTCATTTACAACCTTTAATAATTTGTCTGATTCTTGTAACTTTGTGACTTTGATCAGGTACCTGGGGTTACTGATCTTGGTTTGGTTCCAAGAAATGTGAAGAAGGTCGCTATAATTGGAGGAGGATTGATGGGCTCTGGGATAGCAACTGCATTGATTCTTAGCAACTATCCCGTGATCTTGAAAGAAGTAAATGAGAAGTTTTTGCAAGCTGGGATTAATAGAGTCAAAGGTAAGGCTATAATGGATTACAAATACACACATATTCATAAAGCTTCGGTGAGAATGCATTTTTGAATATGGAGAAATAGTATTAACAGAAGGCAAAATGGAAAAGAGAAATCAGCATTGTCTTTTGTGCATAGTGTTATAACTGCTAAATCACTTATACCTCTCCTATCACATGATTCAGTTAAAATAATGTATGGACTGATATTTTTGTGATGCTGGATAAAGTCATGTTTTGGTAATAATTATCTTGTAAAGCTGTAGTTAGTTTTCATCTTGTATCACTTATACCTTCTATATTATTTCCCTATTATCCAGCTAATCTTCAAAGCCGCGTCAAGAAAGGGAAAATGACACAAGAAAAGTTTGACAAAACCATATCTCTCATTAAGGGTACCCTGGGTTACGAGAGCTTTAAAGACGTGGACATGGTCATAGAGGTAAAAATATTTGGTGAATTTCTTTTCTTTCCTGTTTTATTTCCCTTTCTCTTTAAACTTTGTAATTGCACCTCATTTCAAAGCTGGACAATGAAATGTTTACATGTGTTTCTTTCATTGGTTGAAACAGGCTGTTATTGAGAATATCTCATTGAAGCAACAAATTTTTTCAGAGCTTGAAAAATATTGCCCACCACATTGCATTCTTGCTACTAACACTTCCACAATCGACTTGAACCTTATTGGAGAGAAGACGAAGTCCCAGGATCGTATTGTTGGAGCTCATTTCTTCAGGTAATGTTTACTTTTACCTTTCTTTTGCTTTAATTCGTTTTTTTTTTTCACTTAAAAAATAAGAAAAAAGAGAAAAAACTCAATCTTTGAGTTATTTACGATGCAGTCCTGCTCACATCATGCCACTTCTGGAAATTGTTCGTACGAATAAGACATCTCCTCAAGTTATAATTGACTTGTTTGATGTCGGAAAAAAGATAAAGAAAACCCCAGTAGTGGTTGGAAACTGCACAGGCTTTGCTGTCAACCGAATGTTCTTCCCTTATCCACAAGCTGCTCTCTTGCTTATTGAGCGTGGTGCAGATGCCTACCAAATTGATAAAGTAATGACCAAATTTGGAATGCCGATGGGCCCATTCAGGTTACTATTTAGTTTGGTCATCTTAAGTTTTGAGATATTTGTGATTTGTTACAATATTGTGAACATCATCATTTCTTTTGTGATGCAGGTTGCTTGATCTGGTCGGGTTTGGTGTGGCAATCGCATCTGGCACACAATACATTGAGAACTTTCCCGAGAGAACATACACGTCCTTGCTTATACCACTCATGCAGGGTGATGGAAGGCAAGGTACTAAATTTACAGAGACACCTAGTTAGCAACATATTATTATGTGGACTAACATCCTAGTTAACTTGATAGATTCTTAAGTATTTTTTTTTACTTGCTTCAGGTGAAAGTACTCAGAAAGGATTCTATACTTATGGTGACAAACGCAGAGCCAACCCAGATCCTGAATTGAAAAAGTACATTGAGAAGTTGAGGAGCATGTCTGGTGTTGATATTGACCCTAAGGTCTCTCTCTCTCAGTTTTTTTTATATTTCATCCTTCTATGCATTCAAGTTATGTTCTGCTCAATTCTCTGCCTCACTCTCTCATATTGTCGGTATTGAATCTGGCAACAGCTAGCAAAGTTATCTGAAAAGGATATCGTGGAGATGATGTTCTTTCCAGTAGTGAACGAGGCATGCCGTGTCCTTGCTGAAGGAATTGCAGTCAAGGCAGCAGACCTTGATATCGCTTCTGTCATGGGCATGGGTTTCCCTCCATACAGGTTAGTAGTACAAAGTACCTGATCAACCACACTTTGATAAAACTTCCCACACAAAAGTTAATGGTATTTCTGTTCTCTTATCAGGGGTGGTGTCATATTCTGGGCTGATTCAATTGGTTCCAAATACATATACTCAAAACTGGAGGAATGGTCAAAGATCTATGGAGGATTCTTCAAGCCTTGTGCATATTTAGCTGAAAGAGCAGCAAAGGGAGCTTCTCTGGTAAAACAACTAATACCATACTTGTTCATTATAATATACTTACAACTGTTATGTAACTCTAATTACTAGTCATTCATCAATATTTTCCATGCTTCCAAACAGTTTTGTTGACTGATCTTTACAAAGAATCTGAAATGTAACTCTTAACTACTGCCTTTCTACTTGCAGAGTGCTCCATTGGATGAAGCAAAGTCTCGGCTATAAGAGAATGTGGTCAACAATTTCATAAAGCTGATTTTGGGCTTCTTTTTATGTTAAACCAAAGCCTTATCTTTTCCTTCCTATAAGGTGAGAATAGTGGAATAAGTAGTCATGTTTAAGCTAAGTCTCTTTCTCTCTATACGAATTCTTAAAGGGATACTTGTGTTAGTATTAATGGTCTGGGGTAGTGACTTTGTAATGACTTTTATGGCTGGTCCCTTTAATGGGTTAATAAGTGTTTTTTTTTTTTTTTTAAAAAAAAGCCTTTTATTATATGTCCTATGCTATGTTAATTAATGTATGTTATAATAATAATAATTGATACATGTATATATTAGTTTTTGTTTTTGAACAGATGCATGTATATTAGTTGATATCTGTTAAAATAGATTTCAAAGAAAATTATTTTTGTAATATATTAAAATTGACCATATAATTTCTTTCAAGAAAGAAAATGGACCATGTAAATAATTATATAAAAGCCCTTCTCTTGAGACATGATAATGTGCTTATTTGACTACTTTTATGTTTTCAATTTTATTTTTAAAAATTAAAATCAATGCACTTTGTTGGGGAAAAAATGAAATGAATGATAAACGTGTGCCCTAGGGTTGCTCATAAATAATTAGGCCTGGAACCCGGTTGACCCGACTGAACCCGTACCTAAAGAACCCAGATGGCTGAAATTCACATTACAAAAAGTCTAGTTCGGGTGTCACCCAATAGTTTTTGGGTCCGGGTTCGGCTACATATTTTGATGCAATTTCGAATTCATGAATACATGTACCTAGGGCTTGTTTGGCATAACTTATACTTTTACTTTTAGACACTAGAAGAAGAGAAGTAAAAGTTTAAGCTTTTCATTTAGTGTTTGGATTTCAATTTCAAAAGAACTTATTTTCTATTTGAAGAGCTTTTATAAGTGTTTGGTAGTAGAATATAAAAGCTCTTACAAATAATATATTTATATATATCAAATTTAATAATAATAATAATAATAATATAATTTCTTTTACTTGTTTTTTAAAAAATAATCTTAAAAAATAAAATAAAAATATATAAACAAAACCAATCTTTAATTTATTACATAATTATCATTTAAAACAATTATTACATAATTTCAAAAATAACACTAATACTCATGTTTATCTCAGCATGAGTTCCGCTGCAATTTTATCACGGACAACTCCCATTTCACTCTCATCTCTTGCTAAGTTGATATTTTGTACATCATCGTCTACAAAATCATTATTTGCTTCATCATAAGACGGAAAGTCCATCTCATTAATAGTCTCCCTCCTAATAAAATTATGTAAAGCCATTGAAGCAGTAACGATAGCTACTTGTTTATCATATCCATAACTTGGCATTCGATGCAAAATTTGCCAACGTGCTTTCCATACACCAAAACAACGCTCAATAACACTACGTAATGATGAATGAGCATGGTTAAATACTTCTTTATAGCCACTAGGTTGACTACCTTGTTGAAATTGAGGAAGATGATATCTTTGCCCTTTATATGGAGCTAAATAACCTTTCATATTTGGATACCCTGCATCAACTAAATAATACTTACTTGCAATAAAATAAAATAAAAAATTATTAAATTAAGTTTCAGATCATATTCACATAATTGATAATGATTACAGCATACCATTGGGTGGTTTAGGAAAATTTAGATTTGTATTTCTTAATGCTTCAAGAAATATACGAGTATCATGTGCTGTTCCTTCCCATCCTGCCCACACAAATGTGAACAACATATCAAATCCACATACAGCCATAATATTTTGCGTAGGAAAACCCTTTCTTCCAATGTATGGAATTTGTTTATCAACGGGAAGTGAAACTCGAACATGTGTTCCATCTATAGCTCCAATACAATCCTATTATAACAATTTCAAAAAAAAAATAATAAATTTAAAGATTCATAGGTAGTAACATATATATATATATATATAAATAAATTGTGTATTCATATTTGTGACAGTCAGTAGTCCCGTGATCCGTAAGGGGAAACACCGGGTAAGCTGTGCAATCCCACACCGCCTGGGGAAGGTCAAGTGAGATGATTCTGAGACTGTGTAGGTATGAGACTACACAGTTGAAGAGGGCTTAAATGGATTGATTGGTACTACCTATATCAACAAGGTGCATCTTGTTTTTCGGTAGCCCATCTCGAAAGAACTCCACAGTTAAGCGTGCTTGGCCTGGAGCAATTTCAAGGATGGGTGACCTCCTGGGAAGTTTTCCCAAGATGCGTGTGAGTGAGGACAAAGCACGCTGGAAACACTTGTGTTGGTCTGTAGGGTCAGTCATCAATCCAGGAAGCAGCCAGAGTGGCGTACTCGTGTATAAGAGCCATTAATCTGTGGGTGTAAGGGTCCAATGGAGGCTTGAAGCGGGGACGTTACAAATGGTATCAGAGCCTTGACCCAGCCGGAAGTGTGGTCGACGAGGACGTCGGACCCCGTAAGGGGGGGTGATTGTGACAGTCAGTAGTCCCGTGATCCGTAAGGGGAAATACCGGGTAAGCTGTGCAATCCCACACCGCCTGGGGAAGGTCAAGTGGGATGATTCTGAGACTGTGTAGGTATGAGACTACACAGTTGAAGAGGGCTTAAATGGATTGATTGGTACTACCTATATCAACAAGGTGCATCTTGTTTTTCGGTAGCCCATCTCGAAAGAACTCCACAGTTAAGCGTGCTTGGCCTGGAGCAATTTCAAGGATGGGTGACCTCCTGGGAAGTTTTCCCAAGATGCGTGTGAGTGAGGACAAAGCACGCTGGAAACACTTGTGTTGGTCTGTAGGGTCAGTCATCAATCCAGGAAGCAGCCAGAGTGGCGTACTCGTGTATAAGAGCCATTAATCCGTGGGTGTAAGGATCCAATGGAGGCTTGAAGCGGGGACGTTACAATATTACCTTAAAGTAGGGCCAATATCTTGAATTATTTCGTATATAATACGAGACTTCGTCAAAATTTTCAGGTGGTTTGATTTCATCCAAAGCAAGCATACTCATTTTTTTCCAATACATTTGTAAATTGTCTACTAACAGTTTCACCTGAATGTTGAAAATGCTCTTGAATCATTCTATTACCTGCTCCATGTCCTAAAATCATCATAAACATACCAACCGACTCTTCTAGTCTCAACCCTTTACTGGACTTTAACCCATAACTTCTCAATCTATCACATAGTTTACAAAAAACATGTTTTCCATTCGAAACATCTCATGACAACGTCGATCATTTCCATTAAGTATTTCCATCATAAATTTCCAACCAGTGTGAGGTGAATTTCTACATGGCTCCTTAACCAAAAAGTTATTATGGTAATATAGTGATGTTCTTGTAACGATAATGACCAGCTCATCAATTTCCATTTCTTCAGTTATAGCTTGTTGTATACATTCTTCATTTATCTCCTCTGTATCTGAATCACTATCCATTCTGCTATAGAATAAATATGTAAATATATAATTCAAATATTTTTGAAATAAAACAAATAATATTATTCAAAGAAATCAAATAAACCAAGTTGTTTAAGAAATAAAATAAAATAAACTAAACAAACCACAATATTCAAACAAGTAAAAAGAAATAACATCTAATTTAGAAGTTCAAATCCTGTTCTTTCAGCCATTCAATTTGATATTTAGGCTCCTTCAAAGCAACAAAAATTTCCCTATTTGCTTTCTTCATGAATAAATTAGTACCAACTTTGAATAGAGGGCTCATTAGTTCACAACCTGGAAGTGTAGCTAATTTATCCATCACTTCTTGAACACTACATCCAGGAGGATCGGTACGTATGTATGAGCTCCTATTTTTTATTGCCTCACAAATTTCATCAAGTTGTTTGGACAACTTTGCTGTTGTAAAATTATTTCTTTTTCCCTTCTTAAATTGCTTCTTATTTGGGTCAAGTAAATTCTTCTCTTTTCTTATTTGTTGACACACTCTCTCATGGTCACTTTCCTCTGAATTCTCATCGATCTCTATATCATTATGATCCTCTGTGTATAAAGGAGGAAGTGAACCAGAAGTTGGTGCCCAAGCTCTAGCCCCTGTATCGGTAACATCTCTAAACAACTCATCCAGCTTGAAAGAATGTTCTAAACCTCTCACTCGAAATTTAGCAGCATCAGGATACTTCTGTTGATTGATTTATTAATCAGAAAACAAAATAATATGATTGTTATATATATATAAAAAAAATTATAATTATAAGAGGTATGTATAAAAACCTACTTGTAACTTTTCCTCCCACCATTCATTAGGAGCATCAACTGTTTGCCTTTGCATGTCCCAACCAAGTCCAGTCTCTCCTCTAAGTAATGAATCCCACAACTGCCACTCCTTTTTAACATTATCCCAATGATTTTTCATTTGTTTTCGATCATAATTTCTACCCGTCTTTAAATTAAATTTTTCAATGAAAATTTTCCAACCTAATTTGCTTAAATGTGATCCATTTCTATTGCCAGCTCTCACTTGTTCTACAACTAAATCAATCCATTTCTCATGTGTTGTTGAATCCCAAACTGCTTTTGATTTTCCTTGTGTTACCTCAGTTTCCATTCTATTTAAAATAATATGAGAAGTATAAACAAACACACAAAATAATACTATATATTATTCTATTCAAAATGGCAGCAATGACACAATAATGATTATTAATGATCAATCATTTAGAAGAAAAAAAAATTTACAATACAATGAATGTAAAATATTAAACAATCAGGGTAACAATTTTAAAAAAAAAATGTAAATATAAAATACGGCAATAATAGAGAGATTTTCATCATCATTGTTGAATAACATGTATATAAAACTTTTATCTCAATCACATTATTTTATGTACATAGCTCAATCAAATTTTATGTATAATTATCATTATGAAAGAAATGTAAGAAATTTTATCATTATGAAAGAAATATTTGAGAATTGGATTCTATGTATATAAGCTTGTTAAATTATAGTGTATATGTATTAATTTGATTACATAGTTAATTAATATAAAAAATGTATTTTATTATCTTTATTTTTTAATTGTTTTTTTTAAATTAACGTTTATAATGTTGGATTTGCAAGAGAGTGTTGGTTTGTTACATTAATTAACAAACCATGAGATTATATTGTTTTTGTTTAAAAAAAAAAAAAAATCTAACGTAACAAGAAAGAAAAAAAGAATAAAAAAATTAAAAAATCAATTATTTTCTTACTCACTCTTTAGAAAATTTTCCAAAAAATATCTTCTCTTTTTTTTGAAAAAAAAAATCTAATAATTAATAAAAAATATAAGAAAAATAACTATTAAAGAAAAGAAAAAAAATTTGATCGTTTGTTGTAATCAAGCGTAAAAGAATTTTTTGTTTTTTATTATGAATATACACAAGTTGTAAAAAGCATATATAATTTTCTGCATATATAATTTTTAGGGTAATTTTTTGTATATTTACAACTTTAAAATTTTCTGCATATATAATTTTCTTGGGATAATTTTCTACATATATAATACTAGCAACATTCTGTTTGCCAATTAAAAAGTAAGGGAAAGAATGATAGATAGAATTGGAATGCATTAACTCTTATTTTTTTTTGAAAGAAAAAAAACAACAGACTCAATATCATTCACGCATCATTCAAAATGCAGAAAAAAAATGTCAAATTGCAAAAAGTAAATTAATATATTCATGTCATATGTCTAATCGATTAACAAGAATAGAAAAATGAAAGAATACTTACCTTTAATTGTGTTGATAAAGCAATAACTTTATTTTTTTCTTTCTTCAATAAAAATGGCTGCTGTGATTTTTTTGACTGAAGACTATTAGGTTTTCATTATGAGAAGAATATGCAATAATTTTTCCGTAATATAACAATCAAGATGATTTAATTATTTTTTTTAGAAAAAAAAGGGTAAATTAGGTATTTTAAAAGATTCATTAAACTAAAAAAAATAGCTTCCCGTGTTTTTTTTAAAAGTCCTTCCTAAAAAAGTTGGTGAGTCATTGCTTCTCTAAAAAGCTCTTTTAAATCAAAAAAGCTCTTCTCATATTTTATCCAAACATATTTAAAAGTAGCTTTGAGACTTCAAAAGCTCTTCTAAAGGCATGCCAAACATGCCCAATAAGTTAGTGCTAGGACATTAATTATTACTAAGTGCTCAACTTGAAAAAAATATATATATAAAAATTTATATATTCTTACTTCCAAATCCATTATTAATAAATTAACAACATGTTGAAGTTGCTCAACTCATTAAATAATTTCAATATACATATATAAATATAAATATTTAATAATAATAATAAATGTTTTCACGAAGATCGTCATTTATTTGGTCAAAATATTGAAGATGAGCTCACCAATTTTTATTTAAGAAAGACTAGTACATAATAAATACAAAGTACTTTTCTTGCACTAATTAAAATTTTTATCTTTTAAATTATATTTTTCAAATTTTTTAACATTAAAAATTTTGAGATTGTTGAATTAAAAAATTAAAAAATATAATTTATCACATGTCGAAATTTCGAAAAATAAAAATTCTTATGAAGTTTTTCTATATTAGATATTATTTCTACAATATGTTTTTTCTATTTTATTTTTTAAGAATATTGTGTCTCTAATTAATTAGTGCTAAACGTCATTGCCTAGTTAATGGAGGCCGTTTTAGTCAAATGCCACAAAGTCTTTGGAATTATAATTTTGTCTTTACTTATAAACTTAATTATTTTCTTCAAAAAAAAAAAAAAAAAAAAAACTTAATTATCATATGGAAAGACAGCCACCCTTTCTTTTCTTTTTTACTCAATAATTTATAAATATATTTATAGAAATAAATAAAATATTTCTATATATTAATATTTCATATGGAATTATATTTATTTGTCTATAAATGGTAATAAATATTAAATATATAAGAGTAACCAGTGTTATTATGTATTGGAAGGTACCCTGAAAATAACTCATATCTGCAACACATTGATAAAGAATAAATGCACATTGAAAAAAATATAAATTATAATATGAGCACAAATATCTAATTGAATATTGATCATTAATTTATAATCTTTTTTAATAATATTACACTACAAAAAATAATTACTTTTAGTGACAACTTTTTAGTCACAACATAAATTTTTTGTAACTAAATGTGACTTTTGGTGACAACAAAAAACTACTTGTAACTAAAACTGTAACGCCCCAATATTTTGCCTTATTTTACAAAATACTATTTTTGATGCATTAATTAAAAAGATTCAAAGATGTTTGGAAATACACAGTGAGTTTTACAATAAATATGCAAAAAGGTGAATGATCATTCATATTAAAAACAAAATAAGTAGTTGAGTACAAAAAAAAAATTAAATTTGTAACATCCCACTAAGCTCAGATTACTTTACTATATAAAAAAAAAAAACAACAAAACCAAGGCTCCACTGGCATTCTAGACCGTTTGCTCGTCCATAGCCCCTCCCAGTATACATACCAGAACTGACCCAACTCATCAAACTTACATTCAATGTTTCCTGTCTATTGCCTGTAGGGGGAAAGTAAGGGGGTGAGCTAACAGCCCAGTAAGGAAATGCTTAACATACAATAGCATTCAATACACTAAACATATCTTAAAATTCACAATAATACGATTCTTTATAACATTAACTTATCCAGTCTTAACAAAATTATATGCCTTAGCTCATAATTGTAATTTAAATAACTCCAGATATGGAAAGCTATATCATATACCATATATTTGTACTAAACGAAATCATTACATATATATAGGGATCACAACCCTGACATCATACTCATAGCACAATCATAGCAATAACATATAAAAATTATTTCAATCATATCATGTCTTTACCATAACATTGGCATATCATAGCCATTACTTACATAACCTGGGCCTAGCCTGGCCCTACAATATCCTGGGCCTAATCTGCCCATATAATAACCCGGGCCTATGTAGCCCTACCATTGTTATAGGATAGGGTATCTCTATGTTAGGTTATTTTTAGTATTAATTTTAGATTAAGTTTAGTGTATTTTTAATTAATTTTTAATCGTGTTTGGAGCATTTTTACGCTTGTTATCTTTTATTTTTGCAGATTTAAAATAGAAGAAGATTAGAAAAATATCAGAGAAAAAGATGGGAATAAGATAAAAATATCATGATATTTAAAATAGAGAAAATTGTGGAAGCCGAAACTTCAAGCCTGAATTCGACGGTGTTCTGATTGGATTTTGGAAAATATCAAAACATAAAAGTTCTAGATCTCTCTTTTATCTTTCCGGAACATCTTGAATCGTCCGATTCCGAGCAATATTGAGAGAGATATGGCCAAAATACTATCAGTCAACGCAGCAGAAAAAAATATCTCGTTTGAGGTTTCCCAAAAATTTAAATCCGAATGGGAATTTAAATATTGCGGTTTTTTCCATATTTTTAGGCCTTCAATGCCTATATAAAGGGAAGAATGGAGTTGATTTCATCAAGCAATTTTAGAGAGAAAAACAGAGAGAATACAGATGCAAAGTGGAGAGATCAACTGCAATATTGGAGGCATTCTTAGAGGGTTTTCAACATTCTTCTCTTCTCTATTTTCATGTCTTTTCTTAAAGTTAATATGTGTGATTGTGCTCTCATAAACATGTGTAGCTAAACACTTTAATTAGGGTTAGATGGATATTGTTTAACATTATTTATGGTTTTAATATGATTAATTTTCCTCCTAATTTCTATGTATTTTATTTTATTTGTGCTTAATTACTTTTAATTGCCTGATCACCAATTAACTGTCTATGATTTTGATGCGAGATCTGAGAAGTGAGTGTCAAATATGCTATAGTAGAATAGAACTGAATTTCGATATAGGACGAGAGTACCTATATGGTTTAGATAGATTATAGGGTTTCTGTGTTTAATGCCTGTTGCATGTTAAATTTATCACGAGAGTAGAAAGTTTGCATGTAATTGAGGTTTATATATCTGAGAAGACTATAAATTACCTTAGTAAACCTGCTATTGCATTGGAATTAATATTAGGGAAATAATCATATTAGACCATATTCAATAGAAACAATTGAAATCGACACCCTAGTTTTTATTAACTTTAAATTTTCTTGTATAATTGTTTCTTACTAGTTTCTTATTCTTAATTCTTTCTTTATTTTTTATTTAACCAAATAGAAGTAAAAGTTTAATTTTAACGTACTTAACTACACTCCCTGTGGGATCGACCTCACTCCTAGTGAGTCTACTACTTTAAACGATACGTACACTTGCGTGTGCAAAAATATCGCAACAAGTTTTTGGCGCCGTTGCCGGGGAGTGATAGTTAATATTATTAAAAATTAAATTTTTTTCTAATTTGGTTTTTCTTTTTAGTTTTAGTATTAATTTTGTTGTTTCAAATTTTTATCTTTTTAGTACTAATTTAGTTTTATTTTATTTTACTAATGTTTTATTGATGAGCTTGACTTGCAAGGTAAATCCAGATGCTATATCTTGAGGATTTTGCCCAACAACATAATGAGTCATTCTATTCTGCTTGGAGGAGATTTAAAGAGTATGGAGAGAGATGTTATCCCACTTTCTCAAGTGGATGTTTTACGTGGCTCTTTTATAATGGACTTAATAATGAAACAAGAAGCTGGGTTGATTATGGAGCAGAGACAACCGGAGCACCTCTATTAATGAGAGGCTATGATGTAATAAATCTATTGAATAACATGGCAGATTTTGATTACGACTGGCATTGGGATCCATCACTTCAGGGTTGGAGTCACCAATACCCACCTTATTGCCCAAATTCATCCCAACAAACTGAAAAAGAGGAGCAACTACTAGCACTTTTACAATCACTTCCAGGAGAGATTAATCGCTTAACAGACATGGTGAGGTCCTTATGTGATAATTTAGTGGCTCATGATTCAGAATGTAATAACTCCAATACTGAAAGTTATGAGAGTTATTGCTACAATGAAGAAGGGTCATTAGTTGAGTACAAGGAAGATAATGAGCCTACAATTGAAGATCAAGATCCTTGTGAAGAGAAACTCATTGAATATGAAATCACAAGTGAGGGTATGAATAGCCACGTGGAGAGTGAGCAACAAGAAGAAGGTTTGTTAGATGAAAGTGTTGATACTGTGACATTGGGGGATGAGGAAGAACATGGCATCACTGATTCGACTTCATCAATGATATTGACTAATAAACCACCAATAAATCTATATATTTCATCAACACCATATTACATCCTCTGCGAGCTACGAAAGGCTTCTCCCCAAGCTCATCATCCAAAGTCTTGTGTTGTTGGTACTGACTTTGATTCAAACTCATCACTTGCCAAGCTTGAAGGCAAGTACAACAACAATTTTCAAGTTGTCTTGCATGAAGCTTATTATGGGCGTCAACCGCTTATTGATGTGGCACCCAGGTAAGTTTCCTTTCCTTTTTCTTTAATGTCACATTGGGGACAATGTGTCACTTTAGTTTGGGGGGAGCAGTGACTTAATTTTTATTTTGAGTTAATGTCACATTGGGGACAATGTGTCACTTTAGTTTGGGGGGCGTCAACCGCTTATTGATGTGGCACTCAGGTAAGTTTCCTTTCCTTTTTCTTTAATGTCACATTGGGGACAATGTGCATCTTTAGTTTGGGGGGAGAGATTTAATTCTTTTTTTTTCAGTTTTTCAGTTTATGTTTTCGTTTTTTTAGTTTAGTTTTTGTTTTTGTTAGTGTCATGTGTTGATAACTGAGCTGGAATATTGATTGACTTACTGTTATTCACTTGTGCAATGGATTGAAATCTTAACTGTGTGCTTGACTCATAACTTTTTGAATTGAATTAGATGTGTATTAGAAGGTTGTTCATTTAGATGTAAAACATTTGTTTTTGACGCATATCACTTGTGTTCTATTTGGATTGTGGAATGTTGGCTTGACATGGAATAGAATTTGTTTGACATACTCTCTTGAAGCGAAATTCTTGTTGATTTTTGTTTGGAAAGTGATTTAGGCAAGTTTTCTTTGGATCGATTGAGCCTTTCAAGCCTACCTAAAAAGTTTTATCCTACTATACCCAAAGTTGAGCCTTAGCCTATTTCCAAAAATTTTCACCACTTACCTAAGCTAACCTCATTATCCTTAACTCTTTTCACTCTAAACATACCTTATTATGCCATGAGCCTTTAAGCAAGTTTGGGGGGATAAATTGTTGTAAGTGGGGAAATAAAATGTATTAGTAAGAGATTGAAAAAAAAAATATATGATAAAGTATTGTGTGTTGTGCCTCTATTGAAAAAAAAAAAATAGAAGAAGAAGAAAAAAAGAAAATATGTGATAATGTCTTCTTGAAAATAAATATAAAAATATGAGGTAGGCACATAGAGAAAAATATGCAATCTCTTACTGTTGTCTTTGGGATATATGAAAAAGAAAAAAATAAGTGTGGGTGCTTGCTTGGTTAATTGTGCTTATGGTATAACGTAGCTTAAATGACTTGTCACCTACCCATGTACCTAAGCCACGTTGTGATAACCGAAAAAGACCTATTGATTCCAAAGAAAAAATTGTCAACATTAGTGGAGAGAGGTATGTCATCCAAACTTATTGATCATGTGTTAGTGGAATGTAGGGAAGTGTAGAATGGTTGTGATATGAATGTCAAATACTTCTAAATTGTACATCCAAGTTAGTTCTTAGAGTTATCGAGTTGAAATTCTAGTTATTGATTGCTTGAAGTTGTGCAGGTGGTAGTGGTAGTTCAATCATTGGAAGGTTTAGTTATCTATTACATTGTTTTTTTAGTTTAGTTGAGTTTTAGCTTTACTCGGGGGCGAGTAAAGATTCAGTTTGGGGGAATTTGTTAGGCTATTTTTAGCCTAAGTTTTGGGTCACATTTTATAGTTATTTTTTTTCTTTATTATTGTTTTTGGAATAGAATTACGCTTGTTTTTTTTGGTTTCAGGTTTCTACACTTGGGATGTATAAATTGGATAAATTTCGGAAAACAGTGATCTATAAAATAGAGAAAATTTTGAAAGAGAATAAAGCTGAAAGTTTAAGCCTAAATTCGACTATGTTCTGGTCATATTTTGGAAGAAGTCAAAACATAAAAGTTTTAGATCTCTTTCTTATCTTTCCAACGCATCTTGAATCAGCCCATTTGGAGTTCGTATGAGAAAGTTATGCCCATTTTACTAAAAGATGTCGAAGCTGAAAATTCCATCTCGCCGCGGCGAGAATTCCATGGCCGCGGCTAGAAAGTCTGGGCAGAAACGTAGTTTTTTGATGCACTTTTGGCCGCGGCGAGACCACTTTTGGCCGCGGCGAGCGTCCGTACGGTCAGGGGTATTTTTGTCCGACGAACCCTAAAAATTAGATATAAATAGAAAACTGCGATTGGAAGTCAAGGAGAGCGATTTGGAACCCTAAAACACAGCAGAAAGAGGCAAGAAGAGCAGAGAAAATCAAAGTGAAGATCCAGAATTCATCCACCAACAGTTCTTTTCTTTATTCCTCTTTAATTTATTTATGTTGAATATTGCTATAGGAATGGTTATGGATTTATTTCTGAACTAAATTTCCCATTTAGGGAGGATGATGATTGTTGTTTAATGTTTTGCCTAGTTAATGTTTAATTACCATTCCTTAATTCTTGTGTGTGAAATTATCTTAATTTGTTCTTAATTTCATGTTTAAGATTGATCACCTTGTGCATGCTTTATGATCTCAATTCAAAATCTGAAAAGTGAGAATTGAGAATGCTAAAATTAAGATAATCAATGTTCTATGTGAAACGAAAGTATTTGCATGACTTATGTGACGAGTAGATTATTGCTTAATGCTGATTTCATGTTAGTTTAATTAAGGAATTAATTAGATAACATGTGATTTAGAATCTAGAAGATCTGAAAGGAGCTAGGTTATTTCATAATCTGTCATTCACTGCAAGAATAGGATAGTAATTAATCATTAACGATTTGGGTAAACAACAACAGGATTCTCCTCCCTATTGTCTCATCTTGCTCAACTTTAAATTGTGTTATTAAGTTTTCTGAATTTCTTTCAAATTTTACTGTTTTTAAATCATAATTGCTTTTGATTTACCGAATAGAATCATAAGTATAATTTAGTGGTACTTAATCCAATTCCCTGTGGGATCGACCTCACCTGTGTGAGATTTACTACTTGATTGCGTATACTTGCGTAGTGTTTAAAATTATAGCACCAAGTTTTTAAAAACTTGTTGCGATATTTTTGCACACGCAAGTGTACGTATCGTTTAAAGTAGTAGACTCACTAGGAGTGAGGTCGATCCCACAGGGAGTGTAGTTAAGTACGTTAAAATTAAACTTTTACTTCTATTTGGTTAAATAAAAAATAAAGAAAGAATTAAGAATAAGAAACTAGTAAGAAACAATTATACAAGAAAATTTAAAGTTAATAAAAACTAGGGTGTCGATTTCAATTGTTTCTATTGAATATGGTCTAATATGATTATTTCCCTAATATTAATTCCAATGCAATAGCAGGTTTACTAAGGTAATTTATAGTCTTCTCAGATATATAAACCTCAATTACATGCAAACTTTCTACTCTCGTGATAAATTTAACATGCAACAGGCATTAAACACAGAAACCCTATAAGCTATCTAAACCATATAGGTACTCTCGTCCTATATCGAAATTCAGTTCTATTCTACTATAGCATATTTGACACTCACTTCTCAGATCTCGCATCAAAATCATAGACAGTTAATTGGTGATCAGGCAATTAAAAGTAATTAAGCACAAATAAAATAAAATACATAGAAATTATGAGGAAAATTAATCATATTAAAACCATAAATAATGTTAAACAATATCCATCTAACCCTAATTAAAGTGTTTAGCTACACATGTTTATGAGAGCACAATCACACATATTAACTTTAAGAAAAGACATGAAAATAGAGAAGAGAAGAATGTTGAAAACCCTCTAAGAATGCCTCCAATATTGCAGTTGATCTCTCCACTTTGCATCTGTATTCTCTCTGTTTTTCTCTCTAAAATTGCTTGATGAAATCAACTCCATTCTTCCCTTTATATAGGCATTGAAGGCCTAAAAATATGGAAAAAAACGCAATATTTAAATTCCCATTCGGATTTAAATTTTTGGGAAACCTCAAACGAGATATTTTTTTCTGCTGCGTTGACTGATAGTATTTTGGCCATATCTCTCTCAATATTGCTCGGAATCTGACGATTCAAGATGTTCCGGAAAGATAAAAGAGAGATCTAGAACTTTTATGTTTTGATATTTTCCAAAATCCAATCAGAACACCGTCGAATTCAGGCTTGAAGTTTCGGCTTCCACAATTTTCTCTATTTTAAATATCATGATATGTTTATCTTATTCCCATCTTTTTCTCTGATATTTTTCTAATCTTCTTCTATTTTAAATCTGCAAAAATAAAAGATAACAAGCGTAAAAATGCTCCAAACACGATTAAAAATTAATTAAAAATACACTAAACTTAATCTAAAATTAATACTAAAAATAACCTAACAAATTCCCCAAACTAAGCTTTTACTCGTCCTCGAGTAAAACACTAAATAAACATTAAACAAGTCAATCTCCAAAACACGAGTAATTTTCAAGTAGGTTCAATAATATGATTATGAAAAAATTCACTTATGCATATAATCCAGAATTTTAGTTCAATTACACCCTTGACAGATTTCAATTTATTTTCATTTAGCTCATGAAACCATAGAATGCAATTAACTAACAATTAAACCACTTTATGCATGCCAATTAAAATCAACAATCCACTAACCCAAAATTTCATATGCTTGTAATACTTACTATTCTCCACCAATATAGATTAATGCACAACCAAGAATCAGAAGGTCTTTCTAGGCTTGTATTGTTAGGCTTAAGTAAGGTAGTTGAAATGGTCATTTAGGCTTTCCTATACCATAAGCTTCTCAAATTATGTCACCCACAATATTTTTCACACAATCCCAATACCCTTTTTTCTAATTACATGAGAGATATATTCTTCAACAAGGGTGCAACAACTTTATATTTATCTTTTTTTTTTTTTTTCTAGATTTGACACTAGTTGTCAGATTTTTCTTTCTTTTCTCCTTTTTTTCAAGTTGTTGTCGTCAATCAATTTTTTTTTTTTTTTATATTCTCTCAATTTTCACACTTTTTCCACACACATACAACAAACTTCCCATCCAAATTCCCCCAAACTAAAGATCTACTTATGGTATGATTAGGGTCAAATTGTGGATATTCATGGGTTTATCTTCTTATGCTCAATATGTGTAAAACAAAGAATAGGTTAAGGCTCAAAAAAAGGTAACTATGATAAAAATTACAAGGATGGCTTGAAAGGTACAATCGATGCAAAAAATTGCCTAAATCACTTCCCTAATCATGCATAATTTATTATTTCGCCTCAAATAGCAAGCAAGCAAGTTCTAGAATTTTCCAAACAACTTTCCACATTCCACAATCAACATGCATAAAACAATTCAATTACTAGCAAATTACCTAATATGATTCCATGCTCAAAATTGAAATTAGTCAAGAATGTAATATCACCAAGCACACGGATTTTTCGAAAATAAGTGAACTTTTCAAATCATGCTATCTACCTACTTTTAAATTGGCTCACATTAAGAAAATTGACTCAAAACAATAAAAACTAAAAACTAAAAATTAAAAGACATAAAATTTAAAAAAAAAACTCAAAATAAAAATTAAGTCACTGCTCCCCCCAAACTAAAGTGACACATTGTCCCCAATGTGACATTAAAGAAAAAGGAAAGGAAACTTACCTGGGTGCCACATCAATAAGCGGTTGACGCCCATAATAAGCTTCATGCAAGACAACTTGAAAATTGTTGTTGTACTTGCCTTCAAGCTTGGCAAGTGATGAGTTTGAATCAAAGTCAGTACCAACAACACAAGACTTTGGATGATGAGCTTGGGGAGAAGCCTTTCGTAGCTCGCAGAGGATGTAATATGGTGTTGATGAAATATATAGATTTATTGGTGGTTTATTAGTCAATATCATTGATGAAGTCGAATCAGTGATGCCATGTTCTTCCTCATCCCCCAATGTCACAGTATCTACACTTTCATCTAACAAACCTTCTTCTTGTTGCTCACTCTCCACGTGGCTATTCATACCCTCACTTGTGATTTCATATTCAATGAGTTTCTCTTCACAAGGATCTTGATCTTCAATTGTAGGCTCATTATCTTCCTTGTACTCAACTAATGACCCTTCTTCATTGTAGCAATAACTCTCATAACTTTCAGTATTGGAGTTATTACATTCTGAATCATGAGCCACTAAATTATCACATAAGGACCTCACCATGTCTGTTAAGCGATTAATCTCTCCTGGAAGTGATTGTAAAAGTGCTAGTAGTTGCTCCTCTTTTTCAGTTTGTTGGGATGAATTTGGGCAATAAGGTGGGTATTGGTGACTCCAACCCTGAAGTGATGGATCCCAATGCCAGTCGTAATCAAAATCTGCCATGTTATTCAATAGATTTATTACATCATAGCCTCTCATTAATAGAGGTGCTCCGGTTGTCTCTGCTCCATAATCAACCCAGCTTCTTGTTTCATTATTAAGTCCATTATAAAAGAGCCACGTAAAACATCCACTTGAGAAAGTGGGATAACATCTCTCTCCATACTCTTTAAATCTCCTCCAAGCAGAATAGAATGGCTCATTATGTTGTTGGGCAAAATCCTCAAGATATAGCATCTGGATTTACCTTGCAAGTCAAGCTCATCAATAAAACATTAGTAAAATAAAATAAAACTAAATTAGTACTAAAAAGATAAAAATTTGAAACAACAAAATTAATACTAAAACTAAAAAGAAAAACCAAATTAGAAAAAAATTTAATTTTTAATAATATTAACTATCACTCCCCGGCAACGGCGCCAAAAACTTGTTGCGATATTTCATAATCTGGACAATTTAAACTTGTCACTTTAATTTCACACACAAGAATTAAGGAATGGTAATTAAACATTAACTAGGCAAAACATTAAACAACAATCATCATCCTCCCTAAATGGGAAATTTAGTTCAGAAATAAATCCATAACCATTCCTATAGCAATATTCAACATAAATAAATTAAAGAGGAATAAAGAAAAGAACTGTTGGTGGATGAATTCTGGATCTTCACTTTGATTTTCTCTGCTCTTCTTGCCTCTTTCTGCTGTGTTTTAGGGTTCCAAATCGCTCTCCTTGACTTCCAATCGCAGTTTTCTATTTATATCTAATTTTTAGGGTTCGTCGGACAAAAATACCCATGACCGTACGGACGCTCGCCGCGGCCAAAAGTGGTCTCGCCGCGGCCAAAAGTGCATCAAAAAACTACGTTTCTGCCCAGACTTTCTAGCCGCGGCCATGGAATTCTCGCCGCGGCGAGATGGAATTTTCAGCTTCGACATCTTTTAGTAAAATGGGCATAACTTTCTCATACAAACTCCAAATGGGCTGATTCAAGATGCGTTGGAAAGATAAGAAAGAGATCTAAAACTTTTATGTTTTGACTTCTTCCAAAATATGACCAGAACATAGTCGAATTTAGGCTTAAACTTTCAGCTTTATTCTCTTTCAAAATTTTCTCTATTTTATAGATCACTGTTTTCCGAAATTTATCCAATTTATACATCCCAAGTGTAGAAACCTGAAACCAAAGAAAACAAGCGTAATTCTATTCCAAAAACAATAATAAAGAAGAAAAATAACTATAAAATGTGACCCAAAACTTAGGCTAAAAATAGCCTAACACTCTATATTCAACAGTACATCACTGTATCATACCCCACCATAACAATGTCATACACGAATCAGACAAAATGCAGGATAGGGTATCTCTACATTCAACGGCCTTATCCCGTATCATACCCCACCATGGTCCCCCACTTTACCTGAGACGTTAGCATACAACATACAACATACAACATGCAACATACAAATACATCATACACCATACAACCTGAAACATACAAATACAACATACAACATATACAAGTCATACAACCATAATCTATGTATCAATTCACAAACTCATATTGTGTCCATACCACACATTCTCAGTACCATATACATATTCATAATAACAAATCATAAATCATATTTCAATACATAAAGAATTTAAATTTATGCAGATAAACACATACAAAACTATCTAATTTCCTTACCTCAAATCCCGCTGCTTAAGACTTGTTATCTCGTCACTACTACCTATAATAAGACATGGGTCAAGGCCCTAATAATAAAATTCGTACTCTTACAGTACAGCAGAAAGATCACTATTTTTGACCAACAACTACACTAATTCAGTAAAAGTTGTCTTCATAAAAATTATAGAAAATTCCATTATCTTTCCAATGATATAAAGATCATTAAAAATGAATTAAAACTGAGGGAGTTATGATTGTTTTACTGAAACTATTTCTGAGAAGGAATATAGAGTAACGAATTATACGACTTAGCAAAAATACAAACTTTTTGTATTGAAAGGTTCAGAACTAGAAGATAACATCCTCATGAAAGTTTTAGGAAATTAAATTCCCTTTCCAATGATACCAAAATCTTTGAAATTGGAATTATATTGAAAGAGATATTGCAATTTTACCAAAACAGTTTTGGAAGAACAAGATTCAAGAAACGAAGCAAATAATACAGAAGGAAAATAACTTTTCGACATAGTATAACTCCGAATTAACAAAATGTTCCTTCATGAAACTTATGGGAAATCGAATAAGCTTTGAAACCATATATAGATCATTAAAAATGGATGAGAATTGAGAGAGTTATGGTATTTTAAGTGAAAGTACTTTTTCTCGGAATATGAAAAAAAATTATTTACAACAATATCAGAAAGATGATAATTTTCGACATAGAATATCACCGAAACGGTGAATAATTTCTTCATAAGAATTTTAGATCATCGAATAAGCTTTCTAACGATACAAAAATCGCTGGAAACAGATCAATATTGAGAGATATGACTATTTTACTAAGACAATAATTTTCAGAAAAAAAATAAAAGAAAAACGAGATTTCATAGTTTAACCTAAAAGTTCACAACAATAAGTGGAAGAACTCTCTTACCTCTTGATGACTCTTCTTAATCAGTGCTAGATCTTGAAATCTCAAATTATTAGAATGGTGATGATTTATCTCAATCTTATGTTGATGAAAATCATGAGTGTTGTTTGGCGAAGAGAACGAAACAAGAAGGAAAATTATAAATATTTGATAGATAGCGAGATGAATAACTTGTAGGGTATAGGATTTTATGAGTGTCTTCTCTAAGAATTGTGTTCAGGCTAGAATTGTGTTCAGGCTGAAAGAAAGAGATTGAGATTGAGTTTTATTTTTCTCAGGGTTAGAGGCTCTGCATATTACGTATCATGTGATAGATTTAGGTTTTATAATCTAATTAAACCTATAAAAGAAAATAATAAAATAACCCCATATAATCTGATGCTAATTTAACTCTAAATAGAATAATTAAATAAAAATCTTATTTGTTAGATATAAGTTTTAAATTTGAATTTTAAAACTTAGGGTTTCTATACTAAACTTAACAGGTCGTCACTTTGTAGCTTAATTTTGACCCCAATAAAGTTAAAATTACGATAAATCTATTTCTACATAATTGATAGATCTCTGAATTATCTTTCTAACGCCACTGAAATCACCTCAATCCGAGCTCTAGAACTCCAGATATGATCATTTTAGTAAAACAGTTTTTAATCCTGCGAATTTATCCAAACCTACGAATTTTTAACATTAATTCTATAATAATGTTATTTGATATCACTTATACCATTAATTAAAATCCACTAAATAATTTATAAAACCCTAATAAACTTTCATATTGGGCTTTAATTAAATGATTACCTACCTTGTAAAAATACCATAGTATTTTACTTTCGTAGTTAATATAACTTTAACTCTCTCTAGAAAATTGGTACAATAATCTAAGTAATAATTTCAACTCACTAACAACACAAATATATAAGATAATTATCCTCACACAATTAATATCCCAAGGAGAGAAAAAAAAAATACTATTTAATTCTTGATATTACATTCTACCCTCCTTAAAAGAAATTTCGTCCTCGAAATTTAACTTACCAACACTCGGGGTGTTGAGTCTTCATGTCTTTCACCACTTACTGCATTACCTCATTATTAACCATATATATGGACCCAATAAACATGCATTTAACCTATGTCTTATCGGTCAATCCATAACACATAAAATATACACAACTTAATTAAGTATTATTATTTCTCTATACATTACTTAAATACCAAAATGTACTCCATTACAATAACGTACATATACATGCTTTAAATACATAAATTTTGCAATAACATGCTCGTAATTTTATAGAAATTTCTTCTCTTATGAACATCCTTACATGTCATTAAGAGTTAAACTATTTATTCTCTAATGAACATCCTTACATGCCATCAAGAGTAAAACTATTCATTATCTCATGAACATCCTTACATGTCACTTGAGAACACATTATATAATACAAAGATAACAAACACAAAGAGTAGGGTAAAAGATCTTATGCAAACTTCTCTTTAATTATTCCCATTCTCTCATTGAATGTTATTACAGACTAAAATCTTACTCTCTCTCTCCTTTTTATTCCACTATAAAGCTACGGTGTCATTCTTGCAGTTTCATAGTTGTTACTCATCGATAGATACTTTTTTCATGGCACTTAGAAATAAACATGGAATCTCTTTAAAAGGTCTTCTATGTATAAATATTTAACTAGCACTTAGAAATAAACATGGAATCTCTTTAAAAGGTCTTCTATGTATAAATATTTAACTATCTATCCGACTACCTTTTTGTCTAACGTTCACTTCTTAATTTCCTTTATCCATGCATTCGTTGCACTTGTCATGACTTCCCATTTTCCAAGATAATAGTCTTTGGTTCCTTTTGTTGTCTGATTTTTGTATCACTCTATTGTATTTTCTTTGCTAATTTCTCTTATGGTGCTTGGTCCTCCATTACCCCCTTCAATCAAGTTGACTTGATTATGAGATTAGCTAGTTTTCTATACTAACTTTTGTCTACTTTGGTATTATCTTGCTATAGTGGTGAAGTTTGAATCTGTAATGCCGATAGATTCTGATAGTTATGTTTAATGATTGCTTCTTCTAATATACTAGCCATTTGAGGTATCACATAACTTCATACTTATCATAGCATTGATTATTCCAGCCATATTCATGCCCTCTATATTGTAGCCTTCTTTAATTCACCAAAAAATATCTCAACTTCTTAATTGTACTTCTAAAACTTTTAAATCTCTTAAACATACATTCCAATACTGATTATTTACTTAAGACTATACCATATATGTATTAAAACATAGAAAGCACACTAATAATCCCTTTAAAAATAAGTTCAACCCTACCATGGCTTATCGTAGCCTAACTATTTATTATCTGTTGACTATTAACAATAAGTCAACCATACCAATCTCATAATGTATTTATCATCCAAGTTATCAGGGTAAGGATACTATATATATAATTGGCAAACCATGTCGAACAGACCTTACTCTGTCCATCACTATTATACCTCCTATACCCCAACTTGTATTTGATTTACTACTAGAGACTCAGTATTTATAATTCCTTAGTGAGGGATCATTAACTCTTATTTTCTAAACTACTTTTTAAAAAATAAATTTATAATTCACTTAAGCATTTTATTCCATATTTGAATGCAATCATGTTATCAATATATCCATCCCTTTCCTTATAAGTTCCTCACTTTCAATTAGATGAACTTTAGTTATTTTCCATATAATGGCTATTGTCTCTGTAACCCCCTGTCCAACAGGGATGCCACGTGTGTGCAATTTAATAAAATACTTATATAGATACTATATTATACCAAAAGTGTGGGTAATTAAATTTTTTTGTAATTAAAATCAAGCATGTATAAACTTCTTTATAGCAGAAGATAAGTAACGAGAACTATGGGGACCCCCTGTTTTCAAAATATTACAAACTAGTTTATTAGTACTTTTACATTATAAACTTTGTAATCCCAAAATACTATCAAAATGAAACATCCTGTTCACTGGGCCGAAACACTGCGGGTGATATGTACATTGCTACTACGACCCCGAACTCATGGCTGCTCAACCTTTGCTTTCCCCTTACCTGCACCATAAAGCACCTGTGAGTCACAGAGACTCAGCAAGAAAAGTAACCAAAACGTTAACTCAAAATGATTATCAATTTAATCTCATACCAATATGTTTACTCATTATACGATATCATAAAGTATTCCTTTACACATTACACATTCACATTACACAATCTTGGTACTTTATAAAGTACCCCTTTACCACTCGTTAACCACGAGCTGAATATGTCACTATCATTGCCCGATAAAGCAAACGATAAGTAAGAAACCTAACCGCGGTTTCAAGAGTAATTACTCGTAACGGTAATAACCGTTTCCAACCCTAGGTCATAACCTAGGCTCAACAAATATTTAATCAAAGTCTTGATAATAATCAAGGCCATAACCTTTCAACCATTAATATTTAACCACATACGGTGCTTACCACTTTTCTTACCTTAGTTCTGAACTCAAGCGTACTGGCCAACTCGAGTGGAAAACAAGCTAGGCGATCCTGGTCCTATGTCACGACAACCAAAACTCAATAAAAACCTTAATCAAATTTCTGATAATCAACTCTAATTCTCACAATCGAACACACCCTACTTTCCCCCGGATCAAACTAGCTTAACCGTCTCTAAAATACCCTGAATTCCACTCCGAAAGACACCCCGAATCAGATCGGACTTGAGGAGAAAAACCCAAAATCCCCCTTTCCTGGGAAAAACGGTCGGCCGTTTTTCAGGCACCCAGAAAAACGGCCTGCCTTTTTTTTCCTGGGAGCCATGGTGATTTCTGGTTTTTCACCCCAAAAACCAATCAAACCTCCACCAAACCTGCTCAAACCTTCCAAAACAGTATAATAACAAAAATATAACATACCCCAATCTTCAAATTACAATAGTTCAATCTCTAACTCAAATTCATATACTCAAGTGAAAGAAAATCAATTTCTTTAGCTTCTTCAAACACAACACAATCTCAACAGCCATGAAATCAAATAAAACATGCACAAACAAACCTAATTCAACTAAGAAATCATGCTTAGAACTCATCTAAGCCTACACCATGAACACCCATAAAGAACTAATAAAAACCTAGCTTAAAACCTAGGAAATCACCAAGAACATAAGGAGGAACTTACCTCAAGGTTCTAGGTTGGCTTGGGGGTTGAATTCAACTCTGCAATGGTGGATTTGCTGAGGAAAAGAAGTCTCCTAATGGCTGGCTCAAGCTTGCTCGAGAGAGGGAATGAGAGGAGTTGAAGATGATGAAGTTACTTAGCCTCCAAGTAACTTAAATAATAAGATTTTCTCTTCTTTTTCTTTCTTTTCTATTTCTATTTATTTATTTTTTTTTAAAAAAAAGTCTCAGCCCCTAAATAAAAAATAAAAAGGAATAAAAGTATAATTATTTAAAGAATAATTAAATTTCCCACAAAGCTAAAAAAAATCTCTAAAATAACCTAAGGGCATTTTGGTAATTTCACTAAGCCCTCAACCCGACATTCTAATAAAATTCTAACCTAATCCGGATTATTCTCAAAATAATTCTTCCATTAACGCCGTGACATTACTAATTACATCGCTAAATTTCCACAATTACCGGGCCCAAAAATAACATATTTCATTAAATAATTTCTCAACAATTTACCTAAGTAAGATCATAATCCTACTTCATTTCCCAAGTAATTACATATTTATTAAAATATGTCTATTTAAATATTATTTATTTTCTGGGATATTACAACTATCCCCCACTTATAGGAATTTCGTCCTCGAAATTTACCTGAAAAGCTCGGGATACAACTCCCGCATCTGCGACTCTAACTCCCAAGTCGCTTCTTCAACTTTGTTGTTCCGCCACAGCACTTTAACTAGCGGAATAGTCTTGTTCCGCAGCACCTTTTCTTTCCTGTCTAAGATCTGTACTGGTTGTTCTTCATATGACAGGTCGGTTTGAAGCTCAATGTCTTCATAACTTAAGATATGAGTTGTATCAGATACATATTTCCGAAGCATCGAGACATGAAACACGTTATGAACCCCAGATAAAGCAGGAGGTAGAGCCAACCGATAAGCTACCTGACCTACTTTCTCAAGAATCTCAAATGGACCAATAAATCTGGGACTCAACTTTCCTTTCTTTCCGAACCTTCGAATTCCTTTCATTGGGGATACCCGAAGGAAAACAAAATCCCCAATCTGGAATTCAACATCTCTACGCTTTAGATATGCGTAGCTTTTCTGTCTACTTTGTGAAGCAAGCATACGAGCTCGAATCTTTTCAATAGCCTCACTCGTTCTTTGGATAACCTCAAGTCCAAGATACCTACGTTCGCCAGCTTCATCCCAGTGAATAGGTGAACAACATTTCCTTCCATAAAGCATCTCATACGGAGCCATGCCAATGGTACTCTGATAACTATTGTTATAAGAAAATTCAATCAGAGGTAGGTACTTGTTCCAAGAACCTTCAAAATCCATTACACATGCTCTCAGCATATCCTCAAGTATCTGGATAGTCCTCTCAAATTGACCATCGGTTTGAGGATGAAAAGCTGTACTAAATTTTAATTTAGTACCCATTGCTTGCTGTAAGCCTCCCCAGAATTTGGATGTAAATTTTGGATCTCGATCCGAAACTATCGACTTTGGGGCACCGTGGAGCCGAACTATCTCCTTGATATACAAATCAGCATATTGATCCACTGTATACGTTATCCTTACCGGGAGAAAGTGAGCAGACTTCGTATATCGATCCACTATCACCCAAATAGAATCATAATACCCTACTGTTCTGGGCAATCCCACTACAAAATCCATGGTGATGTCTTCCTAATTCCATTCAGGAATTTTTAGAGGTTGAAGCAAACCTGCTGGCCTTTGATGTTCTGCTTTAATTTGTTGACAGGTTAAGAATTTTGACACATATTCAACAATATCCCTCTTCATACCCGACCACCAGTATAAAGCTTTCACATCATGATACATCTTGGTTGTTCCTGGGTGTAAGGAGTACGGTGCAGTATGAGATTCATCAAGAATCTCCTGTCTGATTTCTTTATCAACCGGCACACAGATTCTGTTCTTGTATCGTAAAAACCCATCAGATAAACATGAAAAGTCTTTTGCCAATCCGGCCTCTAACTTCTCCTTATGCCCCCGTAGCTCAAGATCTCCTTGTTGAGCTACTCTAATCCTTTCCAATAAATCAGACTGTATGGTGATATTAGCAAGTTTTCCAATTACAAATTCAATTCCCGCTCTCGTCATATCCTCAGCCAGCTTTGCTGAGATTTCCTTTAGTTCATAAACTTGCCCTGGTCCTTTCCGACTTAGAGCATCCGCTACCACATTTGCTTTACCAGGGTGGTAGAGAATCTTCCAGTCATAATCTTTGACCAGTTCTAACCATCGTCTTTGCCTCATATTTAAATCCTTCTGAGTGAAAAAGTACTTGAGGCTTTTGTGATCTGTATAAATTTCACACTTCTCACCGTACAGATAGTGACGCCAAACTTTTAGTGCAAAGACAACTGCTGCCAATTCAATATCATGGGTAGGATACCGTTGTTCATACTCCTTCAATTGCCTGGATGCATAAGCAATCACTTTCCCTGACTGCATAAGAACACAACCTAACCCCTGTTTGGATGCATCACAGTATATCACAAACTTTTCATCACTTTTTGGTAAGGTTAACACAGGAGCGGTAATCAACCTTTGCTTCAATTCCTGGAAACTACCTTCACACTTGTCAGTCCAAACAAACTTACAATTCTTTCGGGTCAATTCAGTTAAAGGCGTAGAAATCTTTGCAAAGCCTTCAACAAATCTTCGATAATACCCTGCTAACCCCAGGAAACTTCTAACTTCAGTTGCTGACTTAGGTCGAGGCCAATCTCGTACCGCTTCAATCTTCACTGGATCCACTAAAATACCATCTTTACTTACCAAGTGTCCCAAAAAAAACTCACCTGAGGTAACCAAAATTCACATTTCTTAAACTTGGCATACAACTTATGTTCCCTGAGACGTTGCAATACCATTCGAAGATGTCTTTCGTGAGTTTCTTCTGAGTCTGAATAAATTAGAATGTCATCAATAAAGACAATAACAAAATCATCCAGAAAGTCTTTGAACACTCGGTTCATCAGGTCCATAAATGCTGCTGGGGCAGTTGTTAATCCGAAGGACATAACCAGGAATTCGTAATGGCCATACCGGGTCCGGAAAGCTGTCTTGGGAATATCCTCCTCCCGAATCCTCAGTTGGTGATAACCAGACCGAAGATCAATCTTGGAAAAGACAGTCTTTCCCTGCAGCTGATCAAATAAATCATCTATTCTTGGCAAAGGATACTTATTCTTCACTGTCAATTTGTTTAACTCCCGGTAATCTATGCACATTCGTAAAGTTCCATCTTTCTTTTTCACGAACAAAACTGGTGCACCCCAAGGTGAAGTACTAGGTCTTGTAAATTTTAAATCCATCATCCCCTGTAATTGCACTTTTAATTCTTTCAACTCTGCAAGCGCCATCCTGTAGGGAGCTCTTGACACAGGCTCTGCTCCTGGTATTAGATCAATCTCAAAATCAATTTCACGTTTTGGCGGTAACCCCGGTAACTCTTCTGGAAAAACATCCAGAAATTCTCGAACCACTGGGACATGCTCCGGTCCCGCTTGTGGTTCCCAGGTAGTATCCACTACATTTGCTAAGAAACCAATACACCCCTCACACAACAAATCCCTTGCCTTAAGTGCTGAAATTAAGGGAATCCGAGATCCCTGCATCTTACCCACAAATACAAAAGGATCCTCACCCTCAGGCTGAAAAGTTACCATTTTTCTCTTACAATCAATGGTGGCGTTGTATTTAGCAAGCCAATCCATCCCCAAAATAACATCAAAATCCTCCAGGTTCAATTCTATCAGATCAACTGATAACTCTCTTCCTTCCACAAATACTGGAAGGGATCGAACCCACCTGCTGGAGATAACCAACTCCCCAGTAGGCAGCAAGGTTCCGAAACCACTAGAAAGCACATCACTAGGTCTATTCAACTTCTCAATTATTCTACTTGAAATATAAGAATGCGTCGCACCAGAATCAATTAGGACAGTCTATAAAGTACCAGCAACAGAAAGCTGACCTGTTACAGTAGAAGGACCAGTATTAGCCTCAGCCTAAGTCAGGGCAAACACTCGAGCAGGAGCGGGTGTACCATCCTTCTTTTGCTCTACTCGTAGCAGCTGTGGACAATTCCTCTTCATGTGACCCACCACCCAACAGTGGAAACAGGCCCTGGCCTGACACTCGCCCTGGTGGCGCCTTTTACATCTCGGACATTCAGGAAAAGTCCGCCAGTTTTCGTTCCCACCAGGAAGAAAACCTTGGTTACCCTGGAACCTTTTATTTGGGCCTGTAGCTGATGATTCACTAGGTCTTTTCTTGCGGTCACCGGGATCAGTACCCCTACCCGAACCAGCACCTGCTGTTTGCTTCTATGAATCTCTTCTGGCAATATTTTTCTTTCGTATCTGAGCTTCTGCACCCTCAGAAACTAAGGCCAACTCAACTATTTGAGCATAAGTTCGGGCAACCCCCGGTTGTTTAGAAGCAACAATCACATCCCGGGCGATGTGTTCATCCAGCCCTCGAATGAACTTTGCTTTCCTAGCAGCTTAAGTAGCCACCTCATCTGAGGCAAACTTTGCCAGTCGATCAAACTTAGTGGCATACTCCGTCACAGTCATACTACCCTGAGTTAACCGTATAAACTCTTCTGCCTTTGCTGCCCGAATAGACTCATTATAATACTTTTCATAAAATAAGGCCAGGAAGGCTTCCTAGGTCATGTTATTCAAATCATGACCGTTAGATAATCTCCCACCAAATACGGGCATCATCTCGCAACATATAAGTAGCACACCTAACCCGGTCATTATCTTCAACTCGCATAAAATCAAAAATGGATGTTATCATACTCATCCATTGCTCGGCCTTGAGTGGATCAGCACCACCCTCAAACACTGGCGGGTTTTGCTTCCGGAACCGCTCATACAAAGGTTCCAAACGGTTCCCTGCATTCGGTGGCACTACTAGAGGTGCCGAAGGATCAGGGTTAGGGTTTAAAGCAGGCTGAGCTCGCTGCCCTCTCAGTTCTCTGATATGCTCACCCTGTTGCCGAATAGTCTCTTGCATTGCAGCATATAACTCTTCCCAGTTTGGTGGTGGTAGAGGGTTCTCGCCCTCAGCAGGAGCCCCGAGCCCAGCTAGCTCGCGGGTACCCCTACCAGTCCGCCTCGGGTGCATAATCTATACACATGCGGTCACATTCCAGGTAATAACAATACTAATAAGTATTTCCATATATTATAGTCCTACCCACACCATTCCAATATCAACACAATTCAAGTAATCAGGTAATCAGAAAATTAACAAACTATCTTTTAACTAAAAGCTTACTGAACCATGAGTCGAACAAGTCCTTGCAGCCAATGTACATATCGAATCAGTCTTCAGGATCTAAAAACCTTGGCGCTCTGATACCATGTTGTAACGCCCTGTCCAACGGGGATGCCACGTGTGTGCAATTTAATAAAATACTTATATAGATACTATATTATACCAAAAGTGTGGGTAATTAAATTTTTTTTGCAATTAAAATCAAGCATGTATAAACTTCTTTATAGCAGAAGATAAGCAACGAGAACTATGGGGACCCCCTGTTTTCAAAATATTACAAACTAGTTTATTAGTACTTTTACATTATAAACTTTGTAATCCCAAAATACTATCAAAATGAAACATCCTGTTCACTGGGCCGAAACACTGCGGCTGATATGTACATTGCTACTACGACCCCGAACTCATGGCTGCTCAACCTTTGCTTTCCCCTTACCTGCACCATAAAGCACCTGTGAGTCACAGAGACTCAGCAAGAAAAGTAACCAAAACGTTAACTCAAAATGATTATCAATTTAATCTCATACCAATATGTTTACTCATTATACGATATCATAAAGTATTCCTTTACACATTACACATTCACATTACACAATCTTGGTACTTTATAAAGTACCCCTTTACCACTCGTTAACCACGAGCTGAATATGTCACTATCGTTGCCCGATAAAGCAAACGATAAGTAAGAAACCTAACCGCGGTTTCAAGAGTAATTACTCGTAACGGTAATAACCGTTTCCAACCCTAGGTCATAACCTAGGCTCAACAAATATTTAATCAAAGTCTTGATAATAATCAAGGCCATAACCTTTCAACCATTAATATTTAACCACATACGGTGCTTACCACTTTTCTTACCTTAGTTCTGAACTCAAGCGTACGGGCCAACTCGAGTGGAAAACAAGCTAGGCGATCCTGGTCCTATGTCACGACAACCAAAACTCAATAAAAACCTTAATCAAATTTCTGATAATCAACTCTAATTCTCACAATCGAACACACCCTACTTTCCCCCGGATCAAACTAGCTTAACCGTCTCTAAAATACCCTGAATTCCACTCCGAAAGACACCCCGAATCAGATCGGACTTGAGGAGAAAAACCCAAAATCCCCCTTTCCTGGGAAAAACGGTCGGCCGTTTTTCAGGCACCCAGAAAAACGGCCTGCCTTTTTTTTCCTGGCAGCCATGGTGATTTCTGGTTTTTCACCCCAAAAACCAATCAAACCTCCACCAAACCTGCTCAAACCTTCCAAAACAGTATAATAACATAAATATAACATACCCCAATCTTCAAATTACAATAGTTCAATCTCTAACTCAAATTCATATACTCAAGTGAAAGAAAATCAATTTCTTTAGCTTCTTCAAACACAACACAATCTCAACAGCCATGAAATCAAATAAAACATGCACAAACAAACCTAATTCAACTAAGAAATCATGCTTAGAACTCATCTAAGCCTACAGCCATGAACACCCATAAAGAATTAATAAAAACCTAGCTTAAAACCTAAGAAATCACCAAGAACATAAGGAGGAACTTACCTCAAGGTTCTAGGTTGGCTTGGGGGTTGAATTCAACTCTGCAATGGTGGATTTGCTGAGGAAAAGAAGTCTCCTAATGGCTGGCTCAAGCTTGCTCGAGAGAGGGAATGAGAGGAGTTGAAGATGATGAAGTTACTTAGCCTCCAAGTAACTTAAATAATAAGATTTTCTCTTCTTTTTCTTTCTTTTCTATTTCTATTTATTTATTTTTTTTTTAAAAAAAAAAGTCTCAGCCCCTAAATAAAAAATAAAAAGGAATAAAAGTATAATTATTTAAAGAATAATTAAATTACCCACAAAGCTAAAAAAAATCTCTAAAATAACCTAAGGGCATTTTGGTAATTTCACTAAGCCCTCAACCCGACATTCTAATAAAATTCTAACCTAATCCGGATTATTCTCAAAATAATTCTTCCATTAACGCCGTGACATTACTAATTACATCGCTAAATTTCCACAATTACCGGGCCCAAAAATAATGTATTTCATTAAATAATTTCTCAACAATTTACCTAAGTAAGATCATAATCCTACTTCATTTCTCAAGTAATTACATATTTATTAAAATATGTCTATTTAAATATTATTTATTTTCTGGGATATTACAGTCTCATTCCAGCTTAGATGTGTTCTTCTAGGATTCTCCATTACTAACCCTCTAGGTCGGGAAAAATATCTATATTTATAAAAATTCATTCCTCTCAATAATTTTAACTTTTGTCAGATCCATTGTCATTCTCTTCTCGAGCGATGTAAGGCGCAAAAATACCATCACTTTTAATAAAAGTTGCACTCTTTGTGAGTTTTTTTTTTTCTTAGTTGACTCTTATGATGACACTCCAACATACTTATACTATTGTCCATAAAGCAAATTGTGAGTGGATTGTAGCTTTGTTTGCTTACGATGTGCCTTGAATCCATTTACGTTTCATGAGCATTTTCTAATCCCAACACTTCTCAAAGACTCGTATGGCCCTTGTCATGCCATGAAATTCTTTAAGATACGTCACTTTGGCTTTATATGTGTCTCACTTTTCCCATGTCTCTAATATTAGGGAGTCTTTCCTAACGTTTTCTCCTTAAGCTATGCACTACCTTTCTATTGTTGTGTCGATGGGTATGTAGAATCTAAGTATGTCACTCGTGAAAGTTAATTTCTCTTCTTCCTCTTTTGAATTTGTGATCTCCTCTCTATGGCTGTTTGTTGTACCACCCACCATAAATTTGTATTCACAATGTATTAGTTGTGCAATTGTGACCTGTTCCAAGTAGTTGTCCTCTTGTTATCTCTTCTTCATGTTGTACCCAAATTGTTAGTCGTGCCTAGACCTTCTTAGTCTTTCTCCTTTGAAAATGTCACTGTCGAAACCATGCACATTTTACTCTATTGTCTCCTCCACCAAGTAGATGACCTTGAGTTTAAAGTTTACAACTTTCCTTCGGTAATCTTTTATTTGTTAATGCTCTGTTTATCTCTTAGTGTTTAAGATACCTTCATAAGCTATTACCTCAAGCAATTTTATCATGTCTCTTTCTATCTTTTTATTTTTGGATTCTATTCAGCACACTACACTCCTTTCTATATGATGGCATCGTCCTCTCCTGACTCATTTCTATAGACTTCTCTCTAAAGTCTTTGCATACACTATTCATACTTCTTACCATCTAACTTAGAAGTGTATAACTTATGGAATATCCAACAAGATAGTACTTGCTCCTTAAAGATCTATTCTTTCATCCTTCTTAATAAGTGGGTTTCGTAAAATATATTGTCCCAGTCTGGTATAACGTCTACTATTCTAAGTCATCCCTACTTCCTATATGTTGGGCTTCCATTCATAGCTAGGTGCAGAGACCGCTTCTTCAACCATTCATAGATAGGTGAAAATATATGCGTAGTTGGCTGTTGGTGTTGGGTTTTATGCCCTAAATAAAACTCATTTCATATAATCAGATTTACTTATTAATAAAGATCAGAATAACATTTCATGTTGCATGGTTCACATGATTTATTTCATGGTTCTCACCGCAACAATGTTTATCTTTTTCGTTTTGAAAACTCTTGGTGCCGTGAACCTATGTGTGCTCATATAGTTAGATCTTGTTGGGATAATAATAGTCATCTTTCTCTTCTTGAGAAGATTCAACTATGCAGTTCTCAACTAGATGATTGGGGAAAAGGTCTCACTGGTAATTTTAAGAGACGCATTGCTAAAAGTAAAGATAGACTGGCTGCCTTGAAGCACTCTGGGCTTGACAACTGTTTTCAGGATTATGCAACTGAGAAAAATAATTATTTTGAGATTCTGGCTCAGCAGGAAATTTACTGGAAGCAAAGGTCAAAGCAATACTGGTTAAATGCGGGTGATAAGAATAGTAAGTATTTTCATGCTACTGCTAGTTCCCGTAAACGAAGTAATCAAATTTATCAGTTGCAAACACCAAATGGCGATTGGTCAAATTGGGACACTGGGCTTAGTGATGTTATTTCTAATTATTTTGATGATTTGTTTACTACTAATGGTACTTTTCATAATGCTGTTGCTGATGATATAAGATGTAGCATTGATGAAAATCAAAATAATCTGCTTCTGCAGCCCATTTCCACCGATGAAGTCCGGCATGCCCTGTTCCAAATGCATCCGGATAAAGCCCCTGGGCCTGATGGCATGGGACCTGGTTTTTTCCAAAAACACTGGGACGTTGTTGGTAGTGACATTGTTAACATGGTAACTGATTTCTTTGCTTCTGGTATGATTCCTATTGGTCTGAATGTCACTAATCTTGTCTTGATCCCGAAGAAGAAGAATTTTATTTCGATGAGTGATATGCGGCCGATTGCACTGTGTAATGTGCTCTATAAAGTGCTCTCAAAAGTCCTTGCAAACCGTATGAGAAGTATAATTGATCAGATTATTTCTGTGAATCAGAGTGCTTTTATTCCTGGTCGTCTTATCTCTGATAATGTGATGATTGCTTTTGAAGTTATGCACTATTTAAAAAGGAAGACAAAGGGTAAGAAGGGGTTCATGGCACTAAAACTTGATATGAGCAAAGCTTACGACCGTGTTGAATGGAACTATCTTCAGGCTGTCATGTCTCATATGGGTTTTCATCCGAAATGGATCGATCTTGTTATGGCTTGTATATCGTCGGTCAGTTATAATGTCATTCATGGTGGACATGTCATTGGCCCCATCATTCCTTCCCGAGGTATTCGACAAGGTGACCCTCTTTCCTCTTATCTTTTCATTATGTGTGCTGAGGGTCTCACGGCACTCATTAACAAGTTTGAAGCAAATCGGCTTATCCATGGATGCAAGGTGGCGCGTGGTGCTCCTTCCATAACACACATGCTCTTTGCAGATGACAGTTATCTGTTTTGCCAGGCCACTCCGGAAGCTGCTTTGAGTGTTAATACTCTCCTTCAAACTTTCCAACAAGCTTCTGGACAACAAGTAAATTTTTCCAAGTCTTCTGTCTTCTTTAGTCCCAACACTACTGTTGAGTCTCGTGCTGGTATTTGTTCTGTTCTTCGAATGGTTGAAGCGTCAGAAGGTAGTCTTTATCTTGGTTTGCCTAACATTATTGGTCGAAACAAAAACTCTATTCTTGGCTTCTTAAAGAATAAGGTTTTGGCTCGGATCAATAGCTGGGATGGCAAATTCTTATCTCGAGCTGGCAAGGAAATCCTTCTCAAAACTGTGATTCAGTCTCTTCCTACCTATGCCATGAGCGTCTTCTTAATTCCTTTAGGCATTTGTGAGGATATAGAGAAGATTATGGCAAGTTTTTGGTGGAAAACTACATCAAGTAAGGGTCGTGGTATTACTTGGATGTCTTGGGAAAGAATGGCAAAGCCCAAGATGGAAGGAGGTATGGGTTTCCGAATTCTTCATGACTTTAATCTTGCAATGCTAGCTAAACAAGGTTGGAGACTTCTGTGTAATTCTGACTCTTTGGTGGGTAAAGTATTCAGAGCCAAATATTTTCCTACCAGTGATTATCTATCGGCCGATTTGGGAAATAATCCCAGTTTTGTATGGCGAAGTATTTGGGCTGCTCAAAGTGTGGTTCGCCTCGGGGCTGTGCGTATTATTGGAAATGGTGAAACTACCAGGATCCTCTCTACCCCTTGGCTTCCTGATAGTGGGAACAGACTTGTAACTTCAACTCATCCAGCTCTTTTGCATAACACTGTGAGTTCTCTCTTCTCATTGGAAGCACGAACTTAGGACTCTGAGGTTGTTGAGGACCTGTTCAACAACCGAGATGCCAATCTGATCTTGGGTCTTCCGTTATCTCTCAATTCTGGTTCTGATTTCTGGTCTTGGTCGGGAGACCGTTCTGGGTTGTTCTCTGTTAAAACTGCCTATGTCATGCTGCAGAAGAATAAACCCCAGCTTACTAGCGCTGATAACTCTGGGTTTTGGCGTAAGTTATGGCAATTGAAGATACCTCCCAAGGTAAAGAATCTGCTATGGCGTGCAATTACTGATTGTCTTCCCACTTGTCTTCAATTAGTAACAAAACATGTGAACATTTCTGGGCTCTGTCCTATGTGTACAAACCAAGCAGAGTCAATTGTTCATGCTCTTCTCACATGTCCTTTTGCTATGTCATGCTGGAACATTCTTGGTATCTCTTATGATACGAACCACCCCTACTCTTTTGGTGGTTAGTTTGATAAAGTACTTACGGCATCTGATGAGGATCTCCCCTCACGGGCAGCAATGCTCTGTTGGGCAATTTGGAAGGCCCGTAACCTTGTTGTATGGAAGAATAAGGCATCCTCGCAAGCTGAAGTCATTGCATCTGCACAAACAACTCTTGATCATTGGCGTAACGCTCAAGATAACCTTTCCCTATCTTCGCTATTCTTTGAGAATAGAGGAGATGGAGCTGAGCGTTGGACTAAACCTGAATCAAACAAAATCAAGTTAAATGTAGATGCGGCTCTCTTTCCATAGGATAATTCTTACGGGTTCGGGATTGTCGCCCGAAATAGCTCTGGCGGGCTCATCGAGGCTAAATCTAAGTACTTCGGCGGGGTCTATGATGCAGAAGTCGTTGAAGCAATGGGAGTCAAAGAAGCTCTGAGCTGGATAAAGAGCAACAATTGGTCTGATGTTGAGATTGAGACAGACAGTATGCTCACAGTGCAAGGCATTCGTAGTAATCACTCTGTGAATTCTATTTTTGGTTTGATTATTCATGATTGCCAAATTTTACTTTCTTCTCTCAATAATGTTAGGATTTGTTTTATTAGACGATCAGCAAACCGAGTTGCCCATGTTGTTGCAAGGCATTCTCGTTTTCTCTCTGGTCGTAGCATTTTTGAGTATAATGCTTGGGATGAGTTAATCTCCCTCTTGTATTCTGAATGCTAATTATTTCAATGAAGTTGATATTTCATTTTCAAAAAAAAAAAACTCAACCTAAACATTATAATTAGGGTTGGATAACTATACAATTAAGCTACTTATTATACATTTTATATATAGCATAGATATATATATACATGTCTAAATCATTCATCAGGATGAAATATCCAATTCTTTTAATTAGTTTTATGTATAATCAAATCATAATATGGAATTATAAAAATAAACTACTCTAATGCTAACTTAATTTTAAGAACTATAATAAGTTGAACACTACATAATTAATTAATTAGTACTTAATAGACAATAATTGTTTATACACATAAAATATATAATACATTTAAAAATGAAAGTGACACCAATGATTTAGATTTTGCAGATTATTTTTCAACAACATATTTTTTAAAATGTAAGACTTATTTTCATTTATATATATATACTAGATGAAAGTTACGTGGCATGCCACGTAAATATTAGTTTTATTTAAGTTTTAGTAATTTTTTTTTTAAGAATTCGGTAATTAATTATAAATTATTTTTTAAACGATTTGCTTTAAAAAAGTAAATTAAAATAAATAACCTATATAAAATTAAAAAATAGTAAAAAAAAAGAATGACTAACATGTTAAATTAGAAGAAAAATTATTTTTAAAGAAGAAGAATATAAAATTTGCATAAAATAATAAATAAAAAATATTCTGAAAAAGAAATTTTACAAAAATAATAAATAAATATTGTAGGAATGAAAAGTAAAATTATAAATATATAAAACATGAGAAATAATTAAAATTAAATAATTAATAAATATAAATTAAAATGTTGAATTATAAGAATAAATAATTGACTATTATTAATAATAATAATAATAAATACTTCAAGTTACCAAATTAACAGAGCACCAATTGGTAATTTTTTTTTGTCGTACGGCACCCCTACCATCTCCGGCGCGGCGGCGCTCAGACCTCCTTCAATTGGCTTTTGCAGGGAAACCCTAGAGCAAAAATGGCATTTGATGAGACCTTTCTCATTGCAAGCCAAACAAGTCCTAAAACCACATTCTCCAGCGTAACTGTAGGCCTTATGGCAACCATCACATTCATCGATGGCACCGCCATTTGACCCGAGTATCAGGGCATTGTTGGCAATATCCGAGCTTGAACTGGAGTAGTGAGTGGCTCCATGTTTTCTCACAGAAGCAATCCATCATATATAGCGTAGAAGTACCCATCTTCCATGTCAAATTAATAGATGATCTATGTTTTCGAACACTTATTGGATATCCACATCCAAATACATCATCTTCCTTTACTCCTCAAACTATATATATACATATTAGAACATGAAAAAGAAGTAGTAATTAACCATAAGTATATATAGACATGATATATAATATATGTTTATGTTATATACTTACATTCCAAATATGGCAAACTCATGAATCTGATTTTCAGGTGGATAGATGGGTTCAATCTCACGAACTATGCAACCCTAAGACTTCAAAATGTGACTAATTAATCTTTCTCAAAATTTTTGCGAATGAGAAGCTTCTTAATTAATCGTTGGAGTTGACTAATTAAACTCTTATTTTTCACTGGATCCCATGATTTTAGTAAATCGGTTAGGGCTAAAGAAATAGATTTTGTTTTTCTTTTAAGTTAACACTTCCATTAACTTCACGTAATTAACTTTTCAAAATAAAAGAATCGTTACAAATTTATAATTATTGAAATTATATTTTCTTAATTTTGTTTTTCAAAATTAATGACTATTTTTACATTGTTTAAAATTTTAAGAAACCTAGCAGACTTGATTAGTTTAATTTAAATATTTCCTAGTACAAAGGATTTTTTTTTTACTATGTAATATATATATACTGAAAAGATATCTTTATACACGTATGCTATGTTAGTTTAATTGTAGGATTTGTTGGAGAGATATGTGGGTAAGATATTTTTTTTAATTTAAAAAAAAAATTGTTTAATTTTTTGGTTTAATTATTGGGTTTATTTATTTGTTAACGTTTAACGTTAACAGTCTGTTAAGTTAATTGTTAAGGCTAAATAAAAACCAAGAATCGTTAAACCAAGAATTGCCGTTAGATAGGCACTTTTAATATATAAAGATATATATATATAAAAATAATAAATAAATCCTAGCTGAATAGATCTTTGGTGATGATCATGTGTGCACCAATTTATCCACATATATATTCAAATTTAAATGATATACATTACTCAATTACTATTTTACCCTCATTAATTTATCAAAACAAAACTACGATCATATATTATTTTAGGTATGAATTGCAAGAATGGTGTACCGAAAATCTGTCACAAAACTTTCTCAAAAAAAAAAAAAAAAAAAAAAAGAAAGAAAATCTGTCATAAAATATTCAGAATTTCTGAAATTTTAATTTTCGGTTTTTGGGTAGATTAACCAGGTTTGGGCTCGGATTGGGCCCTCCAAGAGAGTGGCATTTAGAAAAATATCATATTTTAAAGAATATGAAAATAACAACATAATAATAGGCCTAATAAACAAAAGGAGGAAAAATCTCTTCTAAATGTTTTTAGGATAAGTTGAGGAATATCTTTTTTTTATATCCATTAATTAATAAAAAAATACCCTCATATTATATTTCATTAAAATCTACCAACTTTTGTGAGTGAGTTACCTAATATACTCTCGCTTTCCACTTAAGTGTAGCATATGATTTACATTAACCTAAGGGCTATAATGGGGACATTATATATAAAAGTGAGTATATCTCTAAGAATATGAAAATAAAGGTAAAAATTAGAATTGATAAAGTAAAGTGGGTATACAATGCAATTTCCTCAATTTTTGGGGGGTTTTTATACCATATACTAAAATTTCTAATTTTTTTACTTTTTTACTGTGAGATGATATTTTTTTTCAAAATACTGTGTAAGTTTTATACTGTGTATTGTGTTAAGTTTTCACTGTTGTTCCACGATTGTTTTTTAGTTGTTCCATTTGTGGTCTTAATTATTCTGTTTTGTTGTTTTACAGTTATTTTATAAAAAGATAGTATTTTTTTTTAAAAAAAAATCGTGTGACAGTAAAATTGTAAACTTTTAACCAAAATCCAGTATTTTTGGAAAAACTCATTTTTTTAAGGAGTTCACGTTTTGCATATGCCTTCCCCATCCCATCAGTCATTTTTTACAATTCCGAAGACCACGTGTCAGCTATAAGGGTCTTATATTTCAACTTGCTTTAATTGTGTCGTTAATAGTCACCTCAAGGATTCTCATCACAGATGGCACCACACCTTTAATCTTTTTTAAGAGAGATTGTGGTGGATTTAGAACCCTTAATCCAGACAAGAAAGGATGCTTGTAAATATATCCTTATCACTACACCACATAAAACATGGTATTTTTTAATTTTTTTAAGATAATAGTATAATTATTATTTTTTTTACAAAAGATATTATTATTATTATTATTATTATTATTATTATTATTATTATTATTATTATTATTATTATCTTCCAAAAATAAAAAGATTATACGAAAAAATAAAAAATATGATATAATAAAGGCATCCAGCCTAAAAAAACAAAAAAAAAAAGGGTAAGTTGAAAAATACCACTTTTATTAATCAATTAATCAAATTTACCTCTACTTTTATATTTATTTGAAACATACCTCTTTTTATGTGTATTGTACCCAAAATACCCTGACATAAGAGAGTCACATGGGAAATATCTTGAAGTGACAGGGGCAAAATTGGTATAATGTTTAAAAAAAGAGGTAAAAATGATAGACTTTAAAAAAGAGGGTAAAAATAAAAGAGGACAATATAAAAAGGGTATAGAGTGTAATTTCCTAAAAAAAAATTAAAGTGGAAGGCCATTTGGTATTGAAGACTTTAAAACTCTTTTTCAAGTTGAAAAAGGGTCGTTAATTAAAGGCTAATTAATTTTTTCTCCTGAACTTTGACATGTAGTAAATCGTGCCCTCTGAACTTTTTAGCCGTTAAAAATTCCCCTCGAACTATTGAGATTGTTAAATTTAAGGACTTTTGTCTAATTTCATTCAATTTTACTGTTTCAATAATTGTTTATGTACTAAACCATGCTCCCCAGACTTTGATATGTATTAAACCATGCCCCTCAAACTTTGATATGTATTAAATCATGCCCCTTGAACTTTCATCCATGTTAGAATTTTTTACTAAAATTAGACAAAAATCCTTAAATTTAACAATCTCAATAGTTCAGGGAGAATTTTTAACGGTCAAAAAAAGTTCAGGGGCACAATTTAGTACATGTCAAAGTTCAAGGAGAAAAATTACTAGTTAGCCAAAAAAAATCAAAAGTTATTTGTGATAATATACATAATTATATTATAAATTAGTTATTATTGATTATTAATGGAAATGGTACAAAATGTGTTATTTTTAAGTAAAATAATTTAATATGGTGTAAAATTGTATCTCAAATTTGATGTGAATTATTGAAGTTAATGTAAAAAAAAGTAAATTTTTCACAAAATTGATTGTACAACAAAATGGTGTAACCATTAAAGATGGTGTCTTTTAAATTACAATGGTTCTTGAGACTTGTTAGTAAAATCATTATTATTTGTACTTTAAATTATATGTAATGTGAAATATGGTAATTATCTATTGAAAAAAAAAAAACATTTCACAACTTAAAATTGTAAGCAATCAAAACCAGATCATTTTACATTAAACTTTCTTAAATCGAATTGAACTCCTCTCATGCGATCATTATTTGAAATGGACTTTACAATTTAGCCCAATCACTTTTATGGGCTCCCATAATGGGCCTGATATTCAACTACGAAGGCCTTTTTTCTCTAATATCTTTCTTTCTTCAATTTACCATTTATTCATCAATTCTTTGAAAAATAATCAATTTCTTAACTGACTCCAAACAGAACAGTAAATTCCAGATAGGGAAAATGAATATCAAAATTCTTTGATTCAATCCAAAATAGGCATTTCATATTCAATGTACAAGAACTCAAGATTGAAATCTGAGCATTTCCAATAGCTTAATCCCAATTGCAAATCTCAGAAACAATAATTATAAACCCTAAAAAGATTAAAGCATTGACTGACTCACACTCATCAACCTCCGAATCCGTACAGAGTACGGCCTTGTCTCTTCAAAGCATAGACGACGTCCATGGCGGTAACAGTCTTCCGGCGAGCGTGCTCAGTGTAAGTGACGGCGTCACGGATAACGTTCTCAAGAAAGATCTTGAGTACACCGCGAGTCTCCTCGTAGATGAGACCGCTGATACGCTTAACGCCGCCACGTCTGGCCAAACGGCGAATCGCCGGCTTGGTGATTCCCTAGATGTTGTCCCTGAGAACCTTACGATGCCTCTTGGCTCCTCCCTTTCCCAAACCCTTTCCTCCTTTTCCTCTTCCTGACATTTTCGGATGATCTAACTTTCTCTCTCTAGAAACTTCAGTGTTCTTCTGTCTCTCTCTAGATAGCTAGTTGTTGACTTAGTCAGTTTGGGGAATGTTTATAAATGTGGGGAAGTTATTCGTGAACCGTTGGATCAGGTCACGATCCGCGTGTAGAGCTAGCTTGGCTTAGGAACCGTTGGATTTGTTTAATTCGGATCGGTGAAAGTTTGAAGTTTCCATAAAAATGCGCGAAAGTTTAGTGAATGAGTGACTAGACCGTATTTGTCTATGGCGGGAAATTACGTTTTATTTTTAATTATAACTTTCCAGAAATTTTATTTATATCTTAAATATTTTTTTTTTAAATATCTTATTTTAATAATTTTATTTTATATACATTTTCAGATATTTATAAAATATTCACCTATACATACCTATATAATACTATATATACCTATATAATACTGAAAAGAAATTGAGAAATTGAGAAACATAATTACGAGACGTACAATACAATGACGAAGAATCTACCACCTGGTTACGTGTTCGCACCCAGCGAAGAAGAACTGATTGTTCATTATCTTGAAAAGAAGGTTAATGGACACTCATTACCAATGCACATCAATGAAGATAATGTCTACTTGTATAATCCATGGCAACTCATACGTAAGCAACTAACTATATATCATTTATATTATTATTATACCTGGCTGGCTCTTAATTATTAACTATTTTATGCAGAAAAATATCCATTGCAGAGGTTCGATGAAGGTTGCTTATACTTATTTAGTCCGCTACATAAATTATCAGAAGGTGGAAACAAACGACCTTCTCGATCAGCTGGAGACGGACACTACAGAAGTTCGAGATGTTATCCAATAATCTCCTCTGAAGGCAACACAATTGGCTACGAAACACATCTAAAGTTTTATATGGGAAAACCATCTAATAAGGATGATGACGACAACAAAACTAATTGGCTTCTAACAGAGTATAGATTAATGAACAAACAACCAAATAACAACAACAACAACAACAACAAGACTACTCTTGATGAATGTGTTTTGTGCAAACTGTACTATAATGGAGATGGAGAAGAAAATGAAGATGAAGATGAAGATGATGAGAGTAGAAAACGAAAGAGATTTACTACATCTACAACAACAGAAGATCAAAAAGAAGAAGACAACAAGAATAATGATCCTCTGTCACAACAACAACAACAACAACTAGTACCAGCAGCAGCTCCAAATATTAATGATGATAATCAAATAGATCAACATGAATCCAATCCTCCTCCTAATCCTAATCTATCAGTAGAAGAATGGGAATCATATTTCAACATTACTCTCGATCAACATTTAGAAGAAGAAGATGAAGATGAAGATGATGATGATACACTTTTCTTTAATCAGCTGAACCAAGCAGACTATCCACCGCAACACTACTTCGATGATCCACCGTATAATCTTGCTCCACAACAGCAACAGAATCATAATGATATTGACAATCATATCCAAAATCTTCTTCAACTTCTGAATGACAACGAATGAGAACTACAACTCCAACAACATCATCATATTCTAAGTGTTTCAATTAATTTCTATTACAACCTTCACAACAACAACCAACAACAACTTCAATCAATACAACATGAACTAATAACATAATTAATTATTATAATTTTCTCATAAACACATTGTAATTTTCTTCAACTATAATTAACACATTAATCATGTAATCTTCAGTCACATTTAATACATTAATTCATGATTCAACTCATAATATATAACTACTCTCTAAATGCATTAATTCACTTGAAAAAAGCTTCAATTTCTTACAATATTAATTAATTCGGTCTTTAATTCTTTCATCTTCAATTTCTAAATTCAAAACACCGACCCAAAATTCGAAGATTATTAACAAACGAAACTATAATAATTCAATACTAAAATACATTGACTGTAATCACAACATTGAAACTATTAATTAACCACTAACACTAGAAAAGATTAAATCCATCAACCTCCGAATCCCTACAGAGTTCGTCCTTGAGTCTCACCCCTGAATGTTCTCCCTGAGAACCTTGCCATGCCTCTAGTCTTGGCTCCTCCCTTTCCTCCTTTGCCTCTTCCTCACATTTTTGCTTCCTTTCTTTCTTTCTCTGCTGCAACTTTTCTCTCCCCAGTTGTGTTATTACCACCGTTGGATTAGGTTGCCATCCGCAGCTTGCCTTTTCTCACCCTTAGATTAGATTACCTTTAATTATGAGAAAAACTGATTCAATTTAGCCAAATGTGTTTGGCTATGGCGCCAAATTTCACACTCTTTTTAAGGTCAAATTAACACTACCTAATATTCTACATCCAACTCTTCAAAATATATTTCCACCGCATCAAATAATAACTATATCCTATTATTAAAAAAAATTAATTTAAATAATTTTTAAAAATTGCTCTTAATATTCTTTTTACAGAAAAAATTAAAAAACATAGTACAAATATATATTTTATATAAAATAAATATTATTAAAATTAAGAGTCTTTAGAAATTTTTTGACAGCATAAATTTAAAATCATAACAAAAAATTGATAAAGAAATCATTGAATTTTTTATTTTAATAGTTTTTCCTTCATTTTTAAAAATAGTAGAAAAAATATTTCATTAGAACATCATTCCAATACTTTAAAATGCAACCAAAAGGAATGGAATGAAAATTGTTTTCTTTCCATTCTATTCTATTTCAATACCTCCAACCAAACGCCACCTAAAACTGGAACGATTCTCATTCCACAATATTCGGTCTTCTACTTACGTGATATATTTACACATATTGTACGTGATATACGTACAATATATCACTATAATATACGTACACTATTATAATAATAATAATAATATTTGCCCATATTATTATATAAAAAAAAATTAATAATTAATGATAAATATCAACATTATTATATCACATATATCACTATTATTATACCCACATAAATAATAATATTTATCAAAGTTAAATAATAATTAACACAATCGAATAATATCTATATATACTTATTAAGCATTAAGCACATGCCAAGAAAAGTCATTATATTTTCACAAAAAAAAAAATCTCATATAAATTTAAATCTATAAATATGTAAAATGACAAAAATACCCTCAGTGGTAAAATTTACAGAAATACCCTTTCGAGTTAACGGATATTACAGCCACCATTGCCATATACACTACATTGCGTTTCCCATGAAATATCCATTGCAATTTTTAATCCGAATTTCAGTTCACCTGCCTCAAAGTTCAATAAAAAATAACTAATAGGACTCACAAATAACCACAATAATTTGAACTCCACCATATAAGCTCAACTCAATCTAAACAAATCCACAAACTAATTTTTCAATATACTTGCATCATTTAACCTTCTCTACTAATATCAACAACAAATGTTTTAAAATCAAAAAGACTTAATCAGGTTATAATGTTAGACTTAAGTAAGGGAAGATGAAAAAATCATTTAAGCTCAACTATGTTATAAGTTTTTTTTTACATTCCAAGAACCTTAGTAGCCAATAAAAACACTTACTGCACAATTAAATTTTTAGCTCAACAACTAATATTAATATACTGTACATAATAAATTTTGTAGGATTTAAAGAAATACAAATAAGACACTGCACAATCATAATTCATAATTTTTCCTTGGGCTTTTGCTGCAGTTACTTTAAAAAAAAAATTAAGCTACTTACTTTTTCGTAATCAATAAAAGTTTGAAGTACACGTAGCTCCATTACCATCACAATATAGGGAGTGAACTACTATAAATTATAGTGTTCTCTCTTTAATTTTTATTTTTTTTAGTTGTCGCTATCGCTTATCAGACGATACGCAGTTGGCCATTTTTCAGCATCAACACTTGTGTATTTAAGTATATTATTATAAAAATTTTATAATGTACATCAAACTGTTTAAAAGGGCTAAAACACACATGGCTAATTAACAAAATGAGATTGAATTATGAAACTTGTTCTTATTGTTACCTGCGTTTTCGGATGGGTGACATGTGTATTTCCAAGGCCCAAAATCAACTCACAGGCACATTCGTCAAGCCCAAACAGAGCAATGGGTCAGCCCATAAACGGAGTCGGACTACGGCTTCGGGTTCAATCATAACCCTCTTTTGAAAGTCGAACCTTTTTGGTCCCGGAAGGAGGACTCTCGCCCAGAGAAGTAAAGGTTCAGGAAAACACAACCGGATACCCTCAGGGGTAGTCCTAGAGGAGTAGTCGAAGAGGTGTCCGGGTGCAGTACTACGTGGCACCCTTCTAACATCAGACCCCAGTCCCACAGAATCAAGGGTTTGCCTCCTATGTTAGACTTGGGAAAGGTGCACAGCACAAAAAGCAACATATCCTTCTGTCCAATGTTCATTACTCTGATATTTATTGTACACGATCGGTGGCGCATGACCTCCTGTTAACATCAAGTCGTACGAACCCGTATGAATAGAGGAAAACCCTCCAAGTTAGGCCTCACCTGCCTGGCCCAACTTGGAGGGACACTTTTAGTAATCTTTTTTCTTTTTTTGAAGAAAACACTTATAGTAATCTTTTTTTATTTTTGTTTTTTTAAGGAAACAAAGAAGCAATTTTTATAGTAATCTTGTATCATAACTAGTTTTTTTCTTATTACTTTCTATAACTTAAGACTTGTAAGTAACCCTAGCACACACAATTCTCAACTCTTTGCGAGAGAGAAAGAGAAGTGAAAAATTGTTCCTTTTTCTGTTTTCTCTGTTACCAAAGCTGAAAAATTTAATGTTAGCAAGGAAACCACCATACAATCTCTTCAACCAACTATTGGGGGCAAAATTGTGAGTTCAAAATTCACTGTATATTGTTTATTCCTTCATTCAAAGTTCAAACTTTTTATTAGTTTTGATTTTTAGAATGACTGTAAAATTTGGATTATAATATTTTTATTTCGGATCACTATATATATTATCTCTAATTTTGGAATTTTGAATTTTGAAAGTCTGTGCTATTGTTTGAATTATATTATGTTACGGATATTAAGCCTTTCACTGAAGATAGATCTGAAAGACTGAAACTTTTAGTTGTTTTGATATTTTTTTCTTCTCAAAATTACTTCTCTCAGATACATTACAAATTTCAAATTAATAAATGGCTTTGGATGGCCTCACCCATCACACTGGTAAATTACTCTTCTATTATTAATCCTAGTTTTGATCATAGATTAGATACACCATCATTATAATGATTTATCCTTATCAAGGACAAGGATTTGAATAGTTTGAGTACTGAATTTGATACTGATGCAGGAACAAATAGATTTTGCCTAATTCCAGAAGAGATTGTAGAGAGAATTTTGTTGAGAGTGGATGATGTTGATTCTGTAGTAAATTGTAGGTTAGTTTGTAAGTCTTGGTTTCATCTTATTAATGATGACCCCTTATTCGCAATGAAACACCACCATTATTATAACTTTGGTCATAATAAAAATGGTAAGAAGAAGATGGTCTCCTTTGTGTGCTTGCATGGCTTGGGGAGTAGTCCCTACCATGTCCCTAAATCAATTTTCGTTGTGTTATTGAAAAAGTGAATATTCTCCCAGAAATAAGGAAAGACTTACTAGAAGATAGGTTTGTAAATGTTTCTCATTGGACAAATCGATTTTTCTAACTTTTACGAGATGTGGGTGATGATTGTTGATGATGATGGTATTGGTATTGATTGGATGATGATGATAGGAAAGACTTATTATAACTTTTGTATTAAGATTTGATGTTTTTTTTAAGTTATGTACCTTAATTGTTCTTTCTCTACATATGCGTATCAAAGTTTGGTAATTTATTTCATTGTTGTGAAGGTCCTAGTGTTGACATTGGAAAATCATGTGCAAATGGCTTTTATTTGTTAATGAAAAACAACAGAGAGAGAGAAAGAGAAAGGGAGGTTGTTTAATCACGTCAGACTAGTCGAAACTCTATCGAGTCCATACTTGAGCTCCGAAAGCAAGTGAGAAGAAAATTATGTAAACCAATTGAGAATGTAATTATGTCTTACATGTCGTCGTATGTTAAGTTTGTTTCTTGTCGATTGTCAAAAACCCCCCCTTTGCTTTCCCAAATCTATTATCTGTTTCCTTTTTCTATTCATTGATTTCGAAACAAAATATTATCACAAGAAAATATTGGAAATGAAGGTAACTTGTCTTTCTACAAAACCAATGAAAAAAAATAGCTCTATTTCATCGAATAACTAGACAACCTCATAGCTAAATCCTTTGTCAATTTCTTCAATAGATGCAGATAGATAAAGTTGACATTATCATTCAGATTACAGTCATTTATAACAATAACAATTCAAGGCGTAAAACCATAAAAAAAAAAACAAGTAATAAGCAGATTAGATTATCAAGGAAATCGAACAACACAATCTTTCATAACAAAATCAAATGATAAAGTTACCAAAACAACATGGCATATCATCATCACATTTTCTTCCTTTATGTAGAACTAAATTGTAGCAAACTAACTAACTGTTTAAAAGGGCTAAAGTACACATGGCTAATTAACAAAATGAGATTGAATTATGAAACTCATTCTTATTGCGGTGAGCGACAACGATAGTCTTTCTCAAAAGCACAACCTCGAAGTTAGAGGTTCCGATTTTTTTTTTTTTTTAGTTTATAACTAAAACAAAACAATATTTTGGCGTCAGTGCATTACTATTTACTTCGGTTATGAATTGAAACAAAAAACTTTTAGCGTCAGTTAATGAATGAAGCAAAAATTTCAATATTTGCGTCTATGGTTATAGCGTCAGTTTAGACAATCGAAACAAATTCTTTATGTGTCACTTTAAAACTGACGCTAAATGTGAGTTTTGTAGTAGTAGTAATTTCCTCTACGACCCTCCGAACCGCCTCCACCTTCGGTAGCTCTGCCATTTTAGGTGTGTAGTTGTGGCTCAAGACTAGCACATGTGAGCATCAAAATAATGATCAAGTTCATCTGCCCCTTTCAAACTCATGTAATGTGTGAAGACAGTGGCTTACAACATAGAAAGCTTTTAGAAAGATAGGTTCAAAATTTTTCATTGGAGAAGAATGGGTTTGGTTTATTGATTTGAGAGCTCTTGAATATTTGAGGCATAATTCGTTAACATTCTAGAATATTCTCTCAATTTCAATTTCTGCAATTGTGATTGCGTCGAAAAAAGAGAAATTTTATGTTATGTTTTAGTATATTTTGAATTTAAATTTTAAAGCGTTAACTCTCCGTTAGTTTTGATTTAATTAAAACATTAAAAAAATTGTTAAATCAAGAATTAGGTTAATAGCTAAATTTTATATAAAATAGAGAATAGATTTAATTTGAATATCTTTTTAATTAATAAATACAAAAAAAAATATATATTTTTTAACTTATCACCAATTTTTATTACCATTCTTATTCCATTATTTTACTATTACTATTATCATTTATCATTACACCATCTTTTTCATGGTTATACCTTGATTTTTTTTTTTTTTTTTAAGAAAAAGTGATACTTGTGTACTTAACTATTACTTATTACCTAATACAAAAAAAAAAAAAAAATCATAGCCCTTGTTAGATTTAGTGCCCTTACTAAAACTCTATTTCAGTATAATCTTTAATTTCATTATCATCAATAAAAGAACAAAACTATTTTATTACTTATTTAGTGTAATGCTTGATTCACATGTTTATTTCATAATTATATGTTTGATATATAAATTCTATTAAATCTCTATCACATTATTTTTCATGATTATTGTGTTATCAACACAGTGGAAATTAATCATGATTATATGATTAAATTAATTTCATGATTTATCAGTATACTGGATTTACACTGATATGATAATTAACAATGTGATTTACTTACACTTGCATACGTGGAATGTCTTTTCCAAGGTATTAGCAAAGTAAGCTTGTATTGGATCTATTGGTTATACATCAGACTGGACCGATATTTATAGTGGAAAATATATCATAAACTTACCGTAATATCTTTTCTAAGTAAATATCACTTAGTTGATCCTAGATCAATGATCTCAATCTTGAGATGGTTAGGTTCTAGCCTAATTGTACTATACGGGTTCTTTGACTTGTTCGTTACCCATTTACCCGTATGACTAGCCCATACTTCATCTTAGGAACACAGTAGTGCAATTGAGTTAGCAAAACAGACCCCACCAAAGTTATCAAAGTGGGACATAATTTGTCTCCGGCAATGAAGGAGCAAATTGTATCCACAGATAAGAAGAACTAGGACATACTGGCATGGAGCCATGCAGATTTGATAGGAATCAACCCAAAAACCATCTTCCATGCCTTAAACATCGATGAAAATGCGACTCTAGTCTGCTAGAAGAAAAGATCGTTAAATTTGGTTTCAGCGGAAGCTGTAAAGAAAGAAGTCGAGAAATTAGCCTCTATAGAGTTCATTCGTGAAGCTTTATATCTTGTTTGGACAACGAATCCAGTGCTGGTCCTAAAGCCAAACAGAACATGGAGAATGTGCATTGACTTCACAGACCTAAATAAGGCCTGCTAAAGGACTGTTTCTCACTTCCACGAATTGATCAAATGGTAGATGCCACGTCGGGATAAGAGTTATTAAGCTTCTTGGATGCGTATTCCAGCTACAATCAAATCCAAAAGCATGTAGCAGACCAAGAACATAAGTTTTCAAATGTATAAAGGAGTGTACTGCTATGTGGTCATGCACTTTGGTCTTAAGAATGCCAAAGCAATGTACCAAAGACTAGTGAAAAAGATGTTCAAGGATGTCCTGTGTAAGAACATAGAGGTTTACATGGACGACATGCGCTTTTGAAATACAAAACCTCAGAAGAGCACAACAATGATTTGGAGGAAGCCTTTGCTATCACCCAAAGTATGGAATGAAGCTCAACCCTAAGAAATAAACTTTCAGAGTTTCTTAAAGGAGATTCTTGGGTTTCATAGTCAGCTCTCGGGGAATAGAAGCCAATATGGAAGAGATCAAAGCCCTTCTAGGCATTTCGTCCCCCAGAAAACACAAGGACAACCAAAGGTTAACTGAAAGGATTACAACACTCAGCAGATTCGTTTAAAAAATGACAGACAAATACATCTTGTTCTTCAATGTTTTACGTGGAAGCAAAAATTTTGAGTGGATTACAAAGTGTGAAGAGGCCTTCCAAAAGTTGAAGGAGCACCTAGCTAAAGCTCTAATTTTATCCAAGCCAGTTGAGGGAGAGTCATTGTACCTATAGCTGGCAGTGTCAGATCATGCCATAAGTGTCGCTTTAGTGGGAGAAGAAGGAAAGGTATAACTTCTGGTGTATTATGTAAGCAAGAGATTGTTGGGCGTGGAGTCTAGATATCCCATGATTGAAAAACTTTCCTATTGCTTGCTAATTGCCTCACGGAAGCTGAGACCATACTTTCAGGCCCATGCCATCAAAGTACTGACAAATCACCCTCTCCAACAAGTGTTGCGAGATCCGTAGTCATCTGGAAGACTGTTAAAATGGGCCATGGAACTTAGCCCATTTGATATTCAGTATTAGCTTAGAGTTACCATCAAAGGGTGGACCCTTGTAGTATTGTGGAATATACCAGAATGAATGATGATCCGAAAGAGCCAGTCTCGGAACGAGAAATCTGAAAAAATTTACGTTGACAAAGCATCGAATGAGAAGGGTGTCAAAATGAGGGTAATCTTAATTACTTTGCAAGGGTATCAGATCCAAAGTGCCCTTCATTTCAAATTCACAACCTCAAACAATGAAGCAAAACATTAAGCAATGATTGTCAGCCTGCACTTGGCAAAAGAAGTGGGGGCCCAAAACATCAAAGTGCATAGTGACTCCAAGTTGGTGGTAAATTATATATTCGGAGAGTACCATGCAAACGGTAAAAAGATGGTTGCATGCCTGTCTTGATCTAGAGAGCTGGTGCAAAACTTTAAGAGTTACACCATCTGCCCAGTCCTCACGGATCAAAATGCCTTCGCGGATATGTTGGCAAAGTTGGAAACAGATTCACAAATCAAGCAGTACAGAGTAGTGCCCATTGCGCACCTAGAGATTTCAAGTACCGGAGCACTGGTGGTAAATGTCATCGACCACTCCAACTTCTGGATTGGCCTAATTTATAATTTCTTAACTCTAAGGAGCTACCGGAGGATATGGCCGCCACCAGGAAAATTCAATACCAGGCTCTCAAATATGTTATTATGGATGGATGATTATATTGAAGGGGATTTTCAGTTCCATACTTGAAGTGCATTTCTAGAATAGAGATTAGCGATGAGATCCATGAAGGTTTCTGTGGAGACCATACTTCAGAACCCAACTTGTCAAAAAAAAAATCATCTGAAAAAGATATTGTTTCCCAACCATGAAAAAATATTGCATTGACTACATCTAAAAGTGTGAGCAATGCTAGCACTATGCTAAAATTCTGTGAGCTCCATCAATTGAAATCACTCTCAAGAACAGCCGTTGTCCGTTTGTTGTTTGCAGAATCAATTTGGTAGGCTCTCTTCCAACTAAAAAATTAGGAGTTAATTACACTATTGTTTTTGTTGACTACTTTGCTAAGTGGGTTGAGGCAGAACCTATGAACATGATTACCTCCAAAAAGGCATTGGATTTTGTCGTCAAGAACATAATATGGCCATACGACCTTTCGAACAAGATTTTATCAAACAATGAGAAGCAATTTGACAGTGATCACTTCACTAATTTTTGTATTAGACACGGAATCATAAAGAGCTTCTCATCTGTGGCTAGACCACATGAAAAGGGACAAGTGGAGGCCGTCAACAAAATCCTAAAGATAACGTTGAAGAATAAGCTTCAAGCATGCAAAGATCACTAGCCGGGAGAACTTCCTAGAGGTCTTTGGGCATACCAGACCACAAAGAGAGCTTCAATGTGGCATACTCTGTACTTAATGACATACGGGTGCAAAGCTGTTATCCTAGTCTAAAATATTGTACCTTCTCATAGACGGGAGACTTATGATCCTACATGGAATCACACTTTACTTCAAGAATCTTTGAATTTGATGGAAGAGCTCCGTGAGCAATCTTAAGTCCAACTTAAGATGTATCAAGGCAAAATTCCCGACATTTAAATTTGAAAGTAAAAATCTAAACATTTAAAGTTGGAAACCTCATCTTAAGGAGAGTATTTCTAGCATCTCAAGAGCCAAGAGTGGGGGTCCTTGGACCTAACTAGGAAGGACCGTATGAAATACAAAACAAGATGCATATCAGAACATACCAATTAAAAAGGCTAGACAAATCAAAAATTCTACGAGCGTGGAATGTGAACTACTTGCACTGATACTATCAGTAAACTGAGAGTGGCCCGATCGAGATTCTTTTTTTTTACGCATTATTCCTTTTCCCTTTTCATATAAGCCTCAGGGCGAAACAACTAAATGAAAGCAGAGGAATCATTCAAAGAAGGTAGTCTTTTTAAAATTTTCAATTGTGTTGTGGCAAGTTACCAAGAGTCTAAACTCTCAGCTCACTTGGGGGTGGTATATACAACTATGTACCCCTAAAAATTGTTATTTTATATTTTGCTATTTTATTTTTTGAAGTGTGAATATGCATCAGTGTGGGAGTAGAAAGTACAGCCTGAAACTCAAACCTCGAGGAACCAAGAGTAAGCCGATATCTTACCACATTTAAGATTAATAATTCACCAATCAATATTAACTAAATTTGGAAGTAGAGACACAAACTGAAATCCACAAGGTTCATGCCTTTGGAACCAAAACCTCAGAAAACCATGAGTAAGTTTTGTTATCTTACCATAACTTAAAATTAAAAACTCATTTAAGTTAATTCAAGTTAACAAAAGAAGTTCCGCCTTCTAACTTTTAGAATGAGTTGAAAAAGAATTTTTTTAGAGTAAGAAAATCAAAGTCCGAATAATCCAAGTCGTTTTAGAGCTGTAACCTCAAGGTTCTAAAAGTAAATTAGCTTTATGAAAGTTTTCCTAAGTGTATAAACACGCACTACCATTCGAAGGTGGGGGTAACAATGGTCGGGTTACTTCGGGTTGATTGGACAGGTTGATATTATTTTCAACTCGCCTAATATAAAGATTTGGCGGGTTATATTTTCGTCAAGTTTTTTAGTTTGTATATTTCAACGAGTTATATTGATTTGGTTAGGACGGGTTATTCGGGTTGGGCAGTTTACAAAATATCATGTACAACCCTACTACTGACAGCTACAGTGCGCAGAGACAACACATGCATGCCAACTGTCGGCAGCAAGTGGTCCTTGTTGTACGAAAGATCACAATCCCATGGGTTGGGCCTCAATTCGTGGCCCCTATGTCAATGTATTATACGTATTTACCACATTATTGGATTATGTTACACGCAAACCCTAACAAGTTCTGGGTATGCCCATACCCGGATCCTTGCCTATAAATACTATATTATTCTTTCATGTAAAGGATTAGAAATTCATTACTAAAATACTACTGCAAAAAGTTAGGGTTCTTAAGCTTGTTAAGAACATTGGTGTACTTCAAGGCTATTTAGCCCAATACGATTGACTCATGGACTAGGGTTCATTAATACCTAAACCACGTAAAAATCTCTATCTCTATTTCATCTACTTGATTTATTTCTTAGTTCTAATTTTATTCTATTGAGTTTCCGAAAATCTCAGTAAACAGATGATATTTGCAAGTTGGTACAAAAAATATACCCAATTTTTTTTACAGCAATTTGAATATTTTCATCATGTGCAAAAACTTCCCCATTTTATTATTTTGGCAATCATTTTTAATTTATTTCAATAGTTGGTAAAAGCTAGAAAAATAGAGATTTTTCCAATTGTGTATAAAGTGATAACTTTTATTCTTACACTTTTAATTTTTACAGCTACCAAAGTGATTTTTTTTTTGGTTATGAATATAGTCAAGATTATACTATGCAACAAGGTGGGAGATAAATTTTTACGTGTGCTAGCGTATATTGAAAGAGAAATTGCCAAAAAATTTAATATAAATTCACTTATTGATGACTTGAAGAAAAACGTTCTACATTTTAATTTTAATTATGAATTTAAAAAAAAATATTTTAAAAATATTTATCACTTAAATTTATAATATAGTTTGACCTTCTAAAACTTTTTTCGCGCTCTTAGTCATGCCACTCTCATTTTAGTTTTGTCTATATAATGATACTTGTCCTATTATATTTAACAAGATTTTTTTTTCTTTCCGCTTTTATTCCTTTATTTTACAGTGTTAAACAAAATTTAATTTTTTGTATAAATAATTATTTTTTTATATGTAGATTATAAATAATTAGATTAATTATTTATATTTGAAATTAAAAAGCTTAATTCTGAATTTAAAAGAAAAAAATCTGAAAAGTTAAAACCTATAATCACAAGTCACTACAAATAAAAAAGCCTTTACTTAAAATAAAATAAAAATAAAAAAGCCTTTACTTAAGTATCATATTTGAATTACTATGAAGAATAAAGACAAAAGGATATGTGGCCTACTAAATTAATATTGACCATAAAATATAACACGCCATTCACGCTTACAACTCAATTATTCATAAAGTTGGTGAATGCCAATGCTGATTATGACGATGACATTCAATGTCTTTTTCTTTGCTTTTTTTATATTGAAAAAGAATAATAAATATATAAAAAGGTTTTCTTCCAAAAAAAAAAATAAATAAAAAACAAGAATGGGTTCCATTCAGCTAATTTAATTAATTATACCAATGACAATCAAAAAAAGGTACAACATAAGAAGTTGAACATCTGATCAGTTTTACTTTGATTATAATCAAGCTAGCTTTATTAATTAAATGAGCTAAGAGCTCAGCTGCCTATGGTAAAAAAAAATAACCTAAGTTACTATAGCAAAATGTTCATATTATAGTTTTACAATTTCTGTAGACCATACCAAATATGGTATATATGTATATATAAAATATATACGAATAATCACATAATAAATACATAATAATAATATGCACTTAATTTAAGGAAGAAGTTTAATTATGAGAGTTACACTTATTTTTAGTCATTGGATCATTATTAGACGATCATGATTAATTTAAAAATTTATTAAAAATAATTAATAAATCACTTGTAACCTGATAATAACCTAATTTGATTCATTTTTTTAAAATAAAAAATTATGTTAATTTGTAAAAAAGTTTTATTAATTAAATATTTTAATTAAAAAAATAATTTATTTAATTCTAAATATAGAAAGTTTACCTGTTAGTAAAATGTTATAGTAAGTTATAAAAAAGTGTAACCATAATTACATTTTTATTGTAACTCTTGAATACTCACGCATAATTTAATAGTTAAATTATACTGATATTTTTTTTTTCTTTTCATCACATATATATGGTATTTGATCAAATGATCATATTGGGTATCAAATCGAGATATAAGTGTACTAACTTATACATACAAGATACGTATTTATATATAATTAAAGATATATTTTACCATACCAAATATATGTATATATATATATATATATATATATATTTTTGTTTTTAAATTAGCTCACCTACTAACTGATCTGTTGCCATCCCACACTAATAGTAATGGAAACACATTTTAGAATATTTTCTAATTTTAAGAAATGAGACAATTTTTCTTCCCATTATATATTTAATAAAGGACAAAGCATCATTATATGGGGTATCTTTTGGTTTGACAAAATATTATTAAAAAAAATGAGTACAATTTTGACACTCTTTTCCTACAAAGGTTCGTAGAAATTCATAAAGTGTAATATTGGAGATTTATGTAATGTAATTGGAATAATAAATAAGATTTGTCCTTCTCAATTATGACATTATTTTTTTCTTTTTTTGCAAATTTTTGTATAACTATAAATAATATATACGATTATATTTTGCTAAATATTTGTTAATGTTGTACTATAAGGTGATGCTAATTTATCACAATTTAAGAGTTTAGATAAAAAATAAATATACACAAATATTATAATCTAATGAGGAATTATGGAACTATGTACTATGAATTTTAAGAGCTAATTAGTACCATCTCCAACTAATGATGTAAAATTTATGCTAAATTTAGTTCAAAAAATAATTCAATATTATATTTGGCTCAAGTTTTATAATTGTGTCTCGATATATTAGGAGTAAAATTAACTTTATTTTTTATTGCAATATATATATATATAAAAAATCAACAACAACATTAGATTTTAACTGTAAATGTATTAAAATTTTATTAAATATATACACAGACCCGACCCTAGGCGTATGCGGGCTAGGCGCGTACCTAGGGCCCACTCATTTTGGGGGCCCAAATAAAAAAATATATTTTAAATAGTAGAATTTACGTGGTATATGGTTTTTTTAAACCTTTTATGATAAATATGGCATATTTAACTATGGACTCCTTTATATGGCTTTTTTCAACTTTGGCAACAGTTTATGGGATTTTAAAGCCCATACGGCTGGAACTATTTTGCCAAAAGCCCATATTGTGTGTTTTGTAGTTTCTTTAGGTTATTTTAGTCATTTTAAGTATTTAAATTTTTTGGTACAGTTTTTTTTTAAGATAACCGTTTATTAAAGAGGGGTTTTTGCATGTAATCATGGTGATTTGATGGTTGCTTCCCCATTTTAACTTCCTTTTTTTCAACTAAGACCTATAAACCCCATAAACAGCCTATTATATCACTTTATCCCTCTCATTTTTCCCTCTCTCATCTGTTCAGCTTCAGCTTTCCTTCTCTCCTCTGTTCGGCTTCATTGTTCTGGTTCTTGATTTTTTTTTTGCTTTTTGGCTACCGATTTTGGGAGGAAATCAAGAGGAAATTAGGCACATTGCGATTTTGGTTCTTCAAGGTATTGCTTCTATCTTTCCATTTTATTAATTTTCAGATGTTAGGGTTTGTTTTTTTCCATTTTCATTTATGTGTTTAATGAAGTTTTTTGGTTGTTCATGGAGTTTTTTTTTTTTTTTTTTTTTTTTTTTTTTTTTTATCTTGTTTGTTTGTTGTGTTAAACCAACATTATGGGTTAATTTGAAAATGGGTATATGTTATTATACACTGTAATTGGAATGTGATGTGGCTGTATTCTTTTTTTCGCTGATGGTTGTTCTGTTTTTGTATTCTTTCCATATTTGTTTTTGTTTTTTCTTTTTTTGTTAGAATTTAATGGTGTCTCGTATCAAATTTGATTTCCAATAATGTACGATTTTGAGCTTTTGTGATATGAGTATCTCATTGTCTTTGGTGCTCCTCTTCGTTATGTTGACTTAGATTTTTAAAATTTGATCTATTAAGTTTGTACGGTATTGAAACAAAAAAATTGGTGGGTATTTTTCCTTTTGTTTATGTTCAAAATTTCCATCCATAAAAATAATAGGATCTTGAGCAATATAGAGGTGGATGTTTAGATCTTGGAGTTGGATGTTTTCTGTAAATCATAGGCTTAGGAGTATTAGTGTTCTTTTAACTCATTGTGCATAAAAACGTAAACGGTTTCGTCAATGTTATAATGTTGAAAAGCTAGCTTTTATAATTAGTTTCAATAATCGGTTTAAATGCATAGTGCTCTTATAAGGAGAGCCGGTGTATACTTGCATTTTGTGTGCCAATTCTACATGGTTTCGAGAGACAGGTTCATCTATCTATAATACTTGTTTTCCCATTCTGCCTAATCTTCCTGCAAAAACCAGTTTCTATATGCACATAAAAATAATAGGATCTTGAGCAATATAGAGGTGGATGTTTAGATCTTGGAGTTGGATGTTTTCTGCAAATCATAGGCTCAGCAGTATTGGTGTTCTTTTAACTCATTGTGCATAAAAACGTAAATAGGTTTATCCAATGTTATAATGTTGAAAAGCTAGCTATTATAATTAGTTTCAATAACGGGTTTAAATGCTATAGTGCTCCTATAAGGAGAGCCAGTGTATACCTGCATTTTGTGTGCCAATTCTATATGGTTTCAGAGACAGGTTCATCTGTCTATAATACTTGTTTTCCCATTCTGCCTAATCTTCCTTCAAAAACCAGTTTCTATATGCACATAAAGTCAAAAGTTTTCCGAGTAGCAGGGTTATATCAAATGACACATTTATATTCGTTGAACAAATTGATTTCCTTGCATATTCATGCATCATGTCAAAGTCATATCATTCAAACGTATATGATTATATATTTAATGTTTTTCCAACAGTTTATGGCATGTAAAAAACCTAGGTTTCTTAGAGCTTGCAAGTGAATTTGTCTCTTTAATCGATCAAATAATTCTATCATATAATCGATCACAATTGGACATGTATGTACAAATAAATTTGGCTTAATTATTTCCAAAACTGTTTTGAAAATCAAGTAAAAGCAGTAGGAGAACCTGGTAGCCTTCGATTGAGAACGAGAAAAGTAATTTTCGCACTTTTTTTCTGATTTGTTTTCAAGAGTTTCAACTCTGTTAGTGTCAGTGTTAGTTTAATTTTCTTCAGAAACCAGTTTCTCTAGTTTAATTTGTGTTATTTGTGCGTTCTGTGATTTTAAAAATTGTCATTTGAAAACCTATTTCTATATGAAGATCACAGTTTCTATATCAGTTATTTTTTGGGCTTATCCTATACCTAATTTGGAATCAGTTAAAAACCAGTTTCTGAAATTGTATTTTCTATATTACTTAGAATTGATGCAGGTGTTGTTTGGGATCCTCAGGGGAATATAAGAAAAATCTAGTTAGACAATTGTGTTTTAGAGGTTCTAGATTGAAATAAACTAGCGTAATCACTAGTATCTCTTGAATGATATAAAAGGAGAAGCTTGGTTTCAAACATCAATGTAATGCACATATTTGATCATTCCTATTTTGGAAACATGTCAAAATCCAATTTTTACGGATTGATCATTGGTGGTGAGAATGCAGGGCATGCTTGGTAATGTATTTATTGTTGTGTTGCATTTGATTTCAGCCTTTACTAATTCCAACAAACTTTTTAGATCACAGTTTGTTGGTATTAGTAGTCCAGTCATTATGTAGTCTTCATACTTTTTATCCTCTTTCCATTGCCCTCCATATTTAACCACACACATTATTGAATCCATACCTGTACACAGTATTTTAAATATTGTTAGTTAAAAATTACAATGTATTAAGAAACCGGTTTTCTTATTTTTTTGTTTTGTTTTTATTTGTTTTAAAATTATATGTGTTTGTTTCCCTATATATTTCAGAAATCGGTTTCCAACATTACTTTATATTTTGTTTATGTTTAACAGATAATATCATTTTAAGAACTTTTAGTCAAAATATATATTGTTTTTAGAAACCGTTTTTTTTTTTTTGTTTTAAAATTATATGTGTTTGTTTCACTATATATTTCAGAAACCGGTTTCCAACATTACTTTATATTTGTTTATTTTTAACAGGTAATATCATTTTTGAAACTGTTTGTTAAAATTTATAATGTATTTAGAAACCGGTTTTTGTTTTTTTTTTTAAAAAAAATTATATGTGTTTGTTTCCCTATATATTTCAGAAATCGGTTTCTAACATTACTTTATATTTTGTTTATGTTTAACAGATAATATCATTTTAAGAACTTTTAGTTAAAATATATATTGTTTTTAGATACCGGTTTTATATTCATAATTTTCAGTAATCTTTTCATTTTTGATCGTGGACGTCTAAAACTGAATTTTTCATAATGTTTAATTTTCCTTTTCTTTTTTTTTTTTGTTTGTGAAACTTCATAGTCTAAATCTAGATTAAGTATGGACATTTCATTATGAAGCAATGCAAGATCATATAGTTTTGGTATGAAATTTATTTCAATCTAGTTTTTTTTTTCTTTTAAGTTTAAATTGGAATTGTACATAATTGGTGTAATTTTCTTTTGCAGTATATATATGCCTATAATATTCATAGCAGAATTTATATAAGTGTACCTGTATTTTATTTTGATCGTTGTTGACAGGGACGATCGGTGTTGGCTTGATTTTGTTGATTGAATTTTATGTGTGCAGGTTGATCGATGCTCTGCTCTGAGTTTAAGAATGCGTTTTCTGGTTTAAGGTGAGAGCTTCATTGCTTATCAGGTGCGATGTTGCAGGTTGCTTCTGTGTGTTTGGCCATGGCCATGGCTGTTTTTTAGATCAGTTTTGTTTGAATCAGAGAATAAATTTGGACAGAGAGAAGTGATGAATTGAATTAGAGAAGATGATGAAGTGAAGAGAGAATCACAGTAGAGAGAGAAGAGAGAATCGCAGTATCGCAGTAGAGAGAGAAGAGAGAATCGCAGTAGAGAGAGAGAGAGAATCGCAGGAGAGAGAAAATTGTGTACAGATTTTGTTTATATATGGTTAAAAATAGTAAATTTTATTCATTTAAAATTAGTTTCTGTTTTTAACTTATTATATGGTTTTTTTTTTAAAAAAAAAACCATATTTGTAGTTTGCTTCCTTAGTTAATGCCATATTTTGTGGCATTTAGTTTTGTTGCCATATTTATCATAAGATGGCTCATTTTTCCCATATTTTTGAAAATATCCCTTTTAAATAATATATATTTTTTTTAATAATTTTTAAAAATACCACATTATACACTACTGTTGGAGTTTAATTTTATAAATATGAGCTAAAAAATGTTTATACACCATTGGATATAGGGGTGTATGTTTGGTTGGTTTGGACGATTTATGCTACATTTTATTCAGTTTTTCGTCAAGTTTTTCAGTTTGTATTTTTCGTCGGGTTATCTCAATTTAGTTTAGGCGAGTTGTTTGGGTTGGACTTTACAAAAATTTATGTACAACCCTATTGATGTCACAATTGGGGATGATATCATATCATCTCGTGATATGGTGAAGAATTATGAGTGAACGAATCTATTAATACACGAGTCATATATCAAACACGTATGGTATATTTAGTCCTTTTGATATATTTACTTTTAGCTATCAATTTACATATTTTTGTATATTCGAATGTGTGTTTTTAAATTATTTGTGTAGGCTTTCCATCATGGAACCAGGTGGGAACAATGAGTGAAATGATTGGTTAGATTATGATGGTAATGATGGTCTATCCGTGCCAGGAGGATCTAGTGTTGATCCTGAACAACCATTCATGGAAGAAGAATGTAGTGTTGATCCTGAACAACCAACACAGAAAAATACTCGCGGGAGAAGCAAACAGAGTGATATATAACAAAAATGGTTAGCGAGAGAAAAAATTTAGAGGTTGAGTACAATAACTACGAACAATTCAAAACTAGAGAAAGGGAGCGACGAAAAAAATTATTATTTGAATTGGAACATGTGTGCGAATTAATGTTCCACTTCGAGACATATCGTGGCCTAGAGTGAGTCAGAACATTAAAAACTAATTATGGGATGACATAAAGGTAAAATTAATTTTATTATTTGAGTTATTTAATATTGATTACAATTTGTACTTATAACTACGATTGTCAATTTGCCAGGCCGCGTTCAATATACCAGAGACAGATAGGAAATTAACCATTTCTAAAGGTGGAAAGAGGTGGAAAGATTGGAAAAATACCCTAACAGATGGTATTTTTAAATTCAAAAATGTGGCTCCCCAACTTCTCGACAAGCCACCCAAACTATATGAAAGCATAATTGATTTGCAACAATGGAGAGAGTTTGTGGCTATGAGATTGAGTCCAGAGTTTGAGGTTAGGAGGAAAAAGGCCAAACAGAGCAATGCAAAAAATATTTACAACCATCGCAGACGAGGTGGTATAAGGATGGTTCAAGAACAAATAGAGAAAGAGGCAGGCCACCAAATTACTGAATTTGATAGATCTGGTATATGAAAAAGACTTCACATGAACACGAAAGGCAAAGTGGAGGGCCCAACTGTAGAAATCATTAAACTGATTATAAATTTAAAGTATAATTTAATTTGTATTAATTGTTATGCTTTAAAATTTATTTCTAATTCTATTTGTTATGTTTGTAGGACGATTTTCATAAGCAAGTGGAAGAGGGCGTTGTACAAGTGGAAGGTAAAAGGGACGTGTTGACCATGGCGTTGGGCAAAGATGAGCATGGTGGCCGCGTTTGAGCCATAGGTTTCAGAATCACCCAAACCAAATATTTCAACACACCACGCCCTAAAAAGAAAAATAGGGATGGGTCGAACCAGACATCATCTAATTTGGAGAGATGCGTTCGTGAGACAGAGGAAATCAATAGAAAGCTTTAGGAGAAAGTGGATGAGCTCATTCGTCTAGTTAGTTCCCAGCATAGCAGCGTTGCGTCTAGTTCCAGTGTTGGAGGAGCATCAAATGAACAACCCCATGCTGACATTGCCTCTGATCCAATAGCACAGCTACCGGGTTCTGCCAGTATCTATACTCCACCAAATTCGTAGCACAACTGTTGGGTGCTGCTAATATCTCTACTCCATCACCACTGCGTTTTAGAAAGGGTTCTGCTCCAGCAGTAGCACCGCCACCTACTGGTGGTAGTTTAGAAGAGGTAATCTTAATGTTATATTATGAAATGATCTAATACAAAATTATAAATATGGTTCATTTACAAATTGAATTGTTACTAGCTTGTTATTTGGATTTGCAGACCTTACCGTGTTGGATGCACTGTCGGTTGGAGCCTAGTGGGATGGTACTGAAGGTTGTTTTGGGGCACATTATGAAGGAGAAAAATTTGAAAGATAGAAAGTTCTTGATTCAAAATGATGAATACCTACACAAAGATTATCGTCGGGTATTCATTAAAGAAGTCAATGTGGAGAATGCACTGCTTCCGTGTCCCATAACCGAAGATGCATTGACAACAGTAGGTAAAACTATAAAAAGTTACATAGCATGGCCGAAAGACTATCTTACACTAGTTGGAAAATACTTGGTCTGTTTGAATTTAATTACTTAACTTATTGTGTTTATTGATTAATGACATTACTAACTATTCTGTTTTTTTCCATATATATATAGACACAACCACCCACCAAGCAACTGCAGAAGTAACGCGTGAAAAGAAGCAGACAAGCCTTTAAAGATTTACTTGGTCCTCCAACACAACCTCCAAAACACCCTGAGAGGCCAAGTAAGCCAACAGGCCATGGTCGTTATGTCCAACCACAACAAACTAGCTCAATCATTACCTTCTAGAACTCCATCAAAAGGTGGCCGAAGTCGTCCATAATCCAATTTCAAGTTGCATATGATCTATTTAGGGTTAAAGATGGTTCTATTTGGCTTGTTAAAAATGATATACATGAATTGTGCATTATGTAATACCTGGGAGCCCAAATGATAGGAGTTTAGTCCACAATCAACTCTGAATAAATTACAAAATATCTAAAAAAATATATTACTTTTATTAATCAATTAATCATGTAAAAGATAAAAAAATATAAAAAAGAGTGTTGTTAATTTTTTTGTAAAGGAGAGAAAGATTGTTAAAAAAAGAGGTATAAAAAATGTATACTTGATATATATGGGTGACTATTCAATGGTTACATTTTTATTGTAACCATGTGGTTACATTTTTTTTTACCTATAATAGAAGGTTACCAATAAGTAAAAATTCCATTTTTAGATTTAATTAATTATAATTTCCTATATTTTAAGTAATTAAATAAATATTTAAGAAGATCTTAATTAGCAATTAAAATTTATAAATAATTATTTATTTATTTATATATAAATCCCTTAGCTTAATCATTTTAGCAATTAAACTATTTAATTTTAATATTTACAATTTTTTTTTTACAAAAATTAAAATTAGTTTTATATAAATTAAAATTTTATCCTTATAATAATTTTTTTTTTTAAAAGAACACACCCTGCTTTTTTTTTTGCAGGATGTGTCCTTATCAATTAAAAAAAATAATATTATATTGACACTTAATTAAAACCTAATTAATCTTTAAAGTCTTGATTTTTTATTTTTTTAATTATAAATTCTAATTAACTAAAGTCTTACTCGGAATTATCTTCTTTCATTCACTCTCCACCACACTTACATTGAAAATGATTGACAACGAAAACATAGAACCTATAGCACATTTGTCCGAAGATGAAGATAATTTTTTTCATTTCATGAGTTTTGTGAAGAAAAAAAAAATGTGAAGAAGATGTCTCTCACATGAGTAACAGTGGAATTGAGCATGACACTGAAGATGTTAGCCATGAATAGATTGATCCTGATATAGCTGTTTGGAGTATTTTTTAAATTTTTTGCAGATTGATAAAAATTTAGAAGACTATATAAGTCCATCCACACCTGTAGATTAGGATGTGTTAGACAAATTTCTCTCCTCTTATAGACAACTTTAAGCAACCAATTATTTTAGTATTGCATTTGGGAGACAAACCTTTTGGGTAGCTGGAACAAGGAATATTGGAACTTTAACCTTTTTGCCCTGTACATAATGAAAGATCATTCAGCCTTGAGCCCGAATCTTTAATTAAAATTACATTGAAAGGCACTCATCAATGGAAACTAGTTCTAGAAAAGAAATGCTAGCAGTAGCAATAACATTTAAAATTGACTCCCATTCCTATGGCACATTATCTTGCAATCATAAACTGTACCCAAGCTGGATCGATAAAAAAAACATACTTTTCAAGCACACATAGTTGATGATGAAACAAATCTAAACAAGAATAAGATAACAACTAAAGTCAGAACCAAAATAAAGTACAATATTGACAATACAAGAAAGGATATTATTAAGATACATTGAAATACAAGAAGTATAAGGAAGTGTAATCATTTTAAATTAATATTATAAGTATAATAAAATTTTAATTATGAAATTATATGGGTATAATTTTAAATTATTAAGAATTTTGTTATATAAATTAAAATAATTTAAGTGTAAAAAAAATAAATTGCTAAAAGATCCTTATTTAATAATAAATTACAAAAAATTAATTAATAATTATACTTAATTTAATTTTAAAATATAATTAATCTTAATTAAAGTTTTAAAAGGAAATAAATTAACAGGTTAATATCAAGTTACAAGTCATTTTTATTTTTTTTTATTTAATTTCTAAATTAATCACAACCATTTAATAGTGATCCAATGGCTAAAAAAAAATGTAACCATGTGGTTACAATAAAAATGTAACCATTAGAACCTCCTCCATATATTTAAATATATATATATATAAAGATAAAAATATATGTTTGAGAAAAAAAAGAGAGAGAATTGAAAAAAAAAAAAGAAAATAGAGAGAGAAGAGAAAGAAAAGAAAGAAAGAAAAAAAAGTCAAGACTTTTTAAAAAAAAAAAAGCTAAAATTAAAAAAATATAAAGAAGAATTTTTTATTTGAAGTTTCAGTAACTAAAAAATAGTAAAAATAAAAAAAAATAGAGAAAGTATAAATATAAAAAATTATTTGTAAAAAAATAAATGTAATTTTTTTAAAAAAAAGATTAATATTTAATATAATTTTCCCTTAAAAAGAACCACTAGATGGATAAAATAAATTATCAAATCCATTTAGAGAACTTCTCTAAATGACAAAACAACTTGTGAAAAAAACAATCACAAGTTTTTTTGTGTAATTTTGTATTGATATTATAGATACATGTGGGCTCTCATATATATACTGTAGCTGTTAGTTAGTCAATTTTGTATAATTTTGTTTGTCAACAACATATCAAGAAATCTATGAAAACAAATATCAATAGAAATAACAATAATAACAATAAAAACTTTATAAAAAAAAAACAATAATGATTAAAAATAGTAGTGGAAGCTTTTATCACCTTATACAACAAATATGATGACTAATTTTCAAAAAATAAAAAATGAAAGTATTTAGACTAAGGTATATATATATTGTACTCTCTATTTATTCTGTTTCAACAAAAATCTAGCTACCACTTTCAACCAGTCTTACCTCATCAAACACATCCCATAAACATGGAAGCTTTGATATTCTCTGTTGAAGTCATAGGTAACAGATCTCAGATCAGTTTATATATATAAATATATATATATATATATATATAAAAATATATATGTATGATCAAAGCTGATCAATTCTATCTCTTTTACTCTTTTTCTTTTTCATTTGCAGGGACCATTATTTCAGTGCTAATGTTTCTTTCTCCAGCGTATGTTTTATATACCATATATTATATTATAAATTCAATTACAACACACACACACACACACAATATATATGTAATTATATGTGGTTTGCAGAAGAACATTTTGGAGAATTGTAAAACATGGTTCCACAGAAGAGTTTGAGAGTCTTCCATACATTTGTACAATGTTAAGTTCATTGCTTTGGACTTATTACGGTTTGACCAAGTCAGGAGAAGCTGTTGTGGCCATTGTCAATGGTTTTGGGACCCTTGTGGAGACCATCTATATTTCCTTGTTCCTTATTTATGCTCACCCAAACATCAGGGTATAAATGTAATTAAACATATATATATATAATTAAAATGTTATTATTATAGAGTTGTATTATTTAATTAAATTCATTTTATGTTTACAGGCAAAGACAGGCATTTTGGTGGGAATATTCGACGTGGGTTTTTTTGGAGTAGTGATTTTAGTAACTCAGTTAGCTATGGAAGAAGATGCACGTATTAATGCAATGGGATTTTTGGGTGCTGGCCTCAATATCATTATGTATGGATCACCTCTTGCTGCCATGGTATGATATGATCTTATATATTATATATATTCTCTTTCAAATTAAATAATAATAATAATAATAATGATCTATATATAATACAGGTATATATGATCAGTACCCCTGAGAATTGAGATATTTGCTATGTATTTACCAATTCAATTTTTGATTTTTTTGGGGGCTTGCAATCTAGTTCTTAATTTTTTTTTTTTTTGAAATAATTATGATAATAAAAAAAACTAAATCAATCTAGTTTTTTTTTTTTTTAAAAAAAAAAAATCATTTAAAAACAGAAAAAGTTGTAAAAAAGGATTTCGCTACTTTATAGTTCAAGGACTTAATTGCTAAAAATAATTTCTCAAACCATAAATTTGGCAAACAGAGTAAAACTTAAAAGAAGATTATACAAATTAAGAAACTTTAATATAATGTGAAAGCCTTGCTTAATTGATGGCCTTTCTAATTGTATAATCAGGTAAGAATACGTAATGAATATTTTATTTCTGGCATTATTTATTATATTAAGCCTCTATTTTTTTAACATTACGTTTTGGACAAGTTTATAATAATTATTGTAAAGCTATATTATTAATTATTTAAGGAATAGTCATCCTATTTTTTTTTTTATATCGATTTAAGTGGTCATCATTATAATGATATTAATTAACTCACGTGTTTTGATGGAGTAGAAATTAAGCTATCTCTAGTATTGTTCAAGTAGGAAAATATTTATTTTTTGTTTAGTTTTTTCTTAAATAATAAAATTTATCGGATAATCCTAAAATTCGGTCCACTGCTTGCAATAATTAACAATTTATTAATTATAATGAATAATTTAGATTTTAGTTATTGATTGAGCAAAACTAAAATTGAAAGTTTAATACTTTTATGGACCAAAATAGTATAATGAACCAAAAAAATTATAAAGTCAGAATTTGATGAAACTTAGTTTATTTGCAAATTAAATGAAATAAAGAATATAGTCAATATTCATGAATCATGGCCTCCATCCACTTATAATCTATGTGGCTATGCTTTACAAATTAGTATACTTAATAAATAAATAAATATATTATATATTGATACACATACTGACTCCCTTATATATAATTATATATATATATCTGGATATGCTTTATCTTTTTGTCACTAATTACAATAATTAATATTGAATGAACAGATATTTAATCAGTTGATTTAATTAATTAATATAATTTGATGACGAATGTTAATTAATTAATAAGCAGAAAACTGTTGTGACGAGCAAGAGCGTGGAGTACATGCCATTCCTTCTATCATTTTTTCAATTTCTCAACGGTGGAATTTGGACTTTGTATGCTATTCTTGTTCAAGATTATTTCCTCATGGTAAGTAATTACATATTATTTATTATTCTCATTAATTAATATAATTACTTGCCTTAACAATATACATATATATAATAAGTTTGTGTGTTGATTTTAATTTTTAGGTACCAAATGGAACTGGATTGGGACTTGGAATGGCCCAGCTGGTACTGTATGCAATGTACAGAAATGCAAAGCCATGTATGAATGTAAATGATGTATCAAATTCAGATGTACTTTTGGAAAATGGCTCCCAAACACAAAGCCTCATCACATGATCGATCCTCCGCCCACTAATAATGCATCTATATATTTATATAGTAATGAGTAATGAGAAAGATCCATTGATTCACTTGTGTTGAACTAAATGGTAGATGAAACTAGGGAAAATTATGATTTGGAGGATAAATTAAACTGATTGCATATAATTTGTTTTCCTTATTTAATGTATATAAGGGCTACAGCCCCAATCTTTATCACTGCCCTGCAACTAAATTCATCTAGAAGAAGCCTATTATTATTATTATTATTATTATTATTATTATTATTATTATTATTATTATTATTATTATTATTATTATTATTATTATTATTATTATTATTATTATTATTATTTTGTGAAACTTTGTGTAATAAAGAGAAAGCAATTTGGTTGAGTAAAGGTCCGTTTGGCACAGGTTTTTAAAAAATTACTGTTTTTTTTGAAAAAATTATGATAAAAATGTGTTTGGTAAACAGTCAAAAATTAGTTTTTTTGAAGAATTTATGGAGAAACTACAACTAAAAGCTAAAACTGGTACAAACTGTGGTGAATCAATCGCCCTCCAAGAAATCAAAGATTAACAAAGAAAACTAAAACCAGAAAATGTACAGCAAGAAATGAAAAACAGAGTATGAACACATGAGTTATAAGGTTCAATCTCAAGCAGAAAACTTGAATCTACTCCTTGAGTGGAACTACCTTGAGGCTTTGCCTTTATTGAATTGAAGATGAAGCTCAGAGATGGTACAATAACAGGACAGAAAACATGAACTAAATGGAGTCAAGCTCCCATTGAAATGGCTCACTTGAGGGACATGAGCTATACAAATCTCATACCCTTTACAACTTTACACACTCTCAACTTAACTCAGCTAATGAATAGAAATGGTCTTTATATATAGACCAATACAAGTGTACATGAACCAACAATCTTTAACAGAATTTAACTAACAATTCTAACTACCAAAGCTAACCAACTTGCACAAGTGTATAAACCCCACAAATTCTACCTGGTTTATATACTTGTACAAGTTTAAACTCTGAGCAAAAACAAATGGGCAAAACCGTTCCATCATTAAGGTTTTCCTTCAGGAATGGAGGATTAGCAATCTTCTATGTTCAGTAGCTTTATGTATAGCCTAAACTTCTCACCAGTGACACACTTAGTAAGTATCACTTGGATTTTTATGTGTGTTAATCTTCTTCACTCTAACTTTCTTGTTGGCAACAATGTCTCTGACAAAGTGTAGCTTGATGTCAATAATTTTGACTTTTCATGGCACATAGGATTCTTCATAAGATGAATTGCACTTTAGTTATCACAGTGTATGACTAAATTTTTTAGCTTGCGTGTTCAGTTTCCATCAAAAAAATATATATTAGGGTATTGGTGAAGTGTATATAGAGTTGCATTGAGATAACAATATATATATTAGGCAAACTATAAAGCCATCAAATTAGCATATCAAGGCATTGGTGAGGTGTACATAGAGTTGAAATAAGATACCAACAGATATATGCTAGGCCTTTTTCAAGAACGTTCCTGACCTAGTTTTAGACTTGTGAGTAGGTGCATGGGCTCCTAGTTATAGGTCAAGTTATATATATTTTTATTTTATACTTTTTTTTACTGAGTTTGTCGACTCACAAATATATGTTCATGTGTAGCTAGGTAAAGGCTAGGGCTAGAAAGCTATGAGTATTGGAGCTCAGTGAAAATTGTACATATCTGGATGATTAGACCTGGAGCATTCAGATCTTTGAGACAATATAAGCTCAGTTTTATTAGTTGCTAGACGATAGTTTTGTTATATTTAAATTTGAATAAATAGATTTAGGGATCATAAACTTTGTATACAGTTTATTTTGACTATGTTTATTTATTAAAATATTTAATTATTATAAAGTTGTAATTGATAAAATTTTATATTAGACCCTTTGATTAGCAAAGGTCAGCGCAACTATTCTGAAAAATATTGTAGCGTGCCTAAACTAGTAAGGCGTTATAATTTGGTATCAGAGTCACCAGGTTGTTCTCTAAAGATCATCGAGATATGTACAATCATCATTAGAGATAAGCTCGACTCATGGTTCAGTAAACCTTTATATTTTTTTAGTAGCTTTATCAAATAAGCATAATAATTAGAAAATCATGACAGGAAGCATGTTAGCAGATTGATAGTTGAGTAAGAGCTTGTTTAGATTTCTATGTTATGTGGTAGAAGAATATGATTAGAAACATCTCCCAAATTACTTGATTTTTGATCGTAAATCTAGGTGATCTGACATGAATCATGATATAGTATTTAAGGCTAGAAATAGTCAGGACAGTTAGATTTTTCCCTTAAGTTGCAACCATAGCAGAGGTTGTGGTAAAAGTATTATGAGTGGGATGTAGATCCACCTCAGGCTTTGTCAAATTGGGAACGTGAATTTGATTCCAATGATAAGATATAGAGATGTGTCGATTCAGACATTATACCTCCTAGCTAGGGTTTAGTATCAAGGCCAGTGTGATTATAAGTAGATAATAAAAGATTCTGTAAGAAAGAATCTTGCATTTCAAGAGAAACTCAAGCGTTATGTATGCAGAATAATGGTTACACACTAATGGCATACTTAGTATATGGAAGTTACTAAGGTCAGGTAACTTGTAAACAATCCAATTCTAGGAAGGTATCCTCGTTTGGTGGGAGAGATGGCATGCATCCCTCAATTTCGTGAAGCGACGAGGGGATAGGTTTGTCGGTTTGGCTTCAAGAATGGAACAATCCAGTTTCAGCATGGAAGATAAGAACTTTGTAAGATGTAATGTCGAGATGAGATACGACCTAATGATCATGACTGAGTATACTATACTACCTAGGATTAGGTGGTAGAGAAGACTCTTAGAGCCGAGGGTTCAGTGGAGTTTTTACGGAAGCCCAAAGGACTCCAAATGTTAGTGGGTTTACTGCCTCTCCTACTTTTAGCTTTGGTAGGCATGGTGGTCACTCAGTATATAATCAAAAAGAAAAGATCCATCAACATCTAGTGATTCGAGACGGAGTAAGAGGTTCTAGGGGAAATAAGATTGAGATGGTCATCCGGGTAGTTCTGAAAGTGAGATTTGTTTCCAATACAGCATGATGAGACATTATAAGGCCGGAGGTTGTTCCCAATTGAAGAATGAAGAATTTAGAGAGAAGTAAATCCACTTCAACTTGGATTTTTGCTATTTAAAGCTATTCATTAGTAATGGTAGGATAATTGTTAAGTTGGGCAAATCACTAACCAATTATAAGGTTATCTCAGGGTCGGCCCTAGGCATAGGCGGGCTAGGCCCGTGCTTAGGGCCCACACTTTCCGGGGGCCCAAAATAAAAAATAAAAAAAAATTATTAGGCTTTTATTTAAGTAAAATTTAAGTGTATTATAAGCAATAATATTCATAGCTTAGTTGGTTGAGGTGGATGTCCAAGTCATGGGTTCAAATCCCATAACACTCTTTTTTTGATATTTTTTAATACATTTTTGAGGCCTCAAAATTTAATTCGTCTTGGGCCCATATAATTTTAGGGCCGGCCTTGGGTTTAATGGTATAGCAATCCATTTGATTGCTTAAAAGATCCAACGTGTAATATTGAGTCAATTAGAATATACAATAATAAATCCAACTGTAATTTTTATATTTGAAGCTAATATTAATTTAATTCTAAAATAGAATATTAAAAAATAAATAAATAAAAAAGAAGTTTATTAGCAATATATATGGTGTAACACATTAACATCGCTCTTGGCAAGAACTAACAAAATGTTATCGAATATTTTTTCATTTTCTTTTGTATATATATATATATGGCCTACTGAAAGTGATTATTTGAAAATGTTTTAAATGACACAAAACTAGTTATAATGAAACATCAAACAAGTGGTCTGATTGAAGCCTGAGAAAAATCTAGTGAACAGAAAATATAACATGTGGGTTCCCTACATACAACTCAATTATATATGAAAATTGGTCATGAATACTAGTGATGATTTTGACACATTTCTTCTTTTCTTATTTTGTTTAATTAATGGTATACAATAATGAATATAATTACAAATTATATGTTATAAGGGCTAGTTCCTTTCACATGTCCAGATTTCTCTCTTCTTTTTTTTTTTGGTACGTAGTTAAAGTGATGGAGATTAATCAGCTCAGTTTTAATTTACTACTCAAGTACTACTGCCTATAGTACGTATAAAAGATAAATTAACTATAAGCCTTTGGGGCATCAGAACGGACTCCTTCATATTCCATGATTGGATGGGGTGGCTTCAGTGGTTCAATTGCTCAAGAAACCTTCCCAACAACCTGGAATTTGGTACCTTCCTCATTGGGGCTATATGCATATTCGAGGTGCTATGGCACAATCGTAATAAGGTAATTCATGGAACCATCAGTACTCCGATTAATGAGGTTATCGGCATTGTGAGGCGTAAATTCCAGGATCACTCATATGCTAGCCAACCCCTTCCAAAGAGTGCTGAGATATGTATAACTCCTCCTACGGGATGGATAGCGTGTCATACGGATGTATCTATTGATGCGGATCAATCCTACGAGCTACAGGTTCAGGGACTCGAGTAACCGAATTCAGGCCGTCTTCTCGATTCATCTCAATGTAACAAATCCAACATTAGCAGAGGCCTTGACAATAGTGAGTGCTGCTGAATTTGGGGTGCGACGCACCTTCACTAATGTAATATTTCTTTGTGACAATTCGCTGGTGGTATCGTATTTTAACGCTCTGCAACGAGAGGATCATCAACTGCTGAATGGCGCTGTAGAGAGATTCTATGCAGCTGTTCCCAATCTTGTAAACTGGAAGGTCAAAAAGATCAGCAGGGGGGTCAATTTCTTGGCTCACAACTCTGCTAAATGGGCTCGATACCATGGCTCTGTTGGGGAACTTGCAGTGAGCAACATGGATGTAGGAGTGTTTAGGGATGATACTGAATGGGTCCCTGATCCGGGATAGAATTTGATATTGCTGCAGTTGTTCTGGATTCGTCTTGGTCATGGATTTTGGCCCTGTGTTTTTTTTCTTATTTCCCTGTTTGCTGTTGTTTTATCTTTTTCCTTTGTGTTAAGTTGTCTTGAGTTTTCCGCTTGTTTAGACTTTTTCACTAGCCTTTGGTTAGTTGTTTTGTAGTTTTGTGTTTTGCTTCAATGAATCTGGTGCACCACCCTTTTCACCAAAAAAAAACTATAAGGTTATTCTATATATATATACCAATGTTATTATTCGTAAGCTTGAAAAAGAAAATTATAATTTTACAATTTAGTGACCACATAATTATGTGTAATCACTTGTATATACACGAGTATATGATAAAGATATATTTTACCTTAATATGCGTATGCATAATATAGGAACATAACTTAGATTATTATTTTCTAATTTTCAAAAGTGGCAAGGTTCTTTTCATATACAAATATATATATATATATATATATATATATTTTATTTATACGCATGGGGTCTCTTTTGGTTTGATAGCCTGAAAAATATTGGATGTTTTATACACCATTATTATAGTTCCACTTCCACACATAAATAAATGTATATATATTTATATAACTATAAAAAAGAAGAAGAAAAACAGCTAGCTAATAATATAAACTACTATTTAATATATAATTATATATATATATGTAGGGTTCTAATTACAGGCAAGACAAATGGTCATCCACTATGATCTTTGAACAAATCATTTCAAACTGATCAAGAAAAAAGAAATGAAAATTAGTAACAATAAGGACCCACCACACAAATTAACACATATAAATATATACACATACAAAAACGTTTTACAATTATATATTTATTTATAATCAAGCAAAAAAAAAATATATGTACATTTATCAATGAGATTTGTCGTGTTTTGCACGTACTTAAATACATATCTTGATAATTGCCATAGACCTTTCATATGTGGTTGTCTCCATTATGTGTATACTAAAATCATATAAGGACTAAAATGTATTACACACAAAAAATTTGGGTTCCTCATAAATTGCATAATTGATTATTAATTTATCACCATATGTATATTTATATTTTATATTACAAAGTAAACCATTTCCCTTTTTTCTATGACTATCCATGTACAAAATTTCAAGTCAATGAAATAACTAACCACACATTGTAATGATCCAATTTCTGATTGTAAGTGAGATTTCTGATCAATTATATAATTTATGACCATAGGGAGCACATGATATACATAAATTATTAAAAAAAAACAATACAGTACTATAAAGGTTTTTTTTTTTTTAAGAAAAAAATGTAGTAATTAAAGTGGTCCGATAGGTTGGGTGTCCACTGTCCGTACTTATTAGTTAGCTTATAGCTAGCTATTTTTATTTCATTTCATATCCACTCCCACATGATTGTATTTGAAGTTATTTTCTTTATTACATTATCACCCTTACACAAGACATCATTATTAATATAATTGATTTTGTAATTGATAACTGATATAAAATCATATCAATTATTATAATATAAGATATCATATATATATAAAAGATTTATTAATACTCTTTTTAGAAGAGAATAGTTTAAAGGTTCCAATATTCTTTTTTTTTTTTTTTTTTTGAAAATTAGCGTAGTTTAAGGGTCCAATATTCAATATAACATCTAAAATATATATATAATAGTGTTGGAAAGTTTTTACAAAAAAAAAAATATTAAATTTAGAGTAAAAGTTTATAATTTTAACTGTTACATTGAATTTTTTATAAAATTACTGTTTTTTTATAGCGCTAATTTTTTTTAGAACAATTAAAAAATAATTGTAGAATAACTGTGAAAATTTAATATTTTTGAAAAAAAAAAATTACCCCATAATAAAAAAGTAAAAAAAAATTAAGAATTTGGTGTAAAAATTTTATGTACCTAATAATAAACATAATCACCTAGCTACCTCTATGTGTACAACTGTTGCTTAGTCAGAGTTGTATAATTTTCTCCACAACAGAAGACACTTTAGAAAAATATATCCACCCCAAAATAACAATTATAAATATGTTGTCCCCACATACAACACACATGCTTAATTTATTTAAGAAATGTTAAAAAATATAAGAAGAAAAGAGACTACTCTATTTATTTATATCTCTTTCTTGCAAAAATCTAGCTACCCTCTTCTAATTTCTCTCTCTCTCTCTCTCTCTCTCTCTCTCTCTCTCTCTCTCTTTTAAACATGGAAGATTTGAGTTTCTCTGTTGGAGTCATAGGTAACAGATCTCACCATATATATAACTATACAAATATATATATACATGAATATATGACCATGCTGCTGCTGCTGATGATTTCTAATGAGTGCTATTTTTTTTTGGTTCTAATTTACAGGGAACATTATTTCAGTGCTAATGTTTCTTTCTCCGGCGTAAGTTCTATATATATATATATATATTATAAATTAACTCATCAAGATTAATTTCAAAATTGATTATATTTATCTATATATAAATATGTGCAGACGGACATTTTGGAGAATTGTAAAAAATGGTTCGACTGAAGAATTTGAGAGCCTTCCGTATATTTGTACACTGCTAAATTCATTGTTGTGGACTTACTATGGTTTGACCAAGCCAGGAGAAGTTCTTGTGGCCACTGTCAATGGTTTTGGCATCTTTGTTGAGACCATCTACGTTTTCTTGTTTCTTCTTTATGCTCACCCAAAGATGAGGGTATAAATGTAATTAAACATATATATATACATATATAATTAAATGTTATTGTTGGAGTTGTGTTAATTAATTATTAAATTCATTTTATTATGTAAATTACAGGCAAAGACAGGCGTTTTGGTGGGAATATTGGATGTGGGTTTCTTTGGATTAGCCATTTTAGTAACTCGGTTAGCTTTGGAAGGAGATGCACGTACTAATGCAATTGGGTTTTTGGGTGCTGGCCTCAATATCATCATGTATGGATCACCTCTTGCTGCCATGGTATGATCTTATATAATTGAACATGAAATTATATTTACAAATAAGAATTGGGGAATTATTTTATATATTATATTTTAGTTTTTTTTTAAAAAAAAAATTATAATTTGGGTTGCTCTAATAATTTTTATGTCGGTTGCTATATGAATTTTAGTTACAATTTAAGTTCGTAGGTTTAATTACATAAAAATGTAAAAAAAAAAAGATAACTATTTTAAAGTTTAAAAATAAAAAAACCCAAAAAAAATAAGAATTTTTTTATTTTTATACTTCAAAATAATTTTCTTTACATTTTTACGAAATTTTACATAGAAATTTCTATTGCAATTAGCGCTGCAACCTAAATTACAATAAAAAATCGTATAAAAACCTTTGTTGCAATTAGTGATGCAACTATTTTAGAAATCCAAACCGTAAATTTGAAAAAAAAAATTAAAAAAATAGTATATAGTATAATTTCCCAAAAAATATCACTTGCAAATATAGTTTATTTTTAATAATTATTTACCTTTATTAGTTATGACTTTTCCAAGTGTAATGAGTCGGAATAATATATTTGTTTGTTTTTATTTTAACATTATACGTTTTGAACGAGTTTAATATATTTATGATTTATTCTGAATTAGTATTATTAATTATTTGGAAGAAAGTCATCGATCATCCACTTTAGTCTTTATTGTAAGTGGTCATTCATATAATAATAATATAATTAAACTTTAAGTACAAGGTAGCTAGCTAGTATAATAAAATCAAGTGGGAAAAAAGAAAATGTAGGTTTTATTTCTTTGTTGAGTTTAGAGAAAATCATAAATATTAAATTATTTATTTTAGAAAATTCTACGGATCGTGTTTTAATTTTATTGATGTGTAGTGTACAGCTTTTGTTTATTTTAGTTTTAATTTTAATTTAATATATGCAACAATCAACAATTTTATGAAAATTAATTATAATAATATATAAATTCAGATTTGGACAAAATAAATAGTAATTATTGTACGAAAAGAAAACAAAAAATTGTGGGGGCAAAAGTCAGAATTTTTAAATATAGTTTAACTGCAAATTAAAAGAGTAAACTTTATTAGTCACTTTCCCATGTGGTTGCTTATGCTCCACAATAAATAAATAAATACATAAATACATGAATGTTATATATATTAATTTATATACAAACAGGTCCTCTTTAACAGAATGAATATATCTGGATGCTTTTCTTTTGGCATATATATATGGATGCTTTATATATTCCAACTTATTGGGTTTTTCTCAAATATTGAAATGATATAATTTATTGAATGAACAGATAATTGATTTAATTAATATAATTTGTTGATTAATTAAATATGCAGAAAACTGTGGTGACGAGCAAGAGTGTGGAGTATATGCCATTCCTTTTATCATTTTTCCAATTTCTTAATGGTGGAATTTGGACTTTATATGCTATTCTTGTACAAGATTATTTCCTCATGGTAAGAATTCATTATTATTATTATTGCTATCAATTAAAATTACTTTCCTTAAATCACCATCTAATGTCAATTAATAATTATTTAAGCCTTATATTCTTATTACATGTACTACTTAATTATATATTATTTAGTACAAAAATAATATTTTTAAGCAAAGTACAAAGTAATATTGAATCAATTCATCTACATACATGATAACATGTATAATTATTATTTTATAATTTGCTCCACACTTATCTTTACATTTTTTTTATTCAATTTAACTTAATATATATTTATATTTGTTATCTGTATTTTTGTAATAAGAGTGACATGCATATATTATGATTTATTTCATTTTATTTTAATTAAACTTTAAATTTGTAATGCTTAGTTGTCATTTGTTATTATTTTAGCATTACTAAATTAATATTTTCGGCCTCAAAATTTCAGTAGCTATTATATATAAATAGAAATTTCTTACATCTTTCAAATATTACACATATATATATATATTATATCTATACTAACTAGCTAATATAATAATTTAAATATATATGTCATATAAAACAATTAGTGGATCTAGTTTGATTATAGGTTTAACTTGATCTTGCCATGGATTTAGCTTGATTTTCCATTTCTAGCATCAAGTAAAAAGTATATTGCTATAGAAGCTTGGTCTTCGTGTTTAATTTAAGGATAGGTGAAAAATATATAAATATATATAGGGATACGATTTTGTGACGTGATGTACTTTCACGGAATGTATTCCGTGGTACATTAGATAGATCTTAGGGTACATTAAATGAGTGTTAGAATACGTTTCTACTTTTTAACCTAACTACCTCTAGACTAATCTCAGCCGTGAGATCAAATAATTTCCTCATCTGTAATCCGTGAAAGTACAATAACGGAACAAAATCATATCCCATATATATATATATATATATATTTATATATTTTGAGACAGGTCAATGAGTGTGAAATATTCCTGATAATTATTTTACTCTGTGTCAGTTTTTATTCCCGTAAAAACAATTCATTATTGGGACGTGATAGGGATAAAAATTAATATTTATTTATTCAAAATGCTAATTAATATTTTTGTAAAGTAATTATTTAGTTTTAATATTTTGTGTGTTGAATTTATTAATTTTAGGTACCAAATGGAACTGGGTTCATTCTTGGAATAGCACAGCTGGTACTATATGCAATATACAAAAATGCAAAACCATCCATAAATATAAATGTTGTATCAGATTCAGATGCTCTTTTGGAACAAGGATGGCATACACAGAGCCTCATTACCTCTTCCTCCCCCACTAATTAAATTAACTACATACATATATGTATATTTACTTATATATATATATATTTATATATATATATGAGATTAATTTTCATGAGAGGTCTGCAGCAAATTACACAACTTAATATTTGGCTTGTTTAAATTTTATTTGAGAAAAAAGAAAAGGGAAGATAAGTTGCATTTAGATTAAACACAGTTTTGGTAATTAATCACCTTATTTATTTCTTTATATATTTAATTCATTATATATATTGTGCATGTTGCGGTTGTAAATTGTTTCTAATTTCATACACTTGGTTTAAATATATGGTTTACGTACGTTTGTTACATAAATATATATATATATTGTATAAATGATAATAATAATATTGGATGATGCTTCATGCTTATGTGCAATCACAAATATGTTTCTACATACATGTATTTTTTTTAGTATGTGTTACCTTACTTTTATACTCTATAATTAGTTAATTATATTATATTCCTTATGATTTTTTCTTTCTTGAAATATTCCTTTCATGTATTGATACATATAAGCAATTTTCATTAATTTATTAGTTTCGTAAGTTTCTTTGTACTGATATTTTAGTAAACCTTATATATTGCTATTTTTCTTAGAGAACAATTGAAAACCAAATCAAGTTTTTCTTATTGTTGATTTAGAAATCTCGATTAGTTAGACTTCTAAGTCACATCCATTTGCTAAATTGACGATAATGAAAAAGTAATTAAGTAGTAAGAGAGACACATGAAATTTATAGTAGTTCACTCCTTAAATCAGGACATTAATAGAACTTTGTATACTTCGAGTTTTTATTTTTCACGAGATAGTATTATAGAAAAAGGTTAAGTGATTGCACAAAGAGTGATTATGGTAAATCTCTTGAGAATCGCTGGAGACTCATTGGCCACGTTCTGGAAGTTTTTCCAGGAGCTTAACTCACATTTCGCTAGCTCAGGGAATCAAGCCCACCTCGAGGAGTTGGATAAAATATACAAGTCCGGTCACTAGGTCCTGGACTTGAGTCAGTGTGGATGCATTAAATGCAGCATAGAGAAAACATCTGCAAGTGGTCTTAAAAAGACATGTCAAAGGCTTACTCATTATTCTGTGATTACACACTGCCCCATATGACAGTTGCATAATGAACTATCACATCAATCAACAAGGGTTAAGAGCCTATCTTACCAAACACCTAGAGAAAGCCTATGTAGCCTACCAAAAAGATAAAAATGTCCTATTTTCCAAATTTGAGAACTTGTATAGGTAATGCTCATACAATTAGGATAATAGTAACTTTTCAACTGATTTTTAACATATTTAATCAAGCAAAAATCATACATACTTATTCAAAAACCCTCTATTGAGCATAATAGTAACTTTTGCATCAAAAAAAAAAAGAAAAAAGAAAGGGGTCGGAAAAAATAGAGTGTAAAAACCCTCTATAAATAACTATACATTAATATTAGTGACTCGTGGACTAAGAGTCATTAATGTCTAAACCACGTAAAAATCTTTCGTATTAAATTTTTTATAATCTTTAAAACAACTCTAATTTAGTTGCCAAAAATCTCGGTCTACAATACCAATCAGCATTTTTAATAAGGAATATTTAAAAAATAAAAAATACGGTTGTATGAAATTTTAGATATTTTTACTATGTTTAAGATTTTGTTTACATAAAAATATGGTCTTTTGATACATTTTTATGTTGTACCCTTGTTATTTTGTTGTTGATTTTTTGTTATTTTTGTATATTATTTTTTATGTTGTTTTGATGTTATTTTGTTATTGTTTTTCTGTAACTTTTATGTGGTTTTCTTATTATTTTCTTATGTCTTTATAAAATACCGTAAAAAATTTTAAAAAAACCTTTAAATGTAAAAGTGTAAAATTTGTAGTAAAAATAACATTTTATGTAATTTTTTATTTTTAATAAACATAAAATTGTTATTAAAGAAAACAATATTGTCATTATTTTTTAAAAAGGGTAAGTTGAAAAGTACCACTTTTATTAATTAATTAATCAAATTTACTTTTAATTTTATATTTAATTGAAACATACCTCTTTTTATATGTATAGTATCCAAAATACCCTGACATGCTATAGTCACTATTGCAGAAAGTATCTTTGCCGAAAGTGCAAAATTGATACAATATTTAAAAAAAGAGGTAAAAATAATAGACTTTAAAAAAGAGAGTAAAAATAAAAGAGGACAACATAAAAAAAGTATAGAGTGTAATTTTCACTTTTAAAAAATATCATGGGCCACCGAAATACAACGTCCAACTCTTGGGCCTGAATTTCATATTCAACAAAACGTTGGGCCCTAGACTTCATATTTATCAAAACGATGGGCCTAGACTTCATATTTATGTCTCATGAGTCATGAGCTGATATTGTAGCCCTAACAGTGTCCACTACCAAACTATGTAAATCTTTTTTCTTTTCTTTTTTGGAAAAAAAAAAAACTATGCAAATCTATTTTGGATCATATCTTAATCTTATTCTTAGCGTTTATAATTGAACAAAAAAATCAAACCTTCATGATCAAATCAATCAAATCAAATAAATGTATGAAGAAGAGGCCAAAGAACGTATTATTATTATTATAATTATTATTAATAAGCCAGTTCATGATTTATTTCTGAAAATCATTTTCCACCATGCATTAGTGCATGGCTGTTCTTGAGAAGATTTTATTTTTATTTTTTCATATTTAAAAATCCTTACAGCTTCTAATTATCTAAGTTTCTTCTGGTTGTTATAATTATTAGATATTGACGGACCAATCACACCTAACCTAGTTGTATGGTGTGTTCCAATTTATGCCATGTTTATTATTTTTTTTTTAAGGTATAATTTGTGAGTTTATTTGGTTTTTCTTTTTGTACACTTTTTTTTTTTTTTGTAAATGTGTTATTGGCCATTGAAGAATAAGATTATTATATATATTATTTGTGAAATATAGGATATTTTATACTATTGTGATATTCCTAAGTGTAACATCTACTAATAAAACAGATTATTGTTATTTAGGCACATTAAGGTGTCTAATGTGTGTCACTTTATAAATAATTAATAATTCTTTATATGAATATGAATTACTAAATTAAAATATATAGGATCTAATTTTCTCTCAAATATATAGGATTTAATATTAAATATAATATTTTTATATAATGAACAACAAAACAACCAACCAATTAATTAAAACTATGATAAATCATCTTTAAAATAAAATAAACACAGAGTGTTAAATCTAGAAATAACAATAATGATTCATACACATTAATTTGTTTCTTTTAGTTCATATATAATAACGTAAAATTATATATATAGGTTTTCCCTTCTCCCCCATGAGTTTTGGTATCACATGTAGTGCATTTTGTGTCTATATTAATAAAATATTCTAACTTATACACAAGTAAAAGCACTCACAGCATTTAATCGAAACTGTGCAATAACTATATAATCAAGGAAAAAGAGGAGAAGAATAATTTAATAATAGATAAGATCCATGAAATATGAAAGAATAATTAGCTTTTTTAGTCCCTGTACTTATGACACTATACTATGATGCCCCTTAATTTATAAGTGTAGTTAAAAATGCCCCCTAAAATATATCAGTTGGAATAGTATAATCCTTTTGATCTAATTCTGTTAAAATTGACTAAAGTTGACTGTTAAATTAATAATGTGGCATTATACATAGATAGTAGTTGAAAAATTATATACCATTAGGAAAATAAATTACAAGTCATAAAAATTACAATCACAGGAAAAAAAAAATAAAAAATAACATCCCAAAAAATAGAATATCATTACCTTAATTTTCCAAAAATCCCATGTTCTTTCTAGTGATATCCATCTCTTCAAATACTGTAGAATCCTAATTTTACACTTTTTTCTAATTTGAACTGCTAAAAAACGATTGGAATTATTTTAATAAAATTATTTTTATTAAATTTTTTTTAAAAGGTTATGAAATCATTTTTTAATCATCTTTCATTGTCAGTTATTATGCCACCTCATAGTCAATTTTCCCTCTAAAAAGAGATGAAATTACTACTCTATCCTTTGTTATAATACCACATCATCAATACAAACAGTATTTTTAAACAAAATAAACAGAAGGACTAAATGTATGCATATAAAATTATACAAGGACTATTTGTAACAAGCTGAATAGATTAAGGGGCATAATAGTATAGTGTCATAAGTACAGGGGGTAAAAAAGATAATTATTCAATATGAATTGTGTTACCTCTGCCACTTCACTTTCTAATAATAATAATAATAATAATAATAATAATAATAATAATAAGGCCCACGTCCAAGTCCTTCACCCAGGTTTAAAAAATGAAAATTTACATGGTATACTAACTTTTGTTATTTTTTTACAAAAATACTGTCAGACGGTATTTTTTACTTTTTTACTGTGTTTTCTTATAAATTTCATACAGCAGTATACTGTGTAAGTTTTCACTGGTATTCTACTGGTGTTTTACTAGTGTTCTACTGTTGTTTTGAGTTATTCTGCTTTGTATTTTACTGGTATTTTATAAAAACATAGTATTTTTGAAAAAAATTCTGTGTGACAGTTTTTTTGTAAAAGTTAATTCAAATTCCAGTATTTTTGTAAGTTTCCCTTTAAAAAATGAAAAAATTACACCTACTATGGAATTTTAAAAGTTCTTATAATAAATATGGCACATTTAAGTTTGACCAATTTATATGGTATTTTTTTGTTTATAGGTCTTTTTATGGTATTTGATATGCCATATATATGTAATTAGGTTTTCAAATCACATATTTAATGTTTTTATTTGTTTAGAAAATTTTATTTGTCATTGATGCCGAAAAAGTCACCGGAGTTTACTGTCGGTGCCGGAAAAGTCACCGGAGTAGCGGTCGGTGCCGGAAAAGTCGTCAGAGTTGCTGCCGGCGTCAGAAAATTCGTCTGAATTGGCATTGTCGCCGGAAAAATCACTGAAAAAATCACTTAGAAACCGGTTTCTTGGTGATTTTTCCGTTGACAATGCCAATTCTGACGACTATTCTGACGTTAGCAGCTACTCCGGCGACTTTTCCGGCACTGACAAGAAACTTCGAAAAAATCTTCAGAATTGGCATAGTCGCTGAAAAAATTACCAAGAAACTGGTTTCTGGTTTCTTGATGAAGAAACCAGTTTTTTGGTGATTTTTCCGGTGATTTTTCTGACAACACTGGCAATTCTGACAACTTTTCTGGCGTTGGTAGCAACTCTGACGACTAATATACCGGCAGCTACTCCGGTGACTTTTTCAGTACCAACAGTAAACTCCGGAAAGTTCGTCGAAATTGGCATTCTCGCCAGAAAAAATTACCGGAAAAATCACCAAGAAACTGGTTTTTTTCTTCATCAAGAAACCAGTTTCTTGATGAAGAAACCAGTTTCTTGGTAATTTTTTTTGTATTCTTTTTCTCTATTTGGTTGATTGATGAAACTGATTTTAATTATTTTTAGTGTATATCATTTTTGTTTCTTGATGAAAAAACCACTTTCTTGGTGATTTTTCTAGTGATTTGTCTGACGACAATGCCAATTCTGACTACTTTTTTGACGCCGGTAATAACTCCGGCAATTTTTCTAACAACGACAACTGCTCCGACGAATTTTCCGGTGCCGACATCAAACTCCAAAATAGTCGTCGGATTTGGCATTGTCACCGGTAAAATTACCGAAAAAATCACCAAGAAACTGGTTTCTTCATCAAGAAACTAGTTTCTTGGTGACTTTTCCAGCGACAATGCTAATTCTGACGACTTTTTCAGCGTCAGCAGCAACTCCGGCGACTTTTCCGGCACCGACAGCTACTCCGACGACTTTTCCAGTGCCGACAGTAAACTCCGGAGACTTTTCCGGTACGAGTGACAACTTCGGCGATCACTATATTTTATTTATTTTATTTTTTTTAAAAAAATAAATATGAAGGGAATTTTAATATTTTTTATGGTAATTTAATTAAGTATTTTTTTATGAATTTTAAATTCTGATTTCTTTTTAATGTTTTACATAGTTTTTTTATAAAAAAAAAAACCATACGTTTAGTTTGATTGGTTAGATAATGCCATATTTAGTGGCATTTACTTTTTATGCCATATTTATCATAACCTTAATAATTTTTCCCATATTTTTGAAAATAGCCCTTAAAAAATAGCTATTTTTAAAAATATGGAAAAAGATTATTAAAGTTACGATAAATATGGCATAAAAAGTAAATGCACTAAATATGGCATTATCTAACCAATCAAACTAAAAAAAAAATCATATAAAACATTAAAAAGAAATCTGAATTTGAAATTAATAAAAAATAAAAACTTAATTAAATTGCCATAAAAAATATTAAAATTTCCTTCATATTTATTTTTTAAAAAATAAAACAAATAAAACTATAGTGATCGTCGGAGTGTCACTCGTGCCGAAAAAGTCACCGAAAAAGTCGTCGGAGTAGCTTCCGGTGCCGGAAAAGTCGCCGGAGCCGAAAAAGTCGTCAGATTGTCGCTGGAAAAATCACAAAGAAACTGGTTTCTTGATCAAGAAACTAAAGAAACCAGTTTCTTGATGATTTTTCCGGTTATTTTACTGGTGACAATGTCAATTCTGACGACTATTCTGGAGTTTGATGTCGGTGCTGGAAAAGTCACTGGAGTCGTTGCCGATGTCGAAAAATTTGCCGGAGTTATTGTCGACGTCAGAATTGGCATTGTCGCCAGCAAAATCACTAGAAAAATCACCAAGAAAGTGGTTTTTTCATCAAGAAACCGGTTTCTTCACCAAGAAAGTGGTTTCTTCATCAAGAAACCAATTTTGTTACACAACAATAATAAAGATTATGAAAACAAAACAAAAATAATATACACTGAAAATAATTGAAACTAGTTTCATCAATCAGCCAAATAGAGAAAAAAAAACACAAAAAAAATTGCCAAGAAACTGGTTTCTTCATCAAGAAATTGGTTTCTTGATGAAGAAAAGAAACCAGTTTCTTGGTGATTTTTTCGGTAATTTTTCCGGCGACAATGCCAATTCCGACGAATTTCCCAGAGTTTACTGTCGGTACCGAAAAAGTCACCGAAGTAGCTACCGGTGTATTAGTCGTCAGAGTTGCTACCAACGCCAGAAAAATCATCAGAATTGCCATTGTCGTCAGAAAAACCACCGGAAAAATCACAAAGAAACTAGTTTTTTCATTAAGAAATTGGTTCCTTCATCAAGAAACTAGTTTATTGGTAATTTTTTCGGCGGCTATGCCAATTCTGATGACTTTTCCAAAGTTAGCTGTCGGTGTCGGAAAAGTCGCCGGAGTTGCTGCCAGCGTCTAAAAAGTCGTCAGAATTGGCATTGTAAACAGAAAAATAACCAAGAAAGTGGTTTCTTCATCAAGAAATCGGTTTCTTGAAGAAAACTTTTTCGACGAATTTTTCGACGCCGGTAGCAACTCCGACGAATTTTCCAGCACCGACTGCTACTCCAGCGACTTTTCCGACACCGGTAGCAAACTCCGATGACTTTTCCGGAAATAATGACAAATAAAACTTTCTAAACAAATAAATACATTAAATATGGGATTTGAAAACCTAATTATATATATGGCATATCAAATACCATAAAAAGACCTAAAAATAAAAAAAATACCATATAAATTGGTTAAACTTAAATGTGCCATATTGATCATAAAAATTTTTAAAATCTCATAGTAAGTGTAAATTCCTCTTTAAAAAATCCTTTAACAAAACAAAAAGACCTCAAATACATTTTTTTTTTTCAATGGGAATGGATGATATTATTAAATTAAATCCGCAATCACAATCGATTTGAGAGTACTAGGTAGAGTACTCTCCGAAAAACTACGATCAGACCAATAACAAGAGCCACGAGCCAAACAATGGGCAGCCTTGTTAGCAGATCGCTTAACATGAGAAATAGTTACATTAAATAAAGAAGACAATAAAACTTTGCAGTCTTTTACAACAATTCCAAACATTGAAGGCATATCAATTTGACTTTGCAAAGCTTGAACGGCAGTAAGGCAGTCCGTCTCGATCACCACATTCGACAGTTGTTAAAATATCATTTTTTAACTTTTACTATATATTATTTATTTAAGAAAATACTTAATTTAATTTTAAGATACTATATGTAATATTTTTATTGAGAAAAACGACTCAATTATATTTTTAAAATATTATATTCAAAACTTCTACCCCTATATATATATATATAAAAAAATATATATAAAACAAAACATATAGAAAACCTTAATTAAACTTGAGATAAGTTCATAAATACATTTTTTTTATCCATTAATCAAAAATATTATTATATTATATTTCATTAAAATGTACCCACTTTTGTCAGTGGGTTGTCCAATATATCATCACCATTCACTTAAGTCTAACAAATAATTTACATTAACCTAAGAGGTATAATGAGGACATCATCTATAAAAATTGATATATCTTAAAGAATATGAAAATAAAAGTAAAAAATTAAAACAAATAAAATAAAATAAGTATACAATATAATTTTCACATTAAACTTTTTGGCCCAAGGCCCCCAATTGGCTTGAGACAGGCCCGCTTCTATTAGTATAACAATTAATATTATCTTTTATATACTCATCATCATTAATCATAATTTCATGTATGTTTGTTTTGTTTTGTTTTTTTTTAAAAAGAAAAATAGAATTTTTATTAATTAATAAGTAAATCGGACATAATCCATTACATGCAGATATTGTCCATCAAGCAGGATCAACAAAAATAGACTAACCAAGCTGTTTACATCAAATAGGACAAATCCTACAACAACTTTAACTGAATGACACATAAGCCACCGATTGTGAAGCATTAAAATAATGTGAAGAATACTAGATTTTTATCCTGAATGAATATGTGACAAATCATACCTATCAATGACAGTCAGCCAAAGATCTTCTTACAAAAATTGGGTAAAAATAACCCAATTATTCAAACTAGAATAATGGAACATGACAAACTTGTTTAAAATTTTCCATTAAATATCGATGAACCATAAAACTATTATATATAATAATTAAGTATGCGTACATGATTAATCCATAGTAATTACTTTAATTCCATCTATAGCAATTACTTCAATTCCATCCATAGCAATTACTTCAATTTGATAGTGCAATACTATCAACTAAGTCTTTCTCTCTAGATCTCTAAATCAGAAGCAGTTTATTTATCTGATTATCAAAATGTATACAATTGTGATGAGACAATATGTATTTATAGAATTAGGCTACATAACCCTAGTTGGACTGGACTCATCAAAGGCTTCAGCTAACTAGAAAAGCCCACACTTCTATTTCACTTAAACTTTACACACAGATGTACTGAAGTTACGTGAGGTGGCTAACTAATAATTAGTAATATATATTGAATACCCTTTTATTTTATTTTATTTTATTTACACACTTTTTGGAAGCTAGATCAGAGCTATAAATAATAAATATATGCACAATTATGCTAACCATGTGCCTAACATAAAATTTTATAACAGCTAACAACTCTTTAATTTGTGGGGCTAGAGAGGGCTTTGTATTAAGAAAGTTGACAAAATTTATGTAAACAAAGCCTATATGAGACAAGGAAATGTCACTTTTTATTTATTAAAATAAATAATGATAATAAACAATTTTTCTAATGTCTATATATTATATTGATCCAGTCAAACTCGAGAAAGAGAGAGCTTTTGTATATACGTAGATCTAAACATATAAATATATATAATGTAATATATATATATATTTATATATAAATGCTTAATTAACTTGTTATGATATACTGATATACATTCATATATATATATAACACATACAGATAACTCTGGCACATAGTGTATGAAACATTCTTGCGACAATAAAAAAATCTAAAACCATTACTAGACGAAAAAACACGATGAAGCTAGAGGAACGAAAAAACAAAAAACCTAGAGTCAAATTAGTAGAAAAATATATACATATGTATTAAAGAAATTATATACAACTCATATATGTTATATTGAGAAGTACAAAGCCCTTGCTTAAGGTTAAAAAAAAGGCAAGGACTTGAACAAAATCTGCATCCAATAAGACTCTTGTACCAAATGAAGAGAACTCTCTATGTTGAAGCTATTCACAATACTCGATTTACTTTTATAATTTCCACACATCAATCTTTTTATACGACGTCGAATAGTTCAAAATTGTTCTTTGCGACTTCCCTTTCTTCTTCTTGACAATTCTTCACTAATTCAACCTTATAACAAGTAGGAATATCAATTGGAGCAAATACATTTAAACTCATTTTCTTACTCGCAAATGTTAATTCTCTTTTTTGTACATCTATTAACACTTTTTCCGTGGCCAAGAATAATCTTCCCAAAATGATGGGAATATTTTCATCTTTCTCTATGTTAAGAATTAAGAAACTAGCAAGAAAAATGAATTTACCAACCTTCACCAAAAATATCTTCAATCATATACTCCAAGGGTGAGCAATAGAGTGGTCTGCCATTTGTAGAGAAACTATTATAGGATGACCTGCTCCCAGTTTTAGCCTTTGAAAAATTGATAGAGGCATTAGATTAATACTCGCCCCTAAGTCACATAGGGCTTTTGTTTCCAACGAACCCCCAATTCAGCAAGAAATATTAAAACCACCAAGATCTTCAAGCTTGGATGGTAGTTTCTTCTACAAGATTGCACTGCACTACTCAGTAAGTGTCACTGTCTGATATTCCTCCAACTTTCTTTTCTTGGCTAAAATCTCCTTCATAAATTTAAAGTAAGTTGGAATATGCTCAAGTGTCCCTGCAAAGGAAACGTTAATGTGCAGTTTCTTGAATATTATTTCAAGGAATTTTGAAAATTACTTATCCAACTTGTTCTTTTGGAGTCTTTGTGGATAAGAAATTTTGATGTGGTGGTCTATGTTCACTGGTGGTGTCTTGTATTTTTTTGGCAGATCTTCAGTAAGCTGTTGCTCACCTTTAGCCTTCTTCTCCACTTGTGCCATTGCATGTGCCTATTGATCCTGATCCTCTTCAACCACTTTCTGTTCTACCCTTGGCCTACCGATATTGGAACACACTATTGTATTTCAAATCGTTTTTAATCTTTCTAAGTTATGCATAAAATAGTATTTATAAAGTAAGGCAAAATATTAGTGTATTACATCTTTTTTCGTGTGATCTTTTTCTCAAACGAGCAAATGGCAATTCAATATGGGATTTGCTGTAGTTTGCGATTGGATCTTAGTTATATTATAATTATTAAATCTAGTTCATTCATTTTTAATGTGTTCATAATTAATATTTGTAGCAAAGTACAGTTTCAAGGCGTGCATTTATATATAGATACATATGTATTGAAAAATTGTAATTAAAATAAAATTTTTGTTGTCTAAGGTTTTTATATGAGCCACATACCATGTCGACGTAGGAATGGAATCGATCAATGAGAAATTGAACATAAAATAGAATGATATGGAGATGAATTATTAAAGGTGTATGACAGAAATAGAATCATAATTAGGATGAAGATTTTTCTTCTTCTCTACTACTACTTTAAACAGAATTATATTATGTTGGAATTGAGCCATTTGGAGGAGTCAATCAATGCTTAAGATATTGGCCCCATTGCCTTCACTTCTGGTTTTTGTGGTCTTTGTGAAATTGACAAATCAACATATCAATGTCTAAATTGAATTGTAATTAGATAGATATTGAGTTGTACATATGGGTAGTCCGGCCCGACCCATATTTTAAAAAGTCTATTTCAAATATAGATTAAGGTCAGCCTGATCCGTATAATTATATGGTTCGTGTATATGTCGTGCTCATATTTTAAATGTAAGGTCTACTCGGCCATAAGCTCAAATTATCTGTGTTGTGCTTTGACATAGAGGTGCGTATTTGACTCAATCTAATATTTTTCTTCTAATAATCTAATCCAAATTAATTAGTAATTATTGTACACCCACTAAAAAAGGTGTTTCGGTACACTCATTATTATTTGTTTCGGTATGTAGGAGAACTTTTTTGTCCAAAATTTTATTTCATATTATATATATTGTAGTTACTTAGGATTATCTTTAAATTTTCAGAAAATTTTGAATACCTTATAGAATGCTGAAAAAATAAGGTTGAAATATTTATTGAATGACTATCTTTTATTTCATATGCGTGTAAATAACTGTTAAAATTTTATTTTCGGTATTATCAATTATTGAGAATTTTTTAAAATTATGTTTTAATGAATATATTAAAAAAAATATATAATAAGGTATTATTTTTATTTGGGTAAATGAGAATTTATTTTTGATATTTTGAGAAATTATATATACACTAAGATGATACCCACAATGATGTAATATTGTTTTTTTAAGCACTTGGTTTTATTATAATTATAGTAGCTATTTTATGAATGTTTTTTTTAAAAAAAATAAATAAGTAATTTACTATATTAAAAATATAGTTCAAACATTTAGCTATGCATATATATATATATTTTTATACTAAGTTTTTGTTATGTGCATTGTAAGTATATGTGGTGTAGTTTCTTTAAATAAAAATGTCTCCGAAAATTGTTCTTGGAAAGTTAGGGGTCTCTCGAATGTTGTTTCTGGACAGCTAACTTATCTATTTCAGAAGGAGTCTTGTGGAATGATTGTTGAGTTTGAAAGAGAGTTCTCGAATGACTATCATGTCCACTCTGAGTTCAGTCTTCAGAATAATTAGCCCTCCTCCAGAAAGGAGTTCCGGATAGCAAGTTATTCTTCCTGGAAAGTTGTTCTCCCTGGAAGGTAGTTCTGGATAGTAGATTCCAACTGGTTCTATCCTATATGAAAGCCTCTCCAGCAAGTGTCTTTGGTCCATAATCTCGGAAGCATGTATATGTTCTCGAATGCACTAAGACTGATGCTGATGTGGAGATCTCTCTCATAGGAGAGTTAGTTAAATTAGTTATTGTCTAACTAACTTAACAACTTCGATTCTTGCAGCCACCGACTTTATGATCTTGATCCTAAGTCTACAATTTGTTGTGACTAAATGTATATTTAGCCACAATACTTGTTGTGACTAAAACTAAATTAGTTAAAACTTGTAACTAAATAGTCACAACTTGTAACTAAATACTATGATTTAGTTACAAGTAACATTTTGTTGTGACTAAAAGTCACATTTAGTTACAAAAAATTATATTGTGATTAAAAAGTTATCACTAAAAGTATTAATTTTTTCGAGTGACCTTTATTTTATTTGTATTTAGTATAATAATAATAGTTTACTTGATTTGTTGTTCATACACTTAGAATGTTTGTTATACATTTTAAAAATTAAATATTAATATTGTTCATGGGAAGAAAATACCTATAGTAAAAAAAGTGTCAATACAATAGAGATAATTAAGGGAAAGAAATGAGAAAAGAGAAGAGAAGAGAGAAAATATTATTTAATTATTTTTTAAAAATAAATAAATATTTATTTATTTAATATTATTAAAAAAATATGATAAATAATCTATGCAACTCAAATATTAACTATTATATTACACTTGTTTATTTATTACCATTTGATCTATTATCTATGGCTATAAAAACATTCATACCATAGGAGTCATTATCATAGACATATCCTATAACTTTTATCCAAAGTAATTATACAAATTTTTATAGAGTTTTTTTTGGCTATTTAACCTTCTCAACTATATCATTTCACTTGTATTTGACCTTCTAAATTCAAATTTTGGTAATAAAACCCTCTAAATAATGTTAGTAAATTTTGGTATATAAGAATATACACATAAACAGTCTATGGTGGTTGTTAATCAGACGATACCTTAAATTTACTAACAGTTCAGTAATTTAAAAAGTCTTATCGCTAAAATTTAAACTTGGAAAATTAAACACAAATAAAATGATAATTTAGAGGATTTATCTACCAAAAACTCATATTTATAATAATTAAGTCCCTATAAAACTCATCTGAAAAAAAGTCCCTATAAAACAAAAATCTTCTCTCCCAAGCACCTATTTTTTTTTTCTTTTACCGTCGGAGAAGCCCTTGGAGTAAATGTCTCAATTCTTGATCAAATGGCTGAGGAATCTAATATATCACCGAAGCTTTTGTTCTTCCAATTCTTATAATATTGTAATATTTTTATTTTTTGCTTTCGTAATTTTTAAGTAATATAAAAAAATAAACAAATAAATATCAAAATCAATGAGCCAACAAGAGGCATTCCCGTACAATTTTAATATAGATTCTTTATAGTTTGCACAAACGGTCATGTCTTCGACTTCGAGTACACTTAGTTAGGCCTTGTTTGGCTGATTTAAATAATCAATTTTTTGGACTTTATTACATAAACACCCATGTGAATGAAGGTCAAATCGGTTTCACACTAAATATAAATATAGCTACAAGTTTAAATATAATTATTATTATTATTATTATTGTTGATTCACAATCACATGAATATATATCTCCAATTAAATGTCCTAATTAGTAGTGATGAATAATAATATATATTAGCAGTACTCTAAATAGTATCTTATTGTATATATAATAATTCATGTCAAGTTTGTTGGTGTTCAATTTAAGCGACATGAAACAATAATACCTGGTTATTGTGTCATAAAATAATATATATACTAACATGAAAAATAGATTGTTATGGACATTTTTCATAGGATGCCATTAATTGGAAAATGACTTAAGAAAAATGTTTTATATTCTTCACAACATTTTTCTTTTAGATTTTTGTTGAATGAAAAGGATTATATGAGGAGATAATTACAGCATGTTTTGAGACAGATTTTATTGGCCACTTGGCAACTTGTATATTATGTGTATATTTCTAAACTTACATACAGAATTAGATAAGCATAAAATTCCACCTCATCAAACTTAAACATTTTCATATCTTATAAGAAAAAAAAAATCATCCCAAATTATCATATCATTATTAATATAATTAAATATTAAATATTATACATTTTCATTTAATAAGTATTAGAAAAAATGTAACAATATTAAACATTACTCTACCTAATAACAAATAAAAAATCTATAAGAATATAATTTATGATCTATAATCTATTACATAGTCATATAAGCTATACATATATATATAGTGGGCAAAGCTAAGTTGTTTTAGCCCTTATTTAGAGGCTAAAGGCCACTGGCTCAACTCTTTCATGGAAATGAAATGACAGTTACATTTAAGTCTCATAAATATATTTGTACTATATATCATATTTCATTAACAAAAGCATTTATATATTTGCGAGTAAGTCTATAAGGATATTTTGACAACTACTTATCTGTTTGGCACATAAGAGACATTGAAATATTTTTCAATTTTTTTTTATAATTGAATAAATTGTAGTTATTTATTAAAATTATTTGTAAATTTTTAAAATTGTTTAAATAATTTATAGTACCAAAAATAAAGTTTAGACATTTATAAAATAAAATACATAGTACAACTTAAACATTATTTTTAACACTGTAAGTTGTAAAATATTTTACAAATTTTAAAAATTATAAATATTTTAAAATATTAATTAAAATTAAAAAAAAACCAAACAAAAAACAATGATTAAGAAATGGATTAGAATATACTGAAATACTATTTTTTTAGAAGTATATATATTATAGTTTTTCCTTATATTGATTTATAATTGCATCTTATATATATTGTAAGTGTTTGATTGGTGCAATGTTTTTATTAAAATAAAATAAAAGTATATACCCATTGATTAAAAAGTAATACAATATCAAATATCAAATATACATTTATATATAAAAAAATTATTTATATTAGCTTTAATTTTTTTGACTATTTGTATATTAAATTGAAATAAATAAAAGCTTTAATTTTATAAACATTTGAGGTTGTACTAATTATACAAACAGAATCAAAGATTTAAAATATATTTTTTTCTCATTTTATTTAGATATACATATATAAAAATGTGTTTTTTAATGAATCAATTTGCTGCACGACTTGCAATAAATTTTTTATCATAAATTAGAAAAAAAATTATTTTTTATTTGTTGTTCAATTTTTTTAACAAGTGAATAAATTTTGTTTAAAATAAGATCTAGATTTTATTAATGAAGGACTATTTAGTGAAATACAATTTTTGGTAAGCCAAATTAGTAAGGGAAATTTTATTTACACTTTAAATTTTTTTTAAAATACTTAATTTAAATAATTTTTATTTTATATAAAATTTATATCTTTAATTGTACTATTTTATCCAAATTTCTTATACTAAAATTAAATAAAAGTCCTTAATTCTAATAATTTTAATAGTTTAAAAAAATTTAACAAACTTAAAAGTTAAAAAAAAAACATAATTTTGTACATATTAAAATTTGAAGAACAAAAAAATCTTAATTAACCATATTAATTTGATTGTCCTTTAAAAAAAGATGAATGTTACCATCAACCTCCTGTTACAACTTCTAAGCCCGAAAATATATGTCGGAATATTTTTTTTCAATTTTTTTACGAGAGTGTTAGTTATACTTACAACATTATCCCTGTAAATTTTTAAAAATTTTCAAATAGTTTACAGTGTCGAAAATACGTTTAAAGTTTTTTAAACTCGCGAGATAAATTGAAATATAAAGAATTCTATTTTCCGGTATTGTAAATTATTCAAAATTTTTCAAAAATTTATAGTAATAATACTGTAACTATAACGAATATCGCTGTAAAAAAAAACTTAAAAAAAATATTTTGAAATATAATTTTTGATTGAAAAACCGTATTAAGAGATTATAATATGTTAATGCATAAGGGTTTGTCTTTATTGAAGTCACAGATTATAAAATATATAAGAAAAAGAAAGTCAGTATTCCACGTGCTCATGGGGACTCTCCACTCCAGGCCCCCTTTCTCTCTTCCCCCACGCCCTCCTCCTTCTTCTCCTTCCTTCCTTCAATTCCACCATTTTATTATTAATTAATTTATTTACTAATTTCTAATTTCATAAAATAAAAAATATTCATTTTCATTTTCTCTACTCAATTACACCCCCTCTGCATCTCTGACTCTCTCTGCTTCACCTCCTTTGTTCGCTTCTCATCAAACCACACAAACAAACCCATTTCCTTCTCTCTCTCATACCCAAAACCAGTACCATTACCATAAACCATTTTTAGCTCTAAAACATCATATGCACCCAAACTATATCTAACTAGCTTTTTACACTTGCTTTGCTCTGCTCTCCCACCCCCATGATGATGATGATGGAAGGAATCAAAGGTGTTAATAATGGCGGAAGAGTTGTGGGTGTTGGTCATATTGACGAAGACATGGCTGACGGTATGCAGTGTACTGACCATCCTTACCGGAACAACCCAGGTGGGATCTGTGCTTTCTGTCTACAAGAGAAGTTAGGCAAGCTCGTCTCATCTTCTTTCCCTGTACCCATTCGGGCTTCAACCTCTTCTTCTTCTTCACCTTCTTTCAGATCTGATATCGGAGTTATCGGTCCCTCTTCTTCTTCCACCTCCTCCACGGCTGCCGCTGTCGCTCTCTCGCTCTCCCTCCGACCTGGACCTTCGTCGTTGAACAACAAAGGTAACAATAGTAATAGTAGTAATGGAGGCAATGAGTGTCGTTTTGTTCATCGTGAGAACCAGGTCCAGGAGTACTATAGTAACCACCATAGACGGACCAGATTACCGTTTCTCTTGGCCAAGAAGAAGAAGAAGAAAGTGAATAACACTGTTGGGACAACTTTAATGGATAATAATCGCTCTGCTACTAATACTACTCCCGGAGATAATCATGTCGTTTTCAAGCGAAGCAAATCCACTACTACACCACGCAGAGGCCGCCATTGTAGTAACAGTAATAAGTTTTTGGACGACCATGATTTCATTCATAATAGCCCAAGAAAACACAGAGGGGGTTTTTGGTCTTTTCTCTACCTCTCTTCTTCTTCTTCTGCCCGTAAAATCGATAACGGTAACGGCGGTGGCTCTAAGACGGCGTCGTTTTCTTCCGTCACTTCAGCTGGTTTGGCTGGTAATAATAATAATAATATTAGTGTTAATAGTAATAAGCAGAAGGAGAGGTGTTTGGGGTCGTCAATTAATTCTGTCGTTGAGGAAGAAAACGACAGTAGCCCTAACAGCCAAACGACAGCTTCAGCTTCGTCGTTTGAGCGAAAGGTCTCGAGATCCAGATCTGTTGGCTGCGGAAGCCGGAGTTTCTCCGGCGATTTCTTCGAGAGAATCTCAACTGGGTTCGGTGACTGCACTCTACGACGAGTCGAATCCCAAAGAGAAGGCAAATCCAAAGTCTCAGCCGCCACTCAACGCGGCGGTTCCGGCACCGGAGACCACCAATGCATGAAGGAACGCGTTAGGTGCGGTGGCATTTTTGGTGGGTTCATATTGACTTCTTCGTCTTCTTCGTCGTCGTCTTCTTCGTATTGGGTTTCGTCTTCTGCTGAAGATATGAACGGAAAATCAGTAACTTCTGCCGGTGGTGGTGGTGGTGGGCCTGGCCCACTTGTGAATGGCCGCAGTAGGAGCTGGGGTTGGGCCTTTGCGAGCCCAATGAGAGCTTTCAGCAAGCCCACCAGCTCTAATGGCAAGAGGGATCATCATCATCATAATATAACGAGACAAGGTTCAGATAAGAACAGTACTACTGCAGCTACTCCCAACTTGGCAGCCATTCCTTCCTTGCTCACAGTGAGAAGCTAATAATAATAATATTAAATAATAATAATAATATTACTGTTATAATTACTATAATACACCATTTTAATTCATAGTTTTTATATTAATGTTCATCTGTGTATTACTACTACTACTATTATCTCTTGTTTATTTAAAATTTAGCTCTTTTTTTGTGTATTAATGGGTGTGAAATCTCTAGTCCATTACATATTAGTGGTGTAACAACATTTTCATGTTAAAAAAATTTGTCTCTAAATTATAGTTTTGTTTGGATCATAAAAGGAAGTTTAGCTGTAACTCTAGCTCTGTGAAGAAGCAAAAGATAATTTGTGACTTGGGTTTTGTTTTCTGAGTTGTTGTAGTTTGTATTATTAAATTAGTTAATATTATTGTAATTTTCTACACTGGGATCATATTATATTACAAGCAAAGTAATAAATTTATTTATTTATTTTTGTGGTGTTTCTGAACTGATCTGTTAACTTAATTTGGGGCACATGCACACACATGTTTGGCTGGTACTAGACAAAATTGGGTATCAATATCATCTATGTGTTACAACACTTGTGCAAAAATCACTGCTAGAAAAACCCCTACCTTTATTTTTTTTTTTTTAATTTATATAAATATGGGATAATCCAATTCATTTTAGTTATGGTGATCATGTGATTATATGAGCAAGTGAGGAGTCACTATGAGCCAGAGAGGCAGAGCCAGGCAGGACTTGGGTGAAATTTTCTTGATTTGTAATAATTTGTTGCTCTTGTTTGTAACGTTTTTCTTTCTATAATACTCTGCTATACTTGTTTGAAATATGGTATAGAGAAACCACTGCAAAATGCAGGAGAGATTATTAGAGAGAGAATTGGCTTGTAGTGTATAATTGTACTGTGGTTGGGAATGGTAGCTAAAAAAAGGAGATGATATGGGGTTGGGAGATGGAGAAGAAGTGAGTGAGTAATAGAAAGAAAAAAGAAAAAAAAAATTAATGTGTTATGATGGGGACACAACGCAGAAGGCAGAAGCTGGGTTTGGAGTGAAGTACAAATAGGTAAAAGACACAGAAAAAGCCTGTTGCATTGCATAGGAATAGGATGCCAGGATGGGATACTGTTACTACTACTATCTACTACTGTGCTTCACGATTCAGAATCAGAAGAAGATTAAATGTGTGCTTCCCCACCACACCAGTACCACCATTCATTCACTACTCTTATCTTAATTAATTTAATCAATTTTTCTCCTTTACATTATTTTACAGTGAATATTAATAATAATAATAAGTCAAGAGAAGGGTAGTTTTTTCTTTTGGTCTCCAATAGGATAGGATTAGTCACTCGTGTACATATGTTATAATATAGTACACTATGGAGTTTACATAAGCCACAAAATAGTTGTGAAGTTTTGATGAATTATTATTAATTTTGGGGAATGAGTTAAAGTTTGACTGAGAAGCTCAATGAATTGCCACTTGGTCCATGCAGCAATCAAATTGGCCCCATCATTTACGACCCCACCATATCCAATACAAGAGTTTCTTTCTTTTTTTTTTTTGAATTGGAAGACTTAATTCATACATATTTTGATGTATATTGTATAGAATGGAAAAGGGTTGCTTTAATTTCAAAAGTAGCTTTATGAAGATCTTTTCAAATCTCTCTCGTCTGCACTCTGCATGGGGTGACTGAGTGAGTGATAGCGATACTGATACCCATACCACCATACCCGTGAGAGAGTTTTTTTTTTTTTTTTTTTTTTTAAATTTTTTTTATTTTAATATTTATTAAAATTATTCTCTTTTGTGGGAATTTGTGATGAAGTCTAGGGTTTAAGCCTGAAATAATTAATTAGAAGAGTTAATTAGACTTAACAGCTTTTTATTTTGAGCACAGTCTCCCACTTTAAAGCCAGTTGTAGACTAGTAGTTGTACTACATTGCACGCTTTTAATAGATTCTGTTTTCAAGTCAAGAATTGATTAGTGTTGAGCTTTACGTTTTGTTTTTGGCTCTAAATTTGAGAAGAAAATACTTTATTTTTGTTTTAATAGAAGAAAATACCTTTAATTACAATTAATGAATATGGAACGGTGTACAAAAATGCTAAATAGAAGAAAATCCGGGAAGAACACCACCTTTGCAATATGATCTAAAGAAAGGGGTTCCGAAGAATAAATTTATTCATTAACGGGTTCTTTTGGTAGGCTGTATAAAAATTGTATTGTATTAAATAATAAATAACTCTATTTTGAATAAAGCAATGTATTGTATTAATTATTACGACCAAACTTTTTAATACAATGTATGTTGTATTATTTAATACATAACAAATGGTCCGTATTAGCTTGTATTATAATATTTATAAATGATTCGGGGTCAACACAAATCTACGACCCGAACTTGGACATGAGACTCGGACCGAGACCTAAGCATGGACCCAAACCCGGAACCCGGACCCAAACCTGGGACTCGAACCCGGACCCGGACCCAAACTCGAGACTTAGACCCCAAACTTGAATACCCGGACTCGAACTCGGACGCGGACCCAATACCCAAACTCGGGACTCAGACTTGGACCCGGACCCGTACTCGTAGTTAGTGTTGGGGTCGAGTGTACTAAAAATATATTATAACTTTACACAATCTATTAATATAAGTCAATACCAAATATAGTATTGTATTAAATAATACTAATACAATACAATACAACACAATCCAACACAATACAATACGACGTACCAAACAAGCCCTAATAGTCTTAGCCATAATCATGTGATTCATATTGTAATCAAGCCATCAAATAGAACTAAGAGACACTGGAATAGCATATTTAGCTAATGTATGAACTACTATATTAACACACCTATAATAATGAATAAAATGAGCTTCCTTAAAAAATACATAAATATTATATTTATTTAAAACTATTTTTATTATGATATAGTGTTTGGTTTACATGAATGGGTGTAGGAATATAATTGCTATTCCTAAAGAAAGATCTTTCAAGTGTTTGGTTTGTTTATTATTATTGGAAAACTCATTCCATAGGAATTGTAATTCATGTAAATTAAAGAATTACTTTTCCTAAATAAAATGACTTGAAAAGCCACTCCATACCAACCAAAAATTATTTTTTCTCATCTACCCTTCTCATAAATAAATGATTAAAATTATAATATTATTGGTAACATTTTTTATTTTAAAACATACATCTACAACATTTAATATTACAATAATATGTTTATTATATTTTTTTTTGTACAAAATTATAAGAAAGCAATATTATTATTATTATTATTATATGGATAAACGATGTGTGATGATTAAATTATATGAATAATATTTATGTTGATACTTAAATATTTAATATAAAATAGACTATATATTAAAGAGATTTTTACACTTGGTGTCCTTTTTTGTCCTTTTTTTACTTCTTTGTCAATGCTGGGTTATTTAAACTTTTATACAAGTTTTATTTTTCAATTTTACATTTTCAAAAGTTTCATAATTACAAATATACCTATCCCTATGCTTATGTCATGGTTTTCTCTCTTCTTACACTCCACCACTTCCATAACTCCTCCTTTCTTTTTTTTTATTCTTTTTTTTTTTATTTTCTGTTTCTCTTTCCTTGGTTCTTCATTACCACAACCCACGATCATCCCGTCCAAAGCCCTAACCCACGATTTTTCAACCTCTCATCTATGTCACTATCTCCATTATCTTCCATAAGCTCTGTAAGTTGTTCCTCCCACATATTGTCTTCTCTTCTTCTATAAATGGCCACCACTAAGTCGGGTTCGAAGTTACCTTCCCCAGCTAAAAAAATTTCTAAAATTTCTAAAAAACCTCCTACAAATTCATCTAAAGTTGATCCTAAGATGAGTTTGAAGCGCATTGCGAAGAAAGGAATGAGTGATGTTGCAGAGCCATCTGGTTCTAAGAAAAGACCTATTCCAAATAAAATTGAGTCTCGTAAGACAAAGAGAGCAAAATCTTCGAAATCTGCCAAGGATGTAAGTTGGGTTATGTTGTTTTTCAATTTTTGTTTAGTTTTTTTCTGGTTGTTGTGTTTTTTCATATGATGTTTTGTGTTTTAAATTTTTCCCCCTTCTTGTTTTAGGTTATATCTTATTTTGATTTTGAGGATGAAGTGCATGATGGGGAAGTGAAGCCTAAAGTTAAATCCAAGGTATTGTTACCTTGAATTTTCTCATTATCTTAAGTTTAAAATTTTTAATCACCCTTTGTTTTCTTTTTGTCAATGTTTTACCTGTTTATAATGACGATTTTATGTTTTGTCTCTTTTTTTTTTGTATTTCTTTTATGTCTTTTTTGTTGATGTTGTTTTTGTATTGTTCTTTAGTGTTTTTTGGTTTTTTTTTTTTTTTTGTGCTATTAAACTGTTTATAGCATTATTAGTTTTCCAGTAACTTATGGCCTTGTTATGAACATTTGTTTAACTGTTTGTTTTCAGTTATTTTTAGGTTGTTTAATTTAATTTCTTAGTTGACAATTACTATTTTAATTTTATTTTCTGCATATTGTTGTTAATATATTGCTTTGAAGTTGCTCATTTTTTAGGATGAGCATATTGGAGTTGTTTTTTAAATGTTATTTTTTAGTTTTTTCCTGGTTGCTTATTTTTTGTTTTGCATTTTAGTTGTTACTTGCAATGTATTTATTTAGTTGTTCAAATTTGTTGCTTATGTTTTTTTTTTTTTTCCCTCTTTCAGGTCCATGCTAAGAGCTGAGAAAAGTATGAAGACTTTGACTTACCCAAAAAAAAAATCCTTCTAAGGTGTCTTTTTTTGTGTTTTTTTATAGTACATTTATGTTTTTCCTTTTTCTATTGTTTCATGTCATTTGTCAGTGATGATAATCATTTTTGTGTTGTCGACTTCTTTTTCTTCATCCTGATTGTTTTCAAGCTGTTGTACCATTTCTGCAGCCACAAGCTTTGCGTAGTCAAAATATTCATTTACTCCTGTAGTTTTTTTTGTGTTATTTTTTGGTTGTTGGATGGTTGTCTCTGATGTCACAGTCCCTGTCTCTAGAAAAAATGTATCATCTTGAATTGTGTGTGCAAATAGTTGTTGCTTGGAAGTTGTTCCTGGGTTGTTTCCAGTAGGGGTGAAAATCGGTCGGTTATGGTCGGTTTTTAAAATTTTATAACCGACCGGACGGTTACGGTTTTTATTTTACGAAAACCGTAACCGACCGTTTAGAAATTATAACCGTATAAAACCGACCGTACGGTTTTTGGCGGTTTTCGGTTTGGCGGTTTTAGGCGGTTTTGGGCGGTTTTTGGCGGTTTTAGGCGGTTTTTGGCGGTTTTTGGCGGTTTTGACGGTTTTTTGGTTAAACTATTTTTTTATTTCAAGAAGCAAAGCCGTAGTGTCAGCAGAAACCGAAGCAGGCCGCCAAGTCGGTGATGACGTGGAACCGAAAATTCGGTTACGGTCTGGTCGGTTTGATGGTCGGTTTCGGTTTTTCGGTTTTTATGAACACCCCTAGTTTCCAGGTTGCAGCAAATCTTCCTGTGCTGAGTTGTTGTCATATGCTGCCATCATCATATTTTTATCTGTGAAATCAACTATTAAACAACTATTTTGAAGCATACGTTAGTTAATAAGGATAAATTCAACATTTCTTGTTTGGAGATCCCAAACTACAATTATTTTACTGGAAAACAACTTATAAACAACTGTTTACAGATTCAAATCCTGTAGCATCTAATTATATGCATTAATATTTTTTTTTGATGCAATTTGTTGTTGTTTTTTTGTTCAGGTTTATAAAATTTCCTGATTATTTCAATTTTTTCCTGTTTTCCTCAATTTATAACACATTCTCAATTATGTAGAATAAAAAAATAGGAAGAGGTTCATGAAGAAATTGTATTACCTTCAATTCTTTCTTTGATTTGATTATGGGTGAGTTTCAATGATTTCTCAATGTCCTTCTCTTCGATTCCTCTCCTTTGAACTCGTTGGGTTTTTGATTGTAGGTTGTTTTTTGCATTTTTTGTACAGCAATGGAGGTTGAATACTTTTTTTTTTTTCTCTTATATGGATTTTTCGGATTTTGATTGGTTTTTCGTTGAGATCTACATCTTGTTCAGATCTGATTTCCTTGGTTTTTGAAAAAAAAAATGGTGGAGATTTGGTTGTTTGGGGTTTCTTGGCTGGGTCACGAAGAAGGAGGTCTCTCCTCCGTTTTTTGTGGCTGGCTGGTATTTTTGTAAATAGAAAGTTTTGTTTTCTATTTATGTTTATTTTTCCTTTTTAGGTTATAAATGTAAATAGCTTCCCTTTTTTATTTATTATAGAAAAAATCTCTATATTAAATTAGATATTTATTTATATTTCATTACTTGATAATTAGATCTTAAAAAATATAATTTAAGAATAATACATAAATATATATTATATTTTTTATCTGTAGTATAATGTTAATTTTATAAAACAAAAATTATTTTAAAAAAGTAAAGGACATTTTGGTCAAAATAATAAAAATTTCATTTCATTCTATACTATACCAATCATCACAATTCTTATTCAGTTATTGATTCCATAGTCTTTACTAAACAAAAGAATAGAAATTCTATTCCATTCCTATTCATATTCTTATTACCATTCTCATTCCTATTACATTTTTATTTTGTAACCAAACGCCACCTAAAGATTGTTTATTGTTATTATTGTTGCATTTCATATTTTTTAATATTTTGATTTTATTATTTTACTAAAATTCTATTTAATTATAATTTCTGTATAATTTGCTTAAATCTATTTCCTAAAACTTTGAAATGCATCTTTAAAAAAAAAAAAAATACAGTATGCACTATTATATAAAAGAAAATTGGGATTACAATTAGAGTAGTCAATTTTAAGCATAAATTTTGAAAATAGAGAAATCACTAAGTGGAAGCAGTGGTAATGGGAAATGACATAAAGTCATAAAAATGATTTTGTTGTCGTTTCATGAAGCAAACGACAGTGCCTGCCTCTGCCTGCAGTGCCTTACATATCTGAAATTAAACAAATTTTGTCTGAAACATGTTGATCATAGTGTTGCAGGGTTTCGATGCTATATAGCCTATACTCATAAAAATAAACGACACGCAAAAGTATTGCCGTTTGTTTTAACATTATTACTTGTTTTTGTTGTCGTTTCTTATGAACAACACATGAAAGGCACCTTTGCTTAATTTTACCTTTCTATTTATATACTTGTACATTATAGGAGGGGTGAGCATCCGATCCAATCCAACATTTTCTTCCTCATCCGATCCAATTCAATTAGTAATTGGATTTGGAAAATCATCATCCAATCCAATCCAATTAGACCGCAAAATCCAATCCAATACAATTCAATTACTAATTGGATTGGATCGGTTTTTTAATTGGATATCCAATTACACAACTTAAGTTCAATATCAACTTAAAAATATGAAATTTTCAAAAAAAAAAAAAAAACTTAAAAATATGAAGAAAAGTACGTAAAAACTAAGTATTACCTTTTATTTAAGTTTAATACTTCATAAATATACTATTTTTGGAAGTGTAATGTAGCTAAAAGTTTAAATAATTAAAACAACAACATTTTTAAATAATAACATAAATCAGAACATCATAAAAATAAATAGACAAAACAATCAAGTGTTACAAATTCAATATACAAAAAAAAATCTAATAAAACATAATAAATATATATTATACTTTTCTATATTTTTTATTATATAAATAATTTTTTATATACATAAATGTAATTGGATTGGATCGGTTTTTAATTAGATTTTGAGATTGACATCCAATAACCGATCCAATCCAATTAGAGTCCAACTTTTAACATCCAATCCAATCCAATTGTAATTGGATATCCAACTTTTTGTAATTGGATTGAATTGGATCGGTTCGGTTCAATTAGATTAGATTGGATGATGCCCACCCTACATTATAGTATGCATTTCTGTTTTTTCCAACTATTGTAAAACTTTAAAAGTTCTTTTGTCTAGATGTAAAATTAAGTTAAAATTACCTTTAGGTTGTCGTAATATTAAGTTATTTAGACTGATTAGTAAATTACAGTAAATTTGTGATCAAGTCAATCATCAGAAACAAGATAATATAATGATAATTTGACCTTTATATATATTATTATTAGATTTTTGAAAATTAACAGCACAAAGATCATAAATCTTGAATCCTTTAGAGCTGTATTGTAGTAATAATATAGTATTAGGAAATATATATGTAAGTAAGAGTTAAATTATAATGTAATTAAAGGGGCCTGACTTTATTGTTTAAAAGCATTTGACGAAGCTCAACAGGATCGATCTCAACCGCACGATTAGCAGGCCTATAATAGCCAGTTAATGGATCTGGGGCCCATGCAGAGGCCGATTCCTCTTCTGTTGAGTACTTGTTAAGAGGTCTCTCTTCCACTTTCTTATTCTTTATCATACACCCTCCCTTACTTAATCCTAGCCCTACGGACCCTTCAGATGACGCCACGTACCCCATCCTGTGCGGTCCAGATCATTCGTTGCCAAAATCAAATTCTAATTAATTAAAAATAAATTTGAGCAAAGAAGAAAGAGAAACTAACCGAGAGATGATATTGGAGAGGGGAAGAGCCTGGTTGATTAGGAGCTTAGATTTTGAGAGAGAGCTAGCCATGGCCATTGGATCACAATTAGCTGTTTGATATGGTATGATCCAACGGCTGAGATCAACTCTATTATGTATTAATAGTGAAGGAGAAGAGAAAGAAAGAAGGGTTATTCTCTCTCCCTAGATATCTCCTTTAGGCGTGGAGGGACAGGTATTTTTTGGTGTTATAAATAGGGAGGTTAAAGTTGGAGATGAATACTGAATAGTAGTATTTAAAAAAAAGAATTAAGTGGTGAGTAATAATTATAATTAGTGCTTAATTACGCATGTGTAAACGTGTTTAAGTGGTCCTATGTTGTAAAGACACGTGGAACTCTATATTTTAGATTAGAGCCGTGTTGCTTTTGTACAATACAAGCATGCATGTGTCAAAAAATAAAAAATTAAAATGTTATAACCATAAATAAAGAGAAATTTGATACCTATAGAACTTTATAATTTTTTTCTTAAATGCATACTTATTAAAATTTGTAATGTATGACCATTTTACCAATTTTTCAAAACTACCTCTCCCATTTGTAAATGCTCAGCCGACTCTCACCCATGATCAACCCCAACCCGAACCACCCTCACCCACGATCAACCCCAACCCGAACCACCCTCACCCACGACGTCGACCACCCTCACCCACGATCAACCCCAACCCGAACCACCCTCACCCACGAAAACCCCAACCCGAACCACCCTCACCCATGTTCAACCCACGACACCCACGAATCTCAACCCCAACCCGAACGACGGTCGAAGCCCAGGTCACCGCCGGTCCCACGAATCCCAAGCCCCCTCATCACCGACGGTCGAAGCCCACGAATCCCAGGCCCCCTCTTCATCGCCGGTCCATCAAATCGAAAAAAAAAGAAAGAAAAAAAGCCCCAGGTCCGATGGGGTCCGACCAATCGGACCCATCAGACCCCCTCTCTCTTTGTGTCTCTCAAATCGAATGAACAAAAAAAAAAGCCCTAGGTCCGATGGTCGGACCATGGGGTCCGATTGGTCGACCCCATCGGACCCCATGGTCCGACCATCGGACCTGGGGTGTGGGATGCCGAGATAGAGAGAGAAAGAGAGATGCTGTGAGAGTTTGAGGGGTATTTTTGGGGTTTTGAGAAAAGTGTCATATTTTTGTTAGTTTAAAATGTATTGATTTAAGAATAAAATATTTTAGTTTTTTAAGTATAGAAAATCAAATTTTCCTAAATAAATATGTGGCTAAATATTATTTTGGATTTTGTATTTTGCAAAAGTTATCAATTAAACTTTTTATTTTGTTAAATGATAAAATAAACTTTGTATTTTACAAAATTGTAAAAATAGGATTCTGAACTGATTTTTTATCAAAATAAAATTTAATAATAATCCAATCTAAAGATGTTATGAGAAAACTACTTATATTTTCTTTATTCAGTATAAGAAATTATCTTAAAGTTGGTTATATTAAAATGTAAAATTGTTAAAAATTGAGTTCAGGATCATATTTTTATCATTTTGGAAAATATAAGATTTATTTTGTCATTTAATAAAAGTCCAACTAATAATTTTTGCAAAATATAAGATCCAAAATAATATATTTACCCTAAATATATTATACATTACTACATTTCATTAAATATATATTGTATCATTTTAGATCACAAATACCATACTATTTAATTCTTATACGAATAGGAAAATATATATATATATATATATATTTATATATATGGGTGACTATTCAATGGTTACATTTTTATTGTAACTATGATTACATTTTTCTTTGACCTGTAATAGCAGCTTACTAATAGGTAGACTTTCCTTTTTTAGAATTAATTAATTATAATTAACTATTTTCTTAAAATAATTAATTATAATTAACTATTTTCTTAAAATAATTAATTAAATAGTAGACATTCCTTTTTTAGAATTAACTAATTATAATTAACTATTTTCTTAAAATAATTAATTAAATATTCAACAAGACCTCTTTTAGCAATTAATATTTATATTTAAATCCTTACTTGAATTATTTTAATAATTAAGCCATAATTATAACATTTACAATAAAATTTATTTTTTTTACAAAAATTAAACTTCTTTTGACACAAATTAAAATTCTCTTCTTATAATAAATTTTTAAATAATTAATTATTTTTAAATGATATTTAATTATTTTGTTACAATTATATGAACTAAGTATGATGCTTCAAGCTAATCAATCGATAACAAGTGCAACCATTTTTTTTCTAAAAAATCCTTCAACTTATTTCGTTTTTTACTTTTTAAATATTTAAATAAAAAAATTAAATAATTAAGTGTAATAATTTAAAATTAAGATTACAAGTATAATAAAATTTAAATTATGAAATTATATGTGTATAATTTTAAATTATAAAAAGTTTTGCTATAAAATTTTAAATAATTTAAGTATAAAAAAATAAATTGCTAAAAGATCCTTATATAGTAATAAATTGCAAAAAAATAATTAATAATTATAATTAATTTAATTTTAAAATATAATTAATTTTAATTAAAGTTTTATAAGGAAATAAATGATTAGGTTACTTTCAGGTTACAAGTTATTTTTTATTTATTTTTATTTAATTTCCAAATTAATTCACAACCATTTAATAGTAATCCAATGGTTTAAAAAAATTAATGTAACCATGATGGTTACAATAAAAATGTAACCATTGAAACCTCTTCCTTATATATATATATTTATATATATACTAGTAAAAAGTTACGTGCAAGGCACGTATACTAAATTTTATTCTAGTTTTTTTACTATGTTATTTTAAAGTCATACAATTAAAAATTAAAGAAAAAATATTATTAGTTATTAGGTGAGATTATTATTATGTGTATAGGAAGAAATTATAAATTAATTAATCTTATAATTTTAACTTTAATCAAATAGGGTTCTAGATATATGAACAATAAATAATCACGTAAAAATCAAAAATAATTATTTGAATAAAGAATTCAATATACACAGTTATATATATGAATCCCATTAATCAAAAATAATTATTCAATATATGAACGATAATTTGTCAGGCTATATGTTTCCCAATAAAGAAATCCACATCCTCATAGTCAAAAATAAATAATACATGTAATACAGATCTTTGTAATAGAGTACCTAAAAGAAACAAAACTTCAGTTACCATAATCGGAAAAGGTTTAAGTAAACTAAATAATGACTAAGAAGATCTAAATTACAAAATGAAAATAACATGTCTATATGAGTATGATTTTTTTGCTATATGAGCATGATTGATCTAAGAGAAAATAGATAAACCTATAAACATATGAATATACTTAATATTAATTTTGACAAAGAAACAATTCTAAATATCAGCTTGACAATTTCAACACACTAATTACTCATTAAATAACCATAATGTATACATCATGACAGTTTTATTTTATTTGATATCAAATGATAGAGATTATTGAGGTTTTCAGCCATGGAAAACACACTACGATCAAAAAGTAATGCTCATTAATTGTATATTTCAAAGAAATCTAAATTTCCATGAATGTCCCTAATAAGATATAAACATTAAAGTTGTAAATTAAAAAAAAAAAAAGTAGCAAAATTTCAGTTAATATAAGAAATAGAACAAATTGAAAATTTATACAATACTGGAATTTGAATTCTTAGAGGCCATTAGCGAAGAGGCGAAACTCGTTAGATTCCCTAGTAGAACACTACCTTAATATGAATAAATTAGCATCATCAACAAAAAGAAAATTAAAGGGAAAAGACTTAATAATTATGTGACAAATAATTATTAATTGAATTAAAAAGTTAAGATTATAAGATTATAAGATTAATTCAAATTATTGTTCATATATTGATTAATCCCATTATTAAAAAATAATTCAATATATATGAACCCTATTTGATTAAAGTGATTTAATCATATAGGGTTCATATATTAAATTATTTCACTTTAATCAAATAAGGTTCGTATATTGAATTATTTTTTATTAATGGGATTAATCAATATATGAACAATAATTTAAATTAATCTTATAATGGGATTTATTTATTTTTTATTTTATTATATATAAATAAAAAGTGACCCATGAATTTCTCATAAATCATTTTATTTTTAATAATAAACCATTTTATTTTTAATATAAATAAAAAGTCACCCATATATTTCTCATAAACCAAGAATTCGCTTATATAGGCACACTTTATATAGAATAGATATATAAACTCTTCATGTAATTCTATACGTACGTATTGCATGCATTCGTAATTAAAAAATAATTTCCAAATGAGAAGTATATATACTGTGTATACATTGAAACCCCTCCACGTATGTATAATTTCCAATTAACACATTATCGTTATTATGGATTCGAAGAACAACTTAATTGTGAGAACTATTGTAATGGTATATCCTTGGCATATACCTGTTTTTTTTTTAAAAATAATTATATATATATATGTAATGGCATATTATGGGATATTACACGATTTATCATGTAAAACATTATTGAATTAATACGTTTTCGTAATCGTGATGCTTCAATGCTTGTGTATATATAGATAAGGATTTTTTTTCTTTTTCTTTCTTTTTTGGAGTGGTTATTCGTGACCGAAATGATTCATGATGTTTTGTTTTGATATAAAGTGTTGCCTGCCTTGGTGTGTGTTCAATATAAATTATAAGGTGTTTTTATAATGTATCCCACTAGTAATTTTACCCTTAATTCTTTCATCATACAAAATAAATTTTTAGTTTAATTTTTTTTTTTAGTCGTATATGTTATAATTATTTAAAACATCCTGTAAAATTTTAAGAAATTTAAAATAATTTATAATATAGAATTTAGTGTTCAAACCGTCTATTTCGTACACATATAAAATAAAAAAGTGACTCGTGCAACAGATTCTTTAAAACTTATTTTAAGCGTGTTAATTAAATTTTTTTAAATTTCTTAAAATTTGGTAGGATAACTTAATAAATAACAACAACGTACGTACATGGCCGTCTCAAATATTTTGGAGGTCCTGTTCTAATTTTAAAAATTAGGCCCTTTATAAAATAAATGGATTTCTACAAAAATATTGGATTTTGGGTAAAAGTTTATAATTTTATTGTCATACAATTTATTTTTTTCAAAAATATTGTCTTTTTATAAAACAACCGTAAAACAACACAACAGAACAATTAAAACAACAGTGAAACAACTAAAAAATAACCGTGAAAACTTAACACATTACACATTATAAAACTTACATATTATTTTGAAAAAAAATACAGTACATATTATAAAATAACAAGGTCGGCCCAAACAATATTTGAGAGCCTTGAGCGAAATAATAATTTCTTTCTAAAAAAAAGTTGATCACATTCTCACTACTAACTATCTAATTTGGCAATTAACGAATATTAGCTATACATATTTGTCATATACATATTTGTTTTTTTTATGATCAACTAATTGTTAGAACTTAATTAATTTATATTACTTAACTACATTTTTAATAGCTTTGTTTATTTTATATTCGGTGTTATTTAATTTAATATCTTAATGTAAGACGTACGAAACTGAAATAATTATAACCTAAATTGATGAATCTGATTTTTTTAAAAAAAAAAAAAAAATTAGGCCCTTTTTATCTTTGGGCCATGTGCAATTGAACAGCCTGCACACCATAAAAGCCGGTTGTGCGTACGTATACGATCATAAAAAAAATTAAACTATTTTTTTTTAAATACCAAAATAAATAAAGGTGTATTAAGTACACTCTTATTAAGGGTGCATTCTAGAATTTTCTTATATTATATATAAGTATTATTAGTACGGTAAAATTCACTTGTATGATTGTTATTTATATATACATATATACTTGCCACGAAATATATAGAATTTAGTATTTTTTAATAATAATAATAAAAACATATCTATATAATATTTACATATATTGTTTTCTTTTGGACAGTCCAACATTGTCAACCCCATGTTAGCTTGGCACCCTCTTTTTGGGCAATGCTTTCATTTTGCACACATTAATTAGTCGATCCATCTCTATCATATACAAATATATATAAATATATATATTTATATATCTTTTTATATAAATACATACATATATATATATAATTATTAATAAAGTGGGAAATCCATGGATTATGATGTATCAAAGGTGGGTTCTGTTCAGCGTTCATTTTCTTCATGTAATGATTTAATGGCTTGCCCCCCTCACACACCAAGAAGGTCCCAACAATATGCACACTTCATTTTTTTATATAGATGTGTATATATATTTATATATGCATGTACATTCAGTGGATCTATCACGATCTTATCTACAAAATTAAATAAAAATACAATACAAAACCTAAAAAAGCGATTCATGCATGTCTCAACATCTTCTATAGATCATGTCTATACGTACGATATAATGATCTTTATTCATAAATTTTGATTATCATATTAAAAACATAATATATAAGAAAGATACAAAATACCAACATATAACTTCACGCACATGTAGTTTTTCTTCTTCCAATGATTGAATCTTACGTACCAGCTGATATTACACCAAATTTATAAGGTTAGATCTAAAAAGAAATAATGAAATCATACATGGTTGTGATTACACGTACATAGGCATTTTGGAATTCAAAGCTTGCGTTATTTTCCAAGCCGTTGGGATTGTAATCATTGTAATTGTATAATTCTTCTCTTTTATTGTTAGAATATAATTCTTTCCTTTCCCATTCGGCAGTAATGAGCCACAAGGCTCCCATATTCTTTCTCCATAATTTGAGAATATTCAAAACAATTAATTTAATTTTTCTCTTGGTATCAGAGCCAATCATATCACTGGCAAGTAAAACCCTAGTACAGAAGAATCAAACTCTGTAGCCCCTCCTGTTGCTCCAGCAACTGTCTTAAATGTCACTGCTACAAGATCTAACAACTCTTAGCTCCAAAAACCTACCTCTCATCATTTCAACACCCTCAATCAGTCTTTCTCCTTAAAATTAGACAGAAATAATTAGAGTATGTGAAAGGCTATGGTCTCTACTATTGTAAGAGGTCATAGGCTAGATGATTTCCTAAATGGAACTAATGTTTGTCCACCTGAATTTTTCTTTGCAGGTATTAGCACTGGTGAATTCTCTCTTGGCTCGATTGGACTTGTCAATCTAGACTTTGAAAATTGGATCATCAATGACCAATTACTAATGGGGTGATTATATAGCTCAATGACAAAATCAATAGCTATAGAGGTGATGGGTTCGTCAATGGTTGTTGGTTTATGGAGTGCTTTGGAGCATTTTTATGGTGCTCATTTAAGAGCTAAAATAGTACTTGATGCCATAACTCGAAAAGGTAGTACTCCCTTAATTAAGTATTTAAAATAAAAGAAAAATAGGACTGATTCTTCAACTCTTACTCTTGCTAGAGAGCCATATTCAGAATATTAAGTTGTTTCTAATGTCCTTTCTAGAATCGATGTTAGCTATTTTCCTATTGAGTTTAAGATTGAGGCAACATGGCAAGACCTTATTGAACTGCTACTAAGCTTTGACAAAAAAACTTGAAAGACTTTAGGGTTTTGGACCATCAAGAAAAATATCTAGTGGAGTGTCAGATCCACAGGCTAATCTTGCTCACAGACCAAATTGAGGTAGTCGAGGCAGAGGATCGTACACATCTCAACACAGCAATGGTTGCAGACATGTAAATCAAGAAAGAGGCAGATTTCATGGTAGATGAAGTAACAATAGAAACATAAGGTCCACTTGTCAAGTTTGTAGGAAGTTTGGTGTAACGTCCTAAATAATTAGGCACGCTACCCAAAAAACTTATGAAACCCTAATCCCCTAATCGGGATTACTAATAAAATAAGCGCGGAAATTAAACTTTATTAATAAACGGAATCAAAATAACTTGTAATAATTTAAACCTTATAATTTAAAAGTTACAAAAGTTGGGATCCTTAAAATAATTACAAAACACTATTACAAGTTCCTTTCCTCTAGCCGACCTAAGCGGCAAAACAGAGTCTCAAAATACATCACTGGTAGACCCCAAACCCGCTTGGTCTAGTGTGGCCCGAACATGTACATTCCTCATCCAGCTCCTACACTCATGGCTGATCAAACACAGCTTTACCCTTTCCTGCACAGTAGAGCACCCGTGAGCCAAGCCCAGCAAGACAGTATAAAACATAACAATAATATGCCCATCATATAATATAAACAGTAATGCCATTTAAATCTGTATGTGTGTCACAGACCTACATGTTAGGCTCACATGCCTGTTTATGTTTGCGTGACATTAACCTACGTGTTACTCTCACACGTCTATTAATGTCTACGTGGCATAGACCTACGTGTTGCTCTCACACGTCTAAATACAATAAGGCCTTAGAATGGTTCATCTCGGTTATGGTTACTGAGTCCAACCCGATTATGCCTTGAATGCATAACCCTTAAATCTCAATATAATCATATACTTAGCATGGCATAGCATTTACTCAACTTATATCACTAGGGTTATAACCCTAGGCTATTAACCACTCATATTAGAGTAATAACCATAATCCGGGCTACAATTACTTACATATATCATATTCAACATAAGCGCCACCGCGCATACTCTACGTGCAAACTAATGTCTTACCTGATGTCCCGCAATAACAAAGATTCCAAACCCCTGGGTGCTCCTGATCAAGTGTCGGTAATCCTAGTCACACAACCCGGGATTTCACAAATAGGGTTAATCTCTAATTTCACTTTCACATAGTATAAACATGGCATTCAAAACACAGATAATCAAATAGAGCTCGGAACGAGCTTTCCAACGATATAAAGAACGTCCCAAGCAGAGTCCCGAGTCAAAAGTTATGGCCAAAACAAAATCAGGAAAAACATATTTTCTCACTGCCAAACCCAGTCGCGACGGCCAAAAATCCTGTCGCGGCGAGTAGGTTCAGAACACCCAAAAACTCCATTTTTAAGGCCTAAACATGCCAATTTTTCCATAAATTCGAACCTCAATCATACCATACCCAAAATTAACTTCTTACAGATAAAAATCATCACAATAGAGAGCTAACAACATCAATAACAACTCTCAAAATTGAAATTGCATAAATAACCCAAAATCATGCTTAACACACAACTCTTCAAGCTCAAAGACTTGAGCTTTAAATCCTTCAACCTCATAATTTTTCCAGCAGCATAACAGTACTTAAAACATCATTTCCAACCTAGAAAATACTCAAAACATCTCATCCAAACCCAACAATCTAACCCACAACAATAACTATCAATTTCACACCTAAATTCATCAAAACAACACCAATTCATTGAACATGCAAACTCAAGAACAATAAAACTAAAAACATACTTTTACCACAATTAAAATTCAACAAGAACTTCAATCAAACTCAGTAAAGGAAACTACCTCAATTCCAATCAAAGCAAAGCTCAAAAATCTTCGAATTCCAAGCTCCAAATCAAGCAACTTCCACCAAATCAAAAATTTAATATCAAAGAGAGAGAGAGAGAGAGAGAGAGAGAGAGAGAGAGAGAGAGAGAGAGAGAGAGAGAGAGAGAGAGAGAGAGAGAGAGAGAGAGAGTGGGGGTGTTCAAGTTGAAGGGGAACACACCAGAAAATCAATTTTCTTTCCTCAAAAATTCCTTCTTTTATCAAATATAAATCAATAGGTCAAAAGCTATTTTGCCCCTAAGGCTAAAAATCAAGCTCACATATACACAAGGGCAATTTAGTCATTCCATGCACAATTAAATCCAATTAAATTTTAGATTATCGCCATTAAATAAAAATGCCAATTATTTCAATCCAAATTACATTTCGGGCCCGAACCCGGTTCGACCCGAAATACCCGGTTGTGACTATACCGCGCCAACCTGTCAGAACACACCTGAAAAGACAACACATGCATACTATATAATAATATAGTTCTATTAAGCACGTAATTAAATTAATTTCATCATTTTACCCTTCTCGGATCATAATTACGAAAATGCCCCTGGCTCACCAACGGGGTCTTAATATATAATTAATCAAATAAATTCTCATATATTAAACTATATAATAATATAATTTCTCAATTATACATAATTATCTAATTAGGATTTTGCTAATCCATTTCTTAATTCTAGGGTATTACATTTGGTCACAGTGCTACTGTATGATACAATCGCTATGATGATAGCTATAAAGGATCTGATCCCAATGCAACAAGAAAAAACAAGCAAGCTCACACACCACTTGCAGCTACACCTAAGATCCTAAACAATGAAGCTTGGTATGCTGACAATGGTGCCAGCAACCACATCACCTCAAATCTTTCATTTATGAACCAACAAAAAGAATATGGTGGTAAGGAGAAAGTCACAATTGGTGATGTTAACAAGCTCTCTTTCTCTCATCTTGGTAATGTCATTTCAAAAACTGAAACTGAGAAAACTTTACTACTAAATAAAATGATGCTTGTATCAGATATCACTAAAAATTTATTGAGTATCTCTAAGCTCACCTCTAACAACAATGTATTAATAAAATTTCATTCTAACTATCGTTTGGTGAAAGGGATTAATTCTTAAAGATGGTCTTTATCAGCTCAAAACCTCACAACCAAAGTCAGCCTCTTGTTCTCTTGATTCATCCAAGTCTAAGAATGCTCTGTTGGAATTATTTTACCAGGATCTTAGATCTACTCACAAGTATGTTTATTAACATCCTAAATAAGAACTTTCTAAAACGATGAAATAAACACATATAAAGTTTAGGAAACCTTACATTGGGTGCAGCGGAATAATATGACTCCTTCCGTTCAGATATCTAGCCCTTGATTCCTTTCTGTAGCAGAGCATTATCAATATCTGAACCTGGATCTCTTTCTATGAATCTTTGATGCTGAATCTCCTTTGCTGATGATCTTTCTTCACGATCTTCCTCACTATGATTGAGGTATCACTTGATGTGTGTGGGCACTACTCTAATCACTAAGAGAGGTTCGAAATATTGAGGAAGAAAAGAGAGAGAGAGTGGCGGCTAGAGAAGAGAGTGGAGGCTCAGGTTTTTCTGATTCAGAAAGTGTAATTTTCCTGAAGCCTTCACTATCTATTTATAGCATTCCTCTAGGGCTTGATTTGAATTATATGGCATTAAAATAATGAAAAAATCATTTAAAAAAGATAACACAAGTGGCCGGCCCTATGCTAGGTGGACTGGGCCTTGATTTTTTTGCAATTTTGCAATTTTACCACTTTTGTATCTGATTTTCTCAAAAATGCCAATTTCCTAATTCAATCATTTAAATGCCAATTCTAACTATTTAATAACTATAAATAATTATTAAATAATATTGTCATTTATCATATTTATTAATTGAACCATACAAAGTATCATAATTAACAAATATGCCCCTATAAACTCTTTCTTTACAATTTCGCCCTTACTTAGTGAAAATTTCACAAATAGACATAGTCTAATTTGTGAATTATAATTGATTAATCAAAACCAATTACATGAGTCTTACAAGCAACATTATCTCAACTAGTGGGGGGACCATGGGTCTATATAACCGAGCTTCCAATAAGTAGATCAAGAATTTAACACTAAAATTCACTAACTTATTAATTCTTCGTTGAATCCACGCATAGAACTTAGAATTGCACTCTCGCATATAGAATGCTCTATATGTTCCACCATATAGACACATCATTAGTTATCCATTGTTATAATCCTAATGTGATCAATGATCCTCTATATGAATGATCTACACTGTAAAGGGATTAAATTACCGTTACACCCTACAATGTATTTATTCCTTAAAACACTTGACCCCGTATAAATGATATTTCAGCTTATGTGAAATGAGTACTCCACCATTTATGTTCGTTTGGTCAAGCTCGAAGGAGATCATCCTTTGCTTACTATTCGCCAGATAGAAGCTATAGATTCCATGTTTATGCTAGCGCTCCCACTCAATTGCACTACCGTGTTCCCAAAATGTACGTATCACCCTGACCTAAAAGTAGGCTTAACTAACAAATCAAAGAACACGAATAGCCTTTCAAGATTGAGCCTAATCATAACAGGATTAAGAACATTTGATCTAGGATCAACTAGGCGATATTGACTTGAATAGATATTACGGTAAGTTTAATAAATCTAAGTCAAAGTTCAATATCGGTCCCTTCCGATGCATACTCCATGCATCCAACCTGAGCTTTACTTTAACCAATGTTCTGGAAAGAACATAGTATTTCTCCAAATACAAGTAAACTCTTGTTGTAGATTATCATATCAGTAAAACCCTGTGTCTGATAAATCTAGGAAACTTTATTCACATAGTCATGTTTACTTTCCAATGTGTTGACGGCACAATAAACAGGATCAAGTATGTGAAAAGGGTTTCAGATGAATTTATACATTATGTACATATAATCAAGAAATAAATCATGTGAACCATGCAACATTAAATGTTATTTCTGATCTATATTAATAAGTAAATCTGATTATATTGAAATGAGTTTTATTTAGGGCATAAAACCCAACATGCTCACCCCACTGTATTTTTTGGTTTAGTTGTTGTGTCTAAATTCAATGTAAATCAGTTCAAAACTGATAAGTTTTTACATTCCACAATTGATGTTTGGCATAAGAGGTTAGGCCACCCATCATCAAGAGTCTTAAATCAAATTTTAAATTCATGTCATGCTAAAGTTTCAAAGAATGAAATGCATAATTTTTGTGATGCATGTCAATATGGCAAATCTCACTCTTTTCCTTTTAAATTTTCCAAAAACAAATCTAAAAAACCTCTTGGGTATATAGGTGTTTCGTGATGACAACAAAATGAAAAGTTTCATAGCAGAACTGAATTTAAAATTTTCTTTAAAAGATCTTAGTCCCTTACATTACTTCTTGGGCATATAGGTGTTTCGTGATGACACGGGCCTCTATCTTACACAAACAAAGTACTTTGAGGACCTTTTAAAGATAATAAAGTTCCAACACCTCAAACCTTGCCCCACATCAATCACTGTAGGAAAACCAATGTCCACAAGTGATGGAGAGCCTCTCAAAAATCCTACAAAGTACAGAAGTATTATATGAGGATTACAATATCTTTGCCATACGAGACCCGATATATCATATGTTGTTAATAAGCTCGGCTAGTTCTTAAACGCGCCAACCACAACACACTGGAGCGGTGCAAAACGTGTAATGAGATACTTGAAAGGCACCATGGACCAAGTTTTAGATATCAGTTGTGATGAAAGATTGAACATCACTGGATATTCAGATGCAGAATGGGCTTGTTGTCCAGACAATTGCAAATCTATAGCAGGGTATTATGTGTATCTTGGTAATACTCTAATGTCTTGATCGTTGAAAAAACAGGTTGTAGTATTGAGATCTATAGCGTAGAATCTGAATATCGAGCACTTACTCATGTGGTAGCTAAGATTTCATGGATAGAATCTCTTCTGAAAGAGTTTAATTTTCCTATTTTCACTGTAGTGACGTGGTGTGATAATCTTGATGCTAGTGCACTTGCATCAAACCCTATTTTTCATGCGCGTACAAAGCATGTAGAGGTTGATGTACATTTTATTAGGGACAAGATTTAAAGCAAGCAGCTTGAAGTAAGATATATAGCTTCTCATAACCAAATCGATGACTGTTTAACAAAAGGATTATCACATTCAAGATCTCAGTTCTTAATCAACAAACTTGGAGTGATGCCATCTCCCTTGCGTTTGAGAGGGAATGAAAAAAAATGAAATTATATAGCTAGGATTGTTATTACACACCAGCATTTTGGAATTCAAAGAAGTGGTCCTGCATCTTACTTTGTTGTCATCAGCTCATGCCTTATTCTCTAAACTCTTGGGATTGTAATATATTGTTGTATAATTCTTCCCTTTTATTGCTCAAATATTCCTTTCTTTTCCCATTCTGTTATGACTGTAATGAGCCAAAAGGCTCCCATCTTTTTCTATATAATTTTCTTATATAAAGCAATGCATTTACTCATGCCAAACTATAAGCTGAGAAAATTCAAAACAATTAGTCCCAAATTTTTTCTTCTCTAATGGCTAAAGAATCATTTTGGACATATATACTTAAAAGAAAAAAAAAATTCAAATCAATCATGTAATAAAAGGATTTTATTTCATTTATTTTTGCAGCTAGTTCAAATTCATGCTAGCTTAGCAAAAATAGTACAATCACAACATTAAAACAAACGAAGAAAACACAACACAAAATGAAACGACACACACATATATATATTGTCGTTTGACCACCTTATTTAAGTCTAAACGTAGTAGTAGCGTGATCAAATGATGTGACAATAATAATAAGACACACAGAATTACATATATAGTTTTATTTAATTGAGAGTCTGTATGAAATTGAAGCCAGTGGGAACAAAGTTGTTGATGTGGAGCAAGCCACTGACAATGGATCCAATGCTCTGAAGTGAGGATATGAGAGCCCCAACCGAAGGAAGAGTGGCGTTGCAGCTTGACAATGGTGTGTTCACCACTAATTTACACTCAGATTGTAGAGAAGACAATAAAAACTGAACTGGATCCAACACCATTGAAAACATTCCTCCATTGTTTGTTGTTGTGCTTGAAACCACATTTCCATTGCACTGAAGTTGTACAACAGCATCTACAAACCAACACAATCACCACCATTACACATTACTACGTAGTATTAGGGTTCTATCTCAAAATTAATTGGTATTACGAGTGAAGTTCTTGTGTTTGTTTTTGATTGAGACTGATGAAATGACCTATACTAATTCTATGTGACATTGTTTGTTTTACAAAAGTTACTAACTCGATCTTCTATTTTGTTAAATGATAAAATGGATCTTGTATTTTCTAAAATTGTACAAATAGGACCCTGAACTGATTCTTTGTCAAAACAAAACTTAATAATAATTTAATCTAAAGATGTTATAACAAAACTAGTTACATTTTCAATATCTGTTCGTGCTAGAAATTGTCTTAAAGTTAGTTATATTAAAAAATAAAATTGTTGAAAAATGAGTTCATAGTCTTATTTTCACTATTTTGAAAAATATAAAATCTATTTTGTCATATTTAACAAAACAGAAAGTTTAATTAATAACTTTCGCAAAAACATGGAATACAAAATAATATTTACCCGACTTTATATATATGGAAATATAGTCAATGTTATATTATTAGATTCAATCTATTTATTTGAGTAAATAATGAAAAGTGTTATATAAAAATTAACTAAACAAAGCTTGCATATACATATAAATGTTAAGAAATTTTGAAGCTTACTAGAGAAAACAGGGGTTGAAGTGCCATTGACTCTGCCATTAGCAGTGCAAAAGATAGTGCCTTGTACACGTATTAAACCCAAGAGTGGGCCCACGATCCCATTAAGAAGTTGGGCTTCTGCCACCATTGAAGCACCCAACATTAACACACACATCACAAACACAACTGACATTTTCAACCCCATTTTTTCTCTTTCTTTTGTTCTAATCACCAAATTAAACAAAACCCTTTTCTTGATGAAGTTCAATGTTTATAACACTTCTTGGCTTGGTGAAAATACTCTTCGTATAAACCCTTATTTATAGCAAGGCCAAACCCAAGTTGCATGCAGTTTTGTTTGACAAAAAATTATTTATTTATTCAACTTAAGTTGAGATAGAATAATAAGAACAAAACAAAAACAAGTAGGAAATTCAAGTTTTAAAATCTTTTCCATGCATGCGTGCTTAGTTTGTGGGCTTCACCCTAAAGAAATGGTAGTGATCTTCCCTTATTAGAATATTGAATGCCCTTTTTGTGAAGTTTAATTTGTTTCTTATTAGATTGGGGGCAAGTCAAATTGCCACTCCCACACACCTAGCTATAGCAAAATTTTGGTCTTTTTCCAAAAAAGTTTCTAGACCCAGGTCCAAACATATAAGTAGCTGTAGAATTATATATAGTATTAGGGAGTTTTCTTAGTTTAATTTGGTTGCAACTCTTGCAACTCGTGTTGCCGTGTCATTTTCGTATTCGTGTTTGTATTATACATGTTGAGATGTCTAAATTTTGATTTGTTGTATTTTTCGTGTTGAATTATTGTGTTCTCGACCATATACTTATCTTGCATTATATATTAATTACCATGATTAATATTGCATTATATATTTTTAATTATATCAATTTGTTTGAAACCATCAAAATAATACACTCAATTAAAAATATATAAAGTTATAAATAAATAAATTTAATTAATTAAATATTTTATAATAACTTATCAATACAGTGAACAAATTTTTTAATATCTAGTATAAATAAGATATCTTATATTCTTGTTAATAATTTATTTTCTACTATAGATTAATTTTTTATGAAATAAATAATAATTATAAATTAATAATTTTGAGGATTATTTTAAAAATATACGAAAACAATCAAAAAGTTACAAAAATATAGCTGTAAGAAATTTTATATATTTTTACAATTTTTAAAATTTTATTTACATAAAATACGGTTTTTGACGTTTTCTTATTGTTGTTGTATGTTTTGTTGTTGATTTTTTATTATGTTTACATTTTTTTTTTTTATATTGTTTGGAAGTTGTTTCCATGTTACTTTCACTTTCATGTGGTTTTTTTATGGGAAATTATAGTAAATGGCCTCAAATCATAGGAGTATGTTAGTTTATGTCCTCTTTTCAAAAAAATATAGCAAATGGCCTTAAATCATAAGACTATGTTAGTAAATGTCCTTATTTCAATTTTTTTTATTTTTTTAGAATTAGAAGCAAATTATTTAAACATTATGGTATATCTATATTAGTTTTGTTAAATCTTTTTTATTTTAAAGTTATGTCAATTTTTTTAATTTTTTATGAGTTGTTTTGGGTTGTTGGTATATAGATTTTTTTGTACGGTATGTTTCTATTTTGTTGTATGGTATATTATTATTCTTAGATGATATTTATTTTTTATTATGATATGTATAATAGTGGTATATAATTTTATTAGCATAATAAAAATATTTTAATGTATGTATATAATTTTATTGTCATGCTACATATATTTAATTATTATTTTTATATTTTTTGATTGTATGATTATTTATTTTAAATAATATTTAATTAGTTTTTATTTTATTATATACAATGGCCATGGTATATATATTTTAATTGTGGTATATAATTTGGTTAGTATAGTATACATACATATATATATATATGTATTAGTAATCTATATTTTTATTATTATTATTTTTTGTATATATATTTTGGTGTATGGTATATGTATTTTTTGTTATACGGTATATAATTTTTTTAAATAATATTTAAGTTTTACTTTCTAATGTACTTTTGTTGACATGATATATAATTTTATTAGCATCCTATATATTTTTATTTTTATTTGTTGTTATTATTATATATATTTTTATTGTAAGGTATATATTTTATGTTATATGGTATATAAGTTTTATTGTATAGTATATCATTTTATTTTAGATAATGCATGTTTAGTTTTTATTTTAGTATACATAAAGGTGATATATAATTTTTTTTAATATGATATATAATTTTTTTTAATAATATTATATTATTTTGTTTTATTTTTTATTGTAGGTATATACGTTTTATTGTATGGTATATAATTTTTGTTGTCTATAATATATTATTTATATTTAATATGATATTTAGTTTCTATTTTATTGTATATAAATTTTTTTGTATGTATTCATACTTTAATGGTGATATATATAATTTGTTAGCATGATATATATATTTTTTGAGTATTAATTTAGTATTGTTATAATTTCTTTGTGGTATATAATTTTATTACTACAGTACATTAATTTTCTGTACTACGATATATCTAATACTGCTGTATATATTTAAATGATCTAATATATTTATTTATTTTTGTTACAATATAATAATATGCAATACTAAAAAAAATATGTAACTTAATTTTGTCATTATATATATTTTTTTAAAAAAATATGTGATAAATTTATTTTTATAATTTTTATTAGCTAATTTATTAGATTTGGCCATTTTCTTAATTTTTTTAAAAAGTGAACATTTACTAACTTAGTTACCAAATTTAGGGTCATTTTGTATCTCAACCCTTTTTTTATTGTTTTTATAGAATATCATAAAAATATAAAAAAAAGAAATAAATAAATAAAAATGTAATCTAAAAAGTATAAAAAATTTACGAAAAATAATATTTTGTGTAAATCTTTTTAATTTTAATGATATAATAAAACGAGTCAATTTATGTCAATTTTGTATCATACGAGTTAACCAACACAAAACTTACAAAAATATTAGATTTGGGTTAACTTTTACAAAAATACTGTCACACAGAAATCTTTTCAAAAATATTGTGTTTTGTAAAACACCAGTAAAACACAAAACAGAACAACTCAAAACAACAGTAGAACAACTAAAAAACACCAGAGAACAACAGTGAAACATAGTATACTGCAGTATGAAACTTATAAAAGAAATACAGTAAAAATATAAAAAATACCGTCGGATAGTATTTTTGTAAAAAAATAACAAAAATTAGTATACCATGTAAATTTCCCAATTTAAGTTAGAACTAATTTTGATATACCTCTATTTTTTATTCATGATTATAATTCACAATAATTCGTTCATGTCTGTAACTTTTGATTTAAAGCACTGAAAAAATACTAAAGGAGATTGGCTCGATTGGATTGTGATATAGATTGAGTTATTTGTGATATTGATTTGGACACTTGCATGTACAATTGGCCACTAATAAATATTGAGTTGGGATTTCATATTTATATAATTTTATTCACTTGTGTATCCTAGGCCTAGTAGTCGTCAATCATATATTAACCATTATTAATAATGCTTAGAATCATACTTGAGCTTCAATAGTGAATACTCAAAGATAGTCTCGGAACAAACATTACAATGTGAGCACATCTTTCTTTCCCTAACTAACATTTCTGTTTCATACAATAATAAGAGTATCTAGCTATCACTTTCAGAGTATATACTAGAAATATACTATATTAGCTTGTCTTTATAATCTCACTTTTATTTAGAAGGAATTTATAATCTTATTGGGCATTAGCAATTTTCATTAATAATGAGCAAATGGCATCGCTACGAAGATGATAAGCACATAATTGCTTAAAGAGAAATGTTAAAGGGCACCAGTGGTGTCTAGCACCTTCCTACGTGTCAATATCGCTATTGGTCCAACTAAGTATCGGGTTCCATATAATTTAATATAATAATTTTTAAAGAATATCACTAGCCAATCGCAAAACACAATATGTCGAGAAGATGCTAGGCACCACTCGCTTAAATTATCACTAAACAAACACTCAATTGTCATCAATAACTAAAATGATATTGGGGAGCAATAAGAAATCAAATAAATGAGATTAGATTATTTTCTAAATCGCCTTCTAACAAGTTAATATGACAAGTCATTCTCTAGAGTACTGAAAAAGACTCATAAACAGATAACCCAGAAAAGGTAAGCTGTGTGATTTTCACTTTCAAATTGCACAACAAATGAGATGTATTTACACTTATAATTACAATTTGAGTGTCTCAATCATTACTTTTTTCTAAAATCAATTAGTGAAAAAGGGCATTTGGAAAGTAGACACTAAAAAGAGGGTGACTTTAACCATCCTATTTCCTTTTAACTTTCCACCAAAAGATGATGAGTGATAGAAAAAGCTAAAAATACCAATTGCTAATGAATCTTCTTCACTCACAAAAATGCAATATTATACTCTGGCATGGTTTTTAAGCAAACCACGCCCATAGTCATCGAGAAGAATGAAATCCAAAACTCTAAATTTCGAATCGGCACAAAGTATCCAATTAACCAACTCAAAATACACTAAACAGTAAACCAGAAAAATAAATTTGATAACGAGGTAAACAAAAACAACAGAGTATTGATCAAAATCAGGTTTTCTTCTCCATCTCGAAAAAATTGTTCCCAACAGTTCACGACCTTCCCACATCTTTCTTCCTTTTGCTCTTTAACCTTTCTTGTCTTTTCTGTCTATCTATGCAGATTCGGCTCAAATGGGGCACGGTGGAACATCAAGAGTGGTTCCAGCTTGAATCTGGCCCCAACCGATCAGCCGCCAGTGCTTTTCTACCCTTCGACTAAGTGCAATCTTCTCCCCTTTGCTGGTGCAAACTGGGGAGGTGAGTTGCAGTTTCGCCAAATCGTTCTTTACAGCAAGAACCCTGGCACCTGTTGACATGGATCCAATGTTCAACATCAGCATCTCTCCCTTGGTCAGCTTTGTGACCCTCCCCTGCTTCTCCGAGCCCTTTGTCTTCACACCCAATAGCCTACGCAGAAGAAAGAAGTTCACCTGCAAATTCACAAGAGTATGATTTCAACTCTCCACACAACAGGAGGAAAAAAAAATAGGCTTGTAGCAACCTAAGCCCCTACACGAGGAAAATCAATAATAATAATAATTAAATACAATTTAAAAACATTTGTGGATTCTTCACCTCAAGCTCGACAAAAACCTCGGGGAGCGATCCAACTTCACCAAGAACTTGTCCCACCAACCTATCAGCACGAGTCAAAGTAGGATCCATGGTTGTACCAACACCAATGAGACCCCCCGGCACTGCATATTGCAGCTCATTTTGCTCGGCATACAATGAAACAATTCTGGAATAAATTGGTGTGCATTTGGTGTTTCCGTTTTCATCTTTAACAACAATCCCAGGACGAACCTCAATAAATTGATTCACTTTCAGAACACCCTATTACAAAACATAATATATTAAAAAAAGTGTTAGCAGAGAATATACTTGAGCAAACATAAACTATTTCTTTACATATATATATACACACATATATATACTAACATGAGGATAACTCAGACGTCTCCCAAACACCCTAGCAAACATGAGTCAAAAAACCCATAATCTTTGGGAACCAGCTCATATGATTATATATAGGTGATTCATGAAGGTCAAATCAAGCAGCAGCAGGGGCAAACACACCCCTTCAGCCTGACCAAGAGGAATCGAACAAAACATGCGTGCCAATGATTTAACATATAGATGAAAGCATACCCATGGGTAAAACCAGTTCAGTAAACTATGAGTATACAAAATGTGTCAATTGCAGAAACATGCATGTGTAGTATATAAGGTTGTTCAATTGTGTGTAAATTTAGAAAGAAACGGCATACCCTAAGGATACTTCCACCAGCAACACCACCTTTTATATCATCGACCTCAAATCCAGGCTTGTTGACATCAAATGACCGAATTACAATCATATTAGGAGGCGAGATAAAATTCCTTTCTGGAATAGGGATCTTTTTGACGATGTACTCACATACAACATCAATATTATACTTCAACTGAGCAGAAATTGGTACTACTGGTGCCCCATCAGCAACAGTTCCCTGATAAATAAGCATTTTAGAAATATATTCAACAACAATCAAACTGTCACTTTAATTCAGTACCAATATTTTGAACTCCAATAAAATTACCTCAATGAATTTCTTAATTGCTTCATTCTGGTTGATGGCTACATTTTCTTGAATGAGATCAACCTTATTTTGAAGAATAATAATGTGTTGAAGACGCATAATTTCAACAGCAGCCAAGTGCTCAGATGTCTGTGGTTGGGGACAGCTCTCATTGGCAGCTATGAGAAGCAACGCTCCATCCATAATTGCGGCACCATTAAGCATGGTAGCCATAAGAATATCGTGACCCTAAAAAGCGGGGAATACAATAAGCAACTTCAAAAACACTACACTACTTCCATTATGCAGCCAGTGCCACCATATAATCAGCAATTGTAAAAACTGCCCGGCATAAACACAAACCACCAATAACAAATCTTGTATAATAAATATTTTAACCAAATGAATATTCATATGCCTAAGACGAATGACTTCCAACCGCTTGGGACTATACAGTAGAATTAAGCATTTAGAACTGACATTGTTCACATGAGCTTAAGTAAATTAATGTATATTAACAGAACAAACAGACTATCTATACAAGGAACACAAATAAAAATTTATATAATACACTTCAAAACCTTACCGGGCAGTCGACAAATGAAACGTGTCTCAGCAATTTCATCCTAGCATTCTCAAATCCTGGAACATCACAAAGAGGACTGTCTTCCTTTCCACTTCCATACGCCCTATGTACACAGTTTAAACGTGTCAATAAAATGAGAGAAAATTTAATCACCTATTTAGTTGTAATGTTTTCATGTGTACCCACTTGTAACACATAGGTCGAGGGCACCGCTCATCGTCACATTTGTATATCTTTGCATTTGCATATCCAAGCTTAATGGTAATGTTCCGCTCCAATTCATTCTTGAAACGAACAGTCTGCAACAGATAGGTGTTAAAATGAGTATGCCTTTCAAATTTAAGCAAATTATGTTCGTATTATAAAATATCACTGATTAAAATGTGAAGTAAAATTATATCCTAAAACTAATTTCAGAATTATTTTGTTTTGAACAAGATAGCTAGAAACATTAGTTAAAAGAAACTTCACCACAATGAAACATATCAACCTTGAAATACTAGGAAAAACATGAATACCGTAGTATTCTCACACAGACAACCAAGAGAGAAAGCACATTTAAAAGCAAAATAAAACAAGTATTACCTGAACACCAGATATGGCTTTTACAACTGTTGACTTGCCATGGGCCACATGGCCTATGGTGCCTGAGAACAAACATCAACAATCAAATCGTTAATTAAGAAAAAACGTATTTGCTACAATTGCCAACTGAGGCAGTTTAATCATTACATGCACAAACAATGTATGGTCAAGAAAATTCAAGCATATAAGATAAAATTACCAATATTGATGGTTGCCTGACGAGATATTACTTCAGGTGAAAGTGGATGCAACTTAGTTACATCCAATTTACCCAGGTCTTGCTCCATCAAACCTTTTCGTGACATTGTGCCTGTTCTAAAGTGATTCTCTTCTGCTTCAAGAAGTTGTTGGTGGCTTATATGACCACTCACGAAATTTGAAAAACGATTATTCGCAGTACTTAATCCCTGACGAATAAGGAAACGAAACCAAATTGAGAGGGGACAAAAACTTCAACATTTTCAGAATAACAGGAGAAATGACAATATCAGAATAAATGGATGCTAATAAGCAAAACTCAAAATCAATTATGAACTCTAACTCAAACAGTAGAACCCTTTAGTCCATTCTCAGAACAGAATTCTTCCCTTAAGAACTCATAAAAGATTAATTTTTCCTCAAGTTCTTTAGTTAATTCTCGACACAAAACCTTCTCCAAATGTATAAATAAAGCAACAGAAACACCTGAATAACAATTAATTCAACCAAATAAAACACAAATGAATGAGAACCCTAAAACACCAAGTGCACAAAAACATCATACACTCCTCATCATTTCCAGGACAGAGATCCAACAATGGCAGAATATATATACGAAAATCTAATAAACCCTGAAGTAAAATACACGTACTCCAAATCCTAAACGCTTAGGAATTAATTCCAGTAAACTTCTCAACCACCGAAAGAATTCATCCCCAAAAGCAGGGCAAGAGAGATAGAGAGACAGTAAAGTGAAAGGACATCCATGAATGAGTAGGTAGAGTAACTAAATTGACATACCTGGATGAAGTTCTTGGGCGAGGCGTCTGGAGCAGGAGCAGCAGAGGAAGAAGAAGAAAGATGATATGCAGAGAGGGGTTTCTCTGTTGTTTTCGGAATTAGGGTCGAGAAGAGAAAGATTCCACAAATGGCCTCTACCAATATATTTAGTGGGTTTGGGTTTCGTTGGCCCCGTTTCCTAATTAATCATTGGGCCTTAGCGGCCCAAATTTACATTTCTATGTGCAAACAAAAACATTGGATGATTTCATAAATACACAAAAAATTATAACAAAATTACAAAAATACAATTGTATGGAATTTTAAATATTTTTACAATTTTTATGATTTTATTTACAGAAAATATGGTCTTTTGATATATTTTTATGTTGTACTCTTGTTAATTTGTTGTTGATTTTTTGTTATTTTTTATTGTTGTTTTGATGTTATTTTTAGATTAATTTTATATAATTTTCTTTTTGTTTTTATAAAAAATCGTAAAAATATTAAAAAAAAAATTAGACGTAAAAATATAAAAAATAATGTATTATGTGATTATCCTCAAAAATATTGTATTTTCTCTTTTTGTTTTTATGCTTCATGTGACTTTTAAGTCACTTCATTATCTCAAATTATGTTATTTTCAAACATGTACCTAAAATGTTTCACAGTTTTTTTATTTTTTTTTCAGCATTGTTTTTCTCAGTTTTGTGGGAATTACAAGTACCACAAATTCTATGCTAATTCTCACATAAGTACCGACTCTAAACACATCAAGAAGGATCTCACCAAGTAACTATCCAGCTTCAATACTCATAAGTTTCAAGCAATGCGTAAACTTATTTTGAGTAAGTACTTTGGTGGCTGCATTAGCAAGATTTTCTTCTGTATGAACCTTCTCTAGCTCTAGCTCTAGCTCCTTTGTTCTTGTCTCTAATCCAAGATAGTTTTATGTCAATGTGATTGACCGTTCATGGTACACATAGATGAGGGATTATTTTTGTCAAAGATTGGCTCGCAAATTCTTTTGCGCTCCTTAATTTGGATTAGCATATTCTTTAGTTATTAATCTTTCATTTACCATTCAAAAAATAAAAAAAAAAAATGTATCATGAATTCTTTAAGATAGCGTTTAGTTGGAAAGAATGAAAATATATGAATAAAAATAAGAATGAAAATTAGAATAGGAATCAAATTTAAAATGTATAAAAAAATTATTGAATTTTTTCAAATTTTGTATTGAAATGGTTTTTCCTTCCATTTCAAAATAGTGGAATATCGAAATAGTATACTGGCCAATGATTTTAAATGCAACCAAACAAAGGAATAGAATGGATAATAAATTTATTATATTTCATTACCTCCAACCAAACCCAATTAGAATGTTATTACAATTAGTCAAACGGAAAAGAAATATGTAATGTGTAAGTTTGTATGTTAGAGCTGTGGCAAAGTAAAAAAATAAGAAGTCAAATGTAATACCAAAAAAACAAGGCATGTGTAAAATCAACTTTATTCCCATAGAAGGTGAAACATAAGAAGAATAGCAAAAAAATAGCTAGTTTATCAAAAATGGGCGCATATATATTTTTTCATTTTCTTATTATCATACCATTTTCTTAACATAACATAGTAATAATAGTATACGATATATGTATATAAACTATGCTGAAGAAGTAGGTTGAGAGTCCCTTTGGTCACCAAAAATACGTTGTCTGAAATCAGAAACCATTAGAGGAAGTCCTTTGCGGAGGGACACAACAGGCTCCCACCCAAGTAACTCCTTGGCTTTTGAAATGTCTGGCCTCCTCTTATGTGGGTCATCCTCTGTGTTTGCCTTAAACTCTATCTTTGCATTTGGGTCTATAACTTCTTGCACAACCTACAAATTATAATTTATATATTAATTATTAACCAATTAATTAATTATTTACAGTCCAAATTAATCTTATTTTATGTATGGGAAGTTACCTGAGCCAGCTCAAGCATGGTAAATTCACCAGGGTTGCCAAGATTGAAGGGGCCAACATGTTCACCCTCCATCAGCCGCATTAGACCTTCTACCTGTATTAAAACACTGTCACTTTCACCCTTGTATATTGTAAATCATTTGTTTCATATAGATATGTAGACGAGCTATGCTGCACCATTACCAGCCACAACATAATTTTCTTTGGTCAGCACCACATACAAATTTTTGTAGACTGTCCACCAATTAATGTAAATGAAAAATAATATTTCTTCAGAAAGTTATTGCAGGATTTGAAAGCACAAGTTCCTCTATTAAGTGAGATTAAGAAGATCTAGACAATTCTTTGTTGACAAAATTTACAGAATCATTCGTCAAAAGACAGGCAAATGACAAAGACAACAAGCATACACATATAAATAGTTACTATATTTCAAAACTGGCAATAATCTTCACTGTACATGTACAATTAGAAAAGGTTTTATTACTTTTCAATAAATATTTATTCTATCTAATTATAATATACTACCAACTACCATTTCTTATCCTCACAAAGAAGAAAAAATAAAATGAAGATTTAGAGACCCTATGAAGTTAAAGCACGAATCACTTTTAATAGTCAACCATATCGCTCAAGTATCAATTCATGAAACTTGAAAGCACTCATAATATTTCTTATCATCACATGTGTTAAAAACTCAAGCACCTAACATTTTGGAAGCTTGTAATTTGGGCTATGAAAGTACAATTTCCACGTGTCAACAAATTATACATTTCTACAAACAATAAAGCTCATTAATATATATATTATATATGAACATTCTTTAGTTACGATCATGCCTTACTGGTCCAACTTCTCATCGTCTAAAAAGACATGTCAAAGTGAATTAGGCAGGTTTAACTAATCAAAGTTGACATATTCATATCACATAACCAATCAATCTTGATCCTACATGTGTTTAGTTTCCATTAGATCAACTTATATAATTAAAAAGAGAGCAAATTAGGAAAATATATATATGTTTATAATACATTACCAGGTCAGAAACGTATTGGAAACTCCTTGTTTGCTTCCCATCACCATAAACAGTCAATGGTTCCTTTCTTAATGCCTGCAAAACGTGTAAAAATTTACGCTTGTTAAAATTTAACTAACCATGAACGTTATCATATATATATTATGAATATATATATACATAATATTTATATTTATATATATGAAAACAAAGCATAGAACAAATAGAGATTAAATATGTAATAACCTGAGCTACAAAATTGCTGACAACACGACCATCGTCGATGCACATGCGTGGCCCATAAGTGTTGAAAATTCTAGCAATTCTCACCTGTGGCGTTATTTAATAACACAAACACACAGTCAAGTTAATTAATCAATTGATTACTTCAAACTTCAAAGGCACGCATATGTTGTTGCATATATATATACATTGATTATATGTATATCACAGTAAAAAGTAAAGTGTATGTTTCTTACTACCTCAATGCCAAGGCCCCTATGATAGTCCATGCTCAAGGTTTCTGCCGTTCGTTTTCCCTCATCGTAACAGCTCCTCACACCTAAGGCAGCCACACCCACACACATATATATCAACATACTAACAAAATACATATCAACCAATATTGAAATGCGTGTTAGTTTTGATTAATGCTAAAGGGCACTTCTACGCTCAAAGACCCTCTTACGTGTCAATATCGCTATTAGTGCAATTCGATTAAGATTGGCCCCATATAGTTTAATATAATAATTTTTATAGAGTGGTTAAACAGATATATGTTATATTGATTAGCCATTGAGACACTCACAAATTGCACATATTAATTAATTAAGCTTTTTAAATCTATCATAAAGAAAAAAGTAAGCTTATAATAATGTGTAATCAGCCTCAACTATACAACTACATAAATAATATAATAAAAAAAATGATACGATCCATACTCAAAAATATTTGTACATAAAAGAAAATACTAAAGTGCATGATGTGCCCACTATTATAATAATACGTGCATATATAATTAAATTACACACAAAATACATATAGATTATTTAAAATTACTTGTCAGTGTTAATAGTTTATTATGTATGTAATTTGTGTGTGAACATATCATTACTTACTATGTACCTAATGTTAGTCTTTAATATTTGCACTACTATAAAAGGTAAGAACATGTACGTGTAACAGTAAAAAATAGGGCATACAGTGAGTATATAATACAATATATGAATAGGTTTATAAATAAAAACAGTTTTCATGCAAGGGTTTTAATTAAGTTATAATAAGGAGAAAAAGAGTGAGTATATATATACTGACCAATGGGGTTAACATTGCCCCAATAGGTTTCGACCTGAGGATGCTGCAAAGGGTCACCATACACCTCACTGGTGCTGGTTAACAAGAACCGAGCCCCAACCCTCTTAGCCAGTCCAAGCATGTTAAGTGTCCCCACCACATTCGTCTTGTGAACCCCACAGTAGTTAAGGTCCCAAACAAAAATTAATAATATATTATAAAGAAAGAAAAATGAGTCCCTTTTCTAAATTAATAATAATCATGAAAAAGGATATGATGGTTTTGACTGGATTGAACTTGTAATGAACAGGCGAAGCAGGACAAGCCAAATGGTAGATCTGATCCACTTCCAGCAATATTGGCTCAACCACGTCGTGTCGAATCAGCTCAAATCTCGGGTTACCAAATTGGTGAACCAAATTCTCTTTACGACCCGTGAAGAAATTATCAACCACGATTACGCTATCACCTCTAGCGATCAGACGGTCCACGAGGTGGCTCCCAACGAACCCGGCCCCACCCGTAACCACGATTCTCAACCTCTTCGCTTTCAACCCCAAAGGAACTTTCCCGCCTAATTTCATTGCCGTTTCAAACCCATCTCCTTTTGTACTCGTCTGGTAGAGAACCCGTCGGGTCGGGATGTCCGCGTTAACCGACCCGGAATCGATGATCGGGTCGGGCCAGCGTTGTTGTTGTGAGAGAGGGAAAGTGTTGAAGAATAAAGTGGCGATGGCGACGCCAATGAGGAGGAAGATGAGTCGTTGATCTCGAAATGAGAAGCGAGTGATCGTAGCCGTTGATCTTGATGAGTCATGTTGATCTTGGTTTTGTTGTTGTTGTTGAGCATTATTAGAGTTGTTGTTATTGCTACGGTGAATAAGCTCTGAATTCATTATTAATTGTTTGGTGTTTTCCAGTTTTTGGGAAATGATCAAAGAAATTTGTGGGGAAAATTGGAAATGGTAAGTAAGGATTTAATTTTGTATGATTGATTGAGTTAATAGAATGAAATAGTAAAGAGAGAGAGAGATTGAGTGTTGTGTTGTGTGTAGAAATAAGAAAAGTAAGGAGTTTGATGCATGAAATATGGCTATATAATCGCTTTAATTTGTTGTCACATCTTCTCTTTCAAATATTTATTTAAGGAATATTTTTATAAATTATTGACAAATATTAGTTAATATTTACTAGTTATATTTATATTATCTTTTTTGTGAGATTTGATTATATATTTTTAATTTTTTTTTTTTATTTTGGTAAACAATAAGTAATAATAAATAAGTTAAGATTTGGTTTTTAAAATTTATATAAAATGGAATAAACAAAAATGTTACAAAGTATTATATGGAGTTAAGTATATAATAAAATTAAAATTTGTCTAAACAACATAACAAATAAATTAAAGCAATGAGAATTGATAAGTTGGGTGAAATTTATTTTAATATTTGATTGCATCAGAAGAAACTCTTGCAGCAATGGCAAGGACTCTTGTAGTACTTGTCTATCTGGGCAACTAAAACCAGGGGAAGGTGTATCTTTCTTCACAATTATTCTTCTCAATAAAATTATAATGACAAGATTGTCCCAAGCAAAAAACACATATTTTAAAAAATACCCCTTTTATTAATCAATTAATCAAATTTACCTCTAAGTTTATATTTATTTGAAACATACCTCTTTTTATATGTATTGTACCCAAGATACCCTAATATAAGAAAGTCACATGGAGAGTATCTTGAAGTGACAGGAGCAAAATTGGTACAATGTTTAAAAAAATAGGTAAAAATAATAAACTTTAAAAAAGAGAGTAAAAATAAAAAAAGACAATATAAAAAGGGTATAGAGTGTAATTTCCTCAAAACATATTGTCATCGGCCCATAATAGTAACAATATTTGAAAATTGCCCCATCATGGGATATAATTAGGATTCGGGTTAGGTAAATGTAATTATCTCACTCAATAGAACCACAAAATTAATACTGGTTAAAAATATAGAAAATTTGACATGTATGAAATCAAAAAAAAAAAAAAATCTAGGACATGACTCGTAACATTACTCAATTGAAAATAAAAGTGAAAAGGGAAGAATTTTTTTTACACTACATGATCTACATCTCATTCAATTAAATTTTATTAGTGCATTTTTACACGAAAGAATTCTTCAACACTACTCTTAACAAAAATAACTATAGATTTTTATATTGAGTTTGAGAATACTCTTTTACACTTTACTTTGTATTCTACTTTTTTAAGAGTGTAAAAGAAACCGGGAAAAAGTGTTACTAACACAAAACTCTCATATAATTATATCAAGTTAAAAAGGTAAAGGCTACACCATTTTTTGGGGGGGAGTAGACTTCACTACACCATGTAGCATTGGAAGTAGAAAACCATGCATATTGCTCGACCAAGTCTCTTTAACCCATGTGTGACCATTATGTTCCCCCACCTTTTTTTTCCCTTTAATGATAATTAATCTTACATTAGCAGAAATCAACAAAACTATCTTCTTTTTGGGACTAACAACAGGGAGCTATTGTTATAAGTACAAAACATTCCAAAAATAAAACCAAAGAGCTAAAGGGAAAACCCTAGAATCGTCGGAGATCTTTTGGGGGCTTGAAGTTGAGAGGATGAGTCTCTGGGGTGGCATTTTCATCTTCTTTCCACATTTTGATTGTCTTGTCGGCTTCACAAGTAACAAGCCTTGTACCGGTAAGATCGTATTGAGCAGCATATATACCAGCTTCACTATCCAATGACCCTGTAGTAACATATTTTTCAAGGGTAAGCATTTTCACTAAATATTTATTCAAAATTTCAAACCCCCAAAACGAAGTTAAAGACAACAGTTTAAGCATTTACCGGGCTGTACAATTGTTTGGGCTTGCTGAAAATTGTGACCACTCTTCCAATCCCAGAACCATAAACTTCCATTGTCACCTTCGTAAAAAGAATTCGGTGTCAAGAAGTGAAAACAATTTAACATTTTGTATACCAAACAACTCCTCTGACCATATTATGAAATAAACAAAATACACAGTTGAGATAAATCCTTACCTCCTGTAGCCATGACACCATCATCATTGACTGCCATTGCGTTAATTATGGTCTTTTGCTGGGAGCTGCTCAACAAATTACAGCCCAGTTGTCACATTAGAAGGGAAAGGTGAAAAGAATTGCTTGAAAACCCAAATAAATTACAATATTATATATGCACAAATATCAGACCAACATAGGGTAAGTAAATAAGTATTTAATAAATAAATGGTTGTCAAGTTACTCACAGCATATTGTGTAAAAATTCCCCTCTAGGAAGGCTAAATTTCTTAATGTTGTCGGCCGATGCAGAAGCAAAACAATTCCTGAAAGAATACAACAAAAGAAAAGTGAAACCAAAACCTTTCATATTGAAACTACACTTTCTTTACTCTAAGCTCTATTTTAAAAAGACAGGTATGACAAAGTTAGGCGCCTACTCTTTAGGATGCTGTGCCATTGCTCGGACCGACTTCTTGTGGTGTGTGAGTGTTGAAATGGTTTTCCCTGCAACAAAGGAAATAAAATATTATGGAAGGGAATGTATGTGTACTGAAAACTACAATGTTCTAGTCTCATAGCACAAATTACCATTTCTAAGGTCCCAGAACTTAATCGTTGAGTCATGAGACCCCGTAACAACTTGAGGATCCTGGAGAATGAGACAAATTTAAGATTAACATATAAAGCAATGTGAACAAAGATTTACTGGAACTCCCAAAGAAGAGCAACCTTATAGTTTTCATTTCATAAACAACAAAGACAGATCTAGCTAACAAATCCATCTCAAAACCTAAAAATGTATTTACAAACATAAAAGCAATACAAAACAGACTTGATATGAATCACCCAATTTTCTCGATATTGCCCCAAAAAAAAGGAAAATGGTAAAATAGAATGTAAAGAAACAGCAAATAAACAGAATAAAAGATGAATATATACTTACCGTAGGCCTAGTGAAAACTGAGCACACTGTGTTGTCATGTCCAGTGAGTGCATAAATCTGCATCTTGCTACGAATATCCCAGACCTGAAAATGTCACTGAATTATTATATGTGCAATCAAATCCAACATGCAGAAATAGCTATAGCAGTAATAGGTATGGTAAAAATCTGATATAAGCTCTGTAACTTTAGTTATGGGAAAAGGAAAAAATTCACTTACTCGACAGACAGAATCACGTCCCCCAGTAAGGAGAATGTCAATGGTGGGATGAAGAGCCAAGCAGTACACACCACTTAGATGCCCATGATACGATCGAATAACCTAAGCAGCAAAATTGTGGTACATAGCACACTTAGAGACAAAACATACACAAACTACATCTCTCGAAGAGTTGGTTCTCACCTTGTTCTGTTCAAGGTCCCAGCATTTTACTTGTTTGTCATCACCAGCAGAAAACATATATGTATGTTTGCTGCTGACAGCAAGGCCTGAAGGAAAGAGGAGTGGGGGATCATTAAATAACTCAGATACAAGTATTAAGTGCAATCATAAGTCATTTTCTCAGAGCATCTACAACCATGCTCTCTAAACACACTCCTTAGCTAAAATAGGGAGTGTGACTTGAAAAAATGAGCTCCAACCATACCAAAAATAGCTCTCTATAATAGAGAATGGATGGGGAGCTCCCTACTCTTTTGCTAAACATTTTTAATAATATTTTAATCAAAAGCACTATTATTTTTTCATTATTTTATAAAATTAATTTATATTTGACAAATTCAAATTAGTAAAAACTATTAAAATAATCAAATACTAATTAAAGTAGGGAGTATGATTGGAGCAACAACACTAAAAATGGTTCTCTATTTTAGCTTTTTAGCTATTTTAGCTAAAAAAAATAGAGTACCATAAGTACTCCTTCTCCATCTGTACAAGCAGCTGTTAGTATCTGATATCGTTCTCTCGGGCATAATAAACAACAGTAGTCCATACCACCAGCGATAAAGTATAAAGAACTAACCTCGTACTTGTTCAATATGTCCTGTCAGTGTAAGCTTTAGCTTTCCACTTCCTACATCCCATATCTGATAAACCAAGAATCAGAAAAACAAATTAGCACTTAGATGATTGCAATTTTTTTTGCACTTAGATGATTGCAATAAGTAGTAGGGAATTCAAATTGTAAATGCTTGTGCAAATTCGCATACATGTGTCTGCCCTTGCCTCCTTGTGTGAGTGTGTATACATGCGTGTGTGTGTGCGTGCGCGTGTGTGCATGTGTGTGTGTGTGAGAGAGAGAGAGAAAAGACATATACAAAAGTATTTCACAGAATCCAACTCGTTAACATACTCAATAGATAAAGGTTTTACTAATAACTTAGCATATTTATCTTTCAAGTATTTATTAACTCTCATCTAAAATGTATCCAAAAGCATGGAAATGATGACATAAGACTACTGAAAGGACCTGTCATCCCCATCTGAAATAAACATCATCAACCAAGAAAAACATTAAATGACAAAAAATAGCAAGTTACAACAGTTAGCAAATTCAAAAATTCTAGTAACCAAACAAAAAATCTAGTAAGTCACAATAGCTAGCAAATTCAAAAAAATCTAGTAACCATACAAACAATATAGATAGTCAAATGTCCAAACTTTTCGAATCAGTAGACAAAAAATGGTAAACCCTCAGAGCCCAAAATTCATCACATGATCAATTCAACATAATGTCACCAAAAACCAAATCAAAGTATTGAACAGTTTAACCTTAAGTTTTAATACCTTGATTGTTCTATCAGCAGAGCCAGTACAAAACCATGTATTACTAGGATCAAATGCGACAGATCTCACCCACCCTAAGTGGCCACTAATCACCTGCACAATTTAGTTGATAAATAATAAATAGTCTGCTTAAGTAGCAAATTTTACTAGGCCAACAAAAAAAACGTATAAATGATACCAAATGCAAAAACCTTCAAACTAGGACTAGAAAATCATCAATTTGGAAGTCAGTCCAGTACATAAAAAGTGATAATAATATTAATAATATCAATATCAATGCACCGCTATATTATCAGAGAAAAAGAAACAAAAGAAAAAACACTCATCATGCGATGAGCCGATGACACGTGATCTCTTAATCTATTACTAAATGTTCTAGAAGTAAAAGATCCAAAAGGGAACCTAAAATTTATGTAACTTGTTACTGTACACTGATAATAGAAACAAACAAATTATAGCAAAACAAAGCTTAGGTACCACATTTATGTAATATAGTGATTCTCAATTCTCACCCTGTAGTTCTTCCAAGGAGCACGCCATACAGGGCGGGGCCATCTGCTAGGAATTCTCTCCATTAAAGCAGAAGTTGAAAAATTCCTGTAACAAATAACAATTATAACAGCTTCAATTAGAGATAGGGAGAGGGAAAGAGCACCTAACAAATAACATTCAAATTTCTACTTTAGCACTGAATAAGACATGGTATGATCAGACAAGAATAAAACAAAAACCTTTCAGGCAAGCCTGAAGTTGATATGATATCAGTGCTCCTGCCCGAAACTCCTGTATCATTCCTGAAACGAAGTAAAAAAAAAATAGATGTAAGAAGGTTTCACAGCCAGCAAAAGACCTCCTCTTGAAATGAAAACTCAACAACTCTAAGCATTCTATATAAGTATATGACGGATCTTTTTACACACTATAAGTTTGTACTAAACTAACATTTCATCAACAGTCTGTTCCTTACAACATTTCAAAAGGAAAGGGTCTTGGATGTAATATGAGTAGGATGTACTTTTTTTTCTTAATTATATTTAGTAATAGTACTACATTAAGAAAATATATGTAAAATCAATACCCAGATTAGCCTGAGTTCAGAAAAACTACACACTAGATATTAGAATCCTAAATATCTTATCCAGTACAACAATAAAAGCCACTAAATCTTGGAGCAAATATGAGGTAGAAGAAGATAGGAGAAAAAGGGTGAAGTTTAGTGTAAACACAGCAGAATAACCCTTGGGATATGTCGTAATATCTCAATTTATGTCACGTTATTGCGTGCAAACTTTGGGTGTAAGTTTCAAGTGTCCCTAGTATCACTCTTTTCAATGCATATATGATAAGAAACTGATCTGTTTATGACAGAAACAAAAAATTAGAATTCTCGACATAGCAGGATTGTTATCTAACTATAATCCTAGGTAGATTAGATTCCCTTACTTATCCTAAAATCATGCATCAATATGCTTGTTTTCTGTAATGTGTACGGCCAATACATGCCCAAATAATGAAAATAATAAAACACCTACTGCTGTCTAGATTTTCCTGAATAAACAAAACAGTAGAGAATGTACTTACGGTGTTCTAGGCACAGACGGACCAACAACCAAAGCATTTTGAGAGCCTCCTCTTTGTGAATCACTAGAACCCTCAGGACCTATACAATCTCAAAAACTTCATCCAATTAGAAACTAGAGCACGCCAAATTAACTAATATACAAATAGCTTCATACTGAGCTTGAAGTCTTAACAACATTTATTGTACAGCCTTGCAGCGAATTGTGTTTTTGAAGAGCACTAAAAACTTCTTACAACTAACAAGAATATGAAGCCTAATTGGTAATCTTAAGCTAGAACAGGAAACAAGTAAAATCCTAATGAAATTAAGATATTAAATAATAAATTTCATATATAACTGACAACTAGAGCTAATACTGCTTGCATTGCACCACAATTGGACTGTATGCAATCTAACTGGAACAGAATAAACTGTACCTGGAAGTGCAAGCACATTGGAAGGAACTGTAGGTTGAGGACGACCCTCCTGACGATTGGGTTGGCTACTGGTATTTTTGGTTCCTCCATACTCTATATTTATCTAAAGAGTAAATTAAAGTGTTTTAGTGAAATCAGTACAGACATAGCCAATCACTCTGATTTAAATTAAAGAAGAAAAAGAAAACATTTGAGATATCATAGCAAAACAATTGAACTGACTAACCTTGTGATTAATACGTATCTTTTTACTGCAAAAAAACCAATTTTAAAGAAAACCCACATTAGTCTCACTCACAATGCTAGTTTCTTAACCAACTGAAGTAAACCCTAAGTTTAAACTTCCATGGAATTAAATTAAAGGGAAAAAAGAAAAAATCAAAGAATTAAGGAAAAATCCGGAATTTATACCTTTCGAGATCTGGGGGAGCTATACGACCTTGGACTGGGGAGAAAAGATCAAGGGCTCGCTTGAGCGACTTGAAACTGAGTTTCTTAAGGGATTGCGGCTCCACCGGCTCCATGTCCAGCGTGGGCCCTGGCATTCTCCTCTTCCGCTTTTCCTCTTCTTCCTCTTCGTACAAACCCAGTTCGAATCTATGTTACAGTGTTGAAGAAGGCTAGGGTTTTAGGGCAGTGGGTCACTTCTTCTTGCAGACCTTGAAGCCCCAGATTGTCTGAGAGGGAAAAAGGGAAAGAGGAAGAAGAAGAAGAAACAAACCTGAATAAAACCTCGTCTTGGGTGGGGCGGCTACGTCTGTTCGAAACCCGAATTAGATCCGATTCTATGGAAACTCTTGTTGGGCTTGGCCTGTACTGAGTAAAAAGCCCATTACTGTAGTTGGCTCTATTTAGTATTTACTTGGGGATTATTTTACAAATACAACAAAACAACACAAAAATATTGTATGGAATTTTAAATATTTACAATTTTAATGACTTTATTTACAAAAAAAAATAGTATTTTGATATATTTTTATATTGTAATCTTATTAATTTGTTGTTGATTTTTTATTATTTGTATGTTATTTATTTTTATTTTTTTTAATGTTGTTTGAATGTTATTTTTATATAATTTTCTTTTTTATTTTCGTGTTGTTTTTATAAAATATCGTAAAAACATAACAAAAGACTAAAATCTTTGAACGTAAAAATTTTACAAAAAAAATAGTGATTTATATAATTATCGGGCAAGACTATGGTAGGACCTAACAAAAGTTCCCTACCGGTAGGGAACTTTTTTTAACCATTGATTTTAGATCGTGTGGTTATTAAGATATTAGGTGTATATTCTTACAATAGGACTGCTTGTATACAATTAAAACTTTATACATATTATAATAATATTTAATTATATATATTATTTTAAAAAAATAAAATAATATTAATAATTAAAAAAATTTATTAATTTTTAATTTGAATTGTTTTTTTTTTTAAAGTTAACTCTCATGTAAATCTTGACAGTTTCCGCACCAATATTATTGTTATTGTAATTTTTCTTCACACTCGATATATTAAACTAGTGTGTTCTTTTTTTTTTTCCTTTTATTTATTTTTCCGTTTTTTTGTTGGGAAATTTCTTTTTCTTTTATTCATCAATAAATTTTAGGAGTTTTTTTATCGAGTCATTTTTTTTTATCAATTTTGACTATAATATTACGTTGTATTATTATTATTATTATTATTATTATTATTATTATTATTATTATGACAAAGTGATTTGGATCACTTAAGAATTTACAATAAAAATATCAACAGTTGAAGTGGGAACCTTTATTTATTTATTTTTTTTTTCATTTTATTGATTAATAAATTTTATGGGTTTCTAGATTAGCATCTTTTTTTTCATCGTCGGAGTAATTTCCGATGTCAGAAAAGTCGTTAGAGCTGCTGCATGTAGGGGTGTTCATCAAACCGTTCAAATCGCCCACACCGCACCATACTGCAAAAAATTTGTGGTTTGAAATTCTTTGCAGTGCAGTCGCGATTTGAATTTTTCCTAAACTGCGCAGTGCAGTTCGATTTGCAGTTTTGAATTGTTAATATGCGGTTCAAACCGCACCGCATCGCATATTATAAAAATTTCAATTTTTATATTTATTTAGGTTCAATATGTGAAGGCCCAACCTAAGCTCACTAATTATTATTTTTTTTGCTGAAAAAATAATTATTGTATCGTTGAAACTTAATTTTTTTTTTTTCATATTTTTTTCAAGTCTTATGATATTTTTGATAAGTGTTGCTCAAACTTTGTTGTATTTGTGATAATTTAATTATTTAGTGATAGTCCAAACTGTAAAAACTGCATAAATCGCACCACACCACACCATTTTTTGCGGTGCAATTTTTGCGGTTTTTTAGTTTCGCAATGCGGGTGCGGTTTGGGAAATTAGAAAATACATGTGCGGGTTGGTTTGAAAAAATAGTCAAAAACTGCACCACCCGCATTGCGAACACCCCTAGCTGCCGACACTGGAAAAGTCGTCGAAATTGGTATTGTCCCCAAAAGAATCACTGAAAAAATTACCAAGAAGCCGGTTTCTTGATGAAGGAACCAGTTTCTTGATAATTTTTCCAGCGACAATACCAATTGCGATGACTTTTTCGGAGTTTGCTGTCGGTGTCAGAAAATTCGACAGAGTAGCTGTCTGTGTCGGAAAAATTGCCGGAGTTGCTGACGGCATCGAAAAAGTCATTTGAATTGGCATTGTCGCTGAAAAAATTACCGAAAAAATAATCAAGAAACTGAATTGGCATCTGAATTGGTAATTTTTCTAAGAAACCAGTTTCTTAGTAATTTTTCCGGTGTGCCAATTCCGATGACTTTTCTAGCCAGCAGCAACTCCGGTGACTTTTCTGACACCTGCCGCTACTCTGACGATTTTTTCAGCGCCGGTAACAAACTTCGGTAATTTTTTCGGTACCAAGAACAAATAAAATTGCCTAAATAAATAAAAATATTAAATATGGACTTTGAAAACCTAATTTTTATATATTTGGCATATCAAATACTATAAAATATCTAAAAATAAAAAAAAAAATGCCATATAAATTAGTCAAATTTAAAAGTACCATATTTAAGTAAATAACTTTTAAAATTCTGAATATAATTTTCTCTATTATAGTGTATATTATTATTATTGGAATATTATATGAATTTTTTAAAATTTATAAATAATTTATAGTATTAAAAATTTTAATGGATTACTTTTATTAAAATATTAAAAAAAATTAAAAGACCCGTAAAACTAGAGTCAGCCCACTGTAGTTTCTTTGATAAAGTAACTTTTATTATTTTTTTTTCTCAAAGAAAAAATTGGCTGTAAATGAATACTTTAATATTAGGTGTACAATTTTTTTTCTTAATTCTTATTGGCCCATTTAACTTCCCTATGCCATGAGGTAAAATAAAAGGGGCGTACATTAGATTTTCCCTATAATTATCATATTCACTTATCCTTTTTTTTTCATTCTTCTATTTGAAATTTTGAAGGGGCCTCAGTTTATAAGAATGGGAGTTTTATTTCCACTTCAAAAACTTATAAATGTGCCCCATTTTAATAAGAGAAATTTTCACATAAGGGCAAAAAAAAAATTAAAAAAAAAAATAATAGAAATACAGCTTAATGGGATTTTACACATTTATACGGTTTTTTTATTTTAATTACAAAAAATACAGTATACACACATCATCCCCTCCCTTTCATTATTTTCTAAAATGTCAGTGTGTCATTGTTGTTGGACCAAGCTTTTTGAAACTAAAAATCAATAACAACACGATGCATAATCCTAACAATACTTCCCAATTCAATTAGGCAAATTGAATAAAACAAAAAATTCATAAGAAAAGATCAATGGATCAATAACAAATTCTCTGGAGAAAAATCTGCATAAAAACAGGTATGAAACACCAAAAACACAACACTCGAAATGAACAGAGTAAGATCTATATTGCATATATAGTCAAGGTACTAACTGGCCAACCACTTAGGCAAGCTCTGATGAAGCCAAAAGCATCAAGGCGCCTACTCAAGTAGGCAGTGGAACTAGGTCACTTTGAGATCACCTACCAGTCTTGAATAACAATCAAAAGGTAGGCATTAAGCAGACTTCATTGTTAAATGTACTTGCCTTGAAGAAGACGATTCCATGATTTGTGAAGACCAAGTCCACACGCCTGATAATGCAGCTCAGAATGACCTTGGACCTTCCTGAAAACTATATGTAGATGGATCCTACAACGAGTATGGTTATAGTACTGGACTCATCTTAGTTACTCCAAAGGGATTTTAAACTCGCAGTGCATTGTAGTTTGAGTTCACCGCAACAAACAACAAAGCGGAATATGGGGCACTCCTAGAAGGATTGTCATTAGCACTAGAAATAAAAGTCGAGTCACTCGAGATCTACAATGATACACAGCTAGTTGTTAATCAGATTCTTGGTGAGTATCAAGCCTGAAGGTCATTCATGATCCCATACTTCAGCAAAGCTAAAGATCTATTAGCCCAACTCAAGCACTACTCCATCTAACAAGTGCGACATGAACAAAACGCAAACGCAGACTCACTGACTAAACTAGCTAATACAACAGATTCTAATACTCTCAGTGTAGCTCCCGTCAAATACCTTGCCAAATAGAGCATTAATGAAGACTCAGACCCTATCTTGATGATCGACAATAGTCCATCATGGATGACCCCGATTGCACAATACTTAAAACAAGGTATTCCTCTAACTCACTGGAACGAAGCTAAGAGATTGATGAGAAAAGTAGCTCGCTTCATCACCATGGATGGAGTAATGTACATAATAAGATTTTCAATGCCACTTATGAGGTGTGTCACTATTTAACGTCCAAATGTGACTTCCACTAGCAGTGGTTGTAATATAGATTAGGCGGTCGATCCCACAAGGAGGTGATTATGAACAAAAGCATTAGTAGAAAAATAAACATAAAAGGTTAATAAAAAGTAACAAATAAGTAACCAAATGAGTTTGAGTGTTTTTATTTTGGTAATAAATATTAAAAGAACGCAAATAAAAAGTGTAATCAATAGTAAAAGAGAGAAAGACTTCAATAATCATTCATATGCTTGTTTAGTTAGTTTGTACATTTGATTCACAAAGTTGACACTGTAACATTCAAACATATAAATGACATTATACATCAAACAATATGTAATAAAAGATTAAACATAAAACTAAATCATATTCTTTTTACTAATTAGAAACACATAAAAAGAGCATGACTAATCTTATGTAGGAATAGGTTTCAATGGTTACATTTTGATTGTAACCATTATGGTTACATTTTTTTAAGCCATTGGATTACCATTAAATAGTTGTGATTAATTTGGAAATTAAATAAAAATAAATAATAAATAACTTGTAATCTGAAAGTAACCTAATCATTTATTTCCTTATAAAACTTTAATTAAGATTAATTATATTTTAAAATTAAATTAATTATAATTATTAATTAATTTTTTGCAATTTATTACTATATAAGGATCTTTTAGCAATTTATTTTTTTTATACCTAAATTATTTAAAATTTTATAGCAAAACTTTTTATAATTTAAAATTACACATATAATTTAATAATTTAAAATTTATTATAATTAATCTTAATTTTAAATTATTACACATAATTATTTAATTTTTTTATTTAAATATTTAAAAAGTAAAAAATGAAATAAGTTGAAGGATTTTTTAGAAAAAAAAAATGACTGCACTTGTTATCGATTGATTAGCTTGAGGCCTCATACTTAGTTCATATAATTGTAACAAAATAAGTAAATATCATTTAAAAATAATTAATTATTTAAAAATTTATTATAAGTAGAGAATTTTAATTTGTGTCAAAAGAAGTTTAATTTTTGTAAAAAAAAATAAATTTTATTGTAAATATTATAATTAAATGGCTTAATTATTAAAATAATTCAAGTAAGGATTTAAATATAAATATTAATTGCTGAAAGAGGTCTTGTTAAATATTTAATTAATTATTTTAAGAAAATAGTTAATTATAATTAAATTATTCTAAAAAAAAGAATGTCTATTTAATTAATTATTTTAAGAAACTAGTTAATTATAATTAATTAAATCTAAAAAAGGAAAGTCTACCTATTAGTAACCTACTATAACAGGTTAAAGAAAAATGTAACCATATAGTTACAATAAAAATGTAACCATTAAATAGTCACCCATCTTATGTATTACAAGTAAAAATATAGTCAAGATAGAGATGGTGGTGGCAGTGAAGGAAGTAAATATTAATATTACTTTTATTAATTTTAGACACATAGGGAGAGCATGACTAAATATATATATATATATCATTTAACAAAAAATAAATAAACATAAACATAAAAGATAGAAATGAGCAATATTAATATTATTATAATCACTAAATAAAAATATATAGGTAGAGCATGACTAAATCTATATATATTTTGTATATAATAACATATATAGTAGTACAGATGGATGAATAACATAAAGATAAAAGTGGAAAAAAAAATTGGATTACTCAAATAAATATTACAACAAGTGAATCAAACATACAAAATACTATTTCTTTACATATGGAATCATCTCTGACTTTCTAAGGCAGATTATTAAACCATTATGCTCATTATTCTCATAAAAAAATCTAAAAACAAATATGAGAAAAAAAAGTTAAGGGAGATTTTGCTGTAGTATCTTTATTATCAAAATTACACAATTTACTATTAAAATGGGTTTATATTTATAGAGACATAAAATGACTAAAAATAAATTAAAAAAAGTTTAGAATTATAAAAATAAATATTAATGTTAAATTTGACATTTGAAATCAAAAATTAAATTAATATTATTTTTGTTATTATTGTTATTTTGTCTTCTAATATTTGGATGAAGATTGAGTGTAAAAGAGAGAAATGGAGTTGATGATGACCTAGACTTATCATCATTTTATCATATGTTTTGGAAGAGAAAAAATTGATGATGGGCTAAGTTTGACCTTTTTTGGTTAGGTTGCTTTGGACTTCAACAAAAATGTAATTTTTTTCTTTTCTTTTTAATTTTGCTTCTTTCTCTTTATTTCAACAAAAATATACGTTAATGTCTACAAGAAAAACATAAATTGAATTAAAATCAAATATTTTCATTTATAAAATATATTATAATAATTTCACAAAAATATTAATTGAAACTCAATTTAATTTATCATTTAAAATAAATAAAAGTGTATTTTTAACTACTAATCATAATCTGCAACTAGCTTATTGGTAGTCCCTAGTAATTCAAGCAGATAAAATAATTATCAAGTTGAATAAACAAGTCAAATCAAGTAAAATCATCCAATCATTTTAAAAATATTAGTAGAAAGTAAAAAATTATTATTAATGTTACTTTAATTGTGACTAAGAGTCATGTATGTGCATTAAACTTTATTAATTTTTTTCACAAATCATAACACAAATAGTATCGAAAAATTTCAAAAGTATAAAGGTCTTAACTTTAACTTTCTTACAAGTATTGAAAGTGTGATACTTTTTTGGAGTTAAAAAAGTAACAATTTTTTTAAAAAATGAAATATCAACTTCATTAAAACTAGCATTCTGAATACAAGATGGCATGAAGGTCAACCATAATATTATCCTCAAGAATGCCGATCAGAGTAGAATCGAGAGCGTCTAGCCACAAAATGGGCCACTCAATTTTCTGATCGTTGAATAAAGCGTAAACTAGTATTAGGTGAAGAAGACAATAAAATTTTACAATCATTAGTAATCAAGCCAAAGACAAAAGACATTTGTTGTTTACTAAAGATTGCTTGAACAGTGAGTAAGCTGTCAGTTTCCACCTCGATCGTGCTCCACCCTTTGCCTTTTAGCCAACTAAGGGCCTCATTTACCCCTAAAGCCTCAACAACCTCAGCCGTGTAAGTCCCATGGTAATATCTGGCAATAAAATTAATAATTTGGCCATTCGAATCACGTGCAACCACACCAAACCCATAGGCATTTTCCTTCTCAAATATTGCACCGTCGACATTGATCTTAACCGTATTAGAAGCAGGTGTCGTCCATTGCTCAATGTTACTACCATCATGCAAAAGAGAGGATGATAATAAACATGTTTTATCTTGAGCTTTTCGCCAATGATCAAGAGTAACCCAAGCCGAAGTGAGTATTTGAGTAGAAGAGGAAGCTTTTTTATCCCAAACTAAGGTGTTTCTTGCTTTCCAAAGAGCCCAACAAATTATAACCACACGACAAATAACATCATCATCATATCTATTAAACACATTGTCAAGCCAGTGTCGAATAGTGCCATTCGAATCAGCGTGAGGCTTTGTGCCAACAACTTAAAGCAAGAGGGCAGCTGAGAAGAATATGAGAAGCTGTCTCGACATGTTGAAGGCAAACAGGACAAGTTGGGGAAATACTTACACACTTAGTAACCAGTTGGAGGCAAGTTGGAGGAGTATCAGATACTGCTCTCCACATGAAGTTCTTCACTTTAGGTGGTATTTTAAGGTGCCAAAGTTTGTGCCAGAATCCCGAATTGTTCACACCAGGCTGAGTATTTTTTTGAAGTTGCATCATGGAATAAGCAGATTTTACGGTGTAGTCGCCTGTTCTATCACCAGTCCATGACCAACAATCTTCGACAACAACATAACTAAGGGGGATTCCAAGAATTAAATCTTCATCCTGAGTGTGAAACATATCTTTGCAAGAGAGACATCCCAGCTTCGAGTAGAAACATCAAGGAGAGAACTAACCATGTACTCATCAAGACCCGGTCCTGTAGTAGAGACATAGGGGTTGATAGGATTAGGAAGCCAAGGTTGTTTGAGAATGTGTGTTGAAAGCCCAGTTCGATAGTTATTCTAGCCCCAAGATGAACCAAATGTTGTGCACTCCAAATACTACGCCAGACGAAACTAAGATTATTGCTCAATTCAGCATTTAGGAAAACAGTGCGAGGATAGTATTTTGCTTTATAGACCTGACTAGCAAGAGAAGATGGTGAACATAAAAGTCTCCAACCTTGTTTGGCCATCATGGCAATGTTGAAATCATGGAGATGGCGAAAGCCCATACCCCCAGAGTCTTTAGGTGCAGCCATACGATCCCAAGACATCCATATGATGCCTTGACCATTGGAACTTTTTGTTTTCCACCAAAAGTTTTCCATAATTTTCTCAATGTCTTGGCAAATGCCCAACGGAATGAGGAATACACTCATAGCATAAGTTGGCAAGGATTGGATGACAGTTTTAAGCAAGATTTCTTTCCCAGCACGAGAAAAGAATTTACCATCCCAACTGTTAATTCGGTTAATAATCTTGTTCTTAAGAAAGCCAAGAATCACCGTTTTTTTCCTTCCAATGATATTAGGTAACCCCAGATAGAAAGAGCCATCAGTAGCTTCGGGCATTCTAAGAGTAGAACAGATTTGCTCCTTGACCAAATCTCAGTATTGAGACTGAAAAAAATGGAAAATTTGGTAGCATTGACACGTTGTCCAGAAGCAAGCTCAAAAGTATGGAGAAGTATATTCATGCTCCCAGCAGTATCAGATGTGGCTTGACAGAAAAGATAACTGTCGTCAGCAAAAAGCATATGCGTAATAGAAGGTGCCCCATTGGCCACACGGCAGCCTTGTATGATTTTGTCAGCCTCGTAACTTTTGATTAAAGCTGAAAAGCCTTCTACGCAGATGATAAACAAGTATGTTGACAGTGGATCACCCTGACGAATCCCATGAAAAGGAGTAATGGGACCCAAAATATGACCGCTATGAACCACAGAGTATATGACAGAGGTGACACACTTCATAATGAGATTGATCCATTTGCTAGCAAAACCCATTTTAGCCATGACAGCTTTCAAGTAGTCCCACTCAACTTGATCATATGCCTTACTCATGTCGAGTTTCAAGACCATAAAATCTTTTTTACCTCTTCTTTTCCGTTTTAAATAATGCATGACTTCAAAAGCAACCATAATATTGTCAGATATGAGTCTATTAGGGATAAAGGCACTTTGGGTGGAAGAGATAATAAGATCAATCATGTTTCTCATCCTATTTGCAAGAACTTTGGCCACAATTTTGTAAGAGACATTCAGAAAGTAATAGGACGCATATCACCTATAGTAGTGAAACTTTTCTAAAAAAAAATAAAAAGTAATAGTAATAGTAAAAGTAATGCACAAATGAGAGAGGATTAATTTTTAAAATAAATAATTTGAATAGACATGCCAAACCAATAAAATTCAAATATACCTATATTTAGTGTGATTTTTTCCCACTTGGGGCTATATTTCCCTTGGGGGACAAGTTCATAGTACAATATATTTTTTTCTGCAGCAAAGTTAATAGTACAGGTTGATATAATCAGAACAAAACGAAAACACAATTATTAAATTTTAGTACGAACTAACCAATAAACCACAGTAAATATTCCATACTCACAACTCACAACAAAGCGACAACAACATAAACATAAACAATGTTCATTGTTCAAACAAAAATAAATAAAAAACATAAAAATAAAATTATTTGCTCCCAATCACAATCAACTCACAAAAGTCCATAAACGACGTCGTATTCCTGTTTCTCATTACATGTAATAGGTCACCTATAATATAGTTCCCGTTCCTACCACTTTAGAATTTTTTTATTTTTTTGAAAAGGAAAATTTTTTAAATTTTAAAACTATAAATTTAACGATTATAAAAAAATTATTAATTATTTAAAATAACGAGTAAGTGTATATTATAATTATATAAGGGAAATTTGAATTTATATCCATATTTTGTACTTAAATTAATTTTTTAAACTAATACTTATATCTATTGAAAAAGTAGGATCACTTTTCCCTATACCCTAAAATACCCCTATTATTATTTTCAACCTTCTCTTTCTTCCTCTTTTCTCTGTCAAAGAAAGCCTCCCAACTGTATGCACACCAAAAACCCAACCCGTGAGGCTAGATCACACCACCCAAAACTCGACACCACCCACGGTGAACCACCGCACCCAGCCACCGCACCCACCCCGACCCAGCCCACCCTCTCGGACCGCCCAAAAATCGCACCCCGAAAGCCTTCCTCTCTCTGAAATCGCAGAAAAAAAAAAAAAAAAAAAATTGCTCCGTCCGATGGTCGGACCATGGGTCCGATGGGTCCAATTGGTCGGACCCATCGGACCCATGGTCGAACCATCGGACTGGGTCTCTCTTCCTCCCTCTCGAAAACGCAAAAAAAAAAAAAAAAAAAAAATTGCTCCGTCCGAGAGATTAATAACTACAAATTAATGCAGTTCTTCATTTGGACCAATTTCCCAACTTGCTTTCTCATTAAATGACCTGAAAGAAAATTAATCAATTTAATTATATTATATGTATATGGGAAAACTCTACCACTGTGCTTAATTAATTTAGTGGCCATTTGTATGCCTATATATTAATATTATATATATATGTTTTGCTTTGGAGGTTATAGATGAGTCAGTATAATAGAAATAATATAAATTTATGAATTGTCAGTATATATATGTCAATCGGACGGAGCATTTTTTTTTTTTCCGATGGTCGGACCCCATGGTCCGACCATCGGACGGAGCAATTTTTTTTTTTTTTTTTTTTTTTTTTTTTTTTTTTGCGTTTTCAGAGAGAGGAAGAGAGACCCAGGTCCGGTGGTCGGACCATGGGTCCGATGGGTCCGATTGGTCGGACCCCATGGTCCGACCATCGGACGGAGCAATTTTTTTTTTTTTTTCTGCGATTTCAGAGAGAGGAAGACTTTCGGGGTGCGATTTTTGGGCGGTCCGAGAGGGTGGGGCTGGGTCGGGGTGGGTGCGGTGGCTGGGTGCGGTGGCTCACCGTGGGTGGTGTCGAGTTTTGGGTGGTGCGATCTAGCCTCACGGGTTGGTTTTCGGTGTGCATACGGTTGGGAGGCTTTCTTTGACAGAGAAAAGAGGAAGAAAGAGAAGGTTGAAAATAATAAGAGGGGTATTTTAGGGTATAGGGAAAAGTGATCCTACTTTTTCAATAGATATAAGTATTAGTTTAAAAAATTAATTTAGTTATAAAACATGCATATAAATTCAAATTTCCCTTATATAAAGAGTTTTTGGTAGAGTCCTATTTATTTTAGTATTGAGGAGAATATTTTAATTATTTTAAATAGTAATTTTTTTTAGAGAAATGTTAAAGAACATTACTAATCTAGCTAAGAATTGAGTTCTATATAATTTAGTGGTTAATTAGGATTTTTTTCCCTAAACTTTCATATGCACAAAATCATGCCCCTAGAACTTTTTTGACCGTTAAAAATTTACCCTGAACTATTGTCATTGTTAGATTTAAGGACTTTTGTCTAATTTTAGTAAAAAAATTCTAACATGGATGAAAGCTCAAGGGTATGATTTAATACATATCAAAGTTTGAGGGACATGATTTGATAGATATTAAAGTCTGGGGACCATGGTATAGTACATAAACAATCACTTAAACAGTAAAATTGAATGAAATTAGACAAACGTCCTTAAATCAAACAATCTCAATAGTTTAGGGGGAAATTTTTAACGGCCAAAAAATTTCAAAAAACATGATTTGGTACATGTCAAAGTTCGAAGAAAAAAAAAATCCTAATTAGCTTAATTTAATAATCCCAAGGCCACAAAATGCTCTTTTTATAAATACTAATAGTAAATAAATGTTTAAATTTACGCATCATCTGTCATATTAGCATTGTTATTGGATAACAGTGTGTCCAACACTTCTTAATATATTGCTTTGTGATTGGCTAACAATATTAAATTATACGAGATCTTATATTTAATTGGACTAATAACAATATTAATACATATACAAGCGGTAGAAACCACTCTTTTGCATTTCTCTCTATCATACCATACCACTAACCACTCATAAAATAAAATTTCTCATTAATTATTGACCAAACAATTTCTTTTGTATCTTTCCAAGAAATTAATTTTATTTTTTAAAAAGAACGCGTCTCATTTCCAAAATTTAATAAGAGCGACCAAAATCTTGATGATTCACTTTCAATTTCAAACCTTCTTTACTTCTTCATCTTCATCGAAACTCTAGCCACCTCTTTCAACTCTAACAAAACTAAAAAGCTAAAAACGACACCAAACATAGCCTAAACGACACTCAAAAACAAGAATGATGAACCAAGAACGACACCAAGGCGGCGGAGGAGCACCGCACGGTATACTACTGGCGGTTGTGGTGGTGCTGGTCATCGTTGTGCCATTCCTACTGGGCGACCAAGGCGAAGCACTGACCGAGGCCTTCTCCGAGCTCCTAAGCCCTATCGGCCTCCTCCTCCTCCCTATAATTCTCCTTCTCACCATTCAGTTCCTCTCCTCCGACCGCGGATCCTTCGTAAACTCCATTTTCTCAACCGGAGAACCCGATTCGATCCACCGTGTTAGCGGTTCACCAGTCGGCGTCGCCTTGTTTCTCGTCATTATTCTTTTCCTTCTTTACAATCGCATCTCCATATTCGGCGGCGACGATGATTCCGGCGATTAAAACGGTGCGTTTTACTGGATCTGACCTTTACTGTGGTCATTCTTTTTCTTTTTTTATATAATATAAAATGGTGATTTTCACTCCGGTTAGTGAAGTGAAGGGGTTAATATTGTAATTAAAGAGTGAAACCCAAGGTTAGAAATGGAATTTACTATTGTACTTAACTTAATCGACTTTGTTTAAGCCCAAGGTTAGAAATAGTTTTAAAGTTTAAATTCCATAAATAGCCTTGGAAGAGGGGGAGCATTGTAGGCGGCGGCGCATGTTAGCCGGAGTAGCCCATGGTGGCGCGCCGTGTCGTTGGAATGGTGGCTCTTTCTACCTACTTTAATTTTTGTCGTTTTATTTATTTATTTAATTTATTTAAATTTTCACATTTTCTGCTTTTTAATCACGCTTCCACGTGCTATTCCATGCATTTGACCTTTTCTAATTTTACTTTTAATTTTATTTTAATGCATTACCATTACGTATTATAATGTTACTACTGTGTTAGATTAATTGAATGTTTAAGTAAAATATAATAATAATTGTAAGAGCTCAAATACCAATAATATGATGAGTTTTAATTAGTATTTAAAAGGGTTTGTAAATCTGGAGATTAGGAATTGATACTTGTGTTTCATGGTCGTACAATGTACATGCAGACACTCCCACTGAGTCTGACATAACATGTGTGTAGTGGGAATAAAAAGTTAGTTAATATATCACTATGATTAATTAGAGTTTTTTTTATGTTTTTTAAACTAGTAATATTACACATTACAATTTTACAATATAACATTGCTATTAGGTACTAACAGTGGCCAACCAGCTCTTAACCTTATGGGGCAAAAAAAATTTTCTACTTTAAAATAGGATATAAATAAAAAAAATATTAATTTTGTTTGATAAAAGAAAATTATAAATTTTATTAAAATAAAAATAAATATACGTGAAGATATAAAAATAAATATATGTGAAAATATAAATGAAAAATATACACTTTATAAGAATAAATATGAAAAATATGTGAGAATAAAAATAAAAAATATTAATTTATAAGGACAAAAATATAAAAAATTGATTGTATAGGAGCAAAATTAAAATTTTTAAAAAAATTTAAACAAAATTGTAATATAATAAAACTTGAGTGGGGTCATTTGCCCTCACATGACTCTATGTGGCTCCGTCACTTGGTACCAGTGGTATTTAATACTTTTAGATATGTTTTCTTGTGATTGGTTAGCGATACTTTTTAAGAATTATTATATTAAATTATACAAGATCCAATTTTTATTTAGATCAATAATAATATTAACACATAAAAAAATGCTAGGTAATAATACTACTACTTTTAACATTTCTCTTTACAATAACACTAGACATGAATAGATCCTTTTGCATTTCTGTAGAATATACCAACACAACTGGGCACCATGGTCAAATTTTACCCGGCGGATTGAAGAGGGTGTTAAAAGTTGAGTAATGATTTTTGTACTCAAATGTGAGATGTTTCAACTAATTTTTTTAAATGGGTGTTAATATTATTGTATTAATGATACAAGAAAATTTCTACAATAAATAGGCTATTTCTCCTATGTATAGATGTATCTATTTCTTTTATTTATTATTATTTTTAAATACCTCAATATATTAATTAAAGAACCAAATTATAATTCATCATTACATCAACAGAATGGTTCTCATAATCATCTTTAATACTAACTTTTGCTAATGTGTTGGTCATTTCATTGCCCTCGAGAAATAAATTAACAAGTACCAACTTTAAGAATACTCTTAACATTTTTTCACTTTGTTCTTTAAAATATATCACTAAAATATCACGATTTGTTTTACATCATTTTAAAGTATAGCATATATGATACAAATTCTCAAAGTTATAGAAGGTAGTAAAATATCTTTATTTCACTTACTAAGAATAAATTAGAAATAGATATTTTCTTATATCTAAATTGTAACTATTAGATTTAACATTTTCACTACTAAATCTAACTTTATAAATTGTTATTGTTTTCTATATTTTCTTCGTATCATTTAAATAATATATTTTTTAATATATATAATATATATTAATAAAATGAAATATAATATAGTTGAAATATTATCAAAATATGTTTAAATGAAATATAATAATAGTGATTCTCTACATGTAGAAAAGTATTTAATAAAATAGAGATGCTTTAAAAGAGAGGAGTTTACATCATTTGTTGGAAGATATTTTTGTCCCATTGTTCTTTAAAAATTTTAAAAATCTTTATTTTAAATGAGCCATTGAGAGTGCTCTAAGATTAATTATATGTAAAAGTATGAAGCATATATGATTGATTTGAAGTGCGGAATAAAATGCTAAATTGACATATACTTTGTATGAAAAGTTAGATCAAAATATCTTCAGGCATTAATCCTTGAGCATCTACTCCACACAAGTTTTTGAATCTTGTTTATCGAGATTTTCGAAATCGAATCAAAAGAAGATTGAGCTAAAGATTTTTACGTGGTTGGGGCATTAACGAACCTTAATCCACAAATCAATATTATTAAGCTCTTTGCTTGTGGAGTATTAACTGATTTTTTACACATAAAATTGTTAATCCTTTGCATGAAGGGACATAGTAATAGGCTTTTTTGGCTAATTGGTCGGGCGAATCTGGACCTAAAAAAGTTTTTGTTGGTGCTTTAAGCCCACTGATAGAGTAAATACAATTTAATATTAGTCACTTGGTCGAGTAGGTGAGGCCCAGTTCATGAGTAAGCGTGTAAGTGACACACTATTGATAGTGATATTTGTATGTGTGCCATTAATTTTGAGAAGGAGAATGTCAATATAATGCCTTAACCTGTAAATGCACGTCGTGTGTGCTTTTATAAATTAGTTCATTATGATAAACTAACAATTTAGGAAAGAAATTGTGATTTAATTAAACTTTTATTAAATAATTTTGAAATTATAATTTACTAACTTTTAAAATTTATAAAGCTCGGGGATCCCCTTTAATAAACTTTTACAAAAGTACCATTGTATTATTTTATTACAAAATATTTATACTTAGCCAAAATATTGCAAAACCGTGGTCATGTTAATTAATCACAGTATGTCGGGGGAACTAATATGTACATTCGTTAGAAAATCTCTAATTCATGGCTGATTTACTTTCTTTTTTTTCTTATGTGCACCGCAAAGCACCCTTGAGTTACAAAAACTCAGCAAGAAAAGCAAGAAATACAAATTCACATACAATGTAAAGCAACAATCAACAACAACCATATAATCTTCCTTTTATTTATTGAGGGGGTTGTAATTAGTGAGATTATGAGATTATCTTCCCTTTTTATGTCCTATTTCACTTGTTCAGAATCATGGATAACAAATTCTTATAAGATTCTTTACTCTATTCTTTAAAATATACTACTAAAACTTTATTATTATTATTTTTTTCTTAATTTAACCTTACACATTTATATTACATGCACTATTTTTTTTTCTACACCATATTTTTTTATTGAATTATATTATTTAGTATAGGAAGATAGAGATAGAATTATAAAATAATAAAATAATGTTTTACAAGATGAATAGTTGTAGTTATTTAGGGGGTGTTTATAAAATACTTAATTCAATACAATCTGCACGATTTAATCTAATCTAATCTGTAAAGTACCGCATTAGTGCAAATTGGAAAATCTAAAATTCGTATTTATGCGTATTGAATGTTGATTGAAATGTAAAAGTATTCAATCAAATCCAATCTACTCATTTATATATACTAGTATAATGCTATGTACGAGGCACGTATACTAAGTTTTATGCTAAATGTGTTTTATTTTATTTTAAAATGATACAATAAAAGAAAAACCACACCAAAATAAATTAATTTTTATGGATCATTTTCTTGATTGATTAAGAATAAAATAGAACTAAGGTGGCGTTTGGTTGGGAGGAATGAAAATATAGGAATAGAAATGAGAATGGGAATGGGAATATAGGAATTGAATAAAATTTAAAATGCATAAAAAAATTGATAAAAAAATTATTAAATTTTTTCTCATCATGTATTGGAATGGTCTTTCCTTCCATTTCAAAAATGAATAGTCATTCCACCAAAATGGTGGAAAGGTCATTCCATTGGAATAACATTCCAATACTTTAATATGCAACCAAACAAAGGAATGGAATAAAAATTGTTTCCTTTTCATTCTATTTCATTACCTCCAACTAAACGCCACCTAATATCATAACCATCATAGCCAAAAAAAAAGTAGAATAATAATCCAAAGCACATAAACAATAAACACTGATAAGTTTTCTCCACATTTCTAACTTCTTTCTCAATCTCACTTTCCAAATTATAATACCCAATTCCAATTCAAAAATATGAAACTAATATGTTTGCTTGAACTGTACTCGTTTGAAGCACTTAGTGCTTTACTAAGATGGTGAGTTATAATCATTCTGAAATAATATCAACTTAAGTAAAAAGAGCAACCAAAATAAGTTATCTTGTTATTACACTAAAGATGTAATATTTTGCTGGTTCTCCAAGCCAATTTAATGTTAATATTTTCACTAAGATACTAATATCTTTCATACAGAGACATTCATCAATAGAAAAAAGGTAAGATCATTAAGAAAACTTAGCATTGATCACTATGTTTTGAGGCAACTATTACCAAGTTGCTTTTCATGATTATGAGTTTAAAAAATCAATTTAAGATTATTAATTTTCTCTACATGTAACTGGGACCAATATACTATCAGTGCAACTCTATTAAACAAAAAATAATTACTTACCATGATCGAAGCATAACTAAAAAAGAAAATATTGGCAGTAATTATTATGAAATATTGAAAAAACTAAGCAACTTGATGCAGATTTGTATCCATGAGTTCATAAACCAGGTAGACATACTTTGTATCAAGTTCGAACAAAGTTTGCCACATGGTACAAGGTTTAGTAATGCTTTCCTAGGGTTCTAAACCCATTTAAAGGCTCTACAAAAGTTACCATTCTAACAAAAATAGAAGACATTATTTATAAATAAATACAGAATCAATACAATGCATTCCAGTTATGTGCCCGCAAAAAAAAAGTTAAAACTCCATACAACAAAAAAAAAAATCAAAACATTGGCTCATCGTCTACCTAGAAAGGATATAGGACTAAAAGTAAATATGCTAATGGATATATGAAAATCAATTCCAATGACTATTTATAATCAATTCTAAAAGAAAATATGCAAATAGATATATACAAAGTTTTGTGAAAAATAGGAAAGGCAAATTCCTTGAAAAAGCTGTCATCAACGGAGACCACACCTCTCTTCCTCTCTGTTCTCTTTTTCTATATGTTTCTTTCAATTGTTTTGTTCTTTAAAGCCCTCAATCCAAATTATCAAAGCTTTTTTCAGTTTCCCTCTTCTCACCTTTTCTATATGTTTCCTTCAAATTTGAATTGTTTTTTTTTTGCATAAGATTTTTTTTTTTTTTGAGATGGTTAATGAAACACCTTTCACAGAGCTATCTATCTAGAAAACATTATAGGAGGTTCTTAGCTACCAATCAGGATTTCGAGATTGATACCTTTGTCTCCCTCTCCACTCGTGGTTTTAGCAAAAATTAATGATATTTGTAGCATTCCACGCTGTAGTGCATTCGTGTTTTTGTTACTCTCCGTATCAAATCGGTTGTTTAACTTTATTTTTGCCCTCGTGTTCTATAAAAAGAAAATATTAATTCAAATATTAATAGGATTTGTTTTATTATTATTATTTTATTATATATAAATAATATTTTATTATTTTATTAAATGTAAATAAAAAGTCACCATGAATTTCTTATAAACCAAGAATTTAATTATATAGGCACACTTTATATAGAATACATATTTTTAAATATATATATACAATTAATATTTTAATGTAAAAAATAATTTAAAAATCTGATACATATAATACAAATATATTTTAAAACTTACTATATCAAATGTATATTCCCATTTTATTTATAAGAAATTTTTAATTTAAAACAAAATTAAACAATTCTTTATACATACATTTTTTTTCTTCTTTTGAATTTGTTATTTTTTGTTGTATTTATTTTAATTTGTTGTTGTAGACATAAGGCAACAATAATTTATTTTATTTTGTGATTAGTCACGTGAAAAAAAAAATTAATGAATATTAAATAATTCAATATTAAAAAATAATCAATTCAATTCACTCTTTTGCAAATTTGATTGGATTAGATTTGAATTATTATACAGATTAAATTTGATCCAAAATACGAAATTCGCACTATGAACAAAGTAGTGCATACTGAATTGAATTAGCACCCTAGTAGCAAAATGTAGTTAAGGAATTGGATAATTGGTGACAAAACTCTTTTAGATTTTTATACATTTCACCCCAATATTTTTACTTTATTTTTATTTATTTATTTTTATAGCAATATCTCCTTAACTTCACTATTGATAACAAATTTGAAGCGTCAATTAAATTTCACCATTAAATGTCAATAGAAAATGCCGCTATGTATACCTGCACATACGTGACACTAAAATCTCAAAACTAATAAAAACATGCCATGCATACACGGGTATGCACAATGACAATCCAATCAGCATTTAACAGTGAGAATTAACTAACGCCTCAAATTTATAAACAAAAGTGAAGTTAAAAAGTATTGCCACAAAAAAAAATAAATTAAACGTATAAAATTAAAACATAAAAAGATTTAACTGCGAATTACCCATTACCCAAATGAATAATGTTTGAGCTAAAATAGCTAATCATCTTATTCATCTAATGGAGAGTAAATTTTGACATCTTAACCTATATTTTTAGGTATTAGCTATTTTACTAGTGCACAGTAGAAATGACAAAATAATCGTCATAAAAATCGTAATCTTTATAGTACAGCCAAATGAACATCCCTCTTCAACTCATTGACAAAAAAGACTTAGTATTAAATATAAATCAATATAATAAAGGACCATGGAATGAAAGCCAGGATCAACTTTAGTTAAAATCTTATAAACAATGACACAGAAAAGAAAAAAAATAATAAACATAAAAATCTGTATCAAATATCAGATTGTTCAACTTGTGTTATATGTGGTGCCTATAATGGGTTTATGGGTATTCTCAAGGAGCAAGTATACAAATTTCACCACATCCACTAAGCAAGTGATAAGGTGCTCATCAAAACCCTCTTTTACCACGATTCTGTATTAGCTGCATGGAGTGGAAAAAAGGTCCAAAAACTGAAACTCAACTTTGAATCCATAGCTATTACTTCAAGCTCCAGCTTCATCATCATCATCATCACTAAAAACTATACCAAATCTAGTCATAATAGTCCCTGTTTTATTTTTATTTGAGGGATAAAATTGTGTCAATTCAACTGCTTAATCTTGTAATATCAGCATACTATACAATAATCTTCCTCACAGCAGTGTAAGCAAATAATAATAAACACATACATACAAATCCTTGAAAGAGAAAAAAAGAAGTGTCTGAAATGTCCTAAATCTAAAACCGGCATTGAGTAAATAAGCATAAGGACATTCATTATGTTCTCTGGCCCAGCCTTGCAATTTAAAGATACTAATTCAATATTAAACATACAGGGTGGGTGACTTCACTTGAAAGACATTATCAGATATAAACCTGGATCCAAAATCAAAGATGAGCACCAAATAATGAACCATTTTGCAGATAAAGCATTACCAAAGCTTCCCAAACATAATTAATAAGTTTTACATACTGAAAAACATATCATGCTTACCTCACGCTAATCCAAGGTTATGTAGCTTGTTACAGTGGGGTGTAGGATGATTCTTATTCCAGTGCCGTCTTTGAAGCTCTACCTGGCAGTAGCGCAGAAGAATACTTTTATAATCTTTGATCACACTATCTTCAATATCACTCCGAGCAGAACTTCCAATAGGATAATTATTGTCGAATGCTGTGGACTTAACATAAAATTCCACACCATATTTCTCAGTTGTCTTGGGAACTTGATAGGAGTAATTCTTGTGCAGTGAATATTCAGGCTCTGAAAATGGCAGATATGCAAGCAATATAATGAGCAAAAAGGGCAATATTTGAAGAAGGAGCATGAAATTAAGTCCTCCCCCATGAAACTCTTCCCTCGGTTGTTGACCGCCCATTCCTCGGGCCCTATAAACATGACTAGCTCGAAACATTTCACTCTGACCAAAGAATGCCCTGAATATTTCATTAGGGTCAAACTCATCCTCAAAAATGTCCTGCTCAGTTCGCCTCCGCCGTCGCCTTACATTGTTGTGTTGTTGGTTATACTCAAATTCATCAACCAATCCAGTCTGATCATACTGTCTCCTTGATTCACCATCACTCAAACACCTAAAGGCTTTGCTCACTGTCTTAAACGCCTCTTCCGATCCAGGAGCCTTGTTTTTGTCAGGATGAACTTTCAGAGACAATTTCCTATAAGCCTTTCTAATTTCCTCAACTGAACAAGTCTTCTCCACACCAAGAACAGCATAATAGTCTTTATTTTTCCTTATCTGCCTAATCAACTGAACATGTTCCTCAGAATAATTTCTCTCCCTAGTATTAAGCGGGTCAAACTCATTCTTAATCTCACCTACACTTCTCCCATTTCTAGACTCTGAAGGAGACTCAGAAGAACCAAGCTTCTCACAAGCAGCCAAAAGCTCGGCAACTGGCAAATCACCATTGAGACGCTGAGCAATTTTAATGAATTTCAAAGCACGTCTTTTGTCACCTGAGCTAATTGCTTCTTCAGCAATGCGAACACATCTCAGTGCTTCATCCTTGTTACCATCCATAACAGACCACTCACTGAAAAAAAAACCCCAATTCACAAAATGCGATCTTTTCAAAACATGATTCACAAAGCATAGAAACCCTATAAATTAATTCCATAAATCTGATTCTAATTCAAAATTCAGAAACAAAGAGGACTGTGAGAGTCCATATATATCAAAATCAAATTTATTAGGGTTTGATTGATCAGAGTAAGAATTGTAATAATTACCATATGATTTCAAATACGAAATAGGTAAATCAAATAAAAATAGTCTAAACAGAGAAGAAGAAGGGTTACCAGCTAATAAGATTGGGAGGAGAGCTCAGAGCCTGAAAGTAGAGAGAGAAAGCATAGAGAGAGAAAGAGATGAGAATAAGAAAATGGGTTTAGTTTATTTAGTTCCGTATTCACTATACGGTGGTACGTCACTCAAGAAATGATAGTCCACGACCGAATAAGATCGTGCCACGTGTTGAGAATAACAATTTCAATGGGCTAATATGGGTTAAGAGCAGAGAGAACTCCAGCCCGGTTAATGATGGTCCACATAACATTTGTACCGACAACTTCCTTTTGGGGGATAGTTTCATTAATACCCCGAAAAGTCAAAACAATTACAAAAATATGAATTTTAAATATTGTTAGAGCAATGCTAAAAGACACCAATAGTGCCTATCACCCTCTTATGTATCAATATCGTTATTGGTCTAACTAAGTATCGGGTCCTATATAGTTTAATGTAATAACTTTAAGATAATATCGCTAGCCAATTGTAAGGTGACACATCTAGAAGGTGATAGGCACTAATGATGCCTAATAGCAATACTTATATTGTTACTGCTTACAAATTTCTATTTACGAAAAATACAGACTACTGAGGGGTTATTTGACTTCATAACTTAAAAACTATTTTCAGTTTTCAAAAACAGTATAGATTTTAAAGACTAATAAGGGATCGTTTGGCCAAAATTTTTAAAAACAGTTTTTATAAAACTAGAAACATAAAACATCAAAATGTTATTTTCTATTTTCAAAAACAATTTTTAACATATAATATTTTACATTTTTGCTCAGATACCCAAATCCGAACTACGACTCAGACCCCGACTCGAACCTGACCCCCGACCTCGACCCGTACCCGGACTCGAAACCAGACACTGAACTTGGACCTCGACCCTAACCCAAACCCCGACACCAGACTTCAATCTGGACTCGGACCCTCGACCATGGACCCAAACCCGGACTTAGCCTCGGACCCAGCCCCGGACTTGCCCTCGGACCTAGTCCCGGACTTGGCCCCAAACCTCGAACCCCAACCCAGACCCCGACCCTGACCCTAACCCGGACCCCGACCCTAACCCTGACCCCGACCCGAAAACCGAACACCAACCCCGACCTCGATCCCGACCTGAACCTCGATTCCAAACTCTAACCTCGGACTCAGACTCGATTCCGGACCCCAAACCTGGGGCTAGGTCCGAGGTGCTAGGTTGGGTCAGGTCCAAGGTCGGTGTCCGGGTTAGGGTCCGGGGTACGGAGTTCGGGTTTGGGTCTGGGTCCGGGTCTGAATCCGATGTCTGGGCCTCAGTCTTGTCCAATTTTGGGTACGAGTCCAAGTCCGAGGTTTGGTCCGGGGTCAAGGTTTGGGTGCGGGGTCCGACGTCCAGGATTAGGGCCAGTAAAGCATATGACAGCTTGGATCATTGCATAAGGCCCCTTATATTAAAAGACCTCATTTTTTTTATCATCTCTTTATATATATAATATAATAAATATTTTTTTTATATGTATAGTATACAAAATAAATGTTCATAAGAACAAAGCACTTACAAAAAAAAAAAAAAGATATTGGCGGCTAAACCACCTTAACTTTACGGTTTGTAACAGTTAACCACAAAAATTAAAATTTTGGCGGCATAACTACCTAAACTCTGGTTCCGTTTTATTTTGTACCCCTCCGTCCAAAAATCACTGTTAAGTGTCATGGTGGACTGTCCACGTGTACACACTTGTACGCATAACAAATTTTTAGTGGTCCACGTAATATTAGTTTTAAAATATTATAAAAATAATCTAAAAATTATAAAAATAAATAAATTATAAAAAATATTTTATTTTGTTTTTTTGTTTTGTTTTTTTTTTCTTTTCTTCTTCTTCTTTTGTTGCGTGCAAGACCAAACCCCACAACCGAAACCCTAGCCCTCCTCTTTGTGTGGCAGCCTTCCCCAACTCTGGAGGAGCTATCATCGGCAATCCTCAATCCAAACGGGCCATTATTATCCCCAACTCCGAGAAACCCAAACCCCCAATAACATTCCCTCTCATGTGATCCCCCAAACGGGCCCTCCTCTTTGTCGTCTCTCTCTTTCTCATTGACGGAAAGAGAAAACACAGGTCAACGCAGGTCGACAGAGGTTGGAGCTTCAGACGGGCTTCGATCGACGGTGATGAGGGCTTCGCCTGGTGCTCTCCGTCCATCGTAGAGAGAGAATGGAGAGTTTAGTTTTTGAGGGCACCGAAGCTCACCACGAGCTTCATCTCCATTTGGACAGCGTCGGTGTGCAATAGAAAGGTGTGTGTGTGTGTGTGTGTGTGTGTGTGTGTGTGTGAGAGAGAGAGAGAGAGAGAGAGAGAGAGAGAGAGAGAGAGAGAGAGAGAGAGAGAGAGAGAGAGAAGACATGGTAGGGTTGGGGGCTTTGGTCTTGCACGCAACAAAAGAAGAAGAGGAAAAGAAAAAAAAAGAAAATAATTTTTTTATAATTTATTTATTTTATAATTTTTAAATTATTTTTTTTTTAAAAAAAAAAAAGAAAAGGAAAAAGTAAAAAAAAATATTTTTAATTTTTGATTTTTTTTAAATATTTATAATTATTTTTTTAAGATTAATATTACGTGGACCACTAAAAACTTGCCGCGTGTACAAGTGTGTACACATGGACAGTCCACCATGGTACTTAACTGTGATTTTTGGACGGAGAGGTGTAGGGCAAAAAGGAACCAGGGTTTAGGTAGTTATGCCGCTAAAATTTTAGTTTTTGTAGTTAACTGTTACAAACTGTAAAATTTAGGTGGTTTAGCCGCCAATATCCAAAAATAAAAAAATATGATAAAACTTTGTAGTCTCAATACACAGGATTTTAAAAATTTTCCTTATTTTAGAATTTATGAAGTTTTGATTGATATTTTTTTTTTTTTAATAAAAGACTTAATTTTATTTTTTCGCCCAAGGCCCCCAAACCGCTTGGGCTAGCCTTATCCAGGGTCTGTGGTCCATGTCCAGGTCTAGGTTTGGGTCGGGGTCTGGGGTTCGGGGTCCGAGGTCAAGCTCTGGGATCCAGTCCGGGGTAAAATAAGTTCATGTCATGGTATGGTGTAGTAATATTTATTTATTTATTTTTATTTTTTTAGTATAAAAAACTCAAAAAAATAGTTTTAAATAATCTGGGTCAAACACAATTAATTTTTTAAAATAACAAAAAACTGTAATCTATTCTCAGTTTTGAAAACATAATTCTGAAAACTGAAAACACAGCCAAACAGATATTTTCATGTTATTCTTGTGTTGTAATATTTTTATGTTAGTGTTTATTGTTTTCCCTTGTTATTTGTTTGTTGTTTTGATATTGTTTTTCTTTTATTTTTATGTTGTTTTTATAGGATACTGTAAAATTGTAATTAAAGAAAATAAAAAATTATAAAATTAAATTATTAAAAAAAATTATTTAACCATAAAATATTAAAATTTTGCCAAAAATAATACTGTGTAAACTTTCCATTTTCTTTTCGTGCCTGTAGTTTTATTTTATTTTAGTTTTTTTGACACTTGTGGAGGCATTTTATTTTATTATTAGACTATGTCTATGATCTTTTTTCCTTTTATTTGACCATATCATTTTAACAAAAAATGCCCTTAAATTTTTATGTACAACAATTTCTTAAGTTCCCTTTAACTTAAATTTATTTTTGAACTTTGTGACATTTTTCTCAACTTTTGTCAATTAGTTGACAATTGAAGACAAAATGAAATCCATGAAAAAAGAGGTGAAATGAAAGGAAATGTGGGATTTTATATACTTTCACTTTTCAAGAAGAAAAGATTATACAACAGCCTTGATTATCAATTTTTCAATCATTATGTAATCTACAGTTAAATTGATATCTAACTGTGAGAGCTTGTGATCAAACCTTCAATGGCTACTAGACTTATATAGCAGACCTCAGTTCAATTCATCATCAGAATCAAAGTTGTGTCTTTTCCTCAATGATTCCAATACTTGTTGAGGATTATCAACTCTGGAAGTGTTTTCTTTCTCACAAGATTTGAGTTTAGGTACACTTTTAGCAGTTAAAGGAGGTGACACTATTCCTTTGTTTAGTTCCTTGAGCACAGACCGAGCTGTGGCGGCAGCTGTTGCATCTGCCATTGCTGATGCAAGCTTTCCATTATCTTGAACTTGTTTACCATCTCCAACTTGAACAGGATCAGGTGAACGAAAGCTACAACTCGCGTTTTTATTGTTGGCAACAGCCTCAGCAGCTGTTAACTTGGTCTTCCCCGCTTCATACTTTTGCATATCATACATGATCTCTTTCTGAAGTTGTTTATCAGCAACTAATATTTCATCAATCTCGTTTTTGTAATCCTTGAGAAGAACACGGAGGCATTCCATGAGCGAACCTATAAGTGGACTGTTTCTGCTTTCCAATAGCCTCTTCAACTCTATGAAGATGGGAATCATGTTCTGGATAAGACCCTTTTTGACTGCTTGTGTTATGGCCCTTCCTCTAGCTGCTGCAGCAGCAGATGCTGAACCATCTCCATCTTCTTCGACCTCTGCAGAATCCAATGATGGTCCACGGTTCGCCTGTATTCTGATTTCTTTGCAAGCTAGAATGTGGAAAGTATCCTAATTTCTCAAAAGAGATTAGTATATAACAAACTTAATTTAAACCCCTTCAGAGAGAAAAATGAACCTCAAATTTACAGGTATTGTTTGAGTAGGCAAAGAACCTTTACCTGAAGAACTGAGTGTCCAGTGACATCATCTATATTTAGAGCACCATCAGATGCTGCAGCAAGAATCTCTGCACATAGCTTTGCGAAAGTCGCCAAAAGGTGCTCTGGCGCCATTTGTTTGAGCAAAGAAACATAAACGTGCATTCTTTTAGACCTTGATCTCTCATCATTTCCTCTGAAAAGTAGTAAAATGCGGAGACGAGATGTAGTTATGTGTTGCATTTTGAAAAGTTGATTTCTATTCTAGTTCAATATAGACAGTTAGACACCAACCTGATGGAAAAAAGTCGACTTTCAGTTCGGGAGCCATGTGAATCAGTATGTCCACTGTGAGCGTGGCAGTCATTCAGAACAAAGATGGCTTCTATGAAACTATTGTAAGCAATGAGGGGTGCCTTGACTGCAGAAACATGCACATAAGGATCAAAGCCCTGTCAAATAGATGTGAAAGCACATTCCCAATTTCCATAAACTTAAAATATGGCAGTCAAAGAAAGCAATGTACAAATTTGCAACCTTTCAAAATATTCCCAAATAGGAAATCAGCAAGCTGCCTTATCTTTTCTGACTCATCAACAAGCGAGAGAAGAAATCTTAAGAACAGAACTCCTCTCCACTTCACGTAGTCCCTCTAAATAAAGGATAAGTAAAAACATGAATCGGCTTCTGCCTTGTCGTTAATCATCAACTTGCTAAGTAGGAAGAACATGAGAGAACAATAACATACCTGCAATAGTCTTGAAAGCAGTGTGAATGTCTGCCTTCTCACAAGTTCACATGGATCGCGGAGACATTTTGTGATCTTCGTTATATAACTGTTGATTTCAGTGCAAACTAGTTAGTGGAAAATAAGAAAGAAATATAATCAAAAGACAGTTCTTGTTGGCTAGCTTAGTGTCAAAGAGACCATTTGAAATTACTTTTAAAGTTTCTTACCAATCAACTAAAGCAGTATGGTGAATGCAAAAATCTGCCATGATTACTACCAAGTTATTACGGAGGGCTGCACAGTCACTCTTCTCAAGCTCCTACAAGAACAAATACCTTGAAATTTTAGTTAAAGAAGATACTAGGTACTGATGCTTAGTCAATAAGTGTAGGTGCCAATCAATTAGAGCAAGCATTTTTTTTTACAATGAATATACATATTAACAGCTGCTTGTCTCCATAAGTTTTGTTATTTTAATAGTTTTGATAGTATTTGTGAGCTATGGCTTGGAAATTAAATTTATTTTCTTTTTTTTACAGAAATACCACATGAGCTGTTTATAGAAGGAAAATGAGGCTGAAAATGATGAGCAAACCTGCATAAACAGAGGAATATATCTTTTTGCAAGTTTCCCATCTGCAAGACAAATCTTTCCCAAAGCCAACCATGACTGAATATATAAAGAAGGGGCTGCTTGCTTGAACAAGACCCTAGGGCCTAGTATTTTGTTCAATTTAGGATCAGGATTTTCTGATGTGATTATTGTATGTAAAAGTGGAATGATTGAGCTCATATCAGCAGCTGGACAATGAATAACCAAAGACCCAATTGTATAGACTGCCGTAACTGCTTTTGACAATGACCTAGCCATGGACTTCGCTTTTCTGCTCTTTCTAGTTGAACTTTTAGGTGTCATATAGCTGCCATTTTTGTTTGCTTCTGAATTTTCTGAGATGCATTTTTCTAAAATTTTAGAAGCTTTAGAGAGAAGCTGGTTCACCCATTTCATAACAAGTGAATCAGACTCGTTTGCACTTGAAGCCTTCCGCTTGCATAGTGTCTTAAGTGCCTTAACATGAGCTTTAACCTGAAAACAAAGGCGCCAGTTAGTTGCAGGTAATATTTTTAAAAAATGGCAACATTCTAAACAAAATAGAACCATCAATTCATACTGATGGTACAATTTGATGAACAAGGTACCTCTGTCAAATGCATATTGAACTTGTCAAGTTTTTTGAACAAATTATGGGCTAAATCTGCAGCTGGTTCAGGGGGCAGCACAATAGAAACATTGGAAATTGTTTGCAATAAAAAAACACGATCCCCAGCCCAAGCAACAGAATTCGCTTCTACATCCTCTTCATCATCATAGATTTCTCCTAGTGTATCAGGACTCGTAATATTTACTCCCATGTCATCCTTGTCAAGAAGCTCCCAATGATGGTGGAGGAACTCCCAGTCTACAGCTTTAGCAACGTACGCTGACACCTCCGACAAAACAAACCAAGCACCAGGGGGAGCCGTCCACTTTTCTATTGGCAGACAATATCTTGACCAAAGAGACTCAGACATTTGTATGATTGTCTGAAGAGCTTTAGCAATTTTGGGCTTTAACTTATTCTTTTTGCCAAGGTTTGTGCATATTTTCTTTACCCAAGGTGCCACCTCTCCATGGCAAATCTCTCTTAGAAGACCTAGAACACCTTCAGGGAATAACAACTCAAAATCCTCTTCAAAACTGCAGATACTGCCTTTACTAGGGGGCAACTCAATTGATCCAGATCTACATATCCGTTCCAGTACCAGTTCCAGAAACAAGTTTTCACATTCTTCTTGTATGCTGGACTCATTATCAGTTATCAAGCGAGGAACAGAATGTAGCCACTCTCGAATCACACTTTCTTCTGGAGATGTTCTATAGGCCTACAATTTTTTTGAAAAAAATATTTCAAACATGAGATAAGAAACGAACACCATCTCTCAAAATGAGCAAGCGTACTAACTGAGAGATAGGAAGCAAAATGGAAATACAAAACTGTACACAGTACCAGACAATCAGCTAAGAAACACAAGAAAACAATAAAATGACGCCTTAAAATGGATTTACAAAACATTAACACGAAAAATAGAAATATTAACACTACAGTGACATAAGGTTTTGAAATTGTAACATGTGGTGCATATTAAGAAGTACCACCTCCTTAGTCTACCATGATGCATTTAGATTATCCAATGAAAATGACAAGAAGATACACCATTGTTCCAATCCAATCTTGAAAGAATTAAAACATAGACATTTCATTGATATCAAAGATATAATTACAAAGTTACAAACTTTTCGAGACAGTTTGGAGGTATCACCCTGAGTAATCTCTTACTCACTTTGTTACAAAAACTTCCTCTCCCTTCTTACAATTGATCGGCCCTCTATTATACTATGTCTCCCTTAAACTAGTTTAACACCTTAGGACTATATGATAGCTCACCTAAAGCCACTAAGAATTTGAAAACTCAGCCTCTAAAATCCTAATCAATTATACTAATGAGACTAATATTAACATAGAACAAACAGAAACATGATTATACTACACTTAAGAACGGAAATGCAAATCATAAGTGCATTAAGAAAAATTATGATATATGAAGTTATAACAAAAAATGTAAAAACCTCTGATAGAGCTGAAAGTGCAGCTTTCCGTATGCTAACAAGTGGATCTGAACAAGCCATTCCCATAGTCTTTAGCAAGGCTCCATGAAAGCCGCAGCCAAATAGACCTGTTAATTTCGCGACCAGAAGAAGTGCAGCCTTTCTTACCACTGCCTTCTCATCCGCACACCTTCTTCTCAGAAGTTCATTCACTCGACCCTCTCCTCCATTTCCAATCCCCAGAACTTCTTTCAACACACTCTGACTCCTACTATCACCTGACAAAACTCCCACGAGCTGAGACAAATTTGACAAAGCCCGAGATCGAATTCCAGCAACCACATCCGAACATCGCTGAATCAATGCCTCTAAACATTTCATACCCCATGAATCCTTTACTTCAGTTTTTGAATTCAGGCACAGTGGATCTTTCAATGATGTCACAAGCACCAGAATGAGGTCAGTTGCCAAGAGCCTCAAATTAGACTTTCCTTGACCCATTTTCATGACATACTCCACAAACCCAATTTGATTTTCGAATTCCAGGATTCGAACTATCTCCATTATCGAATCCACAGCCAAAGCCCGAGGCTCAGACTTCTCTGGCGCCTTTACAACCAAGTATTTGGGAAGATTCACCAATGCTTTCTTAACACCATCGGAAAGGTTCACTGCATCCGCCATTTGAATCGTTATAAATTCAAGAGCAAACGTCCTCGCCTGAGATTTAAACTGAAGAATCATAGGCGACAATGATTTCAACACCTCAGACGCCGAGTGCGCTTGGTCACCGTGCTCAGGCCTGAGGACTTCAAGCAAAATCTGTGAGCAGAATTTGCTCAATCTACCGTAGTTATCCAAATTACCACATACCTCAATCCCAAGCACTGGAATTTCAGCAACTGTTTGAATCAAAGACTTCAAAGTATCGGGAAATCGATCCAAATGTATCAAATTCATAACTTTTTCCAACTTTTTAAGCACAGTAAACAAAACCCTAAAATCAAACTCACTCTCTCCACTCTCATGATCTTCGTTGCAAGTACTCCGACCACGCTTCTTCGCTCCACGACCTCGGGGGCCCATTTTCCTCTTCCGGCTAGTCCCAATTTGAGAGCTCTGAGCCGATCCATTTGGGTCGGCCTGACCCGAGGGCCGATGCTTGAGACAGCGGCGAATAGAACGGAGAAGTGACAAGAATGCCATTGGAGTGAATAGAGTGAAAACAGGTGAATTGGGGAAAAGAAGCATTGAGAGATAGACCTGCGAAGCCGAGAGGGAAAAAGAAGATGAACCAGAATCCATGGCGGAAGCAAGAGCAGAAACGAGATTCGAGGGAGAAAGAGACTTGGAGGAGAGCTCGTCGTAGAAGCGGTCCATGGATTCAGAGTCATTGTGCAGAAGGGTTTGCAGGTCAGAGAGAGAGGAATCGGAGATAGATGGTGGTGGTTGTGAATTGCGAATATCTTCGAGCTCTTGTACTATTCGGGATATGACTTCCTCCATCGCCATTGCCATGGCTATTTCGGTCTGTGACTGAAAGCCCACTCCTTTACTTCATCGTTCAATGCCTTTTTGAAACTTTTATTTTCCCGCTTACCGCTCTTGAATTTTTTATATTATCCTTTTTCACCTCTTTGAAAAATAATTATTTACAATTAGATCCTTATTTATTATTAAGATTTAGCTACGTATTGTTTAATGTTTTAGTGTGAATGAGGGAGAGGATAGTTGTTTCTTTAGTGTTAGGAGTAAAGTGGACGATATCTGTTAATATTTTTTGTAATGACTATGAGGTCTAACTTTAATTTTATTTATAAACGCGTTTTTCAAAAAAAAAAGATATTAAAATTATTGTTTTATTATTTTTGATACAATTATATATTATTTTTAAAAGCTAATTAGGATTTTTGCTTAATGTGTTGTTGTGTTTTAGTCCTAATGTGAAGATTTAGCAGCGCCAGCGAGAGCAGATGGCTATCATGAGCTTTCTAGAAAGACTTTCATCTAAATTTGACTCTACAAAGTCACAAGTTCTTTCTGGGTTTGATGTCTCCTCTTTAAATAATGTCTTTAGTCACGTTCTTCATACATAAACTACTCAATTTGTTTCTATTAATAGCGCTTTGGCTAGTCATAATATTAATAATCATGCACCATTACAAAAGGAGGTAATTTACAAGGGCCAGACAATTGAACACCAAAATTCGAAAGTATTATGAAATTAGGCCACACCAAGTTTGAGTGCTAGAAGCTACAATTTAAAAATCAGCAAAAACACTATGTTAATATTGCAATCACTAGTGATAGATCTAACAAATTGGTCGTTATTTCTGCGGATGAATTTGCCAGTTCTCAAGGTACCAGGAATCACTCAAGTCTTCATCTCCTTTTGTCACTACAATTGTTGATTCATGTAAATCTAATGCGTGCCTTCTTTTCACCTCATCGAAATGGGTCATTGATTCTGGGGCTACATATCATATGACAGGTAATCCTAATCTGTTTTTACTCTTCAATCTTATAGTCCCAATTCTTCTGTTACATTAGGTTATGGTTCACCATCTTCTATTCTTGGATATGGCATTGTTACTCCTACACATTTACTTACTTTTTCATTACTCTTACATTTATCTAATTTATCCTTTAATTTAGTTTATGTTAGTCAACTCACTTATAATTTGAATTGTTGAATCTCTTTCTTTCCTGATCTTTGTTTATTTCAAGTTCTTATGACGAAGAAGATTATTAGTAAAGGACATGAATCTGGCAGCCTGTATGTTTTTTATCCACTACCCTCAACCCCTATTGCTTGTTTGAATTTTGCTTCTGATTTTGAGGTTCATTGTTGTTTGGGTTATCTATCCCTTTTGTTGCTCAAGAAACTTTGTCCCCAATATAGGAAAGTGTCCTCATTAGATTGTGAGTCATGTCAGTTTGTCAAATATCATCATGTTAGTTTGAGTCCTTAAGTCAATAAATGTGCTAGTGTTATGAGTTAGTTCATTCTGATATTTTGGGTCCTTCTCCTATGTTGTCTAAACTTGGGTTCAAGTATTTTGTTACTTTGTGGATGATTATTCTCATGTAACTTGGTTATTTAATAAAAAAATGTAATGAGTAATTTTTTATATTTTGTGCTTTTTGTGCTAAAATTCAAAATTAATTTAATGTGTCTATTCGTACTTTGGGAAGTGATATGTCAAAGAATATAAATCTGTTCAATTTCAATCTTATATGATCTCTATTGACATGCTTCATGAAACTTCTTGCGTTGATACTGCACCCCAAAATGGTGTAGCAGAATGTAAAAATAGACATCTTCTTGAAACTCCATGTGCCCTCTTGTTTCAAATGCAAGTTCCAGAATCTTTTTAGGTTGAAGCAGTTTCCACAACATGCTTTCTTATCAATCGCATGCCATCCTCTGTACTTAATGATGGGATCCCATTTAAAATTCTTTTTCTTGGTAAGTCATTATTTCCAGATGCTCCTCAGATATTTGGCAGTGTTTGTTTTGGTCGAGATGTTTGTCCACATGTTACCATTTTAGATCCTAAGTCATTAAAGTTTGTCTTTCTTGATTATTCTCGTCTTCGAAAAGGGTATAGGTGCTATTGTCCTGATCTTAACAAATGTCTTGTTTCTACTGATGTTACTTTTGTAAAAAATACACTTATTTTTCGTCTACATCTACTCCTACTCTCCAGGGGGAGGATGATGATTTGTCAATATATTCTATCACATCCTTTGTGTCTGACGTACATGTTCTGACGAGTCTCTTGTTTTTTCACCTGCCTCAATTATAGCTCCTGCAATGCTTACACCTCTTCCACCTCCTCCGCCTACTCTGCCTCCTATTATAGTGTACTCTAGGCATCCACCTCCTCCACCTCCTGTTTCATATCTTGCACTTGCTTCTTAGTCATTAAATCTAGAACCCAATGATGATCTTCCCATGGAACTACATAAAGGTAAACACAAATGTACCTATCTTATTAATCATTTGTCATTTTCTTCTTGCTCCTTTATTGCTTCTCTTGATTCTATCACTATTTTTAAAATTGCTCATGAAGCTATGTCTCATCCTTGTGGGCTTGCTACAATGAAAGAAGAGATGTATACTTTAATTGCGAATGGTACTTAGGACTTGATTAAATTACCTTCAAGAAAACGCGCCATAGGATACAAATGTGTAATATTTCGAAAAATATAATTATATTTAATTTGAGATATTTTGTTAAATATGTAATTATATGAATATTTGAGTAAGATTATAGTCTTACTGGAGTCAATTATGAGATAATTAGTGACTTCTGAGTAAATAAATAATTGAGCGTAATTTATTAATTACAGAGATTTTATAAAAATATATGAGTATTATATATACTATTTTTTAAATAAATATTTTTGTTTCCGGCGACCGTAGAAACTCGATAAAATAGCTAAGGATGTCACGACGGTAATTGAATGAGATATATTGAGATTGTATCGAATTGCTTTAGTATTCTTGAGTTGTCAGATTATTCAGGGTAGATAGCATTGACCAAAATACCCCTAGAGTATAAACTAACAAGTGTTTAATTGAGGGTAAAATAGTCAATGCTGTTAAGATTTATTCTTTTATTTTACTTGGTATTCTAGTAAACCTTAAGCTGAAATAGAATTTAATTTATTAAAGTTTTATTAGATTACTATTATTAGTATAGTAATAAGTGATAAGGTGATTAGCATCACACACAAAAATTACTGAAACTTGATTTTTTTTTTTTTTTTGACGCGGTGATCCGGATCACACATGATTAACAAAGAATCCACACCCATCGGCGGCGGCACCTCCTCGAACCAGGATAGCTCATTGTCTAACCGAAGAGCATGTTTTGCCAAACCATGTGCTGCAGAATTCATATTCCGAGCCACATGGGACAAAACTGCTCCCGGGAGTTTAGACAATAAAGCTATGACATCCTCAAAAAGCACACCCAGCTCGTTGAAAAAAACCTTTCCTTTGTTTATAGCTGTGACTAGAGACAGAGAATCGGAAAAAACCTCTTTAATTTGGATTCCGCATGAAAGAGCCCAATTAAGTCCAAATAAAAGTGCCAAGGTCTCCGCTTGTAAAACAGAGATACTTCCTGAAGACATAACAAACCAGAAAACACCACAATGAAAATTATGAGTCAAAGTTAAAGGCAAACTACCACAAGAGACGTAACCCCAAAACGATAAAATCAACAATGCTAAGAAAGAATAAAAGGAAAAAACTAGCCAAAGGGATAACCCTTTGGCTAGTAAAAGAACACCATAAAACATAAAATAAACATTTTCCCCGAAAAAGGGCAAAAACATATTAGTCTTGGTACATTCAAGCCTGATACAAGTGCACTCCAAAACTAGCCTACCAATGATTAACTAATCAGTCTAAAAATACCTATCCACATTATATAAGCACCACCAGGTACTGCTCAATCACTTAGCTAGAAGCATATTTTAAAACTGTTACATCAGACCTAGCCCTTTTAGCAATTAAGATATAAAAGACCATGCATCATCTGAAATATATAGAACCAGACCTAATACTATTCAAACATAAAACCGCCCCTTGTATAACGTTTGGAAAACCTGTTCAAAACACTATGCTATAAAATTTAAGGTTAATACAAATCGAGAAATTTCCTTAAAGATAAAGATCTGTCTACCTTTGAGAGGCTTGCAAACTGCTGCCCTTACCCTTCTATCTTCTGAAAGGATAATAGCCCCTAAACCAACTGAGCTTGTATTATTCGATCTGCTTGCATCAACCATAAGTATTGTATGTCTGTTCTTCTTGAGGATCCCTATGTAGAACTTCTGAATTATTTCTATTTCTTTGAATAGGAAGGCTACTAACCTTGGCTCCTTCACGAGCAGATACAACAGTTCCATAATAACTGTCAATCCAATTAACAATCTGTTGTGGTTGTCCTAAATGTTGACCATGAGTAATTTTGTTTCTCTCCGTCCATATGGCCCAAGCACTAATAATAATTTTCTCAAACAAATCCTTTTCTACCACCTCAGCAGCATATAATATCACATTTTTAAAATCAATTACCTCTCTCACCTCATGTAGAAATGTAAACTCCAGAAGTTTCCAAATTTCTTGTGCAAAGGGACACCAGAAAATAGCATGAGCATTAGACTCTCCTCCAAATCCACATAACTCACATGAATTATTAGAAACTATTTTTCTTTTTTCCAATCCAATACGCGTTGGCAAGATTTCATGGAAACCCCTCCACGCAAAATGTAAAATTTTCCTGGGTATTTTTAATCCCCAGAATTGCTTCCACCATGTTGAGAACACATCACTACCGATGAGGGTAATGACTTATCCAAAGTCATCGCAGTGTTATATCCACTGCCTACAGAATAATTACCATGATTAGTATAATGCCAAAACCACGCATCTTCATGATTGAATGGACTCAACGGGATGGAAGAAATACATTCTGCATCTGGAGGATTAAAGTGTTGTTGTATTATGGTAAAATTCCAACATCCAGGTGACTCAATAAGATCTGACACTCTTGCCACCTCATACGCTGGAGCTGAGCTAGGAAGGAAAGAAGGTGGTCTTGGTAACCATGGGTCTCTGAATGTCCTTGTGTCTTTACCATTTCCTATACTCCGTCTAAGACCCTTTAATAACAAATCTCTACCCCATAGAATTCCTTGCCAAGTTGGTGACGGATATGATCCCTTTTTTGCCTGTAGAATATTCGTGAGCCTGAAATATCGTGCTTTCAAAACTTGAGCCAATATTGATTTGGGGTTCATTAAGATCCTCCATGCCTGTTTTGCCAAAAGAGCTTGATTATATTGGCTGAACCGTCTAAAACCTAAACCTCCATCACTCTTTGGTTTACAAATCTTATGCCAAGCTCTCCAATGAATTTTATGTTTGTTGTCAACTGATCCCCACCAGTATCTTGCTATCAATTTTTCTATCTCTTCCCCGATACCCTCTGGAATTTTAAAACAGGACATTTGGTAGGTGGGCATTGCTTGGATAACAGCTTTGACCAGTACTTCCTTACCCCCTTGTGAAAAAAGCTTTGCCTGATACTCATGAAGTTTTGCCCATATTTTATCCTTTATTGGTCTGAAAATCTCAGTTTTGTTCTTTCCACCTATCATAGGTAAACCCAAATATTTTTCAATGGCCTCCGTTGTCTGCATATTTAAGGCTTCTGAATACAGTTTCCTCATTTCTTCCTTTGTATTTGACGAAAAACAGAGAATAGATTTATTGAAATTTATTACCTATAAATTCGAAAGAAAGAATTAAAACATAAAGTTACTTATCCAACTTTTAATTACTGAAACCTGATTTATATGTGAAGAAAACATAATATTAATTCCAAAATAAAATTAAAGAAAAATACGGTCTAAAATCAAAAGAGAGATTACATAATAATAATTCGAAAAGAAAATTAGAGCCTGATTGGTTACTATGATTTCAAAAACTGCAATTCTAAATGAAAATAAAAAAATTTATATTTGAAAACATATTTTTGAAATTGTGATTAGTTCAATATCTTTAATTTTTTTTTTTATTTTGAGAAATTAAATCTGTGATTGGTATAGAATTTGAAAATATAAGAATATGTGATTAATTTAACATAATTTGAAAAAGAAAATAAACAATTTCTTCTTTTAAATTTATAAATAAATTCAGTTAAGTAATTTAAAATTAGTAAATTAATTAAAAATTAACATAATTTTAAATAAAATTAAAATCCAAATTATTATAAAAAATAATTAGGAAAAATCATGTTTTTGCCTTTTAGAAAAAACAAAGTAATTTTTTTTTTTTTTTAAAAAAATGCATCGAGTATTCATTTTTTTCCTTTTTATATGTAAGAAGCAAGTATATTAATAAAGTATAAAATATAAATTATTTCGTCTTCTTTTTCTGAATAATTTTTTCTCATTCCCACATTAACGTCTTCTTATGTGAGGAGTTCAAGAGCAGTCTTATGAGAGTGGTTCGGTTCGGCTCAACGACGTTTTTTGTTTTAATTTATTAATTTACTATTATTAATTTAATTCCAATTTATGTTTTTATAGGGTTAGAATTATAAAGAGTTGATTCCTTAATTAATTTTAATATTGTGATCGTATTTATGTTGAAAGTAATTTAGTTTTTCTATTAGTCTTATCTTTTGACATGGTTCTTTAGTCTTGTCTTTTGACATGATTTTAGTCTTTTCCTTTTATTTTTTTCTGGTTCGAGTCTTGTCTTTTGGCATGAGTTGTGTAGCTCAGAATCATCATGGTGCTATGGTAAAAGCATTCAAGAAGGAGAAGATTGGATGTGTTCAACCTGAAATTGCTAAGATAATAGGCATTAAAGAAGCATTGAGTTGGATTGCAACTCATTCGTGGGATAGAATTGTGTTGGAAACATATAGCTTGGTGTGTGTCCAAGCGATTCAGAGCGGTATTTTATGCCTTCAAAATTTGTGTTTTGTAAAACGATCTGCAAATAAGTTGGCTTATTGTTTAGCAAGAGACTCTTGTTTCTCTACAGGTCATGTACTTCAGTTGGAGGATGGTTCCTCAAAAGTGCGTTATATTATTTTGAACGAATTTATTAATTAATAGATCTTATGATTTTTATTCAAATAAAATAAAATAAAATATAAAGACAAAACATTATCTGGTGGGTAAACGCCCACTTTACCACATTATGGACATCAAAACTACAGTTTCTACTAATATTAGCGAAAACACAACTAACAAAATAAGGAGAGGATCTAATACAAAAGGAGACATAGTTCTCAAGCTCCCAACGAGACTCCTTCCCATTAAGAGCGCTAATAACTACCCTTGAATCACTCTCAACAATAATAAACTTAGAGCCTCGATCCTTCGCCACATCCAGAGCCTTGCAGCAAGCTTCCGCTTCCCCACAAAGCGCATCAAAAAACTCCAATTTAGATGTATGAACGTAGATCACCCTGCCAAGATGATCCTTTGTAATAATAACAACACACATGATGTCCAACCCCACTTTAACATTATAATTCAGCTTCACCCAATCCTGAGGGGAGGACACCAAACATCCGCCAGACTCGGAGACGAGCAAGGAAACAAAGAAGTATGGTGATCTGCAAAAGATAAACGAATATAGTCAATACACTTTTTTACATCAATCGGATAATTATTGTGTACCTTATCATTACGGATCCGCTAGATGGTGTCCCACATTCGTATACCAGTACCACAGATAGGAAAAATACCCCAAGGAGATGAACTCCACAAGTAATAAGCTACATTAAAAGATAAAAATAGGTGTTCAAGAGATTCTCTCTGCCCCACAAAGGGAACAGCTAACATCCTCAATAGAAAATCTTTTACTAATCTCAGAACGAATAGAGATTACTTTAAATGGGATACACCACCATAGAATCCTCTGTCTCTTCGAGATTTTACTATTCCACAACTTTTAAAATTGCAAGTGCTCAATCAAAATCAAATATAGAGAAAAGTCAAAATTGTATTGGAAGTGAAATTGCAAGTGCTCAATTCAAATGCATAAAAAGGGTATAGTAACTTTCTCGTTAATGTCACGAAATTTCTCACAAACAAAAAATTACAAAAACATATCAAAATCAAGCATAAAAAATAATAAAGAAGAAACACAAAAAAAAACACCTAAAAGAAAGAAAGAAAAAAGTAAATAATTATAAATTAAAATATAGAATCAAGTTCTAAACTGGAAAGAACCAAATATCATGTATATAAGCATACATACATAAATATTCCTCTGTAAGCCAAAGCCAGAGACAATATTGACAAACTAACTTCACAAAAATGAGCATCTTCTAGTAACGGGTCAAAATTTAATCTTCAGGATGAAATTCAATCGACGATGATTTAAAAAAAAAGTTTTAATTGGCAATGGTGGTGGTTCGATTGAAACAAAGATTTTTTTTCTTTTTTTTTAATAAAGATTGAAACAAAAATGAGAAGAAGTAGAGAAAGAAAAACTTAAGGGATTTTTCAGTTAGAGAAAGAGGATAATTTGATTTTTGGGTTTTAGGCTTTACGATTATATTGTTTTCTTCATTTTTATTTTTTTGAGCTAACGAGAGAGTAAAAATGTATCGTTAAGTTTAGCAGAAGAAAAAAAAAACCAATAATTATCGTTAAATAATTATTTTTAATATATAAAGATAAAAAATATTAGTATAGAAAGTAAAAGATAATTAAACGAGTTTCTAATTTTTTAAAATAAAAACATAAGTTCTAATCGTAGTGTGATAAGGACTCCAAAGCAATTAAAGATAAAGTGGAGGCCTATAAATGCAATTCGAAACAATTTGTCTTCAACACATACCCAAACCCTCGTCCATAAATACAGCTTTCGACTCCTTTCGCAAACCCTCTCTCGCTCTCTCACCGCAGCGTCTCTCTCGTTCGTAGTCTCTCTCTCTCTCCTCTCTATCGCAAAAACCCTTTGTTGGAGAGATCCGAGAGATTTTTCTGCAAACATGTTGGTGTACCAGGACCTTCTCAGTGGTAAGTTTCTTTTACAATCTTTCACTTTGGTGTTTCAATCACGAATCGATTCTCTATCCTTTTTTTTTGTTTTGTTTTTGGGTGAATTATGCTCTCTGGTTGTGATTCTATACCGTTTAAATCATTATAATAGGTTTTTGATTTGATATGGGTGTTAAATCTTTAGCTATGGATCTAGTGTTTGATGGGTTGTTTTCAGATCTGTAGTATCACATAGTTTTGTTTGAATAACTTATTAATTTATAGATTTTGATAGTAAAGGTGATTGCTTTAACCTGGGTTGAATCTCTAATTTGTTTTTTTATGACGTTTTTGCTGTGTACAATTGTATTCTTAACTGAGATAAATATATTATTATATAATCTATGCACGTTTTTGCTGGTTGAACGATGACAAATTTTAATTTTTGGACTATATTGCTGGTGTTGAAAGATTTTTAGCTAGGTTAGTGGAAAGTTTATTGCTTTATCTAGGATTAGAATCTGAAATATAGTTCCATCGGTGTTATTATGCATGTTTTTGATGGTGTAGATGGTGTTCTTATTTGGGTTAGTATGGTTTTTCAATTTGGTTTGTTTTATGCATCTTTATATGCTATTTTGCTATCTTATGAATCTTACTAAGATATTGTTATCATACTAGATTTTATGCTCTTATTTAGTTTTGTGTGGATAAGTGCTGACCGATCTGAATAATTTATCATTAGGTGACGAGCTTCTCTCTGACTCCTTTCCCTACAAGGAGATTGAGAATGGTGTTCTTTGGGAGGTTGAAGGAAAGGTATGTCACTACAAGTCCTTTTTGGGAGTCAGTTTTGAGCTGTTATTTCTATATGAATCTCAAATTAATCATTCATTCTATGGTTGAAAAAAAATATACTATATGACAATTATAGCTAACTTTCTGTTGGATATGGTTGTTTTATGCAGTGGGTTGTTCAAGGTGCCGTTGATGTAGATATTGGTGCAAACCCATCTGCTGAGGGTGCTGATGCCGATGAGGGTGTTGATGACCAGACTGTTAAGGTTGTGGACATCGTTGACACATTCAGGCTTCAGGTATGGGGTGATCTTTCTTTGTGGTCCATTAAGGATATGTTATAGTTATTTATATGTATATATATATATTATGAGTGGTATCTAATCAGGATGATTCATACAGGAACAACCTCCTTTTGACAAGAAGCAGTTTGTGACATGGATCAAGAGGTACATTAAACTTTTGACCCCCAAGTTGGAAGGAGAGAAACAAGAGGAATTTAAGAAGGGCATTGAGGGTGCAACCAAGTACCTGCTCCCCAAAATTAAAGACCTCCAGTTGTAAGTGTTCATTCACTTTTGATAGTTATTATCATGTGTAATTGTATATTGTTTACCACACCATACACATGCTAATACTTTTTGCTCATATTCACAGCTTTGTCGGTGAGAGCATGCACGATGATGGATGCTTGGTATTCGCTTACTACAAGGATGGATGTGCCGACCCAACTTTCCTCTACTTTGCCCATGGATTGAAGGAGGTCAAGTGCTAAGAAACTGAGTTTTAGTGGCTTCAAAGTAGAAGCGGTTTGCCACCCGCCCTATTAGTTTCAACTATTTGCTCGTTCGTCTATCTTACAAAGCTTTTTTGTTCTTTTAGTCCTTCGTCTGGTTTAGTTCCAAGTGTTGTGTCAGTTACTATTTTTTATTTAAACTCGGGTTTATTGAATATGTATTGGTGTTTTTGGTTAAAAGAGATGAAGATTTATTAGCAGAACATCTAATTGTCTCATAATTAATGGAAATTTATCTTTGAAGGCATCATTTTGTGTCTCTTTTAAATAGTAGCTTTGAAAGAAAGCTATACCATAAAAAAAAATGATTAGTTGACTAAGAAAATATATTGAATAGTATAGATAATATTCCTTTATGGGGCATATAATGGGCAATTTTCTGTCTTTATAGTAAAACCCCTTTTGGTGTTCACTTTATTCTGTCTACAGTCTAATAGCTTATCCTGTCCTTATGCCAAGGCCAGAGCCAGATTCTTCCTCTCATTAACTCATAAGATAAATAAAAGAGCAGAGTCGAGTTAATGGGCGTTTTGAGATTGATTAGCGATATTTTATAAGTGTTAGGCAGCTGTGGTCATTTTTATAATGATAAGAGTTTAATTTGTAAATGAAGCAGTCTTTCAGTCTCTAAGCAAAATAAAGATCATTAATTTAAAAAAAATTCTTGATCTATGAATAAATAATATGGAAGAAGAAGGGCATTTTACAAAAATACTGGATTTGGGGTAATAGTTTTCAATTTTACTGCCACACGGCAGAATTAACATTTATACTGTCCTCCCCTTTTTTTTTTTCTTTTATACTGTCAACAACAAAACAAAAGTATGAGGCCTCCATCTTTGACAATCACAGACATAACCACCACAACAACACCAGGACACCGGAAAATAACCATTAATTCCGACAAGAATAAACAAAAGCAGTAAAATCGACGTCAATAAATAATCATGGCAAAACAACGGTAAAACAACACTAAAACAATCAAACAAAACAAAAGAAAAAAATGATTAAAAAAAACAAACAATCTGCTGCACAACCTCAACACCAGATGCAAAATCAACTATATTTGCAAGTCTATTCCTAGAAAATTATAAAAAAAAAAAAACTACTAAAACAACACTGAAACAACACAAAAACAAATGAAGCAAATATAACTACTTAGAAAAATATAAAAGAAACACACACCTCAAAACTCTCTTGTGAGTGAGCTCGTCAAATATATTTATAGGAGAACCAAAAGAAAAAAACCACAAAAATAGCCAAAGAGAACGAAGAAGAAATGTATTTATAGCCTCCATCTTCCACACTCACAGACATAACCATCACAACAACACGAGAACACCCAGAAAATACCTATTAATTCCAGCGAGATGGAGCAAGGGCAGTGAAATCGGCATCAAATAAATAAATCATGAAAAACAACAGTAAAACAATACTAAAACAATACTAAAACAAAAAAAACAATAAAAGAAAAAAATGATCAAAAATTAACTATGTTGTGCACATCCTCAATACTAAATGCACTATATTTGCAAGAAAAGTTCTAGAAAATTAGAACAAAAAAAAACCACACTAACTCTTATATTTTCAAAAAAAAACATAACTAAGAACTTCAAAAAATTAAAAAAAAAAAAAAAAAAAAGAAGAAAAGAATAGAAGATGAAGAAGAAGAACTGAACATGAAAAAAAAATAAAAATCATGAAAAACAACAGTAGAACAATACTAAAACAACGGTAAAGATGAAGAAAAAAAAACTTGAAGAAGAAGATGAATATTAGAACATGGGGGTGAGATTTATTTGAAAAGCTAGAAGATAAAGATGATGAAGAAGATGAATAGTGAGAAATGGGAGTGGGATTTTTAAATCTATTTAAATAAAAAAAAAGAGTGAGACATGGGGTGTGATTTTTTAAATTTATTTAAATAAAAGAAAAAGTAAAACATGTCACTTTTATGACACATCCCATCAACCTTTTCATCAAAATAATAATTATTAAATTATCTCAAAAAATAATAATTATTAAATATTAAAAATAATAAATAATAACTTTTATATCCATTAAAATAAAAAATTAAATAAATAATTGAGCCCATGTCCCAATCAATCTAAAAAAAAACAAAACAATAACATAAAATTGTTGGCAGCCGACAAAAAAAAAAAAAAAAAACAGTATAAAAGTTAATTTCGAGAAAAAAAAAACAGTACAAAAGTTATTTTGGGAGTGTAACAGTATAAAAGAAAGAAAATGGGAAAACACAGTAAACTGTGTAAATTTCCCAAGAAGAAAGTGCTTCAAACTTGAAAGCTTATCATATATTTAATGGACCCCACCTTCCCACAATTTGTTTATTGGCATATTTTCTAAGAATATTCTTAGGTACTTTAGTAACTATATGTATGCCACAACTTGACATGTTTAATAGTTATTTTATTTATTTTTAACCAGCTGATGAGGAGGAAAACTACTAAATATAGATCGATGATTTCTTTTCATTTACCACGTACATATCACATGTGTTAATATTTTTGTCCTCAAAATCTTTGTTATTGCTATTATTAAATTTTTCTTTAAAAATTAAATAAAATTCTCTCCATTCAACTTGATAGAAAATTTCCTTTGAATTACTAAAATCATGAATTATTTCACAAAAACATGAAAAAAAAAATACAACAATACAATTTCACGAAATTTTAAATATTTTTACAATTTTTTTAATTTTATTTACTATAAGTTGTAATCTTATTAATTTGTTATTGATTTTTTATTATCTGTATGTTATTTTTTGTTGTTATTTTGATGTTACTTTTATGTAGTTTTCTTCTTGAATTTATATTGTTTTCGTGTTATTTTTTAGAAAACCGTAAAAATAGAAAAAAAACATTCTTTGAAGGCAAAAATATAATTATTATACAAAAAATAGTACCGTAATTATTCCTAAAATTATTGCATTTTTTTTTTTTGTTGCATTCTGTTAATTTCCTAAAATAATTTAATCATGTGACTACACATATTGTTACAGTATAAGGGTTTATTTAACAAATTTAAGTTATTCCAAATCAAATTTATATATTGGTATTAAATATATAAATATTGACTTTAAAAATGGTGATATATAAATTTCCAATATTTATTATTATTTTGTTTTGAGAAATTTCCACTGCTATTATGAATTATAATCGTTTACAACAAGTGAGAAAATAGAACTGGAGATATCACTCAGTCAACAAAAAATTTTATCCAACTGTAGAGCATATTTAGCTAAACCATGCGCAGTTTAATTAGCATTTCTCCTAACATGAGAAACAATAACTCCAGTGTAAAATGATTAATGACAACAAACATCTTTATTTAAATCATTAAAACTAGATAAATTCATAGAGGTAGAGTTTAGAGTTGTAAAAATTCTCAGAGCATATGTATCGATATGAGTAGGCAGCTGTAATTGCATTGTCCAATCAAGGCTATGAAAAATTGCTTTGGCCTCTATTTTGTCTGATCGAAAACGTCCTTGCATTTACTTAGATAAAGCAGCTACCACATGGCCTTGATGATTCCTTATAATCGCGCCTACTCCTAAAACTTTGGACTCTGACAGCAGTATCTATGTTCATTTTAAGCCCAAAAGAGTCTAGTGGCCTCCATGGAATACCCTCTAATGGCTGCCTAGTATGAGGCTAAACCAATGTTTTTGCATTTCTAATTGGGGATGTGTTATTTCGAACAAGATATGGTTGGTTGCGACATGTAGCTCGATAATATTTGTCAAGAAATGTGTTTGCAAATGTTGATGTCCATCGTTTCAAACTCCCCCATGAAAAAACCATTTCTTTCATTCTAAATAGCTCATATATGAGCATGTCGATACTCAATGGTGAACTTAGTTTGCTTTAAAATCGACTTTGCTTTATGACAACTGAATAAGGCATGTCCAATCGATTTCCAAGCATTTGTACATATGAAACATAATGCTGAATTAATGACTTTCCTTCACTTAAGAGTTGCTGCAACTGGAAGAGCACTTTGCATCACCTGCAAATATTTTGATCTTCAAAGGCAAGTTTAGATTCCTAATTTTTCCACCAACCCCTATGAGAATTGGAGGCAGAAGACTCATTGCTTTCATCTATATTTTTGGCCAAGTGAAAATCAGAATAGGTGTATGGGGGCTTATATTACAAGTCAATGCAAATATTGCCCAACTTACTCTTGGTTATGCATAATCAAGAAAGTTCACGACTCATACTTGTTTGACATGGGTCAGGTTCGTGAATAGGTATATGGGGGCTTATATTACAAGTCAAGTTATATTTTTATGTTTTATACTTGTTTTTACTGAGTTTGTCGACTCACAGATTTGTGTTTCATGTGTAGGTAAAAGTATGGTAAAAGCTGAATAACAGTGAGTCTGGAGCTCAATGAAGATTGTACATATCTAGACGATTAGACCTAAAGTGTTCAAATCTTCGGGACAACATGTGCTCGATTTTATTAATCATCGGGCGACACTTTTGATACATTATATTTTGTTTGTATTTGAAAAATAGAATGGGATCCCAAAGTGTGTAAACTTTATATTTTGTATATATAGTAAAAGTTATGTTTATTGTAAAAAATTTTGTTAATCACGTTTTTAACTAAATCCTTTGATTAGTAAAAATTAGTATATTAATTTAGAAATTATTGTAGCGCGCCTAAGCTAGTAGGGTCTTACAAGTTACCATAAGAATACATAATTACTCTTACTTGATTTTTCCAATTATTTAACTATTTCTTCAATTTTTTCATAAAATAATTTTTTAAAAAAAAAAAATCAAAAAATATATTTTTACACGAAAATTATAAAAATTCATAAAATTTATATAAGCTCACAACAAAAGTTTGTACATGAGAAACATTAATTGTCAATTAAGTTATGACATGTTCTTGCTCAACTATTATAAATATTTATTTATAAATATAAGTAATGCAGAAATGGCTATTTAAGATTGAGCTACATGACATTAATAAATTGTGTGGTGCTAGGAAATTGCAATACATATATTTTCTCTTAAAAAACATTCCTATTCGCTATGATAATGCCTAATACCACTATGAGAGAGATGACATCTAGAAAATAATTAGCAGTTTTTCATAATAATTATTAAAATAAAATATATAAGATTCAATAATTATACTCATAACAATATAATACTTTGTAATAAATTTTAAACATTAGTATCATTTAGCAATAGCATTTCTCAAGGTTTTGGATTCTCGTAGTAATGATGTCTACCATTTTTTTATTGAAGTATTTATATATATAAATATTACAATACATATTTTAAACTTTGATTCTAAGACTCTCAACACACACACTTCCGTACTCTCTCTTGACTACTTGAGTTAGCCTCTAGTAGTTAAAATTAGTGACAGACTTAAAATTTTTATTATATGGGAATTAATTGTTATTAAAAAAAAAAATTAAGTCTACTTTATTTTAATTTATTTATTTTTGTGGAGTTTTTTTTTTTAAAATTTTTTGTGCTATAATTATCAAATGAAAAGAAAAATATTTAATTTTTTCTTAATGTAATTTTTTTTATTGGGGGCTATAGCCCCCACTCCATTGTGAGTGTGTATGTCACTAGTTAAGATGTCCACAACTTAGCAGCTTGATGGTTTAAGTTTTAAATTTTTGGTACCTATTTTCTGAAGTTTGTTAATTTTTTATTAACTAGCTTCACATATGGATCAACATTTTTTCAAAACACTGCTTCTCCCACTCTTAGGGTAAATAGTAGTAAAAGTACTTGTTTTAAGCTTGTAATTGTCATAAATCTAATAATTTTTTTAGTGACATAAGTACTCAATGTTAATAAAAACTGAAATTTTCATTAGTTTCTCAAACAGAACACATGCAAGGCCCAGATTCTAAATCATTGAATCTAAATAGAAACATGTAGTATCAGTTACTTATAAATTTTATTTTAATAAATTCAAAACGGAGTTTGTACTGACAAAATTAAACAAAATTTACATTTTACTAACATTAAATACTATGGTTGTGCCACTAAAAAAATTATTGAGTTTACATCGATTACAAACTCAAAATTTTAAGTATTTATCATGCAATTATTTCGACACTTTTACAAGGATTAAAAGTTTATTACAAGGATGGTAAAAAAATTTGAACAACAAATCATTTTATCTAATTATGATGGTACAAAATATTCTATCAAAATTATAAATACAGATATTATTAAAAAATTAAAATAACACTAACAATATTGAATAAAATGTCTAGGTGTATGAATATCTGAAAATAAAAAAGTAAAGTGATGGTTTTGATTAAAGATGAGCTAGCGAAAATGAGTGATGTCAATTCTTGTCTTGGATGGCCTTTTCACAATCATTACAGAGCAACGAGCATGATTGGCGCAATAGTCGCTTACGCTTCCCAGAACAGTCCTGCATTCATGCATACATTTAAAAATTAATTACTTGCATTTTTTAAAGAGAAATGCTAAAAGGTACCAGTAGTGCCAAGTACTCTCTTACGTGTCAATATTGTTATTGGTTTAACTAAGTATCGGGTCCCATATAGTTTAATATAATAGTTTTTAGGAAGTATCACTAGCCAATCACAAGGCGACACGTCTTAAGGGTGCTAAACACTACTGGTGCACAATAGCAATGCTCTTTCTAAAAAACTAATGTATAGGCTAATAATTAAGAGCATTGCTATTAGGCACCAGTGGTGCCTAGCACCTTTGCGACATGTCGCGTTGCGATTGGCTAGCGATACTCCCTAAAAACTATTATATTAAATTATATGGGACCCGATACTTGGATTGTATGCAAATAGCAATGTGACTTGTAGGAAGGTCTTTAAGCCATGCTGGTCAGTGCTTTAGCATTTCTCAATAATTAAGTGTTTGAGTAGTACCTCTTTACTACACCATAATTAGGACTTCCCACAACTAAAATGGATGCGTGGTGTCTCTCTACAGCTTCACACATTACTTTTTTTGGATTACCTTCAACTACCTCTATCTTCACATCTTCTATCTGCAAAAAAAAAAAATATTGTAAATTATAATTTTCATGATATAATCATAAATTATTTTTATGAAAAAAAAAATCCCAAAAGGAGTTTGAAGGGTGAGATATTTGAAGAATAAATGGTAATCTCTAAATGTATTATAATAAAATGTAAAAGAAGAAGCTAAATAGAGCCTTTTTGGAGTTTTATTTTGAAGATATATATACTACTCATTTAATTATCAGAAATAAAAATATGTATAGAGTTTATTGAAGCATTTACTAGTGATCATTAAGCCATTAAAATGTAAAACTAAAACTACATGTCAAAAATGTAATAAAGAAGTAAAGAAATGAAACAATTACATACTGATTTATTCAGACACATTTGCTTAATTTGATCAATACTTCTTGAAGCTTTTCTCTTAAACTCTGACTCCATTATTGTTATAAAATTTCCAGCACCTGCAATAAGATTTAAACATTAATTGATAAGAAACTACACCACAAAATTGAAAAATAAACCTTCTATATGAATTTTATTCTACAATTTTTCCTTGGATATCCAACCCAACTTTTTTTTTTTAGAAAAAAAAAAAAAAAACTCTGAGTAAATAATAACATTGGGTTTATTTTGGGAATTGATTAAAATGATATTTTTTTCAAAATAAATAAATAAAAGCAAAGCAAATTATCTTGCAGTTCAGTTACTTGAGTAATGTAATGCGAGATTTAACAATAGATTACCCAAATAAAACTTACTAAATTCCTATTTAAAAGTCATATAACTAAAAAAAATTTCAAAAAGAAAAAAAAACACATAACTAGAAACATAACTTTCTGGAGAAAAAAATATATGAAGGGATAAAAATAATGAAAACCGAAACTATAATAAAAACGAAAACGAGACTAATAATCCTAAAAAATTCCTTAAAAAATAATAATAAAAAAAAACTCAAAAATAAAATAAAAAGAAGAAAAGCAAAAGGAAATATGGATTGGTTTACCGGGCCCACCAACACCGACGACGGAAGCAGGAGTGGGCCTGGCGTGGACAACGACGAGCTTGAAAGGATGATTTGGGCCGAAACCAACAAAATAACGGTCCAAAGTCCACTCTAAGGCATAAAAGCTAAGCTTGCTATCGTATAGGCCCATAACCATAACTGGTTTTTCCTTACTCACCATAACTACTGGTTTTTCTTTCTCAACTCTCAACAGTTTTTAACCAACAGAAATATTCTGTTATTACCGAACATTTCAGTTGGTATTTATAGTTTTGAATTAGGACATTAATATGTACGGTGGATATGGCCACTTACTTAATGGTATGTTAATGGACGGTGATGATGATTTTTGGTGGGGTTGATTGAATGCACTGCGATTATGGTGGTGTGGTGGTCCACTCAATTGGTCCTAATGGCTTCTCTGACTCGGTCTAATCTCTAACAATGGTGGGGAATTGTACGGCTCCACTTATGATGTGATTAGAAAATAGTGATACATATTTTGTTGAGGCATATATAGTGGTTGGAGACTATAAAGCTGATCCTTAAAATTGTTGTATCCATATATCATTAATTAAAACTTTTTTTTTTAGATAATTGATCATAATTTTTTGGCATCCAAGCATTTAGAGTAAACCCATTAAAGAACTAGTGGATGAAGTGTTTTGTTTATTTATCCCAAAGTAGAGTCAATGAAAATCATTAAGGGATTGGACGTTAAATTTATTGTACTAAGTGAAATATTAAAATTTGTAAAATACTTAAATAAAACAATTATAATAGTGGTTTATGGTTGCAAAATATAGTCGACGATCATTTTACTAAGAAAAATAAAAGATTATTTTGCCAAAAGCTCAACTTGGACTACTTACTATATTTAATTTGATTTGTAATCTGTATTCAAAAACTACAAATTAAATCAAGGATTATAAAAGTATTATGAGTCATTAATATTTAAAATTAGAGAAATGCTACCTATTCTATTATAAAATAAAGATTATTTTGCCAAAAACTACTTATTATCGAAAAATTCAGCCAAATACAAATTTCATTTTTTATTGTAAAAAATTAAGCCAAAAATCATGCTAAACCATTGGGAAATGGGTTTAAAAAGTACAAGACTTCAAACTTGGGTTGGAGGGTTGCGCCAGGCCAATGCAGTAGTGCAACGCATAGGCGACGCTTGAGGACCCAAATAGCAAGCTATTGAACGGGCCCTCACCCTTAAAAAATTAATTTAATATCGTGTGGACCATTGGCCCACATATCAGATATTAAACTGATAAGAACAGATACTACACTTGATCTTAGCCAAAAGGCCGAGAAAGGTATGCTTCTAACTTTCAACAAGGTTGTCTCTTATAGCTTGCTAGCCTACCTTACTTTAACTCCTTAACCGATGTGGGATAAATGGGCTTATATTCTTATCTTCTCAATTTCTTCTTAAAGAAGAGAAAGTTCGCTACTTTCAGTTAATCAACCTTGCTTTTCTGTGTAAAAACAATTTATGTGTTTTATCTTTTGTCAAATAGCAAAGCTGGTAAAATTTTCAAATGTTGTAGCTTATAAATCCAAAGCTGCAAAAATGTGGAAGAAAAAAAAAAGCAAGCTTGATTTATATGAACTTTCATATAAATGTGTGACACTGGTATTCGAGTTTGGGATTGGGTGAAGTTCATTTGGAGCCTTAATAATAGGGGTATCCGTGCAGAAGATGTGTTTCTTTATGCCTCCATTGTTGTGGATAATATTTGGCGAATGCGTAACGACGTGGTACACAATAACTGCTCCCCCAATATTCTTAAATGTCTTGACCATATTTGTTCTTTTTTTGCAGAGGCACATACCTCTCTCTTGCCTAGCCCTTCGCCACCTGTGAAGGATCGATGGACGCCTCCACCTCTGGATTGGATAAAGTTCAACTGTGATGTTCGTGTGGGTTTGGAGAGTATGTGCATAACTGTTGTTGCTAGGAATCACCTAGGGAGTGTGGTTTCTATTCACACATCCCGATTGGAATTCTCAGAAGCTCTGTGTGGAGAAGCGGCGGCTTGTTGCTTGGCGGTGTTGGTTGCCTTGGATAAGAAGTATAATTATGTTATTGTGGAGAGTGATTCGAGACTAGTAATTGATGCTCTCAATGGGAAGGTGTCCCATTGGACTCTAGATAACTATGTCTCCTTTTGTATTAAGTCCTCTCCTTCTATCATGTGTTGTAATTTCTCTAATATTAGTAGGAACTGTAACTTTGCGGCACACAACGTCGCTAAGTGGGCTTTTACCCACCAGGTTTATGGATCAATCCCGATCAATGCTGTACCGGAAAACATATTATGTAACGACCATGAGGTCTAGCTCTTTATTTAATTAAATCTACGCTTATTTTCAAAAAAAAAAACTTTCATGTTATATCTTATTGAGTGTGTTATGCAAGCTTTCCCGTAGTGTTTGTTTTGATGTAATGTAATGTGAATAGTAATGTAATAGAATAAAAATTGTAATAAAAATAGTATTATGATGTTTGGTTTAACTCTGTAATGAACATTGTAATCAAATAAATAAGTTGTATATTGACAAAAATACCCTTAATTTTATTATTTTTAATATTTAAAATTTAAAAAAAAAAGTAATAAAAAATGGCAAAAGAGATATTTTCTAACAATGTAATCATCATTACATTGGTTTTATAATGTAATAGGAATTACAATACATAGTGTAATGGTCATTACAAAAGTTTAAAAATGAAAGCAAACAGTGTAATGGTAATAATGATTCTATTACAATTCTCATTACACTAAACCAAACATACTTATTATTTTCATTCAACTTTGATCTGTTATGGGATGTTTTTTTTGAATAAAAGTTGTACATTTATTGAATCATTACATCAAGAATGCCACTCGGGATAGAAGTAGCCGAGTAGCTACAATCAACATGTAACCATGAGTCTCTAATTAAGCCATGAGCAACACTATTTGTTCAAACCAGAGAAAAGAAACTTGCAATCTTCAATACAACTGCCAAAAGGGGAGATCATAGTCACCGAGCTTCTAACAGCTTGGATAGTGATGGCACTAATTGTTTCAACAATTACATTGGAGACATTTGACATCTTGATCCAACTAAGAACCTCCTTCACACCTAGAGCCTCGACAAGACTTGGATCAACACAACCAACCTAAGAGTCAGACTTAGCCTGTAGGACATGACCCCTTGCATCTCGAAGCACCCACCCATACCCAAATTTGTTGGTATCTGCAAATGTTGCTGCATCTACATTAATCTAGTAATTATCATTTAATGGAGTACACCATTGCTCAACCCTTTTAGCAATCTCAATCGAGAAAAGAGAAGGATTAAAGGAGTTGTTATGAGTAAATAACCATTGTTCAAGATCACATTTTGCAAAAGCAACAACATTCTTGACTGAATTACTTTTTCCATTCCACACTTTGTTATTTTGATCATGCCATATTACCCAACACAATATAGCACCCACTTGCTTATCCTCCTTACTCCACCACTGAAACTGGTGTTGAAACCAGTCACCAAAAGAAGAAAAAACAGCACTCCCGCCAAGCAGTCTTGCTGCACGCCAACAAGCAGTAGCAAAGCTGTAAAAACTCGGACAGTGGCCTATTGTCTCAGCCTCTTGGTTACATCTAGGGCAATAGGAAGAGATCTTAACATGCATTTGAATGAACTGAGAACAAGTAGGTAAACAATTGGACACTGCTCTCCAAAGCATTTCTTTTACCTTCAAAGGAACCTTCAACTTTCGTCGTAGCATAAATTATTTTGATGATAAATTATTTTCATCAAAATAATTTATAATCTAACTAAAATTATAAATAATTATAAGAATGTGTGTTATAAGATAATATTATTTTATAAAAGAAAACTCTAACTTGTATTTTACAAAATGCATAGATCAAAATAATACTTGAATTTGATTTTCATCAAAATAATTTTTAATCTGACTAAAATTATAAATAATTATTTGTACATGTAATAAAATTTAAAACATAAGCTAAATAAAAAGTAAAAGATTAACTAATTTAATATTTGAATAAAATAATTTATTTCTCCTTTCTCTTTTTCTCTCCTTGATTATAACATCAGTTTTGAAATTTCACCATCATCTTCATTTCAATCATTTTGATCTCCTAGTTTTGAGCTCCTTGTAGTTGAGGTACCGAGCGAGCTCACCGAAAAACATTAGCGTTGAGAAAATGTATATAGAAAGATAACTTTAATTTCTAAGATTTGAGAAAGAGTTTGAAGAAATTCAATACAAATTGGGGTTGTAGTAGAGATGTGTGATTTTTTCTTTTTAATTAAACAAGGTGCTACCAATAGTTGTGGAAAAATGCTCAAATGCACATAGTGTTTAACATTACCCAAAGTATTCTATACTTTTGTATTGGGAAGCAACCTGAGAACAATGAATAGGGTTATAAGGCAAAAAGGTAGTTTGAGAATGTAAGCTATGAAGATTGAAAAGAGTATTATTAACTTTTTAGAAAACTAAACCAAATAATAATTAGTTTTAAGCTAAACAAACATAAACTCACTCCATATATTCTTCATATTTAAAATTTAAAAATAATAGCTAACTAATCAATATTTTTAAAAACAGATTTTCACAAGTTAAATTTTAATTTTTAAAAACAGATTTTCACAAATTAAAGTCTAAGTTTTATTACAAACCAATCAACTCCTATGGTTTCAATCTTTATCTCATGTACCTTTTCTCCCAAAAAAAAAAAAACTTTATCTCCTGTAAATGAAGGGTTTTTTATAGTTATTTGTTAAATAAATGATAATATTTTACTATGTGTTAAATGGAAAGGTGTAACTTAATAATAAAGTTAATGTAATTTTGTTTATTATATTATTCACTACTATCTCATTTCTTTATTATTCTGTCTTCTCAGGAGTTAATAGTAGGAAAAAAAATTGGTGAAAATTTTCATTAAACAAATATCTTCTCATAAAAGAAATTAATTTGACAACTAAGAGAAACTGACATCATTAATAAATAAAGAAAACAACACCTATCATCAAAGGACTTGTAGGTACAATATAGGTATCCACATCATGTAATAATTTTGAGAATTACTAAAGCCTATTACAATTATAAATGCTAAAAGATACACTTGTGGCACATGTAAGAGATATAATATTTAGAGAAAAACATAATCCATCTAGATAAATTTATTATTACAGAAAAATTTAAAAATTATAGATAAATATATGTTCAAACACAATTCCTTAAATTAGTAATAGAGGTTGTCAGTGTGTGAACAACTCTATTTGCCGATAGCGAAATGGCGTTACAAGAACCACCACCAGTGACAGACCCAGAATTTTTATTATGTGGGGGCTTAATTGTTATTAAAAAAAAATTAGGTCTACTTTATTTAATTTATTTATTTTTGTGGGGTTTTTTTTAATTTTTTTGTGCTATAATTATCAAATAAAAAGAAAAATATTAAATTTTTTAAATGTATTTTTTTTTCACGGGGGCTGGAGCCCCCACACCAATGTGAGTGTGTCTGTCCCTCACCACCACCAACAGTAGCTAATAAAGAATAAATATTTAATAAAACAGACTAAAAAATAAAATTTATCGTGAAACTTATTAATATTGTTATTACTTATTATTGTAATAATGGATTGGATCTTATATAATTTAATTTAATAATTGTTATAGAATATTATTACTTATTTATAAGGTGTAATATTTAGATGGTACTAAGCACCATTACACCAATGTCTAAAAGTGATGTGTTTCAACATTAGATACTATCAATTTAATTTAACTAGGAGCGTTTGGTAATACTTTTGTTTTTTTTTTAATTTTTAATCACAAAAAAAAAATTGTGTTTTTAAAATTTTATTTTTAAAAAATAAAAATATTTTCTGTGTTCTATAACTTCCACTTTCATTTTTATTATTTGATTTGATTTAAGTCAGGTTTAGGTTCGGATCTAGGACCGGGGTCGTGATCCGAGTTTGGGACTGGGATTGAGGCTGGAGTTCGAGTCTCAAAGTTCAAGTTTCGATCGGAATCAAGAATATTGATTAAAAAAAATTGAAAGTAATTTTTTTTAAAAAAAAAAAATTTTAAATTTCAATTCTCAATTAAAAAATTGAAAAGTGAAACAAATTTATAGAACATATTTTTGAAAAATATTTTTACTTTTCTAATTAAAAAATAGAAAAGTGATTAAAAAGTATTACCAAACGTACTTTTAATAAATAATATATTAAAAAGCAGTTTATCAATTTTAATTTAATTAATAAATAATATATAAAAAAAAAATATTTATCACTTATAATGTCTCCAATATTCAACAATGTTTTTGGTATTGACAAAAAAAAAAAGATAATTTTTTTCTAAGATATATAAAAGAGACATTTATGTATGTCAAAATAGAAAACAAAAACAAAAACAAAAAGAAAAGAAGAGAGAGAGAAAGAGACATTAAGTCTAGTATATAGTTTACATAACTTAAGGGGTCTAATGGGAACATCGTCCATAAAAGTTGGTATATCTAAAAAAATATGAAAATAGAGGTAAAAATTAAAACAAATTAAGTAAAGTAGGTATACAATGTAATTTCCTCAAAATAAAATTTAGAAATCAATTCAAAACCTATATAATTTAAGTCCTACGGTACAAATAAATCTTTTTCTTATCTTAATTTCAATATATTATGAATAAAAAAAATTGTATTAATGTTATATTTATATATTTACTCTAAATTTGTAAAATTAAAAGTAATTTTTGATAGCCAAAATTAATTAGTGTTACAAAATCTTTAATTGAGCTGATAAAGTAAATTCAAAGGATAAAAATGTAACACAAGTACAAACAACTGCACAAGTTTATCAACCCTATAATTCAAAACAAAATAAGTTTAATTAATAAATAATATGAGATATCATTATCATATAGTTTATCAATGGATAACTTTCTATAACTCATGACTTCACGTGAAGCACTTAATTATAATAATAAATAAACTGATTTTATTTACTAAATTCCCACTTATTTATTAATTTTTAATGCTGGCTTCTATTAATATAAAATTGATTAAAATTATATTATATGATTTAATTAAGTACAATAGAGGGTCTAGAAGAGCCAAAATAAGAATTTTAATTTTTAATTATTATAAAGAAAAAAAAACCCAAAAGTTGTGGTGGTGGATGTACAACTAGAAAATGATTTTCTATTTAAGGAAATAAATAAATAATTGATTTTCTGATAAATGAATATTTTATATTCATTAAATCTGGACAAAATCAATTATGTAATATTCTATATATGGTCAGATTTCTATATTCATTACCTGATTTGATTTCCTGAATTAATTGTCAAAATATTCTGACAATTAATGTGGCACAGATACTGATGGAGTATCTCACCTATAAATATAGGGTCTCGGTCCCCGAGCTCCTCACTTATTCTGAATCCATTCAGCAAATTCCATCTAAAGAGAGTTGAGAGAGCGAGGAAGCCCGAACTCCAATACTGAAGCTATCGCAGGGATTGAAGCTCAAAGATCAATGGCTGGAGGTACATCGATCCTTTCATTGCATATATTATAGATATGATTACAGTTTATTTTCCGCATTTCATATCTTTTGTATATGCTATATTACATACACTATATATATAGTCTAACAGTTGGTATCAGAGCGGATTTATCTCTGCCTTGATTTTATTTGAGTTTCATATATATATATATATATATACATACATATACCGTTCATATATATACATATTTGTTTTCGGTTCTGTATATATATATATTTATATTCATACCATTTATATTATATATACTTTTTAATCGGTATATACATATATATATATATATTTTATTGTTCATATATACATATATATTATATACTCATACATTCGTACGTGTATATATATATATTTTATATGTATATATGTTTATATATATATTGTATATTATATATATGTTTTGTCACATAATAATAATCATAATATTCATTTTTTTATTATGTGATATATACATGCATATATATATATATACATGCGTATATATAATCACGATCGGTCCATGGTTTTGTTTTTTCCTTTTTTCATTTTTGGTGTTTATTTCGAATTCTATATACATTACTATATTCGTATAGTATTATAGATTGATCTAAGCATTGAAAATTCATTGAAAAACTTAAAGATGGAAAAAATTTTCAGTTAAAACTTTTTCGGACCCGATTAGTTTCGTGATATTAAAGTATATATTTTTTCGTGTTTTCGTGCATAAAATCTATGTGGATCTCTTTATTATTTGATTTAGAACATTTTAGATTTGAAAACACGCAATTTGGTCGTCGGAAACGCAATTTCCGATCGGGTTTGGGTCGGGTTCGACGGACCGCGTGCGAAAAACGGGTCAAAATCGACCCGGTTCGCTGAAGAAGACGACGCAAAACGACATGTCGTTTGGAGAAAACGACGTGTCGTTTGGCGTAAAACGACGTGTCGTTTGAAGGCATATATTTCAGCTGTCGTTTGTAGTAAACGACATGTCGTTTCTCATACTGTGAAAAACGACATGTCGTTTTTCGTTTTTTTGGCAGCTCTTCATTGTACAAAACGACGTGTCGTTTTTCCCTTTGGGGAAAACGACGTGTCGTTTATTCATTCTTTTTCAGCGCCCGTCAGAGTAAAAACGACGTGTCGTTTTTGCCTTTTGCAAAAACGACATGTCGTTTACAGGCAGTGGTTTTTTTTTCAAAAAAAAAAAAAAAAAAAAAAAAAAAGGAAAAATTCCGAATTTTTGATAAATTTTTTATTTATTTGGAATATTAATTATTTTCCTATTTTGTGTGTTAATTTAGTCAATAAATTGCATTTAGTTAATTTTCCATTTTTGTTTAATACATATATATAGTATAAATTGAAAATGGAAATTTGTTTAAATTTGGTAATTTATTACATGATTTATTTAGGCATGTAAAAATTGTGCTAATTTGTGCATTTAATTATATATTACCAAATTTATGCAATTTATTGTCTAAATTAATTTTGAAAAATCTGCCATTAATTTCATATTAAGGAATTAGCATTTAATTAATAATCATACATTAATTGTATTATTTTGTATTTATTTGACAAATTTATGTTTAATGCAATTAATTTGGATTTGTATGATTTAAATGCTATACATAAATTCCTTTTATAGTGCTAGATATATTTAGAAATATTCAAACATTAAGATAGGTTGAATATTTTATTTAGCAATTAAGTTTCATAAAACTTCATAAAATTATTCATAAAATTATTCATAAAACTTTATAAAATGAATAAAATATGAATAAAACGTAAGTAGTTTTGTGGTTTGACATAAGAAAACATGAACCTGGGACAAATGCTCATATCTAGAACGGTTTTTAATGATCTTCGGACGACCACACTAGGAGCACTAATCTCAGTGATTGTCTATTATGTTAATAACGAAATTACTTTTAGGTAGAGCCCAATACCTAATGTCTAAAGTGAAAATATAATTTTTTATAATTAGGGAGTAGCCACAGCATCTTTAATTATATAAAATTATATATTAATTAAAATTCACCTTAATGGACAAAACTTGTAATTAATTATTTGGATATAATAATTTTACCCCACAGGGATTTTATTATATTTTTATAATTAATTAGGATAATATATTAAGTTAAATTCTCTTAATTTACCCCACAGGGAGTTATGAGGATTTGAATTAATAGTGTTATCACAAATTTTAATTAAAGATAGATTTCATTCCTCCATTATTTCTAAATTAAATACTTCATTAAATCTATCATAAAGTTCATCCAATTTTATTAGATTTAAAATTTAGCCCACAGGCAATTTTAGATTTAATAAAATTTTCATCTTCATCATGTTTCTACATTGGTAAAACATGAATTCATTAAAGCCTCAATTCTTTTCACATCTAAATTTTTGTAATCCTATTCTTGCAGCTATTTCATCCACCTCTAAATATCCGAAATCACTAGTGAAATCCACCGAGCTTAGGAGTGACAACTTCAAAATCCGGAAGGAACGAGTTCTTCTCCACCTAGCTTGCCTTGACATGGATTATGCAATAAGGAAAGATGAACCACCTGCTTATCACCGATACTAGCACCGCTGCCGAGATTGCACTTTGCGTGAAAAGTGGGAGCAATCTAATCGTCTACTGCATCATGTTCATTATGTCCAGAATTCCTATGGGAATGCGTGGATCGGTGGAGCCACCTGAGAAGGTGAAAGACTTTATCAAAGTTATGGATGAGCAGTTTGACACTTCAGATAAATCCTTGTTCATCAACCTCATCCAAGAGTTCTCGTCCACAAAACTCACTGGTGTTAAAGGAGTTCGAGAACACATTTCTAAAATGAGGGACATCACTGCTCATTTGAAGAAACTCGACGTTATCATTCCCGATACCTTCTGGTTCATTACATCCTTCACAATCTTCCTCCACAGTATGGGCCTTTCAAAATTTCCTACAACACACATAAAGAAAAATGGACTATCAATGAATTGATGACCATGTGTGTTCAAGAGGAAGCCAGGCTCCTACAAGAGCAAGGAGAAAGTGTTCACCTGACCACTCAACCTAAGAAACGCAAGCCATTCAAGAAGAACAAAGGGAAAAAGCCCATGGCTCCCAAGGCTGCCATAAAGAAAGATTCCATCAAATGTTTCTTTTGTAAACAAAAGGGACATGCTAAAAGGGAGTGCAGCCAGTTCAAGAAATGGATGGATGACAAAGGTAATCCAATTTCCTTAGTATGTTATGAATCTAATATGGCTAATGTTAATCTTAACACATGGTGGATTGATTCGGTTCAACAATTCACATAACAAATTCCTTGCGGGATATTCAAAATCTAAGGAAGCCAGTGGCAAGTGAGCAAAGCATCTTATCTGGAAACAAGATGGGCTCACATGTGGAAGCTATTGGAACATGCAATTTAGTTTTAAGTAATGGTTTTATTTTAAAGTTAGAAAAGACCTTTTATGTACCAAGTTTCTCTAGAAACTTGATTTCAGTTTCAAGACTTATACCCTTTGGTTTTTCCTTTACATTTTCAGACAAATATTTTAATTTATATTATAAATTTGAATGTGTTGGAAATGGTATTTTGTCTGATGGTCTTTACTGCCTTAATTTACAAAATAATACCACTAATAATGTTATGCATGTTCACGCTGGCACTAAAAGATGTGTTATGAAAGAGGATTCCTGTACATTGTGGCACCGGAGATTGGGACATATCTCCGTTGATAGAATTAAAAGGTTGGTAAAAGATGGGGTACTCAATACCTTAGATTTTACTGACTTTGATACTTGTGTGGATTGCATTAAGGGAAAGCAAACCTCCAAGTCTGTCAAAACTGGTGTCCATAGGAGTTCTGAAATATTAGAAATCATACATACTGATATATGTAGTCCAGATATGGAGTCACATGGTCAGAAATACTTCATCTCATTCATAGATGATTACTCACGCTACATGTATATCTACTTACTTCATAATAAAAGTGAAGCATTAGATGTCTTTAAGATATTTAAAGCTGAAGTAGAGAAACAATGCAACAAGCAAATTAAGATAGTGAGATCAGATAGAGGAGGTGAGTATTATGGTAGATACACAGAAGATGGACAAGCACCTGGTGCATTTGCGAAGTTTCTTGAAGAAAATGGGATTGTTGCCCATTACACCTTGCCGTACACCCGAGCAAAATGGTGTTGCGAAAGAAGAAACCGAACATTAATGGACATGAAAGTGCGGAGTATGCTTAGTAGCAACTCTAATCTTCCTAAATCCTTGTGGTGAAGCATTAAAGACATCCGTGTACATATTAAACCAAGTTCCAACAAAGGCAGTCTCAAAAACTCCTTTTGAATTATGGAAAGGTTGGAAACCAAGTTTGAATCATGTACGCATTTGGGGATGTCCATCTGAAGTCAGAATATATAATCCACAAGAGAAGAAATTGGACCCAAGGACCATAAGCGGATTCTTTATAGGGTACGCTGAAAAGTCTAAAGGTTACAAGTTTTATTGTCCATCTCATAGCACAAGAATTGTGGAATCAAGGAATGCAAAATTTCTTGAGAATGCCTTGATCAGTGGGAGTGATCAATCAAAGGACTTAGGTCCTGAGAAAGATCCTTCAGAACCTTCCACTTCAAAAGCAAGATTGATAATGGTTAACACTCCTGTCGTTCAAACGAATGTTGAACAACCATTACCAATCACTGAAGATCCACAAGTTGGTAATGATAATCCAGTAGATCAAAATGTTCAAGAGTTGCCTCGTAACCTGTTGAACAACTCCGCCGAACTCGCCGCTGCTCCCCAAGAGCCTGTTGGTGAAGTCTTAAGAAGATCTACTAGACCTATCAAACCAAGGATTTATAAAGACTATGTTGTGTATTTATTAGAATCTGATATTGGAATTGGAAATGATCCAGAAACGTTTTTACAAGCTATGAACAGTAGAGAATCAAAATTGTGGTACAATGCTATGGATGATGAAATGAATTCTATGAGGTGCAACGGAGTCTGGGAACTTGTAAAGTTGCCTAATGGGGCGAGAGCCATTGGCTGTAAATGGGTCTATAAAACTAAGAAAGACTCATTAGGCAACACTGAGAGGTACAAAGCGAGACTTGTTGCTAAAGGATTCACTCAAGAGGAAGGAATTGACTATACGGAGACTTTTTCTCCTGTATCAAAGAAAGATTCCCTCAGAGTCATCTTGGCATTAGTTGCTCATTTTGATTTAGAGCTGGAGCAGATGGATGTAAAAACTGCTTTTCTGAACGGTGATCTAGAGGAGGAGGTATACATGAAACAACCAGAAGGATTCTCCTCTAGTGAAGGTCAGGATTTGGTATGCAAGCTCAAGAAGTCCATCTATGGATTAAAACAAGCATCCCGTCAATGGTATTTAAAATTTCATGATGTCATCTCTTCCTTTGGATTTGAAGAGAATGTCATGGATCAATGCATATACCTGAAGGAAAGTGGGAGTAAGATCTGTTTTCTTGTTTTATATGTGGACGATATTCTTCTTGCATCCAATGATAAAGGGTTGCTACGTGAAGTAAAACAATTTCTTTCAAAGAACTTTGAGATGAAAGACATGGGTGAAGCATCCTATGTCATAGGCATTAAGATTCATAGAGATAGATACCGAGGTATCTTAGGTTTATCTCAAGAAGCCTACATCAACGAGTTTTAGAAAGATTTCATATGAAAGATTGTTCACCGAGCGTTGCTCCAATTATGAAGGGTGATAAATTAAATTTGAGCCAGTGCCCAAAGAATGATTTTGAAAGAGAACAAATGAAGAACATTCCTTATGCTTCTGCTGTCGGAAGCCTAATGTATGCTCAGGTGTGCACAAGACCCGACATTGCTTATTCTGTCGGAATGTTAGGAAGATTTCAGAGTAACCCGGGGATAGACCACTGGAAAGCTGCAAAGAAAGTAATGAGGTATCTTCAGGGTACTAAGGATTACAAACTGATGTTCAAACGAACTGACAATCTAGAAGTAGTTGGCTACTCAGACTCAGATTTCGCTGGTTGCACTGATTCACGTAAATCTACATCTGGTTACGTGTTTATGTTTGCTGGTGGAGCTGTGTCCTGGAGGAGTAACAAACAAACCTTGATCGCTACTTCTACTATGGAGGCCGAGTTCGTTTCTTGTTTTGAGGCTACATCACATGGTGTATGGCTAAAGAGTTTCATTTCGGGCCTTAGAGTGGTTGATTCCATTGCAAGGCCGCTAAAGATGTTCTGTGACAATTAAATTTCTTTGTTTTCATGGCTAAGAACAACAAAAGTGGAAGTCGAAGCAAGCACATCGACATTAAGTACTTAGCTATTAGAGAACGTGTTAAGGAAAATAAAGTGGTCATTCAACACATTAGCACTGAATTGATGATTGCCGATCCTATGACAAAAGGCTTGCCACCTCATAAATTCAAGGATCATGTAGAGAACATGGGACTTGGTTCCCTTATGTAATTTGTACAAATAAAGTTATTATTAATGAAACTCTTATTTTTGATTTTCTCATATTTATGCGCATCTTAATTTTACATTTGAGAAAAATTTCAGAGGACCTGAATAAACATAAGGTTTAGGGTTTATTCACTTAAGTTCATTGCCACATAAAGTACATTGTTATATAATAAATGTATTGTAATACATGGAAGATAATACTCGATTCATAATGAGGACATGTCGCTATGATTCGTATGTTTATTATATAATGAGGAACGTTGGGTTTGAATATTTTAGTTTAAATGCTGACCAAGTGGGAGAATATTAGAATATTTTTATTATGGAAATTATTTTCTAATTAAGAAAATGATTTTCTATTTAAGGAAATAAATAAATAATTGATTTTCTGATAAATGAATATTTTATATTCATTAAATCTGGACAAAATCAATTATGTAATATTCTATATATGGTCAGATTTCTATATTCATTACCTGATTTGATTTCCTGAATTAATTGTCAAAATATTCTGACAATTAATGTGGCACAGATACTGATGGAGTATCTCACCTATAAATATAGGGTCTCGGTCCCCGAGCTCCTCACTTATTCTGAATCCATTCAGCAAATTCCATCTAAAGAGAGTTGAGAGAGCGAGGAAGCCCGAACTCCAATACTGAAGCTATCGCAGGGATTGAAGCTCAAAGATCAATGGCTGGAGGTACATCGATCCTTTCATTGCATATATTATAGATATGATTACAGTTTATTTTCCGCATTTCATATCTTTTGTATATGCTATATTACATACACTATATATATAGTCTAACATTTTAATTTTTAATTATTATAAAGAAAAAAAAACCCAAAAGTTGTGGTGGTGGATGTACAACTAGAAAGGATGTTAGAGCTAATTTTGGTCTAAAGAATGATGGAACTTTAATTCAAATTACTACTTCTCTAATGAGGATCTCCACCTCACTTATAGCCTTTAAGTTAAAGCAATGCCTTATTCAAAAGAAGTGTACCACAAGGTATGATTTGTATTTTAATCTATATATAATTATTATTAATATTTTTCTGATATGATGACCCCACTTGTAGATCCACCAGCATCATCATCATGGTCCACAATGATAAAATAATATATTGTAAAAAGATAAATATATCATAAAACTAATAAGTTAAAGCCAAACATGCCCTTAAATTTGGGTTTTTTTTTTCTTTCATTAAGTAATATCTTAATTAATATATTGCATTTGTAAGTAGAAGTGAGCAAAGAGAATAGATAAATGAATAAAGTTAGAAAAGATAGTTCTTTTGATCACAATTTCATGTCTTCTAAAAGATCATATAGAAAAATACAAACATTTTTTTATTATTTATTATTGAACATTGTGGTCATAATTATTCTATATCACTTTTTTTCTTTTTGAATCATGATAATTATCATCCTTAACTATTCACATATATATAAATTTAGAGTTGCATATATTTATTATATACATACACTAAAATCTCTATTCAAGAATACATTTGAGACTAAGAAAATTATATTCTTAATTGAGAGATTATAATTATATAGAGGTACACTAGAAAAAAAAAATTAAAACACTAATAAATATCAATGTAACAATAATAACATTAAACAATCCTTAATACTATATAATAATAGAATTATTTTTGAGTAAATATAATATTTATACATGTATTACAATTTAAAATAAAATTATTAATTCTACGTAAATAATTTTAAAAAATATATGTATATTTTTTTTATTAATATGTAATTATTCTTATATAGAGGTATACTTTGTTAATACAAGACTTAAAAAATATATAATTAATTACAATTTAGAAGTTATTCTTATTTATAATTAGCCCAAATTGAGACTTGATTTTTTTTATAACAAATTAGAGATTATTCTTGAATAAAGTATTCTTAGATAGAAATTCTGCTGTATTAATATTAATATGTACACACTACATACATTTAGGCCAAGTATATTCCTAGCATAATCATTCAGACTGAAACTATAATGGTAGTATTATATTGGTCCTTTATGTTTGAATTTTCACTTAATTTCATTGAATTTGATTGTTTAGCTTTAATTTATGCATTGTTCATCCTGTAATGATTTAAACACTGTTAGAAGATATGTTTAATTTACTTCCTAATTTTCGTAAGATATTACTAATTTATGTTTGTGGTACAACCAGATAATAAATTAGTTTAAAAATTCTTTTATCCATCGTAATTGAAAAAATATATATCTATAAATATAAATCCTATTGACACAATGTTAAATGAGCTAGAGTCAACACTTTACACTACAACGTGGGTTCATTAATGTATAATTGCACAAAAGGCTTGTGATATTAATACTATTATTATAGTGTTTTTGATAAGAGACAATAGCTATATTATAAGATAGAAAATAATTATTAAAAAATTATACAAAATTCGATATTTAATAAAATACTCTCAATACTTTCTTTAAACTGCACAATATTTATACCTTTCAGCTTCTAAATTAATTCCACTACCACCACTGTGCTCACTGTCCCATCTTAATTTGCACAATTCCAACTATTTTCTTTAACTATATTCCTATTGACAGTAAGAACTCATCGATAAAATAATAAGAACTTAAAATTATATTTAAAGATATTGATTGAAAAATATTTAAAATAAAAATTTCACAACCTTTGATCTTTAGAAGAATTATTGTTTTTTCATCCCAAAAAAAAGTCTCTTTATAATGAGTTCAAGGATCCTATTTATAGTGAGTCATTGACACTTTACAACTTGACCGGATCTCAAAACCATAAAGTGTTAAGTCATTTTCACATCTAATAACATTGTATATCTCAGGTGGTGGCCTGATGTGTCTAACATCTTAAGTTATACTAAAATTACCTATTTTATTTATATCTTATATGAAATAAAATTTATCTCCATTACCCATACTCATTGTGCTATCGCTATCTTGCACTACAATTCCTTGCTTAGATGACCCTAATCTTGATCTCTTCTACTCACTTCTATATTTGTGAGGTTATGTGCCCGTTGAAGGTGGTAATATCGAGTTTAAGCGCTCAGACCATGTGTGAGAGGAGGGAAAAGGAGGTCGAAGGGAGTGTAGGAGGTCGGGCGCGCGGGCGCAAGTGCGTGCGGGCACACGAGCGCAGGCGGGTGCGTGGGGCTCCCCTTAGTGTATGGAGCTCCCCTTGTCGAACTTTCGAGCATAACACTAATGACTTCGAATATTACACTTAGTAATTTTTGGGGGTCAAGATTTGCCTCCTAGTCTATAAGAATTCTTTCCAGTGTTCTTGTAGACTAAGTTTGGTGAGCTTCCTCTCTACGACTTAATTTTTCTTCTCTACTCCTTTTTGTTACCCTTCGCGAGGAGCGTAGGTTTTATGATTTATCTCTGCCCCTTTTGAGATTTGTGTTCACCACAATGAGGGAGTGTTAGCTTGTTGAGCATCCTCAACCTCTTATGGGTTACTCGTTCGGTATAAGGGAGCTCATGGCTCCTTAGGTCGCGCTCGACCTTTTTATAAATTTAAGACCATACTAGGGGAACTTGTGGCCTTTTAGGCAACGCTCAACCTCTTACATTGTATCTGTGGTACTTTGAGCATATTTTGGGTGCTAGAAAATCGGTACTCCTTTTAAAGAGGTGTCCATCTCAGAGTCGTATTCGATTCCTCTTTTCATTTTAATACTTTAATGGAGATGATAGTTCTGTGAACCGACTCGACCTTTTGCTTTCGATATTTTTAGGGGAGATGATGGTTTCGTGAACCGACTCGATCTTTTGTTTTTGATATTTTAAGAGAGATGATGGTTCCGTGAACTGACTTGACCTTTTGTTTTTGATATTTTATTCATTTCCTTGTACATGCTTTAGGGCTAACTTTGAAGAGCATCCTCCTGACATTGTGAGTGCTCTATTTTGTGGAACTACCTTCAGGCTTTCACTCTCTTCTTGGGCCATTAGGGGTAGTCGATCCTTGTAGTCATAAGAGTTTTTTTTTTTTTGCTTTGGCAATTTCAATTGACAAGTACAACGAGCAAGTTAGGCAAACATGTGGAGAGTGATGAATGTCATATGTAAAGTGAAAACATTTCATTAATAAGACAAATATGCAATCGTCTAAATACACGTGTTATGTTCAGAGATCAACTTAAGTGCCTCCTTTAATTTAATGAAATGTAGTATAGGTAAACTTGCTATTGCTAGGAGCGCTTTCTCACTTAGTGGAACTTCACTTTGAGAAGTATCTTAGATGTTTGATTTTCATGGATAGTAGATGGAAGGCTTCACATGAATGTGTCACCTCACGAGTGTTGGGAATATCGTCTAATAGACCCTGTAGGGATCGGATGAGCTCCCCGATGAACATTCACTGGTATATCCTCTAAAGAGTTTGAAGTAAATTAAATAAAGTAGTTTTTTTGTGAGTTATTTTGAAAATAGAGTAGATACACTAATAGGAGTGCTCATTCTCTATATTTATAAAATACTAAACATATTTTATTAATTGTTTTGAGTTAATAATTATTTTGTATGAGGATATGTGTATATATTAATACTAGGTCGATGTTACGTGCAATGCACGTCTAATTAGTTTTTTTTTTTAATTAACTTTAATTAAGTAATGTTAAGTGCAATACATGTATGTTAAATTTTTTTAATTAGGTAATATATTTTTATTATTTAATTTTTGAAATAGGGTTTGAGATTTTGATCTTTCAATTTTTTTTTTTAGCTATTACAACTACATTGGTTTGCTCTTTAAATGTGATTATATATATGTATTTTATATATACAATAAAAAAAAATGAATTTCATTGTTATACGTATTTTATATGTTTTTTTATATTGATCTCTTTATGTATAAGGACTATATTAGAAAATATTTTGACAAAATTTAAATTTGATTAGAGAATTAATTACTTTTAAAATATATTTTATATATTATGTCTAAACATATATTTTTTAAAAAATAATCGTGATAGATACAATATTCTTAATTTATAGTTAGGAGAATGTAGTTATAATAAAGTGTAAAAATTATTGTCTGAAATTAAGATTTATATATATATTTTATATATAGATATAATTTTTATTTTTAAATATATATAATTAAATTAATTTTTTTATATAAAATATCAACATAATTTTTATTTTTAAATACATATAATAATATTATAAAATTAATAGAGAATATTCTGTTAAATAATTGAGATATTCTGTTAAAGTTAACGTAAAAAACCAAAAAACCTCGTTAAACTAAGAATTCCGTTACATAGCCACACTAGATTATATATTTGAAATAAATAAAATATAATAAAAATTATAAAAAGTAAGGTTTTGGTGATGTATTTTAAAGAAGCTAATGTATGGTGTAATGTAAAAGTGTCATGTAATATATAAAAATTAGAATTTTGGTGATGTATTTTAAAGAATAAAGTAGAGAAATTGCTGGAATGCTTTAAAGAGTTAATCTTTTCAAAATGGTGGACCTACTTATAAATTTTGATTTTTAGTGTTACAATATTTAGAAAAAAAATTGGCACTAATAATAGGGTTTTTTTTTTTTTACTTAAAATAGTTTTTTTCACAAAAATACATTTATCAAAGGGATATTTTTATAAGAGTATTGCTATTGAGCACTTGAAGGTGCTATCACACATCTATATGACGTGTTGTGAGTGATTAACGATTTTTTATATTATTTATTGTAGGACGAAACATTAAATTGTACTAATAGCGATATGTCACCTCTTGTGGGGTGCCCCTATCAATTTTCTTTTTATAAATACACAAAAAAAGTCAAAAAATTACAAAAAAAATACAGTCGTACAAAATTTTAAATATTTTTTATAGTTTATAAGATTTTTTTTGCAATGAATAAATTCATTAAAATATAATAACGTCATCCAAAGAGCATGCACAACTAATCTATGAGCAACACAGATTAGGGACACTCCTGGGATCTAATAATGATCTTAAAATTATTTGAGCGGGAACTCTAATAATAAAAGCAATCATAGTTGTAAAATCTTTGTAACAGACTCCAATCCATTGTCATCATCAGCTGCATGCAATTTGTTATAAAAATTCGCTATCATTTCTCTAAGAGCTCTGAGGGACAATAATATTTCAACTGCACATAAATAAATAATATATTAGTAGGACGGAAATTAAAATAATGAGTATTAATTAAATATTATTGCAAATTTATAAAATGAGTAATTAAATATTAAATATAAAAACAATATATATTAGCAGGATAAAAATTAAAACAATGAGTAATTAAATATAGTTTATAAGTTTTTAATTACAAATATTTTCATGTTATTTTTGTGTTGTAATCTTATTGTTTTTATGTTGTTGTTTGTTATTTTTGTAAGATATCGTAAAATTGTAACTAAAAAAATAAAAAATCATAAAATTAAAAATAATTGTAAAAAATATAAAAAATAATTATTTAACTGTTAAAATATTATAATTTTGTCCAAAAATTGTTTTTTGTGTAAATTTCCCTAAAACCAATTTTTTATTTTTTTTAAAAAAAATACCAGTGCCACGTTATAAGGAAATGTAATTTTAATATAATTCATATCAACAATAAAAAATAAAATAAAATTCTACTTAATAATACCCCGTATTTGCAAAACAATATGCAATATGATGTTCTTTTTTTTATATCAACGATATCTTTTTTACACTCTTTTTTCTCATAAGGTTTTCTCTACTAAGTTTACTCTAAAAATTTTAATGAGGCTAATTTTTCTAAAAAAAGTACTAAAATAATCAGTTATTAGTTATATAACTAATTATCTTATTAATTAATTTTGGAAAAAAATCCCATATTTAGTTAAATTATACATATTTTTGTCTTTTGACATAGTTTTTTAGTTTCTCTTATCCGTTTTGTCTTTTGACATGGTTCTATAGTTTCTCTCTTTAGTTTTAGTTTATTGGTTTCTGGCGTTAGTTACTGGTTCTTGGTTTTGGGTTCGTTCGGGTGTCCATGGCGTCGAGTAGTTATCAACGAATGGAGGCAGCAGAAGAAATGGTAGGAATTTTTATACTGAAATGGCAGGAGCAACCTGAAATAGATGATTTTTGTTGGCATAAAAGAAGCTTTAAACTAGATTGACCGTTATTTGTGAGGACAATTGATTTCGGAAACTGATAGCCAAATTACTTTGTCATCATCTTTTGGTCTATTAGTTCATGGTGTTCGTACTCTTCTCTTATTTTTAAATAATGTTGAGTTGTGTTTTGTTAAACGATCTGCAAACAATCTGGCTCATGTTTTAGCCAGTATTCTTGTTTCTCTTCAGGTCGTGTATTTCAATTAGAGAATTGTTCCAACGAAATACGTTTTATTGTTATTAACGATTGCGATCAGTTAATAAAGTTACTAAGTTTATTAAAAAAAAAATATATACTAATATATTAAATTGCAGGTGTACAAGTAAAACCACATGACACAACAAGTGTGTAATGTGTTATGTTATGGAGGTAGAGGAACACACTAATCAACACAAGGATCAATTAATGGGTGTCTTTATATGACCCATCACAGAATCCCAAGGCCTAAATTACAAAAAATGAACCACAAAATAGACATAATTATCTTCAAAGCTGCACAATGTTCTTGTTGCCGGCTGCTATACACGTGTATATATATATATTTATTATTACGTACGTGGGAACGATTGTTATTCTATATATAATATATATTATAGTATGAGGAGAGCATAATTTTCAGAGCCAAGAGATAACAAAACGGCAAAAACCCAACTCAAACTCTGAAACTAGAGCTTCTGTCTGAGATCGATTATCAAGTATGGGTTTCACATGCATTTTGCTCCTCTTCACCTAAACAAAATCACCAATTTCCTGCCACCATGAGAATCCTAAGCCTATCTATATATACATATATTTTAATTAAGTTTGAATTGGGATATATTTTAATTAATTAGGTTAATGAGGATGTTTGTCCCTGAATTTTGACATGTATCAAATTATGCTTCATGGACTTTTAAGGTCGTTAAAAATGCCTCTTGAACTATTGAGATGGTTGGATTTAAACTTTTGTCTAAGTTCATTCAATTTTACTATTTCAGTAATCGTTTATTTACTAAACTATGCTCCTCAGATTTTGATATCTACTAATTCATACTCCTCGAATTTTGATATAAAAAATCATGTCTTCTAAACTTTCATTTATGTTAGACTTTTTTTTTTTACTAAAATTAAACCTAAGTCATTAAATCTAATAATCTCAATAGTTCAGAATATTTTTAACGATCGAATATGATTTGATTCATAGTAAAATTCAAAGAACAAAAATCTTAATTAGCCTAATAATTAATATCAGAGACATACCTCATTTAAAATATACATTAACTTAATTAGTTTTTATTAATTGGGAAATTGGAAGAAATCTCACGTGGGGTGATTTGGTAATTAAGTGGTTGACTTGTGCTTAAAGAAGACAAGTGTCTTTTTCTGTTGTCGTGCCCACCATTGCTGCCGTCCACCACCATCAATTCTCTTTCTCTTCTAATTTGGCCCCTCGTTTTCTCTGAATTTACAGTATTTGCCATCACTCGTAAATGTAATTATAATAACATGCAAATTATACGTACTTTTCCTTTTTAAAAAAAGAATCAAATGACTTATTTATATATCGGATTCATATGAGAATTTTTATTAGGAAATTTACTTTTTAAGAAATTATTTACAAAATAACCTCAAAGATTACTATATATGACCCTAAAACAAACTTTAGGATCACTTATATATACACATTTAATTTAATTTTATACCAAAGCCACTAATTAGGTAAATTTCACAATTTTTATGTTGTTCATTTAGTAAATTCTTTATTTTACTGCAGAGCAAAAATTAAATATTAGGTATATGAGAAATAAAAAAATAAGAAAAATGTAAATATTTTAAACTTACATTTTAGTATTAAATTTGATTTTCTAAAAGTTATTCAATTAATCTATAGAAAGGAGGATAGTTGTTGGGATGTTATTGTATTAGAAACTTGTTATTATATTATGTTGTTGTTGCATGCTTTGAAAAATAAAGTTTTTTTTTTTTTTTTGAATAGAAAATAAAGTTAGTGTTATGTGAATTAAGATTAATTCATTTTATGAGAATTTTGCGGTTGGAAGACTATGATTTCAAATGTATACATAAATATATAATATTATTGTGAAAAGGGATTTGTAAAAATTATTGATTAATCTATTTATTTTACAAAATATAATATAATAATACTTTTGAGTTTGATTTTAGTCAATGATTAATTCTAGAGTTACAATTATTAATCATATCACAATTATTAGGGTTATGAAAAATGAAATTTTTTGGTTAGAAAGAATAAGAGTTAATTTGACACAGTTGTGCTGTGGGAAAAAACAACTGAGAAAAAACCAACAGAATTATAGAAAAAAGTTGAACTGAGTGTTTGATAAATTATAAATTTTAAAGTACTATAAGTTGTTAAGATATATTATAATAATAATAATAATGTTATTTAATCATAAATACATAAAAACTTATTTTATATAACATTTTTATTTTTTATATATATATTTTTTCAAAGTATAAATATATATGCATTTGATAAAAAGAGTTTATAGTATTTTTATATTATATTTTATCAAATGTAAAAATAAAAATTCAGAAAATAAAGTATATAAGAAAAGTTTTAAGTTGATGTTGTTTGTTAATATTAAAATAAAATATATATTTTTTTAAATAAGAGATTTAATTATTATTTATTTTATTGTAATTAATTTATTTTAGATATTTTTATTTTTTAATATATAATAAATAAGTAAATATAATTTTAGTACAAATAAATTTATTATAGTCTTTTAATTTTTTTTTTTTTGAAAAAGTTGGGTTAAGCTAGCTTTAGTTTTTTTTTTTTTTTTTTTTTTTTGAAAAAAAGATAATTCATTAAATAGCAACATCCGCTATTACAAAAGACTAAAGAACAGAAGGAATATTGCTCTCAGTAAAAAGACGATCAAACCAATAACAAGCGCCACGAGCAATGCAATGTGCGACTTTGTTAGCAGATCGTTTAATATGTGAAATCGAAACATTATTAAGGGAAGATAAAATCAATTGGCACTCTTGAACAATCAGGTTAAAAATAGAGGGGAGTGCAATTGAGCTATAGATAGCCTGAACAACAACAATACAATCTGTCTCAATTAACACATTAGATAGATTCTTTCTTTTAAGCCAGCTGAGTGCCTCTTTGACGTGCATTACCTCAGCCATAGCAGGTTGGCACGCTCCATTATGCAAAGAAGAGAAAGCTTCAACAACCTTCCCTTGGCAGTCCCGAACAATCAGACCCGTACCGAATTGGTTGTTAGCTTCGAATATAGCACCATCCACATTAATTTTTAGCATTCCAGCAGTAGGCTTCAGCCATAAATCGTTGTTGCCCAATGTGTTTGAGTCAAACAGTAACGGTTCCAGGCAGTTTTTTTGAGCTGATGTCCAGCTGAAAAGTGCAGTTCTTGCTAACTTAATTACCTCGGCTGCAGCAGTCGCACGGTCCTTCCAAAGAAGCTTATTTCGAGCTTTCCAAATACTCCAACCAACCACTAAAAGCTCCTCCAACATGCTCGATCTCCCCCTCATCAAAAACTCTTTAAACCAGTCCAAAAAAGTTGTTGCAGCAGGTGAAAATTGCCCCACAGCAGACCTGTCCCAGCAGGATTGAGCAAAAGGGCATTCAATCAACACATGATAAATTGTTTCATCCACAGTATTACAAAAGACACGAGAAGATTCAACAGGGACGTGTTTGATTATGAGTTGGGATCGAGTAGGCAAACAACCTGATATGGCTTTCCAAGCAAAATGAAGAACCTTAAGGGGTACTTTAATTTTCCACAAGATCTTCCACAAATTAGATTCCATCTGAGTACTCCACTCTCCTTTCAATTCTTGAAAATAACGGTACGAACTTTTAACATAGTAGAAACCATTAGGTTCTTTGTTCCAATACCAATTATCAACATCCACATTATTGCTCAAAGGAACAATTGGACAAGGCAGGGTGTGAAGAAATCACACAAGGATTATCATCAGCAATCAGCTAGTTTTAGTTTTAGCTGTAGCTTTTCCATAAATTTTTCAAAATGTTATTTTTTTGACTGCTTACCAAACATTATTTTAACACAATTTTTTTAAAACATAGCTTTTTAATATTTTAGATTTATTCTATTTTTTGATTAAAATTGAATTTAATAATATTATTATGTTTTATTTTATGAAATATAGAGTATAAATTATTATTTAACAAAATAAAAGTGCAAGCCGTTAATAAATTTTGCCAAAACAAATGTTTCAAAAGATTATCTGCCCAACTTAATGGAAATATAATCCAATTTTGTAATAAAAATGGTGAGACGAGCCATCATTATTGATTTATACTAAATTTATACCAAACAAATATATTGGATCATTAACAAGTGAGATGGACACCAAAAAAAAAAAAAAAAAAAAAAAAAATTTGAACAATAATTCCTAGTCTTCTTGGATAATTTTGATACAAAATGATCCAAAATTTTAAATCAATTTATATTATATTTATATTTTTTTTCCAAAAGTTTTTTTTTTCTTCGGTTAGGTCTGCCGACATTTTTTGAGCTTAGGTGTGTTTTTTGGTCGGAGTTGTATTTTACTATTGTCATTCGATTTTTGTTTTTAAGTGTTTTAGTCTTATCTTTGTGACATGCTTTTGAGTGTTTTACTATTATCTCTGTGACATACTTTGCTTTAGCCTTGTCTATATGATATAATTTTGTTTTGTTTTGTTTCGTGTTATTGTTGGTTCTTATTTGTTCTTTAAGGACTCGCCATTAAATCCCTGTTAGTGGTTGAGAATAACAAGTTTTTTTGTGAGTGAAGGGGTTGTTGTTAGTAGTGCAGTTACATACCTTACATAATAGTTAAATACTCAAATTACGAGGTCGAACCTACTGTAACAGTTTCTATTGTTGTGCAATTTTTTTCATCTGATTTTATTAAAAAAATTTTTGCTAAACAATTTGAGAATTAGACGACTGATTATTTGATTCGTTTTTCTAATTTTAATCTTAGATTAATTGCAAGCTATTATTTTTGCTACTACTAATAAAATTGAATGATTTATTAAAAAATATTTTTTTTCCCAATAAACCTTTAGAATTATCAAATTTTCTTTTGAAAAATCATTAAAACTTTGTGCTAAATGCCTCCACAAAAAGTAGAAATAGAAAAATTAACATAAAAAATAAATTGAAAAGCCCTTTTAAGCTTGGGAACCAAACACGCCCTTTGGCTTTTTACTCAAAACATTGTTACATTCTTTTTTAGCTAAAGCAAAACATTGTTAGCAGCCTTTTACGTCCACAAGTTACCGTTTCGCTTGAATTAACAACGAAACGGAAAGACTCTCACTATTTTATACCACCACGTTTCGAAACGGTCCGTCTAAGCACCAGAAAATTAGAGGAAGAACGAGGGCAAATTAGTAATTACAAAAGGATTTAAAAATGGCCGTTTAATTAATTTGAAAATTATAATATTACCAAATTTACAGTGACTTATATGTTTAATCGATTTTTAGTTTTATTTTTTGTCAACACAAACAAAGGTTTTCTTTATTATATGAAGGAGCACTATACACACCTCTTCCGTGGAGCCCCAGCCATCAAAATTCCTGCCTTTTTCTTTCTCATCGGAAAATATTGTTAGGGTTCCGATTCATCGTATGTTGTTAGATCCGATCACAGTTCCAATTTTTAAAGAAGTTATTTCAGTCGCTTAGATCTCGATTATCCTATTTTCATTTTCCTCATTTGGTATATATTTCATTGTTGAACTTTTTTAACATTTTTTCATCTTCGATCTTTTGTTGTTCGTTTTTAATTTTTGGATTCTGAATACTGTGTTGCAGATTCTGAGAGATTGTAATCCGTGTTCATGTTCTGTTTTGAATTCGATTTTCCCTCCATTGTGAGTAATATTCCTTGTTTTTTTAGATCGTGGTTTTCTTTTTATGATGGATATGAATAAATGTGAATGTTCATTTTACTAAAAAAGACTTTTTTTTGGGGGGGGTTTGTTTGTGAAGTGATTGTTGATATTAGATCTTGAAAATTGGCTCCCCAAAGACGTTCGCAGCGCCACATGGGCGGCCAGATGCAGCAGAGCAATGCCGCGGCGGCGGCTGCTGCTCTGTATGATCATGCCGGCCCAGGCACCGGTGCCGGTGGTGGCTCGCTGCACAATGCAGGTTCCGCTAGTGACGCTGGCGATGCGGTCATGGCGCGATGGCTTCAATCCGCAGGGTTGCAGCATCTGGCCTCTCCATTGGCTAACACCGGCATTGACAATCGTCTCCTTCCTAATCTTCTGATGCAGGTTAGTTCCTGTCTCATGTCTTTAAACCTTTTTCAAATTTAGTACGCGGAACTTTTTCTTTCACTTTACTCATAAATGGTCGGTATGTGCCCATTTGATCAACATGCAAATTTTACTAAAGAAAAAAAAACCAGACAAAGTCCAATATGTATGTTGTTGTATGATGGTAATTTTTTTAACATTGGGGGAAGGGATTCGAACTCGGACCTGTTGTGTAGTACCACTAGTCTTTATACCTATGCCTATGATCACGTCGTTGAATTTTACGTTACATGTCGTCTGGCGGTGGGTAAATTTTTCTGTGCTAATTTGTTGTATTATCAATTATTTTCGTCATCATCCACATTTCGATTTACATTGAAGTATTAGTCTGTGTATTCGTTCGTGAAGTGTTTTTATTTTCAAAAATGTCTTTACTGACTTTTTGCCTGTCAAGTCTAACCACGTAGAATTACTATATGAAATACATAATAAATGAGTGATTTTATTGAAGGGTTATGGAGCACAGTCAGCTGAAGAAAAGCAACGGCTTTTCAAGTTAATGAGAAATCTCAATTTCAATGGAGAATCTGCTTCTGAACCTTATACACCTACTGCCCATACTTCAGGTGGAGTGTCTGCGTCTGATGGGTTTTATTCTCCAGACTTTCGAGGGGATTTCGGAGCTGGGCTGTTGGACCTTCATGCTATGGATGATACAGAACTCTTAACCGAGGTAAGATGGGATTTTTAGAAAGTTCTGCTTTATATACTCGGTTCAGATACTTTTGCATTAGTCTGAATTGGTTTTGTGTGTGATAGGTGTATTTTTTTCGTCCATGCAAATTATTTTTGTTATAGCTATCTTGACTTGTTTGTAAGGAAACCAATTTTGGGATTTTATCCTGTTTGTTGAAGGAGCTTGTTCATTTATCTTTGAGGATGCATGGAAATCTGAGTTTGGATTCCTTCTCTCTTCTGCCAGTTCCACTTTTGATGCTACTTATCTAAATACAGTTCTGAGAATTTTATCTGTGTGTTTGGATGTTGAACTGCTGTGACGACGAGGATATGTTTCCATTTTATCTTTTATTGTTTGTTGAAAGGTCTCTTCTGCTAGTTCAATTTATGATGTTATCTATCTACGCACAGTTTTGAGAATTTGATCTGTGTTTGGATGTTGAACTGCTGTGATGACAAGGATATGTTCAATAAAATATTTTTCCCATGGATGTGTTTTCATTTAATGTTTATTATCTGTTGAAAGGTTTCATTTTTGTGCAGCATGTTATGCCAGAATCTTTTGAGCCTTCACCATTCGTTCCCAGTGGCACTAGAGCATTTGACAATGACTTGAATGCAGCAACTGGCACTCAGCAAAGGGGACAACCAGAAGCAGATGTGCCTGTTTCATATTCTACAAATGAAAAAGAGACCCCAAGAGAAAACAATGTGGCTAAGATTAAAGTAGTGGTATGTTCGCTATAACAGATATTGCATTGGAAGTTTGAACTTACAGCCATTTTGATAAGGTTTCATGAGAATACCTCTGTGATATATATGTATATCTAAATATCTCTTTGCATGCTTTAGGTACGAAAAAGACCTTTAAACAAGAAGGAGCTTTCTCGGAAAGAGGAAGATATTGTAAATGTATATGATAATGCTTATTTGACTGTCCATGAACCTAAGGTTAAGGTATGGTTTTCGATTTTATAAGATAATGTTGAATTGGTGCTGGCATATTTATATTGTGTTTGATTTCCTGTTGTACGATTAATATTTCTGTCATGATTTTATAGGTCGATTTGACTGCTTATGTGGAGAAGCATGAGTTTTGTTTTGATGCTGTTCTCAATGAGCATGTCACCAATGATGAGGTATTGTCATTGATTTACTTGGCTGATATGATTTATGAAGAATTTGAATGACACTGTTTATCTGATAGTATTTCATGTTGCTCTTGGTACTTCAGAATTTTCTTGTTTAGAGTTCATCTGTTCAGTTTATTTTTAGCTATTGTGTGACGTTTTGTATTTTATACTTTGCATGATGATTTTTTTTTGCTAAAGTACTTTGCGTGATGATTGAGACAGGTATACAGGGCTACTGTTCAACCAATAATACCTACCATTTTCGAACGAACAAAAGCTACTTGCTTCGCTTACGGCCAAACAGGTATTTTCTTCTTCTCCCTCTTCTCTATGCCACTATCGATCTGATTGGATGATCTCTTTTAATTTCTTTTTACCAATATAAGTCTCCCGCCTCAGAGGTAGACATTCGGGTTTTAGTGTGAATGATATAAGTGATGATAACATCTTGATTACAGGCAGTGGCAAAACATATACAATGCAACCATTACCTCTTAGAGCTGCAGAAGACCTTGTTAGATTGTTGCATCAGCCAGTCTATCGGAATCAGAGATTTAAACTGTGGCTTAGCTACTTCGAGATATATGGTGGAAAGCTATTTGATCTTCTTAGTGAAAGAAAGTTAGTGCATTTCATTCATTATCAGTTTATTCTGTTTTTCTTTTGTTCAATTCCACTTGTATGCTGTGATCCAAAACTTGATTCTTTGTCTCTAATAAACTGTGTATTGTACGTGTTTATCTTTAAATTTTACTTTTCCTGGATTTTTTTGAGTGCTTTTGTGAAAATTTCAAGGTATTGAATGTGAATTTTCAAGGTCTGAATTCTGATTCTTTCACCTGTGGGGTTTTGATCACATGTTTACTTGAAGTATCTGCTACTTTTATACGTGTATGGTCTGTTTTACATTCCTCTGATCATGCACTATGTTTGATCTATGAGAACATCAAGTATTAATTAGCATGGATTTTAAGGTGAATATGTGCGAGTAATGCGTTATGCTTTTGATTTCTATTAAATTGCTAAATGCATTCTTTTTCCAATAGAAAACTTTGTATGCGAGAAGATGGAAGACAACAAGTTTGCATTGTTGGCTTGCAAGAATTTGAGGTTTTAGACGTACAAATTGTTAAAGAATTTATCGAGAGGGGTAATGCTGCTAGAAGTACAGGTTCCACTGGGGCCAATGAGGAATCTTCGAGGTCACATGCTATATTGCAACTTGTTGTGAAAAAGCACGTTGAAGTAAAAGATTCAAGGAGGAAGATTGATGAAAATGATTCCAAACATGGGAGAGTTGTGGGGAAAATCTCTTTCATTGATCTCGCCGGTAGTGAAAGAGGTGCTGACACTACTGATAACGACAGACAAACAAGGTACTAAAGCTTAGAGAAGAAGTCTACCTTCTTTCATTTCCATTTCCACAAAATGAGGCATTCTAAATTTTTATAACTGAGTACTTACCTGTTTAATTTTTGTCTTCATAATTTAGTGTATCAAGTTATGCGGCAAATTACTTGCCCATTCTCAAGTGCTTAATTTCAAAATGTGATGGTATAACTGATATGTTATTTACTCAGCAAAGGGAAAACGTAAATGTTATTTATCAAATATATACCAACATTTATTGTCACATTCTTGGTATAGAAAATTTGGAACTTTAGTGTTTGTGATTTATGTAGTATGTACCTCGAGTATTTGCGAGGTTGAACAAACTGTGTAGGGGTGGGCAATGGAATAGGTCTAAGCCACTTCTTTACCAATCAGAGGTTTTTTTTTTTCCTTTTTCAGGGGCTGTACTTCTTGCATGCAAATATCGGATCATTCTTGTGAAATGAAAAATTATTTGTTTTTTGTTTTTTCAATGAGATAGACATGCTTTATATATCGTCCTTGGCATTTGTTAGAGATGCAGACAATATTGAGATTGTTTTCTTCTACACTTCCTTTATGAAGTGTGGAACCTAGAACTTGCTGAATTGAATAATATGAAATCCAATGCCTGTGTTAGGTAGGTGATAAGATGCCTTCTATGCTTTAGCAGCTGTATTTTAATATTAATCCAATGTGGGTACTGTACTGTATTCTAATTGGTTGATTCTTGTTATTTGGTTCATTGCAGAATTGAGGGAGCAGAAATCAACAAGAGTCTTTTAGCTCTTAAAGAGTGCATCCGTGCTTTGGACAATGACCAGATACACATACCATTTCGTGGAAGCAAGCTTACAGAAGTCCTTCGCGACTCCTTTGTTGGAAATTCAAGGACAGTTATGATCTCTTGCATTTCACCAAATGCAGGGTCATGCGAACACACACTCAATACTTTGAGATATGCAGATAGGTAATGGCACATTCCATTTGTTTGTCAGTAGTTTTTTCAGGTTTTTATTTATTTATTTCATTTTTTATTAAACCGCAAAATGTTATTTTTTGACCAGGGTAAAGAGCCTGTCTAAGAGTGGGAATGCTAGAAAAGATCAAGCTACAAATATACCTCTTCCAAGTAACAAAGAGGTTATATCAGCATTACATCAGGTATCTGGTGATGCAGAAGATATTTACGAGCAACAACGTCAAGAGGTGAAAGTGGCAGATACAGGTAGAAGAGTTACAGAAAAGGACAACTCTTTCTACAACTCTAGTGCTGATTTTGATAAGCAATCAGGAAGTCTGTCATCCAGTTACCTTCCTAATGGAAGGGACGAAAAAGGGATTGCTTCTGGTTCAACGGATCGGGAGCGGTTTGAAATGAAAAATTCCTATGGTGATTCTAATAGCCAAAGAATGTACTCTTATTCTCAGAACTCGGGTGATGTGGAAGACAAAGTGCAAAAGGTGTCACCACCTCGTAGAAAAGTACCCAGAGAGGAAAAATCCGATAAGTTTGGAAACTGGCTGAGAAAAGATAGTGGATCAGATGTGTCTTCGACAGGTTTAAGGCCACCACAAACCACTGGCAATTTCAATTCATCAGATGCATCTTCGACAGGCTTAAGGCCACCGCATAACACTGGAAATTTCAACTCATCAGATGTATCTTCAACAGGTTTAAAGCTGCCCCATAACACTGGCAATTTCAACTCATCAGATGTATCTTCGACAGGTTTAAAGTTACCACAAAACATTGGTAATTTCAATTCAAGTAATGCTGGGTCAAGGCGACATGAGCATGAAAGTGCTGATGGGAATATTAATGCCATACTGGAGGTTGGTTTTTATTGTCTCACTTGCCTCGCAGTTTCCATTCTCACACACATTTATATTTATGTATACAAAGAGGTTTCTTTGTACTTCTTGTTTGTCATCTTAAGCTATTTGAATTGTTACAGGAAGAGGAGGCCTTGATCGCTGCTCACAGGAAAGAGATTGAGGATACAATGGAGATCGTTCGCGAAGTAAGTGATTGCTTCCTTTTCTAGTTTCTATTTTACGAGTATTGTCGGTTACAGGTAGACTACTTTCTTATGAAATGTTACAAAGTATGAAGAGTTTTTATTGAGTTTCTATGATTCCCGATCACCAGGAAATGAAATTGCTAGCAGAAGTGGACCAGCCAGGAAGTCTCATAGACAACTACGTGGCTCAGTTGAGCTTTGTTCTGTCTCGAAAGGCTGCAAGTTTGGTTAGCCTCCAAGCTCGTCTTGCAAGGTTCCAGCATAGACTTAAGGAGCAAGAGATACTTAGCCGGAAAAGAGTACCCCGCTGAGGCAACATTTCGTGTGTATAATGACGGCCTTCGTTTTCTCTTTTGTAATTTCTCATCCCAGCTTTTGTTTTTATCCTTGGTACAAAGGGATCGAAAACAAAAAAATAATTTTTTTTAATTTTTATTTTCGCCTCTACACAGTTAGGAGCAGGAGGGTATCTCTGAGAGAGGAGAGTGCAGACTTGGGCTGTGCACATCCAGGCGGCTGTTCATGTCTCTTGTAGTGTTGTTGTAATTCGTTTATATTTGCAAGATAAGTCTGATGAGGTTCTTGCCAGGTTTTATGGGTTGTGTAATAGGGGGCTGTTTTGTTAAATGGTTAATGTGAATTTGAACTCAAATATTTTTAGGAAAGAAAAAAGAAATTCAATAGATTCGTTTTTTTTTCATTCTCTCTTGACTCTTTGTATATTGAAATAGTTTGGAAATTTTCAATATTTCAACAATGCCATTGAAATGGTATGGAGATTCAATGACATTTTGTTGGTTTTTAGAAAGTTTGTAATCTTGTACTGTAAAAAGAAAATATATACGAAAATTCACTTACATTTATTTTTTATTATGAGCATGATTATTATCATGAAAAGAAAGTTGTACTATTGTTATGATATAAATTCAATGACCATTTTATGTAAACACAAGAAGCATATCATTATATCATTAAACAAAACATTTGTGACTCATTTCTTTACACAACTACAAATTGCTAATGCTGCTGGTAAAAGATTAAAGTAAAAACAGGTAAAACAGTTTGAGGGAAAAAAAAAATCAATCCAACAAAACTTGTTAGTGAAATCAAGGCTTTGAAGATGGTATATAACAGAACAAACTATGGCCCTACGATGCCTCGTAAATCTTAGCTGCCGGATCAATAAGGAGCCAAGAATGCTTAGCATCCATTTTCTGACGATGTTGCTTGCTGCATCTTCACAAGAGGAAAGGCTGGAAATAGTTATTTCCAACATTCGAGCATATATGGGAACCTCTTCTTTGCTGTTGTTTGCTAGCTAATTCTTTGATGAGCATCACTTTTGTCGTCAAAAGAATAGTAAACTTCAAAAATCTACTTACTCAGCTCTCAATCTTAAAATCTCCTTCACTGTCCTCAATCGAAAATAAGGCATGTGTTCCTAACAAGGACAAGAGAAACAGATTCAGTACATTGATATATATAACAACCATTGTGTTGTAACCAAAAATTAGGGGCCAGGAGAAAAGGTCTCTTTCAATGTACTATGCATTTTACCTGGTTGAAACGGAGCCCCAAACCTCTGCTATAAAAGTCTGCATATTTGATCATAAACATACCACAATCATACCTGTTTATAGAGAGAAAGTTAATAAAATCATTTAGATATCCATTAACTTGTTTTAAGTAAGAAATTATATAAATAAATGCGGTCAATGATAAAACTGGTAAAATAAAATGACAGATTACCCGTTCTGTTGCTCAGGAAGGTCTTCAACAAATTCTTGTTTCCAAGAACTAACATTAATATCTTTTCCACTCTTATCCTTCACTTCATCAACATAGTATTTGGCCTACCACATGACAACAGAAAAATTTATTAAGCCATCTATCTCTACAAGTTAAACAGTTGTAGATTACTCAAATTGCAAATTTGAAAAACGACAGATAAAGTTAACACCTTGGACATACTGCCAGTGCATTTATATGTACCAAAAAACTACATGTGCTATATTAAGTGAAACCCAATAAAATTTCTATGGTAAATTAAAGAGAAAGAGGACAATAATGTTAGGGAAGAGTTTCCATTTGGCTTGTATCAGTAGAGACACTTGAGTTAAATGGCAACCGACACAGGATCAAAATCATACCAGTACTTTCATCACCCGGGTATCCTTTCCTTTCAGGGAATCAAGGTACTGGAATTTCTCTTCTTTCTTATTGATAACTGCTAAGCACCAATGTATCTCTTTGTGTACAGGGACAAAAATCTGAGAACAGTGAAAAAAAAGAGCAATTAGAACAGGTTACCAAAATTACCAAACAAAATACTGTGGAAAATGGGTATTTATAAAAAGGGTTACTTTATCACAGTCAGCAATGCTGTATCCCAGCTTCCTTTGGGTTGTCCATCTTCTGACCGATTTATAATCATAACCGTTCCCACTTATTAACTGCAGAAATACATGTAAGATTGAAAATGTTAGCAAAGGAGCAAAACTTCCACTAGGAGCAACACCAGGGACAAGTAAAACCATAAAAGAGGCAGTATAGAATGAATTCCCTATCAACTAAAGTGTTTTATGAAGAACAAAACAAAACAATACAAACAAATAAATAAATAATTGTGCCTGAACAACAAAAATTTGGGTGTGGGAGATCATGCAGTGAGAGAACAAAGGTAAAAAGTTATAGTAAACAACCTTCTTGTAGAAAAAGGTATTAAAGAAATGGCATTTCAAATACTTCTTTGGATCTCTTTTCTCCCGCTCCTTCAGCAACTCCATGTAGAGATTAATAACCTGCAAAAGTATATAAACATACAGACAGAAAAGAATTTATAATACAATGAATACAACAAGACAAAATGTCAGAGTCAATCAACTACAGCTAGCATTGTCACTCAACTCACTATTATAATAATAAAAGATATACATGAGCAAAAAGCTCACCTCATCATTCAACCAGGCACCTGGTCTAAGGCACAACAAGATTTGACCTGTAATCTGTAAATTCGAGTTCTCATGAACAACCAATACCTTCCTCCTGTAGTAGTAAGGAATCACAACATTGTTATCACCAATACCAGTTTTCATAGAAAAAAGGTAAAAAAAACAGCACAGGCATCAAAAGCATATACCGATTAGAAGAAGAAAACGCTCGAGCAATCTCAGCTTCTTCCTCCTTTGTAAGAGGAATAAATGGTTCATTCGGGACTTTCTAAAACAGAAATAACATAACTTGTCATTACAAAACCATTGCAAATTCAAGTAAAACCAGGAAATTGAAAAAAGGAAAGAGAATGTTACCTCAACTGCTTGTGTTTTCCTTGTAGAACGCTGAGCTTGATATCTAGACCGGCTCTTCTCAGCCAATTCAATATCCAAACTTAACCGTGACAATTTGGAAGTCTGCTCATATTCCTCGAGTAATTTCTTGTATAGTGGAACGTAATCAGAATCAGAATGAAGAGACAATGAATCCAAAGCCAGCCCCGCATCCTCTACCTTCGAAGGGGTGTCTGAAAAGTTTGAAACTTTCGAAGGAGTTGTCTGAAAACCACTTCCCGGGGCTTTTGTTTCCAATTCTTCAACAATGATCACATTGGGTTCTACTATTTTGACGTCATCATCATCATCATCATCTTCTATAAGCTCAATTTCTTCTATACTCGAATCTTCTTCAACATCTCTATCTAACTCAACAACTTCCTTTTCCTTGGGTAAATAACGAAACGTCTCCAATGCAAAGTTCTTAATCCTATAACATTTTTCATACAAACGATCGAAAAGAGTATTACCGTACTCATTTCCTCGACTCGAAAGGGAACCGAACTTGAGTGTTCTACAAGGGGCATGAACTCTAGGCAATGGAGGCTTGGCTTCGGGGTACCTAGAGACCCTAGCGATCGCACTTTTGGATGACAACACAGGTGCTGCGTTATCCTGGCTCGACTGCATGGATGAGAATCTAGGTCTCTTTGCAATTTGAAAATTGGGCGAATTCAGAGATGGGTGTCCGTGGTTCAAGCTTGAATACTCATCTCCGCGTTTACGGTTGCTGGTTAGGGCACCCATTGATAGACCCAGAACTCCAAAACCCTAAAACCGCGCATCGCCTCTAACAAAAACCATGCCGGCCCGGAATCATCAACTCGAAAATTCGACCAAATCGGCAATTTTTCAATTTTTATTTTCCACCGGCAAAAAAAAAAAAAGTCTGACAAAACCAATCGGATTCGAAACTCTTCTAGGGTTTATGGTTAAACAATAAGAGAGACAGAATATTTAATTAGGGAAAATTTGAACCTTTGAAAAACGATTGTTCAAAATTGAAGAGAAGGAATAGTAAAGTCACAAGCTTTTCACGGATTGGGTGAAAAAAACAATTGAGCGATGAGAGAGAGAGAGGGAGAGAGGAAGGGACAGTATGAATGAAAGTTAGTTCGAGGAATTTGAGGAGGGAGAGAGAGAGTATAGTAGAGATAGTACGTTTAAGTGAGTGAGGAAAAGGGCTTCTTTCTTTCTAAATCTGTGAAGTGTGTGTAATTTTGTGAAGAAGGATTATTTTGTTATTATAAGGAAGACACACTTGCCATTTGCCATCCTAGGTTTCCCACATTGTTTCTATTAACACTAGATCTTCCATTTCACCATTTGTCTTTTTTTTTTTTTTATCTCCTTTTACTGCCTTATATTTTGATGTTTAGTTTATTTTGGAAATGATGATGGAATTGAATACAATATTGCTTTAATTTTTTTTTTGGGTTAAAAAAGGTATAAAATAAAATGTTAAAAGATACCATTCTTATTGGGAACACTATTTTTTTATGTGATTTTTATTATATTATTAGTATATATTTTGCTTAATATATTATTATATTATTAGTATATTTAGTTTTGGTAGAGGATGTTAGATACCATTATACATAGTTCTATAGAATTGTAATATTGAAACTGAGATTTTAGTTTTTGTAGATATTAGATATCCTTTCAAGTGTGGCTCTTTTTCATGTGTTGCAGATTTACTTATGAACTAGCAAACATGGAAATAAAAAAAGAATAATAATAAGAAAAAAAAACACAAGAGAGATGACAACAAGTAAACGATTATTAGGATTAGGATTTGAAGGTGAAAAAATGAAAGTGATTGATACAAATAATATATATCCACTTATAGAGTAATACTGTTTTCACTATCGGATGTATTGTATAATATAATATAATAATAATGTGAGTTCATTTGTAAATAGAACCTAACTACCCAAATAGCCATGTATTGTATAATATAATATAATAATAATGTGAGTTCATTTGTAAATAGAGACCTTATTATTACATGCTGACCACTATAGATATATATGCACAAATCAACTAACAGAAAGCCATTATTATCTGTCGTGTAATAATAAAATAGAAACTGTTTACATTCTATAAAATTAAAAGAATCATATCTTGTGTTTCTTCTTGCTATTTTCACACAAGCTGCACAACAGCAGCTATTCTTAGGACCCCATTTTGGAGAAGATCAGACAGCTCGTCGAACAGCAGCGCTGTTCTCCAGCCCCATCCCTTGGGAGCTTTGGGTAGAAGAGTTCCTGCTTGCTTGAAACTTCCGAAAAACATAACTTCTCTCTTCGACGGACAAATTAACTGTAAGATGGATTATAGCAGAACAAGGGATCATAAACACAAGATTCTGGATTAAGTTGTGTTACATGGATTCGATTGATCGATCACAGAATGTTTAGTACCTGATAACGAGCAGTGACCTTTTCACGAGAGTCAACATACATCTGAAACTGGACACATGAGATTGAGCACAAATAAAGATGAACTAATTAACCAAATCACTGGACAGGTACTAATTTAATGAGAGAAAAAAAAAGAAGAATTTCTGAACTTTTCATCTTTACAATACACAGAAAGAGTGAGCTGACCTTTCTAAAAGAATCTGTATTTTCTGCCTTCCTTCGGTGAAGAAATAATCCTGAAATACCATCACAGTTCCTTTTACTTTAGATGACTGATGGAACAAGAAGAACAAAATACATTAAATAAAAATGTAAAACTGTTTCTGGAAAGTACCAAGCGTTCGGCGCCCTTGAGGATCTTCATCATTAAAGGCCTGAACGCTTACCTAAATATTCCATCAAATATATCAAATCTGTATCAGTAACATGTAGGAATAGGAAAAAGCACATAATTTATTCATTTTTTTTAAGATTAATACCTTTTAAGAAAGAAACAGGATACAGAAAACAGATACAGGAATATGACAGTCATATTTATTCTTTGTTGAAAAGAAAAAAATAGTCTACTACCTTCCAAAAAGAACCAGCATAAAATACTTCAGGGGAGTGTTTGACTTGTCCATCACTTAGCCTATGAACATCCTCAAATTGAACCCTGTGGAGAATGCAATGCAAGCACATGACATGTTTTCTACATCTTAGCAGTCAAATCAAAATTAAAAAGGAAACACAACACAAGAAATGATTCTTAAGTACAAGGAATATCAACTGATCAGAATAAAGTTGCTACTGATTTCTAACACTTCAGTGGTCAAGCTAGAAGATCAAGAACCACAAGAGAAATCCTTTAAATGTTAACCTAAGCTGTCAACCATAAATAAGTGAATTAACATACCCAAACCGGAAAGGAGGGAAGTGAGTTAAGGGAGTTTTCATATCCAGTGATATTGAGGAGCTATTAGAATTTTCCCACTCAGCTCCAATTGCATGCTCTGATGACTGCACCATCTGCACAGGAATACCACTAGAACTGGATGGCCCCGTCATGGAACTTCCAGACATTCTGTTTTGCAAATCCATCTCATAACCTCTCTCTATTTGCTCTCCGTTGATATTAGCCGAGTTGCTTCCTCCTTGACTTAACCCAACCAAAGCTGTTAAGCCATCACCAGAAATGTCTACATTGTGATCATTTCTAGTCTCTGAATCATCATTAGCAAGAGACTGCGGGCAATTTCTGTTTCCCATGCCAAATGGCACACGGGAGAAGACAAAGCGTGTTGGAGGCCAAGCAGTTGCGGGCACAAAAGTAGTTCCACGTCCAATACCTGCAAGCCCATCAATAGGCCCCCTAACATGTACCCGTACAGGCCTAAATAGGCCATTCCCCTCGCTAGGGGCAGACTCAGCAACATATACATTTCCCACGTTGCTTGGAGAGTTATTCTGATCATGCTCTTGCATGTAATAGCCAGACGTTGCAACCCCATGGTTGAATCCAAATGGTTGTCTGCAGACGCATGCCATACTCACAAAGCAGCAACTTTTGCAAGTATCAGCACCAATTTCTTGAACTCGGTGACTAAAAAGCATCTATATACGGTCATAAAATATTGTCAGTCATAAACCATAACAAGATTAAAAAATACTTGTCAAAGGCACAAGCAAAGACACCATTTTTAAAAATTATTAATTGATTAGGATGAGAAGCAAGTTCAAGCATCTAATATGTAGCAATGACAAATCAGTAAAGGAGCACACGTAAAGATTTTAACACAAATCAGTAACAGACCTGCAGCCAAAGACCATCATTTACAGCTTTGCAAAGACACCATTTTTAAAAATTATTAATTGATTAGGATGAGAAGCAAGTTCAAGCATCTAATATGTAGCAATGACAAATCAGTAAAGGAGCACACATAAAGATTTTAACACAAATCAGTAACAGACCTGCAGCCAAAGACCATCATTTACAGCTTTGCAAGGGAATCCCAATTCTTCAAGCCGCTTCCTCACATTCAAAAGTGCCTCAAAAGACATGTTGCAATATAAGAGGGATCCCCCTTCGAATACATTGATGAAGGAGTCGTACATTTCTCCATGAACCCCAATGTTCCCGTTAGCATGATCTTTAAGCTGTCTTCTGCCAACAGTTCTGCCACCCCAAGAAACAGAAGGCATGCCACATCTTCCCCAGTCATTTGGCATTAAATCACTAGAGGAAGTGTTCATTGATGTGCAGTTACTCGAGTAGTCATCCCTGGAAAGCCACCCATTGTTATTCAAATGAAAGCATGATCCTTCATCAGATGGACCTTCCCTAGTGGCCCCCAATCCACTTGCTCCCACACTAACTTGCATTTCAGCATATGAGCATGAGGTTTGTATTGCATTTCTATCTGAAAATGAGTTGCTCGAAGAAGACCCCTTTGCGTTGCAAGGGTACCCTGACTCCAGCTTTGACTGAGGATATGCGATTTCCCTGACCTGTTTCCTAGAATTGGAAGCTCCCACCTGGAAGTCAGCTACACAGTCAGCAAGTTCGACGAGAAGGCTTTGAGATGTATTATGGCCCTCCATACCATCTTTCAGGGACACATTTCCTAGTTCAGATTCCAAACTTTTGTCAGTGAAACAATCTGTCAAATTCTTTTCCTTTGTACTGGAAGAATCAGAATGAGAATCCATTCCTGCCTCAGAGTTACTTTCCTGCTCAGAATTTTCTTGTTTCGCATGAGCACATTTTGTGAGATATGTGAATAGTGCCAATTCAAACCTTACGAAAAGAAGAAAACACAGTCTTATCCATCTCATAGAAGCCCAAATCATCCACAACTGAAAATGAGAAAAAGATTTTCATACCCTTACCTTTTCTCTTCACTAGGCACCCACAGTTCATTCGATGTTAATAAAGCATGCAAGGTTTGAGCAGATAGTCTTGGAAGCACCTTAAGCAGTGGAGAGAATAAATATGCATAAATTATTACAATAGAAATGAGTGAAATCTTATATATCATAAGTTAATTGCTTCCAACAAAGAAAAAATTCTAATTTTATCGAATCGTATCATAAAAGACAAAAAATAATAAGATAACATAATCAACTAAACAAACCTGCAACCTAAACTGCATACAATAATGCTACTTGTACCTCTTTCAATTCCATGGCACCACTTTGACAAAGATATCCCCAGCAAGCATTCCGCACACGTTCTCCATGTATACCGTAATCTTGACTCTCTGCAAACACCTGAAACACAGGTAGTCATCTCAATAACTAAGCAAATGGATACCATGTTGGCATCATATAAAGAGTGTGGACAAGCCTTTAAAACCTGGTAGGCTAAGAAGTTTGAAGTCCACAACTCAGAGATAATGAAATCCGTGCATATTGCACATAAATCCTGAAAATGAAATTATGACAAGTAATGTAAGACAGATGAACATATGAAAAAAACAACTAGCATTGACCAAACTTAAGTGAAAAAGCAATAACCTGAAGGTCAAGAAAAGAAGCAGCAGCAAGAACACGAAATGCATTATTGTCATTAAGCTTAGGGTGGTGTCCATACAAATATGCCAAAGCTGTTGCAATTGCCTCTCCATTAACATTTTTATCATCTACATGTAAGTTTACAACAGGAGCATTGGCTTCTTTCCAAGGACCATGAAGCATGTTCCTAATAGTACCAGGAATATTAGATCTCTAATGAAGCAGCAAGAGGCCAAAAAATGAACCATAACTTCTTACCAAGTCTCAGAATCCATCGTACAATACAGCCACATTCCATAACGACAAAGAAATTTCAATACAATACGACAAATACTACATTAAATCAATAAAGAATCAAACCCAAAAAGAAAAATCCAAATTGAACATTGAAAACTATCGTGATCATCAATCAAATATAACCCACTTTAGAAACCCAAAATAATTTCACTCAAACATTATAATTACTTTAAATCAAACACAGTGCAGAACTAGATTAAGAATTTTCCACAGAAATAATTGAACAATCCAATCCATTTCAGAATACACACTCTCATTCTCATAAATTTCAATCCTAAATTCAATATAATCGATCAAAACCAAACCCGGTATCCAATTAATTACAAATTCTCATCAAATTCAACATATGAAATTTAATACCTGAAATAAGGGCTGCGAGAGAGAATGAGACGGTGAAGATGGTAGGTGGAACCCATGGCATTAACGATGACATCGGAGAAGGCGCCGGAATTGAAGCCTTCGATTTGGATGTGGTCGCAGAGTGAGGTGAGATTACAATCCAGGGCACGAAGCTCGGCGCTGCTCCGGTCGTTGTCGGAGTGCTGCGAGGGCGGAATCGTCATTTTCATATGCGGTCCGTACGAGCGATTGGTCTTGGGATATTGGTCTTCCATATTCTTCAGAAGAACAACTCAAAAACGCACCGTTTTGATCCACCACATTGCTTCACTAATCAACTCTTGTGTTCTCAGACTGAAACCTCAGTTATGAAAAATAAAATTAATATTTAATAATTTAAAAAAAAAAATTGTATTGGGAAAGAAAAAAGTATAGTAATGCAACGCTGCGTTTATCTGCGGAGGGGTAATTTGGTAATTTCAACAGTTTCAATGTTTTGTTTTTCGAACAGTATTAACTAATGATGAGACCTTATTACTGAACTGGACTGTGGAAGTTCATTGGCGCCGGCTGTGACTGTCTTCGTCTTCGTCTTCTCTCTTTTGATTTGCGTAAACCCTAGCTCTCAAGCTTATTGCTTTTCGAATTACAGGTATGTGGATTATGAATATGATGACATTACAGTACTCACTCCTTTTCTTATATGTTTGTTTTGAACCTTAATTGAGAACTGAGAAGCTTTCAACAGTTTCGCTCCCAGTATTGGAGCAAAGTGGTTCCCTTGTTCACTGCTTTATTAACTTCAGCTTCAATTTTAGCTGGTTTTAAACGAATATAGACATATATATTTGTACTTTCAATATTTTTTATTTAAATTTTCTTTTCCTCCAACTCGCCGACTCCAATTTTTTTTTTTTCTGTTCTACTCAGAGAGGCCATTGTTATCTACTCCATCATCACTTGCTATCAGTTCTAATGACTACTTCTTCAGGTATCAATTATTTCTCCTTCATATGAACGGACTTTTTGTTTTTCAATCTCTTTCTCGATAAGAATATTATCATTCTAATGTTGGATATCCTGCATTTGCATTTGCATTTGCATTGTAAAGGTTCTAAGATCCATATAAAAGTGGCGTAATGACTGAGTCAGATTCTTAGCGGTTGGATTTTTCTACTAGTTAAGTAATTTTTCGGGGGTTAGGTTTTGTGTTTTGTATTCTTTAGTTCGATCATTGTTTCTGTGACTAAATTATTCATAATAGTTTTTGCTCATTAGACTGTAGTCTGTGGCTAGATTGTTTTTCATTATGGGTCTATGACAAATGTGGGAGTGGTGTTGTGAAAGAATGATATATTGAAGTTGTTTGTAATGTATTTGATAAAATGTCAAAGAGGGATATTTTTATTTTTACTTCTTTCATTCCAGGCCTGTTAATTATGGTCTATGAACAATTGCCATTGAGTTGTTTTGTTGGTCGAATAGGGGTCTAGATCTTTTCAATCTAGGAAAGAAATGATTCAATGGTAGCAGACAGATGTCATTTGATCACTAAATTATGTTTTGGTTTTATGTTATCTTCTTTCACCGTATGCTAGCATAATTGTTATTTTCGGACTCGAAATTTTTGGCTTCAGCCACTTTTCATGCTCTGCTTTATTGTCTTGTTAGAACTTTTTTGCCTTAATCTGTTACTGGTTCAACATACAGTTTGAATATCTAAAGTGTCATAAAATGGTTTGATTGAGACCAATTAGAAGGTTCAAAGACATATTGATAATTCTACTAAGCGTAGATATATGGTTAGTTTAAGGTTTCATATGAAGTGGTAGCAGTGATGAGGAGCGAGCACTAGTGGGCATGGTCTCACTTATTTGCTCATGTAACAAGTTTTTTGGTATGACTGTTTGCTCAAAATACGGGCAGTACTAGATGGTAACAGTGGGTCCAATTAATCATGGTTTTTACATGTATTGTCTCAATTAAGAAGACATTTGTTAATGGCTAGGTAGGGTCCCTTCACAAAGATTCTAAAGGATTTTCACTTTTACCCTTAATTTATCTTGGTAAGCTGACCACTGCCCCTTAGAAGAAATCATTCCAGAGCATCACCGCGCCTCAGTTGGAATCCTTTGATATCTTCTTTTTACTGCTCTTTCGAGGACCCTTTTTGAAGTTTTGGACCATTATGTGTTTTTTGGTTTCTCTTCAAACAGTGCCTATAAACTATAATAGCTAGCTAGTCTAAGAATCTATAAAGTCCTATTGCTTTTCTTCTTATCATGGAGTATGTTGAGATTGTGAAGAGGATAGAGTGACCTTTATATGTATGTGTGTGTGTGTTTTGTCTTCTCCATTTGTTAATGATATTTTTAACTGTCAATATAGCCTTTTAATTTGATCTTTCAATCATAATTCTCTTATATTGATTTTGAAAATAATAAATAATGGTCCTTAGACAAAAAATAAAAGTTCCCAAAACGTATTTATGTATATATATATATATATATATATATATATTTATTTATTTTTGAACCAAAAACGAAATATATATATATTTGTGTTTAATATTTTAAAAAATAAAATAAAAAATACCTAAGTTAACATTAGTATTTCAACTGGTTTGAATGTGTGAAAGTTGTATGCCATTTCTTAATTTTTCTTTTATTATTTTGTTGATCTCCATAGGCTGAGATGTACGGGTATGTTTTCTTGTTTTGCTGCTTTAGTATTTAAAGGAAACTCTTTTGAAAAAAATAATAATTTGCACCGTGTGCATCAGATATATGAAGTAAAAAATTCACTCTAGACCTGGATGGTATCAGCTGGATGTGCATACATGAAAACACTCCTAAGAAATTATGGTAAGTTTCAACTTGTATTCTTTTGTGGCGGTCAAAGCATTGGTTTTATGGCTTGCATCTTTGTCTGTAATGTATGTTTCATTTATCATCTGCCTATCTTTATCTGGGTTTTGCAGGAATAGCACATCGTTTCGATTTCAAGTTTGGTAAGATTTACAATTTTTCACATAAGTGCTCATTTTCATCAAATGGGAATTTTTCGGAGTCGGAGGGGAAAGTTATTTCCTTTGTGGATGGTGGTAGTATCCCTGAAAGCCCATTGAATGCTGAGTGTACAAGACAGGTAGTTGATGAAACATGCCATATATTGGAGAGCAGTCCTTGGGGACCTTCCATTGAGAATTCTCTGTTGGCACGTTTTGGGAAACCTCAACCAGAATCAGTCATTCGAGTGTTGAGGAGGCTGAAGGATGTTAATCTAGCTGTAAATTATTTTCGGTGGTCTGAGAGACAAATTGACCAGGCACATTGTCCAGAAGCATATAATTCACTAATTACGGTCATGGCTAGGAGTAGAAATTTCATTTGGTTAGATCAAATTTTGGAAGAAATGAGTGTAGCAGGAATTGGTCCATCTAATTATACTACTGTTGAGTTAGTTGTGAGCTGTATCAAGTCACAGAAACTAAGAGAAGCTTTTGATCTAATTCAAACCATGAGGAGGTTTAAATTCCGCCCAGCATTCTCGGCTTACACTAATCTTATTGGAGCACTATCTACAGTTCATGAAGCTGATCTCATGCTCACTCTCTTTCATCAAATGCAGGAGCTAGGTTATGAAGTAAGTGTGCACTTATTTACAACTGTCATTCGTGTGTTTGCTAAGGAGGGAAGAGTTGATGCTGCACTCTCTTTGTTGGATGAGATGAAGAGCAACTCGCTTAATGCTGATATTGTTCTTTATAATGTATGTATAGATTGTTTTGGTAAAGTTGGTAAAGTGGATATGGCCTGGAAATTTTTTCATGAAATGAAAGCGAATGGTTTGAGGCCTGATGATGTTACTTATACTAGCATGATAGGAGTTCTTTGCAAGGCTGACAAATTGGAAGAAGCAGTTCAGTTATTTGAACAGATGGATCTTAATAGGACAGTACCATGCGCATATGCTTATAACACCATGATTATGGGCTATAGTTCAGCAGGAAAATTTGATCAAGCATACAGCCTACTTGAGAGGCAAAAAACAAAGGGATGCATTCCAAGTGTGATTGCATATAATTGTATTCTTACATGTCTTGGGAGAAAAGGGAAAGTGGATGAAGCGTTGAGGATTTTTGAGGAAATGAAGAAAGATGCAGTACCCAATCTTCCAACATATAATATTCTGATAGACTTGCTTTGCAGGGAAGGAAAGCTTGAGGCTGCTTTGAAGGTTCAGGATGCCATGAAAGAAGCTGGCCTGTATCCTAATGTTATGACTATAAACATAATGATTGATCGACTTTGCAAAGCTCAAAAACTCGATGCAGCTTGTTCTATATTTGAAGAAATGGATTACAAAGTTTGCACCCCAAATGAGTTTACATTTTGCTCTCTTATAGATGGCCTGGGCAAACAAGGAAGAGTAGATGATGCCTATAAGCTTTATGAAAAGATGTTGGATACTGATAAGATTCCAACTGCTATTATTTATACATCTCTCATTAGGAATTTTTTTCGGTGTGGCAGGAAGGAGGATGGTCACAAGATATACAAAGAAATGGTGCAGCGGGGCTGTCCTCCTGATTTGATGCTTCTTAATACCTATATGGATTGCATTTTCAAAGCTGGTGAAACTGAGAAAGGTAGAGCTTTGTTTAAGGAGATTAAAGCTCAAGGATTCAATCCCGATGTGCGGAGCTTCTCAATCCTAATCCATGGTCTTATAAAGGCTGGATTTGCACATGAAACTTATGAGCTGTTTTATGCAATGAAGGAGCAAGGCTGTGTTTTGGACACCCGAGCATACAACACTGTTATTGATGGATTCTGCAAATCAGGAAAGGTAAACAAAGCGTACCAGTTGCTGGAGGAAATGAAGACGAAGGGTCACCATCCCACTGTTGTTACCTATGGCTCGGTCGTTGATGGTCTTGCCAAGATTGATAGGCTTGATGAAGCTTATATGCTTTTTGAAGAAGCTAAATCAAAGGGTATAGAGTTGAATTTAGTTATCTACAGTAGTCTTATCGACGGATTTGGTAAGGTGGGTAGAGTTGATGAAGCCTATCTTATAATGGAAGAATTAATGCAGAAAGGATTGACTCCCAATGTTTACACATGGAATTGCTTGCTTGATGCCCTCGTGAAAGCCGAAGAAATTGATGAAGCCCTTGTTTGCTTTCAGTCCATGAAAGACTTGAACTGTGCTCCCAACCAAATAACTTATAGCATTCTCATAAATGGATTTTGCAGAGTTAGAAAATTTACCAAGGCTTTTGTGTATTGGCAAGAGATGCAAAAACTTGGGTTGAAGCCCAACACAATCACCTACACCACCATGATCTCTGGACTTGCAAAGGCCGGGAACATAGCAGAAGCTAACAGACTGTTTGAAAGGTTAAAAGCTAGTGGTGGAATGCCTGATTCTGCTAGCTATAATGCTATGATAGAAGGGCTAAGCAGTGCAAATCAAGCAATGGATGCATATATGCTATTCGAAGAAACTCGGTTGAAAGGTTTTAAAATCCATAGCAAGACTTGTGTTGTCCTCTTAGATTCATTGCACAAGGCTGAATGTCTCGAGCAGGCGGCGATTGTGGGTGCTGTCTTGAAGGAAACCGCAAAGTCTCAGCATGCTTCAAGGACATGGTAACACTGTCCTCTTACTCAATGGGGACATTTGCATTAAATGCTTATAGAAAAAAAAAGTGGAATAAACTTTTCTGTGTGGTGGGCATTTTGTTGGGAGAGATAGTAGAGGAAGAAAAGAAATTGAGTTTTTTTGGCCTTGGAATAACAGATTTTTGTAAAAGTGGTAGTTTGTAGTATATACTAAATATATTACCCATTCTTTTGCAGTTTTCCCTTTCTTTCACAATTAATGACAATCAACAATTGATTTCTTCAGTAAGGAAAAGAATGTTCTCTAAGTGGTGACTATTATATATTGATTGAATGGCATAATAAGCATCTTCAACGACATGTAATTTAAAATGAAATGGCTCAAGGAGGAGGAATAAAGGAAAATATGAATGTGAATGATATGATAATGATAATGATAATGCCATAATGGTAATGGAATGGATGATTTGCACTTTAAATGAGTTTGTCATTGCACTTCCAATTTCAGCTACTATAGACATCACATGAATGCATGACTTGCTCTCTAAAGTGAGTTAAAAAGCATTTTGAATATTGAAAACTATAAAAATGTTGTATTGCTATTAACATCCAGAAAAAACATGTAACTCTTTTTTTGTAGAAAAAAAATATATTGATGTATACCATGTAACTCTAGTGATACTGCATAAGGTGAACTAAATTAATTTGGCAATATATACCAAAAAAAATTATTGATATATGAAAATTGAAAATTGACTTAACTAGTTTAAAAGATGTAATTCTTAACTTTTAAATCTCAATATTCTTTCTTATTGAAATGTATGCAATATTCAAAAGAATTAGTTGATAAAAATCACTTTTTTTTTTACTAATTGCATTTTTATTTTATTTTTTAAAATGTTATTTAGTATTTTTGTCCCTCAAATTATGATGAACACATTAGTATGCTTCTTAATTTTTTTTGTTTGTTAAAAATAATTCTCGAACTATTTGCAATGTTGTAAAATAATTTAACAGAATTATAGTTAGTCTGGTTAGTGGTTAGAATCTTACTAATATTTGTTAGTTATAGTTGGTTGTTAGGTTAGGTAAGGTGATTCTTTACTCTAGTTTAACTAGTTCTTGATTTGGTTATGTAAATTAATTTCACTAACATTTTGTATATATAAGTCCTTATTTCATCTTTGTAATTTAATTCAGTTCAGTATCACACTTTCATGTTATTTCATTTTGTTCTTTCTGTCCTTCCTCTAATATGGTATTAGAGAAGAAGAAGTGAAAATTTCCCTTGATCTTGGTTCTACAGCCTTCCATAGATCGTGTTCTTCTTCGGTCTTGTTCTTTTTTTTTTGGTGAGTTCGTGTCCTAATCGAATATTTATCTTTATCTCTATGACGATCTATCTCCTCTCTTCTCCCCATCTCTATTTTCCCTCCAAGAAAAATAATGGCGATCAAGGCAATCAAGGCACCCAGGCCATCAATGGCCCACTTATTCAAACTACAACAAAGCCACAGAATCTGATCGTTCAAGGTTTACAGGTAGGTCACTCCAAAAATCCTCTCGAAGATCTCGTCAACCCCTATTATCTGCAACATGGAGATAATCTAAGTAACATTTTGGTCTCACATCCTTTAAATGGGCAAGCCAATTATGTCTCATGGAGTAAAATTATGCAATTAACTATTTTTATCAAAAATAAATTGAGATTTCTTGATGGTTTGATTCATAAACTTCCATCCACAAATTATGTTCTTTATAACATTTGGATTAGAAATAACAACATTGTGGTTTTTGGATCTTAAATTCTGTTTTTAAGGAAATATCATCTAAAATACTAATCATTTTATTTAGTTTTATTTAGTTGTGTATGATTCTTGCTTTGGTTGTTTGTAGCTTGTTCGTTTATGAATAAAGATTTCTCTTTTTCAAAAAAAAATACTCAACTAAACTTAGAGTATTTTTATTTAGTTTGGATAAATAATTAAAAATAAATTTTAATTATATTGCAAATTTTTCTATTTTATATTAAAATTCAATTTAAGGTTTATTCTATTCTATTCTATTTATTAATAATGATACAACATTTGGGTCAAATTGTAAATAATGAGAATAATAACGTAATCAATGCCACGCGTCAAGATCACTAAGAATTAAGAAGCTTAAATCGTAACGGCTGAGAAATGTAGACGTTACAAAATCCTAAAGGCAATACTCCAACGGCTCTTTCCTTCTCCACCTTTGTCTTTTCTTATTCAAATTTAAATATCCAATTTGGAAAAGCTTATTACTCTCTTCTCTATCCAATCTTATCACCCACACTCACAAATTCCCTCTACTCCATTTTCAACACTCGCAAAAAAAAACCTCTGCGTTTCGAAATGGCCATGGCTCTCAGACCCATAGACAACGAGCTTCCAACAACGATCCCAGAAAGGCCTAAAAAGCAAGCTAAAGTAGCGATTCCGATTCAAAAACAGCCCCAGCTTTCTACCAATGACGAAAACAAAGCTCCTGTTGACTCCACCATTGAATATATCGACTCCGACAGTCTTGAACCGATTGAAGACCCTCAATCCAAGATCCAAGTGAGTCAGAGTCCCTTTTCTTCAGATTATTTAAGTGTTTCTGAGCAACCCCATTTCGAATTTTATTTATTCATTTATTTATGAAATTTCAGAACTTAATAGAAGGATTAGAATCAAAAGACTGGATCCAAGTGTGTGAGTCACTGAATAATGCTAGACGTTTTGCACTCTATCACTCTGATCTCCTTACCCCTTTACTGTAAGCTTTCTATTTTAATCTCAATTTGTTAACTTTTTCATGAAATTAAATATGTTATTAGTACAAATATTACAATCTGGGTGTGATTTTTTCAGGGACAAAGTCATGCTGGTACTGGTGAAGGCAATGAAGAACCCCAGAAGTGCCCTTTGCAAGACCTCTATCATGGCTTCTTCTGATATCTTTAAGGCCTTTAATCAAAAATTACTTGATCCATCTACCTCTGATGCATTTGATCACTTGGTCTGGTTCTCTTAACCTTGAATAATTATTAGTTAATAACTAGTTTTCTGTGATTGGTTTTTGATAAAAGGGTTGGATTTTATTTGATGAGTTTTGCAGATACTTCAGTTGCTACTGAAGGCCTCTCAAGACAAAAGGTTTGTGTGTGAAGAGGCAGACAAGGCATTAAAATCAATGGTGGGGTCCTTGACTCCTTTGCCTCTCCTCCAAAGGCTTAGAGCCTCTGTTAAGCATACCAACCTTAGAATCAGAGCTAAGGCTGCTGTTGCTATTTCTAATTGTGTCTCTAAGATGGTATGCTTATAAGGCTTAACCAATTAGTAATGAAATGACTCTTTTAGCTAATTCTTAATGGTAAATGCTAATCCAGATTATCAAACCATTTGTTTTTTCAGGGTCTGGAAGAAATGAAAGAATATGGACTAGTTGATCTGATTCAAATAGCTGCTGATTTGTTGAATGATCGATTACCAGAAGCGCGAGAAGCTGCAAGGAGTGCTCTGGTTTCTGTTTACAATGCATTTATAGAGAATGAAGAGGGGGAGAAGAAGCAAGAGGCATGGCAAAACTTTTGCCAGTCTAATTTGTCACTTATACACGTTCAATCTGTATTCAAATTTACAACTTCCTAGAGGTTGAAGAGGAAATTATACTGTAGTAACTAAATAAGGAAAGGTTGTTTTTACATGACAGCCATAAGTGTGAACTTCTGAGCTTTTGGTCATGTAAAGGTTGTTTTTACATGACACTTAGTATAACACTGGTTTGAGATGAATGAGAATTATTTATTAATTGTTTGCTGTAAAAAGCTTCTTATTATAAAGGAAATAAAATATTTCAAGTTTTGGGAAGATAAATCAGTCACAATTACCTTGTTTTATTTTTAAAATATTGTAGTCTTTACATTGTAACCACCACTAATCATCATTACAATCTTTCTTATATGTAATCATAACCAGGCTAGCTCAAGTCACCATAAGAAATATGGAAAGAGTGCGTGGTGGTCTTGGGATCGAGTCCCAAATTATAATGTAATGTATATAAAAACGCTTCAATTAAAAAAAAAATCTATATAATCATAATTCCTAAAAGAATAATAGAGTCTATCCACACTCAATCCTGTTACCATTCCAAAAATGATAACTATTATATTACCATTACTATTACCATTACACAAAAATCAAATGATACCCCAAAGAGCGACTTTGACAATTCAAAAAAATAAAGTTTTCGTATAGTTTATTTAACCAAAGAGCGCAAAGCCATCTCAACCTCAGCAAATGGTTGCCCAGCATATAGTTGAAGCTGACCCTTCTTTACAACAATTACCTTCAATTTGTTTGAGTTTATTGCTTCTTGGAGTTCCTGCAAAAGTTTTGCATTCAAAAATGTTGGCACAAGTCTCTCACTTGAATAAAAGAGTGTTATTATACATAAGATTTTTTTAAGGTAAAATTATATTATTCTTACTTTTATGGACAAAGGAACAATATCAGCTCTAACATCACCCAGATCTTCAAAAAATGATTCCAACAGAAAACAGAAGTTATTGGCATCACTGCGATCTTCAAATGCAACAGTATACGAATAATCATTCTGGTTTCGGGCTTCAATACCAGGCTTTAAGGTGTAAAGTCCTTCTGGTCCTTCAGGATCAGAACCTCGATGCATAAGAACAACCTATGTATTGGAGATAGATTGTTTTGATGGTTAGCAAAAGCCAACAAAACAAGAATGACAATAGATTACAGTTAGCTAAACATGTAAAAAAATATGGCCAAGATGGTCTGGTTCAAGTAAGAAGGCACAATCTCTAAGATGAAACCAAGTTACTATTTATCTCTAATAGCAAATCAATGGACAATAAGGTTCTTAAAAATTGTAAACCTTGACAAAGTTTATTATACTTACTAGAACATAAGGAAGACCCAACCACCACATATCAGTTTCACTGTTCGATTGAGGCTTTGGAATACTATTGGATACTCGTTTCTTTCCAGCTACTTCTTGTCTTGAACTACCATTTCTACTCGAGACAAGATCATCACTGTGTCCTTCTATGGTTTCATGGTTCTCTTTCATTAAAGTTTCATCACTTCCCATCCCTGACTTCCTTGATTTTGCTGATTCAGCTGAAGTCTCCTCAAGTCTACCCTCCTGATGTAAAACACCTATAATTTAAGCGATCACTCGAAATGTACTTCTCAAAGCCATGTCCATATATAATATATACAAACACATACATTTTAACTGTTTATGATATACCATAAATGAGCCTTGCATTAATTATAAAAACTACCAGAAGGCAAAGACAATCATAACATATATGCAAATTTGTCACCTTGACTTACATTTTATCAGAAAGTCTTGAACTAGATTCATATAAGAAACTACAATAACATGAATCTGTCCAGTTTATATTTTAATATCCAACATGATTATGAGATACCCAGATAGTCTCTTCTCCATGTAGTCATTGTCAAAAGACAAAATCTAATAAAAGACAACAAAATTGGACATAAATGCCAAAAGAGTCAACAACAAAGCTGAACACACACACCAAAATCATAACGACCAAACAAACATGTAAAACTGCTATAAGAAAGTTAGAATCATACCATTTATTTTAACAAATAACTAAATGCTGGAAAATACTAGCTAAAAAACATTCAAATATATTGTATGATTTAGGGACATTACCATTTCTTGGTCTTCCTATTTTACTTGCTTTCTTTTCACCACCACTTCCTCTGCTCACCCCTTTGTTCGAATCGCTCAAAACATTTTTTGTCAAATCCTTCTCTTCTTCTACCTGTGATCCCAATTTTTCATTTCGAACACTTCCATTTTCTGCAATTATTTTGTCACTGAAACCATCCCTTTTCCCCTTTGACACTTTATACTTTTCTGAATCACCAAACCCCTTCAAATTCTTTCTTGTATCAATAGAAGGACTTTTAAATTTATGTTTTTTCTTATACATCTGATTCTCATTCTCCTTTCTCTCATCCAAACTATTCTTTCTCACTTCATCTTCTACCTTCTTCTCAGCATTGATAAAATAGTTGGCATATGTTCCTGTAAACTTCTCTTTATCAGAATTCAAACTATTCTCCAACTTCCTCAACCTCGTTTCAATCTCTTTCTCAATCCCAGTTCTACTCTTAGTACTCAATATTTCACCAAAACCAATTTTCCTAGTCCTCGAATCTTTCTTTTGCCCATTTTTCTCATTTCTTTCAACTTTCCGAGCTTGCTTAGCCATAGCTCTAATTTCTTCAATTTTCTCACCCACTTGAACTTCATCAAAAGAACCCAGATTGCTACTCTCAGACACTGAATCAAAGCTCAAAGCTTTATCATCTCTACTCAAAGAAACCCTGTTCTTCTCAGAATATGAACTATCCAAATCCCTATCTTTCTGATTAGCCAAAACCCAAACAGCATATACAGTCTGAAGCACAAAAGCGCCACACAAATACACACCAAACTTCAAAAAATACCTACCAGAAATTTCACCAACACTGCCATTAGATATTCCGGTGGTCTCAGACGACCGAAGCTCCTCTTCCTCCACTTTGTTGTCCTCTGCGGCGACCGGAAGCTCCTCATTCAGGGTTTCGGGCGGTATAACAAGAATGACGGGGTTTTCGGGAGGTTTTTGAGGAAGAGAAGGACGGTGAGTAGGTGGTGAGTGAGGTTGAGGTGGGATTTTGAGGATTTTGGGTCGTAATGAGTTTCTTCGCTTTGTATACTTTACGTGTTTTGATGGGGTCGTTGTTGTATAAGCTAAGAGGAGCAATTTGCGTGGTCTGATATTTGAGGTGATATTAGGAGTTACGAAGGAGAAGGCAGCGGAATAATTGGTGCCCGCCATTGGTAATCCTCGTTCGGAAAAGGATCAAGCTTTGAAATTTATGCTTAATATATTATTCTGAGCAGTTGAAGTTGTCAACAATAATATAATTAACAAAAACGAGTACGAATTGGTATAAATGTATAATTAAAATTTCGACTATGGTGGAAGCAATACTACTTGAAAAGATTGAATATTTCTCTTTCAAAAAAAAGGGTGATATTTGTGTTAGCAGCAGTAGTATTAGCTTTGTTGTTAGTAATAATGTATAATGTAGTACAAGTGTTTGATTGAATGATTCACTACTTAAACAGATCTAAAACCTCAAACAGATCGATAGCAGCTACTGACTTCTTGCGTACATTTTGTTTGTTTTTCTAATGTATGCACTCTTTGTTATTGGCCCAATTGGAAGGTTCTTAACATTTATAGCACCTGAAAAGTTGAAATGTTGGCAAGTTTTGGAGTCATTTTTTCCCCTTAATTTGTTATAATCTTAACTATAATTATGAGGTAGTGTTCCAAGTTGAGGGCTTTGAGATAGATTTTGAGGTGAGAATAAATTTGAGAAATAGATTAAGTCCGTTGAATATATATTCTTCTAGTTTTAAAACAAAATGGGTTCTGATGTGTTAATCTTAAATATATTTCAGCAATGTTTCAAACATTTGAACTTGAAACTTGTTGTCATGAATTATTTGTTATAATTTGGTTTCTAATCTAGTCTTTTTGGGAAATCCATGAGGTACATTAGATTTTTGGACCTTAAGAAATGGGATAAATTAGAGTAGTAGTGTTCTTTCTTCTCTCAAATTTTCTTGGGCCTCATGGTGGATTAGTATGGTGGGACTTGGGAAGATGTGGAAAAATGGGAGTGAAGCTGTAAAGCTTAGATGTGTTGTGAAAAAATGTCAGACATGTCATGACCTTCTTTTCCCTAGGAATTGTGTCCTTTGCACAATTTTGATGTGGAACTATGATGCTCTTTCGCAATAAGTGGGGATCTTAGGTTCCTATTGATATTGACTATTGATGCATTTGGATGGTAAGATGGCTGCTACTTTCAACTTCTTTCTTTCTATCATTGCATACCAGACCTTAGCTCTGTACACCACATTCTTCCCCTGAACCCAAATACCCAAGTTTCCATGTAAAGATCCTGATCCTGATCCAGGCCAGTCATGCTCATTATTACCAATAAAAAACATATCAGCAACACTGAGTGGCATAGTTGATGCTTATGACTCAACCATTGTCCCATTTGCATAACATATATCTCTAATTAGGAAGACAAAAATCGAAGCTCTCCATAATCCATATCTTGAATAAGCTGTTTATGTAGTGTTTAGAGGAAGAAGAAATGTATTGGAAAATACTTTTGAGAAAAAGCATGTAATTAATTGGGCAGTATAAGTAGAGGATCTGAAGTGGTATTCATGACTTCATATATAATTAACAGTTTATGATGGTACAAATGCCCAATAAAGAAGAGGGAAAAACTTAAAACATATTAACAAAAGCCAATCTTCTGTAAACTAGGGACTGGTGCACTTCTGCACATACAGTAGAGCAGAAAAAAATGTTATCGTAGTAAAGTATTTGGAAAGCTTTTCAAGATAACTACATTGAGAACAGTATTCATAGAAACATGTATAAGAACATTGCAAATTCTTCTTGCCTATTCGGAAAAAAGAGAAAAAAAAAAAAAAGCACTCAATGTGTTCAATGTAGTCCATTTTAGGATCAGTGACTTTGTTCCATGCACATTCAGCTCTAACTCACACATGTACATATGTATATATATAGGCCAATATCCTAGCAAAAGATCTCACATGGTCTCCTTTTTCACCTAGTTCAATGAAATAAAGCATCCCATAACAGAACAAAGCTGAAAGAAAATAATAAGGGGAAAGCTTGCATAACACACTCAAGCTTACTTTTTTCTTCTTCTACATTTTTGCAGCTTTGGATTTATAAGCAACAACATTTGAAAAACAAGATTGACAAAAGATAAAACACATAAATTAATTTTTGCACAGAAAAACAAGATTGATTAACTGAAGTACATGAGGTGAACTTTCTCTTCTTTAGAAAGAAAATGAGAAGATAAGAATGTAAGCCCATTTATCCCACATCGGTTAAGGAGTTAAAGTAAGGTAGGCTAGCAAGTTATAAAAGACAACCTTGTTGAAAGTTGAAAGCATACCTTTCTCGGCCTTTTGGCTAAGATCAAGTGTAGTATCTGTTCTTATCAGTTTAATATCTGATATGTGGGCCAATGGTCCACACGATATTAAATTAATTTTTTAAGGGTGAGGGCCCGTTCAATAGCTTGCTATTTGGGTCCTCGAGCGTCGCCTATGCGTTGCACTACTGCATTGGCCTGGCGCAACCCTCCAAGCCCAGTCTAAATTTTGGCTTATCTCTAATAGAAAAGAATGTTTTTTCTTTTATATTTAGACTAGGGTATGCACAACTAGCTTTTCTTATACAATGCCTTTTTTACATTTGTATGCTATTTAATATTAATTAGTCTAAAAAGCTGGCAAAATAATCAAATTTATTTTAGTAAATGATTTTTGATCGTCAACTAAGGTGTGGCATTTAGAAGAAAATCCTTGTGTTGAATTGCAAGACTTTTTGATCCTCCCAACGCTCCTGAAAACCTGCACCACAATTCCTATCATAGGTGTGGCTTTAGGATGGAAGTTAACACTTTTGTTTATGCAGCTTCTAAAGGTTTAGTTTGATGTATCTTGTTGTGTGATATTGAGACAGTCATGGTGGAGTACACAACTTCATCCCCTGCTAGTTGCAGAAACTACTGCTATGCTTCATGGACTTCCTAGGCTGTTTTTAAGGGGTTGGAAAACCCCTTTTTTTCATTTGTTATTGCCCAAATTTGGTGCATGAGGTTCTTCTCAAGCAGGCCTATGATTGGAAAGAAACTCTGTTTTTCTCGCATCTCTTTTGGGTGTTGGATTTAATTTCTGGTTTCGAGATCTGTTGGTTGCCTTGCAGTTTGTACTGGCAAAGTGGGATGCTAACAATAGTATTTTTGGTTGTATTTTTTCAGAGGTGAAACCTTTTGTTTCCACAATGGACTTTGTTCTTCAAGTTTTTGTATTAATAAAGGTTATTTTAAAGAGCAAATGAAAAAAAAAAAATTAAAAATTGGATTACATTATGTATAATTCATGTCACATAGAAATCAGAGGTTGTAAAGTTGTAACTTGGCTATTGGTACTTGTTGCATTTTTAATGGAAAATGGTTTGCAATAAATTTAATGGTGTTAATATTTAGGAAAATTTATGTAGGGAATTTATTTATTTTCTTGTTTTTTTTTTCTGAAAAAGGAGTGATAATATTTTTTTATGTTATTAACTAACTTGTATTATTTTTTACTATTATTATTTTAAATTGTGAACAATTATGATATTACAAATTTTGTGAAAGATTTATAAATAACAGTAATTATTTTTTATTTTTAATTAAAACAGAACATTTTATTTGATTAATATATTATCAATAATATGTTCTTGTTTTTAAAAGTAAAATTAATAAATGTATTTTCTTAAGCATTTCATAAAGTTTTTTGTTGTATATTATAATGTAATTATATTTTTTTGTATATTAATATAGTATTTTTATTTTTTTTATTTTTGTTGTATTGTTATTATATCCTTAAAAAATAAATATAACACCACGGTATATCACATAATCTGATAAGTAATTATGAGCCATTCAATTAAAGGAATGATGTTGATTTTCAAAATTGGCAAAAACAAATATGAGGAGCAGAAAAAAATGGTGCTCACTGAATAGATAATTGATATATATTTTTTTGTGATAAAAGATACTTTTCATATATTTTAATTTAATGTGAATTATATTGTTTTAATCAAATAATTAATCTACAGTAGACAAAAAAAACACGAGAGTTGAATGTATGTTATGTGTGGTTCAAGTCCCTACACTATCGTTTCTTCCAAGGAGTAGCTTCCTCCACCAAACACTAAACCAAACCATAAAAATATTTAATTATTAATATAAAAAAACAAACACATAAAACAAAAGAAAAAAAAAACAACAACCTAAGCATTACCGAAACTTAACTGAGGTACTCATTTCTTTCTTCTTTTTCTACTTTTGTTGCAACTTTTCTGTTTAGTTTGTCTACTGCTTATGGAGTTTTCTTCTTATTTTTGTTAGAAGCAATGGAATCCATGGACTCATCATCAAAGCGTGTCTCACTTTCTGCAACACAAGGGACCCCATTAGTACTACCAACTCAACCTTTTGAACCACGTAAGCTTGCTCTTTCCAGCTCACTTTTGTCACCTATTTCACTCCCTATTAGAGCCCCTATTACTGTTGATGATGATTCTGATTTTGAGTCCAACAATGATAAATTTGAGGATACCAGTTATGGTAGTAGTGTTAGTGGTAATGACAGTGGAAATGAGTATGAGGTTTTTGTGGGTGGGGGGGAAGAGTTTGAAACTGCGTCAGAGTCAGTGAGGGGATTAGTGGCTAACCCAGATCAGAATTCTGTTGGAAAAAGTGATATTTATGGTAAAGGTGATATTTTTAGGCCTGTTGTTGCATACCCAGATGGAGAAAAGTTAATTAGGCCAATTGCTCAGTTGTCATGGGAGGATGATGATGATGGTAGTGATGTGGTGTTTAGTGAGGTGGAAGATGAATTTTCTTTGGGTAGTATTGATGTTAACAATCTTGGGGTTGGAGAAAAGATTAGTGTTGCTCCTAGAATTAAGATTTTTGAGGTGGAAGAAGGAAAGGGAGATGAATCCATGGTGCACACCAAGTCTTTGATTGTAAACCTGAAAGAGAATTTTGATTCTGATATTTTTGTTGAAGCTGATAATAGTTTTTCGATTGATAAAGAAGAGAAGTTGAATGGTGTAGAGGGTTTTGTTCAAGATGTATTAGTTAAGGACACTTCTGGTGAGGGTGCTGCTCTTCATGAAGAGCCTTTGGAGCCTAATAAAAGAGATGTTTTGGAGCTAAATTCGGAATTGATTTCTCATGTTAAGCATTTTTGTGCTGAGGAACATAAGTTTAATGAGTTTGATACTGCAAGAAATACACAGATTGAAGATTCTGGTGATTCGGAGTCATTTAAGGAAGAAAATGATGCTATTCAAGGTTGTTGTGATGATACTGATAGACTTATGGAAAACCATTTGGTAGAGAAAGAAGAAGCGGAACTGCTGGTGTTGGATGGTGATAATGGGGGAGCAGAGAATAATTTGAAGTATGCAGTGGAAGAACTCTTGGTTTGTGAAAATGGCAACCAAAACAGTGGTGAAGGTGCAAGACTTTATGATGGAACTATTGAAGAGATTCCAGAGAGTAAAATGGATGAAGAAATTGATTTTGACAAAGCTAAGGAAAATTCCTTGGCTGCCATGCTGGAATCTACTGATAATTGTTGCGAGGCGAATCAGAAAGAGTTTGATTTCGATGAACTCTTCGTGACTGATGAAGCAGAAGAGATTGTAGATTCTGGTGAGTGTCCTTTATCAGAAATAGTTGATGATTATAAAATAGAAGACTGTAATGAAGACATGGATGAAGTAGAAAAACATGGTCATGTATTTGATGATGATGCTAAAGATTTGGCAAATGGGAGCTCTGAAAGAGCCGAAAAGATCATTGTTGAAGTGGAAGAAAGGGTTGCAGACTGTCGTGAAGACATGGATGAAGTAAAAGTACATAGCCATGTTTCTGATGATGATGCTGAAGATTTGGCACATGGGAGCTCTGAAAGAACCGAGAAGATCATTGTTGAAGTGGAAGAAAGGGTTGTAGACTGTAATGAAGACATGGATGAAGTAAAACTGCATAATCATGTTTCTGATGACGATGCTGAAGATTCGGCACATGGGAGCTCTGAAAGAGCCGAAAAGATCATTGTTGAAGTGGAAGAAAGGGTTGCAGACTGTAATGAAGACATGGATAAAGTAAAACTGCATAGTCATGTTTCTAATGACGATGCTGAAGATTTGGCACATGGGAGCTCTGAAAGAACCGAAAAGATCATTGTTGAAGTGGAAGAAAGGGTTGTAGACTGTAATGAAGACACTGATGAAGTAAAAGTACATAGCCATGTTTTTGATGATGATGCTGAAGATTTGGCGCATGGGAGCCCTGAAAGAACCGAAAAGGTCATTGTTGAAGAAGAAAGGGTTGCTGCTGCATCTCATTTGGGAACAGTTTGTTCTCAAGAGTCAATAGAAGGAAACAAGTCTGCCTCATCAATGGATATTTTGAACACGACTACTGTCCTCAGTCCCACTACTTTTGATTCATCACTGCATTCTGGAGAGGCTGCTTCTCAACAGACTCACATCGATACTCTTACTTCTTTACACCTTAGTGGGGATGAAGTTGAGGTCAGCCTAAGCATTGAGGATAAAAAGAAGATTGAGAAGATGCAAGTCCTAAGAGTGAAGTTTTTGAGGCTTGTTCACAGACTTGGTATATCTCTTGAAGATTCAAAAGTTTCCCAAGTGTTAGAAAAGTTATTCCTTGATGTTGAGAAACACACAAATCATTTTGATGCCCTTGAATCAACAAAGAAAGTGGCCTTGGATTTTGAAGCAGATAACCAAAGTAACTTGGATTTCTGTTTGAACATTTTGGTTCTTGGAAAATCTGGAGTGGGAAAAAGTGCAACCATTAACTTCATTTTCGGTGAGAAGAAAGCCATGATCAATGCCTTCAAACCTGCCACCACTTCTTTGAAAGAGATTGTTGGGACAGTTGATGGAATCAAGATTAGAATCCTTGACACACCGGGTCTGAAAGTACCTGCAGTTGACCAGGCTGCCAACCAGAAAATGCTGTCAACTATCAATAAATACATAAAGAAATTTCCTCCAGATGTTGTCTTTTATGTTGATCGTTTGGATACCCAAAACAGAGATGATGATTTACCTTTGTTGAGATCAATCACTAGGTCTCTTGGTTCATCGATATGGAAAAATGCAGTTGTCACTTTGACTCATGCTGCTTCTGTTCCTCCAGATGGTTCAACAGGCTTACCCCTTAACCGTGACATCTTTGTTGCACAAAAATACCATGGTGTTCTACAGTCTATCAGCATGGCTGTTGATAATTTGTATCTTATGAATTCAAGTATTATGCATCCACTTGCTCTTGTTGAGAACAATTCATTGCAGTCTGATAGTTCTAACTCGAGATCCCAATTGTTGCTCTTGTGCCATTCATTGAAGGTGTTGTCAGAAGCTAGCTCCATTGCAAAGCGTGAAAAGCCTTCAGATCGGAGGAAATTTATGGGGTTCCCCATCCATTCGTCTCTAATGCACTATCTACTGTCATCTCTATTGCAGTCTCATGCTCATCCAAACAATGCTGAGTCTGATACTGAGTTTGCAGACTTGTGGGATCTTGAAAGTGAAGAAGAGGATGAATATGACCAACTACCTTCATTCAGGCCTCTGAGTAAATCTCAGATTGCTATGCTCAGCAAAGAACAGAGAAAAAATTATTTCGAGGAGTATGATTATCGTGTGAAGCTCCTTCAAAGGAAGCAATGGAAAGAAGAGATTAAAAGGCTGAGAGAAATTAAGACCAAAGGAAAAGAGGATGGTGCACATATTTATCATGATTTCAAGGAGGATGAGGAGAAGGAAGATTCGAATTCGACTTCTGAATCAGTGCCTTTACCTGACATCACACTCCCGTTGTCTTTTGATGGAGAAGAGTCTGCCTATAGATACCGTTCCCTAGACCTCTCATCGGAGCTTCTTGTGAGGCCAGTCATGGAAACTTATTGTTGGGACCATGATTGTGGGTACAATGGTGTCAACCTCGAAAAGGAATTTGTTGTTTCTGATCGATTTCCAACTGCATTTTCTTTCCAAATCACAAAGGACAAGGAAAAGCTGAATCTTCACTTGGATTCTTCATTATCTATGAAGCATGGAGAGAATTGCTCAACCTTAGCTGGACTTGACATCCACACTCTTGGAGATCAACTTGCCTACATTGTCAGAGGCGAAACCAAAGTGAGAAGCTTCAGAATAAACAAGACAACTGCTGGAGTAACTGTCAATTTCATAGGCAAAAATCTTGCAACTGGGTTGAAAGTAGAGGATCAGATTGCAATTGGGAAGTTCTTAGTTTTGGCAACGAGTGCTGGAGCTTTGCGTTCTCAAGGCAACACTGCATACGGTGCCAACTTGGAGCTGCGTCTCAAAGAGAAGGATTTCCCCATAGGACAAGATCAGTCCAATCTGGGGTTGTCTTTAATGAAATCAAAAGGAGATTTGGCTCTAACAGCTTTCCTGCAGTCTCAATTCTCAATCGGACAAAGCTCTAAAACGGCTATCCATATCGGCTTGAACCATAGGCGAAATGGGAAGATCACTATCAAAACAAGCAGTTCTGATCAGCTCCAAATAGCATTGGCTGGTATTCTTCCAATCATGCTCTCAATCTTTAAAAGTATATACTCTACACATGGAACACAAAACTTGTAAATCTTATACTTTGATATGATGATATTGAGTAAAAACAAGTATCATAATTTTTGTTGATCTTTTTGTTGATGCTTCAGGGCTATTGAATCTGTTATACTTCTTCATTTATATTGGTAGATATTCCAGTTGTAATGTATCTGAACTGGTTGAACTAATCTTTAATGAAGTCTTCTGGGCAGTTGGTTTAATCTCTTTGTTGTCTGTCTTAAATTTTGTCATAAGAGTTTTTATGTCAACTGCCCCTTCACAAAATGTATGATAATGTTTTTGAATGGACCATGTAAATAATTCTTGGACAAAAAACTGATCTTTTAATTTTTTTTTATTTTTATTTTAAGACAAAATTAAGCTACTTGAAAAGGGCTACAACAGTCAAAACTAAGTGCTGTTTACATGTTATATCAATTCAGTAGATGGTTCTTCATTTGGCCAAAGAAAGAACTGAATAAAGTAAACGAGCTCTGATTAGCTAAACTAATTATTACATTGGACAGATTGTAATAGTGTTTATATATCATATCCATAAGAATATGCAGTAAACATTCAACAATCTATGTATAAGCCAACACTAATCTTTGCATATTTTCATATAGTGTATCATTGTGAAGTTTAACAAAAAATTATTAATGGTAACATTTTTTTAATTAAATTTTTATTTTTAAAATTAGAATAATAAAAATATTTTCTAAAATCATGTTCTATAAAATTGTTTTTATTACTTTCCAATTTTTTAATTAAAAATCTAAATTTAAAAAAAAAAAATTACTTTCAATATTTTTTTAAACAGTTTTTTTTAATCAATATTTTGGACTTCGACCCTAACTTAGACCTTGGAAACCGAACCCAACCCCGCCCCCAGTCCCGACTCCAAACCCGATTTAAATAAAATCAACAAATAAAAATGAAATGAAATTTATAGAACACACTTTTATTTTTTATTTTTTAAAATTAAAAAATAAAAATGGTTATAGAATACATTTTTATTTTTCAAAATCAAAATTTTAGAAACAAAATTTTACTTTTATTTTTTTGATTAAAAAATTTAAAACGAAAGTGTTACCAAACTCCACCTTAGCACGTAAAAGAAGAAATCTGGTGAAGCTGGGAATTTAGATTATTTTGAGCTATATTTTGATAAAAAAATTATCAAAAACAGAAGAAAAATGCGTTAATTTCACAAATGCACAAAAACAACAAAAAAACAACAAAAATACGGTTTCACGGAATTTTAAATATTTTTACGATTTTTTTGATTTTATTTACATAAAATACAGTCTTTTTATGTTGAAATTTTGTTCATTTATTGTTAATTTTTTGTTATATGTATGTTTTTTTTTGTTGTTATTTTGATGTTGTTTTCTTGTTATTTTTTGGAAAACCGTAAAAATGTAAAAAAACATTCTTTGAACGTAAAAATGTAAATATTTTACAAAAAATGGTGCCTTATGTAATTATTCCTTGAAAAATAATGTAGGGAATATACTCATATAGTACTTGTGTTTTCTCGAAAAACATATTTGGTACATTGTGTTTTTAATAATACTTATTTAATATTTTATATTTTGAAATTGTACATATTTAGTACCCTAAAATAAAATTTAATCAATATAATTTTATCAGTTTGACCAAACGATTCTTATTTATATGTAATAAAATAATTAAATTTGAATTCAAAATTCATAAAATTGGGATATGTAATTTGGACAACCGAATTAAATAAAATTGGTAACAAAAAATATTGACCATATTTAAAAGATTACGTCAATTAAACCAATTATTGACTCTGATTATAATCAATTTTTTTTTTTTGATGAAATGTCAACTTTATTGAATTAAAAACATTATGAATACAATATAGCTTTCAAATTGGCCCAAACATCCTGCTCAAAAATGCTACAACCAGAGATAAATTGAGCATGTCTAGCAATAGCATGAGCAACTCGATTTGTTGATCCCCTAATAAAATGTAATCTTACATCATGTTGAGAAGACAAAAAAGAACGACAATCCTGAATAATCAAACCAAAAGTAAAAGACATCCTTTGATTACTTTGGATTGCTTGGACAGATAACAGACTGTCAGATTCAAGCTCTACATTATGCCAGTTTTTGCTATTGATCCAACTTAGAGCTTCTTTAATCCCCAAGCTTCCACAACCTCTGCAGGGTAAGAACCAACATGGTGACATGTTTTGGCCTCAATGAGCTTACCCAAATTATCTCTCGCTACTATACCAAAACCATACGAGTTGTCTTGATGAAATAGTGCAACATCTACATTAATCTTGATGTGGTTCGCATCGGGTTTTAATGGTTATAACATCATTAATGGTTATAACATCTGTTGCTCCTAAATTCGCCCAATATACGTGGACCAGTCAAGAGGGGACACGTGGATCAGATAACTTGGAAAGACTTGCTAAGTCTTTTTATGCCACCAGCAAGCGCTATTCGCATGGGTCCCGGAGGATACACCCGGAGTACAAGGTACTCCGGGAAGCTAGCATAGCATGAAGGCACTCCGGGATGTGTCAGGTCTCTCCCGAGAAATCAAGTCGCATTTAATGCTGCATGGGAGGAAGCGTGTTGGGACTGTAACACGCAATAAAGTCTGACAGCACAACCCCCGAACAGCAGCGCCACAGTAATGATCATTTAAGTCTAGCGACGGCTACTCTGCGAAGAGTCACGTCAATCATAAGACAAAAAGGACATTCTCCATAAAAACCCTACAGCACCTAGGGATTTGACCATGCATCACCCATGGTATATTCATCGGAAATGCCCAACTTTATGGATACTTACAGACACATGTGTAAGAACAATTCTAGGGATTACCCCACCAAAACACTATAAATACCCCCTCAAAGCTCATTTAATGGGGTCGGAGAATCTTGGTGGCAAAAGAGCAAGGAAAGAAAAAACTCACCAAGAACATTCTCTGTATTTAAGAGAAAAACATTCTCTCAAGTGTAGAATCTGTATTAAACACATCCATTAATAGCAGTGGCTCGTGGACTAAGGCTCATTAACGCCCCAACCACGTAAAAAGTCTTCATCTCACTTTCTTACAGCTCATTATTATAATTATATTTTAATAGTTGCCGAAAACCTCGGTCAACATTTTGGTGCTTTCATTGAGAGCTGAGGAAAGCTGCTTCACAGCAAGCATTTAACTTCACGATAATGGTGGAGACAAGAGCTACACGTCATCCTCGCCCTCTAGAAGACGCTCAAGATCCCAATGAGGAAGATGTAGCCTCAAGGGCAGCAGAGGAGTCCGAGGAAGAAGAAGAAGGAATAGTTCCCGATGAAAACCACGAGGAACACCTCGACGAGTATGCTTATGATGATGGAAGCTACCAAGAGCTGGTGCTCCTCAGACAAAAAGCTATCGATCATGAAGGCGAGATCGAAGCTCGAAAGTGCAAAATCAAAAAATGCATGAAGTGATGCTAGCCATGCGAGAAAGCCATGGAGGCGGTGGTATTCACGTGCATCCCAAGGCGATGGCCGTGGACTCGACGGGGAGCCGGCGACGTCTTCGCCTAATTCCCGGCGGCGAAGGCCTAGGGAACCCTAGCCCTATAAGGCACCTGTGAGGAAAACCAAACAAAAACCCTACTTCCGCCCCCGGTCGAAAGAAAAAGGCGCGAGGATCCGCGAAAGGTCCGCTCGGATTTCCCTAAAGGGAAAGGTCCGCAGAGAGGGCAAGCCCCAAAGAGGGAGTCTTGGCCCTCGGGATCGAGGGACCGGAAAAGCGTTTCCGTGCACCGGGAACCGGGGGTAGAGGAAGAGGAGGACAGAGATGTCCACCCATTGATCTGAGAAATCAAATCAATGGGAATCAAGGTGACCTCCGGGATCACCTTGACCAAAAAAGATACAGACCCGTAGTCTCCTCGGGTACTGTAAACGAAGGGATTATGGCAGAGCTTGCCATACTTCGAAAAGATATTGCCCGAGTCTCCCGGAGGCAGAAGGGAGATGACTCCGACTCGGACAGTGAGGATCGGGAGCCTTGTGCCAAACATATCCTGGAGGCGGAGCTCCCTAAAAACTTCAAGATGCTCGAGATGGCGGCATATACTGGGAACTCCGACCCCAGTGATCACTTGTCACGATTCAACCGAGTCATGACAGTCATGCGGGTCAGCAATGACGCCAAATGCTTATGCTTCCCCCTCACTCTGAGCGGATCGGCAGAGGAATGGTTCAAGAAATTGGAACCAGGATCGGTGGGATGTTGGAACAAACTCCAAACCAACTTCCGGAGACAATTTGTCGCCGCCAGGAAGGTCAACTTGGAGGTTAGTGCCTTGACCAACATCAAGCAACTGCCCACCGAGACTTTGAAGAATTACATCAAGAGGTTCCGAGAGGAAGCCTCGAAGACCAAGAAGGTCGACGACGGACAACAGCTTGCGCTTCTCCAAGCAGGAATCCGCACTGGGACTCCCTTCTGGAACGAATTACAGCAAGAAGGCGCTGCTAGCCTTCAGGACTTCCAGAAGCGAGTCCAAAAATATATTAACCTCGAAGAAGCCCAGATCGTGGCTTACGGAGGCTATTATCCCACCGGGATAGTAGGATACATGCCAGGAGTATCGCCCTCGGGTACTGTCCCGACCGCGACCCCTCCGATAAGTGGCATACAGTTTTCTGCTACTCCCGGATACAGCCAGGGCCAAGCTTTGCCCCCGGCATCTTCCCATTACGGCAACCCGTCCGGGGTGAATGGACGGACTCCTTCACAGGCTGCCCCGACCGCTAGCTTAACAGGCCCTACCCAGGGGTCGAGAAGCAAAAGGTCTTCCAAGGGCAGCACCCGAACGGGAGAGAAGCGCCAAAAGAAGGGGTACACACCCCAATACACCCGGTACACGAGCTCACGGACTCTCGGGAACGTGTATATTTTGCCACAAGGCGAATACGCAATACGGAGACCCCGGCCATTGTACAGAGACGGCTCCGGAGAGATCCGAGTAAAAGGTGCGAGTACCACAACGACATTGGCCACAGCACCAATGAGTGTAAAAATCTCAAAGATGAGATTGAGAATGCGATCCGTTTGGGCCACCTCATGAGTGGATCAAAAATAGGTTGCCCCACCTTAACCGGGGCGAGGTGACGGGGGGTATGCCTTCGGGAACACCAGGGGGTACGGCGGGAGTATTGCCTCCGTGCTCCGCAGGTGACGCCCGGCATATACGGGACTACGCCCGGCCTAATGGACGGGTAGCCATGATCTTCGGAGGTCCCCATATCGGAGGAAACACTCGAAAGGAGCGAAAGAGATATGCCGAGGCCGCAAGACATAGTGAGGTGTGGGAGGTCACTCAACTCCCAGCTCAAAGGCCTCGGCTAATGGACCAACCCATAACGTTCACGGAAGAAGACGCCAAGACGGTACGTTTTCCTCATCACGACCCGCTGGTCATAGAGACCCCCATCGCAAATAAAGTGGTGGCTAGGGTCCTGATTGACAACGGAAGTTCCGTGAACTTGCTCTTCAAAGAAGCCTTCACTGCGATAGGGTTGACCGACCGGGACCTCTCTCCTAGTGGATCGCAGCTCACAGGGTTTAACGGGACAACGCTAATCCCGATGGGAAAAGTCAGGCTCCCAGTTACCTGTGCCGGATACCCCCAGAGCACATTCAAGTATTGCACCTTCGTGGTGGTAGACTGTCCAACAGCCTACAACGCAATCTTAGGCCGACCGGCCCTCGTCGACTTTGGTGCAATAACTTCAATCCGACACCTATGCCTAAAATTCCCTACCCAGGAAGCCGGAGTCGGAACGGTGAGGGGAAATCAAGGAGAGGCCAGGCAATGTTACAATGTTGCCACCCACTTGCCAGTACTCATGGTCCGGGGGCCCCCTGAGATAGAGAAGGCTGAAGAAGACGAGCTGGATCCTCGCATAGGATCCGAAAGGGTCGTAGAACCAATGGAGGATGTCGAAGAAATACCAGTGTGCGACGACGACTCCACCAAAGTACTCCGGATAGGGAGAAGCCTAGATCCGGAGGAAAAAGATAAAATAATAAAAACACTGAAGGGCGCCATCGACATTTTTGCATGGCGCCAAGAAGACATGACTGGCATCAGCCCTCATGTCATCACCCATGTACTCAATGTCAATCCGGACATGCCCCCTGTACAGCAAAAGAGACGCCCGCTCGACTCGGTGAAAGCCGAGGCCTTAGAGAAAGAGGTGGATAAACTTTTGTCCAATAGCATGATCCGCGACGTATACTATCCGGAATGGCTGGCCAATCCGGTCCTGGTGCCCAAGCCAAACGGGACTTGGCGGGTTTGTATAGATTTCACAGATCTAAACAAAGCCTGCCCAAAGGACTGCTTTCCGTACCTAGTCATGCCTTTCGGACTGAAAAACGCCGGAGCAACCTATCAAAGAATGGTTAACCGGATGTTTAAAAGCCTCCTGGGACGAAACATGGAAGTATATGTAGACGACATGCTCGTCAAATCCAAAGCATGCAACAGCCATGCAAGCGACTTAGAGGAATGTTTCGAAGTCGTCCGGAGATACGGCATGAAACTCAATCCGAAAAAATGCACCTTCGGGGTCAAGTCGGGAAAATTCCTGGGCTTCATAGTCAGCCAAAGGGGGATCGAGGCGAACCCGGAGAAAATCCAAGCTCTCCTGGACATGCCATCCCCCAAGAAACATAAGGACGTGCAAAGTTTGACCGGAAAGGTAGCCGCACTGAGCCGCTTTATCTCACGGTCCACGGACAAGTGCATACCCTTCTTCAACATACTGAAGAAATGCCAAAAGTTCGAATGGACAGATGAATGCGAGGAGGCATTCAAAAGGTTAAAAGACCACATGGCCAAACCTCCTATCCTATCAAAACCCGTCCTTGGAGAAGACTTGTTCCTTTACTTGGCCGTCTCCGAGCATGCGGTCGATCTTGCATTGGTCGGGAGGAAGAAAAATTCAGCACCCCGTGTACTATGTTAGTAAACGCATGGTAGGGGCCGAGACAAGGTACCCGGTTATTGAAAAGTTAGTATTCTGCCTCCTGATGGCATCACGGAAGTTGAGACCATACTTCCAAGCCCATCCGATCAGAATTTTGACCAATCATCCACTCCGGCAAGTTCTCCAGAAGCCTGAAGCCTCCGGAAGACTCCTCAAATGGGCAATGGAGCTGAGTCAGTTCGACTTACATTACGTGCCCCGGATTTCCATAAAAGGCCAAGCCTTGGCGGACTTCATCACCGAATGTAATGAAGCCGAGGCAACAGCCAATACACCGGAGCCACCCATCCCCACTTGGAGAGTATTTGTGGATGGGTCTTCTAATGAAAACGGTTCAGGAGCCGGAGTGGCTATGATATCACCTGCGGGTTGCGGCTCCGGGCGGCACTCGATTCAACTTCACGGCTTCGAATAATGAAGCCGAATATGAGGCACCGATAGCGGGGGCTAAAATTGGCTAAAGGCTGTAGGAGCCAAGAGGGTGGAAGTCTACGGCGATTCTCGGTGGTCGTAAACCAAGTTTCCGGAGAATACCAAACTCGCGGCGAAAGGATGGCGCGTACGTAACAATAGTCCGAGAAGCTGCTCCACGAGTTCACGGACTATAAAATAGAAAGAATCCCAGAAAAGAACGCTCACGCGGACCGTCCGGCTAAGTTAGCCTCGGACGGCGAAATCGAAGAGCCGGGGGTAGTACCGGTGGAACGCTTGGCGAGCCAAGCATCAAAATGAAAGAGACGACACAAACGGTTGGGCAAGAACCCGGTGGATGGTCCCCATCATAAAATACATAACCACGGGTGAGTTGCCCCAAGAGAGGGCCCGTCTCGAAAGATTCGGTATCGGGCTCATCGTTATGTAATGATGGATCAAATTCTCTACGAAGAGGACTCGGCATGCCTTATTTAAGGTGTGTATCGGACACGAAGCTAGACAAATCATGCTGGAGGTCCATGAAGGGTTCTGTGGAGATTATACAGGAGGACCCAGCCTCTCAAAGAAAATATTGAGGCAGGGATACTTCTGGCCAACAATGAAAAAAGATTGTATAGACTATGTCCAAAAGTGTGACTCGTGCCAAAGGTACGCGAACATACCGAGAGCTCCTCCAAATGAGATCACTTTGATGACCGGCCCACGGCCCTTCGCGGTACGGGGCATAGATCTCATCGGGTCTCTACCTACGGGGAAAAGGAGGGGTAAAGTATGCAATAGTAGCAGTGGACTACTTCACCAAGTGGACGGAGGTGAGCCTATGAAGACAATAGCGCTAAGAAGGCGTTGGACTTTGTTATCAAAAACATAGTGTGTCGATACGGCTTGCCTCACAAGATAGTCTCAAACAATGGAAAGCAATTTGATTGCGAGGAATTTACTGACTTTTGCAACCAACACGGAGTGGTAAAAAGCTTCTCCGCGGTAGCCCAGCCTCAGACAAACGGCCAGGCGGAAGCAGTCAATAAAATCCTAAAGGTCACCTTGAAAAAGAAGCTGCTGGCCTGTAAAAATAACTGGCCTGAAGAATTGCCAAGGGTATTGTGGGCCTACGGACGACCCCCAGAACCACAACCGGTCACTCGCCGTTCTCAATGGCGTACGGTTGTGAAGCAATGGTCCCGGTGGAAACATTATTCCCATCCCACAGGAGGACGACTTACGATCCGGCCACCAATCAGGCCCTGCTCCAAGAAGCTCTGGATCAAGTCGAAGAACTCCGGGATGAGTCCCAAATACGGATGGCCGCTTATCAAAAGAAGGTGACCAAGTATTTTAACTCCAAGGTTAAAAACAAAAAATTCGCTATTGGGGATATGGTCCTAAGAAGGGTTTTCCCAGCCACCCAAGAACCCGGAGTGGGGGTACTTGGACCAAATTGGGAAGGACCATATGAAATCGAGGACGAAATCGGTTCTGGCACTTACAAACTGAAAAGAATGGACGGAACTACGTCCCAAGAGCACTGGAATGCCGATCACCTCGGAAAATATTACCGGTAAGCGAATTAAACTTAGATTTTGTTCAAAGGGTTTGTACCGTCCAAATGTATGCCTCCTCTATATTAAAAAAAAACCGAGTGCCTTAAAAACAAAGTTTCTATGCCACTCAGGGGGGTACTAGGGTATACCGCACGGACAAACAAAAACAATCTAAGTAAAATATCCTGACCCAAAGGGCAGGTCAAAAAATATGCGCAAAAATAAAGAGCGTAATTATAAAAACCCTGAGCCAAAGGACAGGTTGAAATATATAAGTGTGAAAAAAAAAAAAAAAGATCGCATATATATATAAATAAAAAAAAAATATATATCCTAGCCCGAAGGGTAGGTCATACACATGTAAATGGCCCGGGGACAGGCCTTAAGATATAATTGTCTCCCCTCCAAATAAAAGTTGCCGCCTATATGTAAATTGTTCTAAGGCAGCAGCAAATATGTACAAACAAAAAAAAAAAAAAAAAAAAAGTTATAAGAAGAACGGGTAGAATGCGGGTCAATAATACGGCGGCTCGGTCGGCCGCCGGTGGAAGACGAGGTCCAATCCGGTGCCTCGAAGCTCGGCATCAAGCCTCTTCTTCTTTTCCCGAAATTTGGCAATCATGTCCTCGGGTTTGGGATAAAAAGTAAGCTTGATACTCGATCATTGGTGGCCCAAGCCATGTAGACACCATCATCAAAGCGCTTCGGGCACGGCGCGAGGAGACGAGGAGAAAGGAGCTCGGCCCTCTTGGCCTTCTGGTAGGCCGATCTTTGTAGTCCGAAGCTCCTTCAACTCCGCGGCCTAGAGCGGCCTTGGATTCGATATCCGACCGGTGAGTCTCCTCTAGAGACCTCACCTTGGCGGCCATTTCATCCAAAGCCTCCCCGGCCTCTCGAAGATCTCGCACGGCCTTCTCGGCGGCCTCGGTTTGAGCCCTTAGTTCCTCCCGATGATGGGCCTCCATCACCGCCTCTCCGTGGGCCTCGGCACGGATCATGGCCTCCGCCTGAGCCTCCCTCCGGGTGGCCTCCTCTTCCTTGGCCTTGGCCTTCTCTTCCTTGGCCTTGGCCATTGCTTCTGGCGCTCGGCGGCCTCCCTGGTAGATCTACCTCTCCCATTTGTGAGGTCTTGGAGGACCTTCCTGACGTCGTTCATGTCCCCAAAGTCGGACAGAGCGAAGCCATGGTTTATGATGTTCCTGGAGAGGCGACCAGCCTCAGCAGCAAGCTGAACCATAACGGGGTATAAGAAAAAATTTCTCAAAGGAAGAAAACAAAATACAAACAACAAAAAGGAAACGCAAAAAATTGCAAAGTACTTACCACTGTGAGGGAATGGCTGAGGTCCTGGACCTGGAAAATGGAGTTCAGGGAAGCGCAAGTGGCAAACCGCTTGGGCGCACGGCGTGTGGGCCGAGAAGCGAACTCACCGGTCATTTCCGCGGCAAAGGGAGCCAAAGTGGGCCACAGGAGGGGACGGAACCGGTCGTTAAAGGGTCCGGAGTTGAGGTTCCATGGATCATGATAGTACGGATGGTTGATGCTCGCCTCAACCTCAGCTCGCAGAATCCTCCTAAGGGCCTCCACCTCGGCATACCCCCGGGAGTACTCGTCCATAGCGTAGTTGTGTTTGGCTATGCGAAGCTCCTGCCTCACCTCATCCCCCGGAATCGGGGTAAGATCAATGTGAGGAGGAGCAGGATTTTCCTCCATCGGGGAAACCCCGCCGTCTAGGCCATGAGCGGGAGTGTCGGCCCTCCGAGGCCTCTTCGGCTCGTCCTGGGCAATCATCTTGCCCTTACGCTTGCGAATCAGAGCCACTTCAGGCTCCTCCTCGTCCTCCTCTGCTACCACTGGAAGGGCTTGAGGCTCTCCAGTACCCTCGGCGGCTTCCTCCGAGAAGTCCCACCCTTTCCCTTGGCCTTCTCCCGGAAGCACCTCCTCGTCATCCACTAAGTCAATGGTTTCGGGAGGAGCGCCGGAAGGAACCTTCAAGGAAGGAGCCGGGGGAGAGGGGGTGAAAGCCGGAGGAGCCACGGGAGTATGAACCCGGAAAGCTTGTTCCGGGGATGGCATCCATGGAGGTAAGCTTGTTCCAATAAAATAAGCAAGTGTTAGAAGTTCGTGGCTGCTTATAAAAGGTGCGGCAAATAAACTACTCCTACCGAACTTCCTAATTCGGCCCTAGCAAAGTCCGAACTTTAATGCGGCGGCATCATCTCCAAGATAACTGTCCAGGGCCGAAACCAGTGGACGCTATGTAAGCCGATGGACCTAAGGGAATAGGTTCGGAGGCGGGGCCCATCACGGGACCGAGCCTAGGTAATCTCCTAAGTTCGTAAAATAAAATTCCTTCAAATGATCCCCCACCGGGTCGACGGCATCTTAAACCTACGGAGACGCTCGTCGAACCCTATGGGCCTATGACTGGTATATTCATCAACGGAAGGGACATAGCGAATTATCAAGGGAGACTTACCACCGGCACCGGAAGTGCTAGCACCGGGAGCACCCGAGTTTGGTTCGGGGGCTGAAGGCTGAGGCCGGGAAGTCTGGTTCTCAGAAGAACCTTCAAGACGAAGGGGCCCCCCGGCGGAAGGACCCCCAATCTCTTCTTGAAGAATCTTGTCAAAAAATTTTGCCTCGGACTTCCCGCCAATGGCTTGGCTCCTTCGCACCACCGGACTCCCCACGCGAAGCCCTCTCCCAGAGGCGGCCTGGGCCTTAGAGTACGCCTTCTCCTGGGCCTTCCGGTAGAGATAATCTTGGTATTTCTTCTCTGCCGTAGCAATGAGCTCATCCCGGAAGGCCTTCTCCGCAACCGGCGCCCTCACATTAGGGCAGATGACCTTGGAGAGGTTGGAGTCATCCACGGATTGATGAGAAAGGATAAGTTTAGCCTTTCTACAATTCTCCGTGGTGACCAGGCCCCCGACATCAAGATCGGCATGGTCGTAGGAGGCGAAGGCTTGGGCCCTTCGAAGGAAAGCCTGAGTGGGGAGCGTCCGCTGGTAAGGTGGGATCCGCACCCACTCCGTGAGAAGCTCCGGGTGGTCCACGGCCCTGAACCCGGACGAGAAGAAAAATCGGTGGCGGTACTCCTTAACATGAGTCTGCCTATTATATGGAACCATCCCCTCGTTAGCAGGGTGGATCCGGAACCCATAAAAACCATCCTTAAGTTTGTCCCCTTTCTTGGGGACGGATACAAGTTCATAAAAATATAAAATTTCCGCCGGGCTGGGAGACCCCCAGCCACGGGCGGTGTAAAAAATAAATAAGCCTGAGAGCAGGCGGTAAGCTTGAGGAATAAGTTGGTATGGCGCAAGGCCGACAAATACAAGAAAATTCACAAAGTAATCTTGGAGCGGGAGCATGGCACCGGCCATCAAATGGGTCTGACTCCAAGCCCCGAAGCCGTCATAGTTGTGATTAGGCGTCTCCGAGTCACGAGGAGGCCGGTGGAAGGTCCCTGAGGTAGAGGGTTTGATCCCGGCCACATTAATGATGTTCTCCGGTGGTGAGGGCAAGTCAGGGTCGATCGAAGCTCGGCCGCTTCCCAACCAGTGGCGCGGGACTTGTACCCTTCTGGGCAACGGAGTCCCGAGAGAAACCTCCTCCAGGGTGGCTATGTTTTTCCCTTTCTTCTTCGAAGATTTCGAGCCAGAAGCAGACATTTTATGTTCTGAGAAAAACAAAAAGAAAAAACCCAGCAGTTAGGCCCCATACCAAGCCCTAAATCAGGAAAAAGGGAGTGGGGGTCCCCTAACCGCTGGAAAGAGGCCCCCTCCGGACACGTGTCATCTGGGAAACTCAGGAGAGAATCCCTGAACAAGTGTCGGGTGCAGTAAAATCGCAGAAAAGTGGTTTTGCAAAAAAGGAAAAGAAAAGAGAAAAGCCTTCCTATGCCCTAAGCAATTGCTAAACGAAGAACACATGGCCTTCTTCAAACAAAGCTGTATGCCTACAACAGAGGCATGACAATGGCGACTCTACAACTAACACAGTAAACGTAAAGCAGAACTCGAAGAACTTAAACACTCACACACCCAGAAGCCTCTAAGTGCGAACCCAGAAAACAAACGAAGTAAATGTAAGCATGTTATTATCTAAAGATGCAAGAAACTTACAGTTGATTGTTGAACTGGGGGTACTGAGCGTGGTTGAGTGAGAGTTGAGAAGCACTGGCAAAATCGAACACTGGAAATTTAAAAGAAGTGTTTAAGTGTTAAAGCAGTTTGTGCTACTTTGAGGAATTTTCTCTCTGAGAAATTCGAGCAGAAATGGCAAGGAATGGAAAGTAACCGAAATGAAGGAAAGGTGGTGGCTTTTATAGGCAAAAGTGCATGAGGAACAGGCGTCTTCACCTACCAATCGCACGGTGGGGGAAACGCACGATTCGAATTCCCAAGAGATCAACGGACCAGATCAATCTACCATTAAGGCGGTGGAAACGTTTGAGTATCTGTCTGACACCATCAATGCGCTGCATCAATCATGGGGCGTGAAACGAATCGACCTCTGCAAAAGTGAATCGCCGCATTTAATGCCATTATTAGACACACCTCCACGCGCCCCCAAGTCGTATCAGAAGACCGAGGAGGCGGCTGGAAACATTCCTGCAAACAAGCATATTGCTGCATTAAATGACATCATTTAATGTGCCCCCACGCGCTCGAGGCTCGAGCTAGGGAAACGAGGGGTCAACCGGAGACACTTGAACAAGCCTTGGTTTATTTTCACTAAGTAAACAAGGCTTGGGGGGTAAATGTTGCTCCTAAATTTGCCCAATATACGTGGACCAGTCAAGAGGGGACACGTGGATCAGATAACTTGGAAAGATTTGCTAAGTCTTTTTATGCCACCAGCAAGCGCTATTCGCATGGGTCCCGGAGGATACACCCGGAGTACAAGGTACTCCGGGAAGCTAGCATAGCATGAAGGCACTCCGGGATGTGTCAGGTCTCTCCCGAGAAATCAAGTCGCATTTAATGCTGCATGGGAGGAAGCGTGTTGGGACTGTAACACGCAATAAAGTCTGACAGCACAACCCCCGAACAGCAGCGCCACAGTAATGATCATTTAAGTCTAGCGACGGCTACTCTGCGAAGAGTCACGTCAATCATAAGACAAAAAGGACATTCTCCATAAAAACCCTACAGCACCTAGGGATTTGACCATGCATCACCCATGGTATATTCATCGGAAATGCCCAACTTTATGGATACTTACAGACACATGTGTAAGAACAATTCTAGGGATTACCCCACCAAAACACTATAAATACCCCCTCAAAGCTCATTTAATGGGGTCGGAGAATCTTGGTGGCAAAAGAGCAAGGAAAGAAAAAACTCACCAAGAACATTCTCTGTATTTAAGAGAAAAACATTCTCTCAAGTGTAGAATCTGTATTAAACACATCCATTAATAGCAGTGGCTCGTGGACTAAGGCTCATTAACGCCCCAACCACGTAAAAAGTCTTCATCTCACTTTCTTACAGCTCATTATTATAATTATATTTTAATAGTTGCCGAAAACCTCGGTCAACAACATCATTAATGGTGGATTTTCGCTTGTTCCAAACAACCTTGTTTTGAGCTTTCCATATTGCCCAACATAGTGTTGCAACCCGAAATACCTGGTCTGTATCACTAGTATTCTACAGAAGCTTAAACCAAATGCCAAAGGTTGATGGTGAAGCAATCGTAATCGGCCACCCAAAAACAGACCACCAAGCTTTGGCAAAATCACAAGTGAGAAGAGCATGCAATGCAGTTTCAACATGTAAGTTGTAGATCGGGCATTGAGCTAAAATTGGCACATGTTTTGTAACAAGATTGACACAAGTGGGGAGGGAACCGGAGATGACATGCCACAAAAAGTTAGACACTTTGAGTGGTACCTTTAGGTGCCAAAGATTGCACCAAAAACCAGAATTATTTGGCCCTAGTGTGACTTATTTTTGACGTTGCAGCAGAGAGTATGCACTTCACACAGAGAAATCGCCTTTGTGGTCAGCTGTCCAAGACCGAAAATCGGGTCCAACAGTGCTACTCAACAGAATACCAAGAATTAACTTGGCTTCTTGAACAGAAAATAGGTCATTCACAATATCCACATCCCAGCTGCGATTATCCAACTGAAACAAGGAACTTATAGTTTGATTTTGCAGCCCAGGGTGATTAAAAGTAATGAACTTGTTATTAGGTGTTGGCAGCCAAGGAGAACCGAGAATACTGGTGTTTGTACCATCACAAATAACTCATGTTGCACCTAAACGAACCACATCTTGAGCACCCCAAATGCTACGCCAAACAAAGCTTGGATTGTTACCAAGTTCAGTTGAAAGAAAATCTAAATTTGGAAAATATTTGGCTATGTAAACTCTACCAGCAAGAGAATCGAGGTTACATAATAAACTCCATCCTTTTTTTGCAAGCATATCGAGGTTAAAATCATGGAGGTGTCTAAATCCCATACCTCCTTCTTCTTTGGGAATGGCTAAACGATCCCAAGACATCCATATGATGCCACACCCTTTACTAGTATAGGTTTTCCACCAAAATCTTGTCATTAATTTTTCAATTTCATTGCAAGTACTAAGAGGTAAAAGGAAGACACTCATAGCATAGGTGGGCAGAGATTGAATAACTATTTTAAGAAGGATTTCTTTCCCTGCACGAGACAGAAATTTACCATTCCAATTGTTGATACAAGCAATGACTTTAATTTTGATGAAACCAATCATGACATTTTTATTACGGCCAATAATATTAGGGAAGCCAAGATAAAGGCTTCCTTCGGGAGCTTCAGTCATGTGGAGAGTAGAGAAAACCTGAACACGACTTGAAGAATCAGTGTTGGGGCTGAAGAAGATCGATGATTTTAAGTGATTAATTTTTTGGCCAGAAGCATTTTCAAATAATTGAAGTAAAGTGGAGATACTACCAGCAGCACCTCTTGTCACTTGGCAAAATAAGTAGCTATCATCTGCAAAAAACATATGTGTGATTGAGGGTCCACAGTGAGCAACACGACACCCTTGAATGAGTCTGTTTGCTTCAAATTTCTGAATTAAAGCTGAAAGGCCTTCAACACAAATAATGAAGAGGTAAGTTGAAAGAGGATCACCTTGACGAATGCCACGAGATGGGCAAATAGGCTCCAACACATGACCACCATGTACAATTTTGTAACGAACCGTGGAGACACAAGTCATAACAAGATTAATCCATCTACTAGCAAAGCCCATACGGTGCATAACCGCCCTAAAAAATCCCATTCAACTCGATCAGTGGCTTTGCTCATATCAAGCTTAAGAGCCACGAAGCCTTTCTTACCTTTTCTTTTACGTTTCAGGTAGTGCATAACTTCAAAATCAACCATTACATTATCTGAGATGAGACGCTTAGGATAAATGCGCTTTGAGTATCAAAGATAGTTTAGTCAATGAGGTCTCTCATACGATTTGCAAGAACTTTAGAAATAATCTTATAAAGACCATTGCAAAGAGATATAGGCCTAAGGTCACTCATAACAGAAAAATTCTTCTTTTTGGGATCAAAATAAGATTGGCGTCATTAAGGCCATCTGGCATAGCTCCAGAGTCAAAAAACTCCTTAACTAGTTTAGTAACATCATTACCGACAACGTCCTAATGATGTTGAAAGAATCTAGGACCCATACCATCAGGCCCGGGAGCCTTATCACGGTGCATGGAGAACAGGGCTGATTTAACTTCTTCATCATGAATTGATTTTAATAGAGCTTTATTGTGAATAGCACTAATAGAAACGTTAATATTATCAAAAATTAAGAGCAAAGAAGTGTTAGCAGCGTGAGAAAAGATCAACAAAATAGGCATTAATAAGATTATCAAGACTGGTCCTCTAGTTCTTCCAGGTGTCGTTACCATCATGTAATTGATGAATTTGATTCGATCTTTTCCGAGCACTAGCCGTGGCATGGAAATATTTATAATTATTGTCCACTGAGTGAAGCCAATATTGTTTAGATCTTTGATTCCAGTATAATTCTTGCTGAGCTAGAATCTCAAAATAATTGGTTCTTTCCATCACAAATTTTTCTGTATCAAGAGCATTAGCAGAATTTTTGAACTTTGCAAGAAGTTGTTTGCTTTTAGAGATTCGAGTCTTGAATATAATTAATTATAATCAATACAATTAATAATTTTATTATTATGAAAATATATTTATATTCTCTCACTTGATCGACATTTAAACTAGTGTACCACTTAAACTCAATGATTATCCTTGCTGAATAACAAATATATGAATTATGGCTATATGTCCTCATTATATGGCGAGAATTATTTTCCATGTATTACGATATATTTATTACATAATAATATACTTTATGTGACATGTATTTAAGTGAATAAACTCTAAACCTTCTATTTATTCTGATCCTCTGAAAATATAATTTTCTCAAATGAAATTAAGTTGTGCATGAAGATGAGAAAATATTTAAATAAGAGTTTCATTGATTATATAACTTTAATTGCACAATGAAGACTATATAAGAAAAATTAAATCCCATATTGTTGACTCAGAAGTTTGGACATAGATTCCTAAGCCACTCATGCCCGCTAGATTGGCGAGAATAAAATAGTTGTTAAGTATTAAAAAGAGAAACACAACAAATTTATTGTAGTTCACTCCCTGTATCACGACAGTAATGGAGCTACATCTACTTTGAGTTTTTATTTCTTAGGAGATGGTATTACAGAAAAAGGCTAAGTATCAAAACTCTAATTTTTAGAGAGAGAAACTAGAGAGAAAAGCTCTAACCTTGTGGGTAGTTTTCTGAATGTGAAAAATGAAGTAAGGGAGCTCTTCTTTTATAGGTGAAGGAGGCCCACGAAAATAGAAAAAATTAATTCAAAATATGAAAAAAAAAATCTAAATTGGCTAATTTTGACCGTAGATGATGATCCAATGATCAAAATTAACTTCTGAAGCTGATAGTTAATTTTCGGAGCCTAGCAAGACCCGCTGTGGGTAACTTGAAGCTTATTTTTGTAACTCACTTGGGGTGAAATTTGAGGTCGATAACTTCATAATTTTAATTGAAGTGTAAGATATTATTTGATAGAACATTGAATTAGCATCGAAATGCAAGTTGAATCGCATCAATCAAATCAATATTGAGTGAATTATAAATGTTCTACTAAAGGTAGTGATAAGTTGATTTTTTATCTTATAAATATAGCTAATTTATGTATTAATATTCTTAAATTGATTCTTTAAATTATTGATAAGTGTGATTATAATTTATTAAGCTATTTTAAATACTAATCATGTATTTGGAGTCATTGGAGGGATGTTAGTATATTTTGGTGGAAAATAGAGGAAGTCGGCGAGCTCGGTTTTACAAGGCAGAACTTAATTATAAATTTTGGCAACCTTAGAAGTAGAAATGGACTTGGAGCTCAACATAAAAGTTTTAGATCTCGTTCTTGTTGGGTTTTATGCCCTAAATAAAACTCATTACAATCTGATTAGTTATCAATTTAGAAGTGAAGCATGTTTACATGTATGTTACATGTTTATGGTTTAATACATATATTTGATATATGCACAAAATCAGTTAAATCTAGAACATATAGTTATTCACAATTACAGTATCGTCAATACAGTGGAATGTGATTGTGATTATATGATTCAAAAGATTTGGTCCCTGTTCATCAGTGTTTTGGATTTACACTGATGTGATAATCAGCGATGAAGTATACTTACACTTGGAGTAAGTGTTATGTTCTTTCTAGAATATTGGTAAAGTATACTGGTTTCGAATGCATGGAGTATGCATTGGACTGGACCGATATTGAACTTGGTTAAAGATATTGTAAACTTACCGTTGTATCTTTCCAAGTCAATGTCAGAAGTTGATCTTAGATTAAGAGAATCTAAATCCTGATATGCTTAGGCTCAATCTCAGGAGTGCTATTCTTGTTCTTTGATTTATTAGTTAAAGCCTGTTTTGAGTCAGGATAATACATATATTTTGGGAACATGATAGCATAACTGAATAGGGAGTGCTAAACATAAATATGGAAATCTATAGCTTCTACTGGTGTATAGAAGTAAAGTGATGATTCCTTTTGAGCTTAGTTGAATAGAAGTAAATGGATGAGCTCTTGTTTCAGTGACTATATATTAGATCACTAAAACATCATTTACAGGTAACTAAGTGTTCAAATGGGCAAAATACATTGAGGGGTGTAAACGGTAAATTAGTCCCGTCTCGATGTAAATCATCTATATAGAGGATCTCTAAATCACATTAAGATTATAACAATGGTTAAATGAGATAGCATATTGATATCGTGAAACATATGATATGCTCTATATAAGTCTGAGAGTGCAATTCCAAGTTCTAAGAGTGGATTCAACGAGGAATTAATAAGTTAGGGATTTACTTGGTAAATCGGTTCAACTTATTGGAAGCTCAGAATATAGATCCATGGTCCCCATTCTAGTTGAGATTATCTTGTTTGTAGGACTCTATAATTGATTTATGAATAATCAATTATAATTCTAAAAGTTAGACTATGTCTAATTTGTGAATTCTCACAGTTTAGGGATGAAATCGCAAATAAGAGGGTTTCTAAGTTTAATTATTAATTATGAGACTTTGCATGTACGAATTAATAATTAATTTTAAATGGCAATATTATTTAATAATCTATTTTAGTTATTAAATAATTGGTTTTGGCATTTAAATGATTAGAATTGGAAAAATGGCATTTTTGGAGAAATAGAAATAAAATTGAGGAAACTGCAAAATCAATGTGAGGCCCATTCACACCATGGCCGGCCTGCCACATCATTGCCTTTTCCCAATTATTATTTTTCAATTTAATTTGTCATTTAATTGCTAATCAAAGCCTAGCCTAAATAGGAAAGTGGTGAATCACACTAAATAAAGCAGTTATTCTATTACACAGTAAAAGAGGAAACTGTTTATTTGGAAAGTTGTGGTCTTCTCTTTTCCTATATATAGCAGCCCCTCTCTTCTCTTTGTATATATGTGTGTTGCTTGAGAAACTTTGCTCTGCAAAGTGTATCACACGAAAATAAGAGAGAAAACAAAGAGAGATTTCGAAATTCCCTAGTGAGAGAGAAGTGCCCACTCACATCATTCAGTATCTCATCATAGTTTGGAAGACTGTGAAGGATCACATCCAACTGAAGAACTTTCGGGCTCAGATCTTGATTATACTCTGCTACAGACAGGAATCAAGGGTTAGAGATCTGAGTGGAAGGAGACATAAATTCCGCTGCAATCACTGTAAGTTATTCTTAACTTTTATGTGTTTAGTTCATCGTTTTAGAAGTTCAATATTAGGTTGTTAAATCAACATACTTGCAATAGATCTAAGATCCTGGATAAATATAATACCAACAACTGGCACCAGAGCCATGGTAATTGATTTACTTGCAAGAAATTTGGACTTAAAACGATTTGCTTGTGATTTGGATGGTTTCATGTTGTGTCATATTGATGTTTGATTGATGTTTGTGAATTCTGGGAAAAATAATTGATTGTCTGTATCTGGAATTATTTTTATTGGATAGTTTGGAAAATTCTAAGCAATTTACTTTTTTACAGAACTCGATTTCGATTTAATTTGAATTAGTTATGAATTTTTAAAAATCGGGAAAAATCTGGGTGGTGATCACCCTACCCACGCGCGCGGAAGGGCTGCTGGCAGCCTCCCTGCGCCGAGGAACCTCGGCTGATCTCCTCCCCTGCGCATGCGGATGGTATGCAACGCATACCATCCGTACAGTGTGCTATTTTCTTCGTTTTCTTCGATTTTTCATGCTATTTCATGGAATTAAATTCCGATTTTTTGTGTAGTTTTGTATGTTGATTTTTGTTTTTCAAATTTCAAATCTAATTATCGGAAATAAATTAATTTTATTTTTTTTTAAAATTAATTTTAGATATTAGTGCAATTTGATTTTGAAAATAAGGAAAAATCAAGTTTTGCTTACCTTTTTCTTATTTCCTTTAAAATTTGATTATTTTATTTTTTTTAAGGTCAGATATTAATTTTTTTTTGGTAACTTGACCTTAATTAAAATAAGATCCAAATAATCATGATAATTTTAAAAGAGGAAATAAGGTATTTTTGTTAACTTTTAAATTTTGTTATTTTTCAATTAAATTAAGTTGTAAAATAAGAAAAGGGTATGTATTTACCATTTTCTATTTTATTATTTAATTTATTAAATAACATGAAATTTAAAAGGAAAATTGACAGTTTAATTTTGAAATGCATTTAGGTTACCCAAAACCTAAATTTTCAAAATGGTAGGTTTAATTTTAATATTATTTTTCGAAATATAGATTTAAAATTAAATAAATCCTACATCCAACTATCCAGGTCTAACCTTGTTGCAGGAGTATGTGTTTTAGATTGTTTGTAAGTTTTTTCTAAAACCTATTATTACTTGATCTAAATTGCCAGGGTTAACTTGTTGACATATCAAATGATCTGATTTTAACCCATGGTTCAATTGATGATAGATCAAGTTGATAATTTGTAACAGGTAATTTTTACAAACTTCTTTCATCTGTGTATGACCTAGTAACATGATAGGATCCATCCAAATCTGTGTGTCTGTGTGAGCCTATATGTTTAATTTTTATTATAGATACATATAGGTTGTTGTTGCTAAATAAAATGTCATAACCTGATAGATTTTATTTAGGCTCATTTAGTTAATGAGCCTATTCAATTAATAACAGTTGTTCATTTTAAGGTTAAATTCCTCTCTTTTGGGCCTTGTGTGAGAGTTGGGAGCCTTAGAAGTGGGTGCGACATACTGGACCCAGCTCCCCCTCACATGAACAACCCCAATTGTGAAGGCCCATTTGCCTAATTTGGATAACTGTGCTAGGTTAATTATATTAGTTTGACCTAATAAAAAATTGAATAGCAACATAATTAATTTCTTCGAAATTAATTTAAGAAAAACATAGTTTAATGAATTTCATTTCTGGATAAACTATTTGTATTTTTCTTGTATTTAATTAAATAAAGAATTTTAACTAACTAGATTCCTTCTGAAACTTATTTTTATTATTTCATTAAATATTCTTATTTAAGTTATGAATTAGTAATTACTAATTTTTCATAATAACTTAAATTTGAATATATTTTGATAATAATGTTAAGCTGAGGAATTCTAGGAATTAGTTATTGAAGATTCTTAGAAGATATTATTTTAAGTTGGTTTTAAACTTAAAAAGGGAATATCTTTAAATTAGGTAGTTACCACCTAATTTTGATATTTAATTAAATGATGTTTGGAAAATTTTAAGTTTGTAAATTATAGATTCTTTCTATAATAACTTAAATCAGATATTTTCCAGATCTTGAAAAGATACTTAGTAGAATTGAGATATTTTCTAGATAGTTATTTCCATACTAATTATTATTTCTAATCTAGGAAAATATCATTGATTGTGAAATTAATTGGTTAATAATTAATTTTGGTACAATTCAATTAAGGATATTTTTTCTTGTATTAAATTGAAAATTAATGATTAAGCCTTCTCTGTACTTAATTATTTATTTCCTGAATTTAATACATTTAATTAAATTGAAAATTAAATGTCTAAGCTGATTTTCATAATGATACTTGGATATTGGTATTTTCATGATATTTAATTAAATAAGAAAATTATTTTAAGTTGGGTATTTCCATAACAACTTAAATTTGAATAATTTTCATAATATATTTTATTTATTTTATTAATCATTTTTCAAAATAGCATTTAATTATGCAAGATGATTTTGAATTTATCTTGAAAGATAGATTGAAGTTGTAAATTAATTATTTTAATTAATTTTGAATCAACTTAAATCAATGATCTTTTCATTTAATGATTAATTTAAAATAAAGGAACTGAAATATATTATTAGAAATTGGATTAATTAGTCAAGAAAATCTAGATAGATAATATTTTTGCTTGAGGTATTTTTTCTAAGTAAAGTTTGATTTATTTTAAATGTATTTCAAAAATTGTGTATTTTTGGAAATACAATATATATATTTGTAGAAAATTTTAATTTGAGTTGTAAATTAATTTAAATTAATACAACTTAAATTAAGTAATTTTCTTAATATTTGTTGAAAAATTAACACTAAGATGGAAATAATTCATTTTATTCTCTTAACCATCTAAGTTTAATTTTACAAATATTAAATTAAATTTTATTTAGATTCCATTCTAAATTTAAAATTTAATAAATATATATATAGATTTAAAATAAATAAATAATAGAAGAAAATACAATTTAAATAATGAGCTTTATTATTTTGAGATATTCCATCTCCATTGTTGGTTTTACATAGCTATTGTTTTAGTGAGTAATCCTCCCTAATGGAGGAACGTTCATTAGCAAGTTAGCGCCGTTTAATCTCGAAAGATAAGTATGTTTGTAAGTGTTTTATATTAGTATTAACCACCCTAATGGTGGGTACTGTATAAGACTTACAAACATATGAAACAATGGTAGAAGCTCATGAAATAAGAATGACCTTGACTCTCGCCTAAACGGGACAACGTCAGATTCTCTTTTCGATCGAGTAAAAGGTTGCTAGAAGGTTTGCTATTCTAGATGAGCTGACAACTCTATTCAATGAATGATAGCTTTGACTCTCGCCTAAACGGGACACTGATATCAGTTTGTTGAAAACCTTGGAAATTATTTAGGATTGAATTTTTTTTTTTTTGTATTTTCTCTAGTCATTCCTACTTGCCGTATGTTAATAATTTCTGAATGAGATTTTGTGATAAACCATAACTGATATCTATGCATTATCTTGTAGTATCCTGAATTGAAATGTCAAATCCCATGTTGTCACTCTTAACTGAAAATAAGCTAAATGGGTCTAACTTCCCAAAGTGGAGAGAGAACATTCATATTGCTCTCATAGGCCATTGGAAATCCCTACACATCAAATTATGTCATGAATAAGAAGGAACAAGACTTTCATACTTTAGTCAATGACCTTCAGACATATGAAAATTTGATTGGAGGTCCCAAGAAAAGAGGGAATAAACCTCAGAATTCTGGAAATGGTAATAAGACAAGTAATCCTGAAGCACTTGTTGCTTCTACTTCCAAATCCCATCATAAGAAGAAGTGGAAAAATGCCAAGAAGCGAGCTCAAGCTGCGAATGCAGCTAGAAACAAAAATGCTGGAGCTTCTGGCAATACACAAAAAGGAAAATGTTTCTACTGCAATGAGAAAGGCCATTGGAAATCCCAATGTCCTAAGTATCTCGCAAAGAAACAAGGTATTTTCTTTATAAATTGATGTGTTTTTAGTGAATTATTATCCTTTTGGATTAATAATTCTGGACTACTAACCTTGTTTATTATTCTTCTTATAGCTAAAGCTTCTTAAACTCGGGTGCTGTCTTAACGAGTTGGATTAGAAAGCTGGATGGTGGATGGAGATTGTCTATAATAAAGAAGAAGCTCTTTCATTTGAATTAATTGTTTAGTTTTTCAAACAATTTGGATTTTGTTGTTACTGATATTTCGCAACACCAAAAAGTACAATTTAACTGGTAAAAGAGAGAATTATTTGAGAGATGACAAATGCGAGTATTCAACCTAGAATGGCGAGTACTCGAATAGGAATGCGAGAGTAAACAACAAAGCTGGAAAAATAAATGAGACGGTGAATTATAGTGGTTCAGTCAGATTTCGTTCTGCTTAGTCCACTGTAGCAAGGGATTCGTAGGTGCATTTTCACGGTGGATCACCCCTTTATATACAAAGCAGGTGCCCAATCGGTTACATGAGGATCACATTTATTGTTAATCCATTATTTACACATTGAATTGCAATGACTAAACTCAAACAACGTTAACATTAATAAATGTATGACAGTTACTGAATTCATCAACGTATGCGTCTTTCGCATCTGCGAGTTGACCGTTCATGTTCCGTCTGTTGAGCTCGTAGGATCGCACATACGTTTGGAACGTCTGCGTCCTTAAGTAATCGCCCGTTGTAGACGTCGCATGTTGAAGCTGGTAACATCTGGACATGCGAACTTATATTGGTCTGTTAGGGCTGTTGGGTCGCTGGGACCAAAACTGCCTCATAGGGCATCGGTCTCCATACTCGTCGCGGAGGTATAGAGGGAGACACTCGCACATGTTCTGACATATGCGAGTTGGGTCTACCCCGCATGATGAGGATTATGGTTATGCGGTGTGAATTAGGTCGCACCCGCAATACCTCGCTGGTTTTATCCTGGGCGAGGTCTAAACTTCGAGAAGTCTCTCACGGACATTTCAGCTTTCATTGGGAATCTGAATACACGTGTCCTTTTAAAGAGGAGTCCGGTCTCGAGTTTCTAGGTGAGAGAAATCTCACTATAACACATGCCCCTAGTTTCGCGACGTGACTAGAGCGGTCACTGAGGGAAACTATTGCTCGAGAGACAGGTGAAAGGTTGTCACGAGGAGGTGACCTTTTGGTTGTCCCATCGAGGGTTTCGAAAAATGACGGCTGTAATGATTAATTTTCATTATCTCTAGGATGCCACGTCACAAAACCCTTCGGTTTTCGTGTAGGCGTGGCCATAATTGGCCGTTAGATTGGACGACCTTAGGCATTCTGACTGCCACGTGTCACGATCCCAATTAATAAGGGATATGGGTATTTAAACGCTTTGATACGAATCAAATTTCCCATTTTTCCCTCTTTTCTTAACTTCCCTCCAGTGCATACTCTTCAGACAAAATCCACTCCCAGATTTTCTGCCACTTTCCACAACATTTCCATTCTCAGAAGTGATCGAGAATAACCGCAGGAATCAAAACTAAAGGTTAGCTTCTAAATCACTGCATTTTCGCTTTCTGTTTTTGGAGAAAATGTGCTTTGTTTTCTGGGTTTGGATGTTTTTGAAAACTTTTAGGAGTGTATGCTAGTGGGTATTTATGTGTTTTGGGTCAATGAGACTGGGTAATATTCATAGTGTAGGACCTGTAAACTGACATAACCGTATACAATTCATAGGCACTGATTCACGTCTCGAATGCTCGCGGACATTCGGATGAACAATTTGAATGTTCGCGGGTATTCGGTTGAACAACTTGAATAATCGCATATTTCCAAGACTTATTTCCGCTTAACTGTTGACTAGACCTTTTAGGATCTTTACATGTCGCGGGCTGAGTGGTGAGAGTATTAATTGCCATTCCAAATGGTGGGTGTGTCACAGTATTCTAATGGCTATATATGCGATTATATGTCCCTTGAGATACTGAGATACACCCAGCCATTTGTTGACGTGCGTTAATACTCAGATGATCGTACTCTTTGGTTGGTAGGTTGTCTCGAAACGGTGGGTGTCTCCCAGTAACTTCAGGGTTATGCTCGAAAATGCATACTTCTTGAGTCACTGGGATACGCCCAGCCGTTTCTGGAGGTATACCGCACAACCGAGGATGCGTGAATTACTTGCCCAAAGATAGTTACATTTCTTCTCGCATGCTGATAGGAGGGTCAGTGTTCGCATGGAGCCTGACTTTCTTGTCGAATGCGACTTTTATACTCTACTGCGGGTGAGATCACTTACCTTTATTTTTTCACACATCCATCACGCTGAAAAGATCTTCTATCTTTCAGATGAGCGATCTATCGGACAGCCAGCAGCTCGGCTCAGGAGGTCGCGCTTTTGACGGGGAGTCGTCACAAGAGAGAGACAGTTTTCTCCCTACGGACATCTCCGAAATGGAGGCTGCGGAGATAGAGTTAGGTCCGATGTCCTCTGTAGACATCGAGAGGATGGTACAGGAGCTCGCTGAACCTGGGACAATCGATATCCGAGATAGCGAATCCACAGTGTCAGCACGCGACTACCTCATCCATACGAGACACGCTCCCGACATCGAGGTCGAGGAGGTGGAGGAGGAATGGACTACTCCGGTCCGCGAATCAGGTGGGGAAGAAGAGGAAGCGGAAGGGAGTGGGACGGACTCGGTCGACGACTCCCAATTGAACGAACCTTTCTCATGCGAAGACCTAGTCTCGAGAGTCGTCAAATCTGACTTCACCACCTTCGTGAGGTTGAATTTGTTGCGACTTGCGTTTCAAAGTCCCAAACCCTCTCAGAGAGAGCATTTTCCGTTCACCAACCCTGCGATCATCCCTACAGAGGACGTGGTCATCTCAATACCCATTCTTCGATGTGGTGTATCGGTTCCGTTTCATCCTTTCGTCGCAGCCATTCTCAGACGTTATGACGTATCGCCTTTTCAGCTAACACCCAACAGTTATCGCACTGTTCTGGCATTCTATGCGATGTACATGGAGTACGCCCATAGGGCTCCGTCAGTAGAGGAGTTTAGTTACTTCTATGACATAAAGAGCGTGGGTCTTCATAATGGTTTCTTTTGCTTTAGTAAATGGGCGACTTCTGAAATAAACGGTGTTGAGGGGATGGTCTCGAACATGGGCGACTGGAAGTCGAAATGGTTTTATGTTTTTAAGGTTCCTGGGATCAGGACCGACTTTAATCGCAGACCTAGTATGTCGCATATTTGTTGACTTAGATAAAATCTGTTACTTTGTTTTTCGAGATCTTTTGCTAACTCGTTTTTTGTTGTCATCGCAGATAGACCAGCTCGACCAACGCTTGACGCGAATAAGAAGGGGGTAGCTGAAATTCTTGGGAGTCTTCCGGTACAAGACCGCGACTGGCGATTACTGTGTACGACTGCCAAATTGCGAGAACACAGGCGGTCCCTGAGAACGCGAGTCTTCAACGGGAGCCAGTATATAAAGAACCATCTGAGAAACAGCAGGAGCGGATAGATAAACGTCTTTCTAAGCAAACTCCTCGACAAACTTCAGGTAACTCGTCCTTTTGCTATAAATTGACGGGTAGGATTGTGATTTTTACTTATCTGTTCTTTGTGTTTGTAGACATGACTTTCTTGAAATCTGCCCCTGTCCTGAAGATCAAGCAAAAGGGTGGAACACCGGCGACTTCGCCGGTCGTTGCCCAGAAGAGGAAGAGTGATGTGATGACTTCGCTTGCTGCAGATTCCTCCAAGAAGTTGGCTAAGACTACTCAGGACAAGGGGAAGAAAGTCGTCATCGACTCTCCTGTTCGTGCTCGCGACTTTCTGGCCATGCAGGAAAAATTACCGGGCCGAGATTCCTTACGAGGATCTTGCTTCTCGTTCTACCGAACCGGCCGTGCAATCCATGGCTTTGTTCATGAAAGCCGCGGCTACTCCTTCGAAGGAAGCGATTCGGCGAAGAGGCGAACGTCCATTTTCAAGAGAACATAAAGAAGGCCGAAACGGGGAGGTGGCGAGGATGGAGGAGCTCAACGGGGCCAAGGAGAAGGAGCTCGAGGAAGTCAACGGGGCAAAAGAACGAGGTGGAGCTCGAGCTCAAGAAGTCGCAGGACACGGTCGCTGAGATGGCTCGCGACTTGGAGGCTGAGAAAGAGGGTGGGAAGAAACAGTACGATCAGGCTGTGTCTGACTACATTTACACTACTCTTTCCAAGGTCCCTGACTTCGACTTCTCGCTGCTTGGAGCTGAAGCTGCTGAAATGGCTGAAGCCTTTCGCGCGATGTCTCCTACCCAGACTCAAGGTAACCTTCCGGATGAAATCGAGGGAGTACAGGCTGAAGAGGTCGAGAATGAAGTTGCGAGCAAGATTGCAGACGAGGCTGCTCCTGATGAGACTACTCCCGTTGCTTGATTATTTTCTATCTTACTTTTGTCTTTATTTGCGGTACACGGGTACTCGCATTTCTGTACTTAAAGAAATTTATCTTACTTTTTGGACAAATTTCTATCCTCGCAGGGATAGCTTACATTTTAATATTTACGCAGTACACGGGTACTTGCGATTTTATATATATTTAACTTTGATCACAGCTTGGTGTGAATGCAATTATATATATATGCGACTTTAATTACAGCTTGGTGTAATAAAGTAGGAAAAACTCGGTAAATTAAATTACTCGAAAAACTTAATAAGTGATTTTATTCAAACAATCAGTAATACATGCGGGTACACATGCCCCTATACTTAGGAAGTATTTTGAACAAAAAATATCTAAGTATAAGTACTCGAATTATCATAACTGAATAACGCGAATATTACTGATAATAAAATTTCAAGCTCTCGCTATTCCATGCTCGTGGAATCGCGGTTCCATCGAGTGTTGCGAGTCGATAAGTGGCATCACCAATTTGATCTGCGATTTTGTATGGTCCTTCCCAATTGTCTCCAAAGACTCCGTGAGCTGGGACTTTGGTATTTGGCATTACTTTTCTAAGGACCAAGTTTCCTACTCGCAGAGGTTTTATCTTTACTTTCGAGTTAAAGTACCTTGCCGTTCGTTGTTGATAAGCCGCGTTTTGTAGTTGCGCTTTATCACGCTTTTCTTCTAAAAGATCAAGGCAAAACAACTGATTCTCGTTGTTCTGCGAGATATCGAAAGCATCTCTGCGCAAGGATCCTGCCCCAACTTCTACTGGTAACATGGCCTCGCACCCATAAGAAAGTGAGAAGGGTGTTTCGCCAGTTGTAGATCGAGGGGTTGTATTGTAAGACCATAGGACTTGCGGTAATTCATCTGGCCATGCCCCTTTGCGGTCTTCTAATTTTCCCTTTATGGTGTGCTTAATTATTTTGTTGACTTGCTTCGGTCCGCCCATTGCTCTGCGGGTAAGCGGCTGCGAGAAAAGGCTTTTTAATTCCTAAATCATCGCATAGTTGTCGCATCTCTTTACGGTCAAGCTGTTTCCCATTATACGAAATGAGCTTGTGCGGAATGCCAAAGCGACAGATGATGGAAGTGTAGACGAACTCGCGCAACTTCGTTGCTGTGATGGTCGCGAGTGCTTTTGCTTCAGCCCACTTTGTGAAATAGTCAACCGCGACTACAGCATATTTGACTCCGCCTTTTCCCTTGGGTAACTCGCCAATTAAATCAATTCCCCATATTGCAAAGGGCCAGGGACTCGTGATAAAATGGAGGTTACTCGGGGGCTGGTGTGTGTAAGTGGCTATTCGCTGGCATCTGTCACACCTTTTTGCAAATGCGAGGGCATCTTGTCGCAATGTTGGCCAGTAATACCCTTGCCGCATAATTTTTAAGGCAAGGGAATTACCTCCAGTATGATTGCCACAAATTCCCTCGTGTACTTCACGCAGTATGTAACCGCAGTTTTCTCCACTGATACATTTGAGAAGTGGTTGACTAAAACTTCTGCGATACAAGCTCTGGTCATATATCACATAGCGGGCTGCTCGTTGTCGCAATTTCCTTGCTTCTATTTTATCATTAGGTAAGAGCCCCTTGTCAAGGTATGCGAGGATAGGAGTCATCCAGGTAATCTCCTGAACGTCATCGATCTCCATGATTGTTTCTCGATCTATGGTTGGATGAGCCAATACATCTACCGGAATTACATCGAGTAATTCGGCTTCTCTGGTGGAGGCCAGTCGGGCCAAGGCGTCTGCATGGGCATTCTGAGTACGCGGTACTCGAGACACAACTACATGTTTGAACTTCTGCATGATTTCGCGAACGATGGCTAAGTATTTAACCAATCTTCCGCCTCTCGCTAGGTATTCTCCACTTACTTGACATACCACGATTTGAGAATCGCTAAATGCTTGTAGGTATTCGACTTTCATCTCGAGAGCCAATTTCAGACCTGCGATTAAAGCCTCATACTCGGCTTCATTGTTAGATGCAGAGAATTTGAAACGTAGAGCAGCGTGTACCTTGAAATTATTGGGACTGATTAACAATATCCCACTGCCAGAACCTTCATTATTTGAGGCCCCATCGACATACAATGTCCATATCTCTTTGTCTATCATGGCGATGTCATTTCCACCCTCTACAACCGCTACCTCTGTGCTCGGGAACTCAAGTATAAAATCTGCTAGGGCTTGCCCCTTGATCGCGGTTCTTGGTTTATACTTGATGTCGAACTGACTCAACTCCATAGCCCACTTTAATAATCTCCCCGATGCCTCTGGCTTTGCCAAAACCTGTCTTAAGGGGAAGTTTGTCAAAACTTCAATGCTGTGAGCCTGGAAATAAGGTCGCAATTTTCTTGAGGATATTATCAAGGCAAAAGCTAGTTTCTCCATCTGAGGGTAACGCGTCTCGGCGTCCAATAATCGCTTACTGACGTAGTACACCGGGTGCTGACGTCCTTGGTCCTCGCGAACAAGTACTGAACTGATCGCATACTCGGAGACTGCTAAATAAATAGACAAGACCTCTCCGGGCAACGGTTTTGATAGTATTGGAGGTTGCCCCAGATGCGTTTTTAACGCTTGAAAAGCCTGCTCGCATTTCTCGTCCCATTGAAACCTCTTGTTACCCTTCAGGATCTGAAAAAACTCTTTACACTTGTCAGAGGATCTGGATATGAAGCGGTTTAAGGCCGCGACTTTGCCTGTGAGGCTCTGAACCTCCTTTGGCTTAGTTGGAGACGGCATTTCTACCAACGCTCTAATCTTCGCAGGATTGGCTTCTATTCCTCGCTGATTTACCATAAAACCGAGGAATTTTCCGGAACCCACCCCAAAGACGCATTTTAAGGGGTTTAGACGCATCTTATATCGTCGCAATATGTCGAACATGGCCTGCAAGTGCGTGATATGATCCTCCGCATGTTGCGACTTTACGAGCATATCGTCAACATATACCTCCATTGTCTTTCCAATCGGATACGCGAACATCATATTCACTAGCCTTTGGTAAGTCGCACTGCGTTTATTAAACCAAAAGGCATGACCTTGTAACGAGTATAATCCTCGATCGGTAATGAACGAGGTATGTTCTGATGCAGTTCGTACATCGGGATTTGATTGTATCCCGAGTATGCATCCATGAAGCTTAAAAGTGCGTGACCTGCGGTGGCATCGACAAGCTGGTCGATGCTAGGAAGAGGAAAGCTGTCTTTGGGACAGGCTTTGTTCAAATCTGTAAAGTCAACGCATGTACGCCATGAGCCATTGGGCTTTGGCACGAGTACAGGATTGGCTAACCAGTCGGGGTAAAATGACTCCCGTATAAAGCCGCAGGCAAGGAGGCGGTCAACTTCTTCTTTCAGCGCTTGGTACCTCGCGGGGTCCATTTTGCGGCGCTTTTGTCGGACACCTCGCACTTCGGGGTCAATGTTCAAGCGATGACACATGACCTGTGGAGATATCCCGACCATATCTGAATGTTTCCAGGCAAAAATATCAAGATTTTGTTTCAGAAAAGTTGTTAATTGTTCTCGCAACTGTATGTTTAATCTAGAACCAATTTTTAAAACCTTGTTATTATCTACAGGATCTATAGGTACCTCGATTGTGTCTTCCGCGGCTTGGGCTGCGGCGGTGTGATCAAGGATTCTCGGATCCAAATCTGGTTTATCTATGTGCGGTACCTCCTCGATCCTGAGGATCTCCTGGCGAGGTGGTGGTGCGTCCAAAAGGTGGATAACATTCACTGTCCTTTTTCTCGCGAGCTTGACAGCTGCATTGTAACATTCTCGAGAGTCAGATTGGACTCCCCTCACTGATCCTACTCCAGAGGGAGTAGGGAACTTCATTGTTAGATGATAGATCGAAGTTACGATCTTCATCTCCTTCAGAATTGGCCGTCCAATTACGGCGTTATATGCTGAGTATTGATCAATTACTGCGAAGTCGGCCATCGACTTGGCAGTTATTGGGGCAGTTCCCAAAGTGATTGGGAGTTTGATCATCCCTTTGATAGCTATGACATCTCCCGTGAAACCATAGATGCTCGATGTCATTGGCCGCAAATCTTTTTCTTGTAGCCCCATTTGCTTGAAGGCTTGGAAGTTCAGTAAATTCACCGAACTCCCATTGTCGACCAATATGCGATGGACGTTATCTCCACCTATATTGGCGACTATCACAAGTGCGTCAGAATGCGGGTGGTGGACCCATCTCGCATCGCTCTCCATAAAGACAATGTCCTCGCATTCTCTCTTGAAGAGCTTCTCTGGCCGTTCACCAAGATTGTTCACATTGGTAAGCGGCTTCTCTTTGGCTTCTCTGGCATATCGTTCTTGTGATTTGCGAGAGTCGCCTGCGATGTGTGGTCCTCCGATTATAGTCAGGATATTGCGAGGTGTTCTGGAGCCACTCGCATTCTGGTTTTCTCCTTTGTCATCCGCTCGGGGGTGACTTTCCTCGCTCCTTTTATACTTGTCGAATTTTCCCCTTCTGATCAATTCTTCAATTTCATCCTGCAATACCCAACACTCCAGGGTAGTGTGGCCGATATCCTTGTGGTACTTACAGAACTTTTTGGGGTCTCTTCGGTCGCGATTTCCCCTGATGGGGGGTGGCTTCTTGAAGACGCCGTTCCTTTCCTCAACCGCATAGATGTGGTCTCGAGGTACGGCAAGTTCGGTATAATTGACGAAGCGAGGTCCTCCTTTTCTTTTGGGCGAGGACTCCTTTTTTGGAGGCGACTTAGCCAACTTCGGGCTCCGCGGTTTGCGTGGGCTGCGTCTTCTGGGGCTTCGGCCCCTGGAATTCTTTCCTCGCGGACTGCGGGACCGTGACCGCGGTATGGGCGATCGCCGCTTGTTCTTGCCCTTCTCCAATTCCGCCAAGGAGTTCTCGATTCTCTTATGAGGTTCGGCCATGGCGAAGAATTCTACCAAGGATTCTGGCCTTCGGGCCTGTAGCTCCTTCCAAAAGTCGGTTCTTGGCAAGACACCTGTTATTAGCATGCAAACAAGCGAAGACTCGGGGGCCTTCTCAACTTTTGTTACTTCAGCGTTAAAACGCTTGAAATAATTCTGCAAAGACTCACCAGGTTCTTGCTTGATGTTTGCCAAAGTCGTATAGGGTGGCCTATACGTCATCGTGGCCTGGAAATGTGTGAGAAATAGATCGACGAAGTTCTCCCATGTCGATATCGATGCCTCTGGTAATTGGGTGAACCAATCATGGGCATTCTCCTCGAGTGTGGCCGCGAGAATGCGACACTTCGCGAGTTGCGGCACCTGGTCCACTTCCATTATGGTGTTAAATTTTTCTAGGTAGTCTAACGGGTTAGAAGTACCTTTATATTTGAGGGATTCGGATAAACGGAACCCCTTTGGAAGTTGGGCCTGCCGCACTTCTGCGGTAAAAGGCGAGGTGCCGTGCAGCTTGTATATGGGCTTACGCTGCTGCTCGAGCATCTTCAAAGCTTGCAGAAGCATACTTTGGTCGATTCCTCCTGTCGCAGGAGGTGGAGTTGCTACAACAGTGGGGCTCGCAGCCACTGCGGCAAGGTTCGAAGGGATATTAATCCCAGTGGTCGCGATCGGCGCGATGGGCGGGTTATTAACTGTGTTGACACCCTGATCGCCCGTATGGGGATCATGGAGCGTCTCCGTGTTATGCGGGCCGCGGGAGCGCGCCCTAAAGACTGCATTGAGATGATCACGCAGATCACCTCGGTGTACACGGTAGCGTCCTCCTTGCTGTGTTTGCACAGAGCCAGACCTCGTATACCTGCTTGGAGTACGGTCATGCGAGGATGAAGAGGCTGACTCTGCGTCGTTATCTCGAGGGTGACGACTGCGAGGGTTGCGGCGCTCAGGATCCTCGTCGGTTTGTGCGCTCTGGTTAGGCAACCTTGCGTATTGGTCTCTTGACGTCGGGTGATTCAAGTCCAAGATTTCAGGATCAGTTCTTCGTTCCCTGCGTGCATGGTTAGTTTGACGTCGAGAAACCGTTACCTGAGGGTTTTCGTTACGAACGGCAGGGACCCGAGGAGGGCGTCGAGCTCGGCTCTGTCCATCCACCTCGGCTTGTAGTGCTCGCAGCTGGTCCTGGATTGCGGCGTATTGATCAGTCGTGAGCTGGACCACTCCTTCGGACACGACCGCCGGGGTGACAGGGGGAAAGTGCATGGTTGCTGGTGGTGTGGACGTGCCTCCGACTTGAGGACCAGTTGTTTCTGGAAATAGGTTGAGTGGTCTGATGTTGCTCCTCCCTACCCCGCCGTTGATGACGTCTACAGGTGGCACTCCGGTTCCAGGCAATGGTACGCTCATCGTTCCAATGTTGATGGATTCATTGTTAGCTCCGTTAGCGTGATTTCCAGCCATGTTGAGTGATGTTCTTTGAAGTGAATAGAATCTTACAGTCGAATTCCCACAGACGGCGCCAAATGTTGTTACTGATATTTCGCAACACCAAAAAGTACAATTTAACTGGTAAAAGAGAGAATTATTTGAGAGATGACAAATGCGAGTATTCAACCTAGAATGGCGAGTACTCGAATAGGAATGCGAGAGTAAACAACAAAGCTGGAAAAATAAATGAGACGGTGAATTATAGTGGTTCGGTCGATTTCGTTGCGCAGTCCACTGTAGCAAGGGATTCGTAGGTGCATTTTCACGGTGGATCACCCCTTTATATACAAAGCAGGTGCCCAATCGGTTACATGAGGATCACATTTATTGTTAATCCATTATTTACACATTGAATTGCAATGACTAAACTCAAACAACGTTAACATTAATAAATGTATGACAGTTACTGAATTCATCAACGTATGCGTCTTTCGCATCTGCGAGTTGACCGTTCATGTTCCGTCTGTTGAGCTCGTAGGATCGCACATACATTTGGAACGTCTGCGTCCTTAAGTAATCGCCCGTTGTAGACGTCGCATGTTGAAGCTGGTAACATCTGGACATGCGAACTTATATTGGTCTGTTAGGGCTGTTGGGTCGCTGGGACCAAAACTGCCTCATAGGGCATCGGTCTCCATACTCGTCGCGGAGGTATAGAGGGAGACACTCGCACATGTTCTGACATATGCGAGTTGGGTCTACCCCGCATGATGAGGATTATGGTTATGCGGTGTGAATTAGGTCGCACCCGCAATACCTCGCTGGTTTTATCCTGGGCGAGGTCTAAACTTCGAGAAGTCTCTCACGGACATTTCAGCTTTCATTGGGAATCTGAATACACGTGTCCTTTTAAAGAGGAGTCTGGTCTCGAGTTTCTAGGTGAGAGAAATCTCACTATAACAGATTTCAAGTTTGGGATCTTAATTCCCTGTTTGGTTCTCATAAATATTGCAAACAATTTTGGGTTTATAATAAAATATTTTTTTTTTCATTATATTGCAATTTATGAGTTGAGCTTCAGTTCTTTATTTTATCTATTACCGATTATTATATTTATTATGTTTGAATGTGTATGTGTTTTTATTATTGATGCAAATTCAAAAGTATTTAAACTCTTTACAGAGTTATTACTACATAAACATTTGAAGTTATTTCTATGTTTATGAATAATTGTTGGTTTCAAAAACAATTATTTGAGAATTTGTTTAATAAAAAGATCTTTTGATCTGATAGGGGTGGAGAAAAGTTAAGAATAATATGCAGTTCAAACGATTTTTTATATCTAATGAACTCTGGATTATATTCAACTCCACAGACTCTCTATCACACTTAGAGATTTACAACCTTTAGGGGTGGACCATAATCTCTATAAACTTAGGGGTGGACTTTATTCTACAGTACCCTTTGTGACACATAATTTTAAACATGGAAATAATATAATAAATTAGCTATTATCAGAATAAATCCTTGATCTTGATTATATGTTCCAGTTTAGATTTACTGTTGTAATAGTTATTGATACCATTAAAGTTCTTTGATAATGTTTCACATTACCTTGGTTGAGTGGGAGAATATTAAAATTCTTTACCCATCTTCGTTTGGTTGATAATTGTGATAGGAACTTAAGAACACCTTTGATAAAAACAAGTCTAACCATTCACATGGTGATTAGTGGTTAAAAATACACTTTTATTTATTTTAAATGATAAAATAAATTGAGTCTTAATTGATATTTTCATGAAATTATTGTAATATATTTTATAAATGAAAATATTTGATTTTGATTCAATTTATGTATTTCTTGTAGGAATTAAAGTGTATTTTTGTTGAAAGAAAGAGGAAGGAGCAAAGTTCATAAGAAATGAGGGAAAAAATGGCATTTTTGTTGAAGTCCAAAGCAACCCAACCCAAAAAGGTCAAGCCTAGCCCATGAAGCTCATAATCAATTTTGTCTCTTCCAAAGCATGTGATGCAATGATGATAAGCCTAGGTCATCATCAACCCTATTTTCCTCTTCCACACTCAACCTTCATCCAAAGAGTAGAAGACAAATCATAATGATAACAAAAATAATATTAATTTTATTTTTGATTTGAAATGTCAAATTTAATCTTAATATTTATTTTATAATCCCAAATTTTTATTTATTTATTTTTAGTCCTTTTATGGCTCTATAAATAGGAGCTCACTTAGTGTAATTTGGAGTGTAATTTTTAGTGTAGAAAAACTATAGCAAAATTCTCTCATCTTTTCTTCTCATCTTTTCTCTTTAGAAATTTTATGAGAATGATTAGCATAATGGCCTAATCTTCCTTGGAAGGTTAGGGATGATTCCATATGCAAAGTGAGGTTATTTTGTATCTTTGATTCACATGTAATATTTATTTGAGTAATGCAAGTTTTTATTTCACTTTTATTTTCTTGTTCTTCATCCATCTATACTACTATATATGCTATTATATACTAAATATATATATAGACTTAGTCATGCTCTTTCTATATATTTTTATTTAGTGATTGTAGTAATAGTAGTATTTATCTTGTTCTATCTTTTATGTTCATTTTTATTTACTTTTTATTAAACATATAGGTTTAGTCATGCTCTTCCTATGTGCTTAAAAATTAAGAAAAGTAATATTAATGTTCATTTCCTTCACTATCACCACCATCTCTATTTCTATTTTCTTTGTCATTATTTTTACTAAAGATATATAGGATTAGTCATGCTCTTTCTATGTGTTTCCATTTAGTAAAAATAATATTTATGTTTAGTTTTATGTTTAATCTTTTATTACATTATTGCTTGATGTATAATGTCATTTCTAGGTTCTACATAAGATTAAATTATTTCTTTTATTTTCAAGAACTTGTATACTCAAAATATAATGAACTTTAATGTTGTATGATTAGTGTCAACTTTGTGAATCAAAGGTACAAAATAGCTAAACAAGCATATGGATGATTCTTAAAGCCTTTCTCTCTTTTACTATTGATTATACATTTATTTGCTTTCTTTTAATATTTATTATCAAATTAAAAATCACAAAATCATTGGTTACTATTATCACTTATTATTAACCTTTTGTTTTTATTTTTCTACTAACGCTTTTGTCCATAATCACCTCCCTGTGGAATCGACCGCCCGATCTATACTACAACCACCGCTAGTGGAAGTCACATTTGGGCGTTAAACAAATTTTGGCGCCGTTGCCGGGGAGGTAATTTTTCGAAAGCTAGTGAAATCTACAATCAAGAGGTTAGTAACTTTTTTTTGTTACATTTTATTTTCTTGTGAATATTGTCTTATGTTGTGTAAATATTTGTAAAAAAAAAATTACCAAGAATTCAAAGTATGCTCTAAGGTTGCGGTTTTATCCGATCTTCCTTATCAGAAATGATTTCTTGAAAAAAAAAAGTCTATTCCCTTTATTTATTTTTTATTTTTTTACTTTAATTTTTGTTTAGTGTGATTGTTTATACTGTCTTTTAGTTATTGTTTTCTTTTTTTTCATTAGTGTTTTATTTGTCTTTTTCTTAATACTCATAGCATTTAAGTCCTTTAAAAAATTCATAAAATACAAAAAAAAAAAAAAAAAAAAAGTAAGTTATAAAAACTCCTTCGTAAAACGCTTAGTATTTGGTACAACAGTGTAATATTGTATATGACACAAACCAGGATTGTTCTGTCTAGAAAGATTGGTTTTTAAATAAGGTTTGTGTTAGTGTACCCTCCACCTTACCTGGGAACCTCGGTTCTGTCTAGGCAAGGTTGGGACGAAGCGGTACCTTGGCAACCTTTCCAATCAGCCTGGGAGCATTCTTGTGTTAGTCTTTGAAATATTTCATTTTGTACCTTATACTAAAAAAAAAAAAAATTAAAACAAAAAAAAACCTATGACTAAAATAAAATAGAAATGAATGAAGAAGAGAAGCAACGTTTTGAGTTTTATTTTCCAACATACTATGCTTCATGTAGAAACTTTGCAAATTATAGTACTACTAATGGTACTAATAATTTTAATGGTGCATTTCAACTTAGCGAAAGAGAGAAACTTCAAGCTCAAGTAAATTTATTAACTAGAAAATTGGATGTTTTGAAAGCTAAGTATGAGGATACATATGAAGTTTATGATGAACCTTATTTTGACTATGAAGTAGTTGATAATAAGAATGGTAATCATAACTGGAAAAATATTATTGACTGTAGTTGGAAGTCTGAGTACAACTACAATGCGCCCATTGATTTAGATTTTGCCGAGAAAGCTTATACGTTTTGTCATTCATCTCAATTTACCAATAGCAAATCTCTAGAGGAAAATAGTTCAACATTCTTTTCTAGTCTAGAGAATGAAAGAAAGATGAATGAAAACCAAAGTGCTTTGCTCACTCAATTAGTAGAGGAAAATATGGAATTCAATGAACAAATTTCAAACAATGTTCTTCCTCCACAAATTGAGATAATACCATCACCCTCTACCCCAATCTCTTGCAAACTCGATGGGGATGATGCTATTACTATTTGGAGTGACAATATTTCTCATCCTGAAATTTTTCCAACCCTTCCAAATGTCATTCCAAATGAAAACAAGTATTATCATACTGATGTGATAGACACAGTTGTGGAGGAAATTTGTAAAATTTTCTCAAGCAACCAAGCATACCATTTCCTCCATGATTTTGAGAACAAATACTTTCTTTATCCTGAAAATGTCACCAATGCATCAATTCTTGAGACGAAGGATAACAGAAAGTTCATTTTTGATACTGGATAGCACAAACATATAGTTGGTAGACTTACCTGAGGAGATCACTTCTGTCTACCAATGAATAATCAGGTTTTATCTGTATGTTTTTAGTAAGTTTATTTAAGTTATTTTATCTTTTTTTATTTTCTATGTTTGTTTTGGGTTACTGTTATCAGGTTATCTCCACTCTCACTCCGTGCATATTGTCGTCAATCAGGTGTACTCTTTTCCCTATCTTTTTTCATTTCATATTTTTTGTGACATTGAGGACACTGTCTAATTTTGAGTTGGGGGTGGTGAGCTCTGGTGAGCGTTCATTTGGAAAATTATAATTGTCTTGTAGAATTTTTAAGTCAAATTTTTTTCAAAATTATCCAAGCATGATTGTAAAATTACAGTTTGAGCCAATATTTGCTATATTTTGTTACCAAGTTGTGATTTTCAGAGTTCTTTTGTGCACTTTCTAAACATGTGGTAAAATGGTTGTAAACACATATAGTTAAGAAAAAATTTGAGTGTAAAGTTTTTCATTTTTGGTGAGTTGTGAGAGTTGAGAAAACAACTTTTTAAACTTTTATTGATCATTTGAATTAGCAAAGTCAAATTTTTGGAATTTCAAACATGACATTTACTAGAGGGATTAATTTTATGTTAAAAGAGCCTTTGTATTTATGTCTTTGTAACCTTATTGTATTTCTTTGTATCTTTATTTTTATATATTGTCTCTTGTCAAAAAAAAAAAGGAGAAAAAAAAAATAATAAATAAAAAAAAATCATCGAAAAAAAAAAGGAAAAAAAAATCATAAAAAAAATACAATGAAAAAAAAAAGAACAAGAGCAATGTCATTTTATTTTGATTTTCAAGTAGTCTCCATCTTTTTTTTGTTAAAAAAAAATAAATAAATAATAAAAAAAAGAGTAACATTATTTTATTTCTATCTTCCTCCATTCTTTCCATATCTAAAAAAAAAAATTCACGTTAGTTTATTTTAATTCCAAAAAAAAAAGAGAGAGAGAGAGAGAGAAGCATCACATGTCTCTCTAAAAAAATTGTTATTATATTTCTTTATTTATTAGTTGGTTAATTGGCTCTTTATTTTGTGAGTTTTTCATGTAAATCCCAAAGGTTGTTTGTCATTTGAATTCTATTGGTTTGATGTGTCTATTTTGTGATCAATATTTGTTCAAATTGTTTGTCCTAAAAAGTTTATCCTCACTCATTTGTGCGTTAATTGTTACATTTCCAACTCCAAATAGTGTCATCCTTCCAATAAAGATACTTTCAATACCCGTGAGAAAATTGGAGTTGAGACCTTTACACTTTTGAGATTTTTCGATACTATCTGTGTTATGACTTTAAAAAAAAGGATAAAGTTTGGTGCACACACACGATTCTGGAGTTACAACTGAAATAACTTTGATAGCAATTTTTACTCTACTAAATACTTTGAAAATGCTTGGATGGTTTTGCTTGATTTGACTTGTTTATTCAACTCGATTATTCTTTTTCTCCGCTTGAATTGCTAGGGACTAGCAATAAGCTAGTTGGGGGTTGTGATTAGTGGTTAAAAATACACTTTTATTTATTTTAAATGATAAAATAAATTGAGTCTTAATTGATATTTTCATGAAATTATTGTAATATATTTTATAAATGAAAATATTTGATTTTGATTCAATTTATGTATTTCTTGTAGGAATTAAAGTGTATTTTTAACCACTAATCACAACCCCCAACTAGCTTATTGCTAGTCCCTAGCAATTCAAGCGGAGAAAAAGAATAATCGAGTTGAATAAACAAGTCAAATCAAGCAAAACCATCCAAGCATTTTCAAAGTATTTAGTAGAGTAAAAATTGCTATCAAAGTTATTTCAGTTGTAACTCCAGAATCGTGTGTGTGCACCAAACTTTATCCTTTTTTTTAAAGTCATAACACAGATAGTATCGAAAAATCTCAAAAGTGTAAAGGTCTCAACTCCAATTTTCTCACGGGTATTGAAAGTATCTTTATTGGAAGGATGACACTATTTGGAGTTGGAAATGTAACAATTAACGCACAAATGAGTGAGGATAAACTTTTTAGGACAAACAATTTGAACAAATATTGATCACAAAATAGACACATCAAACCAATAGAATTCAAATGACAAACAACCTTTGGGATTTACATGAAAAACTCACAAAATAAAGAGCCAATTAACCAACTAATAAATAAAGAAATATAATAACAATTTTTTTAGAGAGACATGTGATGCTTCTCTCTCTCTCTCTCTCTTTTTTTTTTGGAATTAAAATAAACTAACGTGATTTTTTTTTAAATATGGAAAGAATGGAGGAAAATAGAAATAAAATAATGTTACTCTTTTTTTTTATTTATTTTTTTTTTCCAAAAAAAAATGGAGACTACTTGAAAATCAAAATAAAATGATGTTGCTCTTGTTCTTTTTCTTTTTTCATTGTATTTTTTTTATGATTTTTTTCTTCTTTTTTTCGATGATTTTTTTTTATTTATTATTTTTTTTTTCTCCTTTTTTTTTGACAAGAGACAATATATAAAAATAAAGATACAAAGAAATACAATAAGGTTACAAAGACATAAATACAAAGGCTCTTTTAACATAAAATTAATCCCTCTAGTAAATGTCATGTTTGAAATTCCAAAAATTTGACTTTGCTAATTCAAATGATCAATAAAAGTTTAAAAAGTTGTTTTCTCAACTCTCACAACTCACCAAAAATGAAAAACTTTACACTCAAATTTTTTCTTAACTATATGTGTTTACAACCATTTTACCACATGTTTAGAAAGTGCACAAAAGAACTCTGAAAATCACAACTTGGTAACAAAATATAGCAAATATTGGCTCAAACTGTAATTTTACAATCATGCTTGGATAATTTTGAAAAAAATTTGACTTAAAAATTCTACAAGACAATTATAATTTTCCAAATGAACGCTCACCAGAGCTCACATGGATAGAAATAACTTATCAGAATTATGAGAGTAAGATAGAAGAATTCTTGCATAGTCTATTCGAAAGACTGATTCAAGATGTCTATTTCTCATAACATTTTGTGGTATCTTGATTTGGTTGCTTAAATCTCTAGCAAGTATTTTTCACTTCAAATACTAGACTGCTATGTTGTTGAACTAATCTTAAAGAAACTTACGGTTTCGGCTTAAGATAATAAGTCACAACGAGATGTTCCCAGAAACAATAGTAAAAGGTTAAAAGTTTCTAACCAGACATCTGCTATTGAGTGGGAGCCATCTGAGATGTAATCAAATGGGGAACATTAGGGGACAATCAAGAAAGATTTACAAAAGTGACGTATATGTTATTAAGGAACTATGCATTAGTGGTCCTGATATGCACACTGACTCACTGTGAGATGGTGGTTACTCTGGGGGTGGAGGAATCATTATAGAAGAGTGTTAAAACCCATCTATAATCATTCAAGCTTCATCAGAGAAGATATAACTTTGTAAATTCAAAATTACCAGAAAGTTATTTTACTGAAGAAAAATCTACACTGCATTATCTCAATTCCAAATTTTAAAATTTGAGAGATATGTCTTCTGGTTGTTTAGATGTACTTAATGGGCAGTAAGGATTTCAGTAACCCTTGACGAGTAAAGCATAAGTTAGGGAAGGTTTCATATGTCTCATGAACCTGATTCCAGATATATGGGTGGATTCAAAGATACTACACTTGATCAGAGGATCAAGACAAAAGATTGATTGTAATGCACAACTTGTTTTATGTTAGTGCAAGTAGGAGTTTGTTGGGTTTTATGCCCTAAATAAAACTCATTACAATCTGATTAGTTATCAATTTAGAATTGAAGCATGTTTACATGTATGTTACATGTTTATGGTTTAATACATATATTTGATATATGCACAAAATCAGTTAAATCCAGAACATATAGTTATTCACAATTACAGTATCGTCAATACAGTGGAATGTGATTGTGATTATATGATTCAAAAGATTTGGTCCCTGTTCATCAGTGTTTTGGATTTACACTGATGTGATAATCAGCGATGAAGTATACTTACACTTGGAGTAAGTGTTATGTTCTTTCCAGAATATTGGTAAAGTATACTGGTTTCGAATGCATGGAGTATGCATTGGACTGGACCGATATTGAACTTGGTTAAAGATATTGTAAACTTACCGTTGTATCTTTCCAAGTCAATGTCAGAAGTTGATCTTAGATTAAGAGAATCTAAATCCTGATATGCTTAGGCTCAATCTCAGGAGTGCTATTCTTGTTCTTTGATTTATTAGTTAAAGCCTGTTTTGAGTCAGGATAATACATATATTTTGGGAACATGATAGCATAACTGAATAGGGAGTGCTAAACATAAATATGGAAATCTATAGCTTCTACTGGTGTATAGAAGTAAAGTGATGATTCCTTTTGAGCTTAGTTGAATAGAAGTAAATGGATGAGCTCTTGTTTCAGTGACTATATATTAGATCACTAAAACATCATTTACAGGTAACTAAGTGTTCAAATGGGCAAAATACATTGAGGGGTGTAAACGGTAAATTAGTCCCGTCTCGATGTAAATCATCTATATAGAGGATCTCTAAATCACATTAAGATTATAACAATGGTTAAATGAGATAGCATATTGATATCGTGAAACATATGATATGCTCTATATAAGTCTGAGAGTGCAATTCCAAGTTCTAAGAGTGGATTCAACGAGGAATTAATAAGTTAGGGATTTACTTGGTAAATCAGTTCAACTTATTGGAAGCTCAGAATATAGATCCATGGTCCCCATTCTAGTTGAGATTATACTGTTTGTAGGACTCTATAATTGATTTATGAATAATCAATTATAATTCTAAAAGTTAGACTATGTCTAATTTGTGAATTCTCACAGTTTAGGGATGAAATCGCAAATAAGAGGGTTTCTAGGTTTAATTATTAATTATGAGACTTTGCATGTCTGAATTAATAATTAATTTTAAATGGCAATATTATTTAATAATCTATTTTAGTTATTAAATAATTGGTTTTGGCATTTAAATGATTAGAATTGGAAAAATGGCATTTTTGGAGAAATAGAAATAAAATTGAGGAAACTGCAAAATCAATGTGAGGCCCATTCACACCATGGCCGGCCACATCATTGCCTTTTCCCAATTATTATTTTTCAATTTAATTTGTCATTTAATTGCTAATCAAAGCCTAGCCTAAATAGGAAAGTGGTGAATCACACTAAATAAAGCAGTTATTCTATTACACAGTAAAAGAGGAAACTGTTTATTTGGAAAGTTGTGGTCTTCTCTTTTCCTATATATAGCAGCCCCTCTCTTCTCTTTGTATATATGTGTGTTGCTTGAGAAACTTTGCTCTGCAAAGTGTATCACACGAAAATAAGAGAGAAAACAAAGAGAGATTTCGAAATTCCCTAGTGAGAGAGAAGTGCCCACTCACATCATTCAGTATCTCATCATAGTTTGGAAGACTGTGAAGGATCACATCCAACTGAAGAACTTTCGGGCTCAGATCTTGATTATACTCTGCTACAGACAGGAATCAAGGGTTAGAGATCTGAGTGGAAGGAGACATAAATTCCGCTGCAATCACTGTAAGTTATTCTTAACTTTTATGTGTTTAGTTCATCGTTTTAGAAGTTCAATATTAGGTTGTTAAATCAACATACTTGCAATAGATCTAAGATCCTGGATAAATATAATACCAACAGTTCTTATCTTTCCGGAACATCTTGAATCATCCAATTCCAAGTTGTATTGAAGAAGTTATGGCCAAAATACTAATCAAGTGCAGAAACAAAAATTGTACTCGGCGCTATAGCGCTGACTTATCTTTTTTTTTTTTTTTTGAAAAAAAAAATTCTAATTCTAAAGGGATTCATCTATCTTTTCAAGAACTATAAATATGACATCTTTGTTGGAATTATTTTACCAGGATCTTAGATCTACTCACAAGTATGTTTATTAACACCCTAAATATGAACTTTCTAAAACGATGAAATAAACACGTATAAAGTTAAAGAAACCTTACATTGGGTGCAGAAGAATTAAATGACTCCTTCCGTTCAGATCTCTAACCCTTGTATCCTTTCTGTAGCAGAGTATTATCAAGATCTGAACCTGGATCTCTTTCTCTGAATCCTTGATGCTGAAACTCCTTTGCTGATGATCTTTCTTCACGATCTTCCTCACTATGATTGAGGTATTGCTTGCTGTGTGTGGGCACTACTCTAATCACTAAGGTAATTTCGAAATTCTAAGGAAGAAGAGAGAGAGAGGGTGGCGACCAAGGTAGAGAGAGAAAGGCTCAGGTTTTCTGATTCAGAAGTGTAATTTTCCTGAAGCCTTCACTACCTATTTATAGCATTCCACTAGGGTTAGGTTTGAATTATTTAGCATTAAAATAATGAAAATATCAGTTTAAAATGCCCACAAAAGTGGCCGGCCATGGCTTGATGGATTTGGGCCTTGCTTTTTGCAATTTTGCAATTTTAACACTTTTGTATCTGATTTTCTCAAAAATGCCAATTTCCTAATTTAACCATTTAAATGCCAATTCTAATTATTTAATAACTATAAATAATTATTAAATAATATTGTCATTTTTTATATTTATTAATTGAACCATACAAAGTATCATAATTAACAAATATGCCCCTATTAACTCTTTCTTTACAATTTCGCCCTTACTTAGTGAAAATTTCACAAATAGACATAGTCTAATTTGAGAATTATAATTGATTAATCAAAACCAATTACATGAGTCTTACAAACAATATTATCTCAACTAGTGCGGGGACCATGGGTCTATATAACCGAGCTTCCAATAAGTAGATCAAGAATTTAGCACTAAAATTCACTAACTTATTAATTCTTCGTTGAATCTACGCATAGAACTTAGAATTGCACTCTCAGTATATAGAATGCTCTATATGTTCCACCATATAGACGCATCATTAGTTATCCATTGTTATAATCCTAATGTGATCAATGATCCTCTATATGAATGATCTACACTATAAAGGGATTAGATTACCGTAACACCCTACTATGTATTTTATCCTTAAAACACTTGACCCCATAAAAATGATATTTCAGCTTATGTGAAATGAGTACTCCACCATTTATGTTCGTTTGGTCAAGCTCGAAGGAGACATCCTTTGCTTACTATTCGCCAGATAGAAGCTATAGATTCCATGTTTATGCTAGCGCTCCCACTCAATTGCACTACCGTGTTCCCAAAATGTACGTATCACCCTGACCTAAAAGTAGGCTTAACTAACAAATCAAAGAACACGAATAGCCTTTCAAGATTGAGCCTAATCATAACAGGATTAAGAACATTTGATCTAGGATCAACTTGGCGATATTGACTTGAATAGATTTTACGGTAAGTTTAATTAAATCTAAGTCAAAGTTCAATATCGGTCCCTTCCGATGCATACTCCATGCATCCAACCTGAGCTTTACTTTAACCAATATTCTGGAAAGAACATAGCATTTCTCCAAATGCAAGTAAACTCTTGTTGTAGATTATCATATCAGTAAAACCCTGTGTTTGATAAATCTAGGAAACTTTATTCACATAGTCATGTTTACTTTCCAATGTGATGACAACACAATAAACAGGATCAAGTATGTGAAAAAGGGTTTAAGATGAATTTATAAATCAAATAGACAAGCAATTGATAAAGTGAACCAAAACATACACAAATGAATGAAAAATACTTTTGTTTCTTTATTGATGTTGAATAAAATAGATTACATTGAAATGAAGTTTTATTTAGGGCATAAAACCTAACAATCTTAGGCTACAAATTTGATGATTCTAGAGCTACAAAATAAAGAGAAAAACTTAGAGAGAGAGCAAGGAAGAGACGGAGATCAACTTCGAAGTGTTCTTCATTCTAGTTATTTTCTTCTCCTTCAACTCTTACTAAATGTTATGATTTTTCGTTATAATGTCTAGTTAAGGGTAGTTTTCTTTTAGTTAAGAGTTATTTCAAAACTCGAGACATGAATTCTTAGTTTCATTATTGAATGTTAATTTTTAGTTTCCATTATATCAAATTGCTTCTTTTCTTCTATGTTTAATGTCATAGTTATTGTTTTAATCTTGTTTAGACGGCCGCTAAATTAACTTTTACTTTTATTCTTAAGATTACTATTCACCTAATAGTCTAGGATTCTAAGTGTTTGTGACAAATTGTAATTTTTAATTGTGATGAAGAATAGAACCTAGGTTAAATGGATTATATGTTTTATTGATTTGTTGCCTAGATTAGTCTATCTCCATAAATCTCAAAGCTTTATCTAAGTTAAATAAATTGCATGCTTCATGAATTTACTGCTTAGGTAAAAGAATTAATTATTGAGCGTTTCACCTTAATTACATATAATAGGGAGATTGGGATAATTGACTGCTTTAGCTTTATCTACGGGATTAATAGTTTGATTAGAAATTGAAATTACATTCATTAATAGAAATTAAGAATGATTGTCAAGGGTGGAGAATAACATTTAACTAGTTTCTCATATCGTAGTCTCAATTTTACTCTTTTTTTATTTTTATTTATCCTATTTTATTCTAAACCTCAAAACCCCCTTTTATAACTTTTGTCACTAATTTTTGAATAAATAAATAAACATAGTCATCGTGGGATCGACCCTTACTTACAATTATACTAAAAATAATTAGATGTATTGGAAATAAATATTAATAAATTTGTTGTGGCTTACGACACACATTAAATTTTTGGTACCGTTGCCGGAGACTATTGTTTTATTTTATTATTCATCTTTAGTTTTTTCTTTACTAACTTGTTCTTCTAGTTGTGGTGTTAATTTTCAGATCTTCCTTTAGAAGCTTGACGATGTACAATCAATAATACTATAATCCATATTATACCTCGCCACAAGTGTATCAATATGATCCATATTACGATACTTACATATACAATCAACAATAGGGAGATTATTCTAGCATTTCCTACAGTGAAATCAATCAATATTTCTAACCATCTTCTTACTATCCTTCTATAGCACCACAAGATCAAGATCATTCTCTTATTGATCTACTCAACACTTTAGAGGCTTCTACTACTCGGATGCAATAGAATTATGCACAATTTTAACAACCTACTCATGTTGCACCATATAGTGAAAAGCCAACTATTGCTGAGCTGATTGAAATGTTAGCAGTTAATTCCTTACAGTTTCAGCAAAACTGTCATAAACTATGCAGAGTCTTCAACAATCTCTGCAAAAGTACAATATGCATTATTTTTTTTTTCATAGTACATCTGATCTGCACTAAAAGCAAATTTCATATTTTGGATCCAATTCAATCTGCACAATAGCTCAAATCCAATTAAATCAAATATGTAAAAGTACGAATTGGATCGATTATTTTGGATTGATTACTTTTTAACATTAAATTATTTAATATTTATTGAAAATATTTTTTCACATAACTAACAATAAAATAAAATTAATTATTGTTATTTTATGTCTCTAATAATAAAATAAAATAACAAATTTAAAAGAAGAAAAAAAATGTAAAAAGAAATGTTAAATTTTGTTTTAAATTATATTTTCCTTACATATACAAATGAAATATATATTTGTTCTTTTAAATTTTAAAATATCGGTTACTTTTATATGTATATGTTACTTTTGTAAGTATCATATGTATTAGATTAAATTAGATTGTATCAATTACTTTTATATGTTTAATCAACATCTAATCCACACAAGTGAGAATTTTAAATTTTTCAATCCAATCCAATCCAATTCGTATTTATAGGGATTTCCACACATATCCGCATTTATGCAGATTGAATTGTGCGAATTGAATTAGATTGAGTATTTTATTAACATACCTAATGCCCTATATTCATCTGGATGACATGTTGTGGGTTGTTGGCAGCCACTGAGTTGAGTGAATTTTGTTTGGAAAAATTGAATTTATATGTATACATTTAGTGCATATTAAAATTTTTAAACACAAGTTTACGAAAATTAAGAAAATAGGCACACTTTATATTAATACCTATAATATCCTTCTCCTTTCTCTTCTTTTCTAACTTCAACATCCATACTCCCCAATCCCATCCATACTGATTATGATTTGATGGAGGTCCGATTGTGGCCTGATGCTACCCATTTTTTTTCTTCATATTTTTATACATAAAAAATAGTAGCATCAGACTACCATCGAATTATGTTCTACATTTATAGATGTTAAGTTTCATTCATTAAGCTCATCAAGAAGACATCAAGCCACTATTGAACTACCATCGGACTACCATTAGACCATATTCTATATTTATAGGTAGCATCGGGCACCATTGGACCTACGTCTTCAACCTTTACTCATTTTAACAACGGGAAGGCATCAGACCACCATCGAGCCTGGCAAAAAAATTAGTTTTCTACCCGAAATTCAGATCCGACCATTTTCAAATCTAACATCAACTCACAATTTACAGACATTAATCATACAATTTATTCATTTGACAACATTGTCGATGGAGAAGTTGTTGGATCCGTAAATTGTTGGGTCCGCGGTGGTCATTAGGTTTATGAGTTGTTGGGTCTATGGTCGCGATAGTCGTGGAGAGAAAGAACCGAGATTGTGGGTGGTAGATTATGGGTCGATTTCTTAGGATGAGTTTAGAGAGAGAGAGAGAGAGAGAGAGAGAGAGAGAGAGAGAGAGAGAGAGAGAGAGAGAGAGAGAGAGAGAGAGAGAGAGAGAGAGAGAGAGAGAGAGAGAGAGAGAGAAGGGAAGAAGAGGGAGGATCATGTGTCTAAAATAAGAAGAGTAAGTTGAGTTTTGTAAAATATTAGGCTATTTTACTAAAATGAGTTAACTTAGAAACAATTTTAACCCAATAAATACATTAAATTTCCCTTTTGTTTTTGTAAGTAGCTATAAAAAGAGGGTAATCTAACGGATGTGTGAGATTTGGAACCATTTGATTCTTCTGTTTTCATAAATTTATTCTACTGTATTTATCCATTTCCCTCCTTCTCTTCCTCTGCTCTCGGGCTCTGGCGAACCTCCACCACCAATGACTTCATAAACCAAACATGTCCTTTTTCAAATCCTTCGCTACTACCTCTCCCGCCTTCAAACCTAGGGAGGCTTCAATGGCGGTCCTCTATGCCTCTCCTTCTCGGGTACGATAACTTCACTCACTCACTTACTTCCTAAATTCGTTCTTCGTTTCACGGTTTCGGCTCATGAGAAAGTATCGAGGATTGGTTTATTATTAAGGTCTAGTTTATGATTGATAAGCTCAAATGTAGATTAATAAACTTTTCTTCGGTAACTGAGCGATGTCGTGTGTTGAACTCGTTTGTTTTGTATACTTTTGAGTGTTGATTGAGAATTTATTTTATGATGGAGAAGTAAATTGAAACTTGTAGGTTTGAAATTTTAATCGGATTGATGGCTTTATCTTATGTATTTCTGAGTTCTGGCGACCTTTTACTTTTGCTAACAAAGTGCTTGATGAAATGCCAAAGAAGGATTATTATTTTGTGTAAAAAAATAAAAATGCTAAGGGCTTAGCGCTACTGTATAGTCGTAACTATGGTCCTTTTTATCTTTATTTTATTTTTCAGAATATTAGAATGTGGACAAGAGTTTTTTTGAGGCGTTTTCAATTAGTTGAACTTCACAATATGATGTCCTCCTTCACATTTATATATGTAGTTTTTCGTTTTTTGTTTTCCCGAATAATTTTTATTGGAGTCCGTTGAAAATGTTTGTGTAATCTGTAAGTCCTTTGTTCAAAACAATAATAAAAAATCTGTAAGTCTTCATTCCATTTTTTTGTAGTATTGAAATTCAAATTGTGATGTCTTTCCTGATTAGAGCAGTTAGAGCAACAGATACCATTACTTTAATCTCCTAGTCGTAGTACTAGGAGGTGAAAGTTATGACTTGGAGGACAAGTCTGAATTTTATAACGAGCAAAATGAAATGTACAAATCAGTAAAACTCAAATAAAATAATGAAACTATTAATTTGAAAAATAGAATAAATGGTATAATTAGAGACAGAAGAATAAGTGATCTTGCATGAGTTTCATCTAAAAAATTCAACATGCAATTTTTTTTTTTTTTTGGTAAGGATTCAAGTTGCAAACTCTTAGGCCAACTCCAACGCTGTAAATTAGTGTAGTGCCAAGCAGGTGTTGTCAGATGAAGAGCCACCTTTTAAAGGTGCTTTAGCATTGGAGGGAAAATTGAAGGCAGCTAAGGTAGCTGCTGCCAAGCATCGGAGTTTCTATTTTTTTTTTTAAAGAAAAAATTAATACTTTAGTGTATACAAATTGATAACTATTGGTAAAAATTAGAGTGTGGGACCATAGTAGCTATTTTTAGTGTTGCTTTAGCATTGGAGTATTTTTAGGTGATATGGAGTTCTTTAGCCACTTTTAGAGTGGCTTGCATTGTTGATGCTCTTAGATTCTCTTTTGCTACACAAATTGCTCAAATTAATTCATTGAAGGAATTAGGTAATGCCTAGGATTTATAAGTTGTAACGTGTGTTTTTCTTTTGATTTGTAAGTTGCCAAATGTCAACTTCATCGTCTTTTATAGATGATAAATAATTTAGAATTCTACAAAAATCAGTATTATATATTATTACAGGCATAAGCTTCATTGAAACTAAATGTACAATTTTCAAAAAATTCAAATTGCATGCAAAAAGTTTTTTAATAGATTTCAATCATAAACATAACGTTAATCCAATTACCAAAACTCTATTATGGGGTTAAGGCTTGATAGTAATTGCATGCAAAAAGTTGATTTGTGCACTTCGTAGAAATGAAGTTTTTGTTAGAGCCATGTAGAGCTCTTCAAATTTTTCTCTTGATACATGGAACCTTCCATTGTGTCTCAGGGGGTAGTGGAGTTTTTACAAAGGTATAAGAACATGTGAACCATTTCAATTAAATTTTGCTTCTTCTTTTTTTCCCTTAAAACTTTTGCTTCTATAAATGCAATTATTATTATTATTGTTATTTATTTATTTAGTTTTAATGTTATGTTGGTAATTAGTCAACGATTTGAATCTGACATTTTTTTTTGTAAAAAACTCTATGACTTCCTTTGTTTCTAAAGTGGCGAATGGCTACTGATGAACTGTGCTGTGTACATTTCAGGTTTTGTCACAAAGAACCAGCCCATCTTTTAGGAGGACTTCTGCCAGCTTGTTTCATCTCAAAGGAAGCTCTTCAACTAAAGTATTTACCCTTTTTAATACAACAAACTATTCTACTTATTCCTCTGAAGATTTTCCTTCATCAAAGCGGAGGGCTAGGGGACCTGTTATGGCTGCAAAGAAAGCGGCTGAAGGTGTCTCTTTGTTGTGCACTTATTTGCTTTTACTAAATATTCATGCTTTGGAGGCATTGTTTAGAAGATGGTTCTTAAAATTTTAAATGTGTCCCACAGGAAACTTTTACTGAAAAATTTATTGTGAAGAATGAGCATGCACTAATTTTCATGTCTGGGTTAATTTGATTGTCTAGGCGCAAAGCAGGAAGATGGAAAATACAAGCACACAGTTGATCTGCCTAAGACAACTTTTGGCATGAGAGCAAACTCTTTGGTTAGGGAGCCTGAAATTCAGAAAATTTGGGATGACAATCAGGTGTTCAAGAGAGTTGTTGATAAGAATTCCGGGGTGAGTTTTTAAGTTTACCTTGGTTCTATTAACGTTTTGTTACTTGACCTTTTTTCTGACTTTTTTTGCATGTTCAGGAAAATTTTATTCTTCATGATGGTCCTCCATATGCCAATGGGGACCTTCACATGGGACATGCTCTGAACAAGATTTTGAAGGATATGATCAATCGTTACAAGGTATTCCTGCTATTATTTTGTGTTTCACTACATATTATTGTTTGGCCTATTTATTAATTATGATATTATTGTTTAGCCTTTTGCCTGATTGTGTCCTTCAATACAAGTATGATATCAACATATTTGTCTTTGAAAAGTTAAGATCCAAACCTCTAGTTAATTTAGCTTATTATCAAATGTTTATGTTATTCACAATATTCATATGAATTCATCCTTTTTTTTTTTCTTCTCTTGATGACAGCTTCTTCAAAATTATAGAGTTTATTATATTCCTGGTTGGGATTGTCATGGCTTACCAATTGAGTTGAAAGGCAAGTGTATTTTGCAACTTTCTCTTACTACTGTGGCATGATGACATATATATTAAGGATCACTTCCACTTTAACTCATTTTTTTGGATGTATTACCAACCTTCCTATGGTATGTTTTGTTGAGACTAAGGAAAAGTTCTAATACATATGTGGGTCATCATTTTAATTATTAGTTTTGCAGTCACTGGATGAAAACACTAGAAAGGATCTCACACCAGTAAAGTTACGAGCCAAGGCAGCTAAATTTGCCAAAGCAACTGTCAAAACTCAAATGACTTCATTTAAGGTAACATCCCCTGTATAGTCTCTCCTTTAGTTTTGATTTGAACTATTTGCCACATTTTCATTAGGGTGTGCATACATCGATCCAATCCAATTACAATTAACTGCCAAACATTGGATATCCAATTGTGATCGGATCAGATTGGATGACTGAAATTAATTGGATCGGATCATATGGTAAAATTAACATCCAATATATAATTGGATCGAATCTGGATAAGCTTAAAAACAATGAATGGGATCCAGTGAACACCCCTAATTTTCACGAATTTATTACCAGATGACTTTTCGAACTTCTTATGTATAATTTATAAATTAAATGAAACTTATGTTCTAAATTTAGTGCAGTCTAATGTTACTTTCAAATAAAAGGGAATTTTGGATATTTCTAAAGGAATCAAGAACTATTTGATGTTGCAGCGTTTTGGAGTGTGGGCAGACTGGGATAATCCATATCTAACTCTTGATCCAGAATATGAAGCTGCTCAGGTAGCTATTACTGCACCAATGATATCACTTTATGCACATCTTTATAACTCTGGGTTATTTGTTGACTCTGTACAAATCCTTCTATAGGACAAACTGTAGAAGATAGATTATCTTTAGCTTAAATTGGATTTTTTTTTTTTAAAAAAAAAGTTGTGGCTGTAAAAGTTGCATTCAATTCATGAATTAGCATTGTATTCAGTTTCTATCTTTGTATCTTTTATATAATTTTTTTGATCTTATTTGTAGTTATCTGATTGTTTTGTTTGTTGTATAAACTGGTAGATTGAAGTATTTGGCCAAATGGCAATCCAAGGTTATATCTATAGAGGTAGGAAACCAGTTCACTGGAGTCCCTCATCACGAACTGCTCTTGCAGAGGCTGAGTTGGAGGTATTATTTCTGTTTTTCTTAATGTAACATTGAAAATTTAATTAATCTGAATATGGCCACTTCCATTAGTGTGTTGTATTCAGGAGAGACCATACTCTAGCAAGTTATATTAGTGCTGTTTTACATTTTGCTTGGAAACACCCTTTTCTAAGTAATGCTCTAAACCTCTTTCATCATCTAAATCGAAACTTGTGATGTATTTCTGTATTTCCAGTAAATTGATAAAATATACTGAATCATCTCAAGTAGAGTTTTTTTTTTCCCCTCTCTATGTACACAACACACACAAACTATATATGGAATAAAACATTCATTCCCCGTCATTAGTAATAATGTGCTACTTAATGAATTATTCAAGTTCTACGAGTTGTTTGACGCCTATGCTTAAGTCAAAATATTATGTTAATTTAATTTAATACTCAACTCAAAATTTCACTATGCAGTATCCAGAAGGGCATATTTCAAGAAGCATATATGCTACTTTCAGAATGGTTAGTGCACCTCCAGCTTCTGGGGGCTTATTAAATGACTATTTCCCAGATTTGTGCTTGGCTATTTGGACTACAACCCCCTGGACTATTCCAGCGAATGCTGGTGGGTATATTTTTTTACTTAATAGTTATAAAATGTAATTGCTTGTTAATGCCAATTTGATCGTTATATAGAAAGATATGAATGGTTATTCACTATTACACATAAAATATAAATACATTTATTTTATTATAATCAAACATGTTTTGAGTTCCTGAACAGTTATTCACTATTACAGATCAAACATAAATGGTATATATTTTATTATAATCAATGCTTTGAGTTCCTCGTATTCTTCTTCAGGTCAATGTTTTTTTCACAATGTTTGCTTATTTTTTTTTTCTGTTTCCTTTGCTGGAAGTTTATTATATATTTCCATGACGCGGATTCATTAAAATACAGTCATGTTCTGTTCTGAGTTATTCATCTTCCTTATAGTTATAATCTAGCAACTTGTCTTCTCTCAAAATTTTCAGCTGTTGCTGTGAATGCTAAGCTTCAATATGCCATAGTTGAAGTACAATCACTCTCAGAAGATGCCTCCTTATCTGCTGGAAATAAAAAACAACAGCTTGGAAATGTTCTGAAGGAGGAAAAGAAGCCTTTTCTTATTGTAGCTTCAGATCTTGTGTCAACATTAGAGGGTAAATGGAGTGTAAAGCTTGTTGTGAGGAAAGTTCTGTTGGGTTCGGATCTCGAAAATTGCAGGTGACAGATGATGATATAAACATAAAACTGAGTAATGATTAAATTCCTCTATATATACTGAGCATTTATAAAATGATATTTAATGAATACCTGTTGGCTGAAGTATGGTTCTATACCAGGTATATACATCCAATTAGTAATAAAGAATGTCCTGTTGTTATCGGAGGAGATTATATTACTACAGAATCAGGAACTGGGCTGGTCCATACAGCTCCTGGACATGGTCAGGAGGACTATGTGACTGGCATGAAGTACGGACTGCCACTACTTTCCCCTGTTGACGATGATGGAAAGTTCACTGAAGAAGCTGGACAATTTAATGGGCTTGATGTACTCGCTGATGGTAATGTTGCTGTTGTGAAATACTTGGATGAGAATTTGTCACTTATTATGGAAGAATCTTATGGTAAGTCTTCTTTTATTCTGGTTCAAGCTTTCAATTATTAATCCAGTCAATTTTCTGTTTACTCTTGAGGTTGTACCATATAAACAACATGTGGCAGTTACAAAAAAATTCCATTTATTATTTTGAAGCACACAAGTATCCATATGATTGGAGAACCAAAAAACCCACAATATTTAGGGCAACAGAACAATGGTTCGCATCAGTTGAAGGATTTCGCCAAGCTGCCATGGACGCAATTGGTCAAATAAAATGGATTCCATCTCAGGTATTTCCTGTACATTTTGACATTTTTAGTGTTTTTCCTCTTCTTTTCTTGGGGTACCTTGCGATTTTGCAAAATTGTTTACTATCTTTTGTGTGCGTGAGCTTTGTTTCTGCAGGCAGAGAACAGAATTTCTGCAATGACTACTAGCCGGTCTGATTGGTGTATATCACGGCAAAGGACGTGGGGTGTTCCAATTCCAGTCTTTTATCATGTGCAAACAAAGGAACCTCTGATGAATGAAGAGACTGTTAATCATATCAAATGTAAGAGTTATCTAATTATAGCAACGGCTCTCCTAATGGTAGATTGATTCAAGATTTTTTTCTCTGTGCCACTTCTCTACTCTGCTGCTCTTTGTGAGCACACACACACATACTGTGCATGGCTACAAAGAATAATTTATATAAATGGATATGCTGTGCAATTAATCATCCCACTTCAAATTTGATGCACCTATAATAGGTCAATACAATTTTATTATTTTTATATTTGAATTGGCAGCTATAATAGCCGAAAAGGGTAGTGATGCCTGGTGGTACATGAAGGTGGAGGATCTTCTTCCTGGTAAATATCGCGATAAAGCATCACAGTATGTAAAAGGGACAGACACAATGGATGTATGGTTTGATTCAGGTATTTTTTTTTTGTCAAGTGGTTTGAATCAGGTATTGAGTAAATGTATAATATCAGCCTTCTCTTGTTACAAATTACTGATTTAGCTATGTTTTCCATTTTCCATTCATCAAACCTTCTGATATTGTCTGTATATCTATAATGTTAATTGTTTATATGATTTCATAATTGACTCTTCTGCTTGTATATCTTATGGAATGACTTTTTCAAAAGAAAAACAACTGTATGTCATGTGAGGAATACCGCAAATGTCATGTAATTTGTGAATTTGTACCAGGCTGCCAGCTGTCTGGCACATAAAGAAATATGTTCATCTTACATGCTATATAAATGGTTTTGCCAAATCATCATTTGTATATTTCATCCAGCCCCTAACTGTCTATTGCATCAGTAAAATGTTGTCCAGTTGATTCTTGATGCATGTTTATAAATTCATATTGAAAATGATAATTTCATCTTATATATTGTGATTCTCTATATTCTGGTTTTGTTTAATTTTTATTTTATTTATTCCAGGTTCTTCTTGGGCTGCGGTTTTGGGAACGAGGAAGGACCTTAGTTTACCCGCAGACTTGTACCTTGAAGGCACAGATCAGCATCGTGGATGGTTCCAAAGTTCTTTATTAACAAGCATTGCTACAAAAGGTAGAAGCTGAACATATTATTTATTAATAATGTTCTCTGTCCTCGTTTACAAGCAAAGATATCATTTGTACTAATAATCACTTGGGAGTTGGGATATTTCATTGATGTTGAGTCAAAAGACAGGTTACATTTCAATAAATACTATCATTTTATTTTATTTTTTCCATGAAAAGAAAAATGAATACCCTTTTCATGTTTCTGTTTTACCTAAGATTTAGATGCAGAGAATATTTCCAGGTTTGATCATCTGGAAAAAGATGACTGCTGCTTTGTATTCTATAGCCTCTTGTTTAGGTAGCCAAGGGGCGAGTTGCAAAGCAATCTAATTTCAATTTGTATATGGAATCCTGCGTTTCATTCTATGCAGCCTTAAATTTCTCCCCCCCTGAAAGATAAAATGTGGTGAGACACTGCATGAGTCTTTTTCTTTTGTGTGTGCAGGAAAGGCTCCATATTCTAGTGTTATAACACACGGGTTTGTATTGGATGAGAGAGGTCTGAAAATGAGCAAATCTTTGGGAAATGTTGTAGACCCACAAAGTGTGATTGAAGGAGGGAAAAACCAGAAGGTTCTTCAATGTTAAATATTCTAAGACATTCCACTTCAGAACCTTACCCATGCCCTAGAACAATTTGCGAGTGAGTGTATTGCTAAATGGTCTGTTTCTCTGCTGGCAGGAAGCACCTGGTTATGGAGCTGATGTATTACGACTCTGGGTTTCCAGTGTAGATTATACTAGCGATGTACTGGTTGGTCCTCAAGTTCTCCGCCAAATGTCTGACATTTATCGGAAGCTGCGAGGAACATTGAGATACCTTTTGGGAAATCTGCATGATTGGCAAGTATGTTTTAGAGATTGAGCTTAGTGTTCCCCAAATTCGAATTTACATCATGAACTTCTAAAATGTTTCACCCTTTAAAAAGGCCTACCTCTCTCTTTTTCTCCCAAATATTTATGCGACATCATTGTAGAAATCAGTTACATCTTATTTGTTGCTTATAAATATGCCCTATTTTCAGGCTGATAATGCTGTTCCGTATCACGATCTTCCCATGATTGATCAGCATGCTCTATTTCAGCTTGAAAATGTTGTAAAGAACATTAGAGAGAGCTATGAAAACTATCAGTTCTTTAAGATCTTTCAGGTAAAAAATAATATAATATTGTTGATTTCTGTTATAATGATATGTGAGGAATATAAATGTGGGATATAACTTTACATTTGGTTTTTTTGCTCAAAATTCTGAAATTTAAACTTAGACTCGCAATGCCTTAAATTTTATTTGAGGAAAGAGTGAATAGAAGCTTTAATCTATGTTTCTTTTATAAATAAATGAAAGAACACAAAAAAGGAGTAATTAACTGTTGCATGTTCATTAGAGATGGGGGAAGGAAAGAAACAAGCAGGGATTATGTATTTAGTGATCTACTTATGATCCTAAGCAGATTGAATCTTGTAAGGAAGAATAAATTAATTATGAAATTGTTAAGTTTCTTTTGATTCTTATAGTAAAGCTTTGCTCACCTTAGTAGGAGAGGCATCACATTTAACTAATTGCTTTTCTTCTTTATTCAATTCTGAGTAGTATGTTTTGTCTTGTTTCCAGGTCATACAACGATTTGTCATTGTTGACCTATCAAATTTCTATTTTGATGTTGCAAAAGATCGGCTTTATGTCGGGTAAATCTTCTTAGTTCTATCTTCAAGTTTGTAACAGATCAGTTCATTTCAGATTTTTAATGATTACCGTGATTTGCCAATGCAAAGATTGATCTTCCGGGAACTTGTAATTTTTCTTTTTCACTAACAGTGCTAATATCTGCAAAATAACAAGAATATTAGCTTTTACGCTAGCAGGTGCTAAACGTATATATCAAGTGTGCTTGTTTTAATCTATGGATGTATCGGGTAATAGAGAGTATGATAATGCAGGGGTACATCAAGTTTCACAAGGAGAAGCTGTCAAACAGTTCTTGTTGCGCATCTTTTCTCCATTGTAAAAGTGATAGCTCCCATATTGCCACATTTGGCTGAAGATGTCTGGCAGAATCTCCCCTTCCAGTATACTAAAGAAGATGGAACTGTTGCTGAATTTGTTTTTGAATCAGGATGGCCAGCTCGGAATCAAACATGGCTTTCTTTCCCTATTGAAGAGGTTGAATTCTGGGGAAAGGTTCTCGAGGTAACAAGACAAGTGGATCTAACTCTTTTTAAAGCCATATGTGATGCATATTCCTATTTCGTTAGAAAATATTTGTGGAGAAATCATAATAACGCTTGCTTAATAAAATTTTTGCCTTTGTTAAATCGTTATTTTTGTTGGTTCAATCAAGCATTATTTCTAGTGAAAAAGTGAAACCTGTTATAATAGAGTGTCGTGGCCGTTCTTTCTTTCTTTCTTTTTTTCCCTTTTGCGGCAATTGCTTATGGATCATCTCACATGCTCATTACCAGTGAAATCAAATTAGGAGATTTAGAGTATGGCTTATTCTTTCCTTGTTTATGTAATTTGACCAGTTGCGGACTGAGGTGAATAGAGTCCTAGAGGTTGCTCGTACTGAAAAGTTGATTGGCTCCAGTTTGGAAGCCAAAGTTTATCTGTATACTTCTGATGCTAGCTTGGCCTCTAGATTGCGTGAAATGTGCGAATCCCAAAATGATGCAGACACATTGCATCGCATATTCATAACATCTCAGGTATTTCCCACTCTTTTTTAATTTCTGTCCAAACACAAATTAGAATTATCTAAAAATGCCAAACGCGACAATTGAAACCCATAGCTGCAGCTGCTCTATGGAATTAGAAATAAAACAAGTCACACTTGTCTTTTTCATAAAATTGCTTTTGAAGTCAAACGAATAAGAAAATCCCAATTTGATAAGAACAAATAAAATCATTGCTACTTTTGGTTTAAATTTAAAATGACCTATGCAGGCTGAAATCCTTCCTGCAATGGAAAAAGAAGTGATTGAAAATATTCCACACAATGGAGAATACTTGATTGAAGGGACAACTAAAATATGGATCGGCGTGTCTCGGGCTGAGGGAAGCAAGTGTGAAAGGTGCTGGAATTTTTCACCTCAAGTTGGTTCTTTTTCAGAGCATCCGACTCTTTGCAGCCGTTGTTACAATGTGGTAAGTGTTAAACAATCTCCAGCTATAGCAATGGCCACTTGAGATTTATTATGTAAGATAAGCTGAGGATCTAATTTCTCAACAGAGCCAAAAGGTAAATTTGATAAATATATATATATATATATATATTATATTCATTATGTGGAGTAACATATATGGCCACATGAAGTACTACAACTTGTGTTTCATACAACTCAATTTTGTAAGGTCCATTTATTTTTTAATCTTTGGCAATAATAAGCGCTATAAGCGCTATAGAAGCCTCTTTCACAGCACAATCTAATGCACAGGATGATTCTAGTTTTGATGTATTGTGTATGTAAACATTAAAGAGAAAGTAGAAAAAAGTGATGTTTTGATAATGTATTTTGAAGAAAATTTACTAAGGTTTTCGCTCTTTGAATTTTGGCATGTACCAAATTATGATCCCTGAACTTTTAAGGTCGTTAAAAATGCCCCATGAACTATTGAAATTATTGGATTTAAGGATTTTTGTTTACTTTCATTCAATTTTACTATTTCAATGAATGTTTATGTATTAAATCATGTTCCCCGGACTTTAATATCTACCAAATCTTGCCCCATGAACTTTGACAAGTATTAAATCATACCTCTTGAACTTTCATTCATGTTAGATTTTTTACTAAAATTGGACAAAAGTTCTTAAATCTAACAATTTCAATAGTTTAGTGGGTATTTTTAACAACCTTAAAAGTTTAAAGGACATGATTTGGTACATGTCAAAGTTTAGGGGGCAAAAATCCTAATTGGCCTTTAAAGAATAGAGGAGAATAACTCTATATGGGCTCGTTTAGTAAGTCTTATAAGAATTCTACTGTATTAAATAAGGGGCTATTTACAAAAATATGGGAAAATAAAGATAAGTTTTGATATATATGGCATAAAAACTTAATTACACTAAATATGACATTTTTTTAAAAAACTTACAAATATGGGAAAAAGTCCTGAGTAATGCCATAAAAAACTTAAAATTTGTGTTTCTTTTTATTTATTTTTTCTTTTTTAAAAAAATAAAATACTAAAATAAATAAAAAATGATCTCAACTATAGATATTATTTTTTTTACAGAAATTAAACTTGTTTTTTTTTTATTTAAACTACTATTTTTTTTCTTTGTTTTTTTGTTAAAAACTAATTATTTCATTAAAAGCAACAGAAAAAAAAAAAACCAGTTTCATCAACATCATCCTGAAGAAAAAACAATATAAAAAATTATAATCTAAAGATAATATAAACTTTAAAAATCAGTTTCATCAACATTGAAAGAAACTATTAATTTCATTAAAAGAATAAAAAAAAATAGTTTCATTATGTTATTAGAATTTTTTTTCAAGTTACTTTTTTATTATTTTGTTTCTAGGTTGGAAACTTACACTTATATTTTGTTATTAAATTATTGGTAGGCATTATGTGTTGTTTTGATTATATTTGTGATTAGTATTTTTTTTTTTTTGTATATTTGTGTGTGTGTATGTTTTTATTTGATTGTCTGATGAAACTGGTTTCAATTAACTTTATTATTAACATTTGTATTTTGTTATGATTTTTTATAACGTCAAAACTGGTTTCACATGTCGAAACTGGTTTCACATGTTTTAACTATTCTGTAATGGGGTTGCTCAATTTTTATGATATTATTATATATTTTTTCGTTTGTATAAAACCAGTTTTATTATTGTATGATATTTGAACAACAATTTTTATTTTATTTTAATTAATCAGTTTCTGACATACATATTATTTTATTATTTTCATAACTGGTTTTTTTAAGTAATTAATTTTTTTTATTGTTGTTCATAATTGAGTTTTATTCAATTTTTTATTAATTTATCTCAAGAAACTGGTTTTTATTTGTTTGTTTTTATTTTGGTTGTTTTACTAACTGGTTTCTCACATTCCACTGTTTTTTTTTTGTTATTCTTTTATGGTTTTTATTGCACTTTTGTCTCTTTAATTTTCTTTGTTTCTTTTTTTTCTCTTTGATTTTAATTTGTGATTCTCTTTGTTATATTTGCTGCATATTGTATGTTTAAATTAACTCTAATTTTTGAGCAAGCAAATAAAAAATTAAATGCCAAAATAAAGAATGAAGTTAGAAGTTTGATTATTAGGTATTGATATAAATTTTATATGTTCGAAACTGGTTTTTAAATTTAGTATCGTTAATTTGTAAAAGTTTAGTTATTAGGCATTGTGTATTTTTTATTATGTTATTGTTGAAACTATTTTTTTTTTGCCTCTTTTAATGAAATAATTCGTTTATTTTAATATTGATGAAACTGGTTTTTAAAGTTAGTATCGTCTTTAGATTGTAATTTTTTTCATTATCTTGTTGATGAAACTATTTTTTGTATTCTTTAAATGAAATTATTAGTTTCTTTCAATGTTGATGAAACTAGTTTTTAAAGTTTGGATTCTTTTTAGATTATGATTTTTTATATTATTTTTTTTTCAGAATGATATTGATGAAACTGATTTTTTTTTTCTGCTGTTTTTAATGGAATAATTAGTTTTTAACAAAAAAAAAACGAATAGTAGTTTAAATAAAAAAAACAAGTTTAATTTTTGTAAAAAAAATGAAATATAAAAATGTACACTTATTATATATATTAAGAGAAAAAAATTAGGTTGAGAAAAAAATTGAAAAAAAAAAGAGAGACACAAAGAGAAATTAGAAAAAAAAAATAGAGAGAGATAAGCGAAAGAAAGAAAAAAAAAAGTAGCAACTGACTTAAAAGTTGAAAAGAAAAAAGAGAGCCAAAATTGACTAAAAAATATATAAAAAAGACAAAAAAAAAAACTTTTTGAAGTTTCAATAAGTAAAAAAGAAAAAAAAATTAATAAAAGTATAAAAGTAAAATGTTCTTGTCAAATTAAAAATGTAATGTTTGAAAAAAAAAATGTAGTATTTGGTGTAAATTTTTCAAATAAAAAGAAACCCTAAAATGTAAGTGTAAAATAAATTAAAAAAATAAATAAAACTAATTAAGCTAAAAACAAAAACATAAAATATGGGATTGGATAATAAGTTTATAAAAATATGGCATATCAAATACCATAAAAAACTTAAATGTGAAAAAATGCCATAGAAAAGTGGCAAATCATATTTTTATAACTTTGTTATGAAATCCCATATTTCATGTAATTTTCACTTAAATAAGAAGGAATATATTCAATATACTATGTTTGATTTTTTTTTATTAAATTAAATAATATGGTTATAAATTTAAATACAATACGATCATATTATTTAATGTATAAAAATGATATTAACTTGTCAATATCAAAGTTTAGGAGCACGATTAGGAGAATGATTTGGTACGTGTTAAAGTTTGGAGAGCACAATTTGGTAAATATCAAAGTTTAAGAGCACGATTCTGTAAATGGACAATTGTCACGTTACCAAACTTGAATAGAATTTGACAAAAATTTTAGAATCCAACAATCTTAACAGTTTGACGTAAATTTTTAACGGCTTGAAAAGTTTGAGGGTATAATTTAGTTATGTAAAAGTTCTGGAAACAAAAATTCTAATTAGTATTTTAATAACATATTTTAAAGTTGTTTTGATTTATATAATAATTTGAAACAATTTATTTTTTGAATATAATAATAAAATGTTTTAGTTGAAATATTTGGCATAATTATTAAAAGATTATATAAATAATAGATAATAGTAAAACCGTTTAATAAAATACTAAAAAATTAAGAGAATTTTTAAAATTAAAATTACTTCTATTAATTTACTTGTTAATAACAAACAATTTCAAAACTATTAATGTGAAAAAAAAAACTTATAAATAAATAAATTTGTCCAACTAAACTAATAAACTAAATAAATATAGTAGAGGTCCAACCTTAAAACAAAAACTAAATAATAATATAAACTTAAATTTAAAAGAGAAAAAAAAAACAACTATAAACACTAATATTTGGTGGCGGTGGGATCTTCAACCGAATAATTTATAAGTTTTGGCTGACATAATAATGGTTCTTAGAGCTCCAATTGGTGCTAACACCATCAATGTTACTCCCAATACTATGCAAATCTGAAGAAAGAAAAAAAAAAGAAATATTAAAATCAAAGAACAAACTAAGCAATAAAGTAAACTAAAATATATGTATGTAAAAAGTTGAGAAGAAGGTATAATGTACCCAATTTGCAGTCCAAGAGAAGCTGTACTTTCTTGGTTTGTAGATTGAGAGCCACATAATACATGGAAGCTGAATAAAAAAATATAAAGAAAGAAATTAGGAAAAAAAAAATACTCAAATTATAAGTTGTTATTATTATCTATGATTTTGAGAATTAATTTTAAATTTCTTACGAAGTAGGTTGTGGGAGCAAAAACAAATCCTCCAAAGAATCCAAGGAGGCCACCGAAAAATGGTACAGCCATAGCTACCACCATAGTTATTACTGCAAAAACAGTAATTATATTATTGTTAATATAATTAGTAATAACTCTATAGAAATTTATATAATAAAAAATTTAAAAAAAACACAAAATAATGTATACTCACAAACATAGGTGGTTCGAGTGAAAAATCGAAGGCGAAAACTGGGTGTAAAGTTCAACTTCTTCACCAACACAGTTTCAATCATGTCGAACACTGGCATTGCATATATCTATATTAAAAAGTTAATTAGTATCCAAAAAAGCAATATGTAAATGAGTGAAAATTAACCATTGTTAAGATATAGTTGTTAGTAGTACCTGATAACTTCCAATAACATGAATAACAACAAACAAGTTAGCTGTAGCAATAAGCCAAGCTGGTCTCTCTAGAGTAATGAGAATGTTGTCATCAACAGAGTTACCAAACACATAGTAGCCGACCAATGCAACTGGGAAATAACAGAGAGCCACGACTGCGTAAGCCACAAGCACTCCCTTCCACATTGGTTTTTTGGAAGGTTTTTCGGGAGTGGATGGAATTGTTGCTTGGATCTCAAGCACCACGTTGTGACCTGCATAAGCAAAGGCCACATCTCCCAATGCCGAAAAAAAATTGAGAGTTTTAACTCCCATGTTTGATCCTCTCAGCGCATAAGAGACATCGGGTTTTACTCCTTTGTGTAGTGAGGTTGACCAAGCAATTGTGGAGTAACTGAAATATATAACATTTAGTTACTATATTGTATACAGCATAGGATTAATCAATGAATGAATTAAAATATGAGAGTGTAACCTTAGGGACATGACAGCTGCAGCTAAGGATACAATGGCAATGGAATTGAAGTTGGGGAGATGGGAAAGAACCAAGTGAAGAGAAGCAAAGATCATGATGAAATAAGTGGTTCTAATGGGTTTGGAGTTAGGCCAAACAGTGTCATGGACTTTCTTTAAGGATTTTCCACCAGTCACCATGTAGACTATGTTGACTCCAACCTCAACGATCAGCTGTTGGGGCACAACAATCCAAAGCCCTAGTTTTTCACCAAAAGCATGTTGCCCTAGCTCGTGGTACCTGTCAAATCTCTTCCCTGGTACCATCTCGTGCATCTCTACCATTTGCCATAGTGTGTATAGCGTTATTACCCATGACAATATTAGAATAGCCACACCAGGTCCCCTGTAATCATATCATATATATATTCAAACAAGTTATTAACTCAATATCATTCTTCAAAGTTTAATCAATCAAAATATTTACATATAAATATACACCACACTTCTCAATAGGTATTACACATTCATACTTATTAAACTAATTTAACTATAAATATTTATTTAAAAATATTTAATCTAAATAGCAAAAGCTTAAATCTCTATGCTTAAGCTAAACTTTTTTTTATCTATTTTTTACCAGAAACCTTATTTTTATTTTTTTTTTACTCGATGAAACATCTTGAATCCATATAATATAAAAATTAAAGGTTTTTGTAATTAGATAAAAAAAATTGAACATATCAACTAATGTGGCGTTTGGTAACACTTTTTTAATCAGTTTTCTGTTTTTAAAAGTAGAAAAGTGAAAATATTTTTCAAAAACATATTCTATAAAACTGTTTTTACTTTTCAATTTTATAATTAGAAATCAATTTTAAAAACCAAAAAAATTACTTTCAATATTTTTTTAAACAGTTTTTTTTTTTCTTAATCAATCTTTTGGATTACGACTAGACCCGTATCCAAATCCCCTCCCCACGGCCCTTGCGCTGAACCCGAATCCGACCCCGGACCTAGATCCGACTTAAATAAAATCAAAAAATAAAAATGAACTTTACAGTTGTTACAGAACGCATTTTTGTTTTTCAAAAATAAATTTTTTAAAAACAAAAATTTTACTTTCATTTTGTGATTAAAAAATTAAAAAACAAAAGTGTTACCAAACCGCACCTAAAATTTTCCTAATACTATTCATTAAAGTGCATCCATATATTATAAGTAATGATTAATAAAAATCCTACAAAGGGTATGGGGCTATAACACCCACTAAAAAAATCTTATAGTGTTCATTGGCATATATAATCTAATGGTTTACACCTCCCTAATTCGAATCCCTTCAAAAAAATCATTTAATTTAATAATTGTACGTTTTATATAACAAGTATAAATATTTTTTATAACAAATAGAGTAAAAATCCTGGATGTAATCCGTCTAAAACTACTACGTACAATGTAAAAGTGTGTGTAATATAACTATACATCTACCATTATACGTGCATCAATTTTTGGTAAAACTCTTTTATATAGAGATAATTTCTCAATATCATAACTGCATATATGTACTACATTATAACTACTCAAAATAATAATAAACTCTAAATATCTCATAAGATATATTATAACAGTGATTATGAATTTGATGAATTAATTAATAAAAAGTACGTACCATCCTAACTCAGTCATTGCATAAGGAAGACTCAAAACACCAGCACCAACCATGGCAGTTACATTATGAAAAGCAGAATACCACCATTTAGCATTCCTAGACGATGTTATTGGTAACCATTCATCGATTGATTTCTGCTTATTATTATTTTCAACATTATTATTATTAACTCTTTCTCTACTTGAAACTTCAACTCCTTCTCTTCTTGAATCAGCCATAGTAGATACTACGTACTCAATAATATTCTCACTCTTTTTACTTTTCTGATTTTCCACTCTCTCAAATGTCTCAATCTCAGGTCAAACTTGAAAGCCCTAGCTATAAAATACAACTACTCACCACTCACGTTATATCTCTTGTATATATAGTTGCTCTTTTAAATTTTAAATTATAAAATCCATATAATATGAGAAATAGATTATATCATTCTATTTTTAAATTTGGTAATTTATATATCTTTTTCAATATTCAGACATTTTTAAATATATTTTAATATCATTCGATTGCTGCCATTATAAAGATATTTATTTTAGTTGTTTTCTAAATATTCAAAACCAAATATCGGTAGGATATTTACCCAAATTAATTAAATCTCAAAACTAAAAATATATATAATAATAACTTTTTAAAATAAATTGAAACATTGTTTCAAAAAAAAAAAAATTGAAACACGTGGTTGCTGGTTGTGGACTGAGATGGAGAGAAAGGAAATCAAAAAAGATTTGTTTGTTTTTTTTTTTGATTAATGAAATTAAAAAAGATTTTAATAATAATAAATTATTTATCCAATTATCAAAATTTTATGGTGGCTTATAAAAAATGCCAAATAAAAAAGATAAAAAAAAATAATAAAATGTTTTCCAAACAATGTTGTATGCAACAACTGTTAAACTTTCTACAGATTATGAGCTAACAAAACACATTAAATGCTAATCTTTATTACTCATAATCATCAACCAAGATTAATATTTATTTAGAGCATCAAAATTCATAAATACACATACCTCCCAATCCATCCACATGAGTCATTTTGCTTGAATGCCTCCAACAAGAATCACCAACAAGTTTTCAAGATTGAACCCAAACCCTTAGAGCCACAATGTGGAGCAATCCCCAATTTTCTTATTACCATACACCTTAAAACCACTCTACCATCAATGACATATATATACATACATCTCATACCCTTATAACCCTAAGGGGTTACTCACTAATAGGGCTTAAGTGGTCCTTTTATGGTATACTATAATTTAATGGGCCAATTATAATATAAAGGGTGCTCTCATGTGCCTCTAATACATAATTAATTTATCAACCATCCCATTATGGTTATGAACAAATATTGGGCACATAGTTAATGATTGTGTTTATGGTATTAAGCTTATGATTATATTAGTCCACAATATTAATTCTAACATTCTCCCACTTGGACAATATAATTAATCACCATAACATTGTCTACCACACATAAGGTAACCAATTAAAAAACATACATAGTATCATATCGACGGGATATATATATTATGTATGAATTGACCTTGAAGACATTTTAATTCAATAACAATCATTAACAATCAAACCAAACATGCATGAGGTACAACAAAATTGAGACTATGCGCATTCATCTCCATTTGTACCTGTCACTTCAATAAACAACACATATATGCATGTATATGTCAACAATAACTAGAAGTGACTACAATATCATTATGCATGTTCAAAACGCAAATCATAAGCATTCCATACAAGATACTAGCATGTTCAATACATAATAGAAAAACTCCCACTGAGCTCAACAGCTAGGCTCCTAACAATCCCATTCGAGCAACATGCTCCAAAAATACACATATGGGTAAGCCTTTCGTTAGTGGGTCTGCCAACATGCCAGTGCTAGGCGTGTATTCAATGGAAATAAGAGACTCTGTAACTTTCTCTTTAACAAAATAGTACTTTATGTCAATGTGTTTAGAACGGGAAGTACTTCTAACATTTCTAGAGAAAGCTACTGCTGCGGAATTATCACAATACAATTTCAGCGGTCTCGAGATAGAGTCCATAACACCCAATGCTGAAATGAAGTTCCGCAGCCATATTGCCTGACAAGTAGCCTCATAACACGCCATATACTCTGCCTCCATTGTTGAGGATGCTGTGAGTGTCTGTTTGACACTTTTCCACGAAACAGCTCCTCCAGCCATCATGAAAATGTAGCCTGATGTGGATTTCTTATCATCCACGCATCCTGCATAATCGGCGTCACTAAACCCAACTATATCAAGAGTGTCAGCTCGCCGATAAGTCAACATATGATCCTTGGTACCCTGAAGATACCGCATGACCTTCTTAGCCGCTTTCCAATGGCTAAGTCCAGGATCACTCAAGTATCTACCCAACACGCCAACAACAAAAGCAATATCAGGGCGTGTGCATACTTGAGCGTACATCAGGCTACCCACTACTGACGCATAAGGAACCACTTTCATTTCATCTCTCTCTTTATCATTTTGTGGACATTGGCCCTTTGAGAATTTGTCACCTTTCACTATTGGTGCCTTTCCAGGTGAACAAGTATGCATATTGAATCTTTTCAAAATCCGATCAATATAAGTTCTTTGAGACAACCGAAGAATACCTTTAGATCTATCCCGAAGGATCTGTATCCCAAGTACATATGAAGCCTCACCAAGATCTTTCATATCAAAATGATCAGATAACAATTGCTTTGTCTCAGACAACAGATTTTTATCATTAGAAGCAAGCAAAATATCATCAACATACAGTACCAGGAAGATGAAGCTGCTCCCACTGACCTTCATATATATACATTGATCAACTTTGTTTTCAATGAAACCATTTGCAGTGACAACTGCATCAAACTTGAGATACCACTGTCTTGATGCTTGTTTAAGTCCATAAATGGACTTATTGAGCTTGCAAACCATATGCTCCTTGCCAGGCTCCTCAAAACCAACAGGTTGAGTCATGTAGATATCTTCATACAAATCTCCATTTAGAAAGGCAGTTTTTACATCCATTTGTTCAAGTTCCAAATCAAAATGAGCAACCATAGCCATGATGATTCGCAAAGAATCTTTGGTAGAGACAGGTGAGAATGTTTCTTTGTAATCAATACCTTCTCTCTGGCTATATCCTTTAGCAACAAGTCTAGCCTTATACTTCACTGGTTGTCCACTTGAATCATATTTGATCTTGTAAACCCATTTGCACCCAATGGGTCTGCAACCTTTCGGTAGAACAACTAAGTTCCATACTTTGTTTCGCGACATGGAACTTGACTCATCTGTCATTGCATTCAACCATAACTTAGATTGAGGACTTCTCATGGCTTCTTGATAAGTAACTGGTTCAGAAGCGTCTCCCACAACATAATCATGTTCTTGCAAATAGACAAGGTAGTCATCATGAATAGCAGGTTTGCGAGCTCTCTCAGATCTTCTCAATACAACTTCACCACCCTCAATATCAGGATTTTCATCTTGCATATGATTCTGAGGTTCATCATGAGCTTCTGTGGGAATTTGTTCAATCACAGGATCAATAGTAGGAGCGGAAGCGGAAGCAACAGGTACAGGGACATAAATACGTTCTTCCCTGAACACAATTTCTCTTGACCCTTGACTTGAACCAAATTCATCTTCAAAATAGACAGCTCTATCTGATTCTATCACCCTGGTGGTGTGAGAAGGACAATAGAATCTAGAACCCCTCGAACCAATAGTGTAGCCTACAAAATAGCCGCTGATAGTCTTGGGATCAAGCTTCTTAGATTGTGGGTTATAGGGCCTTACTTCAGCTTTACATCCCCAAACATGAAAATGACGCAAGCTCGGTTTCTTGCCTGACCACAATTCGTATGGTGTCTTTGGGACGGACTTGCTAGGCACTTGATTCAAGATATAAGCAGCAGTTCTTAATGCCTCACCCCATAAAAATTCTGGCAAGCTAGAATGAATCAACATACAACGTACCATGTCAAGAAGTGTGCGATTCCTTCTTTCAGCAATTCCATTTTGTTGGGGTGTCCCTGGCATTGTATATCTTGCATCAATGCCACATTCCAGCAAGTATTTGGCAAAAGGCCCGGGGTTCCTTCCAGTCTCATCATAACGCCCATAATACTCTCCACCTCTATCCGAATTGACAGCTTTAATCTTCTTTCCCTTTTGAAGCTCAACATTCGTCTTGAAAATCTTGAAAGCATCTAAAGATTCAGATTTTTCACGAATGAGCTCAACATGACCATATCGGGAAAAATCATCAATGAAAGTGATAAAGTATTTATATCCACCCATAGCAGGTGGAACAAAAGGCCCACAAATATCAGTATGGATAAGCTCTAACACATCTGCACATCTGTCTGACTTACTTTTTCTAACCTTGGCAGTCAACTTTCCTTTTATACAATCAACACAGGCAGTAAAATCAGAAAAATCAAGATCCTGAAGCACACCATCTTTCACCAATCTTTCCATTCTATCTCTAGAAATATGGCCTAAACGTTTGTGCCAAAGCATGGAAGATTTCAAATCTGATCTTGCACGTTTAGAACCAACAACAACATTAAGAGAAGAAGAAGATGGACAAGAGGGAGAAGTAATAGGAACAACATCATGTAAATCAAGCTTATATAAGTTTCCACATAAAGTTCCATTTCCAATCAACATAGAGTCACGATACAAAGTCAGTTTTCCAGTTCCAAAATAAAGACTATAACCTAGTCTATCCAAAATAGATACAGAGATCAAATTCCTCCTAATAGAGGGTAAATAAGCAACATCATGCAACTCCAAAAAATGCCCAGTATTCAGCTGCAGATTAACAGTCCCAAAAAATTCAACTCTGACTTTAGTATCGTCTCCCATGTACACATACTCCTCCAACCTACTCGGCCTTCTTCGACTTGTCACTGCCTGCAAGGAATTCGTAACATGAATTGTAGCACCAGTATCTAACCACCAAGTATTTGAGGGCACATCAATAATATTGGATTCCAAACAAACCATCACAAGACAATTACCTTTCTTCTCTAAGTGAGCTTTGAGCTTTCGGCAATCAGCTTTCTTATGCCCGAAGCATTGACAAAAGTTGCACTTCCCTTTGAAAAACTCATTCTTATGACCAGTTGAAGAAGAGCTTGCTTGTCCATTTCCCTTAGGATTGGTGGCTCTCTTCTTATGAAACCTTTGGTCACTAGAGTTGTTGGGAGTGAACTTTCTCTTGTGAGAATTGTTTGGATTGGTCACCATGGAGATACTTCTTGCTCTCCCCTTTTTCATGTCCTCTTCTTCTTTGGCAAGAATAGCAGTCATCTCCTCAATGGTCCACTGCTCCTTTTGAGCATTGTAGCTTGATCTGATCGAATCAAATTGAGAAGGAATAGTTTCCATCACAAACCATACCATGTAATCCTCACCAAGATCCAATCCCATGCCCTTGAGCTTTTGATAACAACCCATGAGCTTGTCAATGTGGGCTCTAATATCACCCGTATCGGCATAATTAGTGCGATGGAACAAAGTCAAGCACTCATTTTTCTCATTCTTTGAGAACTTTTTGTACTTTTCCTTAATGGCAGCAAGAAAATCCTTTGCATTTTCAATCTGAGGAATACTATCACGAATGGACTCATCCATGTGATACCTCATAAGCATCAAACAACACCGATTGGAATGCTCCCAATCCTCATAGGACTTCTTGTCCTTTTCAGTGGCATCATCAGCGGGTTTAGGAGGTGCATCCATTCTCAAGGCCAAGTCCACTCTCATAAGAGTCAAATTTAGCATGAGGGATTCAACCCACTGCTTGTGGTTTGTTCCATTTAGCGTCAACATGGCAGAGTTTCTTGGAACGCTTAAAGCTGAATGAGAAACAAGAGCAATAACCATTAAATGCATGTTATAACAAACTCATGTCATTTGTGCTCTTTCTCTCATAAATAAATGATCGCAAAATAACAAATGATCATCATGTATGCTAGAGTTCTTAGACAAAATTAATAAAGTAGAACTCATACACAGGTAAGAACAATCTATTAAATATTATAATCAAATACATTAATTTACTATCGAAAGGATAGATAAATTGTGATTCATAATATTTAATAAAATTTTCTTCACCATATTAAGCATCCTTAGCAAACAATTATTATCGATAGGATAATTAATTATTTATAAGGATCTTAATCTTATATGGGAGGAAGATACAATATTTAAATAAATTAATATTTAAATGTTCCTCATTACCAAATAATTTTCCATGCTTAATCTTACGATAGGTAAGAAAATAAGCACTAATTGTTTAAATAAACATTAATTATGCCATAACAAGATAATATTAATAACTAAGATTATGAATAAATTCATGAATTAATATTATGCATAAAATAAAGATGTGGGAATGATAGAAGGCTAAAAATGAAAAAATTGGTGAAAATTGGTCCAAAAAATGACCTTGCACACGCCCCCACGCTCCTGCCCTTTTCCCTTTTTTTTTTTTTTTTTTTTTTTTTTTTTTAAACCTGACGTACGACGTGTCGTTTATGAAAAACGACATGTCGTTTTGGTGAAAACGACATGCAGCTGGGTCATAAACGACCCGTCGTTTTTTCGCTGCAAAGGGCTGAGCCTCCGTTTGTACGACACGTCGTTTTCAGGAAACGACATGTCGTTTAAACCGAACGACAACCAAAGCCCACCTAAAACGACACGTCGTTTTTTGCTCGTGGGGGCTGAACCGAAGGGCGAACGACATGTCGTTTTTGCCCGACAGTGGCAAACGACATGTCGTTTTCTGTCGTCCCTGTCACAAAAAAACCCACACTCGGGTCCGCGGTCCGCAAGCCGGACGGCGCGACCCGCCCGTGACCCGGACGGATATACCACCTCCGGCCACCAAATCCGACGCCGTTTGAGGGGTTTTGTTCCATTTTCAACCCTCTATTATTTTGCAATACCCATTTAATTCAAAAAACACAAAATGATATATCAAAAATGGTAAATCCGAAATGGGTTCCTCCATTGTTAAGCTTCCATGTACCTCCATGGAAAATATAAAAAATGGTTCCCAAAACATATACAAACACATTTAAAATCATAGAACTCATATTTATACAACATTAACATATTAATCCGAAAATAATTATCACAATTTCAGATTTGAATAAAAAAGGGTTTATAAAAAAATTTGAGCTCTAAAATCAATATTTTGGCTCTGATACCAATTGTTAAACTTTCTACAGATTATGAGCTAACAAAACACATTAAATGCTAATCTTTATTACTCATAATCATCAACCAAGATTAATATTTATTTAGAGCATCAAAATTCATAAATACACATACCTCCCAATCCATCCACATGAGTCATTTTGCTTGAATGCCTCCAACAAGAATCACCAACAAGTTTTCAAGATTGAACCCAAACCCTTAGAGCCACAATGTGGAGCAATCCCCAATTTTCTTATTACCATACACCTTAAAACCACTCTACCATCAATGACATATATATACATACATCTCATACCCTTATAACCCTAAGGGGTTACTCACTAATAGGGCTTAAGTGGTCCTTTTATGGTATACTATAATTTAATGGGCCAATTATAATATAAAGGGTGCTCTCATGTGCCTCTAATACATAATTAATTTATCAACCATCCCATTATGGTTATGAACAAATATTGGGCACATAGTTAATGATTGTGTTTATGGTATTAAGCTTATGATTATATTAGTCCACAATATTAATTCTAACAACAACGCCATAATCAACTTATACGTAATCATAAAAGTATAACATCTAGTCCATTTGGCATGTCTTCTTCATAGTTGACCCCATACAATAGTTAAAAAAAAAGAAAAAAAAACCTTCAGCAGCGCAATGTAATTTTATTTACATAGCTAGATATCTTAAGGCTTTTCCAAGTAGTATTTTATATATATCTCGTTCCTTTTTGTTTCAATAAGATATTATGAAAGATTGCATTTTGAGGTTAATGTTACACTGCAGTACAGGGCATATGGTTTTTTTAATTAATATTTATATATTTATATTATTTGATTTATTTATCATATTAAGAATTTAATTTTGGGAAGTTTTACAATGTATTGTTTTGGCACCTGATAAATTTTTTTATAGTAGTGCATATTATAATTATTTAAGATATTTTTTAAATTTAAAAAATTCAAAAAAAAATTAATACACCAAAAAACAATGTATGTGATGTACTCTTACTTATTTCAACATTCTAAGAGACTTTTTTAGTTAATTTTTTCATAGTCGTGGATATTATAATTATTTAAGATACCCTGCAAAATTTTAAAAAATCAAAAAAATTTAACACGCCAAAAATAAAATTCAAACTGCCTATTACATGCCTCACTCTTTTATTTAGAGAAGTGCATTGTGGTATTGATTTTTTAAAATTTTATTAAAAAAATAATATATTAATATGAAATATTTTTTTAATATAATTTTTAATGTCGTGATAAAAAGAAGATATCAATGAGCTTTTATGAAATAGTTTCACGGGATTCAGCCAATTATCTTGATCGTGGGATATTATTGAGAAATAGGAATCCGTGTTATCAAAAGATTTCCTGCAATTATTTTTAGTATGGAATGAGTCAATCATCCACTTTGGTATCTTATTGAACAAAAATGGTGATATTGTTCCTCCATTGGTTAAAGTGATAATACTTTTTGACACTAAATTTAATGATAGTGTAACACCAAATTTGATAATAGTTGATCAATCGCTAAGTGATCGCATTCTTTTAAATCTACTGTTGGGGAGCTACCCCCTCTGTGGTAGCCTTCTTTTAGTTTCAATGAAGTTCCCAACTTTGCCAAAAAAAGAAAGGAAAAAAACTTCAGCAGCAATGTAACTTTATTGTGGGGCTAGTTAAATCAAAATAGTGTTGTATAGAGGATGTGTAAGATATGTTGCACAACCACTCAAAAATGATCTAAACATACCGGAACAACAACGGGTAAGGTAGAGACCAATGAATCTCAGCACTAGATAAATAATAGGAACAAAAGAAGAAAAAAAACAGGTCTATGTTACAAACATAAATGCCAACATGGCCATACAATTCATCAAATATCTCTAAAACTTGAAGAAGAAAAAGTAAAACTTCTTAAACATTCAATGTGTTAAGCTGTGCAACTGACGCTGGAGATGGTTGTACCATTAAATCAGTGTCATCTAATTCCTGTGACTGAATAGGTATATCCTACAGTGAATAAACCATGAGATTTGAGTTCAGTGAAAACTATGAATAAGAATCAATCAAATTGTTTAAGTTCAATACCTGTGTTTGTATAAGCTGGTGCGGTTGCTGATCTTGAGCCAATGTGTAAGCTTGTGGTTGAGACATTCTGTAGTAAGGTTCTTTCAGATCAAGTTTGCAAGATGAGGTTTGAATTACTCCTCCTTGATCGGCACCGGGGCCCCACATTTTGGCTGTTGAGTTAGAGCATAGATTGTCAGTAAACCACAACACTCGGTGAAAGCAAAGCAAACAACAGAGAAGTTAGCTTTGGTTATGAAGAAAAAACTACCTGACAACGTCAAATATAATGTGTAACTTTGAGCATTATGGGCAACCATTCGGAGTTGTCCGGTAATTTCTTGTCCAGCCATGACATAAAGAGGCTGAGAAAGAACACAACGTAATTGGTACCAGTGTGTCGTTGGTGCACCGGGGGCTGTGGAAAGCCACCTTTGAACAGTACTGCAGATTAAACAGTTCAAAATACATGAGAAAACAGCTCATTTGCTTATACGAATGTATATAAATATATATAAGAGAGAGAGAGAGATCAGATAATTACCTCCCATTAAACAAGACATCAAACCAGCATGCGAGTCCATGCACTCTAGCACCCACAGAGGCTATGAATCGCAGTGGTATGTCAATTTCATACAAATCCTCTTCCTGCAATGATGAATTAAATGGTATGTATTTTTATTTTATTTCATTTTTATGCGGATATACCAACAAACAACATAAACAAAAGAATAAAATCCTAAGTCAGATGAAAATCTTGGTAAAAATGAGGAGGTGCAATTCATAAGTAATACTAATACCTTGACTTTAGTGAAGTCTATCAAATGAGATATTGAAGGAGCTACTAACAATCTTGGATCAAAAGCATCTACTACAGGCTGTACAAAAACCCACAAAAAATAGAAGCTTTAGCAAGACAGAACTAATCATGAAGCAAGGAAAAACAATGTCTAGAGCTAACAAGTTTGAAAAAATGCTGATCAATGTTCTCCAGCCATAATAACAAGCACAAGAAAGAGATTCCCAGAAAAAGTACAATTTTATCCCAGTATCTGATCAGTCTATCCCGTCTAAGATGCATCACATTTGATTTAGTTCATACTCGGGAGTTTGTCTCACCCAAATATAAGTAGAAGAACACCAATATTTTAAGAATCTAATTCAAGGATCAGCACAACTGATGAAAATGAAACCATCCAAAAAACATCCAATGCAAACTAACAGATAGGAATGACCATAAACACAAACCGACAAATTTTAAACAGGGACAGGGCTGAACTCTATTATAATAAAGATGAATATCAAGCTACAAATAATTTCAAAACCACTGCAAAAAATAAATATAATATTAAATAAAAATAGTAATAGTAATTTGAAAAGCACTTCTCTAACAGAAAATATATGGTAATTTTCAAACAATGATTAATATGGACCTGTGAAAAATATCCTTGGAATGCTGATCCATGCAAGGCTGTTAAATTCACACCATAATAATTCTCTTGCTGCCAGAAGAGTGCCTGTATAAATAAGAACATTTTTGATTAAAATTTGCATCTCCCAACAAGCAAAGATAGCTGATAACAAAATACACGAAATTATCAATCTCGACATTAAATCTTCTTCAGAGAATTATCTATACAGCTTTTGGCAGGGAAGAAAGGGAATAGCAAACACCATTGTCAATCTGTTTATGATTTAACAGACAAATGTATGCATTTATTGTGTACATTATGCATAAACTATTGTATCAAAACCTAAAATATTTGTACCCATTCTTAAAAAAAGAAAGTAAAATCCAGTACTAGTTCCTTTAGAAAGTTGTGGAAAATAATAACAATGACATGCATACCTTATTTGCAATTTCAACGAATAAATATTCATCACTGAAAGGTGCCATGTGTATCCTACAGAAGCAGTCAACTTAAAATCACGAGAACTGAACAAGTAAAGATTTGTATATAACATATTATATGCAAGGAAAAAATACTCAAAATATAAAACTTTGATTTGGTGATATTGACATGATTTTAGGGGCTTTTTTTTATTCTCCTATTACTGTATCTGTAAGGTTATAGCTTTGGATTGGTAGAGGAAGCAGGTCTGCTGCAATCAAAGGTTCAATGGAATCTAGCGCTAGCACATTGTTTGTTAAAAGCGTATGATAATTGTTTCTTCAACCAATACAAGAAAGATTGCAGCATGAATATATATACATTATATATATATATATATGCAGATTACAGACACACTCCAATGATGTTACTGTTTTCATGTCAATGCATAGGTTACATTTGGAAAGGGGGACGAGATCGGATATATAATTTTTAAAATGTAATTTTGTTATATAGAAAGGATATGAAAAAACTAATGAAACAACCTAAATAATCCCCCTAGTTTGAGATAACTTAATCCCACTGAACATTTTGAGATAATTTTATCCTATCAAATCCTTATCTCCATGCATCTTAATAGTAAGAAACAAGAATTATTAATTTGCATCCAACATATTTATATCTAATTTATTGTTAGTAAATGGTCAACTCATCATTTTTCTTTACTTTTTCTTTAAAAAAATAAATAAATAGTCCAATCCAATCCTAGTACCCAAAGGTAACCAACATCCAAAAAAAAAAAAAAAGCAAGGTGCAGTCCGAACAGGTAGAATATCATATGCCATCTCAGTTAGTGTATGATAATAATATGGTCGACTCATCATTTTTCTAAATTTTATTTTTTATCCAATCCAATCCTATCAAACCCCACTACCCAAACGTAACCAACGTCCACCCAAAAAAAAAAGCAAATGGAGCTGCAATCCGAACAGGTATAATATCATAATGCTAGCTCGGTTAGTGAAAAACACCACATTTTAAAAGAACTGCATGTATTTCAAAAGCAGTATTACCTTCCAACTGTAGGAAACATTTTTCCCGCTGGCTGAAGAAACCGATCTCTTGCAATTACGTAGGACTCCAGCATTCTTTCATTGACTAATAAGGTTCCTAAAGACACAAAGAGAAATTATATATGAACTCACTCCAGCAAAAATAGAGCTTACAATACCCATAACCCACTTTAAATCAACACTGTTGATAATTTTTTATTCTAGTTTCCTTTTTCTGGTTTTCCTTATTGCACATGTTCTAATTAAACCCCTTAAAACAATGTCAGAAGTTTTATAAGCATGAGAAACATATTAAAAAACATAAATGATAAAAAAAAAAAAAAAAGGTAAGCAATACATATTAACATTATTAGAAGAACTCTTCAGCTTCCCTTTAAAGCAAGGATGAAACGCCTTACCCATTGGCTCTGAGATGAGAATATCTGCTTTCTCTGGTAATTCAACATCCTCAACTTTTCCTTTGATCACCTAATATTTATACACGATGAAATTTATATAACTGATCCACAGATAGAAAGTTAAAAATAATCCTAAGAGAACAAAATAGAGAACACAATGACCTCAAAAGTAAAAGATTGAGTATCAAAAAATTCTCACCGTGATTCGTTGACTCAAAGCTGGATTCCCAGCAATTAGTTTCTGAGCATATTCTGCCATTTCAGAAGCTTCCACGGCATAAACATGTTTTGCACCAGCCTATCAAGATCAAATAATATAGATAAGTAAGGTAGCCCTAAAAGCAATAGAGAAAAGAAAACATACGAAGTCATTATTTGTCTTTCCATGTTCATTTCTCACGGATGGAAAATCCCATAAACTTAGTAGGGGGATGAGCAAAGGGTACCTGAGCAGCAAAGAGTGATAAGATACCACTACCAGCACCAACATCGACCACCACACGACCATAAAAATCACCACGGTTCTCAATGACAGCAGCATAATATGTTCCTGACAAAATGTTACCAAGATTTAAAATGATCTTCATTTCATGGATCATTGTTATTCACAGAAATTCAATATTCTTATCTACTACAGATTCAAAGCAAGAAACAGCAGATATAAAAATTAATTCAGCAAGAATCGTATAAAAGTCAGCTCTAAATTCTAAATCACACAATATGACAGAACGTTCACAATTGAAGATCGTGAGAGAAAATTTGACAGCTCATTCAAATTACCTGTCCTAACATAATCTTGTAACATGTTTTGCTGATGAAGCAGTTGTCCATAATAATGGAAATACATTTTAGCAGAAGATGGTTCTATTTTATCATCGAACTTGCTTTTAGAAACTGATGTTTCCCCATTTGGTAATCGTCCTCCTGCAAGAACAAAATAAAGGCGGGAATGTTAAACAGGTACACAAATGCCGTCAATAAAAATAAATAAATAAAAGTTAGGCAGAAGGAAGGGGAGAAAACAGACACTCTTTCAACTATATAATATCTATTAAGGAAGGCGGGAATGTTAAACAGGTATACAAATGCCATCAATAAAAATAAAATAAATAAAAGTTAGGCAGAAGGAAAGGGGGGAAACAGACACTCTTTCAACTATAGATTATCTATTAAGGAAGGCGGGAATGTTAAACAAATACACAAATGCCAGCAATAAAAGTAAAATAAATAAAAGTTAGGCAGAAGGAAGGGGGAAAAATAGACACTCTTTCAACTATATATTATCTATTAAGTTTATATGTCTCAGTAGCATTATTGTATTTTACATGTGAGACTCGCAACCATTCAATCTCAATATATCAGATCAAGTAGTTACAAGCACTAATGACATAAAGGAGAAGGTTCTCCCAATTCAAGTCTCCCTGAAGCTAGGGAGCATCCTTTTCGCGAAATTCCTAAAGCTAAAGGGCACCCTGTTTCATGTTTCAAACTAGTTAAGTTAACTTAATTATCGACGTCGATGAGAAACAAGAAATCTCTAGAGCCAAAATTCTAAAATAGCACCTTGATTAATGAAGTTTTCCTTCAGTTGCTCAAATGCACAGTGGAAGGCGCTGTTCTCAGCCTCATTTCTAAACTGGATAGTCACCCCCTTAGAATACTTCTAGTTTGGAAGTAAAAGAAATAAATCAATATCTATTAGGAAATTTAGTCTTATCACTATCTTATAAACTTTAACTGATCAGAATTGGAAACTTTGAAGTGCAAACTCTTATCAATCTTAATAGTAATAAATAATTAAATATTACCTCTTTGCTGGTATCAGACGCTTCGGATACACAAACAGAGGTCAAAGGGCCCAACTTGAATAGCTGAGCAACAAAATAAGCACACAAAAGCATATTATAATCTTTAAAGTGATCATTCGTATTGTGCCACAATATGCAATAATTAATATATACGTGTAGGATTAGCGTAAAACAAGTCACGAATTTAAAAACCACGAAAAAATATTCAAAAACCTAAAAACAGATACTTTAACAGTAAAAACAAATTCGTTCTCTGAATCAGCTTCTTTTCTTTACCCTTTTCTACATTGTTAAACCTATTTTATAATATTCTAAACCATTGGACTAGCACTCTATTCCTCAGCAATAATCCTTTGTGATAAGAAAAAAATCTATAAAACTAAACAAGTCATTTGTAACTAAGATTCCAAAAGATCCGCGTCCTCCTGTTATTTTCACTCTTTCAATACATTTCTCTCACGTTCTCGGAAACCAAACGAAAAATGAAAATACCAGACTCAATAAAAGAAAACTGACCTGAGCCACTCGAAGATCAACATTGACAACGGCAAACGATTGAGATTCTTGATAAAACCGAAGCTCGGGGATTCCACCATCAACGCTGAACCGAGCAACAATAGGCGAAGAAGATAGAGCAGAGGAGGAAGAAGAAGAAGAAGCGAGCTCAGAGACTGAAGCCAAAGCAAACTCTTGCTGTTTGTGACTCTTTTTCTCCGCAGAAGCCTCCATTGCCGCCTTCTCCAAAGAATCGGTTCCAAATTCAATTTTCAAGAAGAAACTTCACTCGCGCGTATACAGATGTATGTATATAGGTGTATTAACAAGTCCTCCGGAAGAAACTAGGGTTTCGTTAAGGAGCTGAAGCTTCGAAATCCAGAGGAGCCGCCAAAAAGTTGGAGAGAGAGAAAGAAAGAAAACAATAAAAAGAGAGAAAAGAACTCTCTCTCTCTCTTTCTTTCTCTTTTATAGTGTCGTTAAGAGTTTTAATGGTTCAGTTTAAAAGCCTGTGATGTGAGTGTGAGAGACGACTCTACTAGACAATTTACAAACTCGGGGACTTCGGTGAGGGGAAAAACCACGTGACTTTCCACGCGCCATTCTTGTTTTATATTTGCTGCATATATATGTAGTAGTGACGTGTACGTACCTTATTGGATGGATTATATGGACTCAGGGTCAGGAAGAAGAATCTACTGTGTTGGATTGGGTTAGGACTGTGGGCCCAACAAACATCATTGCTTGTAACAAGAGACAGGAATTGTAAGTGTGAGCTTCAAATAATTCAATCCTCCATATTTTACTTCTAGTATATCCAAATTTTATACAGATAATTGGATTAGTACCGGATTGTGAGTAGTGGCCGAACTATGGAGCCTATTGTGCCTAGTAGAGGTCTACGACAAGGAGACTCTTATATCTCCTTATCTTTTTTTGGTATGTACTGAAGCTTTTTCTGCTCTTATTTGCAAGTTTGAAGAGAAGAAGTGGTTGCATGGTTGTAAAGTGGCTAATGGAGGGCCTAGTGTCTCTCATATGCTCTTTGCGGATGGCAGCTTTTTGTATTGTAAGGCGACCAATGGTGAGATGAATCGGGTTCTTCAGTTGCTTAGGATGTTTGCTACTGCAATGGGACAGCGTGTTAATTTTGGAAAGTCTTTTGTCTTTTTTAGCACTAATACTTCATCTCATTTGTGGCAGGCCATCTGTGCTACTCTGGGCATCCATGAAGCGACTGAGCACAGTATGTATTTGAGGCTCCCGAGTACTGTTGGCAGGAATATAAATGTCATCTTCGGTTATTTCAGGGACAAAGTTCAGAAGCGGATCCAGTCTTGGGACAATAAATTTCTATCTCGTGCAGGAAAGGAAGTTCTTATTAAATCAGTTGTTCAATCTCTTCCGGCCTATACAATGAATGTGTTTCTCATTCCTGTGGGAATTTGTCAGGACATTGAGGGAGCTATTACCAAGTTCTGGTGGAGGTCAAACAAGAATAAAGGCATACACTGACTAAGCTGGGACAAGCTCACGAAACACAAGAGCAATGGTGGTATGGGATTTCGAGATTTAAGGGACTTCAACTTAGCTCTACTTGCTAAGCAAGGGTGGAGAGTTTTGACTTGTGGGAATAGCTTGATGGGGCAAATTTACAAGGCTAGATACTTTTCGTCAGGGTCTTTTCTCACATCGACTTTGGGGTATAATCCGAGTTATATTTGGAGAAGTGTGCTTGAGGCCAAGGAGTTAGTTCGGGCTGGGGTTCGACGATTGGTGGGTGATGGTTCTAACGTTAATAATCTTGTCTAAGCCTTGGCTTCCTGATGAGATGAACCCTTACATTGAATCTGTCCATCCGGGGCTTGTGGGAAAGTCGGTTGTCTCTTTAATAAAAGTTGGGCTGGTTGAATGGGATGGGGAAGTTTTAGCTGATGTGCTCACTGCTAGAGATCAAGCTTTGGTGTGGAAAATTCTGCTAAGTAGTCATATGAGTTCTGATTTGTGGTACTGGTTACATGATGCGTCAGGGGTTTTCACTGTTAAGAGTGCATATTCTCTGCTTCAATCAATGAAATCCAACAGAGATATCCATGATAGCTTTGGGTTCTGGCGGCTCTTGTGGCAGTTACAGCTTCCTCCAAAGGTTCTTAATTTTCTGTGGAGAGTTTCTACCAACAGTCTCCCAACTCGGTTTCATCTTTCCATAAAACATATTCCAATTGCTGCAACATGTCCGTTCTGTCTTGCTGCTCCTGAGACGACTCTGCATGTGCTGGTGCGGTGCTCTTTTGCTCAAAGTTGCTGGAGCAAGGTTTCAATTACTGATGTGGCGCCTGATGCAATGTTGTTCTCAAATTGGTTTGAAGCGGGTTTGGCATCGTGGAATACGGCTGAAGCTCTTGAGGCTAGTATGGTTTGTTGGTCAATTTGGACTCATCGTAACGATTTGGTCTGGAACTTCAAACACCCTGATGCGGGGGAGGTAGTGGCACTGGCTCAGTTTAATTATGTTGATTGGTTTAATGCTCAAAAACTTAATGTCACAAATGTAAGCTTAAGCGAGCCAACTGCACTACCTGTGGAGCAATGGACAACACCTGATTTCCCTTTTGTCAAAGTTAATGTGGATGGTGCACTGTTTGCCGACCAAGGGCGGTATGGTCTGGGTTTGATTGCAAGGTCTGTTGCGGGTTGGGTTTTGGGAGCCAGAAGCTTATCTAGAGAAGGTGCTTTGCAACCTCATATTGTTGAAGCCATTGGAATCAAGGAAGCTCTCTCTTGGAGTAAAGCAAATGGATGGTCACATGTTGTCGTTGAGTCGGATTGTTTAAGGGTCATTAGTGATTTGTAAAAGTTCAAAAATATGGCTTCTCCTTATGGCCATATTCTTTATGATTGTATGACTTTGGTTGCTCATTTTGATATTGTTTCTTTTATTTTTGCTAAACGGTCTGCTACTAAGGTTGCGCATGCTTTGACACGATCTTCTCTTTCTGAGGCTGACCGTACTTTTAGTAGAGACTCTTTACCTTTTGTTTTTGCATCCTTGGTTTTGGATGATTTAGTTTAATGAAATTTAACCATTATTCAAAAAAAAAAAATCTAAATTGGATGATTAATATAGATAGTTAGTTTTTAATATTTAGATATATATAATTTAAATAAAATATATTTATTACATTAAAAAAAATTACTTAAATATAAAAATAAAATATTATTTTCAATCTCTATTAGGGCTTTTCATCGAAATTGGAAAATTGTGGTTTAAGTTCGAACCGTGATAATTTGAACTACCGTAGACCATAATCGGGAGAATTGTTTTTTTGTGGTTTGGTTAATATAGACCGTTTACTACGTAAAGGTTAAGTTGTGATTTGTAATAAACAATTAACGGTTAAACTGGACTAGACCGTTTATAATAAATAATCGATTTATATATATTTTAAGAATTTTTACAAAATTATATTAAATTATATTTTTTATTTACAAAAATCTGATAAGCATATATTTTAACTTTTATTCAGTTTATATTTTGTTTTTCTTTTAATAATTTTTACTGTAATGTTTTGATAAAAGAAAGAGAGAAGAAAATAAGAGAGAGAGAGAGAGAGAGAGAGAGAGAGAGAGAGAGAGAGAGAGAGAGAGAGAGAGAGAGAGAGAGAGAATGTGGCTAGGATTTTTTGAAATTGGGAATTTCGAGGATGGGGTTTGCTTGAGCTCACAGCAAAGAGCGATGAGGGTAAACCGTATACCTAAGAGAGAGAAACAAAAAGAGAGATAATGCCTCCATCAATAATTTGTCATTGTTACCAGTTGGAAAAATAGAGATCTATTTAATTTGAATTTTCACATCTTTACTTATTGAGAATTATAATACATATTGAATGAGTTAATTATTCTTTCCCTGATAATGATAGAAATAAATAAAAACGCTTTCACATATATTTACAAACACATACATATATAAATTTTCTAAAATTTTAGATCAAAAAGAGGAATGGGTCTTTTTATTTGCCTTTTAAATTATCTTTGTTTTTATAATTTTTTATCTGTTACTTCAATTGGGTGATTAAAATTAAGTTTTAATTATAGCTTAAAATGTATTGGAATATGCATGTATATAATGTGTTTGCTAAAATGTTTGTCAGAACCAATTTAAAGTTAAAATGTCTATTAACATATAGAAACTATTGCAACAGGTTCAACCTTGTAGCTTGAGCACTCAACTATTGTGTAAGGTACGTAATTGTGCTACTAAAAACCCTTTCAGTCACAAACAATTTATTATTCCCAACCACTAACAGCGATGTAATAGTGAGCCATTGAAGAACAAAAAAAATCAACAACGAAACAAAACAAAACCATGTCACATAGACAAGACTAAAACACTCAAAATCATGTCAAACAAGACTAAAACACTCAAAATCATGTCACAAAGACAAGACTAACATACTTGAAAACAAGACTAATCGCAACAACAAAAATTAAATGACACTAATAAAATACAACCCCAACTAAACCGCACATAAACCCAAATAAGGCCAGTGGGCCTAGTTGGAAAAAAAGGGTCGGTGGACTTTCTTAAATATATATAGAAAAGAAATTACGTTGTATACCCACATTACTTTACATGTTTTAATTTTTACATTTAGGGCTCGTTTGGAACGCCGTATTAGGTCGTATTGTATTGTATTATATTAAATTGTATTTTATGCAATATTTTTATGTAAAACTATATGTGGTATTAACTGTTATGGACACCTAAATATATAATATTTTAGTATAAATTAAAGTTTAACATAGTATTATATAAAAATATGATATATAATCCAATTCAATATAATACAATACAATACAATACGACCTAATACGGCATTCCAAACGAGCCCTTATTTTCATATTCTTTTAAGGTATGTTTATTTTTATAGATGATGCCTCCATTATATACTTTAGGTTTAGACTTAAGTAGAGAGTGAGAGTATATTGAGCAATCCACTCACAAAAGTGGGTACATTTTAATAAAATATAATGAAAGTATTTTTGATTAATGGATACAAAAAACAATATTTCTCAACCCATGTAGCTCTTACCCTGAATATTAGTGAATTAGAGCTTTGAATTAGTAAAAGGACCAAACATATCATTTTTTTTTTTGAATGGAAACAACCCAAAAACATGTTACAGTGAATACAGGTAGGAGTCATTGCCATTCCAAAATCAGGTGCTATCTAGCCCAATAGCCATATATGTTAAATTATGTGCTGTTGTGCCTAAAAATATGATCAAGGGAAACAGTGGGGAGTGAAGATCACCTCTCTTAGAGAGCTCACAATCGCTCCATATGCAAATAAAATAGGCTTATTTGTTTGGATATCTTCAATGAAGTTTAAGCAATCTGATTCCACTTGATGAATTTCAATATTATTCTCTCGACCCCAGAGCATAACTTGTAATAATGCCCATTCTTCAGCTATTTTTGGGGGGCATCATTCTGTGACGACTCCTAGCCATTAGCAACCACTGAGGAATTTCGAATGAGTGCGCCAACACCTGTTTTTCCTTTCTTTCATTGAAACAGCTCCGTTAATATCGATCTTCAGGGAGCCATTTCCCACTCCGTCAACAGTGGGGACCAAACATATCATTGTCGCTATATAAACAGTAATGGTAATCATTATGTTTATTTTTTGTAATTTAATTTGCAAATTTAAAACTAGCATGGTAATGCAACTATAACTTAAGAGAGAGAGAGAGAGAGAGAGAGAGAGAGAGAGAGAGAGAGAGAGAGAGAGAGAGAGAGAGAGAGCATGTGGAAAGCAGTGCAGTCCACCGAAGAAACCACAATATGTTTGACTCTGTCCATACAATAGTGTCGGTCATTTCATACGTACTACTCTCTCCTCAACTGCATAGTAAATAACATGACTCACCATACATGCAACCATGTTTTGGTTAGTGTTTTAAATATATTTCTTGGTTAGTTTGGTTTTGAATATTTTGTAATGTTTTTACTGTAATTATTATTATACTATTTATATCTATATCCTTCCATCACCAAAAGAATTTAAAGTGAAGATATTTTTGTCAACACACACCTCATTGATAGTTTGAATAAATATGCTAGAAGTGAGGAGTGTAAATGGTGAATTTAATAAGTCAAATATATATTTTGGTAAACTTATCTCGATGAATAAAAGCAGAACCTACCTTGCTGCATTCTTGAATGAGAACGTGGTTGAGAATTATGTTCAAGTATATTTTGGTACAAGAACAAGGGAAAAAAATCATTAGTACAAATAAGTTATTCTTTGTAAACCAAAGAACAAGGTAAGGATGTTTTAGAATTCTAGCACTCATAAATGAAGATTTCCAAACAAATTTGGAGAATTTTTTAGATCGTACATACTAAACAATGATGTTAGAATTTTGGAAGAGCCGGTAGTTTAAAAAAAATCTCATATGTTGTTGATTTGAAGTTAGAGAATGGTAGTTGGAATGTTGAGTTGATTAGCATGGTGCAATTTTATTAATAACAATCTACAATATAATTAGAACATTTTATCTGTTTGAAAAGAATTAGAATAAAAAAGAACCAATTAACTAGACCCTTAATAATGTGGAGAAGAACCAAAACAGAATGGTTCCACCTACTCAAAACTAAGAGGGGATGCCGCCTACTACTAAAATCCCGGTTTTTGCAACAGTTGCGTTCTTCTATGCAAGAAGAAGACTTAGAAAGAACAAAGAAGTTTGAATCCGAAAAAGTATGCTTAGGCAGTTCCTTCGCGGAGCACAACAGAATAAAGAGGAATTTGTATCATTTCAAATCCCTATTCTTATCGAAGAGAAGGAACGAGAAAAACCAAAATCTTCCTTATCCAACAAGCAGTCCTTTGAATCGTTTTATAAAAGAAACTAAATTAAAGTTAAATAATAAAAAAGATTGCAGCATCACTATTAACCTCAAAGATACATATATTTATTTTAATCCACTTTTTAACAAGTTCATTCAACTCTTTAGCTTGAGCATTCAACCCCTTAGCTTAAGCATTCAACTATTATGGAAGGTAAGTAACTCTACTATTAACAAACCCTTCAGCCACACGAACTTATTACAGAGATAAAATAAAACAAGATTATGTCACAAGACAAGACTAATCGCAATAATCTAAACAAAAGACACTTAAAATCATGTCACATAAACGAGACTAACCGTAATACAAAACTACAGATTTCGATTGCCTAAGCCAGAGAAGGTCAATGGGCCTGACTAAAGAAGGCCGATGGGCCTGACTTGAGGAAAAAATAACCTAAGTGATTAAAGATTTAGGAAGAAAAATTCTAACAAATAATATAATTAAAATAATATAATTAAAAGAGCTTTTAATCACAATAATGCTAATAATTATTAAAATTTCTAGTAGGGATTGCAAACTTGATGATAAAATAATGTGGCACCAAAAAAAAAGGTAATGCTATACTAAAAGAATCATTGGTAGAAACAAATGTGGAAAATAAGTAGGGGTGTTCACAAAGTATCCGATTCAATCCAATCCGCACGAACTAATCCAATCCAATCCGCAAAATGCGGATATCCGCACTTGTGCGGATTGGATTGGATTGAAAAATCTAAAATCTGCACTTGTGCGGATTAGATGTTGTTTGACCTCAAAAAGTAACCAATCCAATCCAATCCGCACTTAATTATATATATTTTTAAAAATTATAATATGTAATATATATTAATTAAAAAAGGACACAAACTTTTAATTTCTTAATCTTTTTTAGTAATATATTGAGTTGGTGCATTTTATTTATTTTGTAATAAAAAACACAAGAAAAATAATTCTTATTTACATAAACACATACACATAAAGTTTAAATATATATATACTAGCTTATTTATTTTAGTAATTAGATACATATATTTTAGTGTAAATCTAAAGATAAGTATATATATAATATTGATATATATGTATATTGGTTTAATTTGTATATAAATAGAGATGGAAATAAATTATTATTGGAGATTAAGAAACAATAGTCTTTTTTTAATTTTTTTTCTATGAAATATTAAATAATTTATTATTAAAAAAATAACCGATCCAAAATAACCGATCCAATCCGCACTATTGCGGATTGGATTGGATTTAAACTCTTATGCGGATCGGATTGGATCCAAAATATGAAATCCGCACTTAGTGCGGATTGGATGTTGTTTGACCAAAAAAGTGTGGATTGGATCGGATGAATACTCCTAAAGATAAGAATACCCCAAAAGTCACACTATTTTTATAAATAGAGCCACTAAGACATCTTCAATGAGAAATATAAATATTATGTTATATTTCACACTAAAGATGATTTGTGATATATTTATAATTTTTAATATTAAGCTACATTACACAATTACAAAAATTGATGCAAATATTTAAAGTTTGGTTAATATTTTTATTAAAAATATAAAAACATATTTTTATTATATAAAGCAATCAACAATAAATGTAAGAGTTTATAATTTAATAATAAAATATTAAAAATAAATATAAAAAACAATACGTCAACTTTTACAAATGCAGATAAACATGCAAAATACCATATTTTAATCCATATTTAGATGAACTTTTACAAATTAAAATCAACTTTTGCTTGCTCAAAAAAAAAAAAAAAAAAAATCAACTTTTGCAGACCACTAAAGCAAACTTTTACGAGAATGAGCTGTATATACATATATATATATATATATATATATTTTTGATAGAACATTAATATTTTTGATCGAAAAAGAAAAAACATTATATTGATTGTGATGTATTAGGCCTGTTTGGGAAAAGATGTGTTATTACCCTTGAAAGGGAAAAAATAAAAAATAAACAAGTTGCTGATCTTTGCTAACTATTTTTGGCATGTTCTATGTTAAATTATACTAATTTTACTAATTACAAGAGATTTCTGTTATGATCGTTTAAATGAGATGAAAACAAATCAAGGCTCTTAGCTAAGCTAACAGACAATTACTTTCTTTCCATTCACTTATAAATCTCATCACACACCCACATATATCTCAAATTGGCTAACATAGTTCTTTCTCTCTTCTGTTTGAAAGCCATTCTTCATACTTTATTTTTTATTTTATTTTTTGGAAGGAACCTCTATGGTACTTGACAAAGTGAAAATAAAGTCTAAATTGAGAAAATTTTGTAGCAAGTGACAACCAATATAAGATATCACATAGTGGATATATGCTTGAAGAAAATTTACAAAGATAATTACACTATAAAAGAATTTAACAAGAGAAATTTTGCCAATAATAACCATTATGCAAAGACAATTCACTATCAACATGAAAACTACTAACCACTTGCAATGCGTCACATCTATGTAGTGTCCATCCAATAAATCTTCAAGTGGAATCAACTACAGTTTAGTTCATATCCATGAAGTGAAATCAACTAAGCTTAGTTCTTCACTTCACAATGTTCAGAGTTCAGATCCCTATATTAATCTAGTACAATATACCTTTGAGCTAATACAGAGAAAAACTGAATGAAAACATAATACAGCCACTGCCACTAGTTATTAGAAACTATTAGTTCCTCCATAGTGTTTGCTTACATGGAAAATTTAAAGTTCTCGAGAAGAAACAAAAACAAACATGTGGTAAAATCTTTAAGCAAAATGGGATTCTATCACTTAATCCAATCATAAGACAGTACATAACACAACCCAACTATGCTTACCAAAATTTATTGCTGAAAATGAAAGAAAAGAATTATCCCTCAACAGTGTCAAGAATTCACATTAGGCAATATATAAACTGTACAGGTCAAAGCCAAGAAAGTTTCAATCACCACCAACATAAAAATCCGATTTTGTAATTTCATCTTATTTGATTCTACCAGTCAGTAATACAAGTCTTGAGATAGAGGAAGGGATGCTATGCTTTTCTTTCAAAAATCAATACAATTTCAACTTTAAATAGCTACAAGACAGATCCAAAAAAAAAATTGAAGAGAGAATAGAAACAGCCAATGATGGTGGTGCTAGAACATAGTTGAGTAACTGATAACGTACAAACTGATATATGTATCATCATAAATTATGACCAAAAAAGAAAACAATAATAATAATAATGGAATTTCCCATCTCAACATTATACTTGAAATTGAAGCTAAAAGATCTATATTATTATAATGATCATGATCATGATGATGATACCTTGACCGCTTTGAATGCAGGGTGAAGCAATCCAAGCTCATCTTTCACTTCAAGAGGGTTACTAGTATCGTTCCTAACCCTCTTAACTTTCTTACTAGCAAGAGTCTTGTGAGTGAATCCATACATTTGCAAAATCTGATTATCCCCAAAATTGAAAGCTCTGTCCATTTGTCTCAAACACCTCTCAACTGGATAATCACCAAATTTCCCACAAGGCTTGCAACCGACAAAATGGGTCACCAATGGCCAACGGTGGTCGCCAAAACCCGGATGGTGATTCTCAATCATCTCCTCATAACGATCAACGAGAATACCCCAATAGCCATGGAGATAATAATGATTCTCCAAATAAACCTTTTGACCCCATAAATCTCTGTGTTTCATCAGAAGATAAACCATGGCGGACTGATCATCAGCTTCGAAAACAGGTCTTCCTTTGAGCTCCCTAGTGAGAATCTTCCCAGCATCGTCTCTGATTTTCCCCTTCGGACCCATAGGAGCCCAAGCATCGAGAATGTCCAACGACCACTGACAATTCCTCAAAAGAAAGCTTCCAGTGTTGAGTCCAATCCAATTCTTATCATCATAAACCATCTCGTTCCACCCGTGCATCACGAAATTGTGATCCTTGTACCGCTCCCAAGGAACCTCAAAAGCCATATCTGTAAACATTGCATCACTATCCATCCACCACAGGAACTCGATCTCTGGATGCGATAACAGAAGCTTTCTAATCAATGGAAGCTTAGCCCAGAAACCAGCCATCTCCGCATCAAGAAGAGCCATATTGTAGAAAATTTCAATCCCATGAAGCCTACAGTAATCAATTTTGTTCTTGATCGACTTCAATAAGTAATGATCCCCAACTGGATTTTCACACGGTTTCGGCGAAGACCCAGTTACGAGAAGGACCCGAGGCTTATTAGGTCGGATAAAGTTAGGGAAACCAGGGTTTTCCTTCAACCACTCGGCACGCTGTTCGTCCCAATCGGATATTTTGGGTCCGAGACTGTACGGCTTATTCGGATCAGGCTTATCATCTTCACCCTCGTCCTTAAGTATCTTAGAGATATCAAAGGTAGCGTAGTTGTTGCTGTTAGACTCAGCCGAAGCGGCGTCGTTTTGGGCTTCAACGAGGACACGGTGAGGTTCGCCACGTCGGCGCGAGTACAAATGGTCACGGATCTCGTTGAAGTCCTGTTCGGGGGTTCCAAACTTTCCGGCACCGATGGTGCCACGTAGGACGATTACAGTAAGAAATAAGCAAAGAAAAGACACCATTCCATGGCGGATCGCCCTCTGGATCTGACGGACACGGCGAACTCCCAGACACCGTTCAACCAGCATTCTGACTCGGCCGAGTTGAACCGGCGACTCGGGTGGTCTTTACTCTTTATTATCTGAAACTAGAAAACCTCCGGACCCTAATGGGATAGTGTCGTAAAATAAGGGAAATTTAGGGTTATTTTCGGAAATGTTGATTTAATAAGTTAAGGAAAGAAGAAAAGAGGGAATGTGATTGTGAATCTGAAGAGTCGGTGGGAGAGAGAGAGAGAGGGGTTGAAGAAGGATGATGATGCAATTGCAGAGGAAAATCATAAATGGGTTACAGACAGAGAGAGAGTGTTGAGGCAATTTTTTTATTTTTAATTTGATTTATTTAATTAATAATTTTGATTTGTTTTTTTATTATTTCATCAATTTTATTTTAGCATATTCTTGCACGCATCACGTTGAAGAGAAAATATATTCTGAGAAAGTGAATACGCGTAGCTATGGACCCTCACCCTCCTTTTGGGAACTGGTTTCCCAAAATTAGTGATTTTCTTTTATTTTTTTAGGAATAATTATATTATTGTATATTTTTTTTTAAGAAAAATTTCATTTTACATGGTTAAATAAATATTTTTAATAAAATTTAGACTTTTAATTAATTTATATAATTAAATATTATTGTTTTCAATTTCTACTCAAAATACTCTCTCTTTCATTTTTTTTCTCTTTTTATTCGTCGCTCTTTTTTCCTCTTCCTCACACCACCGTGACCACCCACACCCAGGCACCGAGACCACCACCACCGAATCTCATTTCCTCCACCACCGAACCTCCTCATCTACCCTAAAAACCCAGACAAAACCCAGAGGCCCAAGATACATACCTCCATAGCACTCAAGCATTGAAAAAACCCAAAGGCCCCAAACCTCTATCTTTGTCTACGAGCGTCGTCCATACTGAAGAGGGGACCTCGTCTTTGAGCCCGACTAGATGCTAACCAGATTTCGCCTTCATCTTCATCTTCGTGTTTATTTATTTTTTTTATTGGATTTGTGTTTGTTTCAGTCCTTAAATGGTTGTGGTTATGGTGTTTTCTAACCAAAACGTGCTTATCAATAGTTTATCGATGATTTATGTTTGTGTAACAGTTTTGTCAATTTGACATATATCGATAGTTTATCGATGAGATTTATCGATAGGTTATCAATAGTATATCGATGACATTTATCGATGATTTCTGTCTGTGCACAAAAATAGTCGTGCATAGACAAAACCATCGATAGAGTATCGATAATCACATTTTGGTCGGAAAACCATACCCTTTACCTCCATCTAATGTCTCAAAAAAATACAAGTTCAAAAGAGGAAGATATAGCGAGGAAGAGTTTTTGGTGGTCTGTCTCGATCTTGGTTCGTGGTGTGGTGGCGCCGTTCAATGAGCTTTTGGTTGGGGGAGGGTTAGGTGGGCAGTGATGAATGGCGATGGTGGTTGAGAAAAGTTGAGGAGGAGGAAGAGAGAAAGATTTGGGTAGGTGAGATTTGGGGGTTGTTAGATTGAGTTTTGGGTAAATGATGAGGTTCGGTGGTGGAGGAGAGGAGGTTCGGTGGTGGTGGTGGTTGGTGGTCTTAGTGCCCGGGTCTGGGTGTCTCGGTGGTGCGAGGAAGAGGAAGAGAGAGAGAGAGAGAGAGAGAGAGAGAGAGAGAGAGAGAGAGAGAGAGAGAGAGAGAGAGAGAGAGAGAGAGAGAGAGAGAGAGAGAGAGAGAGAGAGAGAGAGAGAGAGAGAGAGAGAGAGAGAGAGAGATGAAAAGGAAGGTATTTTGGGTAGAAATTGAAAACAATAGCATTCAATTGTATCAATTAATTAAGAGTCTAAATTTTGTAAGGAAATATTTTTTTAAGCATGTAAAATGAAATTTCCTTTTTTTTTTTGTTTATTAGACACACCACACTATTTACATATATTATCTTGATTTAATACCTCAACTTAAAATAGTTGCCACGGCAAAAGAACAGATATACAGTAATATATAACCTTTCTATCAAATCAAATAAGCTTTATATAAATAAAATAAAATCAATATATAATACTATATGTTCAATCTCTCTCTATATTACTCTGTGAAAACAAAAGATAGATCAGATCTGAATGATATCTCAGATCCTCTTTTGGATTGGATTGAAAACTCGATTATGAGGTGAGTTTTTTTTGTTTTGAATTAAATCTTTCATTCTTTTTAGATATTCATATGAGTTATGAATTTTAGAAATATCTTTTCGAACCCAAAATCTTTAATACCCTAAATTTTCTTGGCCCGTGAGACCCCAATTTCTCCATAGGAGACGGATTTCTAAGACATAGTAACACTATTCCTCTAGTTTATATTATTTCGTTTTTCATTTTTGTGCCACAGATTGTATATACATACAGTATGTGAATCTAGATAACACTAGTCCTTTAGTTTTAGATTCATTAAGATTGTTTGTAGTTGGTTTGTTTGAGAATTTATGCTTGGTTCTTTTTGAGTTAGTGAAAGACCTATAGATTTTAGAATTTTTGCTTAAATGTTTGCACAGTGTGATGAAGTTTTTGAGTTAAATTTTTTAAATTTAGTTTTGAGCCTGGGAGATCTCGGTCAGTGTCGTGTTGGGTTGAAGGCTGAAATGGTGGATAGTTGATTTCATCTTGTTGTTTGTTATTGATTTTGTTCTTTTTTGGGTGAGCTGATATAATAGGATATAGTGGTAATTTTGTTATAGGTTTGTTTATATTGATTTTGTTCTATTTTGTGCCATTATTTATGGCTTTGGCGCCTTACAAGGCTTTAGCACCTATTATATGGTTGGGCCCCTAATTATTTAGGGTAGTTTGTTTAAATTTTCACGATTTCCGGTATTGAATGTATAAGAAAATTTTGACAGAATAATATTTTAAAGTTAAAGTTATGCACTATACAGATTTATTAGTCGGAATAAAAGGATTATTTGGGTTAAGGTATGAATTAAAGAATATTTTAAACTGAAATAAGGTTTAAGAGGGTTTACTTTAAATGCTAATTCCTATTAGCTATATTTTGGTTTATATTTTTTTAGGAATTTTCGTGTTTGAAATTTTAGTATTCAGATTTTAATATTATAATTAATTAAATTAATTAAAGAATAAGAATCTTGAGGATCTTGTAATAAAGGGAGGTGGTAATACCAATGGTCTAATGAGAATATATTGCTTCAGATATACTTGGGAAGTCAAATTATTATGGAAATTTGGTTTGTTATCAATATTATGGGAATGCACCAAAATTATTACATTATTTGTATTTTTAAATAATTTCTGGATGAGTGGTATTAGCTTTTTTTATGGAAGAAATAGAAGTACAAATTTGATGGATGAGCTGCGCCATTATTATGGCTTTGGTGCCTTTCAAGGTTTTCACCCTTGATTTATGGCTGGCCCGTAATTATTTAGGGTAATTTGGTTCAAATTACAAGATATCATTAATTATAAAAATATTATAAAATTTAATAGCTAACAATTATGGTATGTAATTATGAGATTATTGCCTTATTAGCTTATTATGGATAAAATAATATTAATTTTGGCTAGATAAATTATAAATATGAGTTTATTATAGATAACATAATATTATAAATAACATAATATTAATTTTGGTATATAAATTATAAATGTGAGATTTCGTAATTAATTGGAGGTAGGAACATTTATTGTGAATTGAGAATATTTTGTTTTATTTTATTTGTATTTTTGGAAAGATATTAAAATTAATGGAAAGTAAATGCTAATGAAGTATTGAGATTATTGCCTTATTAGTTGTATAGGAAGATACTAATATTAATGGTTTTTATAATAATTTGAATGGTATAATAATTAGGAGGTCATCTTTTTAAATAATAAATAAGGAAGCATTATGTCATAATACCGAATTGGATTAATTAATATTAATTTAATATTATTAATTAAATGTATAATTAAGAGGTATTAGGAAAAATGTATTTTTGAATGTGAAGAGTACAAACTTAAGTTTTAAGGATATTAATACAATTTTGGTTTAATTTAGGTTGAATAAAGATTATAGATACCATGTTTTACGCTATAAATAAAACAATAAACAATTTGACTTATTAAGAATTTTGACATGTTTTAGTCTAAAAATAAGTAATGCTTTTAAGAAATAAATGAAAGAATTAGTATATAATATTTTGAATATTTAAGGAATAATGGGTATTAAAAGGAAAATTTTATTTATGTTTGTTTTTAAAAGGGTAAAGGTAAGGAATAGGGATCCTAGGAAGGTTATGAAGTAGAATGCTATAATTTAGTTATTACTAGCCAAAGGGTACTCCCTTTGGCTAGTTCTAGTATTTTATAGGGAGATCTAGTTGCTTAGTCTTGGCAGTTAGTTGATTCTATTCAGTTTGAATAATTTTCTAATTAAAGTTTTATTCTATTTTTTTGATATTTTTTCAGGTGGAACTTCAGTTTTTATTGAGTTGAGAGCGTTGTTGGAAGATGTTATAGCTTTATTGTCTAAATTTCCGGGGGCAGTTTTGTCCCATGGGGCTCGCTCTAAGTTTTTAGCGGCCTATGGTTGGCAAAGCATGCTCTGCGGTTAGACGATGAGCTATCCTGGTTCGAGGAGGTTCCAGCGCCGGTGGCGGACGTGGGCGTCGTAAATTCATGAGTGATTTTAATCACTTTGTCAAAAAAAATAAAAAAATAAAAAAAAATACCTCAACTTAAAATAATAATAATAATAATAATAATAATAATAATAATAATAATAATAATAATAATAATAATGTAGCTATAATTATGGTATTTTTGTTAGGTGTATTAATTCAGAGATAATTATATTTTAATTTTTATTATTATTAATAAAAAAAATGTAATTTTATTAACCCAAAGTCACAAATCATTTAAAAGTACATCACGTAAACTACTCAGAATCATAGAATTTAAATATGTACAATCAATATATAATTGTAAAGTTTTAGTCAAATAGTGAACAACACAATTAGTGAATCGCTTGATAAAAATTAAAAAGACAATAATCAAACTAGAAAGAATTTGCTGACACTCAGCAATACAGAACTAAAAAATAGAAGTCATATCTAACGACTTTGGATAAATTGGATCATGACAAAACTTTCGACTTCACCACCACATCATGCTTCCATGTTTCTTTCAACCAACTCAACACCTCCTTAACTTCAATAGCTTCAGCGAGAACATGATCAACCACCCCCATCCGGCTTGCTGTTCGAGCCATAATAAGTTTGCCTGAAGAGTCTCGTGCCATCCAACCGTACCCATACTTATTCAGATTGCTAAAGATAGCTGCATTGATATTAATTTTGATCGTATTACCAACCTGTGCAATTCAGTGCTCGTGCCTTTCACCTTCTTGTAAAGAGAACAAAGATGAATTAAAAGTTTTATCTTGAGCACATCTCCTTTGATCAAAACTACCATTAGCCAACGAAAGTACCTCCTTAACAGTCTTATTCTTACCATCCCACACCTTGTCATTTTGCACAGACCACAACATTAGTCCCTTTGAGTATTTGTTTGGTTCTTTACCAGATTATGCTATTATGAAACCATTTAATGTGCTTCTTTTCCACATCTCAGACTTTATCACTCTCACGAGATGAATTTCAAGTTTAAAAATGCCTTTTCCTAGGGTATTCATCATATCACAAGGGTTATATGTGTGAGAATGCTCAAGGAAAGATTTTTATTACAATAATGAAGGCCACTACCCTGGTGTTCTCTCTTCAAAAGCTACAGATCAAGTACATTCTCAACCTACTAATGTTCCTACTGCTAGCTTTACAACCTCATGCTTTAAACCACATACTAATCTTGTTTCTTCTAATGCCATGATTTCCAATGGTACTAAGACAACCCAAGTCAATGCTACTCCATCAGCAGCTCAATATGTTCCTATCCAAACTCCTATAGCACACCTCAACAACATATATCTGCTCCTATCCCTGCAATACCAGTAAACACAACACTAATAAACACATCTCCCATCCCATTCCCTACCCAAAATAAAATTATCAATGTTACAACTTTACCCCGTACAAAAAATGTCACAACACCCATAAACACATCTCCCATCCCATTACCTGCTAAAAATACAGTTACCAATGTTGCAACTTTACCCCATACAACAATTGTCTCGGATACCATACCATAGGTCCCTTTACAATCCAATACAGGGAGCTCACTTGAGGTTACTACAAATCAAACACACCAGATGAAAACTAGACCACAGGGTGGTATATTCAAGCCAAAATCATATATGGCCACAAAGCATCCTTTGCTAGAGTCTCTTCTCCCAACTGAACTGAAAAATCTCAAAGATGCCTTATAGAATCCTTAGTGGCTTGCCTCCATGAAGAATGAATTTGGGGCTCTCAAATCAGCTGGCACTTGGATCCTTGTTCCATACACATCTGGGATGCATGTCATAGATAACAAGTATGTGCTCAAAGTAAAATTGAATGTTGATGGTACACTAGATCCATTCAAGTCAAGACTTGTGGCCAAAGGATATCTACAAACACCAGGGATAGATTATGAAGAGACATTTTCTCCTGTTCTAAAACCAGTAACAGTCAGAACATTTCTTTATTTTTGGTTGTGTCTCACAAGTAGTCTGTCAAACAACTCGATATAAGCAATGCATTCCTCAATGGATCACTAACTGAACTATTTACATGTGTTGACCCAGAAAGACTAGATCACATGTGTCTTTTGCCTAAAGCTATTTATGGCGTCAAACAAGAACCTCAGACATGGAATGATAAGCTCAAAAGTTGTCTCATTCAGTGGGGTTTCACAACATCAAAAGCTGATAACTCATTGTTTGTTTACACCTCAGGAAACTCTCTAATCATTTTACTAGTGTATTTGGATGACATACTATTAACATGACCTGATTTGACTCTTATAAACAAGCTCACTTCTAATCTCAACAAACATTTTGCACTTAAAGATCTAAGTGAGGTACAGTACTTATTGGGGTGGGAATTTTTTGAGATTCAACGGGTATGTATCTCTCTCAAACAAAGAACATCACTAATCTTCTTGTGAAGCTTCATATGGAAGGTGCAAAAAGCTCCCCTAATCCAATCAGTGCTGCCTGCCACTAAACTTTCATTAGCTGAAGGTAAACCATTTCCATGCATGACATTGTACAGAAGTACAATTGGAGCATTACAGTACTTGTCACTAACAAGACAAGATGTGGCATTTATTGTGAATAAACCAAGTTAATTAATCAAGGCCTCTATTACTTTTCATTAGAAGGCTTGCAAACGATTACTGAGGTATCTCAAAGGTACCATTTTAGAAGGCTTAGTATTTCATCCTTCTATTAAAATAGTTCTAGAAAGTTACTCGGATGCAGATTGAGCGAGTTGTATTGATGATCGACGATCTACATGGGGATAGAGGAAATCTAATATCGTGGTCTACTAAAAAGCAGCAAGTTCTAGTACTGAAAGCAATTTCAGAGCATTAGCTAACACTGCTGTTGAACTCAAATGGATAACGTCTTTGTTATTAGAACTTAAAATCCACATGAATTGTTGTCCTGTGATATGGGTTAATAATCAAAGTGCTAGTGCTCTTGCGGCTAATCTTTTTTTCATGCCCATTTGAAGCACATTGAGATTGATTTACACTTTGTTCGTGATTAAATTGTGGCACAAAAGTTAGCAGTTCGCTTTGTTCCATCAGTTGATCAAGTGTCATACATACTTACAAAATCTCTTGTCTACAGAGAGATGGGACTACCTTAAGTCCAAAATTCACATGGTTGTCTCCTTATTTCGTTTGAGGGGAGATATTAATACCTAACCTTTTTTTGTTTCTCAGTAGTTAGTTGTTAAATGTAGTTAGTTAGTTGTTTTTCCTTTTCTTGATTCTATTTTGCAATCAAACTCTCTGTCTATAAATAAGGTGGTAAACACCCTCCCTTGGAGGGGACAATATTACCAAATTAAAAAAAAAATAAAAAAACAAATTCAAAGCGAAAGCACCTTGATTTGAAAGAGCGACTGCATCACGAATGAACCATAACTCCCGAGTCCAACCACACACTGATCTATGAACCGAAAATCCACCCTCAGAAACATTGCTCCATCTAAGAACACCATTCAGATTTACCCTCACCCCCACCCCCACCCCCACCCCATTGAATTAATCCTAAACCCACTAGAGCCACCAACCTCAAAGTTGCATCACTTCCTCTTCGTCCCAATATATAACCAAAGATTCCGACTGTTAGAACCTATCAAATACTATGAAGAGTCCAATCAACATACATAAAGTACGTTGCCACACCCTGGCTAGTAGGGGTGTTCATCCGATCCAATCCGCACTTTTTTGGTCAAACAACATTCAATCCGCACTAAGTGCGGATTTCATATTTTGGATTCAATCCGATCCGCATAAGAATTTAAATCCAATCCAATCCAATCCGCAAATAGTGCGGATTGGATCGGTTATTTTGGATCGGTTATTTTTTTAATAATAAATTATTTAATATTTCATAGAAAAAAAATTAAAAAAAGACTATTGTTTCTTAATCTCCAATAATAATCTATTTCCATCTCTATTTATATACAAATTAAACCAATATACATATATATCAATGTATATATACTTATTTTTAGATTTACACTAAAATATATATGTATCTAATTACTAAAATAAATAAGCTAGTATATATATGTTTAAACTTTATGTGTATGTGTCTATGTTAATAAGAATTATTTTTCTTGTGTTTTTTATTACAAAATAAATAAAATTCACCAACTCAATGTATTACTAAAAAAATTAAGAAATTAGAACTTTGTGGCTTTTTTTTAATTAGTATATATTACATATTATAATTTTTTAAAAATATATATATAATTAAGTGCGGATTGGATTGGATCGGTTACTTTTTGAGGTCAAACAACATCCAATCCGTACAAGTGCGGATTTTAGATTTTTCAATCCAATCCAATCCGCACAAGTGCGGATATCCGCATTTTACGAATTGGATTGGATTGGATTGGATCGTGCAGATTGGATTGGATACTTTGTGAACACCCCTACTGGCTAGGAAGACCAAAAGAAGACCCTTGCGACACACAAAATGCCTAGGGTTTAGAGAGAAAAAACTATACCATAGCAGCTAACTTATATAAATTAAACTACAAACTTTGTCAATTTATTAGAAACTACCACTTATACCCAGTTTAGTATCATTTTAATTTTGTTTTTTCAAATCATTTTAAAAAATAATTAGTACTACAAGAAAAGCCAAATAAAGAGATACTATTTTAGTTTCTCACCCAATAACTATGAGAATCGTTCATAAATGATTTAATAAAATTGTCATAATAAGTCATCTATTTGTCACACTCTTGTTAGTCGTTTTTTGTTTAAAAAAATCCCAATCAAATAAAGAAAGATCTATATGTGTGAGTGTGACAATGTACAAAACAAAAGCATGTGTAGTGTTATTTTACTAATGGAATGTGTAGATTTATATGTTGAATAATTTATTTAGATTGTTAATTAGATACTTTGTACATATTCACATGTATTTCGATTCAAATTCTTTATAGACACAAACAACTCTTCTCTTATCTTTGGCTGTCCAGGACCCAGACAAAGTCTACTCAAGGCCAAGTTTGACCTTCTTACAATTACCCATTTGTCGGGCTCCACTAACAAGGTTTCCCTATTCTATTCATTCATTAATAATACAAATCTATAATTTAAGGAATAGAAGATCTCACTATATTTTTATTTTTTTACCACTTGGGTTATAAAATTCACAGAAGATTAAATTCATATAGAAGCTACTCAAACCAGAGTCAGACAAAAGTAGTAAGAAAATATGATATCTTTTGTACTAAGGCATTGCTATTGCTATTACCTAAGGATGCACATTTTTCTTATGGGATGGCCCGGGAAGACCCGCCCTTAATAGAGTTGAGAAAATTAATAAAATAAAAAAAGAAATTTAAAAGAGAAAATTATAGATTTTATGGAATTTTATGCTATTTGTAAAAAAAATATTTTATAAAAAAAAAATGTAATCAATGGATAATCATGTACCTCTAGAGTAACCAACTAGTTATCTTATATTGTTTTTCTCGTATTTTTTTAATATTTTTATAAAAAAATTTCATAAAATAACTTATTTAATTTTTTATAATAAATTATATTTTTACAAACTTATACTTTAAAACCCATAAAAATAAAAATATATAGATATATCAAGATAAAAATTAAAATATTATTTTCATATGATTGAAAAAAAATTAAGGGAGAGCACATGACTATTTCCTTTACTTCACACTATATAGAGGTGTTTGGTACTAGATATTTAAAATAATTTGATTAAATGAAATAATAAAATAGAAAATATGATTATTTGGAAACTTATACTCAGTGTTTGGTTATGCATAAGAATATTTACTATTTAGTTAGATTATTATTAATTGAATTATTTTATTTGGTTGAACGCAATAATCTGATACATTGTTTAAAAAAATTACGTAAAATATTAATATATTAAATCCATGGTATTAAGATGAAAGGTAATGTTTGGTATCCACTTTTTTTTTTTAAAAAAAAAAGATTTAAGATTATCTTATAAGAGAGGTTAATCTTGTTGGAGATTTTATTACAATGAAAGAAAATCAAGATACATTATAACTTTGTTGTAAAATAATACAAGGACTAAAATAAGAGATTGATTAAAAATATATTACAACACACACATATACACTATATATATGTCATATATATATATATATGAAAGGTAGAAGAAGAAGATTACAACACATATAATATAATACATATATAAAATAAGAGAAGAATATATATGATGTATATACACTTACTCAGTGTACATTAGTGGAGATCACCATGACTTGAACAAGGTATTACACCTTTGTTATAAAGCTTATTTCCCTTATCTCTAAGCAAGCTTTGGGAATTATCAAGCCTTAGGATTTTCTAGCAATGTGCTTTTTTTGATAGAAAACTTCTTATCCAAATGAGCATATTAGACCTCTTTATATAGTGTTTAAAATATCACCATTTGAAATTCAAACTCATAACCCTCATAGATGTTATGGACTCAAATGTAACTCATGCATACACCATAACTCCTATAGCAATGTGCTTTTTTTTGATAGAAAACTTCTTATCCAAATGAGCATATTAGACCTCTTTATATAGTGTTTAAAATATCACCATTTGAAATTCAAACTCATAACCCTCATAGATGTTATGGACTCAAATGTAACTCATGCATACACCATAACTCCTATAGCTTTAATAATTTCAAATTAAGATGTGTAATATCTTTTTACACACTTAATATTAATGATAATGGTAGAGGTTACTCGTAGTAACAAGTAACTCCCCCAAATGTTACAAAAAGATAACAACTGATATATATTGTCATATGTTACATATTATTAGTTTATTACACATATTTAATATATATATATATTATATTATTGTAAATAATATAACAATCCCCCACTAGATTAAATATTATCTATTTGTAGTAACAAATTTATAACTTTTGTAACATTTATTTAATCAATAAAAAATATTATATCAAAATATAACATTCTCTCACTTTGATTGACTTAATGCACACTTTCAAAGAAGTCTTGCTTATGTGCATTAAGTAAAATGGCTTTCAACTTGAATTTTACCTTAGTGTAATTACCACAAAGTTTAATGAAATTTTGGCTGTCGTAACAATGAACCACTATTCCTTTAGTACAAACTGGTGATAACACACACACTCTTGTTAATACTCACTTGAGACCGCATGTCTCGCTCTTGCACCATTAATGGCTGTGCAAAATTCCAATTCATGAACTTTCTAGAGAATACTCCCAATTCTCATAAGAGGCGACACCACATCTAGTCCATATAGGTGGGATTTTAGTATCTCACAACTCTTTAGATACTTCTTAAGCTTAAGCTCCATTAAAAAACCTTTCAATTTTAACCCTTAATTTTCACAACATGTACTCATCCATAGATGTGACAATTGAGTACCATATTCACTTTATTGACTTGTTATTATTTGTTGAACTTAAGACTAGATTTTTACTAGTGTTAAGATATGTTACCATCAATGAGCAAAATACTACGGGAGTTTAGGTCTCATCCCTCAAAAATTCATGTTTTAATCTTGTAAGGAGATTAAGCGATTTGTTATAACCTCTCACAATTGATTCCATGTGAATCATGCATGCCAAAATATAGTGTTCACTTGATCACTTTTCTCCTTAAGTACTTAAGCTTTGAAAATTCAATCATAAAAGATTATTTTTTACAACTCAAATTCTCAATAAATTTGATACCAAGCATATCAAAATTAAACACTAATTTAGACATCAAATATGTCTAAATTCTCATAATTTAATTTTAGACACCAAGTATGTCTAAACTTTCTCATATTGGAGTATACACCCCCACACTTTCGCATTTCATTATCAAGATAATATTTTGATTTTAAAATATAGAAAACTACTTTGTCTCTATAATTTCTCTTAAAATTAATTTTCTTCTTGAAATTATTTTCACCAAAATTTGACATCAAATATGTCAATATTTTCACTTATATGCACATAACCAAACTTGATTTAAAATTTGAATTCAAAATCAAATAAATTAATCAATAGTGTCTCAACACATTTTGATTAAATTTGTACATTTCAAGCATAAAGTGTATATAAAATATCACTTTTTGTGTATTTTCTCTTGAAATGACTCTTTGAGGTCACTTTGAAAAATACCATTTGATATTTTTAGTTTTTTCAATAAAACTACAATATCAAACTCACATTACTACTTATAAAATAATGTGATTTTTTTACCATAATTTTAAGATTATCTCCCCAAGAGATTAGCCTAAAATTATACTAAAATTGGCTCATTTGTACCGCAGGTCCCTAAACTATACATATTTTGGCAAGTTGGTCCTCAAACTTTATTTTTTGACAAATTAGTCTCCAAACTATATAAGTTTTGGCAAGTTGGTCCCCAAACTTTATATTTTGGTAATTTAATCCTCAAACTTTTTTTTTCTTTATCAACATTAAATTTCTACTATTAGATATTGATATTTTTATTATTTATTTTACTTACTTTAATTTATATTTTTGCGTTAAATTCAAATAATTTTATTTTTTTGATTTTAATACTTTGAGAAAAATAATTATATTAATACTTTTTTATTTATTATATTAATATTAATTTTTTAATACTTTAATTTATTATATTCATATACATTAATAATAAGAAGAAAAAAAGATAAATACTAGCGGACACATATAATAGCTAAAGAGAATTTTAGCCCTGACATTTTTATATTTTAGCATTTTTAGTATATTTTATTATTGATTTATGAATATGTGGTATTATAATTTTAATAACAAAAAACAAACAATTAAAAATGCTTAAATAATAATATTATTTTTTTATAAACGACAAAAGTAAATTATATTTTAAAATTTATTTTTAACTTATGATTCGCGGCGAACCTATGAAAATATACCATAGTTTATGTAAAATTTAAATAATCAATAAATATATAATTAAAAAATTATTAAAATTATAATACCACATATTCATAAATCAACAATAAAATAGAATATAAATGCTAAAATATAAATTGCTTTTTTTACTACAAAAATGCTAAATACCATTTTAATACATCACTTGTCCATTATATTTCTATAAAAAAGACATATAACATCATTCCAATTTCCAACACTAATTAATTTCAAAAATTCAACCACCAAATAAAATCATTCATTTCATAACCATACATATATTCCTATTCTAATTTCATACACAGTTCAATTCTATTCATATACCCTCAATGAAAATGAGGTAATGCTCTTCAAAATTAAAAAACCTAAAATAACAATCATATATATAAAAAAAAAAACTCAAAGATAAATAAGTTTAAAATTGACAAGTGTGAGATAAAACGCCCAAGCCAAACAAGGCTTAGCAAGATCCTTAGCAAATGGATTGACACGTCGGAATGTACGGTAACAAGCAAAGAGAGTCCCAAAATGTATCAAACCAAAAACCAAACCAAGCCAAGTTTGGCCCATCACAAGCACAAGTGGGTCCCAAACGAGGCCCAGAGAAACTTGAGCGATGTACAGAGGCAACGAATCGGGTTGGGCATGGAACCCACCGTCGGCCCAAAACAACCAGGCCGAAAAGCCCATTAAAGATGACGAGCCCAACGATGCAAGGTGTATGAACCACAAGGGTGGGAACCAAAAGGGCTTTGCAAAGGCCCGGTAACGTTGACCCGACCCGAAAAAGAAAATGATGGCCGCTGTAAGTGAAAGAGGCACTGAAACCGCTATGAGGAGGGAGCGAAGGGCTCTCTTGGTCTTGGCCTTGGCTTTGTCTTCTCGTTTTGGCATCTTGGAATTGATGGTGGTTTGGTCGAGAACGAAAGTAGCAGAATGGAGAGATTGGGATGGCATTGTGGGATTTTTGTTGGGTAATAAACCATAAAAGGAGAATATATGGGATGAGAAGAAATTGTTAAATCGAAGGAAGAGAAAATATGGTGAAGGGAATTTGTATTGGGGTTGGAATGAAATGAACGTTTTGGAGCAAGTTTAGGAGTTTTTTTTGAGAATGTTTTGGCATTTTGTTTGTACGAGAGAGAGTTATGTCTTTCTTTCTTTATTTTTTTTTATCTTATTAATTGTGAATATATTGCTTTTAATAATTGCCAAAAATATAAAACTCAATCAATTTGATTTTAAAATCAATTGATTTCATTTAGAGGTAATTTATTTTTACATTGATATATATATGTAATGGTCATAAAAACTTTAAAAGACTTCTTCAAAAGTTAAGAAAATCCGAACAAAACATTAGTTAGCCCCCACTTAGCAAGTGAGTTGTGTCAACAAAAACTCTATGGCGCCCAGGAAGACTGGGACAAACAATAGCTTGAAAAACCTTGTTGAGAGAAACTTCCTTATGTAAAGACACATGTTTCCAGTGCTAATTAAAATCCAGAGTAATCTCTTTAGCCATAACATCTACATTGATGAAGAATCTTTTGGTGAAAAGCTTGATTGTAGCAAAATAACTATAACTCCTTCTTTATATATGTTTCATTAAGGTAGTTGATGTTAGAGATTTTATAACAATGGAAGAAAATCAAGATTTATTACAACTCTATTGTAAAATAATACAAGGACTAAAATAAGAGATTGATTAAATATATGTTACTATGCATATATATACACTATATATTATATATATATGAAAGGTAGAAGAGAAGATTACAACACATGTAATATAATATATGTATATATATAACAAGAGAATAATATATATATAAACACTCACTCACAACCTTGAGTGTAGATTAGTGGGGATCACCATGACTTGAACAAGGTATTACACCTTTGTCCAAAAGCTTATTTCCCCTATCTCTAAGCACTAAGGGAACTCTCTAGGAAATAGCTTTGGGAATTATCAAGCCTTTTAGGATTTTCTAGCAATGTGCTTTCTTGATAGAAAACTTCATCTCCAAAATGAGCACCTTAGACCTTTTTATATAGTGTTTAGGATATCACCATTTGAAATTCAAACTCATAACCCCTATAGATGTTATGGATTCAAGTGTAACTCTTACACACACCATAACTCCTATAACATTAAGAATTTCAAATAAAGGTGTGTAACATCTTTTACACTCTTAATGTTGGTGATAATGGTGGAGGTTACTCATAGTAACAACTCCCAAAATGTTACAAAAAGATGACAACTAATATAGTCATATGTTACATATTATTAGTTTATTACACATATTTAATCTATATATTATATTATTATAAATAATATAACAATCCCCCACTAGATTAAATATTATCTCTTTAGTAACAAACTTGTAACATTTGTAACATTTATTTAATCAATCAAAAATATTATATCAAAATATAACATTCCCCCACTTTGATTGACTAAATACACACTTCTGAAGAAATCTTGCTTAGGTGCATTAGGTAATATGTCTTTCGACTTGAATTTTACCTTAGTGTAGTTACCACAAAGTTTGATGAAATTTTGGTTGCCGTAGCATTGAACCATTATTCCTTTAATACAAACCGGTGATAACACACACACCCTCGCTAATGCTCACTTGAGACCGCATGTCTCGCTCTTGCACCGTTAATGGCCATGTGCAAAATTCTAATTCATGGACTCTCTAGAGAAGACTCCCAATTCTCATAAGAGGCGGCACCACCTCTAGCCCATATAGGTGGAGTTTTAGTGTCTCACCACTCTTTAGACACTTCTTAAGCTTAAGCTCCATTAAAAAACCTTTCGGTTTTAACCCTCAATTTTCACCACATGTACTCATTCATAGATGAGACAATTGAGTACCATATTCACTCTATTGACTTGTTATTACCTATTGAACTTAAGACTAGATGTTTACTAGTGTTAAGATAGGTTACCATCAATGAGCAAAACACTAAGGGAGTTTAGGTCCCATCCCTCGAAAATTCATACTTTAATCTTGTACGGAGATTAAGCGATTTGTTATAACCTCTCACTATTGATTCCATGTGAATCATGCATGCCAAAATATAGTGTTCACTTTGTGACCACTTTTCTCCTTAAGTACTTAAGCTTTGAAAATTCAATCATATAAGATTAATTTTCACACAACTCAAATTCTCAATAATTTTGATACCAAACATATCAAAAATACACCAATTTAGACACCAAACATGTCTAAATTCTCATATTTTATTTTTAGACACCAAGTATGTCTAAATTTTCTTATACACCCCCACACTTTCACATTTCATTATCAAGACAATATCTTGATTTTAAAATATAGAAGACCACTTTGTCTCTATAACTCTTTTAATTAATTTCCTTCTTGAAATTATTTTTACTTAACTTTGACACCAAAATATGTCAAAATTTTACATATACACATAGCCAAATTTGATTTAGAATTTAAATTCAAAATCAAATAAATTAATCAACAATGTCTCAACACACTTTGATTAAATTTGTGGCTCACCCCCACATTTTTACCATAAAGTGTATATAAAATATCACTTTTGTGTATTTTCCTCTTAAAATGACTCTTTAAGGCCACTTTAAAAATACCATTTGACATTTTTAGTTTTCTCAACAAAACTAAAATATAAAACTCACATTACTACTCATAAAATAATGTGATTATTTTTACTCATAATTTTAAGGTTATCTCCTTATTGAGATTAGCCCAAAAATATACCAAAGTTAACAAAATTCTCATCAATTTTGTTCACAACTTTGATCATTTAAGATTCAAAATTGCTTCTCCAATTTTGTTATCTTTTCACTATTTTTGAATCCACATTGATTCATTTACTTTTGAGTCCAAAATTGCTCTTCCAATTTATAGCTCATTTCACAAGTTTGGATTCACTTTTAATCAATTTGTTCTTGCTTATGACAATGCAAGTCCAATAAAAGTGAAACTCTCATAGTCCACTTTTTCTTATCTCAAATATGAGATGCTTATCTCTTATAACCCAACAAAAGATGTAACTTCTCAAAAGCAATCTTTTATTATCTCATAAGTGAGATGTTCACTACCAAATTGAAAAAGAATTTAAAATATTCTTTATTCACAAAATAGATGATAATAATTTCCACATCAATAGCAATAAATAATATTATATTATTACTATCAACATTATTATCATACTATATATCTCATACATTAATATAATATGTATGTTACTAATCAACATCTTATATGTAACATACACATGAGATCAATATTAAATTCACAATATATATGTTACATATCTCACATATATATAACATATATACTATAATATACATATATATCATATACACATAATATATACATTAATTACACAACTATATCTGTTACATACCTCACACATATATAACATATATATACACATTAATATACATGATATATATTATATACACATATATAACATATATTATGTATGCATGTCTCATATAAATACATAAAAATAATTATTTCTACATATTTAATCTCACTAATATATATTATATCACATGCTCTACATATATATAATATATATTACTCATATATATACATGTTATATATTATATATCTCACATATATACATAAAATAACATGATATAAATTTTAAATATCATATATATAATATGATATAAACACATGATCACATATATATAACTCATATATATATAATATATATTACTATTATATAAAATATAGTAAATCACATAATAAACACCACCATGCTCACCCATGAATAGTTTTTTACATAAAATCTCTTATCCTTGTATTCTCACAATCTTGACTTATCACCTCTTCCATTGAAAAGAAATAAGCTTTTGATTGTTAGAGATTTTATAACAATGGAAGAAAATCAAGATTTATTACAACTCTATTGTAAAATAATACAAGGACTAAAATAAGAGATTGATTAAATATATGTTACTATACATATATATACACTATATATTATATATATATATATGAAAGGTAGAAGAGAAGATTACAACACATGTAATATAATATATGTATATATATAACAAGAGAATAATATATATATAAACACTCACTCACAACCTTGAGTGTAGATTAGTGGGGATCACCATGACTTGAACAAGGTATTACACCTTTGTCCAAAAGCTTTGTTCCCCCTATCTCTAAGCACTAAGGGAACTCTCTAGGAAATAGCTTTGGGAATTATCAAGCCTTTTAGGGTTTTCTAGCAATGTGCTTTCTTGATAGAAAACTTCATCTCCAAAATGAGCACCTTAGACCTCTTTATATAGTGTTTAGGATATCATCATTTGAAATTCAAACTCATAACCCCTATAGATGTTATGGATTCAAATGTAACTCTTACACACACCATAACTCCTATAGCATTAAGAATTTCAAATAAAGGTGTGTAACATCTTTTACACTCTTAATGTTGGTGATAATGGTGGAGGTTACTCATAGTAACAACTCCCAAAATGTTACAAAAAGATGACAACTAATATAGTCATATGTTACATATTATTAGTTTATTACACATATTTAATCTATATATTATATTATTATAAATAATATAACAGTTGAGGAATGGGTTTGTTAGAATTTAGGATAAAAGTAGCTAAGATGCATTAGGTTTCATCTCAAATCTAATTGACAATGATAAGAATAGCTCATGTATCTTATATATGGTGTTATATTTTCACACCTTAGCAATGTGGGAGTCTAACAACCCCTCAAGATGGTAGCTAGTTTTTGCTCACCAATCTTAGACGGCTCGATCACAAGTGACACTATTACTCAGGATGGTAGCTAGTTTTTGCTCACCAATCTAAGACGGCTCGATCACAAGTGACACCATTAGCTCACAGAGAATAAAAAATGACTCTTTTTTGGCTCTTCTTTTGGACCAGCAACACTTTGGGCTCACAAGCGGCTCTTTTATATCTCATATTTTTAGACCGCCATCAATTTTGGCTCACTATCCTCAAATTACAAGCGGCTCTTTTGGTTCGTTTTTTTGGACCGACGACACTTTGGGCTCACAACAGATCACAAAGGACTCAAGTGGCTAAAGTGCATGAGGTTTTCTATCTCAAAACCAATTGGCAAAGAGATGGGTAGCCCATACATCTTATATATTATATTGTATTTTCACACCTTAACAATGTGGGACTCTAACAGAGTTATAAGAATCAAATTACATCAAATTAACCACATCCCTGGATCCAAATAGAAGGCTTCAATCCTTAAGTTCCACTTTGACTTGAAACAAAGTCTTCGCAACACCAAGAAAAGATCGAAGAGATGGCCAATAGTATTTCTATTAGGCAAACCGCAAAGAATAGAAGATTATGAGTTGTTGTCAAAAATCACCTCTAAGCCGAGAACCACTAGGAAGAGCATTAGGGAGCACTTTCCATAAGAATAGTTTGAGGCAAGGGTAAAGTTTGGATCCCCAAAGAATCCTATAAAGCTCATCACTACCATTAAAGGTATTCACATCAAGAGTCCAACAAGAATATTTGAGAGAGAAGGTCAGCTTATAGTTTCCACACGATCCTCCTGGACCAAATCAAAAGGAGAAACAAATAAGATTTTCCTTACATCATTAGGAGTAAACTTGTCAAAGAATAGAGATGGAATCCCACTTGACACCATCCGTGCAATGCCCTATTTAAAAGAACGCCACGTGTTGTATTATATTACACAAATCCAGTTAATCGAGATCAATAAGCCAAGTAATGAAACACAAAATAATCTAATTAAATAAAACAACTTTTAAAAATAAGATTTATCTTTAACTTAAAGCCAAAATAATGTAACTACATATTCAGGATCCCGTAAAATCTTTTACAAAATATTACAAGTCATTTACATACAAGACGATCTAAGTGGCAAAATAGAATTTCTATAAAATTTTCCTGTTAGACCCAACCCTCGTGGTCCACTTTGGTTGAAACATGTACATTTCATCTTCAAAACCCTCGAACTCTTGGTTGATCTGACACCTCTTTACCTTTGTCTGCACATTAGAGCACCTGTGAGCTAAAACACAACAAGACAGTAAAACAAATATAATATGAGCAGATAGTATACATATAACACACGATATGTCCTTGCGTAGATAAACATGCCACTACACTGTTGTATTACACTATCATTTTATAATAATACATTTGTATCTAATATCTATATATCATAGATACTACGTGTTACGCTCACACGTCCATGCATAATAATAATAATAAAATATGAATTTATTAATTATAAATAATCAAAAATATAATAAAACTTAAATATAATATTAAATATTAATATTATAATATTATAATTAAAATTATTAAAACATAGAAAATTAAGATTATATATTAATTTATTTATAGAATGTGATATAAAAATTAGAGTATTTTATAAGTAGAAATTTAAATTGTTAATAATTTTTTTATATAATTATCTTTATAATATTATTCAAAAATTATATAAATATAACTAAAATTTTAAAATATATACATAATTTAGTAATTATAAAAAAAAAATATAAAAAAGTAAAGCAAAAATTTAAGTCTGGATATGAAAACAGGCTGGTCTGTTTAAAGAAATACGGGTTGTCACAAGCAAAAAACAATACAAATTCGAACACAGTACGAAAATATTGAGATAGTACCAGATCTACCCTTTAAAAATATTACTACGAGACATGACTCATATTTTTTAATAGCACAACACAACACATTTACTTTTTAAACAATACAATTAAATATAGATCACGGCACGCACGAACTTATCGCAATGTTATCTTATATTCCTTCCATATTTAACACCTAGAATAATAATTAACTTCCATAGTAAAAAAAAAAAAGGTACCACTGACCGGGACAATATCGTAATTTCATACCTGAACAGCTTTTCTATTGGTACGATATTTGAAATTTGCTGAGCCTCTTCTCTTTACACCACCACTGCATATCGCCACAAACCAGTTTCCAAGCCCTAACCAACAGAGAAGAACACACTCCAACATGGTAATTGCTTTTCTCTTTTCTCCTTGAATTTTGTTCTAATTGATTTATATATGTTTGTAAGAAATATACATGATTGATAATTTGAATCGGCGTAGGAAAATTACCCAATTTGGATCTGTAACTGCGTTTAATTTGTTTGATCACATTTGGGTATTTCATTTTCTTTTGTATGATTGCTTGTTTCTTATTCTTATTTTTTAAAAAAATTATATTTGTAAATATGCATTGCTCGTCCTCTCATTTTAGTATTTAATCCATCTTTTTAGAGCTCGGGATGAATGAGTTAATGGGTTCAAACTAAAATTTGAGGCTTTTGTTTTCATGAATAATTTTAGAGCATGAGATTTATTATAGCAGAGCATGAATAATGAGTTAAAGGGTTCAAACCAGTGTGCGAGGAATAAATGCTTAACGATATTCTATAAAAATTATTATTATTAAATCTTGTGGAACCCATACTTAAATTGTACCAATAGCAATACGATGAACGGTGCTAGGCTTCTTATCTTATGAGCTTTTTAGTATTAGCTCCTTTCCCCAAAAGTTCTGTGTTACTGTAATACTTATTTGGAAATTCTTGATTACTAGTCAGGAAAGTATTGGTCAGAGGAAGCTATTCCTTTTCCTTGTGATTGCAGCTATAATTGCCTTTTTTTTGGTTGTTCCTTATTAAGACCAATAGTATGTATGAGTCAATTAAACGTACTTGAATTGATAAAACTGCAAATGAGTGACTCCATGAGCAACCCTTCATGTACCTTGAGCTGACAGTATTAATCACATGCTAATAATTATGTTACTTGTGGCACTTTTGGCAGGATGGACATGATGCGGATGAATCAAAGCAGAGCACTGCTGACATGACTGCATTTGTGAGTTTCTGGCCAACTATTTATCTGAACAATATGTTGTTGTATGGATATTATGTATTAGATCTAAGTTTCCAGTTATTAGATCCTTACTTGCAGTAGCTGCATTTTGTATAGATTAGAGATGACAAAGTTTGTGGATTTTTTTGAATATTTTAGGATGGTACTCTCGGTATGAATGTAGAGACCAGCAAATGAATCAATGAAGTGAATAAAATTAAATGAATTTCAATGTCTTTGGGTTTGTATACCATTTCTGGTTTCTGCATTTCACAGATTTACATTGTTTTTGTGTTATTGTTATCGTACTGACTAAACACTAAGTATAGGCTGCAAACTGCAGTTTTCTTGTTCATAGATGTTTATAGTTTGTCTACCTTTCTCTGTGATACAATAGTTTATTATGAAAGTGGTTAAAGCACAACTTTTGCCTGAACTTTTTTTCTTCTTTGTTTTCTTCAGGTACAAAATCTTCTTCAGCAGATGGTGAGTTGTTTGTATAAGTGAGGTTTTGTTATTATAATTACTTATACTGCTGTGGTGAATGAAGATATATGGTATAAGAAGCTGACATTGTTTGTGCTTACAGCAAACAAGATTCCAGGCAATGTCTGACTCTATCATTACAAAGAATATCCTTTCTTTATTTCTTTGTGTGTCACTTTTCTTGAGTTCATTCTACTTTAATTCACTTCATATTAGGGAGGGATATGATTGTGTAATTTGGTCATTGTTAACAGCATCTTGGCATTTTCATTCTGTCTAGTCATACTAATTTATACAATTAGTACGAATTGTATTCTTTGTCTACTTGGTTTGTCGGAAAAAAATGGCAAAATTTATGGCGTGTAGCGTGGTGAAAATTTTACATGGTTTTTACATTTATATTCTTAGTCTCATGCACTTTGACTTTTTTGCTTATTCTTATGGTTGGCTTCTAGATGAAATTTCCAGTGATTACACCTTATATGCATAAATTTACTGGCTGAGTCAATGAAATTTAGTAGAAGTACTTTATGCTAATAATATTTCAACGAATCTTATTATGAGAGTAAAATTTATCATTTTCCTTGTTTAAAGTACTTGAATTCTACTTGTTTACTGTCTCCTTAACTGTGAGTCACTTGATGAGATGGGAAGCAGAATTGATGAGTTAGAACAAAGCATCAATGATCTCAAAACTGAAATGGGAGTGGAAGGCTCTCCTTCGCCTTCACTTCCTTCCAACTCCAAGCCAAAGACCGAAACCGGCTCTCCAATCCCGAAGATAGAATCTAAGTCTGGTGAGGACTCAGCTTGAGTTGGTTGACAGCATACTCTCTGGTTTAAACTTTCTATTCCCTGATTTTATGAACCCTTTTGTTTGGCATACGGAAATGAGTAGTAAATAGAATATCAATTCTCAGACAAAGTTCAACATTTGTGTTGTTTAAAAGCATGTGTTGTCATTTTCACTGACCAGTATTAGCTGGAAGCTTTTAAGTATCAATCTTTTTCATTATTGGATCGAAATCTATCAATCTTTTTTTCCCTTTCTTTTCTTTTTTGTGGCTATATGTTAGATTTAAATATTTGTGACTGGCCAACTGTCACTGAATGCGTTGTCACCAAATCTTTAAATGTCATAGTATTAACATCTGATTTTTATCAATATTATAAATATCTACATTGGAAGCAACCATTACTATAATACCCTTTTCACAAATCCATTCAAATTCAATTATGTATTTAGATTAAACTCCAATTTTATTTACCATTGATGGTATATTTTGAATCTCAGCAGAATATCACATAAAAATTAGGCTCATTAGGTTCAAAAGCCACCAAAGCATACTCAAATTGGCCTTTTGTAAATGGCCATGGAACCTTTGCAGCTTGGTTGTGTTGCACTTGCACACTTGAGCTTCTTGATTAGCAAGGATTGTAAGAAATAATAAATTATGGGTTGATTTGATACACCCAAAATTGTATATAATAATACAATACAAAAATGAGTCCTATATGTTGCTGTAGGTAAAGGCATAATAAAAGTTAAAACAAAAATAGAAGAATAAAGTTGTGTTTCTTCTGTAGATTATAATGCGACAAAGAAATATGATGTAAAATGTATGGAAAAGATAAACTTATGATATGCACTATGAGATGCCATAATAATGAATGTGAGATCACATTCATGTGGGGGCTTTCTTTTCATTTGTATGGCCAGATAATCAGATTCCCCCAAAATATGCTTCTTCTTCTTCTACTACTTATTTCTTCTTCTCTTTTCTTTTCTTTTCTATAAAATAAAAAAATAAGTGATATTGGGAATGTGCTGGATCATGGCAATCTGGCATTACACTAGCCCTTTGTCTAACTAGATTTGTATAGCTTCATTAAATTCTCAGCTGGAATTTGGCGTTTTCCCCTAAATAATCGAATATGTTATGAATTTGCCTAACCCATTATTACTCAACACTCAATAATAATATTTATGAAAAGAAAAAAACAAAGACACGTAATGAGAAAAGGGCTACCAAATATCAATGAGGCATGTGGTCCCTCCCTCTTATTTGTGTACATCAATTAATTGAAGATAAAAGAAAAAGAAAAAACGATCACAGTTGTAAGTTGCAAGGACAAAACAAAATAGTGAGATAACTCGAAATTTCATAGCCACAATTTTTTTTTTAAAAAAAATAAATAAATAAGTGAAGAAAATAAAATTTAATTAAAAAACAATGTCTTCTGAAATTTTTAAAAATTGGTAGATCAAACCTGCCCAGAATATAAAGAAACCACATAATGAAATTTTGATATAAAAATAGATATGACAAAAATCAGAGGCAAAATTATGTATATTTTGATAATAAATTAAATGAAAAAAATAAATGTAATAAGCATTATTTTCAATTTTTTTTTAGAACTTATTCCAATCTCTTCTTCTTAATGTATATAACACACAATCTTCGATCAGATTCATACATATGTAATAATATATTTTAAAAGACACCAAAAAAATAAAATAAAAAATGATAAAAAATTATATAATATATATATTTATCTTCGGCAGCGAGAAATGGAACTGCATCCACGCTTGTAAGGATTGGCCTGAGCACCAGGTCGGCAGTTGTAGTAGGAAGCTCCACGGCGAGAACAAGGGACAGTGTTCCTCCTGAGCGCACCATAGCTGATATAACGCCTAGTGGCTAAAATACGCCGGTTGCTCTCCGAGTCCATCTCCATCTCCAGATCATCGTCTCCGGCTAATAGACACTCTGCGATTGTGCCTGTGCATTCCGATCTCGATGAAATCCAGCTCAGATGGTGGCTGCCAGTGAAATCTATGGCTGAGGATGAAACCAGTGCTAAATTAACGGCTAAGATCGCACAAATGGCGATGAAGCGAAGGGTTGCCATAGTAAAAATGGAGTGAAGAAATTGAATGAAATGAAAGAGGTTTTGGTTTTGGGGTTATAAGTTATATATATATATATATAAAGTGTATTATAATATGGAAATGCCATTGTTTTAATGAGTTAATTACGAAAAATGCCACTTGACTTTAACGTGACTCTCTTTGCTTGTAATTTAAGAATGTCAATTGCTTTGTGGACAGCCACTAATCAACTTTTGACTTCTTTTTCTTCCTTTATTTTTTTTTATTTTTTATTTTTGTTTAAGAAACCAATTGTTTTTCTTTTTCTTACTTTTGTTCGAGTATTTGAATTTGTGGTTTGTCTTTTCTTTTTTATTTTCTTTATTTCTAAAGGTAAAGCCAAAATTAAACAGCAAACAAAAGAAGTTTTGTATGAATTGATACATCTTATTATAACTTTTTTTGAAAAAATGATTAGTTTTTATAATTTTTCCTTTAATATTTTTATGTTTTCTAGGTTTTTTTTTTAGATTATTTTTACAAATACACAAAAATAATAAAAAAAAAGTTAAGAAAATATGGTTGAATGGAATTTTAAATATTTTTACGACTTTTATGATTTTATTTACAGAAAATACGATTTTTTGATATATTTTTAAGTTGTACTCTTGTTAATTTGTTGTTATTTATATGTTGTTTTTTTGTTATTGTTTAGATGTTACTTTCCTATTACTTTAATGTAGTTTTTTAATTATTTTTATATTACTTTTATAAAATATCATAAAAAATTGAACGTAAAAATATAAAATTAAATTTTTACAAAAAATCTTGGGGTTTTTTCTATTTTAAACTAAAATTACCTAAAATACACATTTATACTACTCCTAGAAAAAATAAACATTTATACTATCTAATATTTACAAAAATATTATTGTTAAAATTTGGTATTTACAAAAATACTGTAAAGAAATAAGATTACACAAAAAAATGGACAAAAGAGCGCGTGAAAGGCACACTCAATTGGGGAACAACATTCACACTCAATTAGGTAAGTGGCTCTGCCGTTACAATGTTACAAAGGCTGCCACGTGGAAAACATATCCTATTATTATTAAAATAAAATTGACAACTATGCTAGATATTACCTTTGACAAAAAAAAAATTATCTTTAGACACAAAAAAAAGGTTAAATTTATAAAAAAAAAAAAAAATAGCAAAACAACATATACTATTAATTTAGGTATTGTCATGGACAAGATGTCATGTCAATCACTAATTTTGACATAATTTTTATTCTATAAAATATAAAAAATAATTTTATATTGTACGGTATACATGATAATAAATAAACTAACATTACATATATTTGCAATTATAAAACAACTAAAAATATACTAAATACTAGACAACAGTGCTACATAATAACTTAGGCATATATTATGTCGACAATCTAAAATCTGCGAAAAAATAACATAAAAACAACATTAATATATAAACACATATACATATCTATTTATTTTTATCTTAGTTGAACAATTTAATAACAATTAATAATTTAAATAATAATGAGCAAATAATTAGTCAACCACTCTAATATAAAATATCAATAATTAGGTATCAACACATTACATCAACTCAAGATAAACTCAAAAACAACACACAACTAAATTAAGTTTAAAAGAAACTACAAAATATTTGTGTAACAACTGAAAAGTATATGAGAATTTTCTCATAAATATATTTTTTAAAATATTTTATTTACATTTTAACAATTCATTTTTTTTTATTTGCAAATTTAATTTTTTAAATACATTTTTAAAGTTTTAAAATTACAAAGACTTCTCATTTAAAAATAATATTATGGAAAAACAACGAATAAATAACATGACATCAAATGCATTACAACATCCAAATCAACCTAAGATCAATAATAAATAAACTATAAACAACAACAAAACAACATCGAAAAATAACTAAAAATATAGTTCGTTGTACACATTCTAGTCTATTTTATAAATATTTTTAAATATTGTGCTAATCTTTTCAATGTTGTTTTATAGTTTATTCTGAGTTCATTAGTTGATTTGCATATTGCATTAGAGTTAATATCTTATTTTTCTAATTGTGTTTCGATGTGTATGTTCATTATAATATAGTTCGACAATACAACTATAAATTACTTATTTAACTCAATGTATTAAAAATATATATATATACTTGATTAGAAAGAAGATAGACATCTAGTAAAAAATATACATATCATTATTTCTCTTTTGTTTGAACAACTAAATAATAACGAATAAATAATTAAACAACAACCTTATTATAATATGCAAATCAACTCAAAAGAAACTTAAAAATAACACCAAAATAACCTCTTAATTACAAACGAAACTTGAAAACAACTACAAATCACGTAATACAACAATTCATTAATTTACTAACAAAAACAAATACTCAACTGAAAATCAACTCATTACAATACAATATTTAACCAAATAACTAGATTTTAAAAATAAGTTTGATGCGATTTGTAAAACGTTGTTAGAAATTTTTTGAATAAATATTATTAAAAAAGTGTAATTAAAAAAAAGTGTACTTTAAATATAATAATTTATTTTATAAGTAAAAGATTTTTAAATTATTCTTTCTTAGCAACTAAATAACAGCAAAAAAGCTACTAGACAACAACACTACTTTGAAACGTACAAAAATTAACTAGGCATCAATACATTTTTTTTTGCTGTTGACAATCTTAAATGTAAAATAAATAAAAAATAATACAACAACAATCTTAATGTATTACCCATAAAAAACTAAATATATATATATATATTCATTTTCTCTCAATTAAACAACTAAATAACAACGAAGAAACAACACCAAAAATAATATTGGACAACAACACTATTATAATACATACGAACATCAACTAAGAATCAATACATTTTTTTTTTGACAATTTGAAAGGCACAAAAAAAAAAATATACAACAACAATAATCTTAATATGTATTCGCATGAAAAACTAAAATATATACATATGTACTCGTTTTTTTTAGTTAAACAACTAAACAACAACAAATAAACAACTGTATGACAACTCTATTATGATATGCAAATTAAATAGGCATTATAAAATAACCCCACTAATTGCAATCCAAGAAGAAAAAAAAAACACCAATAATCCATAAAATAAATTTAAAAGCAACTACAAAACAATTTTACACAATAATTTTACACCAACTTAAAAAATATATTTTTTATTGTTAAACAACTTAATAACAATGAATAAATAACTCGATAACAACCACACTCTAATATAAAAATCAATTAGGCATCAACACATTACAGTAACTTAGAAAAATACTACACAAACAATCTTAAAAATATTAAACAACTTAAAAGCAACTACAAATTGCTTATATATCAACTTAAAAATATATGTACTTAAGAAAAACTAAACATAAATTTATTTATTAGTACAATTTGATTTGATATTTTATATTAGCAATTTTTTTTATTCACTTGAATTTCTAGAAATTAGCAATAAGTTATTTAGGAGTTGTGTTAAGTGCATAAAAATGCATATTTATAAATGTAAGAATTCAAAATAAAATTAATTCTACTAAAAATTTAATTATATTAACCTGATATAATTTTATTTGAAATATTTTTATAATGAAATATTTTTGTAAGAAAATTAATTTTGTGGCACATTTGAAAAAAATGGAAAAAGAGCAAATGCTATTTTTAAAAATAAAACAAAAAGATATATTTATTTTTTATTTTGGAAAAAAATAGTAAAATTTTAAATTAAAAATAATTTAAGTAAGGTCTTGGTCAACATAAAATAATATTTTATTAATGAAAGATAAATTTAATTTATATTAGTTCTTGTATTATTTGAAATAAGTAATTATTTGGCCAAATTATTTCTTTTCTCCTTATTTCTTATGCTAAAAACTGTTAGTCCTTTAATTGGTATTACATTTGTTTTTTTTTTTTTTTGTGTTTAAATCTATCTAAACTTGAAAGATACATTTCATTTTTTTAAAAAAAATTAAATAAATAAAGTAACCTCCAAATGCGCCAAATGGCGCGTCAACCTTCTACCACTAGCAAGTGGACCATACCTGACCCATCACATGCTGAATCCGTATAAAAGAAAAAATATGTTAGTCAAAGTAAAAATATAAATAGATAAAGTTTTTAGTTAGTTTGTGTAAATATCTCTATTTTTTGTGGATATAATAAATAAGGTAAAATTAGACCGCAGTGTCTTATTCCTGACATGTCTCATCTCCCTCCCCCATGAACCAAAGTGTAGGACATGGAGGTTAAACATTGTATAATTGAACCAATCCAACAATTATAATTTTGAAGATATCCCTACTCCATATAATCATATGCTTTACTAAAGTTTAAAGCCATATATGACCAATTCTTAGTTTCTTACCTTGCCTTCTCTGCTTTAAATAATGTATAATTTTGAAGGAGACCATGATATTATTCAAAATGAATCAACCCACAAAAAACACACTTTGGGTATCCAAAATAACATACGGAAGAATCACTTTAAGCCTATTAGCTAAGACCTTAAATATGATCTTATATAACATATTACACAATAATACAGGCCTAAAATCTCCCATATTAACGAGTTATTTTCTCTTTAGAATTAGTACAACGTTCGTATCATTCAACCACTTAGGAAAAACACTTTTAATAAAGAAACTTTTTACCTGAGAAACCACATCCTCACCCCCAATTGCCCATACTTTTGATAAAACTCTGAGGTCATTCTGTCAGGTCCTAACTACTTGTCGAAATGTATTTAAAAAAGAACTTTTTTTAATTTTTGTTAATGTAACAGAATGCAATAGCTCATTCATTTTGAGAGTCATAGAAACACAAGTTGGTTGAATAATTTTTAAAATCTAATACATAAATAAGAAACTTTTTGTTATCTGTCTAGTTTTATAATAATACTTTCTTCAAAATTTTATCTTCTTAAGTATTAATTTTACGGTATTTTTATCAATTCCTTCATTTAGAAAATATTTATTGGTACTGAATTTTATTTTTCAATTCATATAAAAAGAAAAAAAGGGTGATAAAGCTGTCTTTTCCTAATGATGAGGATAGATAGACTTGTATTGGATTGGCAAATGTGACCATGAGGTGTAATTACGTATTAGTAATGTAATTCTAAAAATGAATAAAAAATTATAAGTAGAGATGTTTGTGCCTTTGTTTTTGTATTGTTGATGTTGTAGCAATTAAATTAAAGTCCTATAATAGATGTCGTTTTCATCAAAAACGACAGCTTAGCACACTTTGTGGCTTACACTCGAATACATTGACAAATGTAACACATATCTACACACACATCGGTTCAATTCATATTCAACACCACATAACATAACATAACATAGGACAATAATATTAATAACGCGTTCAATGGGCCTATCATTATTTCAACTTCACACCTAAATATATCAATTTTTAAATTATGAAAATAATAATAATAATAATAATAATAATAATAAATTAAGGGATAGAGAAATTCAAAATGTAATATTCTTTTTATTGTCCTTTAACTATATAATATATGGACACGATTTTGTTCCGTGATATATTTCACGTATATTTTATGGTATATTTCTTTTTTGAGTGTAGCGTAATAGTATTTTACAATCATTTAATAGCTTAATAGCTTCAAGGTTCTAGGTTCGAACCCATGACCTCTCCCTTTTCCCATCTCCTCACCACTAAACTAGCCTTAGTGGCTTATTTCATGGTAGATTAGATGGGTCTCAGAATACATTAGATGGATCTCAGAGTACGTTACCATTTTTTAACTCTAATTACCCCTAGATCAACCCTAGCTCTCAGATTATATAACTCTCTCATCTAACGGCTGTTGTATATTACGAAATACATCCCATAAAAATACATCACAAGACAAAATCGTGTCCCTATAATATATATACATTTCGTCTTATTGTGTGAGATACAGATTACACTAATATTAAAATATATAATTTCAACATATATGTGATGTGCTGCAAAATAAAAATGTGATGATATGTCCTATTTATAATAGAATTGAATGGCAATTTATTAGTTTCTAGAATTAATTGTTTTCTTATAATTAATTCAAATGAGTGTGCTGCTAAAATTCTTCATAATTGCTAATTGTGTTGTATATAAAGCGTGACATTTTATCATAATTGTTCATAATTTAACGTTTACCTGCTTTCATATTCATACCACATTCATCTTTATGCTTTGATATAATAAAGATATTTTTTCCTTAAATATATTATTTGTAATAAATAGAAAATAAAAATGGAGAAAAGTTGTACATTTAGCAAAAACAGATTATAGAAACAAAAAACAAAAATCCAGCTATTTTGGGTCAAAATTGCTCCCTTGTGTAGAAATATATGGTTGTAAATGGAGATATTTTTATTTGAAAGATTAAGGTCTTTCTCTATTCACATTCACATGAAGAGAAAACGAGTTTGGTGGCAAAAGAGTAATAAATAGTAAAAAGAGCACTTCAAACAATTTCTCACTTTTCTTTTTTTTAAAAAAAAACAAACAATTTCTCATTTTTTTTTTTTTATCAAGAAAAAGAAAGCTTCATTAATCATACCAACACAAAGGAATACACCCTCAAGGCTCTCACAAGTAGGGCTGTACAAAAAAATTTGTACACCGCCTAAACCGAATAACCCGCCCAAACCGAACCGAAAAAACCTATAAAAATTACAAACCGAAATAACCCGAAAAAATTACAAACCGCCCAATCTGTTAATTGGGCGGGTTGAAAATAGGTCTAACCCGCCCAATTAAACCGACCAACCCGACTAACCCGATTTTGCACTTTTTTTTTTTTTTTAAACTTTTTAGTTTTTATTATATATAATATAAATGATTAAATATATAATAATATAAAGTTATATACTTAATTATTAGTTTTAAAGTCATATATATGGTATTGTACTTTGGTGGAATGTGATATTTTTAATTTATTTTTTAAATTTTTGTTAATTTTGACTTTAAAACTAAAAAAAAAAAAAATTTGCTGGTTTGGGCGGGTTAACCCGACCAAACTGCCCAAACCGTTGGTCGGTTTATAAAATTTTTTTTTAAAATTGGGCGGGTTGCACTTAAATTTTAGCAACCCGAACTTTAAATTGGGTTAGAAAATATATAGGATAAACCGCCCAAACCGACCGATGTACAGCCCTACTCACAAGGAGACCTCACCCTCACTTAATTACAATCAACCGCTTAAGTAAATCTAATCCCACTTTGGAGCCATTCCTATCCTTGATAAGAAGCAATCTATATTTGACATCTTTTTTAATTTTGCTTACTATACAACTGACAGTATTTGAGTAATTCGAAAAATGACAATTGTTCCTATTCCTCCAAATATGATAAATGGTGGCTGCCAACATAACAATCAACAACCTCCCAATCAAGCTAGAATGGCCTAGCCGAAGCCAATTGTTCCAGCTCGCAAAATCAGCAGCCCAACAACTAAATCCCACCCAAGCAAAGACTGCTTCAAGAACCTTCTTTGAGAACCTGCAAGTGAAGAAAAGATGCTGATAGTTTTCAATGTCAGAACCACAAACAGCACATAATAAATCAGTTGCTGTTATGTGGAATAAAGCAAGCTTATCTCTTGTGAGCAGGTTAGAATGAGCTGTCTGCCACAAGATAAAGCTCTGTTTTGGAACATTCAACCCACACCAAATGGCCCGAGCTGCAGGATCCGGCTGCTGCAAGATTAGAGAATTATAGAGCTTAGAAGCTTTAAATTTTCCCTTAGCTCCAGCAGAAGTAATATCTGTAACCGAAAAACATCTCCTCAAAAAGCACAACTTCTTCCAATACCAACTTGTGTCTCCTTTTAGATCATAATTCCAAAAATTAGCCCCCTTGAGATAAATACCATTAACCCATTTCACCCAAAGTAAGTCCTCTTTGTTCATAAGATCCCAAACAAACCTAGCAAGAGATGATTTATTCCATTGAACTCCATCCTTGAAACCCAAACCCCCACACGCTTTTGGAAGACACACTTTCTCCCAACTTGCTAAATGGATCTTTGGCCGATTATCTTTTAAACCCCAAAGAAAACCACGGCATAATCTCTCAACCTCCTTTATCACACTTTTTGGGACAAGAAATATTCTCATCCAATAATTCCTTAGGCTCAATAAGGTTGAATGAATTAATTGAACCCTCCCCGCAAAAGAAAGGTGCTTTGTTGCCCAAGAAATTAAGTTGACCTTCATTTTTTTCAAGATTGTACCACAGTCTTCAAGCTTCCATTTAGTTGGTCTAAGGGGAATACCAAGATATTTGAAAGGAAAGCTCCCTACCTGTAAATTGATGAGTTGAGCCAATTTACCTGGTTGAGAGACTCCTCCAAAATATATGTGAGACTTCCCAAGATTAATAGAGAGACCTGAAGTTTTACCAAAATCTTCCAACACTTCCCTAATCACCTGGATAGAGTCTTCATTCCCCTTACAAAAGACAACTAGATCATCAGCAAAACATAAGTTGGTCAATTTCAGCTTTTTACACAAAGGATGATATCTAAATCTCTTATCTCTAGCAGCAAGTTGGAATCTTCGAGACAAGTACTCCATAATCAGAACAAAGAGTAAAGGAGATATTGGATCACCTTGTCTCAATCCCTGTTCTCCTTTAAAAGCACCCTGTAACCTTCCATTCATAACTAAAGTATAGGAAGTGTTTCTCACACAAAGCATGATCCAAGTTATGAATTTAGAAGGAAAACAATAAAGATTCAACAACTTCTCAAGAAAGTCCCAGTTAACCGTATCATAGGCCTTACTTATATCAATCTTAACCGTGCACCTGGGGGAGCAATTCTTCCTCTTATAGTTCTTCAAAAGATCCTGGAGAATGAGAATGTTGTAAGCTATTGAACGACCTTTTACAAAAGCACCTTGGTTCTGATTAACTAAATTAGGAAGCACTTTAGCTAATCGAGAACACAATAATTTGGAGATGCATTTGTAAAGGGTCGTGCAACAAGCTATAGGTCTATAATCAATAGCTTCAGAAGGGTTTTCCACTTTTGGAATTAAAGAGAGGGATGTATTATGAAGATCAGCAGGGAATTGATTTGTTTCAAAGAAATGAATAATAGCCCTGTGTATCTCCTTCCCCACTTCTGGCCACACAGATTTAAAGAACCCCGAACCAAATCCATCAGGCCCAGGAGATTTAGTACTTGGAATACTAAACATCGCAGACCTGACTTCTTTAAGAGAGAAAGGTTTCAGTAGATGTACCTGTTGGTCCAAAGTGAGAATTGAGCCCATGTCAATACAATCCTGTTGAATCGGCCTTGATGTTGGATTCTCTTTGCCCATAATGTTTTGAAAATGATTAAGGAAGTGTTGAACCACTTCAGGAAAGTGATCATTCAAACTCCCTTGCTCTGTGGTAAAAGAGACAATCCTGTTATCCTCTCTTCTTTTCTTGAGCATTGAGTGGAAATAAGCAGTGTTAGAATCACCCTGTTGTATCCATTTAATCTTGCTCCTCTGGCTTAAAAAACTCAGATACAACTTTTCCTGATACTGAAATTGACTAGCTGCTAATTTCTCTCTTTCAATCTTAGAACTGTCTTAGGGGGCTGCTTGGAGATCAGATTGAGCATCCTTATAATCGGCCTTTGCTTTATCATAGGAGCTTCCAATATCACCAATAGAAGACTTGTTGAAAGCCTTCAATTTGTGTTTGAGTCTCAAAGTTTTATAGAAGACTCCTTTCAATCCATGACTCCTAATAGGCCTATTCCAACTATCCATAACCAACTGCTTGTAATCCTTATGATCAATCCAGAAATTATAGAACTTGAAAGGTTTACTTCCTATAATCTCTGTAGTGATCAAACGAATTAAACATAAGCAATGGTCAGAACAAGTTTCCCAAGTGAAATTGGCTATAGTATTAGGGAAATCATCCACCCAAGCCTCATTATGGAAGACATGATCAATGCGAGAAAAAATTCGGGACTCCTGCTTATTCGACCAGGTAAAATTAGAGCCCATTCTCTTTAGGGGACTAACTTTAGCCTGCATAAGCCAATTATTAGAATCCACAAGCTCAGCAGCTAAAATCGGGTTACCTCCCACTCTATCTTCATGATTGAAAACCGCATTGAAATCACCAAGAATGATCCAAGCTTTAGAAATATTTATCCCAGAGAGACATCTCCAAAGCTCCAATCTTTCATCAATAGAATTGGCTCCATAAATGAAAGTAGCAAAAAATTCTTTCTGTTGCCCAATCATCTTGATACGACAATGGACATGTTGATTAGACTCCTCTTCTACCTCCACTTGAACAAAGCCTTTCCTCCAAACTAGTAAAATTCTCCCCTCAATCTCATTACTAGTATAATAATTCCAATTGACAAACCTCTTTTGCATCATCTCAACCAACCTATCACCTTTTATTTTAGTCTCTACCAAACCACCAACTCCAACATTATTTACTCTCAGAATATCTAACACCGCTTCTTGCTTTTCTTTTTTATTTAAACCCCTGACATTCCAACTTCCAATATTGCAACTATCCATCAACAACTAAAAAGGGCCCCTCTTCACCTATTTCCTCTCTCTGATTTTCCCCAAGCAATTCAAAAGAATTCCTAAGAACTCGTTGCTTTTCAACTTCTGCTCTTTTAGTAGTATCCGATCCCTTGTGTTTAGGGGCCTGCCAAGAACCATTAGGAGCCTTTATAGTTCTTTTTTTCCTTCCCTCTTCAGCATTGCTCGCTGTTAAAACAACAGTTCCAGCCACAACAGTCTCGGCTGCAAGTGCAGCAGATTTTTTGCCATTTTCTGCTGCTATGGCAGCAACTTTATCTACACCATTAGCTGCGTTTTCTTGTGCAATAGGAGCAGAAATTTCCACACCAACAGCATGTACTTGGTTCCCTTCTTCCTGACCCTCAATCTTTTTATTCCCAGCTGTTATAACGGCAACCATCTGCCCATTTTCCTTATCCAATGGCTTATCTTTTTTCCTGCAGTCAGCTATTAAATGACCATACCCCTTGCAATGATTACACTTAACCGACAACCATTCATATTCAATTTCTTGCTCAACTAGCTGGCCATATTCATTAACAAACCAACAAATACGGTCCGGGTTATCGAATATGTCCATTTCAACAAGAACGCGAGCAAATTGGACTCGTGTTCGATCCTTGGTATGTTTGTCCACCATTATCGGCTTCAAGTACTAACAATAGCACTCAAAGATTTTTTCCCCCAATATTGGAGACCAAGGTTCGGCAACCTAATCCAAAGCGGAACCGATTTCACCAACCTAATCAAATTCAAATCCGTGGACCAAGGTCGAATAATAACAGGTTTCTTATCAAATTGAATCATTCCATTCTCAAGAACCTCATCTCTTGTAGCTTCATCATTGAACTTAACCATAGTGAGCCCCTTAGTCATTCTAGCAACTTGAACAATGCCTAAGTGCCCCCAAATTCTACGCACAAAGCCTTCAAAGACCACAGCCGGGATATTAGCTCCCAAAACCATACAAATTACTGCTGATTTCCAACTTTCCTCTTCTAATTTCACCTCTTCCAAGTCTATGTGAGCTATTTTCCTACCCTCCTTAATCAATGTCTCAGTAAAAGACAATTTAGCATCTGAGTTTAGAACTTTACCTCCTGAAAATTGTTGCCAATGGCTCTGCGAAGCTGATTGGAAGTGATCAACCTCATCAGCCCAGCTTTTCCTAGCCGATTGCAGGGACTCCTCTTCTTCCCGGACTGAGATCTGATCTGGCCGCAAGTCCTGCATCTCCTGGCTATCGAACGAATCAGCTACACTTTCCTATTGTTCCCGTCGAAGCTCCGGCAAAATCACATCACTCACCACCTTCAATCCCGGCCGACGACCATGCTTCTTCTTCCTCGCCATGGGGAACGAGAGAACCTAGGTCAGAGGCGTGTCAATTTCTCATTTTATCTTTTAAAATATATATATTTTTGTTTTATCTCAAATTTTTTACATTATAATATGTATGTATCAACTTCTTTAATTTTTTTTTCAACATTATTTAAATATTATATTTAACCATTTTTAGTATTATTATTTTCTTATGAATTTCAATCACACACATATATGGAAATTTAAGCAAAAAAAAAAATGTTGAAATTACAATTATAGAATTTTGTAATAATATTAGAAAAATATCACGTATTTTTGTTTTGTCCACTTTTCATATCATTTTATGTGTTTAGAATTTTTTTTTTATGGTATTGAGTTTATTATATTTTTATAACACTTATTCAAAGAGAACATATTTTATATTTGGGAACTAAATTCATTTAATTAAGGATAATATTTTTTATTTCTACGTTTACAATTTAGTAAAATATGTCGCTTAAATTATTTTATCTTTATGTTTCAAAAAATAAAAAATTAGCTTTACTTTATTTTATTTTTTTTTGTTACTCATCATTTTATCTTTTAGCAATAGAATCTTGTAGTTAAAACAAGCAAAAAGCTACGTGCGAGGCACGTATACTAAATTTTATGCTAGGTTTTTTCTATGTTATTTGAAAGTGATACAATTAAAAATTAAAGAAAAATATTATTAGTGATTAGGTGAGATTATTATTATGTGTATCTAAATATTATAGATTACAATGTTGTCAATTAAAAGTGAATACCGAATGCAATATATTAGTGTTTAAGAAAGCTTAATGATTTAAATATGTTCTTAAGTTAATCCAAAGATAAACTAAAAGTTGATGTTCCAATACTTAAAGAAACATTACTTAAATGGGTGTAAGATAAAAAGAAAATTAAAAATCAATCTCTAAATTGTTGATAATTGAAGATAGCATTAGTCTAAAAATTGTAGATAAGAAAACAAATGATAGTCATTGGTGGATTTCAATCTTCATTTTCTTCGATAGAGACAATAGTGTAATTTTTGTATTTTGCACTTTTCATTCAAGGCATGTCCGCATATATCTAGATTATCCATTTTTTCTTTGATAAATTGAATGTAGTAGTGTCGACAAAGCAGCGGTGTTCCTGCAAACAATGATGTATTTTCATTTAAGATGATTACACATGGTGTGCATAATTTATTTAATTAAAAAATCAACTTATGAAAGGCATGTAAAACTATTTTATTTTTTAAAAACTACACCTCTGCAGTATATTTCATTAGTTTGGCAGCAGTACACGAAAATATTTTTTCCACAATATTTGCGAACATGACACCAGATAGGCTCTTTGTATTGTCATCAAGTTCAACATATGCTATAGCACTATAAAATGCATAATAAGATTGTTAGTATGTTTTTTAATTTTAACTTAATTTCAATAACATCACAAGTTTTTTGTAATATACCGTGGTGTAGGAAATCTTTCTTGGCCGCATGTTGGCTTCTCACATATTATTTTTTCATCGCGACTGTATAAATCTATTTTTTTATGACATGCGTCATATGACATGTAATAAAAAGCTAAAACTTATGATCTAGTTATAGTGATATTGCCACCATCCGAGGAAGCACCTGTAGCTGCTTTCAAAAGAGCTGCCAATGCTGCAGAATCAAACATCTCTTTCCCACCTCCCTCAACATCATTAGTGTCTACTTCTTCATCCGAGTCTGTCACAATTTGACCGTCAATTCTCTGCGAATGATCATGAGAACTATCAGCCCCAAAATGAGAACCTGCTCCTGATGCTCGTTCCAACTCTTCCAAGAACTGCTTGGTTGAGCTTCCAAAGACAATATCTTCATTTTCATCATCTGTATCAGAACTATCAATCTCACCATACTCCTCAGGAGGATGTTTCTCCTCATTTTCACCTTCTACCATCATCTCACGGTTTATAATTGAGGTTGGCTCTTCAATACTACTTCCAGTATTATTAGTTAACTTTTCACCTGTTGCAAAGGTTCATCTTTTGGTAAATCAGAGACAACACCGTTATTCAATTTATAGGCATGACTTTAGCTTAATTTTTTGACACGAGGAAATAGGCTCTGTGATGAAAATAAGGGTTGATGACGATTTAGTATACGGTTTAGTATATTTAATATTTTCAAATAGTTAATATAAAGAAAATAAGATTTTAAATTTTAAAATATAAAGGTTTTAAATCGTCAAATATAAAAATATTATAAAAATATATTAAATTTTTTAAAATTACTTTATTTTTGTTCATTTAGTTAGAAAATAAAGTGAAATATTTTATGATATTTATAACTAATTAAATTAGATGATGATTAAGAATACAATCGGTATATATCTCATATTAGTGTTGATCGTACATGGTTTATATAGTGACATAATACAATGCAATCAACAAGAGAATTAGTTACACTTGAAACAAACAAGTAAGTAAAAATTAATCCATCACTCATGATTCTCATAATTCTTCTATTTCCTACCATTATCCATGTTATTAGTTTAATAATATATTCGAATTTCTTTGATTTGTTATCGTAGGATTGGTTTCACTTCTTTTATTCATTACACTTATTGAAATTGTTGATACAATTAATTTGTCACCGCGTATTTTATTTGTTTCAGAGTTTCTATCCTCGAAGGTAAGTATTTTATTTATTATTATTCATGTTTGGTTAATTCGTTCGTCGTAGAAAGATTAGAAATTACACATTATGTATTTTATAAATTCTAATCTTTAATAAATTCTACTTGAATTTAAGATTACAATAATAAAACATAGGTAAAAGTCGGTGGGCCATTGTTGGTGATTCCTTCTATTATCTAACACTAATTGTATTTAAAGAAAATAGAAAATTATTGTAAGCTCACTTTGCTCAGTGACCTCTTTATGCATTTTACAGTGTTATATCATATATTGAACTTGATGACAATTCAAAGAGCCTATCTGCTGTTATGTTCACAGATATTATGGAAAAAATATTTTCATGTACTGCTGCCAAACTAATTGATTATACTGCACATGTGTAGTTTTAAATAAATAAAATAATTTTACTTGTTTGCATAAGTAGATTTTTTTTAATTAAATTAATTATCCACACCATGTCTAATCATCTTAAATAAAAATAAATAACTATTTGCAGAAAATCGTCGCTTTGTCGACACTACCATATTCAATTTATCAACGAAAAATGGATAATCCAATTATATGCGGATCCGGCTAGAATAAAAAATGTAAAATACAAAAATTACACTATTGTCTCTGTCGAAGCAGAGGAAGATTAAAATCCACCCATGAGTATCATTATTTTTCTTATCTACAATTTTTAGACAGATGTTATCTTCAATTATCAACAATTTAGAGATTGATTTTTAATTTTCTTTTTTATCTTACACACATTTATGTTATGTTTCCTTAACTATTTGAACATCAATATTTATTTTATTTTTGGGTTAACTTAAGAACATATTTAAATTATCAAGCTTTCTTAAACACTAATATATTGCATCCGATATTTACTTTTAATTATTAAAATTATAAATTATATTATTTAGATATACATAATAATAATCTCACCTAATAACTAATTATATTTTTTCTTTAATTTTTAATTGTATCACTTTTAAATAAAGTAAAAAATACCTAGCATAAATTTTTTTTTGCTAGTATATATATATATATATATATATATATATATATTAATACTATGTGGCCCTTTATACGATAGTACCAGTGTTTTGTTTTTGAATATTGGATTGCAGCAATTATTTTAGCTAATTGTTAATTTATTCAAAAAAAAAAAATAAGTGCATTTATAATAAATTAAAAATATATTTAATTAAACAAATTATTTTTAAAATAAGTTATCTCCTATAATATTGAATTTTTCTTTTTTGTTGGTTAAAGAGATCGGTAGTGTGATTCCTAAAATTAATTCTTTAGGTTTAATATTACGTTTGAGTGGGTTCACCATGGGAGACGATAACGATGATAGTGCTGATTTTTACCTCTATGACGATGACGATAGTGGTGATGATTTCGATGAATCTAATTATGAGCTCCAATTATTCGAAGACACTACCTCAGTCTCAATATATTGAAACTTGACTAAATAACTTTAGAACGTGAATCACAAGAAGAAAACGACATTATACAAACCAATTATATAATCAAAACTTACCTATATATTACTCTCGAATAAAGAAGGAAAGAGGGTTGTGACTCTCGAATAATTAGCATCAAATATCAGTTCAAATATTAATGGGATTTATTTTATTTTTATTTTATTATTTTATTATATATAAATAATATTTTATTATTTTATTAAATATAAATAAAAAGTCACCCATGAATTTCTCATAAACCAAGAATTTAGTTATATAGGCACACTTTATATAGAATAGATATAATGGAGTATTTATCTTTATTAATATTAATTCAAAATAAATAAAATTGAAAGACCATTTTATATATACACTATCATAAAAGGCTATTGTTAATATTGATAGAAAGAAATATTGTGGATTGCTGCTTTGTTTAATCATGTGTGATTTTGATCACCGCGTCAAAAAAAAAAAAATTATACTCTAACAACTTCAACATTATTTAAAACTCAGCGTAATTGTTATTGACAAACAAATATATAAGCATATTTTGTATACAAAATTTGTATATAATATAGAATATTAGATAATAATTAGATAAATATAATTAAGAATATATACTTGATTGATGCATAATAATTACAACAATTTGATAGTGCAATATTATTAACTAAGTCTTCCTTCCTAGATCTCTAAATCAGAAACAATTTTAATTTCTATTTGATTATCAAAAGTATATAATTGTGATGAGATAATATGTATTTATAGAGTTAGGGAGGAAACTTAGCTACATAACCCTAGTTAGGCTGGACCTGCTCATCAAAAGTTTTAATTAACTAGAAAAACTCACACTTCTACTTCACATATACTTTACACATATAGATGCTAAGCCCATTAACTATTGATCACTAATAATATGGACTAACACAGCAGAGAACTATCCAATCATCCCAAATTTTAATAAAACTAATAAAAGTTAATGTAAGCCCAAATAAAAGTTTAAGATTCTCCCACTTGGGCTACATTAATTTACATTTATATAATATATATCAAAATAATTTTGTTTGAAAATGACTCATGGGTTGTGTTATTCTGATTTTTTTCTCACCTAACGTGGCATGTATACGTGGCCAACATCAGTGGCACGTGACAATACAACTCGCCACCAAGAAGGTCAAATCATCTACTCAGCACTTCAACCAACGAGAAGTCTGAATACTCAAACAAGAACGACAAAGTGACGAACCAACCCCCTTTAAGGGGTTAGCCGACCCTATGGCCAGCATAGGTCGGCCAAGTTTTGGACATCTAATGGTCGGCCAGCATGCATCCTACGGATGCATGGCTGACTAGCTTTTGGCCTGGCAGAATTTTGGTGCACAGCTTCACACGTGGATAGCAAGCCAAATTACGGATTGGGACTTAACATCCCACGGAAATAGAGAGAAAATATCTATTTTGAGGGGCATTTTAGTCATTCGTATTTTATTAATTTAATATGTAAATTATAGCTTATTTGATATATTTCTAAGGAATTTGAAGGGTCTAAGCTCTCCTATATAAAGAGTCTTACTCAAACCCTAAAACTCTAAGTTTAAAGTGACTAAAATCTTAAGTCTAAGTTTGATAACTCATCTCTCTCTCACACGCCCAAATCTATACTCATACTTGAGATTTGCTAACTCTGATTCCTGTATTGTAACCTTTAGAGAGCTCCTTCAGATCCCATCACAATAGTGATCTGAGTAGTATTATCTCTCGATATCAATACAGCTAAAAGGAGAGTAGGTCATTACCCACTAAGGGGGCCAAACCTCTATAAAATCCTGTGTTCATTTACTTTATTGTTCTTATTGTGTAACACGTGGTAAGCATTAGCATTAAATACGACTCCACTATCGGTTGGCCAAATCTGAGGTCAACAGTTTGGTGCTTTCATTGAGAGCGAGTTAATAATTTATCTAATCAAACGTCATGGTTAATACGAGAAGAATCCCAATTATAGCCTTTGCCTCATCGGGTCTCCCTCAAGATCCTTTGACTGTAGATCCTAATATTCATGTTCCAGCCACAATTGGAATTTCCACAAACACTGCAGATGTGGTCAAACCTGCCATCTCGGTAGGTACCATGAATCTGGCCACTATAGCTGGCCAAGTCGACACAAACATCATTGTGGATCTGAACAATCAGCCTTTGCCTCCTAGGGAAGACCCTCTGTTGGAGCCTCCCAATGAAGGAAGGACCCACGAGGATCAGCCCCTTGGCACAACAACTGGACCTCGCCCCTTGTACTATGTAAGAGAGACAGTGCCAAGAATTGGCGAGCCTACTATTGGCGAGTCCCGTGTAGACTCGAGAAAAATCTCGAGTTAGCCAGACTTAGAGAGGTTGTCTGCCAAATGGACCAAGTGAAGCCAACTCCAAAGTGGACGTATCTCCCTTAGAAGAAGGATTTGGGTCATTAAATAAGGGCCCAATAATAGGGGAAACATTATCGATGGCCTTCCTCTTTTTTAAGCCCATAGTCACAGGGTTTTGGCTCACTTGGAACCATTGTGAGTCCACACCAATAGGACCTCTCTCTTCTAAGGAAATAAAAAGGCATTTGAATTTGTTAACAAGGTTGTCCAAATTATCTGTCTTGGGCCCAGAAATGACGATGGGCTCAGGATGATGATGTGGGGTTCTGGACTTACACACTTGATGATATATGTTGTGATAATAAATCAATCAGGTTGCATTTTAGTAACAACATGAGCTCTACAAGGTCAAAGGCACATTAACTTTGAGCTATTTGTTATTAAAATGAAGTTCAAAGTAATAAGGTGTCTATAGAACATATAAAAATAAACTCCATATTTTCAGATTCAGATCATTAAGGATATACCACTTAAGACTTTCTAGGAGCTTGTTGCTCATATATGTATGTATTATTTAAGATTGTGTTGGTTTAGTGGGAGTTTATATTTGGGATGTTCTATCAAGTTGACACATATTTATGGTTTAATTATACAGATAAATTATGGACTTAGTTTTGAGTACTATGAATGTATTCTTTCTATTGAGATTGTATAAGGTTGGAAAGACTAAATAATTGATCTTAGTTAAGGAGGATAAGTTGGAGATAGGCATGCTAAGATCATTTACATGTAATTTCCATGTTAAATTATCTATGTCATTTGGTTATATTGATTTACGCGACCATTGATGGGAGAGAGAGAGAGAGAGAGAGAGAGAGAGAGAGAGAGAGAGAGAGAGAGAGAGAGAGAGAGAGAGAGAGAGAGAGAGAGAGAGAGAGAGAGAGAGAGAGAGAGAGAGAGAGAGAGAGAGGTTTTGAGGAAGAAGAAAAGAAAAAGAAATAAAAAGGAAAAAAACTTATTATTTTTTATTTTTTAAATTCTAAAATATTTTAATTATTTTTTATAATATTTAAATTATTAATATTAAGTGGACCAATGAAATTTTACCATGTGTATGTGTACACAGTGACAGTCCACTTTGGCACTTAACAAACCAAAATAGACGGAAGGAGTACAAAGCAAAATGATTCTGTAGATTGAGGAGTTTAACCCTAATTATTTCAGTTCAGGAATAAATCGTGTCAAACGTCAAAATTCAATTTAGAAATTATCCTTTCGTAAATAGCCCATAAAAAATAGGAATAATTACATAAAGCACCATTTTTTGTAAAATAATTACATTTTTACATTCAAAGAATATTTTTTTACATTTTTACGGTTTTTCAAAAAATAACACGAAAACAACATAAAATCAACAAGAAAACAACATAAAAGTAACATCAAAATAACAACAAAAAATAACATACAGATAACAAAAAATGAACAACAAATTAACAAGATTACAACATAAAAAAACCGTATTTTCTGTAAATAAAAGAAAAAAAATCGTAAAAATGTTTAAAATTCTGTAAAACCGTATTTTTGTTGTTTTTTTTTTTTTGTTGTTATTGTGCATTTGTGAAATTTTCCCTAAAAAATACCTACAATTAAGTGGACTTGGTATCCAAAAATAATATGTGTTTTCTAAATAAGTCTTACAAAAATATACAAACTCAATACCATACAAAAGTTCCAAAGACATTCATAGAAAATGGACAAATAAAAACATGCCATAAAATGCCATATATTTCAAATATTGTTTCAAAATCCCTTGTAATTTCCACTTAAGGTTGGTTTTGGTTTTTAGGAGCCCAACTTTTTTCCCTTGTAATGGGCTTTGATTTTCAAACCCATAACACCTCATTCTTAGCCGGAGAAAGCTCGAAATCACAATTTCACAAATAAATCCACTTATCAAAAAAAAAAAAAAAAACAAACAAATCCAGTTGGAGAAAATTCAAAATCACAAACAAATAAACCAAAACGAGAAGAAAATCATTATGATATGATTTGATTTGATTTGATTTACCCAATATTAATAGAATGAGCATACCATATTCAAAACAAAAATAGAATGAGCATACCCAAGCTAGATTCCTACCATCTATTAACCATGCTAGAATATACCTAATATTCAATCTCAACTAAATAGATATAGTATAGAGGATCTTAACATTTTATGCCATACATATATATCCTATGTATTTAGTTTAGATTGAAAATTATACTCTAATACATTTTCCTCCATTTAAGGCAAGAGATATATCTCATATTACAACACAAATTTTCACTTAATATAATTTGAAAATATCAATACAAATGATAATTAACTACATGCTCTTTTAAGAGAAAATGATTAGATTTCATTTTGAAACATGTTTGTTTGATATGCTTATATAAGTGTTCTTTTTTCAGCTTAGTAAACCTACAAATCCAAGCTTAGCTACCTAAAGTCCCACTTGAAAAATCAAAGCTAAAGCAAGATTAAATAAATAATTATATATAATGGCAGCACTTCAAAAGTTTCTTATGCTTTTTCTCATTGCTACTGCTTTGGTTTCCATTCAACTTCACAGCTCTAGTAATATCTCTTTTCTTTAATTCTCACACTCACTTTCTCTTGTTAATTATATATTTGGTTAATTGAATAATAAAAATGATTATACATAATATGCAGATGGTGAAGATGTGCATCCAAAAGGGCCAGTTGACCCATTTTGCTATGTACCATGTTCAGTGATATTTGGGGATAAAGAATGCTCATCATATTGCATCAAAAAGAAGTTCAGAACTGGCATATGTATGCATCAAGATCTATTTCTATCTACACCAAATGCTGATTTAATGTGTTGTTGTAGTCCTTAATTTTTAATTAAGAAATTCTAATAATATTATTATTGCATTATCTTTAATTTATATGTCTACTCAAGCATGACCAATGAAACTAGGAAGTATTATGTTTTTTTTTTAATATGAAATAACAACTATATTGAAATATTAGCATTCAAAGCAAGAAATTTTTTAAATTAACCTAAACATTATGCTCAAAAATACTACGACTAAAGAGAAATTTAGAGTGTCTTGCCACAACATGAGTAACTTGATTTGATGATTGTCTGATAAGATAAAGTTTAACATTACGTAGAGAAGATAGTAAAAGTTGGCAATCTTAAATAATAAGTCGAGGTGTTATTAATTATTTTATAATTATATGTAAGAGCATCTATAATGGTACACCATTTCACTAAATTGGTGTAGAATTTTCATATTATTTTACTTCAATGACATACTAAATTATAGACTTAATTGGTGTATACCAAATTCTACATCATTAATGGTATTCTACACCAATTTAGTGTACAACTTTTTTTTTTTATTCTAACCCTTATTTAATTTTATTTTAAAATATAATATTACATTTTAGTCTTTAAATTAAAATTTATCACAAAAATAATAATTAATTAAAAACACTAACATATTTGCAAATACAAAAAAACAATAAAAAAAAAATAAATACTAATACTAATAAAATAAAAATGACATAACACTAAGTTATAAAACTAAAAACAATAACATTAAGTAAAACAATAATTTAATAGTTAAATTGATCACTTGTGGATCTTATCTTTAGAGAATATCAAAATATTGGCTATATGGATTTTAAATATTTTGAGAATCTTAATATTCTTGATATACTTGATATTATTGGTGAGCTCTTTTTTGCATAATTATTTTTCGTTCATTTTAAAAATAGTCGCGTATATTAGGATCAACTATAGAGCTTCAATAAGATTTTTTTAAAAAAATTATTTAATGTTTAATTGATTTAATAAATATTATTTTACTAAATTATTTTGAGATTTTAAAATTTTCACTAGAAGTCATGATATAATTCTTACTCATTATTTCATAAATTAACTATTTTTAGTTATTAATGAAAATAATATAAAATATGAGATATTTTAAGTAAAATATATTTATTTAGCAGAATATTTAGTGTGAATTATTGGAGTTGTTGCACCAAGAAGTAAAACATTTTACACTAAATTGGTGTGAATTTTATACCAAATTAGTATAACCATTGGAGATGATCTAATAAATTATTTCTAATAAAAATCACTTAAGACTAGCTCAAGCGACCATAAAAAATATTAAGAAATGTATGTGAGGGGTCATAGAATCTAGGGGTGTTCATCAAACCGCCCAAACTGCTCAAACCGCCCGCACCGCAAAAAAAATGCGGTTTGAAATTCTTTACGGTGCGGTCGCGGTTTGAATTTTTCTTAAACCGCGCGGTGCAGTACGATTTGCGGTTTTGAATTGTTAATATGCGGTTCAAACCGCACCGCACCACATATTATAAAAATACCAATTTTTATATTTATTTAGGTCCAATATATGAATGTTCAACTTAAAGTCTACTATTCTTTCAAAAAAAAAAACTTAAAGTCTACTAATTACTGTATTGTTGACACTTAATTTATTTTTCATTTTTATTTTCAAACCTTATGGTATTTTGACAAGTTTTGCTCAAAATTTATTGTATTTGTGATAGTTTATTTATTTAGAGATAGTCCAAATCGCATAAACTGCAAAAACCGCACCGCATTTGCGGGTTTTTAATTTTGCGGTGCGGGTGCGGTTTAAGAAATTTAAAAAATCGCATGTGCGAGTTGGTTTAAAAAAATAGTCAAAAACCGCACCGCGAACACCCCTAATAGAATTGAATCTCAGGTGTAATTTTAAAAATATAATATAACAAGACTTCTATGAAAATAAATAAATAACTTCTAATAAAAATATATAGGGATAATTGCACCAAAAGTTCTCAAAAATTTAGGGTTGATTCAAATAAGTCCCCAACCTCAAAAATTGACAGCAAAAGTCCTTAGGGTCGCAATTTTCGTAAGTCCGTTAGTCCTTAGGTTAACAGATCAGTTTGTAATTTTTAAAAAGGGCAAATTTACAGTAATATATACATTATATTTTATTACAATATATGTGCATAATAAATTATTTTCATATAATTATATATTTTATCTACTATGAAGAAAGTTATTTTCAATTTATTATACAATGTATAAATGGTAAGTATTTGATTGTTGGATTTATTCTCACTCATTATTGTAGGAATTATCTTTTACCAAATTGCCCTACACCAACAATCAATTATCAGTTTTTAAACCAAGGTCAAATTCAATCTTTCCCTTTCTTGACTTTATCAAGTAAACAGAGTCAATACGACTCCATTTTGTCCAAGACAAAACAAAGGATCAAGAACCTTCTCGATCAATTCCCTTAGGCTTTAGGTTTACCTTCGAAATCCTAGCAAAGAGTTTCTTTCTCAAAGAAACTCGATGCTTCAGCTTAATCTTCACCAGAAACACTAAACACACACGATCCCGAGATCAGATCTTCACCAGAAACTCTATTCCACAAAGTACAAAAAAATAGAGTTAGAAAGGTTTAGAAAACACCAGAAATTTTTCCCAAAGTTCACCCAAATTGGCTACGTCCCCCTTGAGCTATTCCCCAGATTTGGTAGCTCGATTCCACTATCAATTTAATGTTCAGAGTTACAAGGATGAGATTCCAAGTCACAAGTATGAGTTTGACTAATCTCTAGATTTAATTACATATATATATATTGTGTTTAATCCCCTTTCTCTTTCCATTCACTAGCTCTCTTTTGTTTTTGTGCATGTGTGAGCTTCTTCTCCTTCTTCTTCAAGGATCACAACCCCTGGATCTTGAAGAATTTTCCCTCAACCTTAACCTTAATCAGAGTTTGCAGCAGGTATATATATCTGTAGCTTAGGTTTCTGATTTCTTTAGTAGTTAGTTACAGAAACTAGTTAGGTGTGGATTGATGACCTGTCATAATCCATTCTAACTAATTTTTATTAGGGATTAAGATGTACAAGGCCGAAGGCCACAATAGTAATTTGCATGTGTAGTTTTCCTTGTAAACACTTGATGAACAGATATCAGTGTAAGTAGAGGTTTATTCAACAATTTCTACCTAAACCTTCACTGAGTTGATATCACGGTAGTCAAGACAAATCTGAGGGTCTTTGCTCTGTGATCTTAAAATCACATTATCCTTGGTCCAACCCTATTAAGTTTAGACAATGTCTAATCTTAGATAGGGTGATTAACTTTGTCTCCATGTCTGCAGGATTCTCTTCTATAGGCACTTTATCAATATTGATGTGTCCTTATGTCACATTATCCCAAATAAAGTGATACTTTATTTCAATATGTTTAGTTCTGTCATGGAACATAGGATTCTTACATAGGTGCACACAGCTCAGGCTGTTAGAGTAAATTACAGGTGTATTGTTTAGCAACCTTAGTTATTTTAGGACCCCCTTTACCCAGATACTTTCTTTTATGGCTTTTGTAGTTGCAATATACTCAGACTCAGTTTTGGATAGTGCCACAACTGGTTATAATTGCACTTTCCAACTCACACAATTTCCTCCCATTAGAAGTATGTAGGCAGATGTGGATTTTTTGTTGTCCTTGTCCCAAGCATAGTCTGCATCACTAAAACATTATGTAGTTGTCTTTCCTTGTTGCTGCTGTATTTAAGTCCTAGTTTAGTTGTCCCAATTAGGTACCTCAGCAACCATTTCATAACAAGCCAATGTGTCTTTCCAGGGTTTGCCACATATCTGCTAAGTACACTAATGGCATAAGCAAGGTCAGGTGTTGTGCTGACCATAGGTACATAACAGATCCTATGGCATTAGCATAGGGTATCTTACTCACCTCTTCCTTCTCAGCTTTGGTTTCAGGACATTGTTTCTTAGATAATGTGTACTGAGTAGTGATAGGCTGACTAGCAATTTTAGAACCCTTCATTGAGAATTTCTCAATTATTTTGTGTATGTAATCTACATCCAAAAGGTTGGTTATGTGATAGCTAATGTGGAGATTAACATGTGGCCGAGACCTTGGGTCCCAGAGAAATCAATAGAGGAAGTTAAGTCTAGCTTCCACTATAATAGGATTCACGCTTTCAATAAGTAGCTTGCATGTTTGTTGATGGTACCAAAACTTGGAATGAGTCTCTCATCAGAGCTTATTTTGATGATGATGTTGCGGAGTCTATTCTTCGTATCAACCCTTTACCAAATGGGAGTGACATCTTATTCTGGAAGGCTACTAAAATTGGATTTTTCTCAGTCAAAAGTTCCTATTGGAGTAGCCAAGCTAAACAGTTTCGAACCCCAAATTCTATGTGGACAACTCTCTGGAAACAAAAGGCTCACTTTAGATATGCGTTTCTTATGTGGCGTATTCTGTCTGAATGCATGCCTACTCAGAGTCAATTGGGTTTTTATTCTTTAGCTGATAAGCTTCGTGCCTTCTGTAATTCTAAGGTAGAGTTAGCTCTAGACATTTTTTGTAAGTATAGTATCACCCATGGTATTTGGTTTAAAAGCAAGTGGGGCTGCACATGAATACTTAAAACTGGATAGATACTATGGCATTTGGAAAATGGTGGATTGATTTAAAGGATGAAGACATCAAGTTGTTTGCAATCTACATTTGTGATGTTCTATGATTTTGGAGAAATGACATTGTACATAACTACAGGATCTGGGACTTCTTAGCTATTTTTAATGATTGCATGAGGAGATTTGCTAAATTTTCAGCAGTTACATCTCCTGCTGAAGCTTCTGTCCCTTCTACTCTTGTGCTCTCTGGTTCAGAACCTGTGTGGTGTTATTTAGTTACTGATTTGGATTCTCGTGAAGTGTTTCAAGTAGATGCCTCTGTTGTGGATGAAGATGCAGGTCTTGTTGTTGTGCAAAGGGGTTGCTCGAGCATGGAAGAGGCTAGGATAGCTGTGGACTTTTCAATTGTTTGTAATGTCTTAGAAGCTGAACTGAGAGCCATTATGTTAGCTCAGTAGCTGACTAAGGTTCTTGGCTTGCCTAGCATCATCATTGAATCTGATTCTGAGGTGGCTGTCAAGGGTCTCAAGCTTGGTTCTCTTCCTTTTGGTTGGGGATCTTACCCTTTGTTGATTGTGCCAATTTGTGTAAGGACTTTAAGTTTATGGACGTTATTTTTATTTCTCGTTGTGTGAATGTTGCGACTGATATGCTCACCCATTGGGCTTGAGTTGTTAAGATCAAGTCTCGTGGCTGCTTAAGGGAAGTGGCCCCTTTTGTGGTCACTGCTTTGACTTAGTTTGTTTTCAATAAATTACCTCATATACTATTTTTTAACTTTTTTTTTTTTTTTTATAAATTTACGATTTGGGTTACTTCGGTAGTTTTTCTAGTGATTTCTATGTTTGTTGCTATACGTATTTTAGTTGCGATTTACTTGCTTCGTTTGTTATTATAGGGATTTCTGTGTAGAATTATGTAAAAAAAAAAACTTTTTCAAAGTCAGTTGAAACCCCTCCACACCCGTTTTAGTTGCCAGCGAGTTGACTCAGTTGAACCCATGGAGAAAACCCCCACCAAGCTTGATTACTTCGAAAACATGTCGAAGCTCAACTCAGAGGCTTCGATCATCTCCTCTTTTAAAGTAAGCCACTTACTTCTCTTCTCTTATCATTACAAAACTTTTTATCACTTCTTGGGGGTTTAGTAGTTCAGTGGGACAACCTCTGTTTGGCTCCCAAGAAAATGGGGAAATCTTTTTATTTTGTGTTTTCTTACAATATAGAATGATATATGTATATAAAATCTTACCAAAAATGAAAAAACTACAAATTCGTATGTTAATACATTTACATTTATAATTTTCTGAAGGGCGATGATGGTCGGCTCGCCTTGATATTGGATCGTACTGTGTTTCATCCCCAAGGTGGAGGTCAGCCTGCGGATACAGGATTCATCACTGTTAATGGTGATTCTGAATTAAAGTTCGTTGTACAAGATGTACGGTCCAAAGATGGAATAGTAAGTCAAATCAAAATGATCCAACTCAAAATATCTCATGCCCTCTAAATTTTCCTTATTAAGTGTGTATTTTATTTTGCATAGGTATTTCATTATGGGGTTTTCGAAAATTTTGCTTTGGACTCAGAATCTAAGCTTGAGAAAGGGAAAAAAGTTGTCTTATATGTTGATGAATCTAGACGCAAGCTAAATTCCAGGTTCATGATATTCATATAACTTAAAATGGCATTTTCATTTGACAATTTTGAAATGGTGTTCTTCTATATTTGGAAGCTTAATCTTATACTGAATTACTGATATTGTAACTTTCTTATTTTGGTCAGGCTTCACTCAGCAGGACATTTGTTGGATGTGTGTATGCAAAATGTGGGATTGGGTCATCTAGAGCCTGGAAAAGGTTACCATTTCCCTGATGGGTATGATTTTATTGCAAATTTTGAGTATTTTATTAATGGGGTGTTTCTTTAGTTGATTAATGTAGGAAATAAAGAAAGATTTCTGAGTTTGAAAACTCTAGAGTGTGTTTGGAAGTAACTGTGTAATTACTAGACATGGTAATTACTAGGGTAGTAATTACACAGTTTAGTAATTACACTATATTTTAAAATGCAAGGTGTGTTTGGATATGAGGTAGTAATTACATATGAATTCCTAATATCTTGTTTGGCAAAATAGTTAGTAATTACATGGGAAAATAATATTTCTAAGTAGCTAATGTTTAATATGGAAAGTTTTTAGTAATTACACAGTGTAATTACATCCAATTCTCATTGGAACCCCTCAATTACTTCCAATTACACAGTTACAGTGTAATTACATGGTCAGACAAACATGTCAAATTGTGTAATTACCTCCAATTACACACAAATTCAATTATATTGTGGCTTTCCAAACGCACCCCTAATGAATCTCAGAATATCAGAGATGAAATTAAGAACACAATTCAGCAAAACTAATTATTAAACAATAAGTAAATCAAACATAAAAGAAAGCATAAAACAACACACTAATTATGCTGGTTCGGACACAGGATAAATGTAATCTTGTTCTTACATCCAGTTTTAGGAACCATTATCTCTACTTTATTGAATCAATGAAACGATTATGAAACTTCAATCGAACAATCGATCAAATACTCAAGCGCTCAATTTCACATGTGTTTCTCTCGAAATCTCCTGAGCAAGCACTTTCACAATAGTTGTGCTTCTCAATACAGTTTCCCAAACCCTGCTCTCATACCCTCTCTATACTCGAATCTTGATCTTCCAACTAGACTCTCACAGTTGTGTCTTCATGTTATATCTTGTGTTATGCAACAAAGGGAATGAAGTGTCCTTATATAGGCCAAACTTAACACTTAAGTCAGATGGGATTCTTATAATAGTTGAAATCCTAAAAGCCAACTAACTGAATTAGTTGGATTTGGAGGAACTAATCCCACAATGAATACACTTACAAAGAAGAGAATCACTCACAAGCCTTTCTTTTGGGTAATATAAATTAATATTTATGTCCCCATTCTGATGAGTGATGACTTATAACTTCTAAGCTGTATTAATAGGAGCTAACCACAAGTTGGTTTGATTTTAATATCCTAAATTATCTGGGGTATTTTCTCTTATTACAAAGAGATGGGTTATTCGAGCTTCCTATCACACTCAAGCATTAACGGAATTTCACCCCGTTTCTGAGTATAATAACTAGAATTGCCTATAACGGACAATGTTGATAGTTACAACTTGTTTGATATGATGGATTAAAAGATAGATTGAATACGGAATGTGGAAAAGGCTATACATTTGTAGTTTATTTTTGTTTGGTAAGAAGGGGACCAAGGGAAAGAAATGGCTATGGATTGCAAATCCATGCACCTACAAAAGATAGTCCTTCATATATGGATGGATCATAGACCAAAAAGTGAGATTTTTCTTTTAATAACCAAAACGAGTAAACTTTTTTAAATTATTTTTTATTTATTAATAGTTCAAAATATTACTTTTCCTTTTCCCTCTTATTATACCAAACAACTTTAGGGAAATATATAATCCATCATCCCATTTCATTTTCCCACACCTCACATTAAATCTATCATTAGCTCTTTCCATTATTATTACCAAACTAAACCTTAGTTATGATGTGATAGCATATTGAAAGGTCAGAAGATGAAAGGAGAAGAAAATATCAGCAAACTTGATGCTTGATTGGTCATTTGGTGTACCCAGACCATTTAGTTAGATTCTTTTTTTGAAGTTACATATGCTCTATAGTCTTGCTGTGCAAAACAAGTTCTATAGCTCCTTAATCTTTTTCCAGGCCATTTGTTGAATATAAAGGCACCCTTCCACAAAATGAGTTGCAGATTAAGCAGAAGGAATTAGAGCTAGAAGTTAATAAATTAATATCAAGAAGAGGGAAAGTGAGTTTACATATTTGGCAAGCTTTCTTTGTCGATATCTTGTTGCGAATCACGACGCTGAATTGCTTTATCATGTTTGTCATGTAGGTTTCTATTGCTGTAGTACCGTATAAAGAAGCTGCTGACATGTGTGGTGGTTCCCTTCCTGATTACATTTCAAAGGTCTGTATTTAATTTGTTATACTTTTAAATGTTCTTGCATATAATGTTTTCCTTTTTTTAGTAATACATCTCAACTTGATAAACCACTTTAGTTGGTATATTTGTTTCTTTAACAATCGTTTTCTCTACTTTTATGATTTGTATGTATCACTTGTCATATTAGTTAGTTTGGATAAATTGGTATAAGAATAAGAATTGGTATGTAGTGTCCATTCTATAGCATTATTTTTCACTTTCCAGTGGCACAATCTGATAAAAATACTACTGTTTCTTAAAGGAAAGCACACCACGTATAGTGAAGTTTGGGGACTTCCCTGGCTGCCCTTGTGGCGGTACCCATGTTTCGGATTTTTCAGAGATCATAAGCGTTACAGTAAGAATCTTTATGCTTCTGTTTCCAAGTGTACTACTAAAGCTTGTATACTTTGTCTTCGTTTGATTGATAATGATAAAAATTACTTGATTGAAATGAAACCATTGGAGTTGTTTTTTTGTTCAGGTATCTCAAATCCGGACTAAGAAAGGGATCACAAAGGTGTTTTACAATGTTGGATCGTAAGTGATAATATGTGATAAAGAACTAAAAACTGTCTTACAAAGTGATAATATGATATGAAAACAACAACTTATGTATGGTAATAGTGTGAAGAAAACTTGAAAAAGGTATAATTAATGTTCTATATAGGTTCTTTTCTTTGTTCTTCATGAATGGCAATTATGTAATACCATTGAGTTTATCTACTGAGGATATATTTATGCTAATTGCTTTGCTACCAAGTAGCAATCAAGATGCTATTTTTTTTCATATGCTTTATAACGCGTGTCAGCTGATGTTGATTTATAAAGTAAATCAGTGGATAAAGAATGGCCAACTATGCCTAATTTTTATCTTTGTGTGGCATGAGTTTGATTTAATGTTGTAATTGTAAGCCAGTTGTCAATTCTTTGATATTGGATAAGAACTTTTCTCCACTGGAATTAATGGACACAATATTTAGTTTCTAAGAGTATCTCTAATTATACTCTTTAATTATAAAATAGAGAATAAACCTTAATAAGCTCTTACCGTACAAAAATGGCTCTTATATAGAAAATGGATTGGGATTAGAAAATTCTTTATTATTTTGCCTAATTTTTTAATAGTATTTTAGTGTTTTTTTTGTTATGAAAATAATCAATCTTAGCTAAAGTAGAGAAGATGATTGGAGTAAGATTAAACAAAATGGTTCTCTATTTTAATATTTTTATTATATTTGCTAAGAAAATGATAATGGGAAAGAGGGAGGTCTTGTTAATGGTTTTGTTATAATGTAGGACTAGTAGTTATATATGTGTAAATTGTATTTAAGATGTGAATTTTGAATTATGACATCTCAAAAACTTAAAAGGGCAATTTGGGGAAGGAAATAGATAGAATGGTTGACTCTAATCTCATGAAAGATATTTTGGTACAATCAAAATCAAAATGAATGGTTGGGGATTGAATATTGGTTTGCTTAAATCAGAGAAATGATAACAAAAATGATGGGGTTTTTATAGACGTAGTGTAGTGTAGTGTAGTGTAGTGGTCCTTAATCAATGGTACGAAGAAGATTGTAGATGTGGGCTTGGTCAGAAATCCCCAAACCCAATTTACATAAATAACTCATATAATTTTGCGTCTAAAACCAGTTAACATTCGTCATTGTTTAATTTGTTATTTTTTTTCCTCTTTCTCGGAAGCATAAATCTGTTGTTTAATCCTTTTATATTTTCAAGTTTTTGTTACATTTTATATATATACTTTCAACCAGATGATGTAATTATCAAAACAGAATGAAGATAATTTAACTTAATTTTAGTCAAATTTGTTTTAAGAGTTTGAAAATAAAAATTATTGATTATAGGGGTTACTTTTTTCATTTTGACAATTAAGAAAATTTTCTACAAAATTGTTAAATATAATCTTATTATTGTCACTATTTTTCAAAAAAAAAAAAATTATATTTTTATATTTAGAGATTTTTTTTTTATATATATTTTTACTATTATTTATAGAAACAACAAGAAAACTACATAAAAATAATAGGAAAATAATATTTAAATAACATGAAAACAACAACAAAAATAACATACATATAACAAAAAATCAACAACAAATTAACAAATGTACAATATAAAAAGATCGTATTTTCTGTAAATAAAATCATAAAAATCGTAAAACTGTTTAAAATTTCGTACAACCGTATTTTTGTAATTTTTTTTTTGTTGTTTTTGTGGAGTTGTGAAATAATCCCTAATTTAAAATTATCCTTCTCTAAAATTATTTTTATGGCCAGGTTTTTCGGCCCTCTTCGGACTTAGGCGTGTCTTGGTTAGGGTCGGTTATTTTACTACTAAGATTAGTATTGTCTCTGTGACATGATTTTGAGTATCTTTTGTTTAAGTTACTGTGATTAGTCTTGTCTCTATGACATAGTTTTATTTTATTTTATTTTGTTGTTGGTTATCTTTTTATTTTTCGATAATTCGCCATCAAATTGTTGTTAGTTGTTGAGAACAACAAGTTTTCTACAGCTAAATGGAGTTGTCCAGTTACATACTTTGCACAATAGTTGAATGCTCAAGCTAAGGGGTTGAATGAACAACATAGCTAATGGGTTGAATGAACAACAAATCTACTGTTTAGTCTTCTGAGCGATGGAGTAAACTGAATGTAGTTGTTCTTAAGGTTAACTGCGATGCTGCAATCTTCTTCATTTGAATTTATTTTAGTTTCTTTTGTAAAACGAATCGAAAAGCAAGGGACACAATAACTAGTGCAACCAGAAAAAGGATAGTCAATTAATCTCGCATGATACGAACTTGTGAGAAGGTGCGACCGAGGCAGAGTCTAGTCGCATACTATGCCCAGCATAGTCAAAGGATAAGCAAGACCGAGAGAAGATAGTACTAATTGCACATATACTAATTATATGTGATGATCAAGATATCTCTCATGCGATAAGTAAAGACCGCTTCTTTACATAGGTTTTGTCTGAATGATTATTATGTTCGAAAAACTCACATGTTCTAAGTTGTCAATGCATAGAATGTCTGAATACGCTCAATGGACTGTAGACATTCAATGAAATAGGCTTAAAGGCCTATCCTGCGAATATAATACCATAGAGCTCGTGAGCTCGTGTGTTAGGAATACAAATAGACAAGCTACGACTTCTCAAGTCGCATACGTTGCTGTAATTAAGCCAAGAACGGGCAAAACTACTCTTCATTTATTTTTTAAACATTTATCTTGATTTAATTCTGTAATTTATTGTAATAACAGTCTTGTTTGACTAGTTATGTAATTCTAAAGGGCACATGCTTTTTATATAAAGGGTGATCCAAATTTAAATAAACTAAACAAAAACTATTATCTAAAGTGGACTAAGCAAATCAAGCTCTAACTGAACCACTATAATTCTCTTGTCTTCTTTATATTTTTGTTTTTGTTTTTATCTATTTCGTACCTTATATTTTAAATATTCGCTGTTTTAGGTGAATACTCGTTTAACTGCTAGTGAGTGTTTTTGTTGTGCTTGAATACTCGCAGAATTTAGTGTTATCTTAATTCTTCCGACAACAATTCTATTCTTAAAGCGCGACATGTTAAAAACTTTATATTTGATAATAATAAATAGTAATGTTAATAATATGAATATTTATTAGTAATTTTTTAAAAAATTAATAGTCCTAATGAATTTTTTTATATGACTTTATGTAAAAAAAGTACTGAAAAATTATATAAAAATAATTAAAGCTATAAAAAAAATATATAACTTTTGTAATTATTTCATTAATTGTAAAAATAAAATATCAAAAAGAAGAATACAAAATGAGGCTATATAAGAAAACTGACCGATCAAAGTAAAATATATACAAATTTAAGCATGATACAAAATTTAAGCACAACACAACACGATTTGTATTTTTTTATAGCATAATACGACACGCCTCATATTTTTTATAGCACGATATGACAACACAACTCATATTTTATCATGACACGGCACGATACAACTCATACTTTTTTATACCACGATACAGACTCATTTATATTTAGGCTCATTAGGATTTTTTCCCCGAACTTCGACATGTACCAAATTATACTGAATTTTTTTTACCGTTAAAAATTCCTCATTGTTAGATTTAAGGACTTTTGTCTAATTTCATTCAATTTTACTGTTTCAGTGATTGTTTATGTACTAAACCATGCTCCCCAGACTTTGATATCTACCAAATTATGTCCCTCAAACTTGGATATGTACTAAATCATGTCCCCTGAACTTTCATCTATGTTATTTTAGAAAAAAATTCTTAAATCTAATAATCTCAATAGTTCAGGGGAAATTTTAACGGACAAAAAAATTCAAGAGATATGATTTGATACATATCAAAATTCAAAAGGATAAAAATCATAACCTTATATTTATGGCACCATGCAAGTATTTACAGTACTAGGTGCGTCCTAAAATTATTTTCTTTATTAAATGCCTCCTTAAATTATTTTCTTTCTTTATTTATTTTTATTTTTTATTTTTAGAAAAAACATAATTATTATGTAAAACATGGTTGAGACTTGAGAGTGGCAACTGGCAACAACATGCAGGCAAAAAGACGTCACCTCAACACAAATGTAAACTATGTGTATGTGGTGGTGTGTGTGTGCAATGCAAGTAGTACTATAGTACTAGACCCACTTGGCCAAATCACTCAAAAAGCCCATATAAAAATAACAAACTTTTTTTTTTAAAGTAATAAAAAATAACAGACTCTATTTTTATTATAATTCCTTTTCTATATGGATTTTGTTTGCGGCGGAAAGTGACAAAAAGAGAGAAAAAAAAAAAGAAAAAAGGAGGGTAGTTTGGTAATTTCATGTAGCATAAGAGTCAAATCTGTTCATAGAATAGATTTCCCGGGGGTACACAGTAGTCGTATTTGGGTTTTGAGAAGAAGAAAGAAGAAGAGTTCAAATTAAAAAAAAAAAAAAAAAAAACTGGTATTACCGGTGGAGAGAGAAAGAGAGAAAGACTGAGTGGTGGTGACAGTGAAATAGACCACACCACACCATAGCCCACAACGCCTACCTCCACGCCAAACCAACCAAACTAAATTCTTCTAAACTTAGCAAACCCCATTCTTAACCATCCATTTTCTGCGTATGCCACCCACACCCAGATACAGATTCTCCACTAAACTAAAAAAACCACCTTTCTCTCTCTCTAACTCAGATCCGTTTCTGCTTTCTTACAGCTCATATATATATGTATTCATCTTCTTCTTCCTTTTCCATTCATAACCCATTATTACTCTAATATTATTTCTTTTGCTATATTACTTTTATTGTCATTGCTTCCTCTGCTCTGCTCTTCTTCAGAGACCGATACACTAGGTGGGTTTTGTTTTGGATTTTAGCTCTTTATGCTCTTGTTTCGTTTGGAAATGTGTGAACTTGTTGTTTTTTCTGTGATGGGTTTTCTGTTTTTCATTGTTTTCATCGACCTTTTTCTTCTTTGGTAGATGGGGGGTTAGATAAATTTTGTTGATTTTTCATTTGGGTTTTTAGAGTATTTGATCTGTTTCATATGCTTGTTATTACTGCCTTTCTTGTTTCTTGGATTATTTTCTTTTCCTCTCTTCATGGATGTTTTGTGTATATGGTAAAATTTGTAATTAGTAGATACACTTTGTCCATTGAAGACTACATGTGTTATATATACATGTATACGCACACACCCGACTGTTCTGAATAATTTGAGAAATCTTGAGAATCACTAGATAGAAGTCGGATTTTGATATTTCCAATTTGTAAACTCTTCTAATTAACTGGGTTAGTTTTTGATCCAACTTTTTCTTGATGAAGGCCTGATATAATGCATATTGAAGTAAATTTGGAAGCCTGAATTTGCATATACAATCTTTCCATGAAGTAGTTATGAATCTCTGAAAGGTGTTAATCCAGCTACTGTAATGACTTATGAGTTGAATTCTGTTTATGTTTTCTGTTAGATTTACTTCTTTGCATTTCTTATGTTTTTCATTGACTTATTTGTTCAAGTCCCTACTGTTTTGCCTTAGTTTTTCTTTTCTTCTTCTTCTTCTTCTTCTTCTTAATGACCTTCCCAAATCGTGTAATGATTCACATCCACAGTAGGTTGTGTGTATACATCTAATAGTTGTTTAGTTTTATCTAGCAAAATGTGTATCCCTAATTTTCTTCATTTAGAACTGAATAGTGTTGGTATTTTGTTACTGCAGGCTGTAATTGTGCAAGGGGAAATCATGATCAAACCAGAGGGAGAACTCAAAGTGAGCTTTGGCTATCAGTGCTATGGTAATAGAGGCAGCCCTAATGAGCTATCCGGTGGATATGAATTCGTGCCTGGAGGAATCCAAAGGACTGGCAGTTTCTCATGCTTGTCTGGTGCTGCTATAAGTGCTAATGCTACTCTTGCTAATACAAATATCTGTAATGGCTTAATAGGGGAAGAAATACTTCCTAGTTTGGACTCTCCTAATTCATTCCGGAAGGTTTCCTCCTCCCCAAGTCTTTCAAGGTTGGATATGTTATCATCTTCCCTCCCAAATAGTATGTCGAACTTAAGTTGTAGCCCGTCCACTCCAACCGAACTGCATGACTATGATTCTAATCCATTTAGCTCTATGAGTGCTCCATCTAGAAATGAGGGCTTTCTTAATCCTATGGAAGTACAGGTGGCTGGAGGAGCTGCTGGTGAAGATCGGGTTCAAGCCGTTTGTTCTGAAGAAAATGGATGGCTCTTCTGTGCCATTTATGATGGTTTTAATGGAAGAGATGCAGCTGATTTCCTTGCAGGGACATTGTATGATACTATTATATTTCACTTTAGCTCATTAGACTGGGTACAAAATCAAAAATTTATTGAAGCTTCAGATTGTCCAGACTTGGATGGTTCTTCTCATTATGTTCCAGGTGATAGTAACTTTGTAAACAAGGATTCGTGCAGTGATATTTCTAAAAGTAGGACATACCCTGAACTTCAAAAGTCACCCGAGTCATTTAGGCAAGAAGTGCTTGATAGTCTTCAACGCGCTCTTAATCAGGCTGAGTCTGACTTCCTCTATATGGTTGAGCAGGAAATGGAGGATCGTCCAGATTTGGTTTCTATTGGGTCCTGTGTTCTCATTGTGTTTCTTCATGGAGAAGATTTATACACATTAAATTTAGGTGATAGCAGAGCTGTATTGGCGACAGACTGCAAGGATGATGACTTGAATGGGAGTAAGAAACTGAAAGCTATCCAGCTTACCGAGAGTCATACAGTTGATGAAGAGGATGAACGAAATCGAGTTTTGTGTGAGCATCCTGATGATCCTATGACCATAGTAGGTGGTAAAGTAAAAGGGAAATTGAAGGTTACCCGTGCATTTGGGGTTGGTTACTTGAAAAAGGTTGGCATTGTTTTGTGTTTTAAGCTATTATGTGCTATGCACAGATCATTCATTATATGATAAAAATGAAAATAAAATTGTTTTGGTGAGAAAAGCAGACCTTTTAAATGCTCATATTGGTTTGCTGAAGTTATTATGAAAAATAAAATTCAACTTAACATGATTTGCCATGCTCAGTATGCTCCATAGTTTCTTTTTCATTGTAAATATATACTATTATCTTGAATTGGAACTGACTTTCTTTTTCTTTCCTTGCACAGAAAATTCTGAATGATGCACTGATGGGAATTCTTCGAGTTCAAAACCTTATGAGTCCCCCATATGTTTCCACTCAACCATCGTTGAATGTGCATAGGATTTCAAAATCTGACCAATTTGTTATAATTGGTAGCGACGGGTTGTTTGACTTCTTTAGCAATGATGAGGCAGTAGAGCTCGTGAGGTACTATATCGCCAGAAACCCTTACGGTGACCCTGCTAAGTTTCTAGTGGAGCAGCTTGTAATTAAAGCAGCAAACCGTGCAGGTAAAGTTTCCATATTTGATCAATAATATCCATAACTTTTGGCTTTAAAGTTATGAGTCAGGGAAAGATTGAAATAAACCAATTTTCACAAGAGTCCACCTTAAGCCATCTTTAAAGTCTCTACCACTGCCCTCAAATATGATAGTGTTGACTACTAATTCTTCCACTCTATATGCTTTGGTTTCTAATTCTTGTTTCTATGATGAATTGTTTCAATTTAGAGAATCTTTGAAGAATTTAGTCTTCTGGGAAGAAAATAATTTGTACAGAAAGACAATCCTTTAGGTCTAAGAGTGTGATTGTTTTCGATGCAGGCTTCAGTATGGAAGAATTGATGGATATTCCAGCAGGTAGGAGGAGGAAATATCATGATGATGTAACTGTTATGGTGATCAACCTTGGATCAAACCAACGCACTACAAAGGCATCAACCTGCATATGATTTTTTATTTTTATATATATATATATATTTTTTCCCTTTTCTGAATTAGAATTTGTAGTTTCAGGTTTTGTACATGCTGTAATTTTCAGGTTTAGTACATTTCCTTTTCTTACTTTCATTCCAGTTTTCGTTTTTATAGTTTTCAAATTGTATATAAAGAATGCAATGAACAATTGCTTTTGGTATTTTGATGACTTTATCATAAACCCATTTATTATTATTCCATAATTCAATGATTTATCTCCAAATTATGCTCTTAATTGGTATACCAAAGATTATGCTACTTTTTTTCTTACTAGATTAGTAGTTCAACATAGCTTTGGTTGTTAAAAGGCCTTTTCTTTTTCTTTCTTTAATTGATACCATCCCAACTTGGTTCTCATAAATTCAGCCTTTTGGCTTATCACCAGCCTCAAAAGCATCTGAAAGTCCACTATAATTGTAACATGCTTGTACTTTTTCTGCTCCCTAGTTGATTCATTATTTCGAGAATTTTGGTCCACAAGCCAAATGGTACTATATGCCTAATTCAAATATATGATTAGGTGGTTCATCTATCTAATAATCATATACTGACCAAACATTAGGAAACTAAGATAATGCTAATGATATTGTTGCATTATCATAAAAAGTGATATTGGAAAGCTTAAAAAACAAATTTAGACATTGGAAGGAAGATTTTTGGTTTCATTAACAATAATATCATGGAAAGAAAAATATGTGACTTTTGTTATAGGCACCAAGTCAAGTGGCCCCTAGCTTGAAATTTTGTGTGCCAATATGAGTGGCCTTAATCAAAGACCAGCATGGCAAAAGATCACTTTGTATTTTATAGATTTTAGCAAAAATCACATAATTTTGATTATGAAGGCCCCACAACAAGTCACAAACAAACAATACTCATTTAAGCTATGTTGGTGTATCTTAGGTTCAAACCTACCAATCAGACCTTTCTCTTTAGAGTGATGATGTCCTCTGTTAAATCTCCATCCCCACTAATGTATACAAATAAGGGAAATTTGAATTTGTATGCTTCATGATGTTTCATAATTCAAAAAAATACTCCAACTTGTCACATTACAAATTTATATTAATCTTTCTCATTGTTCTAAAAATACCATTTTCATATTTTTTTCTTCTCAAAACTTTCTGTTCTCTCTTCTGTCTCTCTCAAGTCTCATCCCTCATTACTACAAAATCTACCAAAAGAGCATGTCACACAATAAGTTAATTTTAGAAAATTAAAAAAAAAAAAAATTGTCACATTGCTGTGTGAATTTTGGATGTATATTTTAGGTGCACATAACACTACTTTTTGGGTTAGTAGAGTGTTTAATAAAGATAAAAGTGCTCACCCCCTTCCTACTTGGGCATCAAAGAGTAATATTTTTCATCTTCTGAACTTTTGAGAGGTAATTTTTTTTTTTCTGATGACCAATCTAATGGCTGGTATCTAGTTTTATGAAGCTCTTTTGATTCAATAAATAAATATTATCGTTACAAAAATAAATAAATAAAATATGATTTTTTCAACAAAAAAAAATAAAGAGTTTATTTAGTAATATTTTTTTAATTAGTTTTTTGTTTTTTAAATTAAAAAAGTAAAAATATTTTCTAAAATTATGTTATATAATTTTGCTTTTTAATTTTTTAATTGAAAATTAAATTTTTAACCGTTTTTTTTTTCTTAATCAATATTTTAGACTTCAACACCAATTTAGAGTCCAGTCCCAATCTCGAACTCGGACCACAAACCCGACTTTAATAAAATAAAAAAATAAAAATAAAAATAAAAATTATAAAATATACTTTTATTTTTTATTTTTAAAATTAAAAAATAAAAGTATTACTAAAAAAATCTAAAAATAGAAGACAAGAAAAAATAAAAGTAAATGATGTGTATGCCTAATGAGAGGTAACACTTTTGGTATGTTTTGTTAAACAAATGTACAAAAAAAAAAAAAACTTTTTTTTTTTTTTTATACGAATATTATAGTAACAATCGAATTCTCGTATGTTTTATCTTCAAATATCAAATTTTGTTTGTTATTGAAATTTGGAAATTAAAATTGATATTTTGGTCATAAAATCTTGAGCATGCTAACGACAATAAATAGTGGGAATCTAGATGTAGGAAATAAAAAAAAAAAAATGCTTCGAGCCTGTAAAACATTTATATTTTAACTAATTGTCAAAATATTGATTTTAATTTTTTAAGTTTTATAAAATATAATTGATCTTTGACATAATAAATAATCGACTTAAATAATTAACTATAATAAGTCAATTATTACGAATGTATAATTTAAAAATATCCTCATACACTGAATGTATTCTCAAAGTATATAGTTCATGATATTTTTAGTTTAAATAGTAGTTTTATTTTTAAAATAACTTTCTGTTGTTTTCAAAATTACAGTTTGAAAATTTGTTTTAAAAAATTATTTCATCAAAATAATATCTAAACACTTTTATTTGTGTTTTAAAAAATAATTGTTTAGTTTTTAAAAATTAATTTTTTTTTTTTTTTTAAGTTATGGAGTTAAACACCCATTTAATTACTTTTTAGGATTTATTTGTGTTTTATTTTTCAATAAATTAAATTTTTACTATAAAATGAAAGAAGAAAAGTAAAAAAAAATAAAATATAATAATGAAGCTAAATTCTAAAGTGTCTATTCAACATTCTGTATGGAAAACTTGTAGCAACCTAAATCTTTCAAGGACACAATTTGTAATACAAACTATAGTCTATACAAATTTTGTATAGAAACAAAAATATTATTTACTATTTAACTATAATTTTTTATTCTTTTCCTCCAAACCATCTTAATACATTATAATAAATAATAAACAACTATTTTCACTCCAATTATATTTTATTGAGTCTAATTATTATATCTAGTTTCATTATACATCACCTACCGTTATGAGCATTTACTTTAGTATTTAAACTTAAATAATGTTATTATCATTATGATCACTTTCTACATGAAAATGGAAGTTCATGTTTGATACTACTTATATTAAAAGACACTACATATCATATATCAAACCTTCCAAAAAAGAAAAAAGAAATACCCAAACTCTTTCTCATTTTCTTTTTTATGGATTGAAACTTGAAAGATTAAATTTTGCTAATATGATCTAAGCATAAATAGTACTAGTTCTAATACTAATTTAAAGGGACTAAGTCACATGATAAAACACCCGTTTACATTTTCATCACTAAAGATCTCAAAAGAGCCATACATCATCTCTTGATGAGTATTTGCACACGTGTACGGTGATGATGGGGTTTTGCTAGGATGATGCATTGTGCTGTAATACGTAGGTACTGGACCATACCCATACGGATACGTATAACGTAGACTATGGTTAGCTTGACTTGTACTTTGAGATCCTCTACATGCAGGTGTATTATTACTCGTTGAACCCCCACCATTGACATTACCATTCTCGTTATAATTACCTTTTTGCCCTCTCTTTTTCTTCTTCTTACTTAGCCCACCACCACCACCACCATTAACTTCTCCTTCTTCCACTACACTCACCTTGTTTTGACCTTTCTTTTCACCGGCGCCGGACTCCTCGCCGGAGGGAGACTCCTCCGGCGACTTTCCTTTAATGGCTGAAACTTGACTCTGTTTCTTTTCACTCTCATTTTTTGCAGCGTTTTCAGTAGCATTGACTTCTGTTTTGTTACTTGGATTAACAGCTTTGTTCTTTAAGCTTTCTGGGTCTTTCTCTTTTTCCTCGTTCTTCTTCTTATTCTTCTTCATCACCATGATTTTCCCCGAAACTTTCTCTTTTTCTTTCTCTGATGATATCCAAACCTCGGCGCGTTTTCCTGTCTTTACCAGCTTCTTGATCAGGATCTGAACGTCGACGTTACCAGTGACTGTAACTCTTTGTTGTTGAGAATCTATAATCGTGGTATAAACACCTGAGAAAATGGTGCCAAAATTAAAGTATGAACAGAGCAAAACAGAGCTTTTTGCATGAAAATGAAAAAAAAAAAGAAGAAACTTTACAATGCCATTCTTAAATTGTGTTACTTTTAGTATTACATTTAAGTATATATATAATATACCATCAATTTTCTGAAGAGTTTTCTTGACTTTTCTCTTGCAACCTTCACAGTGAATGGAAACTTTCAAATCCCATGTCTGAGAAACAAGAAAAAAAAAACCAAGTTATGAGAAAGAAAATAGAGAAATGGTTAAGTTAGAATATAAAGTGAACTTGACTAACCTTGTACTTGAGTGATTCGGAGGCCTCTTGAGCTGAGATTGAAGCCATTGGGAGGTAAAAGGACCAAGCTTGAATTTGAGAATAAGGTATATATGAAAAAAGTTAGGAGCTTTAAATGAAGTGTTTTTTAATTTGAAGAGAACATGAAGAAAATGATTGAAGAAAACAGCCAAAACGTCTACTCTATAGTCTGCAATACATGTACTCTGTTAGGGAGCAAAGGGCCTCAAAACATTACGTGAAAATGACAAAAGAAACTTTTGCTCCCTCTTTACTCTCTTCCGACTTAGATTTTCTTTATTCATGTATTTTATTATTTGAGAAAAATATGCTTTATACTATACTAGCTTGAGTATTTAGATTAATCTTTCTCATAATGTAGGATCACTATCAAAAGACTCTTACAAGAAGAATCTATCTATTATTATCCATTTTGGCCTCTAAGATCCTCTTATTGTGGACCACACTTGTGTCAAGGCTGAGAAGAAAACGACAACAAACAAAACGATCTGTACCCTTAAATTCCTTTTTTTTTTTTTTTCTCTTTTACACTTTTCCATTGTTTTTTTCTTTCTTTTCCTTGTTTTGTGTATTGTGTTTGTGTTGTACTAATATGCTTTTAAATTTGAAAAATAAAAGGATAAAAAGAAAATGAAAATCTTAGAATTCCCTCTGCATTGATTGACAATACCTATCACTAATTAATACCATTTTTCTTGCTCAAACCAAACAAATATTTCCATTATGAGTAATGATATGGTACACATACAGTGAGTACACATCTCATTACTGAAATGAAAACAGAGAAAACACAGTACTAAGTATACTACTCACTCATGGGATAGCAGAACTTTTTAGGATTCTCTTCTTGAAAAAAAAAATTATACTCTTTTGTTTTGTGGATCAAAATTACCAACTGCTGCCCTTCTCTCTCTAATTTATTTGTTTTGGAAAGATAGTCATCTTGGAAAATGTACACATTAATGCAAAAGATGAGCTTACATCATCACAAACAATGGCATTAATGATGAAAGACATTGCATGCCATAGACCTCATAGCATTAATCTAAACACCAAATTCTTAATTGAACCCAACTAGTTGATCTGATCCTTCCTTGTAGTCAAAGGCTATGATAGTTTAGAACAGCTCATTCACTCAATCTAATAGTGTAATAGCTTCACTATTGATATTCGCACATTACAGTGTATTGCAGATAACACAGTTTCTCTTAGTCCCTATATATGGAAAAGTCATTGAATTAACCTAAAACAGAATGTTAACCCGCAAACAGATGAAGACAAAAACTGCATAAAAAAGATGCTTCAATTGAAGATAACAGGAAAAGTTATACATAATTTGCTTCAGATAACAGTTCATGTCATAAAAATTGAAGACAGCAAGGTCGTGGCCTATTCTAAACTCTAATTGAAAAGTAACTCAGTGAAGCTATAAACCACTATGGTCATTCATTCATGCATGTTCCACTATTGGGGGGACCTTCAAGTTTTCAACTTCTTTGTTCTCCACCTCCTCCTTGGGCAATTCATTTACTTCTTTTCCAGTCTTGGTATCTTCGGCCTTTACAACATTTCCTGAGACTTCCTGCAGCTACACAAGCTCAAGATGAATTAATCTAGGTCTAGCATCTGTCATGTATTGTCAATTTATCAGAGTAAACTTCAGAATCATTTTGATGAGAACATACCCCCAAGTTTCTAAGACTAGTGGAAACATCATCTTGTTGCTGTTGAAGGGTAGTCCTCAAATCTAGAAATTCCTATTAAAACATTTTAAAAATATAAATTAAAACAATTATTTTTATCATAATGTTTTGCAGGTCAAAAAAATATGGACAATGTAAAGCACCACTTACAGTCCGAAGTTGATCCACTTCAGTGTTGAGTGATTTCTTCAGTTCTGAAAGCTCCTGCATGAGTGAAAAGAATATTGCATTGACACATACATAGAAAACATCCACAACATGTAAAAGTTAAAGCATTTATCAATCCCATTTTATCATCTATCAATCAAAAGTTCGAATTCTTCAAATATACATATCCTATCTAATAACACATTGAAAAACACAATACCATGAAAATTCAGTGCCTCCCAGTTCAACAAACTAGACTGCAAACATTATTAAATTCATATCCTAAGTAATGATTTAGCTAAATACAGATCAAGCATCAGCATTTGCAATCCTTGTAGTGTACACTATTTAAGTTCAGAATGCCAAACACAAACCCAATTTGTAGTTTTGGAACAAAACGATGTAAAACAGCATTTTAAAAAGAGAAATGAAACAACTCAACTAAAGAACACTTACATCGCGGTAAACCTTGACTTGGCTATCCAACTTTGATCTCCAACTTTGTAAATCCTAACAAAAATAAACAACATTTACGGCTTACTTCTCAAGATTACACATTTTATACAGTTAAAAGTTTAACATGTTTTCTGTAGGAGTGGGCAAAATAAAACGAAATAGCAACCTGTTTCAGCCCTTGAATCCTAGTAAGTAGCTCCGACCTCGATTCATTCAGTTCCTGATTCAATTCCCACACCAAATAAAACTCAGGAAAATTGATTTATTAAAAAAAAAAACCTAAAGAAGGGTTAGACAAAAACCTCGATCTTTTTCGCAGCGGGAATAATGTTCTCCTTCTTCTGTAGAAAATTGAAACGAAAGAAAAAAAGAAAAGAAAACCCCATCAAATTGAATATAGAGAACGCAGAAATTATGAGGTTGAAAATAAGAGAGGAATTAAAATGGAGCAGAGCTTACGGGGGAGAGTGGAGCGGAGACCGGAGGAGGAATGGGAGAATCAGAGTTGGCCATTGGTTCGGATCGGTTGGAATGGAAGATGAGATTTTAAATTCTTGTTTTTAGGTTGAGAGAGTTTTGAAAAGAGTTAAAGAGGAAATAATTAATGAACAGTTGAGGGAGCTTGTTGAAAGAGCAATAATTTCCACAAATGTGTTTTGAATTTTTGAGGTGTAAACTCAAACTCTTGTTTTGTTTGTTTGTGTTTGGGCGGGATTAATACTAATAGACCTATAATTGCATTTTTGTAGTGTAGTTGTTGTTGGGTTCGGATCTCATTTTTGTATGAGGGTATTTTTGTAATTTTCTTTTGTTGTTTTTGTATATTTATAAGATTATCTTATTTTTAAACCACACACTAAATTTACTCAAAATATTACATTTATAATGATAGGATGTATTGCATATTTTACATTTATACCGGCTAATCTTAGTTCTTGAATGGTTAAGAAAGTTGAGCCTCTAACATAACAATGTCAATGTCGACACTAGGAATGATCTTGAATGTCTTAAAAAAGCTTAGTACCCTCAGTTTCATATTGTGAGTGCGTTTAGACATGTCTCACTTAATGTTGCATATGTCAGTTTACTCCAAGAAACCACTTGGGGCTAGCTCAAGTAGCCATAGATGGGTGTGTGAGTGTTGGAGGTCCTGGGTTCGAGTCCCAGATAAAACATGATGTAATATATAAACGCTTGAATCAAAAAAAAAAAAAGGTTTACTCCAAGAAGATCGTGCATAACTTTCATATTTCAAGGAGGTCATTATATCTTGGTTTTCTCGTTAATCAGGTTAATTTATTTCCTTCATTGTACACATGTCATTTATTTAGATGTCCTCATTTACTGTTCGAAAAATGGGTACAACACGATGAATCTAGCTAAGACACTTGGGATGATGGTTTACTAGCACTTTTTATCAAAAATTTTGGAGCCAGCTAAAAGCCAACGTGGTTGAGGTTTTCCTAGACATCTTAAATAATGATGCAGATCTGAGTTGTCTAAAAGCCAACATGGTTGAGGGTCTTAGTTATGGCCCCTCACAAATTCTGTTTGGTCCCCAAAAATAGTTGAATCTTAATCTTTTCTAAAAACAAAGAAGGTTCTCAGGAAACATCATCGAAATCGGCCAAAGTTGACAAAATGTCAACCTGGGCGCTGGGCCTTGTTTCTGGCACCCAGGAAGTGTTGTTTCTTCCCCAAAAGGACATATTTCCCCATTTTTGATGAAGACAATAAAGATGCAAAAGTCAGATCGCCGATCAGATCCATGGAAAGTTCCCAAATTGATAAATTTTCTATTGGGTTTTATGCCCTAAATAAAACTCATTACTATCTGATTAGTTATCAATTTAGAATTTTGAAGTGAATTATGATTACATGTATGTTACATGTTTATGGTTTAATATATATACTTGATTTATGCACAAAATCAGTTAAATCCAGAACATATAGTTATTCACAATTACAGTATTGTCAATACAGTGGAATGTGATTGTGATTATATGATTCAGAAGATTTGGTCCCTGTTCATCAGTGTTTTGGATTTACACTGATGTGATAATCAGCGATGAAGTATACTTACACTTGGAGTAAGTGTTATGTTCTTTCCAGAACATTGGCAAAGTATACTGGTTTCGAATGGATGGAGTATGCATTGGACTGGACCGATATTGAACTTGGTCAAAGATATTGTAAACTTACCGTTGTATCTTTCCAAGTCAATATCAGAAGTTGATCTTAGATTAAGAGAAACTAAATCCTGATATGCTTAGGCTCAATCTCAGGAGTGCTATTCTTGTTCTTTGATTTATTAGTTAAGCCTACCTTTGGGTCAGGATAATACATATATTTTGGGAACATGATAGCATAACTGAATGGGAGTGCTGAACATAAATATGGAAATCTATAGCTTCTACTGGTGTATAGAAGTAAAGTGATGATTCCTTTTGAGCTTAGTTAAATAGAAGTAAATGGATGAGCTCTTGTTTCAGTGACTGTATATCAGATCACTAAAACATCATTTACAGGTAACTAAGTGTTCAAAGGGGCAAAATACATTGAGGGGGTGTAAACGGTAAATTGGTCCCATCTCGATGTAAATCATCTATATAGAGGATCTCTAAATCACATTAAGATTATAACAATGGTTAAATGAGATAGCATATTGATATCGTGAAACATATGATATGCTCTATATAAGTCTGAGAGTGCAATTCCAAGTTCTAAGAGTGGATTCAACGAGGAATTAATAAGTTAGGGATTTACTTGGTAAATCGGTTCAACTTATTGGAAGCTCAGCATATAGATCCATGGTCCCCATTCTAGTTGAGACTATACTGTTTGTAAGACTCTATAATTGATTTATGTTTAATCAATTATAATTCTAAAAGTTAGACTATGTCTAATTTGTGAATTCTCACAGTTTAAGGATGAAATTGTAAATAAAAGGGTTTCTAGGTTTAATTGTTAATTATGAGACTTTGCATGTCTAAATTAATAATTATTTTAAATGGCAATATTATTTAATAATCTATTTTAGTTATTAAATAATTAGTTTTGGCATTTAAATGATTAGAATTGGAAAAATGGCATTTTTGGAGAAATAAAAATAAAATTGAGGAAACTGCAAAATCCATGTGAGGCCCATACACACCATGGCCGGCCACATGCTTGCATGTTTCCCAATTATTATTTTCAATTTAAATTGCCATATAATTGCTAATCAAAGCCTAGCCTAAATAGGAAAGTGGTGGATCACACTAAATAAGACAGTTATTCAATTACACAGTAAAAGAGGAAACTGTTTATTTGGAAAGTTGTGCTCTTCCCTTTTCCTATTAATAGCAGCCCCTCTCTCTACTCTTGATAGGCTTGAGAAAGCTTTGCCTTGCATTGTGTCACACGAAATCAAGAGAGAAAACAAGAGAGAAATTTCGAAATTCCTAGTGAGAGAGAAGTGCCCACACACATCACTCAGTACCTCATTATAGTTTGGAAGACTGTGAAGGATCACATCCAACTGAAGAACTTTCGGGCTCAGATCTTGATTATACTCTGCTACAGACAGGAATCAAGGGTTAGAGATCTGAGTGGAAGGAGACATTAATTCCGCTGCAATCACTGTAAGTTATTCTTAACTTTTATGTGTTTAGTTCATCGTTTTAGAAGTTCAATATTAGGTTGTTAAATCAACATACTTGTGAGTAGATCTAAGATCCTGGATAAATATAATTCCAACATTTTCAACCTGGGCCCTGGGGTGCTCGGGGCTCCGGGTGCTCAAAAATGAACTTACTCTGATTCTGATTCTGATACCTCAAATATGTTCGTGGTATGTCTAGTTGATGTCCCAATGCAAAGTTTGAGCCATTTTCACTTATACGGTCCCGAAAACTGAAACTGAAGTTGGGAATGCCAACTAGGGCGCTAGGTTAAACCTTAAAGGCCTAGGTTGACTTCTGGGTTACTTGTTCGTGTAATTTCAGCTCCCAGGGCTTGGATTAGATTGCTTTATGTAATCATGGTACATAATACTAAAAGATAGTGAGTTAGATTCAAGTTATTGAAGTCTAAACTTCCATTCTAGAGTTCCCAAAGTCAACCTGGGCGTAGGGCTAGGGACCCCTCCCAGGTCGACTTACTATGACTTGGGACTACTCAACTCCGAGATGTCATCTTTCTTTCCATGTGTCAAACATTGATGTCCACGTCATCAGGGGTCAGGGCTACTCTTGGTGTAAACATATATCTATATACTTGAGATGGAATATGAGGGTGTACCTACACAAAGTGTATTTGGAAGACCACTTCTACTCCTTGGGAGTATGAAGTGGGATATGAAAGTGAGGACGCTTACAATAGAATTTGATGGAGGGGTTATCTGTTGGATGTTATTTTACCAGGAACTTAGATCTACTCACAAGTATGTTGATTTAACAACCTAAATATGAACTTCTAAAACGATGGAAAATTAAACACATAAAAGTATCAGAAATCTTACATTGGGTGCAACGGAATATATGTCTCCTCCCACTCAGATCTCTAACCCTTGATTCCTTTCTGTAGCAGAGTATAATCAAGATCTAAGTCCGATAGTCCTTCTTTGTTGTTTCTGAATTCTACACAGCCTTCCTCACTATAATTGAGGTATTACTTGATATGTGTGTGGGCACTACTCTAACACTTATAGATTTCGAAACAGTGAAGGAATAGAGAGAGAGAGGGTGGCGGCTCAGAGAGAATTTTCAGAGAGAAAATTCTGTCAGAATAATGTTGTGAATGTGTTGTTGAAAACTGAAGCCTTTGCCTTCTATTTATAGAAGACCACCCAGGGCTATGATTGAATTAATTGACATTTAAAATTGAAAAAATCAAAGAGAAAAGGAAGCTTAAGTGGCCGGCCTAGGCATTGTGGAAACAAGGCTTGCTACTTTTCCAACTTTCCTTTTCCTACATTGATAGTTTCCTGTTTTGTCAAAAACTGCCAATTCCTTTGTTCAACCACATAAATGTCAAATCTAATTATTTAATAATTAAAAATAATTATCAAATAATATATTGTCATTTATTTTATTAATAATAAAACTAATTAAAGTTTCCTAATTAATAAATATGCCCTTCAAAATCTCTATTTACTGTTTTGCCCTTAATAAGTGATAAATTCTCAAATAGACACAGTCTATCTTGAGAATTATAACTGATTAATTAAAATCAATTAAATGAGCCTTACAAGTAATATTATCTCAACTAGTGAGGGGACCATGGGTCTATATATCCGAGCTTCCAATAAGCAGATCTAGAATTTACTACTTAAATTCACTGACTTATTAATTCTTCGTTGAATCCACACATAGAACTCAGAATTGCACTCTCAGTATATAGAATGCTCTATATGTTCCACCATATAGACACATCATTAGTTATCCATTGTTATAATCCTAATGTGATCAATGATCCTCTATATGGATGATTTACACTGTAAAGGGACTAAATTACCGTAACACCCTACAATGTATTTTATCCTTAAAACACTTAACCCTGTATAAATGATATTTCAACTAAGTGAAATGAGTACTCAATCATTTATCTCGTTTGGTTAAGCTCGAAGGAAATCACCCTTTGCTTACTATTCGCCAGATAGAAGCTATAGATTCCATATTTATGTTAGCCCTCCCACTCAATCGTACTACCGTGTTCCCAAAATGTATGTATTGCCCTGATCAAAAATTAGGCTTAACTAACAAATCAAAGAACACGAATAACACTCTCGAGATTGAGCCTAACCATATCAGGATTTCGATCATGTGATCTAGGATCAACTTAGTGATATTGAATTGAATAGATATTTACGGTAAGTTTCATAAATCTATTTCAAAGTTCAATATCGGTCCATTCCAATGCATACTCCATGCATCCAACCTGAGCTTTACTTTAACCTATATTCTGGAAAGAACATAGCGTTTCTCCAAATGCAAGTAAACTCTATTGTAGATTGTCATATCAGTAAAACCCAGTGTTCTGATAAATCTAGGAATACTTTATTCACATAGTCATGTTTACTTTCCACTGTGTTGACAACACAATAAACATGATCAAGTATGTGAAAGGGGTTTGGATGAATTTATAAATCAAATAGAGAAACAATTGATTAAGTGAACCAAAACACACACAAATGAATGAAAAATACTTCTGTTACTTTATTGATATTGAATAATCTGGATTACATTGAAATAGAGTTTTATTTAGGGCATAAAACCCAATATTATCAAATTCAATGTGTTTAGTTCTATTGATAAGTACACAAGGAATAAGTATTTGATAGAAGACCCAACATAAGACCACATGAGCACAACATACAATCTAGATAACGACGTTAAATAAAGCAAACTTACAGGAATTTTCTTACCCTTGTCTATTTTATTTTGCATTGATTTTATTTGATTGGGCCTTGAAGACAATGCTTATATTAAGTGTGAGGAAAAATTATCGTGTCTATCCAATTTATTGATTTTATTTATTATTGTTTTTTAGTTTATATTATATATTTTTTTAAATTTTAGTGAGCATAATTTGAGTGAAATATTTTTCACAATAATTACTCGTGTTTGACATGTTTTTTAATAATAGTTGTTAAATTTGCTATGTTATATGAGTACATCAAACTTTTGCTTCAGTTCATCTTTATTTTAAAATTCTGTAGCAAAAATAAAGAAAAGAAAAATAGTAAAATTAAACAATAAGAAGTGAATAAAAATAACTCCCAAAAACAGCGCTAAAAATTTGATGTATGTCATATACTGTAACAAATTTAACAATTATAATTTCAAACTAACCAACTACTTTAGTATAATGGTATAGTACGAGTCGATCCCACGAGGACTATAGTTTAATTTATTATTCAAGAGTTATAAACAAGAACTTAAAAGGGGATTTTGGTTTGCAATTTAAATGCAAAGAACATAAAAACTAAAGAACAAGGCATCAATGAAATATGGGCATTAGTATTGATAAAAGAGAGTTAAGAACTAATTCGCCACCACCACTAAACAACCATATCATAAATTAGCAATATTTATGCTCTCCATTCTATATTTAACTAACAACCGTAGATAACACAAAAGCAATAGTTATCTCAATCTCTCATATGTAAATTAATCAAAAGAAAATCGCTATTGACTAATTATTTTACCAAACAATCCAAGAAAAAGTACTTAAAATTTAATTCAGCAAAAGTAGTAAGATTAATAAGGATAGAATCCTAAACTATTATTAGGTGAATATAAATTCTAAAATAACAATCAATCACTACCCTATCATATTCAGCAGCCATCCAAATAAGAACAAGGCAATAACATAAGCTTTAAATTAAAAAAAACATGTGAACAATTCAATTAATTTGAATGAAAGAAATCTAAATATTATTAATCAATGGTAATCATGTTTAGGACATTGAAATAGCCTTTAACCTAAGAAAAACCACTCAATAAAAATAATCTTAATCATTGACATTATCATAACATAATCAAAATTCAAAGAGTTTAAGAGGAAAAAAAAAAGAAACTAAATTGATAATTTTGATGATGCCATCCTTTTTTTTTCTCGAGATCTTCTTCTCATTTTTTCTCTTCTAAAATGTAATTCCAAATCTCTAATTAATTTTAGAAAAATTATTTTATAGTCTCACTTAAACTGTAATTAAAAACTAAATAAAATTTTAAAATCAGCATTGTAGACTGCAACTTAGAAAATTGTGCGTCGTAGCCTGGCCTGAACATCCAAGTCAGGTCCCATAAATGTGTCGCGGCCCGGGTGTTGTGGGTTGCGACCTATGAAAAAATGTGTCGTGCACTTTGATAGTAATTTAGCCATAAATTGCTCAATACAACTCGAAATTAGATGATTCAAGATGTTTTGGATAGATAAGAGCAAGATCTAGAACTTTCATGCGTAGGTCAAAATCCACTTCTGAATATAAAGATGTCAAAATTTATATATAAGTTATGCCTTGTGAAATCTAGCTCTCCAAAACTTTTCTTTTCTACCAAAGTGTGCTAAAATCATTCCAAAATACTCCAAAGAAATGATTAGCCTTCCAAAATCCTAAAAAATCAAAATTGCACTAATCAAAGGTCTAAAGAATAAATTCAATAATAATAAGGAGAGAAAATAACAAAATTTAATAGATATATACATGCATTTATCAATGTCATCAAGAACTGAGTGTGGAACAAGCTGCGTGTTGGAAAGCCTCTATGTTTTTGGTAGCTGGAAAGGAAGTACTCATTAAAGCGATCATATAGGCTACTCCAAATTATACTATGAGCTACGAATGGTTGCCAAAGAATACAATTAATAATCTTCATAAAATGGCAGTTAGGTTTTGGGTGGGAGTCATCAGTACAAAAGAAGAAAATGCATTGGTAAAAATGGTATGTTTTATGTAAATCAAAGGAAAAAGATAGATTGGAATTCAGATATTTAGAATTGTTCAATCAAGCACTACTAGCAAAAAAAATATGGAGATGTATCCGCCTTCCAACATCGCTTTGCATCAAGGTCCTAAAGGCAAGTTATTATCCAAATGGTAGCGTGTTAACAACAAAATGTGGGGCGCATGCATCTTTTGTATGGCAGAGTTTGATATGGCGAAAGAAAATTATTTTGAATGGATATCGATGGAGAATAAAGAATGGAAAGTGTCTGAGAATCTTAAAGGACCCATGGCTACCTCATCCAATACACTTTTAAGTGTATGATAAGCCAAGTCTACATGCGGAGCTTTATGTTACATATTTGAAAAATGTGAATGGACTATGGGATTTGGAATTTATTTGAGCTAATTTATGTTGAGTTGATATTGCATTTGCCATGCACGGGATGAGATTCGGAAGATAAAATTTTATGGCACTACAACAAAAATAGTGAGTATTCAATCAAAAGTGGGTATCAAATGGTGAGAGAAGTACAAAGGAACATTGACCAATTCGATGACAACAAAACGGTACCATGGTGGAAGTTCTTGTGGAAGTAAAACACCTTGTGTGAAAATTGGCTCACTCATGGCTTCCTACCAATTTGGCTTTGGCATATAGGAAAGTGCCAATGGACCCTAGCTGCCAAAGATGTTTCACTAGTGCAAAAGAAGATATATTTCATGTGTTATGGAGTTGCAAATCAACTAAGTCGGTATGAAAAATGTATGGGTTCAAAAAACATATCCAAACCGTGAGCAAGGAAGATGTATTATCTCTTCTCATGTGGTTGTCTAAGGTATGGCAGAGAGAAACAATTGAGTATTTCTTAATGGTATCATGGCACATGTGGTACATTAAGAATAATACCAAACATGAAGAGACAATTCACAAGGCAGCTAAGCTAGTTGAGTGGTGTGCGCAATTTGTGAATGATTTCAAGGGCAAAGAGAAGACAAGAGAAGGGAAAGAAGAAGAGTGGAGACTGTATGCATTCCACCTGAGGTAGGCGAGCTTAAGATGAATGTAGATGTAGGAGTGAAATGATGTATTGTATGTGCAACAGTCAATGGTGTGGTCCGAGATCATTCAGGGCATGTTGTCTTTGCTTCCTTTACTGTGTTGAATCATGAATATCAGCCCTTGTATGCAGAACTTTTGGCCATACAAGTTGGTTTACAAATAGGGATACAATAAAGAATTCTAAAATTTAGTATAGAGTTTGATTGACTAGAAGTTGTCTGATTAATCCAACAAAAAGAGGACGGTTTTAGGGATATTGATGGTGTATTAGATCATATTAGGAGTTTATTATCTTTTGCTTGTGTAACAAGGATTTTGTTTGTTTATAGTGAAGCAAATGGGGTAGCCCATGTTTTAATCAATTTTGCTTTAAAGAATAAAGCTAGTGTTATGCAGATTAGGGTTAAACCCGTTTGCCTAATTTTATGTATGTTGAATGAAGTACTTTGGTTTAAAAAAGGAAAAAAAGAGAGGATAATATATTTATATCAATGTCATTTGTATTGGAGCATTGCTATTAGGCACTAGTAGTGCCTATTACATTCTTGATATGTCACGTTGCGATTGGCTAGCGATACTCCCTAAAAATTATTATATTGTTATAAAATATTAGTATTATGTAATATTATAATTTAGAGAAAGAAAATAGAGAAGAGATGAGAATTTTCTGAGTGATTTATTCCAATAGGTGATCTCCTATTTATACACATACAAGAGTCAAATATTAAGAAACTAAGAGAAAGGGAAACTTAGAAAAAGGGAATATTGATTACATTAATGGTAATAAATAAAAGATTTGGACATCCACATAATTAATACTATTTATAACACTCCCCCTTGGATGTCCATAATAACTGCCTCATTAAAAACCTCGCCGAGAAAACCCAGTGGGACAAAACTCGGTCAAGGAAAAAAGAGTGCAGTATGAAATTACTCCCCCTCATTTTGGCATTCGTGGAGATCCTTTAATCGACGCATTCCAATCTTGTGAACCATCTTCTCAAAAGTTGATGTTGGTAATGACTTCGTGAATAAGTCTGCAAGATTATCGCTTGATCGAATTTGTTGAACATCGATATCACCATTTTCTTGAAGATTGTGTGTAAAGAAGAATTTTGGTGAAATATGTTTAGTTCTGTCTCCTTTAATGTACCCTCCTTTAAGTTGAGCGATGCAAGCAGCATTATCTTCATAGAGAATTGTTGGTACTTCTTTATTAGATGTTAATCCACATGTTCCTCGAATATGTTGTGTCATTGATCTTAACCAAACACATTCTCGACTTGCCTCGTGAATTGCAAGTATCTCAGCATGATTTGAGGAAGTAGCCACCAGAGTTTGCTTTGTTGATCGCCAGGATATAGCAGTGTCACCGCAAGTGAACAAATAGCCAGTTTGAGATCTGGCTTTATGTGGATCAGATAAATATCCTGCATCTGCGTAGCCAATAAGTTGTGACCCACAATTATTAGAATAGAATAATCCTTTATCAATAGTACCCTGGAGATAGCGGAGTATGTGCTTAATCCCTTTCCAATGTCTATATGTTGGAGCAGAACTAAATCTTGCTAATAAATTGACAGAGAAAGCTATATCAGGTCTTGTACAATTAGCAAGATACATCAATGCTCCTATTGCACTAAGATATGGTACTTCTGGACCAAGGAGCTCTTCATGTTCTAATCTAGGTTGAAAAGGATCTTTTTCTACATCAAGTGACCTAACTACCATTGGGCTACTCAATGGGTGTGATTTATCCATATAAAACCGTCTCAAAATCTTTTCAGTATAAGTTGACTGATGAATGAAAATTCCACATTTTAAATGCTCAATTTGTAGACCAAGACAAAATTTTGTTTTTCCTAAATCTTTCATTTCGAACTCTTTCTTTAGATATTCCACAGCTTCTGAAAGTTTTTCAGGAGTTCCAATAATATTCAAATCATCAACATATACAGCAATGATAACAAACTCAGGACTTGAACTTTTTATAAAAACACATGGGCAAATAGGATCATTTTTATATCCTTCTTTTAATAAATATTCACTAAGTCGATTGTACCACATGCGTCCTGATTGTTTTAATCCATACAATGATCTTTGTAATTTAATTGAGCACATTTCTCGATTGCTTGAATTATATGCATCAGGCATCTTAAATCCTTCAGGGATCTTCATGTAAATATCACTATCTAGTGATCCATATAAATAAGCTGTGACTACATCCATTAATCGCATATCGAGTTTTTCACTCACAGCCAGGCTAACCAAATATCTTAATGTTATTGCATCCACCACAGGAGAATATGTCTCCTCATAATCAATACATGGCCTTTGAGAAAAACCTTGAGCTACAAGTCTTGCTTTGTATCTCACAACTTCATTTTTCTCATTTCTTTTACGTAAACATACCCATTTGTATCCAACGGGTTTCACACCTTCAGGTGTTTGGACTATAGGTCCAAATACTTTGCGTTTAGCAAGTGAATTCAATTCTGCTTGAATTGCTTCTTTCCATTTTGGCCAATCTTTTCTATTTTGACATTCTTTGATAGATTTAGGTTCAAGATCCTCGTTTTCATTCATAATTTCTAGCGCTACATTATAAGCAAAAATATTGTCGACAATTACTTCGAGTCGATTCCATTCTTTTCTTGTATTGACATAATTTATTGAGATCTCATTATTGCTAATATTTTCAGGTACCAGAATCTCTTCAAGAGATTTGTTTATGTCAACATCTTCCTCGAAATTTTCAGCCTCTTCATTAGGGCCATCTTGATTATTTGCTCCCTTTCTTTTTCGAGGATTTTTATCTTTGGAACCGACTGGTCTACCACGTTTCAAACGTGCTTTAGAATCATTAATTAATTGTCCTTCTGGGACTTCAATTCGAATTGGAGCATTTTCAGCTGGAATATGTGATTTTGTAATTTTCTTTGGGTCAGTGAATGCATTTGGTAATTGATTTGCAATATTTTGCAAATGAATTATTCTTTGAACTTCAAGTTCACATTGATTTGTACGAGGATCAAATTGAGATAATGATTGTGCATTCCATATAATTTCTTTTTCCAGCTGTTTCTTTTCCCCTCCCCCTAAAGCTGGGAAACTTGTCTCATCAAAATGACAATCAGCAAAACGTGTTGTAAATACATCTCCAGTTGTGGGTTCGAGATATTTAATGATAGATGGAGATTCATACCCAACATATATTCCCAGCCTCCTTTGAGGACCCATCTTTGTTCGTTGTGGTGGAGCAATCGGAACATATACTGTACAACCAAAGATTCTTAGATGGCAAATATTTGGCTCCTGACCAAAAGCCAATTGTAGTGGGGAGAATTTGTGATATGATGTTGGCCTAATGCGTACAAGTGCCGCAGCATGTAAAATAGCATGTCCCCAAGCTATAATTGGGAGTTTTGTTCTCATAAGTAATGGTCTTGCAATTAATTGGAGGCGCTTAATAAATGATTCTGCTAGACCATTTTGTGTATGTACATGAGCAACAGGATGTTCAACATTTATCCCTATTGACATACAATAATCATTAAAAGCCTGTGATGTAAATTCACCAGCATTATCAAGGCGGATTGTCTTGATTGCATAGTACGGGAATTGTGCTCGTAATCGGATTATTTGAGCAAGCAATCTTGCAAATGCTACATTACGAGTAGATAATAAGCAAACATGTGACCATCTAGTTGATGCATCTATCAATACCATAAAATATCTGAATGGTCCACATGGTGGGCAAATAGGCCCACATATGTCGCCCTGAATTCGTTCAAGAAATCCAGGGGATTCAATTCCAACCTTTACCGGTGAGGGCTTAATGATTAACTTTCCTTGAGAACAAGCAGCACATGAGAACTCACTGGATAAAAGAATCTTTTGGTTCTTCAATGGATGACCATGTGAGTTCTCTATTATTCTACGCATCATAATTGAACCGGGATGGCCTAACCGGTCATGCCAAATAACAAATAAATTTTTTTGGTTTGTGAACTTCTCGTTCACAATAACATGAGTTTCTATTGTACTTATACGTGTAACGTACAAACCTGAAGACAAACCAGGTAATTTTTCTAATATGCATTTTTTTTCTTGAAACAATAGATGTAATGCAAAGATATTCAAAATTATTTTCATCTATTGTCTCAATATGATATCCATTACGACGTATATCTTTGAAACTCAACAGATTCCTTTTTGATTTGGTGGATAATAAGGCATCATCTATAATAATTTTTGTTCCTCTAGGCATCAATATAATTGCTCTTCCGGAGCCTTCAATTAAATTTGCAGTGCCTGATATTGTATTAACATTTGCCTTCATTCTTGATAAATTTGAAAAATATTTATCACTTCTAAGTATTGTATGAGTGGTTGCGCTATCCACCAAACACATATCATCACCATTATTTGTAGAATCATGTATAGAATGACAAATGTCCATTACTTCATTAACAAAAAAAAACATAATAAGTTCAAAATATAAATGCTTAAATATTAAAAGTTCATAACATAAACATGCCAAATAAAATAAACACCTTAAAGTAAATAAATGATAATAAAAAAAACATAACAAAGAAAAGTGACTAATTGTGGACATTCCCATCTCCATTATCGATATTCATGTTGTTATTAATGAGATCTTCATTAAAAAAATCTGCAACATCTAAGTGCGTAATATCCAAAGGCTCTTTGAGAAAACCATCATCTTGATAGGCAAAATTTGCTTCTATTTTCTCCTTTCCTTTCACAGATGCTTGATAAAGATCAGCAAGGTGTTTTGCCGTACGACAGGCGCGTGCCCAGTGTCCTTTTATTCCACATCTGGAACATAAATTTTCAGAATTTCTATGATTATTATTTTGAGGACCTTTTCCCTTGTTCTCAGTAGTTGTGCTTTTCATTGGAGTATATGAATTTTTATTTTGACCATTACGATGCCAAACATTGCTTCAACCGCGATCGCGACCACGACCGCGACTTTGATTATGGTCACGACCACGTCTATTACTTCGATTATGATCACGACTACGACTATGATTATGATTGTCAGCAATTGTAGCATTCACTTCAGGGAATGGGCAGACCCAGTTGGGCGAGATTCATGATTTTTCATCAAAAGTTCATTATTCTGCTCAGCTACTAGAAGACATGAAATCAATTCTGAATATTTTTTAAAATTTCGCTCTCTATATTCTTCTTTGCGGGAGCACATTAGAGGCATGAAAAGTAGTATATGTTTTTTCTAACATTTCATAGTCAGTAACTTTTTCTCCACACAACATTAATTTAGAAGTGATATTAAACATTGCAGAGTTATAATCACTTACTGATTTAAAATCTTGCAACCTCAGGTGCAACCAATCATTCTTAGCCTTTGGCAATATGACAGTTTTTTGATGGTCATATCTTTCTTTCAAATTTTGCCAAAGCACAAGAGGATCTTTTACGGTTAAATATTCAGATTTTAACCCCTCATGGAGATGATGGCGAAGGAAAATCATAGCCTTGGCCTTATTTTGTTTTGTTTCAGTATTTTGATCTTTGATGGTGTCTCCAAGACCCATAGCATCTAAATGGATTTCAGCATCAAGAATCCATGACAAATAGTTTTTTCCAGAAATATCAAGTGCCACAAAATCAAGTTTTGCAAGGTTTGCCATGGATAAAACTATATCAATATAAAGTGTAAATTATTAGACATATACATAAACTTTGAAAAAAAATACAACAAAATATAGTACAATATAGAATAAGATAATAAGATTAAACAATATAATATGATAAACAAATCAACACACATATATAATATATAAGCATCTATATAGATATATATAAGCATAGACATATATTGTATAAATATTAATTCATTTAAAAAAATGGCTAACTCGAATGTGTTTCAGTCAGATGAGTATATATATATACATATATATATTTAGTGTATCATGACTTTGAAGCAATTCGAGATCACATAACAAAAACATTGTCATACCTTGGTTAGAGGCTCGTGCTGATAACGTGTTATAAAATATTAGTATTATGTAATATTATAATTTAGAGAAAGAAAATAGAGAAGAGATGAGAATTTTCTGAGTGATTTATTCCAATAGGTGATCTCCTATTTATACACATACAAGAGTCAAATATTAAGAAACTAAGAGAAAGGGAAACTTAGAAAAAGGGAATATTGATTACATTAATGGTAATAAATAAAAGATTTGGACATCCACATAATTAATACTATTTATAACATATATTAAATTATATGAGATCCGATACTTAGTTGAACCAATAGCGATATTAACACATAAGAAGGTGCTAGGTACCATTAGTGCCCTTTAGCATTTCTCTTTGCATTATATTGCAAATATTTTAATTTCTAGTGAGAAAGTTGTAAAACCCTATAATGCTCAATGGAAAACCAAAAATAATAATTGACAAAAAAAAAAGGAGAAAAAAGAAAGTGCAACAAAGAGGGGCAAAATAGACATAAATCCGTATTCAGCGGCTATTGTTGACTCCTTTACTTGTGTTCATAATTAAATACCCCAACTTCCAACAATACCCTTGAAAATTGAATTTTGAATGACCAAGATAGAGGTGCTCAATGTGAACTAGACATATAATAGAGGGGTATTATTGTCATTCAATAGCTTTGTGCCACTAGTTATAATTTGTTCATAATTATTCTGCCAACTTTACCATTAAAATTGAATTAATTGTCGGCTTAAGAGAGGGAATCCATGTCTAACAAGTCACAAGTTCTCACTTTCAGCAACCCTTTATGTCAAGTTGCTACTTAAATAAAGTTTTAATTAACATAAAGTTTGTTCTAAAATAAAACGACTCATTTATAACATAATTAAATATTGAAATCCCAACAAGCAAAATATTTATATATATGTATATTTAAGGCTTTGAGCAAATATGCACAATAATTGGTAAAGTTTATATGTAAAATGTAAAATAATGATTGTCACATTCTCAATTCACACAAAAATTATTATTGATATAAAAAATTTGAAAAATACTTCTTCGACTTTTACATTGGTTTATTTTCAATTAATAAAAAATTCGAAACCGAAAACTATTAAGAGAAAAATATAGAAGTTGAATGAACCGAAAACATAAGTACACCGAAAGGGTAGGTCTTTATTTTCTTTCTTTTTTATTGTAACACACAAAAAAAATATTTTAACAAACTTATATTTTAAAATACATTGACAAATTATATACATATACTAATTTACAATAATAAGTATGCTACAATAAATAAAAAATAATTTAATAAATAATAATATGTTACGTACACAAAAAAAATAATAATCTAAGTCTCATAATACACCATATATGAATTAATATAAAGTAATTTATTAAAAATTCAACAACATAACGACTATAAAACTGAACGTTTCAATTTGAACCTACAAATAACAACTAAAAACAATGCAAAATAATCACAATATCGTGTAACAATACAAAATTTATAATTATTACATTACATATTACTTAAGTTAAATTAATCTTATAGAACATAGAATATAATAAATATAAAAATGATTTACATAGGTATATTATACATACATTAAACACATTACTTTAAACTCACACTAAACGATAGTCTTTATCAATAGAGTTCGTAAAAAAATATTTTTGAATTAAAATTTGTTTGGTAGGAAAGAGAAAGAAGGATGGATGAAGAGTAAAAGTGATGGAGATGATAATTGTTCTCACAGGAGCACCACGTGTGTGCTTTTACAAACTTATTTTAATCTAATTTGTTAGCTTAAGAAAAATGAGGTTTAATTTAAACTTTTAATTAAAATAAACATAATTGTTATTAAACATAAAACTGTCGTTGATTATGGAAATCCCCTGTATAAACTTTTACATTCTGCTCTAAAATTTATTTTACAAAATAAGATTACATTTCAAAACACTGCCAAAAGGGTGGATCCTGTCCACTAGTAGCCGTGGCATTGCAGTTGATATGTACACTGCTGGAAAACCTCTAACTCATGGTTGCTTTGCTTACCCTTCCCTTTACCTGCACCACAAAGCATCCGTGAGTCACAGAGACTCGGCAAAAAAAGCTATTAAATCACACACAATGCAAAATACAAGTAATAACATCTTGATACAGCATACATACTCACCATTCAACATATATTCAACAATACATAATAATTAAACGTCTACAAGACCAGACAATCCCAATGCCTCATAAAGTACCATTACCACTCGTCATTCATGAGCTACGTATGTCACTGTCGTTGCCTGATAAAGCGAACGATAAGTAAAACCAATCTACGGTTTCAAACGAGTAATTAGGGTATTGAAGACCAATGTTTTATATTATTTCATAATAACTAAAAATATAGGCAACCTGAAACCAAGTTCACAAATGGTCAAGATTAATGTTGACGGTGCTATTTTTCAGGAACAAAACAAGTTTGGCTTTAGGTGTGTGGCTCGTGACACGAACGGAATCCTTCTTGAAGCTATTTTTGCATCTCGGTTTGGGGTGGTTAAGCCTGAAATTGCCGAGACAATTGGGATTAAGGAGGCCTTAAGTTGGATAGAGAGAAAACAATGGTCCAATGTAGTAATAGAAACTGATGCTTTGGTGGTGGTTCAAGCTATTAATAGCTCAATTTTAATGCCTTCTTAGTTTGGATTACTTGTTGGTGATTGTCGGGCCTTAATCTCGTCTTTAAATAATGTTTCTTTAAATTTTGTTAAACGATCTGCAAATAGGGCTGCTCATTGTCTTGCTAGAGAGTCTTGTTTTTCGTCAGATTGTATTTTTAATCAGCATAATATTTCGGCTGATTTCAAGTCTATTGTAATGGCCGAAAGTGTTTGAATAAAATTTTCACTTTGATTCAAAATATATATATATATATATATAGGCTTCCACATTAATCTAATATGGAGTTAGGGTATGAAAGACCTTTATTTTCTATTATTTCTTAAAAATCAAAAACATAGGAGACTTATGTATTAACTAAAAAGTATTAGATAGTATTATTACACATGGATTAAATTTAAAATATCGAGACATATATAAGAATATGAGCTACTCCACTCGTAACCAGTTAGTCTTGAGATAGAATCCCATAATTCTTGACATGGTATCAGAGCCATATTCTCGCTATCGATCCGCACACCTACCAGATAGTTAGCCGCAAGCGAGCAAATGGTACTCCCGGCCGTGAACAAGAATAAGCGAGCAAATAGAACTCCTAATCGCGAACACAAATAAGCGAGCAAATAGAACTTCTAACCACGAATAAAAATAAGCTAGCAAATGATACATTATGATAAGATGACTCAAGATTGGTAAGCAAAAAAATAACTACTATTTTGAGGGAGAATATTAGATAATATTGTCCCACAAATATTGAACCATATATAAAAATATGCGCTAATCCACTTATAACCAATTAGTTTTGAGATGGAATCCCATAATTTTTAACAAGGAATGATTTTTTTTTTCTTTGATTTTCTTTTTACATTTCATTTGTATTCGAGTTATATTATTTTTTATAGTAGTATTTTTTCGCAAATCTTTTTGTTTGTATTTTTTTTTCAAAAAATAACATTGTTTTTACTTTGTTTTAATATAGCAATAATATAAAAATAATGTTTAAAAGTTTAAAATTATAAAAAAATATTAAAAAAAAATTGTACATAACACTTGCTAGTTACAGGGGCCGGCCCTAGGCATAGGCGGGCTAGGCCCGTGCCTAGGGCCCACACTTTTCGGGGGCCCACAAAAAAAATAAAAAAAAAATTATTAGGCTTTTATTTAAGTAAAATTTAAGTGTATTATAAGCTACAAATATTTATAGGTTAGTTGGTTGAGGTGGATGACATAATGTCGGTCATGGGTTCAAAGCCCATAACACTCTTCTTTTATATATATTTTTTTATATATTTTTAAAGGCCCCAAAATTTAATTCGTCTTTGACCCATATATTTTCAGGGCCGGCCCTAGTTACCAAGTCAAAATAAAAAAATAAGATTTTTTATTTTTACACTTCAAAATAAAAACCCCTATTGCAAACCCAAATGAGGCAATTACATTGTATACCCATTTTACTTAACTTGTTTTAATTTTTACCTCTATTTTTTATATTTTTTTAGATATACCCACTTTTAGAGATGATGTCCCTATTAGACCCTTTAAGTTATGTAAATTATATGCTAAGTAGAGAGTAAGGGTATATTAGACAATCTACTCAAAAAAGTGGTTATATTTTAATAAAAAAATAACTCAAAAAAGTGGGTATATTTTAATAAAAAAACTACATGAGAGTATTTTTGATTAATGAATACAAAAAAGAGTTATTTACTTATCCCTGCAACTACCTTATAAACTCAAACTGTAAATTTGAAAAGAAAATTAAGAAAACAGTATATGAGGGAATTCAAAAAATAAAAATAAAAATAAAACTTGTGTATTTGTTTTTCATTACATTAAACTTGGTAACTATCAAGTTATAATCCCTAAGATTTTGGTATTTTGGTGTATTTTATAATAAAAAATATTTTTTTAAAAAAACTGTATATACATATTTTTGTTAGTAAATTGTTTTTAAATATCTGGTTACAATAATTTATCAAAAAAAATCTAGTTACAATAATTAGAAAAGAAAAGAAAATAGAATGAAATTAAGAAGAAAGAAACAATATGCTTTTTTTTCGTGGCAACAACACTATTTTAAATCAGAAAATTATTTCTTTCCAACAAACTAAGGAAGAAAGCAGCAAATAGTTTTCAGAGATTGATAACGTAGAAGCAGAGCAAAGCAAAGCTTCTTAGTTCTCTCTCCCAACTCGGTTCTAAATCAGTGGGAACCAAAATATGACTCAGGAAGCGTTCATATACAGCTTCGTCGCCCGAGGCACTATGATCTTGGCCGAGTACACCGAGTTCACCGGCAACTTTCCAGCCATTGCGGCTCAGTGCCTTCACAAGCTTCCTTCTTCTAACAACAAGTTCACCTACACCTGCGACCATCACACCTTCAATTTTCTAGTCGAGGATGGTTATGGTAATTATCACACCATTCCTGATCTCTTCGTTTCGTTTAACCACTTCTTTTTGTTTTCTCGAGAAACAAACAGAGTAGAATTTTGAATTGCATGTGATGGCTGTTGGATCTAGTAACTAATAGTGTTATATGATTTGGGTTGTACTTAGTTTGGTGGAAGAACCCCCAAATATTGATATGTTCTTAACTTGGACTGGCTGGGTTTTCGGTGTTTTCGATGAATTTGCTGATTTATCTCCCTTTACTGCTAATTGAACTGTTAAAATAGGCAAAGCTTTTTCTTTTTCTTCACATGTATAAAGCTTGTTCAGTGGTTTTTGTATGTTATCATAGGTTAAGTGTTCTCTTAGCATTCTTTTCTGATTCGGCTCAAGTAAGTGTGATTGTGTTATTGTTTTGTGTATGTTGAGCTTGAATTTTATTGATATTCAAGACTGAAATCATTCTACTACTTGTTTTTACCTTAATTAAGCGTGATTGTGTATGTGTGTCTGTGTATCTTATGTGCAGAGCTTATTGATCTTCAAGCTTTCTACTAGATAGCTTTAGCTCAATTTAGAGTAATTAAGTTATTTAAGTAAGATAGAGAAATTAGCTTATGGTGGTGTTTATTTGTTATTGTTGAAGTGATGAGCTTTTATTTGTGATTTATTGTATTACAGAAATCCCAAATTTTGTCGTTCTAATTATATTTTTCTTACTTGAAGTTAATGGAGTTCCTAGTTTTGTTCTCTCTTTTATTAGGTTATCCTTTAAGTGGTCTCAGATTAGAATTACAAGCATTCCCTTTTTGCTCACTTGATAGGACAATCTTTTACTGCTACCATACGGGTACAATGGTTGTTAAACCAATATAGAAATCATTTAGTAGGACACAGGTATTTAAAGTTGGGGGAATAATTTATGTTCCATTTATTTATAATCAACATTTAATGCTTACCCACTGAAGATGAAATGCTACGTTTAATATCTGTTTTTGTGTGTGCCAATGTGCTTGTAGTTGTAACTCTAGAAAATGGTTCTTTTTTTGTTCGGATAATCTTGTGGTTATGAACTTTATATGTCGTTCTCTATGGAATTTGCAGCTTACTGTGTTGTTGCCAAAGAAGCTGTAAGCAAGCATATCTCAATTGCATTTTTGGAACGAATGAAAGCAGACTTTAAAACGAGGTATGGGGGTGGTAAAGCATCTACAGCCATTGCCAAAAGTCTTAACAAGGAATTCGGGTATGTATCATTATTCTCGACAGGTACTTTGGATATGCAAGTACCTTTGTATGTTTCAAACTAATGGTTTTGAAAAATTGCAGACCCATAATGAAAGAGCACATGAAGTATATAATTGATCATGCCGAAGAGATAGAAAAGTTGTTGAAAGTGAAGGCCCAAGTTTCAGAAGTTAAAAGCATAATGTTAGAGAATATTGATAAGGTAATCAACTGTGAAAAAAAACAGGCAGCAGCTAGAGGATATATTACTGTGCCTATGACGTTTATACTGATCGTTTGTCTGACTTTAATTTTATACTTCTGTTCTTCTAAATTATCTTTTTTAACCATAACCATATATGTTCAACTTGGTTGCAACTAGAAATTTGTGCTTCTTACTTTATTCTTGTTAACTTCTATTTTCGGGAAAGGGGATGTATGGAGTTTAGGTGTTTGTTCATTTGATATGGGTGGTAAATCAGTAAACCACACTAAAATAGAAAATTTCGCTTTGTTTATCCTCTTCCGAGTTAGGAGCAAGAGCAAGTCTTCTTTAGCTAGCTTTAGTTTAAAGATTGCATTAGGCATCCAAAATCCCGATGTTCAGATGCTCCCTCTTGCTTTGGTATTCAAATTGGAGTAGTACCACGAAAAACAAAACATCATTTTCGTACCCAACATTGCATGGTTTATGGTATTTCAAATGCATAAAAATTTTAAATTTCATTATTTTTGACTCCATCCATAACATCATATTTTGCAGACTATTGATAGAGGGGAAAACCTTACTATTCTTGTTGACAAGACTGAGGATCTACGCTCTCAGGCAAGTTGTCGAAAGAACAACTCACTAAGAATTGTTGAATTTCTCTTTTAATAAGTTGCTAAACAGCTTTACTCTTTGTAACATTCAGGCCCAACAGTTCAAAAGTAAAGGGACACAAATCAGAAGAAAGATGTGGTATCAGAACATGAAAATAAAGCTTGTTGTTCTTGGAGTCCTGTTACTTCTGGTACTCGTAATTTGGCTTTCCATTTGTCATGGTTTCAACTGCACAAATTAGCAGGTAAAATTTTAGACTAAAGAGGAGTTTATTCAAAATATACAGGTCATGAGCTTGAATTTCTTAGCTTGTGTTGAAGAGGGGAGAGAGAGAGAGAGAGAGAAAAAGAAAAAGAGAGATCTATTTCATTCTGGTATTTTCTTAAAATGAAACTGTACAAGTGTTTGAGTTCAATTTAATATAGCAGCAATTTATTTTTTCTAAAAATATTTTCTATTGTTGAACGATTAGGTGAGATTTCTTTTTTGGTATATATATATTTACGTTTTATTGGAGATTAAAACTGAGACCAATACTGCAGAAGTAATGAGATATGAATTTATTCCTGAAAAAATAATGCTTCAAGAAAAAAGAGGGGGCTTATTCATAATTATACTGGAACTGGGCTTGAAGCTGTAAGGATTAGGACTCTTCCATTCTGGTTTTGGTTACAATGAAAATGTGTATCATCAAATCAATTCTATTGTTTCAAGTCAAAATATGCCATTTTCAAAAAAAGGAAAATAAGAGAAGGATGGTATGTTCAAAATTGATATGGATAAACGGCATTTACAGTTTTGTATACATTTCAAGTTTTTTCCTTTTAAAAAGAAAAAAAGAAAGTGGAAGACTCTCCTTCAATCTTAACAACATAGCCATAAAGGAATGGGAAAACCCAAGTGGCGTTCCAGAATCATTCTATCTTTGATAGTGAAAAGTTAAGCTATCAAAACATCATAAGGTCTTTCACGGGTAACTTTGGCCTCCGCCATAACCAGCACCGTTGGACTTGACACTCGCATTCACCTGCTTCTTCGAACAATTTGTTGGACTTGACACTTGCATTCACCAGCTTCTTCGAACAATTTGTGGTGCGCTTTCTCCATCATGGGCAAGAGGTCAAACTCGAACTTAGCTTAGACAAACACAAGATGGGTATAAACTCAAAATAGTTCTTTATTTGCTTCCAAAATGCTTTTAGAAGTTCTCAATAGATGATTAGTGCCAAAGAACAGTCTCTTAACATATTAATGGGGGCCAGGATGCAAAGAAAATAGTAAGGGGGAAGAATAATTTATATATTTTTATATTAAAAGTGGATCTAACGACAATTCTTAGTTTAACGATTTTGTAATGTTTTTTTTTTGACAAAAAGTAAATGGAATGTTAACATCGTTAATTATCTCAAAAATAAGAATTGAGTTTCTCCTAATGATTGACCTACTTATTTTTCTTATTCGAACCCAAATCCAATTCGCCCATAAAGAAGTCGATAGACCTTCTACTACTCCTCATTGATCATTAATTTTCGAGTTGATACAATTTTAATAGATGATTGATAAGGCTTCCGTTGATGGTTTTTGATTCTAAGATTGAATCACCTTCTCCTTACAACCACACTCCAAGACCACACCATATAAGTTTAATAGATGATCGATAAGGCTTTTGAGAATGGAAAATCGGTTGGGTTTTGTTTTTTTTTTGCATGTAAAGACTGAGTTGTCGCAGTCGATTGGTTCAGTTCTTAATAATGTGACAAAATCTGAACACCAAGTTCGTGGCTCAAAGCTAGAGACAAGAGTAGACAGCTTAAAACATATATTGGGATTTTCAAATAATCACCAACCCTAAAAAACATGGATCTTCCCCTTCCCCTTTCTCTTTCACCCTATTCTCTCACAATAAAGCTTAATATTTCTCAACAATGGCATTAGTTTTTGACAATCCCCAACCTCACCTTCTCTCCTCTTTCCATTGCATAAGACTGTTTGTTATACCTATTTTTTGCAAAAAGTAAAATAAAATGGCTACTCTTGCATAAGGATTCACAAGCCAAGAGTGTCATGAAGACTAGGGTTGTATAGAAAGTCATTCAATCCAATCCCAACCGATCGATCCAATCCCAACCGATCGATCCAATCCCAACTGATCTAATGGAATCGGATATCCAATCATAATTGGATTGGATCGGATGCAAATTTTAAAAATCTAATTGGATCGGATCGGTTCTTGGATGAGACATCCGATCCAATGGATAACCGAACCGATCCAATCCAATATCATCCAATGTCCATCCAATCATATTTAATATTTATAATTTTATATATTTAATTATTTTGTTTTAAAAAAATATATTAATTATTAATAGGTTTTACTGTGCACCTGCACACATTGATTTAATATTTTATATAATATGTACATTTGATGTATTAGACTTGTTTATTAAGACTTTTGCTTATTAAGTTAGATTTTTATTATGGGATTATGAAAATTAGGTTGAATTTGGATTAAACTATTGTTTATTATTGGATTATTAGGTTTTAAATTATGTTTTTTCATATATTTTTTTCTTTTGAATGAAATCAGCCTAAGTAGTGGCTAAAATGGATTGGATTAATCTATTGGATCCATCTAATGGATCTAATCCAATCCAATAAAAAACCAGTTAAAGCATCCAATTGATGGAACCCATCCAATCCAATACATCACTGGATCGGATGACTCAATTCAATTGGATTGGATCGGATGACAAAATCCAATCTCCAATAAATAATTGGATTGGATCGGATGGGTCCAAATCCATTGGATGTGATCTAATGAACACCCCTAAATGAAGACACTAAAGTCAACCTTGCGACTTTGAGCAAGACTTATAAATGTGTCAAATGAGACATCCTTCTTGAGGGCTCTATGACACTTCTAGAGGACTCGAAAACATCAACCAACCATTTGGTGTGGGGACTCACACATCCAAGTGTGCCCAATCTAGGGTTCATGAGCTCGCGTGAGCTTTTTCACTCTGGAAACCTAAATCCGTCAAGAAAACCAACAAAGACTTGACTCATTTGGGCATGAAACGACTTAAATTTATGCATAAAGTCAACATGGCATTAAACCCTCAAGGAACAAGGCATATGCGCCCATTGCCATATATAAATGGCAGTGCTCTTCAATTTTGGAGAGCATTGCCACAAGAAAATGGCAGTGCTCTTCAATTTTAACGAGCACTGCCACAAGGGAATGACAGTGGTTGCTACATACAAATCATAAAGGGAAAATTGTTCAAATGTGTTCCTTCAACAACAAAGAGTGCAAAACAAGTAAGAGAAACCATTTCTCACCAAGGACCAACCCTAACCGACCACTGCCATCTATGTGGCACAATGAATGGCAGTGGTCGGCCATGAAGAGAGGAAGTGAGATTTTTTGCCAACAATACATTTGTACCAATGATATGTCAAAACTAAGTGAAAGAAGCCACCAAGTGGTATGGAAATCACTTGGCCAACTACTGCCACAATTTTGGCATATTTGGTGGTGTGATTATTTATTTTGTTATAGAATAAGTTCTGTTTATATTTATGCCTCAGTATATTTGAATTGAGCCTCACATTTTTTTTTTAAAAAAAAATTATAACCTATTTTATGAGGTATAATGTGTTATTAGTTTTTACTCATTTTGCTGTGGAACTTGTTTTGTTTTTTTTAATTTATGTTCTAGTGTTTTAAGAACTAATTTCCTCTTTGTTTTTTTAATTATAACCGGTTTGAGTTATTATGTATTATTTGTTTTTATTCATTATGTTATAAAACCGATTCTATTTTAATTATATCTGATTTGAGTTATTTCGTGTTATTTATTTTTATTCATTGTAACACTTTTAGATCAATTATATTTTAATTGTAACTGATTTGAATTATTATTTTATTCATTATGTTATAAAACCTGTTTGAGTTATTATTATGTTATTTGTTTTAATTCATTATGTGATAAAACCAATTCTATTTTAATTTATATATGAAACATCTAACTCTGATAACTTTTCTGATAGTAATAACAACTTCGGTAACCTTTCCGACAACTTTTCAGAAACAATGGCTTTTCCGACAATAATTGTTACTATAAATTTTACCAACTTTATTTATGATATTTTATTTAGTTTCTCATATTTTAATTATTATTTATTTTTTATTCCTATATTTTTTTCATTATTTATTTTTATCATATAAAAATAAACTTTAATAATTTCTCTCATATTTATAAAAAAACCCCAAAAGTTTAGACAATGCTGAGCCTGTTTCAGCCATAGATCCATAGTGTTTTCCATTATAGAAAGTAAACAATGTAACACATATAGCAAGAATTTACAAATCTTCTTAAACATTATATGCCAAATCAACCAAGAAGGCCACATTGTAATTTCGTTTGCATTGGCTAAAAAGCTCGTAATGATTAGTTCTAGAAACCAAATCCAAGGAGCAAACTGTCTTCGAAGACACTCGCCAAAATTTCTTGGATCATTCTGACATGGAAATACTCAAGAAATCAGAGATTTACAGAGTCAAGGAATCCGAAGGAGCTTGTTTACAGCTGAATCCAGCACATCGACATTTCTCCTCAAGATTTTTCTTCAAGAGCATTAAGGAAACGTCGAGATTATTTATGCAACACAGTACTACATCTACATTAACTTATATTGAAAATGAAAACAATATAAAGGATACAATTGTGTGGCTAGATTGTCAACACCATTCATTTCCTCGTTTAATCTGCCAAAAAAACATGTATATTGTAAACTTTAAACGTTATCACACACTTCAAACCAACAAAAATGATTTCCATTCTGTTTCATACTTGTATACATTACTCATTAATTAAGCTGTAAAAGTGGCTTACTCTTAAAATGTTACAAAAATATTACAGTATTCCTCCAAATTCTCCTAGTTCATGTAGGAAACTGCCTTATGATCTCACACAGCAAGAGATCTCCAATGAACACACCCGAAAAATATTCCACAGAACCAAAGCACAACCTCACACATGGCGTTTGGTTGGAGGTAATAAAATTGAATGGAATGGAAAGGAAACAATTTTCATTCGATTCTTTTGTTTGGTTGCATTTAAAATCATTGTAATACCATTCCGATGGAATGACCTTTCCATTATTTTGGTGGAATGACTATTCCATTTTGAAATGGAAGGAAAGATCATTCCAATGAAAGATTTGAAAAAATTTAATAATTTTTTTTATCAATTTTTTTATGCATTTTAAATTTTATTCCATTTCTATTCCAATTCCCATTCCTATTCTTATATTTTCATTCCTCCCAACCAAACGCCACCTAAATTACTGAATTCCTCTGTTTATTGATTGTGCAATACTTTACAAGTCTTTAAGTATTTCACTCTAGTTACAATGAGTATTAGAAACTAGTATTTATAGGCTAACTAAAGACTAATGCACTAACTGAAGGTAGTTAAGACAGTTTGCTTACAACTCAATAACAGAAAGGGTTACACTTAATAAGAGAGGTAGACATTATAGGAAGATGAAGATTTGTAAAGATTGGGTTTCTCGTATATAATAATAATAATAATAATAATAATAATTTAGAAATCGTTAATGTATAATATATTAAATATTTATACATATAATATTTATAAGACTTCTTTTCTTATTACAATTTACATGATCGATTTGAGTGAATTAAAAAAAAAAGTATTTTGTGTCAAAAGAAAAAGAAGAGCATTTTTCATTATATAGTATATAAATATTCTAACAGTTCAATGCCTGTGATATAGCAAATTTTGCAAAACAATCATAGTTCATAGTTTAAAAAAATACCTTAAACATGAATTGATATATCGATTTCCCTTTGTTGCAGAATCAAGCACTGCAGTTGAAAATAAATTTGCTTCAGAATAGACATATTTTCTCCACATTGATCTTGCAAAGATGTTGTAAGTAATACTTATGTATATATTATCTGCTTTCTGCAATCTTAGGTAAGATTATAAATAAATAAATAAATAAAAATCATAACATCAGAAACTGTGTTATATTACAATATATATATGCATATATATTCATGTATATATCTAAACATACCGGATTCTTGAAGACGACCAGCAGCATCGCTTAAACAATGCATATGGTCAACAGAGTTACTAGTAACCTACAAAACATTGTTCCACAAAAACTTTCACAAGTCCAATTTCGCTGTGTTTTCATTTTCTCAAAATCAAAACAGAAATTTGAAAAGGAAAAACAACAGCATCAAGAAAAGAAGAAGACTGACCCCGGAGAGAGCCACACGAAGAGAGGCGAATAGAGATGCAAAGCTCTCTGAAATCGCTATTGAATCCCTTTCGACAACTTCAAGAGCCTTCAAAATCTCGGCTCTGTTAATCGGTGGTTCTGACTCGTACTGACCATCATTGCCCTTAGCAAAATTAGTAATGGGTTCAAGGCCTGTTGGTGAGATCAAAGTTTGGGAGCTTGTCGAACAAGAATCCCCATCCAGTGCCTCCCCTCCTACACTTTCTTCCATTTGTCACAGTTTTTATCGGATGCAGCACCCAATCTGTAAACTGATTTAGTGAATATTTGATTGATCGAATATAATAGTCAATAATATATAATTGGTTCGGCTGAATCTGAAAAATTATTTTAATTCAATATTTCTAAACAAATATTGTATGATACATCTATGTACTTTTTTTTTTCCTTTACTTAACTTGCTCAATACTTTGCTATTACCTCTAAATACCATTTTTAAATAAATAAATTTAATATAAACATAATGACATCAACCTAACATTCATTGTTAAAGCACAAAAACAGTTAGGTTGGTTAGCTTTTCTGTTAGAATTAGTTAGGATTACAGTCACTTGTTGTGTTAGTTAATTGTTGTAATTCTGTTTCTATTTTTGTTAGAGATTGCATCAAATGTTATGTTTAGCTCAATCAATGAAATCCTTAATAAAAATAAGAGAAATCTGAATAATTGGGCGGATAGGAATTTGTATTTTGCTGGGAGAGCTCAACTTATCCCCCGTTCTGTTGGGCATTAGGAATTTTTGGATGAACATCTTCATCCTTCCTCAGAAGATTGTTGCTGCTATCAGCAAGTGCTGTAGAGATTTTCTTTGGGGCACTAATGAAAATAGAAGTAAATTTCATCTTCTTTTTTGGGAAAAAGTTTGTCTTCCCAAGAAGTTTGGTGGTATTGGTTTTTGTGAAGTTTGGTGTATAGATATTCAAACTTAATATAGCAATTAAAATATACCTCCGACTTAATAAATTAAGTGATAAGTTGCTGCAGAAGTTGAGACTAAAATTCCCACTTGCAAAGAGCCCAAGCCTAAGAAACAAGAATAGAATTTGCATTCTCAGTTTGGTACATGAAAGGACAATGATAAGTAAACAAAAATTGAAAACAAATGACCACCCAAATAGTGTAACTGGGTCAAACAACTCAAACCATTATGTTAAGCAAATAGTAATACATGAAAGTGTTAAGCTTTTATAGATTGCAGTTGCACCTAGTACATTTGAGTCATTTTTATTTCTAGCTAGAACTGTAATACAATTAAACAAACAATACTTAGATAAGATAACAGTAAAGAAAAGGCCACAGACTCACAGCTATGTCCCAGCAAGGAATTTCCAATTGGAAAAAGAATTAACCAGGCTCCTGCAATGCCATTGGTACTGCTATTTTTTAACACACATAATTTTTATTAATTGTTCACTTTCTACTTTACACATAATTACTTACTTTGGTTAAATTCTATTTTCATTTATTAATTATTAATTGATTTTGTGTGATATTTCCTCTATGAACTTTCTCATTTCAAGTAGCAAAAGCATGGTAAGATTGGAGAAAGCATTAACCAGGGCGATTGGAGGAAAAATATAAGAAATGAGAGAACTGAGTCAAAATTGAAGAAGAAATCCAACAAAGCATTAGAAAAACCAAAACTATAAATGAAGAAGAAGAACCAAAGATCAGAGAACCAAAACCCATCAAACTAAAAACGAACTCAATAAACGAGAGTGAGAGCTCTAACCTCTCTTAGATTAGAGAACCTACTGACTTCTAGGTCTGGCCGAACAAGAAAATACCATCGTCTTTATTCTTAGATCGAAGAGAATCGGAGAAGAACTTCCAATCAACGGGACGGGGTCTCCTCCATTGTAATCGCATAAGAGAAATGGGGTTTTGAATTTCGATGTAAGTTATTGCATAAGCGGGGCGGGTCAGACCGACCCGAAATAAAAATAACCGGGCGGGTGCGGGGACCCAAATAGAGACCTGGATGAGCCGTGAAAAAAGCTCCATTTTGCCATGCCTACAAATTTAAATTTACATATACACACATTAAATTTAAATTAAATTTAGTATTATTTACATTTATTAGTATAGATATGTAAACTCCCCTAAATTTCGACAACACCAACAAAGAGACATCCGAGGTGGTCTGAGTGTGATTTACGAGGTTAGTTTTCTCTTACTATCGAAGAGTTGTGTTTTTAACTTTTTCAAAAGGGGAAGTTTTTATATGATTTGGATTTGGGTTAGTGCAGTTTGAGATTAATCTAGACAAATGTGGATATTTGGGTGGAAAGGGCCATCTGGGTTCTCAGCTCGTTCTACGGCAGAGGAAGTTACTCAAGGGATCGATGGAACTGGTCTCACTGCCATTGTTACAGGTCTTCTTTCAGAATCTGGGTTTTCCTTTTTTTTTTTATTCACTTTTTTTTTTTTTTTTTCTTTTGTGATGATTATGTAATTACTGGAAAAAGAGAAAAGGTGGTGCCTTTGTAAGAGGGTTATTTTTAACTTGAACAACTGACAACTGAGCAAGCTCACTGGAGGGGGGTGTGCTTGATTTGAGCATATTATGAAGGCTTTTTTTTCCATTGTTATTATTAATTTGGGTGTCTGGTAGATTTGGATTTTGATCAGGACTAAACTTAACTGTTCAAGCTGTATAATTAACTTAATGTTAAATTTGATGAAATTTTATAAAATCTAGAGCAATTGTAAATATATTCTATAAGATAATTGATTCAAAAAAGATGGTTGTAAAATTTTATGTAACTTTTCTTTATTATTTTCCTTCATACAATTTCTTCCATGCTTAAATCTGAGATCCAAACATAGCCTAGTGAATATGCATAGTTTTTTTAAGTCCTCTGGGAATAACATTAAAGGTCAACGATTGTATGCAGTCCAAGCCAGACCTATCTGGTTATCTTTGCTTGCTTTTCAAAGAGATTTTAAGAACCATAACTTTAAGCAACCGCATAGCATTCAAACAAAAATACATATATTGGTTACATATATTAGTTGATTTTACTTACCTATGGCACTATCAGTTCTTAAAATCAGTGAATCAAAACTTTAGTTTTCTCTCAGACTCAGAATCAAATATGTTAGCTTTTGTAGTTTGTCCACTTTTAGCTTCACTGATTGAAGTGGTTATATATGGCCAATTGCGTTATGATTTTTTACCTTCTTTTTTTGTATTCAGGAGCATCAAGTGGTCTCGGTGAAGAGACAACCCGAGTATTCGCTTTGCGTGGTGTTCATGTCATTATGGCTGTAAGAAATTTGGATGCTGGAAGGAAGGTGAAAGATGAAATAACTAAGGAAATCCCATCTGCCAAAATTGATATCATGGAACTAGATCTTAGCTCATTGGAATCAGTTCGGAAATTTGCATCCGATTACAAATCATCCGGTCTACCTCTGAATCTCCTCATGTAAGAATTTATATTCAAAGTGTTGTAGTTAAATTACATAATCCATTATGGCTTGGTAGCTGGCTGGCTCCCTTGCACACTTATATTTATGATGAATGTTATCCACTTAGTGCTCTATCCTCTAATGTTTTTGTTATATAAAAAATAATTAAACATAGAAACATATGTTTATTCCATCCTTGGATTTTTGAATTAACAAGTAATATTCCCTCTTCTTTGTGACAGTAACAATGCAGGGGTGATGGCAACTCCATTCATGCTTTCCAAAGATAATATCGAATTGCAGTTTGCAACTAACCATTTAGGTAAGAAAAGATCTGAGTAGAGAAATTAGCAATCGATCTATCTCTTGTTTTCAAGCTTTTTTTTTTAATCACTTGAAATCCTATTCTTTGATTTTCTGTGGAAGTGGTATCTTAGAGTTTTCTCATGACCCTTTTATAGGTCATTTTCTTTTGACAAACCTCTTATTGGAGACCATGAAAAAGACGGTACTTGAAAGTGGCAGGGAGGGAAGAATTGTTATTTTGTCTTCTGAGGCTCACAGGTTTCCATATAAAGAAGGAATACGTTTTGATAAGATCAATGAGGAATCAAGGTATCATTTTGGCTAAACCATTTGACAGTTTTATCCATTTTTTAACTGCTGTAGATTGCAGTAACTAATGAATTTATATTCTGAGTTGATCAAATGATAGTTTGAATTTCATTGAATGATACAGCTATAGCAGCATTTATGCTTATGGACAATCAAAGCTTGCCAACATACTGCATGCTAATGAACTTTCAATGCGTCTGAAGGTACTTAGCTTGAACTTGGAATGCATCGATTCAGATATCATTTAAATGATTTTAATTTAATGATCATAGTAATGAACTTTGAGATGTGTGTGCTTAAAATCATAAGCTGAAAAAAAATGATAAATGGTATTGTTTTCTACTCATTTCTTATGAAAGAATAAAAAGCTAATGCAAGGTTTATCAATTGAATACATGCCCTTTTTTGAAATAAGTTTTGTTTGTCTTTAGTTTATCACCATTTTCATTCAGTCTCTTCTGTTGACACTTTCAACCACACCCATCTCATTCTGCGAGACACAAAATTTAACTGTTCTCTCTCGTTATATTGTTTTTTCAACAGGCGGAAGGAATTGATATAACTGTTAATGCTCTACATCCAGGATCAATTATTACCAATCTTCTGCGCCATCACAGTATCTTGAATAGTATATCCTGAAACCCTTTGCATGTATTTATTTACACATGTTCTTATATAGATTATGACCAAACTCTAGTTTGGTTGGAATCATTCTGATTTACATGCTCAAATTCAATTGCTCATGCATTTTGTTAATTTGTTATTTGCTCCATATTACGGGTAGTGAGTGCTTCTAGTCATATATTGAGGAACATGCTATATTATGCTGCTATGCAATGTTATTTTGATCAGCTGCTGAGAATCTATTTTGATTTCCTTCCTGGCTCCTTATTGATATGTCCTTTCTTTTCGGTTTAATGCAGCCGTTGCTAATGCAGTTGGTAAATTTGTCCTTAAAAATGTTCAGCAGGTATGTTTTTACCACCACGAACAGACAACTCTTTTCGGTTTAATGCAGCCTTTTCTAGCATTCATGCAACTTCAGTTGTTTTCCTAACAAATTCTTGACGGATTTTTATAGGGAGCGTCAACTCAATGCTATGTGGCATTGCATCCACAGGTGAAAGGAGTGAGCGGTGAGTATTTTGTCGACAACAACAAATCGAATCCGACCACTCTTGCTAAAGATGCTGAATTGGCTAAAAAACTGTGGGATTTTAGCCTGAGCTTGACCAACCCCAAATAGCTTTTATAATTTGAAAGACTATCCAACTATTCCCCAAAACCAGCTGAAATGCTATTTATAATGACAGTTAATGCCATGTATATAAAAATGTGATTACTAAGTTGACTATTATGGTTCATCTACCTTGTTTGAAGTGAAATATTGAAGTAACCAGTGTAAATTTTACATTGGTCTTTTATATTTTTGTTGGAGTTGTGGACTTGAATGAATGTGACTCATTGAGAACATGTGTTTACTTCTAATGAAAGTGAAAATTACATGAAATATGGGATTTCATAACAAAGTTAGAAAAATATGGCATTTTTAAGTTTGCCACTCTTCTATGGCATTTTTTCACATTTAAGATTTTTTATGGTATTTGATATGCCATATTTTTATAAACTTATTATTCAATCCCATATTTTATGTTTTTGTTTTTAGCTTAATTAGTTTTATTTATTTTTTAATTTATTTTACACTTACACTTTAGGGTTTCTTTTTATTTGAAAAATTTACACCAAATATTACATTTTTTTTTCAAACATTACATTTTTAGTTTGACAAGAACATTTTATTTTTATACTTTTATTAATTTTTTTTTCTTTTTTACTTATTGAAACTTCAAAAAATTTTTTTTTTTTTTTGTCTTTTTTATATATTTTTTAGTCAATTTTGGCTCTCTTTTTTCTTTTCAACTTTTAAGTCAGTTGCTACTTTTTTTTTCTTTCTTTCGCTTATCTCTCTCTATTGTTTTTTTTTTAATTTCTCTTTGTGTCTCTCTTTTTTTTTTTTAAATTTTTTTTCTCAACCTAATTTTTTTCTCTTAATATATATAATAAGTGTACATTTTTTTATTTCATTTTTTTTTAAAAAAAATTAAACTTGTTTTTTATTTAAACTACTATTTGTTTTTTTGTTAAAAACTAATTATTCCATTAAAAACAGCAGAAAAAAAAAACCAGTTTCATCAACATCATCCTGAAAAAAAAAAAAACAATATAAAAAATCATAATCTAAAAAGAATCCAAACTTTAAAAACTAGTTTCATCAACATTGAAAGAAACTAATAATTTCATTTAAAGAATACAAAAAATAGTTTCATCAACAAGATAATGAAAAAAATTACAATCTAAAGACGATACTAACTTTAAAAACCAGTTTCATCAATATTAAAAGAAACGAATTATTTCATTAAAAGAGGCAAAAAAAAAAATAGTTTCATCAATAACATAATAAAAAATACACAATGCCTAATAACTAAACTTTTACAAATTAACGATACTAAATTTAAAAACCAGTTTCGAACATATAAATTTTATATCAATACCTAATAATCAAACTTCTAACTTCATTCTTTATTTTGGCATTTAATTTTTTATTTGCTTGCTCAAAAATTAGAGTTAATTTAAACATACAATATGCAGCAAATATAACAAAGAGAATCATAAATTAAAATCAAAGAGAAAAAAAAAAAGAAACAAAGAAAATTAAAGAGACAAAAGTGCAATAAAAACCATAAAAGAATAACAAAAAAAAAAAACAGTGGAATGTGAGAAACTAGTTAGTAAAACAACCAAAATAAAAACAAACAAATAAAAACCAGTTTCTTGAAATAAATTAATAAAAAATTGAATAAAATTCAATTATGAACAACAATAAAAAAAAATTAGTTATAAAAACTAGTTACTTAAAAAAACCAGTTATGAAAATAATAAAATAATATGTGTGTCAGTAATTGATTAATTAAAATAAAATAAAAATTGTTGTTCAAATATCATACAATAAGAAAACTGGTTTTATACAAACTAAAAAATATATAATAATATCATAAAAATTGAGCAACCCTATTAAAGAACAGTTAAAATCTGTGAAACCAGTTTCAACATGTGAAACCAGTTTTGACGTTATAAAAAATCATAACAAAATACAAATGTTAATAATAAAGTTAATTGAAACCAGTTTCATGAGACAATCAAATAAAACCATACACACACAAATATACAAAAAAAAAAAATACTAATCACAAATATAATCAAAACAACACATAATGTCTACCAATAATTTAATAACAAAATATAAATGTAAGTTTCCAACCTAGAAAAAAAATAATAAAAAAGTAACTTGAAAAAAAATTCTAATAACATAATGAAACTATTTTTTTTTATTCTTTTAATGAAATTAATAGTTTCTTTCAATGTTGATGAAACTGATTTTTAAAGTTTATATTATCTTTAGATTATAATTTTTTATATTGTTTTTTCTTCAGGATGATGTTGATGAAACTGGTTTTTTTTTTTTCTGCTTTTAATGAAATAATTAGTTTTTAACAAAAAAAAACAAAGAAAAAAAATAGTAGTTTAAATAAAAAAAAAAACAAGCTTAATTTCTGTAAAAAAAAAATAATATCTATAGTTGAGATCATTTTTTATTTATTTTAGTATTTTATTTTTTTAAAAAAGAAATAATAAATAAAAAGAAACACAAATTTAAAGTTTTTTATGGCATTCCTCAAGACTTTTTCCCATATTTGTAAGTTTTTTAAAAAAATGCCATATTTAGTGTAATTAAGTTTTTATGCCATATATATCAAAACTTATCTTTATTTTCCCATATTTTTGTAAATAGCCCCTAATGAAATTCCACCCAATTAATCTCATGATCAAAAGGGTCGTTGGTTGCTCAAGTAAATGAAAGCGAGTTAACTTTAATGGCTGCGAGAACCTTGCAACTTAAGGTATTTTGGATATTAAAGAGGTATTTATAATTATTGATTATTGTAATTTAATGTACCTAATGTTGATGCAAAAATTTGATCAACATTCGCTAGCTATATTGACGAGAAAAAAATATAAGTTGAGTAAATAAATACTAAATATAGAGACAAGATTTATAGTAGTTCCGTCCCCGTGTTGCAACGTTAATGCAATTACGTCTGCTTCGAATTTTTATTGCTCACGAGAATTTTAAGAAGTTGACTAAGGCAAGAGTTTTATATTTTTAGAGAGAAACTGGAGAGAAATACTTTAACTTTATGTGCTCAATATAAAAAATGAACTAGTGGACTTCTCTTTTTATAGGGAATGTGAAAAATGAACTAGTAAAATTCTCATTTTATAGGGAAGGAGATTCTATTAAAATAATACAAAATATATGAAAAAATCGCTATGGGTTGATCTTGGCCATTGGTGATGATCTACTGGCTAAAATTGACTTTTGAATCTCGTATGTTAGATTGTTTTTGGGTAATTAGAAAATAGCACTTGTCTTGGGGAAAAATTTTAGAATTGATTTTTTTTGGAATTGCGATATGAGTATGAGACATGACTTGAAAAAGCTTTAAAATGAAAGTTGAATCGCATCAATCAGATCAATATTGAGGGAATTATGGTCATTTTACAAAAGGCTATTCAGGACCCAGCGCTCAGGTTGACATTCCAACGTTAAGCTGGACGTTGGGTGAGTGAAAATACGTCTAGACTTGTATTTTTTGATGTCTAAGTGATATGTTGACACTACATAATCAATTTCCTCGTTTTGGTGAAGTTGTTCACCAGTTCTCGGATATGTCGCTTTTTTGTGAAATCCGGTAGACTTGAAACTCTTCGAATTTGTCAATATTCCACCTTACCGAAAAGGTGAAATGTCAAAGTGTGAATTTAACTTGCCACAAGTCGTAGATCTCATTTACTACGACAAACTGTTAGATGCTCGAGACAGAATCAAAATCATATAAGCAAAACCTAGCACCAAGCCACACATCAACCTGGGTGTTGAGTGCTCTTCGGGGTGTTTCCCAGGGCTCATTTTGATACTTTTATGACACTTGAGATTGCAAACGAGGTCTCCTCCTCAATTTTTGACCAAAATAAGAAGAATTCTCGGAGCAGAATTTGTGTTTGAGGAGTAGAAACATGCAAACTAGGTTGCATAACAACGAGGGTGTAGGGCCTAACATCCATGTCAACCTAGGTGTTGGGGCCCTGTTTTGGCCCCAAAATAATCTAAATTATATGTAAATGTTCTATACTTCTGTGGTAAATTAGACATAATTTACATTAAGCATAGAAATCCTAATTGCTACACAGACCATACAGGTAGTTTTGTCCAATATCAAAATCTATGTCTATTCAATTATAGCATAATCAACACTCACTTTTCAAATTTTGTATTGTAATCATAAATAAATATTTGGTGATCAAGCTATTATAAGCATTAAACATAAATGAAATAGATGCACGTAAGAAATTGAGAATGAACTAAAATTACAATAAAACCATAGAAAAATCTCAAACAATATCCATTAACACACTAATTAGAAATTTAGCTACTCATTATCATTCTAGACAATTGATTAAGACTAATTAAAAATATAAAAATAAAGATACAAGAAAAAAAAACTCTTTGAAGATCAATGGTTGTATAGCCTCCAAAATCACTTCCTCTCTCTATTTTCGTCCTCACAAAAGTCCCAATCAAAAGCTCCTTTGAATTTTTGAAATAGGGTTTAAAAACCCCAATCGGGTCAACTTTTAAGCATGCGGGCCGCAACATGGTAAAACCCATGTCGTGGCCCGTGTCCAATTTACAAAATCCCAAAAGTAGAATTTTTGGGAGCGTGCCGCAACATGGTCTGGACCATATTGAGGCGCGGGTAGGCACTTTCTGGGTAGCAAGCTTCCTGGTACAATGATCGATAATGTTTTGGCCATAACACTTTCAATATTGCTCAGAATTGGACGATTCATGATATTTTAGAAAGCTGAAAGAGAGATCTAGAACTTTTATATTCACAATATTTTTTCTAAAAGTGAACACATCATAGTTAAAAATTGGCTTGAAACATCAGACTTGATTTTCGATCACAAACAAAGCGTGTTGAGCATCCAAAACTTAGAATCTTTCACACTATTATACCTTAGAACTCCAAATTCCATGATAAATTCATCATATTCATCTTATTTAACATGTTTCTTCTTATTTTTAATTTATATGATGAATTTTACTATTTAAACCTGAAACAAGCAGAAAACAAGCATAATTTTGCACAAAATGAATATAATCAGCTGAAACACACATCTAAAACACTTCATAAAATGTACCTAAAACTGACCTAAATCTGATAATGAAGCATAAATCTTGGACATTATTAAATGATTGTACCTATACCAAGTGACATAAGTAAAATCGATGATGGTTCGATTTGTAGGGGAAAATTTTGCTCGGTATAAAACCATCAAAAACCTTCTAAGCCATGGGAAAAAACCACATTGAGAAGTAGATTGCGCTAGATGAGAAAATTGAAGTTATTGAGTTTGATGGTGAATATGGTTGATTTACAGAAGGAAGATTTGGAACATTTTGAGAGGAGCTATTTAGAGTGTAGGGAGATAAAGAGGAAGAAATCAAAAAGTGGGAGAAGGAGGTAGTAGTAGGAGCTGCGACGCCGGAGCTGGAAAAGAAGGTCGCTGACATGGTGGATGATTCGATCGGATCGATAGACAAAGAAGAGAGTGACCCAATGAAAGACAAGGCGAGGCTCTTGCCTATGCTCATTTTTTTTTTTTAATTTCTTTTCTTAATGTATACAAAAAATTAAAGTAAAAATAAATTACCTAAAAGAAAATAGGTGTCCGTCCCTTCTAAATAAATATATATAGTTACATTTGTATATTGAATACTACAAATATAAGAATTCGTGACGGTCCTAAAAACGATTTTTTTCGGGGACCGTCGCTAAAAAAATTAAGTAACTATTTAAAACCGTCGAGAAAAATTTAGTATTCCCAATGGTTTAAAATCGTAGTAAACAAAATAGGTAATGTTTTTTTTAATAAAATGTGATTTTTTAATGGACTCTTATACCCGACGATTTAAAACCGTCGGGTACAGTATAGGTGACAGTTTAAAACTGTCGCCTATAAGGGTCCATTAAAAAATCGTCACCTACTTCTCGCCACATTTTCCACGTGCCCGCCTACTTTTTGTCTATTTTCCACATGCCCACCTATTTCTTCTCCATTTTCCACACCCTAAAATGAAAATCATAACTCTTCAAAACTCCACACACGCCTCCGCACCATCGCCCTCCTCTCTCGCCGTCTTCCTCCCTCTCTTGATCTCCCTTTCTTGTTGTCTCTCTCGTCCATCGATCTCCACCCATCTCTCCTCATGTCGGTCTCCCTCTACTCTCTGTCGCGTACGTCGGACCACCACCACCTCCTGTCAGTGTTCCTCTCATCTCCGTCTTATACATCGGACCACCACCTCCTCCCGTCCGTCTCCCTCTCTCTTTTTCTCTCTCCGAGCTAGATATAAATATATTTATTTATTATATATATTTATTTTGTTATTGTATAAATTTAATGTGTTTTAAAATTAGTTGTTATTGTAATAAAATTAATTAGTTGTTTTATTTTAATTTAAGTAAAATTATAAAACTAATGTAGGAAAAAAAAGGGAAAAATAATAGTAGAAAAATCTGTATTTTTTTCTTTATTTTTTTACATTCCCGACGGTTTAAAATCGTCGCCTATACCCTGTTATAGGTGACGATTTTAAACCGTCGGGAAGTCCACATTAGTGACGGTTTTTAATATCATTGCCTATTTTACCTATTTTACGACGGTCGTATGGGCGACGGTTATAGAAACCGACGGAAATACTTTAAATGACTGTTTAAAACGTCGAGAAAAACTATTTTTATAGTAGTGATTGTATTGTTTTAATGTTTTATTCTGCTCTCGCTTAATCAAAAAAATCTTAAATCTGCCAGTGTACACAAATAATAGCACCTTCTACTTAAGAAGAATTGCATAAAGGGTACCTATATTTAGGTATTAATTATATAGTTGATCACTTTTCATAGTCAATATTATTAAATGCACTAGAAAATATGTCATATGCACTAAAGTATGGACTTGATGGAGATAGCACTACTACAATATTAGCCTTTAGAGGCAGTTTTTTCAACCCTATTTATAAAAAGGGAAGCTAAAGGGTGTGAAAATACCCGCTATGTTCGAATTTGACATTTAGAGGCGGTTTTTTGATAAAAACCGTAGGTATAAAATTGCATTATACCATTTAGAGGCGGTTGGAAATTATTTTTTTTTTTTTTCTGAACTACCCTATGGCGTCGGTTCCTGTATAGGAACCGACGGCATAGGGTACACAGTATGCTGACACGTGTACCCTATGCCGTCGGTTCCTATGAAGGAACCGACGCCATAGGGTCGATCAGAGTATATCTTTGCTCGACCTTTCTTCTTCCTCCCCACTTCACTCAGCAACCCAGAAAATAAAAAACCAGAGACCCCATTTCTCAGCCAAAACCCTCGCCTCCACCACCTTCTCCCCACCCTATCTCCCCCATTTCTCAACCATTTCAGCCCATTTTTTTTTTAAAATCCTCCATTTTCGATACTTAATAACATACACCTAAAAAGTTTTGATTTTTTAGCCTCTAAAAGTGTCATCCGAACCCAAATAGTAAATTTTGGGTGTGAAATCCGGCCACCCATTTTTGTTGAGAAATTGTTCAATCTCAACCTCGTTTAAGGTATAAATATTGCTTCTATTCTTATTGTATTATGTATATTGTTTTATTTTTTGTTTTTGTAAATTATTATTTGAGTTTTTTTATTTTATTAGTAATATTATTGTGTTTTATGTGTATAGTGTCGGGATTTTTTACGGTGGTCGTCGGATTGCGGTTATTAGGTAATAATTTATACCAAAATGTATAGTATTTATATGTATTTGTATATTTTATTGAATATTTGTATATAATGTGTGTATATATTTTGTGTGTGTGTATATTTTTTATGAAAATAAATTTTGTAATTGTATTTTATATATTTTTTGCAATATATATTTATTGTGAATAAAATGATGGAGGGATTTCATTAGTTTAGAAATAAAAATTTTAAAATTGAATTAGTGTGTGATATAATTTTATTTTTTTTGAGATAATAGTGTGAGATATAATTGATTATATATATGTATGTATAATTTAGTAACTAAGTAACTTGTTACAATTTTTTATAACTAGTTATAAGTTATGAAATAATTAATTTTGTAATTTCGTTGTATTTCTTTATATTATAGGGGTTCGGCATAATTTTGTGTGTAGCGTATTTGGGCTTGCAATTATAGGTATATACTTTTACTAACTTTTTCTTAATATATAATTAATTATCAATGCATGTTAGTTGAGTTTGAATATCTTAAATATTCATCCGTAGTGAAGTAGGTTCTGCGAATACATGTACTGCGGTCGGATGGGTGGATTAATTTTGTATTGTTTATCTGTTTTGTTTGTTATTTTAGGCACTTGTAAAATTTTTGGGAACGTCCAATTACAGCCGTTATGCTGCCGAAATTTCGGTAGAATTAGGATAAATCTTACTAAAACCATTCATAATATAGTTAATTATAACATAGTAATAAGAAGTTAGGTCACATAAAAAATAATAATATTCACATTTATGTAAACTTTTTAATTTTACCAACATTCTAATCAACTAAACAACCTAATAACATGAACTAATGTAAAACGAAAATTTGAGTAATTTTTAGATTAATATGAATAAATTGTGTGAGAAACTTAGTTAGTTACATTGTGTAATTAGTAACTAGATATAATTAGTTACTAAATAAATTAACAAAATAAACATATAAAATCCTTCTTTTTTTATTTTTTTTTTCTTTCATTTGAGAGGTTCAATGTGGATTTTTATTTTTCAAAGAAAATAAAGAGAAGAAGTTAATTAAAAGGGGAAAATATTAGTTAATACCTTTATTGCTTTACCAAAAATTTTTCCCCTCAATTTTATTTATTAAAAATATTTAACATTTTAATAACATTCTAATCAACAAAACAACCTAATAATATGAACTAATCTAAAACGAGAATTTGAGTAATGTATAAATTAATATGAATAAATTGTGAGAAACTTAGTTAGTTACATTGTGTAATTAGTAACTAGCTATAAGTAGTTACTAAATACTGAATTTTTTTGGATAGAATTTTTGTTATGGATAAATCATGGATGCGTGAGGAGAGAGACACACTGCGATTTCAAGTAGGGTTCGATGCATTTTTAGAGTTTGCCTTAAAGAATTCTACAAATCACGATCGTATTCATTGTCCGTGTGTAGATTGTTGTAATGTATCTAAAGGGAATATTACAATGATTAAGGACCATGTGTATTTACGAGGTTTCAATAGAAGTTATACTAATTGGTATTACCATGGCGAACATTTACCTAATGATCCATATCCATTAGGAAAGCGGGGGGTAGATGATATCGAGGGTAATGATTTCGATGATTATCCATTGGACTTGCTTAACGAAGCACAGGAGGAATTTCTTAATGATCCTGAGAAATTCGATAATTTTCTTAGTGATGCTGATAAACCTCTGTTCGATGGTTGTAAAAAACTAAGATTACCAACAATGGTAAAGTTTTACAACATAAAAGCAGAAAATGGAGTGAGCGATAAATGTTTTACTCAATTTTTAGCTGTTTTTAAAGATATCTTACCATTTGCCAACGCTTTCCGAATCTACTTATGAAGTGAAAAAAACGTTAAATTCTATAGGATTGAAGTATGAAAAAATTCATGCATGTCCGAACGATTGCATTTTATATCGTAAGGAATATGCAGACATGAATTATTGCCCGACTTGCGGTTTATCTCGCCATAAAGTAAACAAGAGTAAGGAGAATAGGAAACTTATCCCCCAAAAAGTGATGTGGTACATGCCTTTGATTTCGCGACTGAAACGATTATATCGTAGTGCAGAACATTCTGAAAATTTGATTTGGCATGAGACCAAGAGAGTGAAAGATGGAAAACTTAGACATCCTGCAGATTCCCAAGCTTGGAAAAAAGTAAACTACATAAATCCTGAATTCAAATCTGAACCAAGACACATTCGTCTCGGTCTGTCTGCGGATGGAGTAAATCCACATAGATCTCTAAGTAGTCGTCATAGTTCATGGCCTGTCTTCCTAGTTATGTACAATCTTCCTCCCTGGTTAGTGATGAAGAGGAAATTTAACATGCTTTCTTTAATGATATCAGGCCCGCAACAACTTGGACATAATATCGATGTATATTTGGAACCATTGATTGACGATTTAATAGAATTGTATGAGAACGGGGTTCGTGTCTATGATGGTTTTAAAAAAGAATTTTTTAATGCGAAAGTCGTGTTGTTGTGGACCGTCGGTGATTTCCCTGCTTATAGTAATTTATCAGGCTTAAGCACAAAAGGTTACGAAGGTTGTCCGATTTGTTGCACTAACACATCGGCTCGTCGCTTGGCAAATGGACACAAGATGTGTTATATGGGTCACAGACGGTACTTGCCTGCAAATCATCCTGATAGACGGAAGAATAAAGCATTCGATGGTACTGAAGAGGGTGATATGGCTCCTTTGCCACTGTCTGGGGAACAAATTCTCCAACAAGTTCAACTTGTAGATTTTAAGTATGGAAAGACGCAAAAAAATAAAAAAACTAATGGTTGTTTTCAAAGAAAGTCAATCTTCTTTCGTCTTCCATATTGGAAAAGTCTACTAGTTCGACATTGTTTGGATGTCATGCATATTGAAAAAAATGTGTGTGAGAGTATTATTGGTACCTTACTTGATATTCCCGGCAAAACTAAGGACGGTCTAAATAGTCGTTTAGATCTCGTTGAAATGGGTATACGACAATCTCTGGCACCCGAGAAGAAAGGTGAACGTTTATATTTGCCTCCGCTTGTTTCACTTTGTCCAAAAAAGAGAAACAAACAGTTTGCAAATCACTTGCAAATATGAAAGTACCCGATGGTTACTCGTCTAACATCAAAAACTTGGTGAATGAGACTGAATTGAAACTAATGGGTCTGAAATCACATGATTGTCATGCGTTAATGCAACATCTACTTCCAATTGCCATTAGATCAGTCTTGCCAAAAAATGTTCGAGAGTGTTTGACACATGTTTGCATTTTCTTTAATAGGTGTGCGGGAAGGAATTAGAATTGGATAAGTTAGATGCATTACATGAACATGTAGTCAAAACATTGTGCAACCTGGAAAAGTTTTTTCCGCCATCTTTTTCGACATCATGATCCGTTTAATGGTTCATCTAGTGAGAGAAGCAAGGCCGTGTGGGCGGTGTGGGCGAGATGGATGTATCCATTTGAAAGAAATATGAAGGTACTTAAAAGTTATGTGCGTAACCACTATCGGCCGAAGCATGTATGGTTGAGTGCTACATATACGAAGAGGCCGTTGAATTTTGTTCGCAGTACATGGCCGGAGTTGAGGCAATAGGAATTAGCAAACCAAGAACCGACCCCGAGATGATGTTGATAGAGGATTAAGGGGCAAAGGGACAATGGTGACAGTGTCCAAGCTTGAACTAGATCAAGCTCAATTAGTCGTGATGAACAATAACGCAGAGGTTCAACCATATATAACGTAAGTACCTTTTGTTTGATTAACATTACTTAAGTCACGATGAACAATAACTTGATTTATCTTACTTGTTTTACAGTGACCATATGGAGCTGTTACAATCAATGGTTCCAAGAAATCAAAAAAATAAACAAAAATGGGTTGCAGACCAACATCGTCAAACTTTCATTGGGTGGTTAAGGAATACCATTATATCAAAGTTGAACGAACCGAATCATGGAGTATCTGATGTGTTGAGTCGTATTGCCCTTGGACCAACTTTTGCGGTTGCAAAGCATGAAGCGTACATTGTAAGGGGTAAACGTTTTCATACAAAGTCAAGAGATGATGCTCGAGAGGTTCAAAATAGTGGTATACGTATCGTCGCAGAAACTATGCACTTTGCAAGTGCAAAAGATAGAAACCCTGTTTTAGGTACTATGACGTATTACGGGGTCATTGAAGAAATATGGGAGCTCAATTATTTTGCGTTCCGAATTCCACTTTTTAAGTGTTCTTGGGTTGACAACAACGTTGGAGTAAAAACTGACGAGCTTGGTTTTACTTTGGTTGATTTAAGTAAGAGAGGAAGCAAGAATGATCCATTCATCATGGCTAGCCAAGCAACTCAAGTTTTTTACATTTCTGATCCGGCTAATGATAAATGGTCTATTGTTTTATCGACACCAGAGAGGAGGTTCTTAGAGACTGAAGAGGATGAGGAGAATGCTGACTTATGTTACGATGACTTCATTGTTGGACAACCAATTCATGAGCAACTTATGGGAATTGATCGTAACATTGAAGAAGACGACGCTGAATATATTAGAAACGATATCAATGAGGGAATATGGGTCAATTGTGATTCAGGCAAACATAAACAAAAAAAGAAAAGAAAACGTGTCTAATTGGTAACTTGATATATAGCTTACTTTATATTGTGGTTGTGAATGGTCCTGAATACTTAACAATTTGTTTATGCTTTTAATATTTCATATACACTACTTGTTATATATATAGCTAACTTTGAAGTTTGTTTGTTAATGGTGTAGACATGGCGAACTCGGAATCAGGATCTGATTCGGGAGCAGAAAATGAGTGTCCAACCACAATACCTACACGAGGGCCGACGCAAATGAATGAAATATCCAAACTAATGGATCAGGGCAAAAGAGTGGCCCTCGAAGTTAATGATAAAGGTCAATACTGTGGAAAAAGCTATGCGAAGCTCGTATCCACTCTAGGAGTCAGATGTCGGCAGACAATAGGGTTGGCTTATAAAAACTGGAAAGAAGTCAACCAGACTCTGAAAAATAAAGTTTGGAAAGACATTCAGGTAAGCTATTATTTGTTAGAATTTTGATTTGTTTTTCTATTACTCCAAATGTTGACTCTAACCGTGTTTGTTTTCCTTCAAAATAGACGGGGTTCATTGTGCCGGACACCTTCAAACATGATTGTCTCATCCTAGCTGGGAAGTTAATGAAAGACTTCAAGAATAGGATGACAAAAGACATCATAATGCCCGCGTTGAAAGAGAATGATGCGGGACGACCGGCACAAGTCACGAAAAGCACCGGAGATCGACGCCGCCGATTGGTGCAAATTTGTTGAAAGTCGACTAACTCCCGAATTTACGGTACGCTAATTATATTAACACTAAGATAAACTCTTAAATACAAGTACATGTATCTAATGTATTTTTGGCATTGTAGGAATTGAGTAAGGTGCAACGTGAACGTTCCTCAAAAATTCAATCCAGACATCGAAGTGGTCGGAGTGGAATGGTGAACGTACGGGAAGCTGTGGTAAGTAATACTTAAAATTTAATGTGCTATAATGTGCTATACAATTTAATTGGTACTCATTTTATTGTTATAACGTTATGTAGAAAAAGGACCTCGAAGTTGCAGATCCTCCCCGCCACCGTGTTTGGATTAAATCTCGCACTAAGAGTAGAAAACTTGTCACTGATTACGACAAGGAAATTGCCGAGAAGATAGTAAGTATATATTAATCCTTAATTGAGTTCTACTCATGAGTTAGTGTATATAATTCATATACTAATTGCTTGAATATATGCGTGCATTAGGCTCAATTAGAGGAGAAGCTTAGTCAGGGACAAATTCAGGTCCAGGGCCAAAACGATATCCTCACGCAGGCGCTCGGGACTCCAGAGCATCCTGGACGTGTCGAAATTTCTTGGGTATGCTATTACTTCAAATGTTATTTATTTAGTTACATAAATGAAATCGTTGCTAATTTGCATTTTATGATTTGTAGGTTCCTGACCAGGGCATCTCAACTGTTCGGCAGGAAGAAAAGGGAAGTGTCTGATGTTGTGGCTCGGCAAGCGAAGGAGATTGAAAAATTAAAAGCCGAAGTCCAATCCCTTAAGCAGCAGAGGAACGCTGCCGAACAAGAGGAAGAAGGAGAGGTGGCTGGTGAGGCGTATGTTCCACAACCATACGCTCCTCAGGATGAGGTACAACCACAAATTTATGCTGAGGACTTTATTTCCCTCAACGACCAAGGTATCCTATACAATTTTGATGACCATACGACCCTTAATCAGCAAGTACATCTCTGCTCTGACAACATCGACAATATTGTCGCCCGAGGGTTTTTGTACGAGCATGTGGGTACGATCAAAGTTCACTGCCAGGATTACGATGATTCACATGCTCGGATCATGGTTTCGGAAATCCTGCAAGAGGACGCTGAAATCCCAGTCCCAATTGAAGAGTGCAGATATGTTAGGGACGTGTACCAGATGTTCCTTCCTTGGCCTAAACACTTAATTTTAACAACCGAGGTAACTTCTCAACTGAAATTAATTTTTAATGATTAGTGGAGTTTGAATATCTTCAATATTCATCCGTAGTGAAGTAGGTTCTGCGAATATATGTCTTCTTACTGGGATGGATGAACAAACTACTGTTATATATGTGTTATTTGTCGTTATACAGCCATGTTCAAATTTTGGGGTCATTCAATTACAACCGTTATGCTGCCGAAATTTCGGTAGAATTTAGATAAAATTTGATATATATATATTATGTTCTGTTTTGTTTAGGGTCCACTCGCTCAACCGCCCTCAAGACGTGATGCGTCAAAGGGGAAAGCTCCGATGCTTTCTCCACAAGGCCGTGGTGCACGGGAAGATGACTTGTTCACGGAAGAGAAGATGGCGTTGATCCCTAATTCGCTAAAATGGATGATTCATGAATTCCTAAGGCTCAAAGATAAACGTGATATAATCACAATTTCTGTCCCCCGAGGATTCATTGCACCGCGTACCCAGATCACGTTATCTGGAGAGGATTTGCAGCAGGTTGCTACGTGTAACTACATCGGCAACCAGGGAATGCTGTTTGGAATGATGTATACTCTTCTTTAATCTAATTAACCTTATATCAAATTATAGTTAAATTATTATAAGGCACTAACACTTTTTTTGGCAGGCACATATGGGAGAGCATCAATGGTCTGAGAAAAATTTTCAAGTTTTACGACCCAGAGCTTCTCACAGTGCATGGGATCAACGATGAAGAACAGAGTCGATCCTTTTGACGATGCGGCAAGACGATTGGCTAATTGGTTATCACTAATGAACAACAACCACCAAATGTTCTTTATTCCTTGGAATATCGGGTAAACTTTATTAAATTCTTTAGTGCTAATTGTTCATTTCTATATTATGTCTTCAAATTATTTTTATACTATCTTACTTATATTCCAATATAATTTTCTAGGATGCATTGGACGCTAGTGGTGGTTGCGCCAAGGAAAATTATCCATTTAAACCCTGTAAAAGGCCGCCCAATTCCCGAAGAAATAGAACAAATGATCAGAAGGTAATAATTTAATGACTTCTTATGTAACGAATTTAAATTAACTAACGAATTGAAATGCTAATATAATTTTCCCAAACAGGGCATTCATGTATATAGGGAACGCACATCAGTATCTTGGCCCGTGGCAAGGAATTTCACAAGCAAACTGTCCAAGACAACCTAAAAGCCAAGAATGCGGTTTTTATGTTTTGAAATATATCACTGACATCGTCGCACGTGCCAACCCCAACCGTTACATACAAGATCAAAAAGCTGTAAGTTTTAATTATTGATTATAGTATATAAATTTTATAATAACAAATATATAATATACATATACATAAACTAATATAAATTTTTAATTTTTTTAACAGTTTGGGGGTAAGAAGCAATACGATCCAAAAACAGAATTGTTACCACTACAGCGAAAGTGGATCGAACAATTGATGGCGGTGATTCACGGTGACGATTGAGGTTCAAAGGTCGAAGAATTTTTCTTCATTATGTAATTTTTATAGATTAACTTGTAGTTAGATTTATTAACTTATTAATATTTTTAACTAATTTTACATGTTTGTGTAATATTTAATTACTTTTATGAAATCAAATTATGTTTTTACCCAAATTTAATTACTATTTAATTTAAAATGTAATTAATATATAATTAAATTAAATAAATATGTAATTTAAAATTTAAATAAATATGTAATTTAAATTAAATAAAATAATATATAAATTAATAAATATAAAATTAAAATAATATAATTAAATTAAAAAAAATGAAAAAAAACTGAAATCTGAGGAGTTTTGGCGTCGGTTGCTACGCCACATATGGCGTCGGTTATTGGCTAGGAACCGACGCCATATATACCCCTATGGCGTCGGTTCTTAGCTAATAACCGACGCCATAAGGGTATATATGGCGTCGGTTCATATAAACCCTTTAGCGTCGCCCTGATCAGCGTCGGTAGCGAATTTCGCGAAAACCGACGCTGAAAGGGCTTAAAAACCGCCTCTAAAGGGTGTTTTTGTAGTAGTGTAGCCAACATTAACATAGCCATTTTATCAAAACTTTGTCTATTTTTTGACACATTTTTTTAGTGTATTTTTTATGTATATTTTAGTATACAATTGGTAGCACTGATTAATTATTCATCGTATAATGCTACACTATATTCGTACCATACATATATTCACACGTATACCCCCTACTTCACTTTAAAGTAAGAAGAAACGTATTCTAAAACTGTGAAAATATTCATCATTTCACAGCTATTTCCATAAATCATGGTGATCTAATAAATTAATATTTCGTGCCATTGTATTTTATATCTTTAAATTCAAACTAAGACACATGTATTGAGATTAATAGTAACATTACCATTACCATAACCCACATAAAGTTCTACCCTTAACTTCTTATATATTATAATCTCTTAGTTAATTTTTGTGTCCAAAAACACATGTTAAATTAATATTTTTTTTATGTCGGTATTCGTTATATAATTACAACATCATCTTGGTAAATGTTTTTAAAAAATAATAAGTTTGAAATTTTTTAAACACACGTGATATAAATTGGAATATCAAAAACTTTATTTTCAGTGATGTAAATTATTCGAAATTTTTAAAAAATTTACAAGAATAATATTGTGACTCTAATAAATACTGCTATAAAAAATATAAAAAAAAATATTCCAATATATATAATTTCGAAAGTAAAAATTAACTAATAAATTATAATAAAAGGTTATAATTAACTGTTTGTATATATCATTAAGTACTAATACTTTAGATGATAATCTCATTATTTGCTCCTTATATTAATAATCATAATTATTAAACTAATAAAAGCATTAGGAGCATAGACCACTGGTGCATGCAGATAGATGAGATCAGAGATCAGTACATATATATACATAGGAGTCATGAATAGTATTAATAATTCAAATGCATGGCAATATTTGACAAGACAAAAGCATTAATAGCAATGAAAATCAAACTCATGATGAAAAAGACGAAATGGGATCTCTTGTCCCATATCCTTTTAAGATAAAGATACACATGCATAAAGATATATTTATTATGAAACGAATCTCAAAATACATATATTAAATAAATATATATATATATATGTACGTTGATTTAAACATGTATATATACAGCTGCCACTTATTGCCTTCTTCTGTATTACATTTTGCTCACTTGTTGATTCATCACCATTTAATTCAAACAACGAAATGACTACTCAATGAAAAAAAGCATAAGCTAATAAGTCCCCCATGCCACTTCACACTAGCCAGGTATGGGGCGTTTATATATATATATATATATGAAAGAGACTACCATATTTATATATATATACATACCAGATAATTAATGCTAGGGACCTATTATATGTATTGAGAAGTGCTAAAATGACATCACTTTAGCAATTATTAGTGTAATTAATCTCATCTAATTTTTTAATTTAATAAAATCACTAATAGTAAGATGTGATCTTTAAGTAGTGTTAAGTACTATTGATACCCAAAAACTGATATGTATTATATTTTGATGGGCTTAACTAGCAGATATAGCTCTATAGGGTATGGACGTGAAGTTATATATGCAAGTGGCTGCTCTGGGGATATATAGTGGCCCCAATTCGTTTTTCTTTTCTTGACTTAAAAATCGGATAATATTATGAAATATCATACCTTTGTTTTGTTCAACCCACCATACGAAATTTATATGAACCTTTTTCTCTCTATCCTGATCGATCGACCATGTACCATTCCCATCAACTGTGGTACATATTATATATAAATCTTCATAGGGTATCATTATAGTATGTAGCGATTACTTTTAATCACCATTTTTTTTAAGAGCATTCCTTAGTGCTTAGTATTATCTAAACGTGTTATTTTATGATTAGCTAGTAATAATCTTTAAAAATTATTACATTAAACTATATATAACTCAATACTAGACTAATAGTAATATTAACATATAAGAGGGTGCTAGATACCGCTATTAATGCCTTTTAACATTTCTCTTTTTTTTAATAAGTTTAGTGCATGAATATATAAATTTTACACAAAGATTCTGATAAATAAAAATCAATCATTACCTAATAATTTTTGAGATATACGTATTTTATTTACATATATATAGTTAGGTATACGTGTTGATAAAGCTTATCCACAGGAGTAAGAAAATGGCAGATAATAATCTGGGAAACCTAGCTATAATGCTATATATCTAGGTGTGTAAAGTCACTTTAGGAAGCACGTGTTAATTGATTATAAAACCTGCATATATTGCATGCCTGTCTTTGATGAATTCGGCTGCTGAAAATTAAAGCTCAGTTCTCTTAGTCATTCTCAGCCAATTGATTGATCGTAAAGAATCGACTACTGTACATCTTGGAAATATAAGTTCTATACCTCCACACCCAATAATCTCTTTTCATATATACTCCGCATATTTGGAATATTATATATAATTAACTTAACTAATCTATTTATTAATTAACTTTATTAAATATATAGTTTTTCTGAATATATTATAATATATGAGATTTTATCGTACTTAATGAGAGGAGTAACTCAAATGTAAAATATTGACGCTGAAAAGTGGCTACCAACTTGCTAAATTAGCGAGATGAATAATGAGTTTAAGTAAAAAATTTAGAGACACGCATAATTTATAGGAGTTCACTCCTCATGTCTCGATGGTAATTGAGCTACGTCTACTTTGAATTTTTATTTCTTGCGAGATGGTAATTACAAAAAAAGGCTAAGTGTTTAAACTTTAGTTTCTAGAGAGAGAAATTAAAGACAGATGCTCTAATAACCTTGTGGGTAATTTTTTGAATATGAATAATAAACTAAAAGAGCTCTACTTTTATAAATGAAGGAGGTCCACAAAAGTAGGGAAAAAATAATTAAAAATATGGAAAAAAAATCTAAATTGACTAATTTTAACTATAAATGATAATCCAACAATCAAAATTAACTTTTGAAGTTGATAGCTATTTTCGGAGCCTAGCGGGACCCACCGCGGGTAACCCAGAGCTTATTTTCGTAACTCTCTTGGGGTGAAATTTGAGGTCAATAACTTCAGAATTGAGATTGAAGTGTGAGAATGACTTGATAGATCATTGAAATAGTTTCAAAACTCAATTTGACTCGCATCAATCGAATCAATATTGAGTGAGTTATGGCCGTTTTACTGAAGGTTGTTCTGGGCCCAGCGCCCAAGTTGACATCCAACACTCAGGTTGACATCCCAGCGCCCAAGTTGACATATGGCATCAACTTGGACGCTGGGTAAGTGAGAAAACGTCCTGGAAATGTACTTTTTGATGCCTAAGTGATATTTTAACATCACTTAGTTTGTTTCTGTGTTCTGGTGAAGCTGGTAACCAGTTCCTAGAAATATTGTTGTTCAACAGAAATGAGAGACTCGAAACTCTTCATTTCTGAGTGTGTTTCCCATGTTAAAAATGAGAAATGCGAAGTTGTGAATTTGACTACTCTAACTTCATGGATTTTAGTTATTGTGAAAAACTAGACAGACGGTCGAATCATGAATCGGATAAGCAAAACCCAACGCACCAGACCATTTGTCAACATGGGCATTGGGTACCCATTCCTAAGCTCCCGAGATGTCGTTTTGATACTTCTAAGGTTCTTGAACTTGAGGACGAGGTCTCCTACCCTATTTTGACCATTCCCAATTCAATAGTTGAGTTAGATTTGGCATTTGAGATATCGAAACCAGTGCACCAAGTTGATTTTCAACTTGGGCGTTGGGCCCAACACCAAGTCAACCTGAGCGTTGGGCCCTATTTCCTAGGTCTTGGGTTTGTAGTTTTCTCCCCAAATTTGTTTGAATCTTAATTATATCTAATGAGAGAAAAAATGCCTGGAACACTTTTTCAAGAACTTGATTAGAAAGAGCCTAGGTTGACAATATGTCAACCTGGGCACTGGGTCCCAGTTTTGGCCCTTCAAAAGTTTTGTTTGGTCTCCAGAAGTAGTTGAATCTTAATCTTTAATGAAAATGGAGAAGACGCTCGAAAGAATTCTTAAAAAACATCATCAGAATCGGCCCAGATTGATAAAATGTCAACCTGGGCGTTGTGCGTTGCTTTTGGCACGCAAGATGTGTTGTTTCTTCCCAAAAAATACCTATTTTGCTATTTTTGATGAAGACGAAGAAGATGCAAAAGTAATATCATCAATATAATACTTGGAAGGTGTCCAGATTGATAAATTGTCAACCTAGGCTTTGTGTGCCCGGGCACTGTGTAACGTCCCCGCTTCAAGCCTCTATTGGGCCATTACACCCACGGACTAATGGCTCTTATACACGAGTTCATCACTCTGGCTGCTTCATGGACTAATGACTGACCCTACAGACCAACACGAGTGTTTTCAGTGTGCTTTGTCCTCACTCACACACATCCTAGGAAAACTTCCCAGGAGGTCACCCATCCTTGAAATTACTCCAGGCCAAGCACGCTTAACTATGGAGTTCTTTCGAGATGGGCTACCGAAAAACAAGATGCACCTTGTTGATATAGGTAGTACCAATCAATCCATTTAAGCTCTCTTTAACTGTGTAGTCCCATACTTACACAGTCTCAGATTCATCCCACTAGACCTTCCCCAGGCGATGTGGGATTGCACAGCTTACCCGGTATTTCCCCTTACGGATCACGGGACTACTGACTGTCACAATCACCCCCCTTACGGGGTCCGACGTCCTCGTCGACCACACTTTCGGCTGGGTCAAGGCTCTGATACCATTTGTAATGTCCCCGCTTCAAGCCTCCATTGGGTCCTTACACCCACGGACTAATGGCTCTTATACACGGGTACGCCACTCTGGATGCTTCTTGGATTGATGACTGACCCTACAGACCAACACGAGTGTTTCCAGCATGCTTTGTCCTCACTCGCACGCTTCCTGGGAAAACTTCCCAGGAGGTCACCCATCCTGAAATTACTCCCAAGTCAAGCTCGCTTAACTGTGGAGTTCTTTCGTGATGGGCTACCGAAAAACAAGATGCACCTTGTTGACATAGGTAGTACCAATCAATCCATTTAAGCTCTCTTTAACTGTGTAGTCCCTTACTTACACAGTCTCAGATTCATCCCACTAGACCTTCCCTAGGCGATGTGGGATTGCACAGCTTACCCGGTATTTCCCCTTACGGATCACGGGACTACTGACTGTCACATACTGGGTGCTCAAAAATAAACTTACTCCGAATCTGATTCTAATGCCTCAAATATGTCTGTGGTATGTCTAGTTGATGTGCCAAAGTAGAGTTTGACCCATTTGCACTAAGACGGTCCTAGAAACTAAAATCTTAGTTGGGAATGTCAACTTGGGCGCTGGGTGAAACCCTAGGTGCCCAGGTTGGCTTCTGGGGTGTAGGTTCGTGTAATTTCAGCTCCTAACACCTAACTTTGATTGCTCCATGTCTTCATAGTACAAAATACTAAAAGATAGTGGGTTGGATTCAAGTTATTGAATTTTGAACTTCCGTTCCAGGGTTCCCAAAGTCAATCTAGGCACAGGACTAGGGACCCCTCCTAGGTAGACTTGTTATGACTCGAGACTACTCAACTCCGATATGCATGTCATCTCTCTTTCCACGTGTCAAAAATAGATGTCCGCATCATCCAGGCTACTTTTGGTGTAAACATTTTCCCCTTAAGTCAATTTTACACTTGTGTGAGGTTGACTTAATGGCGTGAACTAAGCCCATTTCTCTCAAAACTACAAGGTGGGCATCAATTTTTACAATCTTAGACAATTTTTTCTATTCTTCAACTATTCCCACTGAGAATAGGATTTCAAATTCCCATTCCCTGTTGAATAGTGAAATTCAAAATTTTAAGTTAAAAAAGAGAAGAGTTTAGATGACTCATTGAGTGATTCCCTTTAATTTAAGATACTGTGAAATCATGCTGATATTGGAATGTCAACATTTACTCTGATCTTTAGTTGTTGTCTTAGCATTGACTATCTTGTCACAATGTGTGTTTATGTGAATATAGATGTAGTCTTTGTCTTCTCTTAGGTTGTAGCCTTGAAACTCTTTTGCATTCTCTCGGCTGTGTTTCAGCGAAGGTGGTCTTGTTCATCTCCTCAGTTTAATAGCAGATGAGGCCTTCAACATCTCCTTGGTTTTGCAGTGGAGGAGGCATTCATCATCTCCTTAGATTTACAACTTATGAGGTCTTCATTGCTCATCAGATTTACAGCGGATGAGGTCTTCATCATCTTTCTCAGCTTTACAACATAGGAGATCTTCTTGGAGACTGTCTATGATGTGTTGTGGCAGTTGTTGAATGTTTATAGTGAATTGAGAATGTGATTAACTCCCGAATTAATATATGCAATATGGGGGTGATGCTTTCCCTAACTTGGGTGCACCTTAGAGTGATTGTAGGTGCGATCTCCATTTCTTCCTTGGCCTTAACCTTAGAAGTCTTTGTCGTCCCTTCTACTGTATTCACAACGGAAGAAACCTTCTTTGTCCCCTTGGCTATCTCGACAGCGAAGGAGGTCTTCTACCTCCCCTCAGTTGTTAGCACGGTAGAGGAGATCTTCCTCATCCCCTCAGCTATTAGCACAATGGAGGAGGTCTTCTCGGCAAATGTCAATGATGTGTTGTAACATTCGCATGCTACTCTTTGGTTGCCAAAGGAGATGGTAGATACCAACTGTTATTGAGAACTTGACAAACATGTGGTAGATTGGTGAGATGGCTTGGAGATCACTGGGTGTGGACCTTCCAAGGAGACTTGATGTCGATCACTATGAAGGTGGTCATAGTGATGTTTTCCATGGGGCAGTTTCAACTGTGAGTAGTAATTTGATTTTACCACAGGGAGTGATGTTGGCTGACCTGAAACCATACATGAGCTGTTTGCATGGTTCCGGATCACTTAGGACGTGGCCCATTCTTTTTAGGGTCTATTTTGATTAGAATATTTAGTGATGCTTGATCATTAACCATCACCTTTGTCACCATTGTGATTGAAATTTTGTTGATACTGTCTAAACTTGATTGTTCTTGCCCCCTAACCTTGATTTCTTAGTGACTGGGTGAAAAACTTTGAAATTTTAATGTTGTAGCTATCTGTTGTGCGTGAGATAGACCACTGTTGAGGTGTTGCTTGTGTGCTTGGTGCTCAAGCATGAGTTCACTTTATGATCATGAGTAAGATGAATCACTATCAAACTGTAGTGCGAAAAAACCTGCCAGATCTTTTGTATAGGGGTGAAATCATAGGTTTTTGAAGAACCTGGTTTGATGATTTCAACTCATAGAACCTTGTTGAAGAAAAAACTTTAAGGGAGGAAAAATAAAAACGACAAATTAGACTAAACATGTGCAACATCCCATACTTAGGAGGAGTTTAGCCACTGAAAGAATACCATAACTGGGGTAGCATCCCACTCTCAGAGGGTTTTCTTCCATCAACTACAAAATCTCTTTTGGATGCAACGTCCTGCTTCTAAAGAGCTTTCTGTAATTGATGATGCTTTTCTTTTCTTTTTGATTTTTGTGCTCTGAGGAGGAACACTTGCACTAGCACTTTAGATTAATAAACTCGGTCGTTATATTCTTGTGTGACCTCAAGTGTTTATACCATAACAATGATTAACTATGGTGTGTAAATAGTCTGTATGTGCGGTCGTTCAACTTAATGACTTACCAGCACTAGCACTAGCACCTTAGGATTAAGAAACTCGATTACTAGGGACAACATCAACATTTTATTAAACTATAGAAATACTAATTGAGGTGTGCAAATTTTTTGAATGCCACTGCAACCCCTGACTCTCGTATACCAGGGTAACACCCAGCTCCCGTATACCAAGGTGTATGTGACATACATGGATCTCGTGTACCATGAATTTTTTGTGAATGCTCATGTAACGTGTATAACTCTCGTATATTATGTCTTATTTACCCATAAGTGATTGAAAAAATGCCTTCATTAGTCAGTTGCCATACCAAATCCCGTTGGGCTTTCTTGATCATGGATCTCAGGGAATTGTTACATGTGTGAGCATTCGTCCACTTATCTAAAGAATGATGGGTTGGAAATATTTAACTCACTAAAGAAATAACCGTAGTTACTTTAAGAACAACTCCACAAGCTTTGTTCAATGCTTGAGATCGAGCATCATCAGGTCTGTGAGTTGTAATTGATTAATAACAATGAAGTACCAACAAGCTTTTACTCAACAATCTTATTCATTAATTAGTAAATTCAATTATATCACTATGAGCTAAGTTGGAAGAAAAAAGAAGTAATAGTTGTTAATTTTCATTTTTCATCAAAACTTAATTGAAGTGATCCCCATTACACTTATAAATTAGTTGGCAGAAGGCCATGCGAACCCTTAAAATTGTTAGACCGATTTCTTATAATTTCATTTAAGGGCATCCCTAGCTAGGTTCAACAAAAAATAGTTGCTCAATTTACCTTATTTAACACACTTTTAATTCTTAGCCAATCACAATTTATTTATTTTTTTTAATTAAACATATAAGAAGTTACTGGTGCTTAATATGAAATCTTTTTCTTCACCACTCCCTTCTCTCTCCTACCATTTAATATAATATGACCAATCATCCAATCCAATGACAACCGATCGCCCAATATTAGATATTCAATTGTGATCGGACCAGATTAGATGTTATTTTTAAATATTCAATTGGATCGGATCAGATATTGGATAGATTGTCCAAAAATCTAATACATCCAACATCCAATCAAACTAATTAATATTTTCATTAATTTGAATGAGTAATTAGATTTTATATTGTTAGACGTAAAATATATATGTATATAAAAATTAACGTTAAAATTTTACTCTTTTTTTCTTGGATGGGATGAATCCAATCTAATTCAATATATACATATTGGACCTATTAAGAAAATATTAAGTCTAAAATATTGAATAAATCTAAATTAAACCAATAAATTATATGAAATACATTCAACGGATAGAACTGATCCAATTCAACATCCAATGTATATTTAATCGATTGGATGATTGGATAGGATCGGATGGTAAAATCTAACCTCTAATATATAATTAGATCAAATCTAGATAGACCTAAAAACATTAAATGTGTTCCAATAAATACTCCTAACCTATATGACAAAAATTGGCCTAAGATGCATATTATTATTATTATTATTATTATTAAGGAACAGTACTTTTGTACGTACTCGATACACAAGTGGGCAGTGACACGTATCAAAAGGAGAGCAATGTGCAGAGATTTTAATTGGCAATTATTGATTGCACCATATGCATTTTCTGCTTCTTCTTGGCATCATTCGCTTTAAAGCTCTCAGTAAATAGAGTCGTGCTTGACTATGAAACACATTCCAAGTCAATAGGATCGCTTACAAATTATAATCATATAAATACATACATATATTATCTTTTTTATAAGTAATAAGGTGATTATATTATTACAATTATTACATGCATGTGCTTGCATTTTTATTTACCTTCTTAAAAATTCTCCTATTACAAAAATAAACCTCTTAATTTTTTTATACCATTTAATTCTACTAATTTCTATACTTACCCAAATTACCTTTCTCAATTTTTTTTTTAAAAAAAACTCAAAAACTAAAAAAATTCTCTCTCTCTCTCTCTCTCTCTCTCTCTCTCTCTCTCTCTCTCTCTCTCTCTCTCTCTCTCTCTCTCTCTCTCTCTCTCTCTCTCTCTCTCTCTCTCTCTCTCTCTCTCTCTCTCTCTCTCATACACACATTTATCTATTCTCACACAAGCTCAAAACAACATGTAACACCCTACTAAATTAAATACGTATTGTGATTTTAAATTACTTTATACTACTTTGCTAATCAAAAGATTTACTAAAACACGTGAATAATTAAAATTTCCACAATTAAACTTTAATCTTTAATATATAAATACTTTACATAATTCAGGATTCCGTTTTAAAGTTACAACTATTTTTTTTTTAAATATAGTAGTTACAAAAGTTGTCACCAAGCGACTCTCAAAATGAAACTTACAATATCCCGAAGATCTTAACACTTCAAGTCTAACCGCCCCGATATGTATATATTTACTCGAGCTCACTATTGTTCAGTCTTTGCTTTGTCTTTACCTAAACATATAAACATTTGTGAGTCGATAAACTCTCTAAGAAAAACATAAACATAACATAAAAACTGAATTATAATCAGGTGCTCATACACTCAATCACAACTCTATATCCCGCGTTCAACGCGTACTAAGTCTAGAACGTTCGTATGACAGTACGATTGATCATAATATCAGTCTATACTCAGTACTCTAGTCGTACCGATGTGATAGCGTCAATCTTTACTTTGCCAAACATATATCCATCAGTATTCAATGCAACCCTATGTACACTAATACCGCTCTTACTGATATGTTATCTATTAGGCAATATCATAAAACATGCACATTAAATATGTAAACATATATGCAACTATTATACTTTAATTCTAAATTTAGGTGTTCCGGTCAATTTGAGTAGAAATTACTGATCGACGATTTACAGGTCCCTAAGTCACAACATAAGTAAAATTAATAAGTGATATGCTAAATTACTTTTTGGGAACTTAAACTCAAAACTAAAAGTTTTTCTATTGATAAATATAGCGTGAAAATACCCTAAATATCGATAAAACGTGAAAAATTGGGGTCTGAAATCTAAAAAATTTGGTGAATCAAAACCTCGAAATGGTTTACTGTCTTCTGAGGTCCTCCAAAAAACTGTGCAAAAAACACTTAACTTTGAAAATTTTCTCAAATCTACCCTAAATTCCACCAAACTCTCCAGAATACCTAGCCTATTGAAGACATAATTAACATAATCCAACCAAAAATAGCAGCTAAACTCCCTGAATCTAATTTCTTCATTAAAGACCTAAGTTTGAGCTGAAAAGCTCAAATCTTGATCTTTCTCAATAATAACCATAAAAATTAGTATAAAGCAACATAATTATCTAAGAAATAGCCTCAAAAAATGAACTCAAACACTACTAATTCAAGTTGTAACCTAAACCCAAAAACATGCATGAAACTCTAATTTTCTATTTAAAAATTCAAAGAGAAAAGGGAGAGAAGCTTACCTTAAGCTAACCCTCTTTTAATCTATGAAAACTCTAGCTAAAATTCTTTAATTTCTGATCTGAAATGGAGAAGAAAATCCCTTTGCTTGGGATTGCTTGGGCCGAACTAAGAAGAGAAGGGAAGGAGTTTCTAATTTTTGGTTTTTTCTTTGATGAAATCTAATTGTCTAACATAATATAAATCCTATATTCAGATTTAATTATTGAATAACAAAATAAAATATTAGAATTTCCACTACAAGATAACCTTTGTGGGAGTATTCTAAGCCTTTTTTTTTGTGTATAGGTCGAATCCCACTATGAGGTCTTTTCCTAGAAGATTTGAACCAATGACTCTGTGGACAACGGAACATCCAAAGAAGAATTGTAATTTTATCAGCTTGCTGATTAATTCAATGCGAAGTACTTAATTATTTGCAACTTGGAAATAATGTATCTTCTTCTTCCACAATTTAAAATACTATCTTATTATTTAAAATTTTCTTTGTGGACTAAAATAATATATTTTCTTCACAATTTTGAGACCCTGAACATTACAGACATCAAATCGCACACCTTGCCTTACCTTAAGTCGTTCTTTGTACATATACATTCAGATATATATATGGAACATTTCTTGATGGGTATTACCCATGAATGTTTACTAAACAAATTTAACTATAAATATTAATTTTAAAAATATCAAACCATCGAATTTTGATCTAATAACGAATAATGAAATCACAAATTTGAATTTCTATGCTTAATTATTTAACTACTTAATTAAAAAAAAATATCAAAAAATTTGCATTCTTAATAGGTATTACCCATGAATGGGTAATATTAAAAAAAATTGAATTTTTATAATTAATTTTTCTATTTAATTAGAATTTTTATTTTTTATTTTTACATTATATGGACTGGGGTTGTTCCATCAGCTGAAAAAAAAATTATCAAAATAATAAGAAAAAAAAAATTGAGTTTGACTTACATATTTTTAATATAAACATATTTTAGATATAGTGTAAAAGAAAGTATTTTTTGATATTTTTTTTTTAATTAAATAGCTAAATTAAACATAGAAATTTAACTATTCAATTAAAAAAATATCAAAAGATACTTCTTGAGTGCTTTGTTTTTTTTTCTTCTTTTGGTTCTTTGGCAGTGGTACCATGGTACCAGACATGGCTGAAGCTTTCGCCATTAAAGAGGTGTTAAGTTGGATCAAGGATCATGAATGACATAATGTTGAACTTGATTGTCTCTCAATTGTCTAAGTTATTCGAAGTAACATCACCATGGTTTCGCCTCTTGGGGGAGTGGTGATGGATTGTCGAAAACTTCTATCTAGTTTAAACAATATTTCTTTGTTTTTTATTAAACGATATGCTAATATGATTGCGCACAGTTTTGCTAAAGCGTCATATTCTTTTCCAGATCGAGTTTTCCGTTGGAGGGATATGTTCCTACTGAATTACAGTCTTGTCTTTTGGCTGATTTAGCAAATTAATAAAATTCCAATTTGCATTAAAAAAAATATAGAAATTTAAATTTTTTTTCTATTATTCGCTATCAGACTCAAATTTAATGGTTTAATATTTTTAAAATTAATATTTATTATTAAATATTACCTATATTAACAATTTTGGTTTGTCAAGGTTGAATTGAATTCTATGGACAAGGGGTGGTCGTGCATGGTATTTATTTCCCGCGGATAATATGTATTATATAATTAATAATTTTTTTTTATATATATAAAAATATATAGTTGAATTATTAAAATAAAACTCTTTAATTAATTAATTATTGGTGGCTCTTTATTGACAAATTAAAATTACTTGAATTAATAATCCGATTTCCTTCTTTCTATTTTAGGCAAACATTTGTCTTACACGTAATAAGTATTCTCCGATTATGAAATATTGTCTTTGTTAGGATTTTTTTTTTCTTTTTTCATTTTGAGAAGATCTGCATTATGATTTATCAAAGGCAATTTGGTAATTTCAAAATTTAAAAAAAAAAAAACAATATTATATATCGAGGAAGAAGAAGCAACAGAGATCCTGATGATCTAGCTAGCTAGATTTCTATCTCCATACAATTTGGATATACAGACAGAGCTGGTCAAAATATGTATTGGACAAGTCTTTGGCATTGGCTGCACCAATAAAAATGTTCGAAAAGCAAAATAAAATTCGTGATAATACATGTACACAGAGATTCACATTTTACCAATCGAATAATGGCTTCATGTCTAAGCAACTATTTCCTTCTTTTCTTCTCTCTTTTTTCAAAGAATATTAATTTTATATTAATTAATTCATAATATATTTTCAAACTCCATCCTTTTATTTTTTCTTAAAAAATGTTTTTAATAAAAACATTTTCTTTGTAATAATAACATGTACATCCCATATTCTCTTTCCTAGTCCACGTCACCAATCATGCATGAAAAGCAAATTAAATGATTGTGGTATGATGAAAAATCCTAAAAATCCAAATTTAATTATTGCTCCATCTCATTTGCCAATGATTGATCATTAGGTGTTTATGTATAATATATAATTTTTTTTTTTAATAAAAAATGTCAAAGTTAATTATAACACACTATTAGTCATGAGAATAGCAAAATTTATGATAATAATCTTCTATATCCATCTATATATTTACTTTTTTTTACAATAATTATTACTTTTAAAACAATAAGATAATAAAAAAAAATTTGTGGTTTAATTTTTTTCCTAATTAAAATATAATGTGAGTGTAGAAGGATATAGAAAAATGAAAATTGACTGAAATTAGCTTGTTGGAGATTCTAAATTATATTTATAATGGTATAAAAGCACCATATATATAAATATATATTTATTTATATACGCCAAGTTTTTTTTATGCCAGGCTTTTATTGCATAAGATAATGATGTGTACGTTCTATTTTTATTATTTCTCTTTTAATATATAATTAATTTAATTTATGCATGAACGCATAATTGTATATATTTATACGTACACAGTTTTTTACACAAATTATAATTAATGGCATATTGGCATCATATAATAATTCGTATGTATTGCCAATATTGGAGGCTTAATTATTTATTTAATTATAAAATAGAATTAATTAGTAATGTTCAATGGATATCGAACGATTTAATGAAAGAAATGATTCTCCAATAGTACTATTAATTAGCCACAAAAAGAAAAGTAATAATATCTTTGTTCCGTTTTACAATAAAATGTTAATAAAAAAATCTCTTCAAAAAGGAAGGTTTCTGATACCATAGCACAAAAACCCGTCGAAGAGTTTGCCAAAACAAGATATCTAGCTATATATTATTATGTGCTTAATTAATACATAATTATATTACCACCACCAATTAAGCAGAGAATTAATTAATATTTATATTGATCGATGATCACAAATTAAACAAACCCCTTGAAAACTATATATTATTATTAATCAAGCTTAATATATATAATCTCTACAATCTAATTATTATTATTATTATTTGCACAAACTCTCAATTTCACACCCTAATCAAATATACTCAATATTTAGCACAATTAAAAGACCCAGTTCAGAAAAGTACTCACACACAATCATAACATACATGTATAGTATATATAATTAAGTAGTAGAAATTAACACTACTACATGTCCCTGACTTCGAAGACATTTCGATTCTTAACAACGATGTCGTACATGTGCATGGACTTGAGCTTGTTAAAATCTTTAGGTAGAGAGATTAAGTGAACGGTGGAGCGTTTGTGGAACTGAAGCAAATCAGGGTCATCATAGTACCTTTCCCAACCCAACGAAGACAGTTTCTGTTCAAGCGCCGAGTACGATGTTATTACCTCGTTCGACGCCGTGTGAACCAGCACCTTTCTTCGTCTCTGAGACCCTTGTCTGCTCCCCTCGTACGACTCCGCACCTGGGTTCTCCACTAATCGAACGACACCGTTTTCGAACCACCAAACTCCCGACATGGCTAATTATATATATAATTACTAATGTGTAGAGTAGTAGTAGTGGTAGTAGAAGTGGTACTATGATAATAAGGGGGTGTGTGTGAATAGGGGTTTATATAGAGTTTGGAAATTGGAAAATTATTATATATTATTATAAGTTATGGGGGGATGATATGTATGGAAGTGGGGTCCATATATATATAGTGTGAAAATAAAAGTCATATTGGATACATTAGGGGTCAGAGTGTTTGGTTGGGACACAGAGAGTACCATCATCCATGTGTGGGCTTATCATGCACCCGAATAACAGGAATCCTTATATATGTATTTATGTATTAAGAAATAAATAAAAAAAATGAATTTTAGAACCCCACAAATGGAATCTTTGTTTTGTTTTTAACAAAATTAAAATAAAATTTAAGAGCCAGACACCCTCCTCTCTCTATATATATTATGAGATACGATTTTGTCCCGTACTTTCACGGAATGTATCTGTGATGTACGGTAACTGAGAGAGTTATTTGATTTGAGGGTTGAGATTGATTTAAGTGTAATCCTTAGACCTATATAATGTACCACAAAATACATTCCTGTACATCACCGGATAAAATCGTATTTTATATAGTATTGCTGTTATACGAGCGTGCTGCTTTAGCACATTATTTTGTCAAGAATCATGTATTTTTTTTTTTTGAGAATTGTTTTAAGTTTTTACCATTCTCATATATATATATCTGTATATATATATATATGATTATATTATTCTTAAGTCTAGAAAATTGTGTATATAAGTATATGTATAGGTAGCTAGGTAGTGATGACTACTGGTATGTTCGATTGAGTTTTGTGGGCGTAGCTATCAAGCTTGTACACTACGGATTTAACTTTTTGGCCATATTCGGAGGCATCCCTCTATAAAAAAGAAGGATGTTAACATATATATAATATAATTAATATTTATACATGAATATATATATATAGATGAGTTGTATACTTGTTAAAAATATAATATATTTCTACACTTCAACTGAGAATAAACAAAAATCAAATTGTGGTAATCTTTAATGCATGATGCATAGCTAGAGAACTTAGTTGTAATAATAATAATAAGACATCCATTAATTAATTAGTTGTAATTCAAAAATTAGCTGTGAATTTTCTTTTTATTTTTTGATGGTACTGTAGGTTTAATTGAAATAATCTTTCCAAAAAAAAAAATATATTAAATTTGATTAAGAAATAAACAAGTAGTGATAAGTTTGGGGATGCTTTGGCATAGTTGTCATAAAAACCTTTTTTTCCTAAATTTTATTGTATTTTAATCCAAAAAATTAAATAAAAAAATGTGATTGGTTGGTAGTGGTGGCCCTTGTATATATATAGTTATCAAAGAAATAAATAAAATGAAATGAAAGATATAGTTCGTGGGGGTGGGGTTGGGTTAGGGGATGGGTATGGTATGGGGACCAAAAAGGGATTCTTTCACAATTCTCTAGAGATGTTGGGATCAATGGGAGTCTTTCACTGTACAATATTACAGTATTACACAGTAGAACTTAAGAAAAAGTATTCCTATCTTAATAAAATATATAGTGAAATTAATAATTTTATTTTAAATTATAATATATGTATAAATAATATTTATTTAAAAATAATTGGAGTTTTTTTATTTATATACTTTATTTTTTTTTTATTTTTATGAAATTTCACATAGAAATTTTTATAGCAATTAACGGAGCAACTTAAATCGTAACTAAAATTCGTATCACAACCTACATAGAAATTATTGAAAAATTCACCAAAGCAACTTAAACAGTAAATTTAAAATAATCGACACAATCAAATCATGTGGGTACGCGTTGAATATAATTGTTAAATAGTGATTGAGACACACTTAGTACTCCAAAAAAAAAAAATGAGACACACTTATAAATTATAATTCATATACTACGTACATGCACTAATTAATAATATGATTCATTTTGTTAGAAAAAAAAAAAAAAGCCCACACGTTACAAACTGCAGTCACAAATTAATTAAAAAGTTATTTATGCTATAAAATATTATTAATAGATGTCTAAATTACTAAATTAATTATCTTATAAATGTTTAATTGTATTTCTTTTTATTTGTTAATTTAATGTCTCATTATCCTTGTTATACTTTTGTATTAATAGAAGTTTACTGAATTAAAATAAATCACTAACACTATTACAAAAAGGAGTATTTATGACGGTGCTAAAAATATTTTTTAGAATTGTCGCTATAAATAACTATTTAAATCGTCGAAAAGATTGTTATTCCAGACGATTTAGAACACTCGTTATGAAAATTTGCGATAATTATAAATTAAAAAATTTTTAGTTGGGGTTATACCCAATGGTTGAAAACCGTCAAATATACTATATATAGGCGGTGATTTTAAACTGTCGCCTATAGTATACTCGACGGTTTTAAACTGTTAGGTATAAGCCCAACTAATTATAACTCTCGTCACTTTATCTCTCTCTCAAACCCTAGTGTGGCGCACCTAAATCCCCCATCCACTCGATCTCCATCTCTCTTATCTCTCTCACCTCTACTCACCCACGAAAATCACTCACTGTCGTCGTCTCTCTCTCTTGATCTATCCCTCTCGCTCGTTTCGCTTCGTCTCTCGATCTCTCTCTCTCTCTCTCTCTCTCTCTCTCTCTCTCTCTCTCTCTCTCTCTCTCTCTCTCTCTCTCTCTCTCTCTCTCTCTCTCTTGTCCCCATCAACGGTCACCTCCTCTTCCTCCATCGGCCACTCTCAACGACCTTCCTTCTAATTTATATATATATCTATTTATACTATATATTATATTAATTTATACCTATTTATTTAATTTATACATAGTTAGAAGAAATGTTTAATTAGTTTTAGATTAGGTATCAAAAAAATATTTGGTTTAGATTAACTATTTAGTTTTTTATTAGGTATTTTGAAAAATATTTAGGTTAGATTATTTGTTGTTATGTAATAAAAAAAATTGTTTAGATTATTTGTTGTTAGGTAATAACAAATATTTAGTGTTTAGATTATATTATTGTTTAGGTATTAAAAAAATTAATTTTTATTAATTATATAGCTATTAGTTTGATTTTTCTTTAAATTTTTTATTAAATCTATTTTATTTTGTTTAGATTATTTATTTTTATTTAAATTGTTATTGAAACTTTTCTTTATATATTATTGACCTTTTTAGTCGTTGTCAAACTTCGTCGAGCTCCTCCTCATTTTTTGGCAGTCTTTCGAAAGGCTACTTATCATCGGTAATATATATATTTTTAGTTCATACATATATGTAAGTTGATTGTAATTGTAAAATTATAATCTAACCAATATTATTTTTTTTATTATTTTTAGGTATCGGATTTTAGTGTTGATTGAAAAGCGCGAAAGTAGCTAACTTTATTGGAGAAATATATAATTACTAAAATTTTAAAATTCTTTATTTAGTAGAGTTTGAATATCTTAGATATTCATTCGTAGTGAAGTAGGTTCTACGATCAATTGTACTGCGGTCGGATGGATGGATAATTTTTGTATTGTTAATGTTATTTTATTTATTTTGTATTATTTTGTGTATGTTTTGTTTCTTATTTTTTATATGTTTAAATTTTTAGGAACGTCCGATTACAGTTGTTATGCTACTGAAATTTCGATAGAATTATGATAAATTTTACTAAAAATGCATAGATAATACAGGAGAATAATATTAGATTGGGGTTAAAATGCATAAGTATTTTTTTTTTCAAATTTAAAGTTTTTATATTTTTAAATATTTTGATTTAATGGAGGTATATGTCTTTAGTATATATTTTGAGAAAATTTTTCATTCAAAAAGATTCATGAATATTTTTATAACATTTTAATTTTAATGTTAATGTTTAATTATTACTATAAAAAAAAATGTATGTATAGTTTATGTAATGTTATTTTAACTTTAGTATAATTTAGGTAATATTTAGTTTTAAAGTTTAATTTTGAAAAGTTTATATTTGATATAGAAATAATTAAAAATTTTAATATTTTTGTGATGATGTGTTTGTAGTATGGTAGGTTATTTTTTACAAGTCTTACGTGCTTATTCATTAATAGTTTAATTAGAATGTGTAGATATGTTGTTAAGTCTTTCTTTGGAGCAATACTAATATTTGAAGTTGAGATCTTAGGATTTAAAGAGTGTATTTCATTTCGCAAATACTTTTTTGCTTCATAGTTGATGATGATAGAATTAGAATTGTATAAAATTTTGTAATTAGCCTAAACTAGTTGTGTTATTAATAAATTTTTATTGATGCTCAAGTTGTTTGACGATTATGATTATGATATAAATAAATATATATCAAAAATTTAAGATTATTAAAATTTTAAAATAATAATAAAAAAAAGTGGGTTATTATACTATAGGGCACGATTTAAATTCATCGAGTATAATATTATAGGCGACAGTTTTAAACCGTACCCTATACTGCATGCTATAAGTGACGGTTTTCAACTGTCGAGAATGCTTTTTGGGCGACAACTTTAAATCGTCGCCTATTCCACCCGTTTTGCAATAGTCCAATAGGCGACGGTTATAGAAACCAACAATAATACTTTGTCCGACTGTTTAAAACTGTCATGAAAAACTAGTTTTTTAGTAGTGTGATAAAAATTTCATTCATTCTCTCATTTTCTTCTTCTCTTATTTCTTTCTCTATTCTATATTATTTTATAACACGTTATCAATACAAGCCCTAAGGTAAATATTTTGTTTAAATTTTTGAATTATTTAAAGGTCATAATACACTAAATATATATTTATATACATTCATGTGACTGAACAATTTTAAAAACTCTTTTTTATTTTTTTTATTTATATATCCATATATATTATATATGTATATATATATTTATTCTCATATGTGTTTATTATTGAATTCATGTATATATATTATATGTTATTATTTATAATATATTTTATATATAATTTGTACCTACGAAATATAGAGAAAATATATATAAATTATGCATTTATCTAGAAGATTATGTATCTTCGATAAAATCTTATATATATCCTGAAGAATATACAAACATGTCATATAATTGATTGAAATATAATAAAAGAGATGAATAAACATATTCATATATATGCGTTATATCTAATTTTTGCAAGAAAATATAATGTCTACTCTTGCACAAGGGCCCACATGCCAAGAGTACCTTGAAGACACTAAAGTAAACCCTGTGACTTTGACCAAGACTTACAAATGCCAAATGAGTTAAGACGTCCTACTTGAGGGTCTCATGGCACCTCTATGAAACTCAAAAAAATCGGCCAACCATTTGGTACTGGGACTCACACACCCAAGTGTGCCCAAATTAGGGTGTATGGGCAGCGCAAGTGTAGTTTTCACCCGAGAGACCTCAATTCGACAAGGAGGCTAACAATGACTTAACCCATTTAGGCATAAAAAGACTTACACTTTAACATAAAGTCAAAACTGCACAAGAATCACGTGCAATATGGCCTATGCAACCACTGCCACATGAAGATGGCAATGTTCTCCTTCTCCTTCTTTTTAGAGAGCAATGCCACATGGGGAACACTTCATAAGGAGATGGCAGTGCTCGCCACTCATTAAGTACCAAAGGAAACTTGTCAAAATATGTTTTCTCAATGCCAAGGATTGCAACATAAGTGAAAGAAATTATTTCTCACTAATGATCAAGCCTAGTCGACCACTGCCATCTTTGGGCACAAAGAGTGGCAGTGGTAGGCCACATTGAATGGGGATAAGATTTTTGCCACAAGTATTTATTTTATCAGTAACATATCAAAACCAATAGAAAAGCCACCAAGTGGTATAGAAACCACTTGGCCAACCACTGCCACATTTTTGGCACAAATAGTGGCAGTGGTTGGCCACCACATAGAATGGAGAGTTTATTTGTCCAAAGTGTATTTCCAACATCCATGTATTAAATACAAGTGAGAAAAGTCACTCAAGGGTCAATTACCCTCTTATGCAACCATTGCCACCTTTTTGGTAAAAATTGTGGCGGTGCTCTCTTAACCAATTGACCAAAAACCAATGTGACGAAAATTATTTTCTAGCATCCATACGACTGAAATAAGTAAGAAATACTGTCCAAGGCTTCCCATAAGCCATGACCGACCATTGTCACTTTTCGGCCCTGACTAGTGATAGTGGTCTCCCATTAGGGTTTTAGATGTCGAAATGAAATTTTGGGGTCCCGAGACCCTCAAGATATGACTCACCATAAAAAAAGTCAAAACACACCCCGAGGGGTCTGAGAACATGCACGGCTGAGAGCTTCCATTTGGATGTGTCAGTGCTCACAACTGGAGCAAAACAACACAAACTACTCTTCAGTCTAATGGACATAACTCTCTCAATTTTTATCTAAATGACTTGGTTAAACTTTCATTGAAAACATATTTTCAAGATGGATCGAAGTGTGTCTCATAGCCATAGTTCAATTATGAAGTTATCAAGTCCGAAATTGACTCACAAGGCAGACGGATACACTTTACTCAAGAATTGAGTAGTGTAATTAAGCGTGGGATGTTGGAGAATAATGCCACAACCTATGTGGCATCATATGCGAACAGTGGCATCATATGCGAACAGTGGCACCCTAAAATACATGTTTTCAACACTTCTCACCAATGTCATGAATTTCAAGCTGAGAGGTGACATCCCTTGTCACTCCATTTCAAATTAGTACATCTTTAGTCGAAAATAACTATTTGTGTACGATGCCTAATTGGTTAAAGACTAATTCACTCGGAGACCTTCTTTTTTGATTGTTATTAGCAATTGGTTGATTCGGTATATCCATTTGAGGACAGATGATATACTCACCATTCCCTCCCAAGTAATGACCTGGAAAAACTTGCTCGTCTACCATGTGGCCCACAATTTGACTTTATGACCTTGGATTGGGTGGTTTCCTTGGGTTTGCTGAGTGTTTCTAGTTGAACGTTCTTCTGGTCCATATTGAGGTCCAATGAGGATGTATACATTTGTCCTTCGGCTCGAATCTTGTATAATCAAAGTGTCTACCACTAATTTTTGTGTAGTTATTTGATAGGCCCGCCTAATCAGCACGGTAGCCTGCCTTGAACGATTATCAATTGCCTCTTTTTGGGCTCTCATGATTTCCATCTGCTGATCTATCCACTCTTGGAATCAGCATTTTTGCTCCTCGAAAGAAAAATTTATAGCTGCACAGGTATCTTGATGATCATGGTAGAGAGTGTTGGTATGCTCTTGCATCTGCTCTAGAGTGGCTCGCAAATTCTACAATTTGGTGTAATCACCAATTATCCTTTGAGGATTTTAAACAAATGGATTTTTCAGTACCAGGGGCAATTTGCTCAGCATGAGTACTGGTAGTCCCAATTTCTTGCATGCTTAGAGTGAACTCGGCCAGAGGGGTTGTCACTCATAGCCTTGTTGATTCAGGACTTATAGGAGGTCGAGGAATAGTAAGGTCATGATCCATCTGACTAGATCTCTTCAATTTCCAGGAGTTTGCACATTAGGATCTATGACCATCGGATCAGTCGTATCGTTTTGATTACCCCTCCTTATAGTCACAACCATCTTTGTGTGCCCTGAAAAGATTCAAAACAATAATTGTGTTCTTTTACTCTTAATAAAAATACAAAAATATTGACTTTACTTTTAGCCAACGATAATGAGTCAATTAAAGCGATTTAGAAATAATAAATAATAATAATTAAGCAATAAGAACACGAATTTACTATAGATGTTCAATCTCGTAATGGTGGTAATAGTCTACTCTCATTTTTGTTGTATTGACTTGTGAGAGAAAAACTGAAAAGTTCTTGATCTCTCTAAAGCTCTTACAATAATTTTAGC